>NC_137796.1:33908480-35108480 GCF_963383645.1 Muscardinus avellanarius
AATAAAATACGGTCTTTAAGAGGAACAAGGAGCATTTGCTAATTTCCTAAATTGCTGTAGGTCACAGAAGCTTCTAATTGATTTTAAAAATATTTTCTTTATCGAGAAATGGTGTTCCTAGCTGGGAGGCCAAGTTTCTTAATGCTCTGGGCAGCTGCAGGAGCCCCCGGATGCCATGTACCCACGGGATGGAGTTGAGGAAATGGGGATTCAGTTTGCTCTGATCAATGCCCAGGTGTTTGAAGGTAGCAGAGGAGACATAGAAAGATAGCAGATGTGAGTGGACTATGAGAAGCTGAAACTCTGCCCAGATAACACGTGAGATCTTGGAGCCACACATGGCCTTTCTAGGTCCGTGATATTTTACTCTTTCCATCCAGACTTACATTAAAGCATTTGGAGACCTTGACTTTGCCTGGAAACAGCTGAGTGAAGAGAAGGTTCAAAGGCAAGACGTTGATTGTTGGTGTGAGCTCTAACAATTGCAAGACAATTGAAACTTCTGCTCAGAAGGTGCTGGGATGAAGGAGTGAACGTGTGAAATGAGCTTGCTCTACCATGGTACCAAGAGGAAGTGATGGAGTCAGGAAGATTGAAGAAACCCAGGAAGAGATTCTTTGGACGGGCAACACTTTGGAAAGTGGACTAAGGATTTTCTATGAGAAAAAAATATATTCATTAAACAATGATCTGAACATAAATAATATAACCAAATTATACCTATAGCTCTATTTTACCTAAGATATATAGGATTAGAAATATCAGATACTGAGCTGGGTTTGGTGGTGCACACTTATAATCCCAGAATTTGTGGGGCTGAGACAAGAGGATCGCGGTTCGCAGACAGCCTCAGCTACTTAGTGAGGCCCTTTGCAACTTAGTTAGACCCTGTTCCAAAATAAAATAAATAAATAAAAAGGGCTCGGGGTGTAGCTCAGAGGTAGAATGCTCCTGAGTTCCATTCCCAGCACTGCAAGAAAAGAAGGAAAGAAAGAAAAAGAACGAAAGAAAGAAAGAAAAAAGGAGGAAGGAAGGAAAGAAAGAAAGAAAGAAAGGAGGAAGAAAGGAAGGAAGGAAGGAAGGAAAGAAAGAAAGAAAGAAAGAAAGAAAGAAAGAAAGAGTGCCAGATCTACCTTTTGAACCTTACTATGTATATGTTTACTATATAAACACTTAACATGCCAATTGCTTTCCATCCATCCTTTCAATCAATACTTGCTTCAAGCAAGACTAGAAGGCAGATTATCATTCCCTGATGTGAAAAAACTTAAGTTGAGTAGTTGCTTAGCTCACCGAATCCACATAGCTTGTTGAATAGGAAAAAAATTTGAACTGAAGCCACCTAGACACAGACCCTTTTGCTTTAACCTAAATATTCTACTGTGCCTCAAGTTGATGTTAAATGTTATGTAAAACTGAATGGAATGTGTAGATTTTATAAAATAGGTAACAAACGATCAAAATTAACAATGGGAAGTAGGAAGTATATGACCATTGATGATTTCCTTCACAAGTCGCCCTCTTAGTGGAGAACTTTATGATTCTATAATATAGCATCCTATATCCGCTAGCTTTCGCAGTGATGCTTTCAAAGGTACTGATTAAGGAAGGACAATTCCCTAAGACTCATTTACGATTAGTAGAGTCTAGTTGTCAGATTTCCCTCTTGTTAATAGTACGTTTTCCAGTTTCCTTCCTAGCTCTATTTAGCACTACTTCAGCAGGCAGATAGTGGAGAGAAATCCATTAACCGGCTTGAGCAGCATCATGTTGACACAGGCAAAATAGTCCATGGTTTTCTTGAAAGCTCTGGGTGACTAACAGCCCAGATTTGAAATACAAACAAATAAAACTCAGTCTGCTTAGCTCTAATGGAGACTTGGGTCACCCTTCTTTCTAATTCCTGGGCTCTCTTTTCAGCAAGGATTTTTAGTTAGGTTTCTCAGTGATATTGCCAGAGAGAATTAACTGCAAGAAAATTGAGGGTTGACAGTAGAAAGCCAGATGCCACACCTTGTAAATAAATAATAATAAAAAATATGCAATGCAGCCAGCTGCACCATATAAACTCAGGTTTTTATACCACACTGTTGCGTTTTGTATATCCTCATTTGGCTCCAACATCTGTTCGTCCCTGTCCTTTCTTCCCATATATTAGTTATAATTACATACACAGGAGCTTGTTTACGAGGCTAAGAGACTGACCCAACAGCAGCATGCTCCGATGAGTGTCCCACTTTCTCTGTTAAAGACACTGGTGACTCCTTTTATGGATCAGGATTTGGCTGACTTACTCTGGAGTACAGAACCAAAACCAGACCTGTTTGCCATCCTCTGAGTGGAGAAATACTGCTTTATTTTTATTTCTCATTCCCTAAAGCAACCTAATACCTCTTGGCCATCTACCCCTTCCCCATAATTCCTTTTGGATACTCTAGGAAAATACTAGTCAGTCCCACTCTCTTCCAATCCCACTCAGCTTCAAAAATTCTTCCTCTTTTTTTTCTCCAAGTTTTCATCTTTCTGTGATAAATACTGAGTACTTTACTATTTTTGAATCATATTTACTTAAGTCATTATTTATTAATAACTTTCACAAAGGAAAACATAAAACAGTGAATTGTATGTATCCTGTTAAACCTACTAGAGATTTCTGAGAATAGTATTTAAAAATAGTCATTGAATACATTAAAATGGGGATGTGATTTAGTAAACAATGGGCTTTTGAAGAATAAAAAGAGGTTGGCAACTCTTAGTTGGTATCTAAGTATGGCCCAAAGACCTCCCATACACCCCTCTGTTTTCTGTTTCACTAGTAAGCCTGAAGATTGCCAGTACACAGCATTTTCCTATTCAAGTGGAGTATGTGGCTTGCACTTGGACAATTCCTTACCTAGCATACCTCCCTCATTTATATTACCTACCTAATCTTGACAGAAATTTGAGTTTATCAAATCTGCAATAAAACTGTAGGAGTTTTGATGACAGGTTTATTGTAATCATAGTCTCTTCACAATATTTTGTATTGCACCAATTCTCCTATTGAGAATATTTTTTAAAACTAGATAAAAATTTTAGAAATCCATCTACAGAAATTGGACAGTTAGTAAGGCAACCAGTACTTAAAATACCTGTTATACCTGAAAATTTGCAGCACTTTTCTGTTTCAGCTACTTGTTGATTCCTAAGCAAAAAATAGTATGACATTAAGTGGAGTCAGCCTTGCTTATCTGTGAGATTCACATCTGTGGACCCAGTAAACCATTTACCAAAACAATTCACCTAGCTACCACCTAGCTACGGGAAAGACAGAGCCAGAAGGATCACAAGTTCAAGGCCAGTCTGGGCTACTTTCAAAGACCCTCCCTGTTTATTTTAAATAATTTAAAAACTTTTATTAAAAATAAAAAGGTCTGGGAGCCAGGCGTGGTGGCACATGCTTGTAATCCCTGCACTTAGGAAGCCGAGACAGGAGGATCGCTCAGGTTTGAAGCCAGCCTTGCTGGCTTAAGAGATCCTGTTTCCAAATAAAAATATAAAAATAGGACTGGGAGTGTAGCCCCAAGGTAGAAGGGTTTCCAGGAACCCCAGTACTACCAAAAAATAAAATAAAATAAAATAAATTAATAAAAAGGTCTGGGGATAAATAATAAATAATAAATTATTTTATTTATTTTAAATATATAAAATAATTAAATAAAAAGCTCAGGGGTAAAAACAAACAAAAACAACAGCAAAAAAAAACCCTTAGGTTCAATGCCCAGTATTAAAAACAAATTAAAAGAAAATGTTTGATTAAAAAATTCACTTGTGCTGGGCTTGGTGGCACACACTAGTAATCCCAACATTTGGGAGGCTGAGACAGGAGGGTCCAGGTTTATGGCCAGCCTCAGCTACTGAGTGAGGCTCTTCACAACTTATTGGTACCCTGTTTCCAAATAAAGAATAAAACATAGGGCTGGAATTGTAGCTCGGAGGTAGAATGCCAATGGGTTCAATCCCCAGTAATGCAAAAAGAAAAAAAAATCACTTTTACTGAATATGTGCAGACATTTCTTTTCTCATCATTCTCTGTACAGCATAGTATAATATCTATTTAGACAGAATTTACATTGCATTTGGTTTTACAGGTAATCAAGGAATGATTAAAATTATACAGAGTGAAGTGCATAGGTTTTATGCATACTATCTCATTTTATGTAAGAGACTTGAGCATCTGAGGATTGCTATATTTGTAAGAGGGTTTGGGGTCCCCCATGGATATTGAGAATAGCTGTAGAAAATGACAACTATGAGAAGGAGCTAAGCAAAGTTTTTGGCACTGACAAAGACAAAAATTAAAATTTAGAATTTAAAGGTATTCAGACTTTGGAAGACAATTTCCTAGAAAGAAGAGAAAAGCAGAGAAATCAGCTTACCATTCTACAGGACATTTTCAGTTGAGACATTTGACAGTCTGTAAGCATTGGCCCAGACTTGAAGATGCTGGGTAGAGCATTTGATAGTCTCACAGTATTATGGATGTAAAATTGTAGTTTGAGACCTGCCAGGGAGAGAGGGATTCTAGCAAACAATCCTGGCCTTCAGTATGCATGGCTGAATGACTACACCTGGGAGAAATGGCAATTCAGAAATAGAAGTGGTGCCAAATGTGCTTCATTTCAGCCTGGACAAAGCTGATAGACCCCTGCTCTGCCTGACCAAGCAAAGTAGAACCTATGTGGATAGGGTCACATCACCATCCAGAGCCTTTACAGATTCGATACAAAATTAAAAGCTCTCAGTAGATAACTCCAGATATTTACCATCACACAGAACTCAATGAGCAAAAGCCAAGAGAAAAAATTAAATAAAATATAACCACAGGCAATCCAGATGTTGGCATATTTAAATACCAACTTTGAAATTACTGTGATTAATATATTTGATAAAGTAGATAACAAAGTGAAATGTCCAAGAACCGGACTCTATTTAAAAGAATCAAGTGGAAGTAATATTAATAAAAATAATCAAAATTAAGAATTCAATACAAAGTTCAAATGGCACATAAGCAAGCTGAAAAAGAAAATTAGCAAAAAGGAACACAAGTCAACAGAAAATACTCAATTTGAAGCATGGAGAGAAATAGAAATGAGTAACATATAAAGTTTAATACAGATAGATAGATATTCAAAATTGTAGTAGCTAAAAGAGAAAGAATGGAGCAAAGTAAATATTTAAAAAGAGAAGAACTATTTTCCCAAACTGAAGAAACTAATCTAATTTGGGTCATGTAATATTCCACTAATGATTTATAGAATAAATGTCAGTTCAAAATGTAGACAGAATTACAAGACATAAATAAAGTAAAAACAGTTTATGAAAAACAAAATTAGATAATTTATTTTTTCAGATACCAAGACTTATTATAGAGCTTCAGCAATTAAGAAAGTTTGGTATTTGTTCATTAATAGATATACAAACAATAAAACAGAAAGAATAAATTTTCCACTCAAAGTTCAGATTCAAATTAATGGACAAATGCTTTGCTCTAATGCAGTGGGAAAAGGTGGCTGTTCTAATAAATGTGGTAGGCCAGTTGGATATCCTTATAGAAAAAGAAGAATCTGGCTTCTATTTTATACCAAAACCAAGAATAAGTTTCAGGTAGAATAAAGATATATATGTATATGATAAAATAATTTTTTCTGGAAGATTACATAAAATACTTTCATAACCTCATAGTAAGCAAGAATCTCTAAAATAAATAATAAAAAAGCAAACCTAAAAGAAAAAAATAAGAAAGTGAAAAGGCACAGGATGCGCCATATAACTAACACAGAGCAGTATTCAGAATATACAATAAAAAACTACAAATTGATCACCACGTAGACAGTCCAATAGTATAACAGGAAAGGAAAATTTGAACAGTGTATTATTCAGCTTTTCTTAACTTCAACCAAAATGCTTGACAAGAACTACTTAGAGGAGGAAAAAGTTTGTTTTGGTTCATGGTTTTAAATGTCTGGTTCATGGTCAGATGGCTCCAAGGCAGAAACATCATTACAGAAAGGCATTGTGTAAGGAAGCTGCTCAGCTCATGGCAGCTGAGAGGGAGGGTAAAGCGGGGTAGAGAGGGTGAGAAGCCAAAACCATATATGGTCTTTAAAGCTATCCCAATAGTGACCTACTTCACCCAGCCATGCTCCACCTGTCTATGATTTTCACCACCTCCCAGAAAGTCCATTCAAATTACTACTCATCAAATGAATTAATCCACTAATGATATCAGAGCCTTTATAATTCAATTATTTCACCTCTGAACTTTGCTACATTGTTCAACACATGAGCATTGGGGGGTACTCTAGATCTAAACCACAAAAAATAGACATCCTTATTTAAAAAAAGGTACTCCAAATGGCCAATACACATCTACAATTTATCAACTTCATTAATCATTAAAGTAATGAAAACTAAAGCTACAACAAGATATATCTACATGCTTAGAAGTATTAAAATTTTAAAACTCTGAAAATGCTAAATGTTGATGAAGATGTAGCATACTGAGCTACTCTCCTACATTGGGACAGAAGTATATATTAATACACCGTTTTTGAAAATTGTTTAGTATTCGCTACTAAATGTTTATATTAGTAATCTAAACATAGAGATTTAAACTGAGATATATGTAACTTGTGGTTTAGAGATTTCACTGATAGGTACATGCCTAAGAGGACCATATAAAATGTATATTTAATGAAAGGATAGAATGTCTTTAACAGCATCCTTAGTACATAAAATTTGGAAACAACTTTAAAGTCCACCAACAATAGGATGGGAAAATATGTTGTAGTATATGCATAGAATGAGATATTTTACTTCAATGAAAAATTTAAAAAATACAATACATGCAAAACACGGATACATCTTATTTATAAAAACACAATTTGGGATGTAAAATACAGACAGAAAAAATACCTATTATGTGATTCCCTTTATGAAAATTGAAAACAAATAAAATTAATCTATGCCATAGAAAAAAGAAAATGGTTGCCTTTGGGAAGAAAGAGGGTTCTATAAGATAGATAAGGAACTTTTGGAATGTTATATTTATTGCAAATAAATGTTCACTTTGTAAAAAATTTATTGAGCTCTGTGTCTTGATTTATTTACTTTTCTTTATGTTATACTTCAGTAAAAAGTTTACTATAAAATAAAAATTTGGGGTGTGGGTAAAAGTAAGCAATGTTAAGTTTCTGGAGCTTTCAGTTTCAAAAGTATTTGAAGGAAATTGACATTTGTTCTCTATGGAGATCACTGAGAATCAGTTGTTCTCTGAAGAACAGACAGAATTAGTGTAAGACTTGAAAGAATGGATTCACAATATCCAACTTATAGACACCAAACTAGGTATCCATCAACAGACAAAAGGTGCCATACATACACAATGGAGTTTTACTCAGCCATAAAGAAGAAAGAAATTGTTTATCATGAATTGTGCTGCTATAAACATGGGTATACATGTATGACTATTGTATTCTAACTTTAATTCTTTTGTAAAGATACATAGGAATGATATATATGGTGATATAGTGGTACCATTCCTACTCTTTTGAGGAACATCCATACTGCTATCCATAATGGTAATACTAATTTACAATCCCAATAAGAGTGAATGAAAGTTTTTATTTCTCCACTTCCTTGCCAGCATTAATTATTGTTTGTATACTTGATGATTGCCACTCTAAACAAACTTAGATGGAATTTCAGGATAGTTTTAATTTTTATTTCGCTGACTGCTAATGATGTTGAACATTTTTTCATATTTTTGTTGGTCATTTGTATTTCTTCTTTGGAGAAGTTCGATACCCCATTTTTACTGAACAATTTGGTGTTTTTAAATTTTTAAGTTCTTTATATTCTAGATATTAGTTCTCTACCAGAGAAGCAGCTTGCAAAGATTTCCTCCCATTCTATAGGCTCCTTCTTCAAACTCTTGATTGTATCATTTGCTTCACAGAAGCTTTTTAATTTGATGGCATCCCATTTATTGATTCTCAATTCCTTTTTATTAGATGGCACCCATTTATTGATTCTTAATTTTATTTCTTGAGCTTTAGGAGTCTTACTTAGGAAATCTTTGTCAGTGCCAACATGTTGGAAAGTTGGCTTTATGTTTTCTTCTAGTAATTGCAAACTTTCTAACCTAAATTTCTATGTCTTTGATACATGTTGGGTTGATTTTTGTGCAAAGTGAGAAATAGAGGTCTAACTTAATTCTTCTATATACAAATATCTAGTTTCCCAAACACTGTTTGATGAAAAGGCTACAAAAATCTTCAGCATATATTTTTGACACCTTTGTCAAAAATCAGCTGGCTATAACTGAAAGGATGTGTCTTTATATATTCTATTCCATTCCATTGCTCGATGTGTCTGTTTTTATACCAATACTATGTTGTTTTGTTACTACTGCTCTGTAGTATATTTTGAAATCAGATATTGTGATACCTCCAGTATGGTTCTTGTTACTCAGAATTGCTTTTGCTAATCTGGGTCTTTTGTTCTTACATATAAATTGACAAAAAGTGACATATACAGCAGATGGAATTGTACCTGGCCATAAAGAAGAACAAAACCTTGTCATTTGGAGAAAAGTAGATTGAATTAGAAAATTAGAAAATATTATGTTAAGTGACATCAATCTCAGAAATTCAAGGGTCATATTTTTTCTCTCATATGTGGAATCTAGATAAAAAATAGAAAGCAAAGAGGACTTCAGTCAAATGAGAAGATAACGCCAGTAGAATAGTTGGGGAAGGAATCGGGGAAGGGAGGTGCGAAGGGGAAAAATAAGGCTTGAGGAATGGAACAGTTCAAATAAGATTATGTCCACTCATGAAGCTGTCACTACCACTCTCACGGACATGTGTGCACAGGGAGGGATGGAGAGGGAAATACAGGGATGGGATTCAGAGGGAAGTACACCAAGTGATGTGTACGTGTATTTATATATGACTTTGAACCTTACTATGATGAATGGTTATAATGTACCAATAGAGTATAAAAAGAGAGATATTTACATCATTTTCAGAAACATGGATGAAACTGAAGAACATTATGCTGAGACCAGCCAGACTCAAAAATATCAAGGGAAGTATGTTTTCTCTTAGATGTGTAAGCTAGAGAGAAAATAG
Organism: Muscardinus avellanarius; assembly: GCF_963383645.1. NCBI lineage: Eukaryota > Metazoa > Chordata > Mammalia > Rodentia > Gliridae > Muscardinus > Muscardinus avellanarius. The sequence goes on from NC_137796.1 coordinate 33,917,657, forward strand.
GAAAGAAAAGAGACTTCAGGAAGATTAGAAGGAAGATCAGTAGAGGTTGAGGATCAGGGGAGGAAGCAGAGGAGGGAATAGACAGAACAATATGTTATGTAATATGTGAATGGGGAAAGAAACAGGTCAAATCATGTTATGTGCATATGTGACTGCATAGCTCTGAATCTCACAGTCTGTATGATTACAGTGAACCAATGAAAAATTAAAAATAATAACAAAATAAAAGTCTTGCCAGAATTTTCCCTTGAGATGAAAACAAGCAAAGTCAAGAATGGAAGTATTCATAGTTTCATTCTAGTCACTGGGAAACCCAATTGTGGTCATTAGAAGGTTGCAATGAGGACAAGAGATTGTACACAGTGCACTTGGGATAATTATGAGGGGTGAATCAGCCATAATTGACAGTGAACGACCAAAAGAATAACCTCATTTTGAGGAACACCTGCAAGAAACAATCCATTAGATCTCACTGCTCAGGCCCTGCTGGGATCATTGTAGCATTTACCGCAGCATGGCGGCTTTTCCTTGAAGCATGGGAACCACCCCATCATCTACTAATTATTCTCCTCTTTGTTTTATGTCAATTGAATGAGGTTCCAATGCTTGAAACCAAAGAACCCCAGCTGATATGCCAGGTTCCCAACTTGCACAGCATGAAGACCCCTAGAGATTTTTCCTTGCAAGGGTCTGCCAAGCACACTCTCTCTGAAAAAGAAAATGAGAGACTGAGGTTGTAGCTCAGTGATAGAGCACTTGCCTAGAATGTGTAAGGCCCTTGGGTAATTCAGCAATACAGAAAAGAGAAAAAGAAAGAAAATGAAAAAAAGAAATGAAAGAACGAGAGTTAAACTTCATGGAGTATCTTCCAAGCCTCACTACTCCCTGCAGCCAACAGGGGTGGCATGCACTGTTAATGTTCTCTTTCCCTTACCTTTGTTTTCTTCTGTGCCATGCTATTTCTTCCACATAGAACATAAAGAACCCATGGGGTGTATTCGGGAAAGAAACTTTCACTGCAGTGAGTTAGTAAAGGGGAGAGGAACAATCATATCTTCAAGGAACATAGAGAGATGGGAAGAAATGGCTAAGATTTAGGTTCTTTGCAGTGGGCAGTGCAGATGGGGGGGGGGGTTATATCCTTATAACTACACTGATGCGAACAACATTATCCTAGTCAGAAGCTGGTGCTTCTTGAATACCTCTATGTGCTGGGTGCCGGGCTCACCCTCTTTCAGGCCTTAGCTTACCCTCCCAACAACTTGCCAAGACAGAGTAGGGGACTGTCAGCTCCAGGAGAGTAGGATACTGCCACTGTTTTTCTCCTTGTGTCTCGAGGCAGCTAACAGGGTGCTTGTTTATTATTTTCTTTTAGAAGAACTTGTCCAATAAACTTGCTGCCTCTCATCACTATGCGTTGTATGGATGGGAAGGGGGTGACGAGTAACTGGCGTGGGACTAAGAGATGCTAAAGCAAGAAGGCTGTTCAGGACATCAGGTTCTAAAGACCATGATCTTAACCACTACCTTCTTTTGAAGTTTTAGAGAAAACAAAAATGGTCAGAGAATGAAAAGGGCCTTGGTACCACATTGTATTCAGAGGGTCCTATTAATTCAAATCTTCTGTGGCTTCAGCACTGGCTCTTGTCTGCCCTGGGAATGCTGAAGAGAGACAGGAAGCAAGAAAGTGCTCTACCCCATATTCACTTGTTCACATGGGATAAAATCAAAGACTGAAGTAAAAGTGTTGGTCTCCACTATTCCGGGAATAATCAAGAGAATATGTTTATCTACTCGCTTTTAAGAATCATGAGAATCTTCTTATATTCATAATAATTAGAAAATTAAGACTATTGTGGCTTGACTAATCAACCAATTGTATATACCAGGAGAGGGAGACATGTAGACATAAGTGAATATTAGTTTCTAAGTAACCATTTTCCTCAAAAATTTAGTTCATTGTAACAGTACCATCTAAATCAGCAGCACTTTCACTGTCCCAGGATATCCTCCCTAACATTGGACTAAAAAGTATGTCAGCAAACCCAGACAATTTCACTTTTTCCTTTCCCATCTGAATGCCTTTAATTTTTTTTTTTTTGTCTAATTGTGCTGGTGAGGTAGGAGTGATGTTTGAACCCAAGCAGTCTGGCCCACACTCCATTACCTTGATGACTCCATTTCTTCCTCCCCATTTATTTTTGACAATAAGAGGATAATATTCTGATCAGAATTGACTGGATGCCATGTGTCATCTTCTTGTTAAAGCTTGAGTTCATTAGAGTGTTCAACAATCCACTTGCCCAGAACATTCAGTATTTGATGAACGAAAGCATTATTTCATCTAAGAATCTCCATTACCTTTCATACTTTACTTCAAGTAATAATGATGCAGGTATCACATTGTATTGCCAATCACACACAATTTCAGTGAAACCTCATAGCTTCACTGTCAAATGAAGGGGAGGGACCCTCAAATCCCAGTGTTGGTCAGCTTGAATATAGCGAGTTCATGATTTGAACCAATTACTGTATCCTTGAAGGCCTTGTTTCTCATAGCCATGCCACACCATCTTGAGATGTTAACAAAAGACACTGGAAATAAAGAGTGTTCCATGTCTTTGTGATGGCCCCATGCTTTTTGAACCCATGTCAAATCCTTAGCTAAATGAGTACTTCCACTTATTTTTTCTAACCTACACCAAGCATTTACCATGGTCCAGGAAATAGCTATGTAATTCCTTGAGTGAGAAATCTCGTTTAACCTTTCCTGCACAACTTTAGGACATAATTTACATCACATCAGCTTGCTGTTATTCCCGCTAGCCTTGATCTGGTGGGATGTGCTGGTTTGATTTTAGGATATGTCATCAGTTGCCTCTATTTTAAAATTTTAAATAAGATCCATGTTTTCAGTTCCTGCAATAAAAGAGGGGGGTAAAATAATAACAAAAAGGAATAAAGCATTTTGGCATTGTGGACTTACTTCCCAGTGGTGGCCTTTCATTTTAAATATAAGTGCATTTAAGTCACTGTAACAAAATATTATAGAGTGAAGTCAGGCACGGTAGTAAATGCTTGTAATCCCACTACTTGAGAGGCTGTGACAGGAGGATCAGAGGTTTGAGGTCACCAAATCAGTGAGACGCTCAGCAACTTAGCAAGACCCTGTTTCAAGATAAAAACTACTGGGGTGTAGCTTAGAGGATAGAACACCTCTGGGTTCAATCCTCAGTACAAAACAAAATCCCAAACCAAAATATCAGAGTGGGTACATTGCTGTGTTGTCCATGCTAGAAGGTAAAGGGCAAAGAGGTGGACTGTGGACCGAAGCCTCTTTCATAAACGGCCTCAACCCACCCACTCTGGAGGAGCCCTCTGCCCCAACCACCCGCTAAATGCCTGCTTTCTGAATATGATTGCATTGGGTGTTAAGTTTCAACATAAATTTGGAAGAGACACAAGTATTCTAAGCACAGCAACGAACTTTTACAAATATTGCCCCTCACCGAACTGCTTGAGGTAACATTAGATAACTTACAACTCTTGAGGACATCAAAGTTCCCATGGGTTGGTATAAAGGCAGCTAATGATGGATGGAGGCATTGTAACTGACACTCAGAGTTAGAAGCTAATATTGTGTTGACCAAATCTGACCGACATTGATGAGCTATGTCGGTGCAGTGACTGGAAGACGCCCTTTTTCCTCTATGCTTTGTTTTCTGGTCTTTATTTATTGTTATATTTATTTATCTATTTTTGTTTATTACCTTTTTTAGTCCATCTGGGCAATAGCATGTAAATTTAGGGACAAGAGTGATGAAAACTTTGCCTGAACAAATGCTTAAACATTAAAGGTCTGCCATGACCCTGTGTAGCATTATTATAAAGTTGCTTCCTGTTGCAATCTGGGCTTTCTTGTCTCTGGAGTGACCCCATTTGACTTAGAAGAACATCAGAAATCTGCAGCATCTCAACCATCTCCCGCCTACAGACTGGCCTGATTAATCCCGATTGAGTCTCTGGAAAGCACACAAACATAAACTATTCATTTCTTTCAAATCGGTGGGCGCCGTGGGGGAAGTTATCACATATAATCTAGTGTTAGTCTATCCACTGCATCATAAAAATTAATTTGTCTAATTAATGACATTAGTACTTTTATACATGCATAATTCATATTAATTGATAGGTCTGCCTAAAAAGAATACCTTTTGGAAGAAAAATGATCCCATTAGCACAAGTTTAATCCAAATCAGGGCTGACAAAGCATGGGGCCTTCAAGGCGTATCTTCAGCTTTGTTAATTGTCATAAGCATTCTAAATTGATTATTCTTACATTAGCATGCGACGTTTCATTCATCAACGCTTTGCTGGAAAGGAAATTTGTCTAATGGATTTGGGTAGCTCAACTAAATAAGTAGTATTTTTTTTTCCAGGGTAGCTGGAGGGGCATTTGAAGCATATTAATTCACTAATACTGGAGGGAAGAAAAATTAGTAGTGGAAATACATAGAAATATCATACAAAATTAGATTTCTGACACTGAATAATTTTTGTGATATCTATTACAATGATAATTGAGTGAGCATGCCTGCACTTTTATTGCTTTTCTGTTTTGCAAGCTCCATGATAAACAGCTCATGTTAATATTTCTTATGAGTTATGTTCCTGCACCTGGAAAGACCACAGGGGTATGAAGAGGAAGGTGAATGAGATGGATATGAATTTTGAGGGGACTGCTAGGAGGTATGTGGATTACACAAGGATTGACCATAGCAATTGGCACCTTGGGCTTATGGGAAGACCATTCCTACGGGCATTCTCGGCTAGTCGGGTGAAAAGACGAGAAATATATGTGAATATGTCCCTTGTCAGGCAGCCTAGAGATTTGGAGATGCATGAAATTAAGAGCTCTCTTTTCATTTTTAGGACTCATTGAAGAATTCTTTTTAATGTCCAAAATAAAAATTATTGGCTGATAATCAAAAATTTACATGAAGCTTGTTTGGGATTCTGTGGAAAAGGGAAGCAGAAAAGTAAGAATGAGATGGCCTTTATATTTAAGAGTTACCTCTTTTCTGATTGTGTAGAAAACTTCCTGGGCAGTACTGAGAAGCACAGTCTAAGTGTGGCAGTATCTACATCATCAAGATGTGTAGTGTGGGGCATTCTCCATAGTCTTCTCTTCATTGCAATATTCCCTTCTGCTTTTCCTTCTTCCTCGTCACCCCACCACAGTGGATGTGAAGTACTTCCAGTACTTTAGACTATCACAGTTGCTAAATTCAGCAGACCTGCTACAAGGAAATAGTATGACCTTGGGAAGTTGCTTAATGTCTTTGAGTTTTATTTGCTTTTAAGATGGGTACTATCAATATGCAAGTAGTAAGTGGACATTTGAATGTGATAATACACACAAACAAGGTACTGTGTCTGCCATGCGACAATTCTTCAAATAATGAAGCACACAATAGTCATTACTTATCTGATCTAAATCAAGAGAAGCATAAGCTTTCTTGCTGTTCTTACTCCATTTAAATTTTTCTTTTCTTCTTTCTTAGATATTTTTTCTCTAAATGGCACTTTTAAATACATCACAATTTTCCGAGTTTCAGAGCAGACTCTTCCAGTCACTTGGACCCACATAAATCCTGGTCAAGGAAAAAGTGCTAACTATCTTCCATCCACCTTCCAAAACTCTGCCCCCAGGAACTGCTCTAGTATATCATTTACTTTAGAACACCTGTGCTTTTGTCAAAGGCGACAGCTTGGTAGAATAAAATCAGCTCAGGTTTTAAACTTAGACAGAACTGAGCTGGAAACCTCTCTCTTTTATTCATTCACTTAGTAAATACTATGTGAGTTTCCACTGTGTCCCCGGTACTGTGTCAAGTTCTGGGGATACTGACAATATAAAGAAGTCAAAGGCCATCACTCAGGTAGTTGGCATTGTAGTCAAGTAGACTAACAATTCACTAGTAAGAATATACATTGTGTTAGTTAGTTTTCAATTACTGTAACAAAACACCTGAAATAACAAACTTAGAAAGAGGAAAGGTTTACTTTGGCTTTCAGTGTTGAAGCTCTCAGTTTATGGCTGATTGAACTCATTGCTTGGGGCCCGTGGTCGCACATCATGTCATAAACATGTAGCAAAGGAAATACATTCACTTTGTGGCTGAAAATTAAAGAGAGAAGAGAAAATAAAGATCATGGTCTCACTGTCCCTTTGAGAACCCACCCTTGTGACCTAAACCTACCACTAGGCCTACTTCCTAAAGGTTCTATTACCTTCTAATAGCTCAATGGACTGGATACCAAGCCTTTAACACATGGTCCTTTAGGAGACATTCCAGAACCAAAGCATAACATACACAAAGAAGAAAATTTCAGAGACAGAAGGTTTGAGAAAGGAAGAAGACCAGGCAATGTGGTTTAGAGCAGGTGGAGTGTACGTAGATGGGTGGGGAGATTACTTTAGGAAGGATGGACAGGGAAGGGCCGTCATGAAATCAAAGACACAAAAAGAGACATCTTTTCAGGCAGAAGGAGCCAGAGTGAAAAGATCCTACAGCAGGAAAGGCCTTGGCATGTTTGAGGTACAGAAGAGAATGTGTGTGATTGTAGTATGAAGCAGAGGAGAGGCTGGGAGAAAGCCTCAGGGCAGGCAGGAGCCTGAATGAAGCCTAGCCTTATAATTTACTAATTTATTTTGGTAGCAGATTTTTATAACTTCTTTGGGAACTCAGTTTACTAGTGTGCAAAATGGAAATTATAATGGTTGCTTGGTCATGTGGTTGTCTTGAAATACGCATGTTATCTCCTAATGCTAGGCAAATCTCCTTCCACCTGTTTGAGTACCATATGGTCACAAATATTAACATCTTATTGTTGGGTTGAGTTGTCCTCACCCAACATAATTTGGGTTTTATACATACTCCAGTAGTAAAAGATACATTTCTCTCAATCAGGGAGATGCTTTCTCTACTTGCCATCTGTGTGTTCTTTGCATTAAGGTCATAAGAATATGGAATTAGAAACGAGAAGTTGAAAAAAGCCTGTCTCCCACCTCTGATGCTCTGTCCTGTAGGAAGGCTTCAGGTTGGCTCATCCCCCAGCACCTTGGAGTTGCCTCTGGCCATTCTTCAGGGCTGTTTCCAGTGACAGTGCCTCCAAGGTCTCATGTATTCCAAGATGTGCCCCTTCACCCCTGAGAACCGAAGCCATTTCTTTCATCGCTCTGATCCCTTCCTTACAACAGCTGTTGACTTCTTAATCCATTTACCACACTCTCTGTTTAGGCCTAGAGTTTCAATAGCAAAACAAAACACTTCCTAAAGTTGTTCATTTTGGTTTCCAGTAGACAGAATTTGGAAATGATAGAGATATTACATATCCCACAACTAAAATATACCAGATGCGTAGCTTTATTCTGGTTTTGAACATATAATATTCCCTTTTCCTAAATGTAATTTAATATTGCTTTCAACATGGAATGTGATACTCTAATTATGCCAAACATAAACCATACTACTCCCTAAATATAAATTTATATGTAGACTAATGGAAGGGGCAAGGATAAATGATCTGTGTTAGATATTCTAAATGTGAAAAAATGAGGTTTGCGGGGATAAATTTAATAGCTATTGGGAGAATGCTTACAATAATTGGTTATTGTTGAAAAGAAATGTCAGATATCATTATTGACATTTACTATTTTAATTAGCTTGATCCCTGAGTCCAATATGTTATATCATCTCTTTTTCAATTTTTTTTTTTCTGGAGGAAATAAAACTAATAGGCTTTCACTGTTATTTAAGGAAATGTTATTAAAACCCACAATGCTAGGATGTACTAATAGTTTAATGGATGTCGAATACAGGTCATTTTTCATGTTAAAACACAGCTCTGAAAGGAGATACTTTGCCTATTTTCCACAGATCCAGAGCAGCAGAATGCAAGATTTCCTCAAAGCTTCTGGTTTGGTTGGGGGCTTCCTGTGGTTCTTGATCCCTGTGCCATACATTCTCTCCTGTCTGCTGTTATTTTAAGGAAGAGCATGACATGAGGAAGGCTCTGGGAGATTCTGCGTGGGAGAATCAGGCTCTGGGTGGGGCTCAGCTCTGAGACGTCAAAGGTAAGGCGTCTCCTCCAGGCACTTCCAGAGATAGATGTTTCCCACTCACCTGAAGGTGGTTCTAGATGTGATGATAAAAATTCTACATGTGACATTTCTTTCTATGGTGTTTAATAAAATAAATATATACATAATTTTTGGAGAAATCTCTAAACATCTCCACATGCAGTGTTTTGTTGATAATATACAATATATATCTGCCTCTGATTTCTAATCCTCCTAACTCACATACATCAGGAGTCCAATAGGTAACACTTTCCTCAGGCAAACATAATTTGGAACATTATTTGGATTGGAAAAGAATGTTTAATTATGTACAATTGTCTGATTGTTTTAGGAACCTACCCACCAAATTCTAAAATCTTTTGGTGCTCAACTCACTGATATAAAATGATGTTTTGTTCTCATACAATCTATGCCTAGCTTTCTATATACTTTAAATCATATCTAGGTTATTAATAATACTGGGAACAATGTAAGCCCTATGAAAATTGTTGTCATAATCTTTTATTTAAGTAGTGGTGAGAAGAAAAATCTACACCTATTCAGTAAAATTGCAATTTTTAAAAAGTATTTTCAATTTATATAGTTTACTCAGCTTTTCCATTACTATAACCCAAACTACCTGATGTAAATATAATAAAGGAAGTCAAGGTTTCAGAGGAATAGTTCGTAGTTGGCCAACTCCAAGACAGACATCATGGCAGCCAGCACAGCGTGTGGCAGAGGACAGCAGTTCATCTCATGGCAGCTGAAAGCGCAGAGAGAAACAAGGAGCAAACAGCATAGATATAGTCCCCATGGCTCCAATAACCTACCTTCTCCAGCCATGCCTCACTGGCCTAAATTACCACCCAGTGAATCCATTCAAATTGCTAATCCTTCAGTAGATTTATCCACTGATGAGATTAGATCCCGAAATTAATTATTTCACTTCTGCATATTGTTGCCTTGGGGATATCCTTTCACCATATGAGCCTTTTGGGGTACATTTTAAACCCAAACCATAACACCATGGTTGGCTGAATCTAAGGATGTGGCACATAAAGGTGGGGGGATAGGAGGGCTACTACTACTACTCCCACTACTACTATGACGACGACGACTACTACTGCTATACAAACACACACTATTATGCATACTATAAGCTTGAACACTTCATCTAAATGGAATTATATGTAGAAGTTTAAATACAAAATTCCGAAGTTAAGACAGGAAGCTTATGAATCATTTCTGCTTGGGGACTATCAGCATTTGGGGAAAGCTGTACTGTGTGCAAGTAATTAAGGATGAGATCACTAACAAGGACCCCTGGAAGAGAGGACAAAAGCATCCCATAGGTCATAAGTTTAAATATTTAAAAGTAAAAAGCAAGTTAGAAAACTGCTATGTTCTATGCTTGGCCAGCATAGAACATATCTTGATTTTTCAGAATGCCACAGTGCAGTGTGGACATTATACCAGGATAAACTCCAACCCTGAGCCTGGAAAACTCTGCTTGTCTTTTCCTCCAGTGCCAGCTTCTGCCCACATTACAGGTGACTGGCCTGTGAGTGTGGACAATGCAGTTTGCATTTCTAATCTGTTTTTCTTTTATTATTAGAGAACCACCCCTTGGCTCTGCCTCATGACTAGGGATGGGTATCCTGGGTGGTACCATTTATCCTCAGAAAAGAAGACCCAAGAGGGTCTAAAAAGCAGGCTCAGGCTGCCTGAGCAGGATAATTAGGGTCCCTGGTAAAGAGTTTGTGGTCTAGGGTAATGAAGGGACTGCACAGATCCAACCCATTGGCTCTGCTGGTGTTCCGCTAGAGGCTGCCAGGATGCAGACACTCTGAAGTAGGAAAGCAAGCTGAGTCTTATGTAACAAGTATCTTTGCACAGCAAAGCTCACAGAAGTCACACAAGTGAAGGTTGCTTTGTCAGGGGTTAGTTTCTTCGAGTTCAGCAATGGCAGAGTTTCATTTATCTTCCCCGTTTGTAATGAATACCATCTAAGCCTGTTCTCAGAACTGATGTAAGCTTTATTGAAATTCCAAAGAAAGATCTAGTTATTTCTATTTCGGTTCTGCAGCAGTGTTTCTTTCTCATCATGTTCTATCTTCATATGAGATGGGTAAAGGAAACATTTGGTAAACTTCTGTAGACCCTTATACATCCTCCTGGACTACTGGATGTAGCGGGCCTGGAACACCTGGTTAAACTAGGTGGTTAATGGCACTTTGGTGGGAGTTTGAAAGCACCTTGTGGGGCCATTAGATCATCCTGAGCACATAGGAAGGAGCATTGAACAGAGTAGATTGTAGTGGATGCAGAGATCTGTGAGTACCCGAGATACGGCAGTCTATGGAAGGACCTGCCTCAGTCTGCTTGAGCGTTACTCCTTGAAGGAGGAAAACATCAGGATTGCACTTGAAAGTGTATTTAGGTTGGGTTGTCATTTTAGTGGGACTGTCACAAGTAGATTGACCATTGCTGTGGTCTGAATATAACCCCAAGTTCATGTGTTGAAACTTCACACCCATTGTGGTGTTTTTCATAGGTATTAAAACAGTACTAATAGGGCCTTGGGGGAATTGATCAAGTCATGAAGGCTCTGGCCTTGTGAGAGGATTGGTGGCCCATAGAAGGGCTGGAGGAAACTACCTTAGGCCTCCTCTCCTCTTCTGTTCTCCTTTCATGTGGGACACAGTCTCCATCCACTCCAGAAGATGCAGCAACATCAAGTCATCCTGGAAGTGGAATTTGGGCCCTGACCTACACTAGTTGTTGCTCTTGGCCATCTCAGCCTCCAGAACCATGCAAAGTAGGTTTCTATTGTTTACAAATTACCCAATTTATAATAGCAGCACCAAGAGACCAAGATACCTGCCTCCCCAATTCCTGCTTCTCTGGTTTTGTATGTCTGAATGAAGTAGAAAGTTGCCCAAACCTCATTTGTTACCTAAAAGGGCTGTGTGTTGGAGTAGTCTATGGGACCTTGTGTGATCTGTGCAAGCCTTATCTTTTCTCCATAGCCTTATCTTTTAGCATTTTCCTTCATGCTTTCTACTCCTTAAGAATTTTGGGCCTTCCTTGGAATTCCCCCATGGGCTGTGCTAAATCCCACTCTGGCACTTTTGCACACACTGTTTCTTCCAGAACCATCTCTTGAGGTACTGCTGGTCTACCTTCCTTACTTCACCTTTTCTTTCTGACCCCTTAGGTTAACACTTGAGAGCAAATCCCTTTGGGAACTGACCCTTATTCTCCATGTTGCATCAGGTTCCCTGTGATGTGCAGATTGCACAGGGCTCTTCCTGAACATCAACTTTGTAGACTTTGGACACTTTGAATTCTTTGAGTAATGCTTCCGTTGCTTCAAATCCATGTGGCTGGGAAGACTGTCAGGACACTGTGGAAGACACTGCTCATCCTGGCACTCTTTGCCTGGCACAGTGCAGGTGAGGCCGTATGCCTGCTAACCCACTGGCTTACAGTAAAATAGAGCAACTTCCCTCTCTTTTGAAGGAGTGGAACAGAATAGAACGAAGAACTTTGGTCTAACAGCCAAGAATCCTAGGTCTTTGACTCCACTCTGAAGCTAATTTCTTGGATAATTTTGAAGACAAAGAGTTTGGCTGAGATGTAGCTCAGTGGTGGAGCACTTGCTTAGCATATATGAAGCCCTGGGTTTGATACCCAGAATTGCTAAGAAGACAGGAGGAAGAAAGAAAAGGAAAACGTATCTCAAAATTTTTAATAACATGGCAGAGGAAAATAAGAGAGTTATATGGTTCAATCATATAAAACTGTTATTTGGTCTTTATTTAAAAATACCTACTAAAAGTGGCAATTTCATATGGTGTAAGCTAATCAAGTAGAAGTCTCTTTCAGCTTTGTCATGAGGTCATTGAGTTTCCTCTGCAAAGCCTGGGGTCCCAATCTAAATGAGTTTCCTTCCAAGATGGTTGAGTCAGATCAGAGAAGGAAAATCCACTCAGCATGGGACATGGGTTGCAGTCCTGTTGGGGAAGGAAGGTGGGCTGTTCCCAAATTATATTTTCTTACTCCCAGTCATAAACCCCAAATCTTCGCTTTGAACATGCTTTGAAAAGATTATCTTCTTCCATGTTCTTCACGCCTGCCCCTCGGCCTTTGTGAAGCAATTTCCACAAAAACGACGGTCTGCCACCAAATAAGAGTTTACTAGGAATAAAAATTGAATTTCGTCTGCCTGTTGACAACCTGATTGATCTGGGGGCTCTCGTGACCGAATCCTCTCCTGAGCACATTCTCATCTATCATGTGCGAGATTGTTTCAAAATCAATAGCAGCCCTGCATGGACGCATGTCTACTGGGGACCCGGTCGGGCCTGCAGCCTTCCCTGGAATGCTGCTAATTCTTTTGACAGAATTATTTCAGCAGCTAAATCACTATATCTCTGTTATACTTTCACTGGAACTGTTTGCCGAGGTCATAATTTTCAATATCCTTTTCGTAGATGTTGAGCTTTAAGGAGTTTGTCCTTTGTTTTTTCCAAGTGATTAATTTTTTGCCTTTGTTTTTCTTCCTCAAAAATCAGTATTGAGAATTAGATTATATTTCTGAATCTCACTCGGATGTGTTAGGACACAACGCTGCACAGGACTTGCTCCTAGAACACACCGTGGAGGTGGAGGTGTGAGGCCACTGGGATTCACTTTGTAGATCAGCTACGTAGGCTCAGCAATTATTCCTCCTCGCTGGACCTCATTTTAAGAAAGGTGTTCAAGTGAAGTCTTAAGGACAGTCTGCTATAACAGACTACTGCCCATGTCAAGAGCCACAAACTGAAAGTTTATGAGTAGGACTCAGCCTGCAGATGGATTTTATTTGTCCTCCAAAATATTTTTGTTTGTTTGTTTCTGCTTAATTTGATTCAGCTCTTTTTTTTTCTACTTTATTTACTTACTTATTTTGTGGTTCTGGGAATTGAACCCAGGGGCATTCTGTCTCTGAGCTATACCCTCAGTCCTATATTATTCTTTATTTTGAAACATGGCCTCACTAAGTTACTATACACTTTCTCATCCTACCAAGTACTGAGATTATAGGCATACACCACTGCTCCCAGCTTCTACATTATTTTTAAAATTAGTTTGTTAGTATCATATGCTTCCATAAGGTACAATTTACTCCTTTTGGTGCACAGTTCTAAGAGCTTTCAGACAGGCACAGATTGTTGTAAACACTGCAGGTAGGATACTTAAGTTCAACATTCCAAAGAATCCCCTTTGGGTGCCTTCATCTACCCACAACAATCATTGAGAAGATCTCTATTCCTATAGTTTTGCCTCTTCGTGGCAAAACAAATAAGTGCAATTATATATGACCTTTTGAGGCCAAATTCCTTTACTTAGCAAATGCATTTGAGATTGATCATGCTGTGCATAACTATTTGCTCCTTTTCATTGCTCAGTGATATTCCATAGTATGGGTGTACCATCACTTATTTCCCCATCATCCACTAAAAGACATTAGGGCCATTTCTAGTTTTTGATGGTCATTATAGCTTGACTGTGTCCTCTACAAAATTCTGGAGTTGTTAATGTGATAGTATTAAGAAGTAGAGATGTTAAGATGTGGTTTGGCCTTTAGGACTCCTACCTTGTAAATAGAATTAGGCCATTATAAAATAAGCTTCTGGCTGCATTTGTTTCTTTTGCTCTTTTACCTTTTGTACTGTGAGGGAAGAGCAACCAGGAGCCATCTTATAAGCAGAGAATAAGGCTCCACCAGACAGGGAATGAGTAGGTGCCCTGACCTGGGGCTCCTCAGCCTCCAAATATGTAAAAAAAGAAATTTCTGGTATTTAAAAATTACCCAGTTTTATATGGAACCAGCCAATATGTCCCTCAACAGATGCATGGATTACAAAACTATGGGATATGTACACAATGAAATTTTACTCGGCCATAAAGAAAAATGCAATTACATCATTTACAGAGAAATGGATGGAACTGGAAAACATGATGTACATTAAAAAACACATCAAAGTCAATCACTAAGCCAAACATGAAAAGGGAGGGGGAGGGAATGGGGCAGGAATTGGGTAAGGGCTAATTGCGTGGTGTGTGCATGTGTGCCTCCACCATCTTGAACCCCATTAAGAGGTATGATTACAATGCACCAATAAAAAGTTAAAAACAATTACCCAGTTTTAGATATTCTGTTATAGCATCAAAAATGGACTAAGATAGTAATTATGAATAATGTTGCTATAAATTTTGCAGTACATTTTTTATGAAAATAAGATTTTATTTCTCTAGCATAAATAACTGAAGCAGGATTGCTGAGTCACATCATAAACCGGGAGAGTGTTTTCTGAAATGACTGGGCAGTTTTTCCCTCCCACCAGCAATATATGAAAATCCCTGTCTCTGAATCTTCTTTGACATTTGATATTGTCAGTACTAAAAAAAAAATCATTCTAATAGATGTACAGCATGATTTTGGCTTTTTCCAGATTTTGAAAAATCTGTATATGTAATGAGATATCTTGAGAAGAACACTAAAATTTGAACATAAAATTAATTTATGTTTCACATATGCTTTGTACACATAGCACAAAAAATTCTTACACAATCTCTTCAGCATGCTTTCAAAATACTCTTTTGTAATTTTGATTTGTGTTTCCCTAATGGCAAACAATGCCCAATACTTTTCATGTTTATTTGGCATCACCTATCTTCTTTGTTTAAGTGTTTGTTCAAAACTTTTGCCTATTTTTGAATCAGGTTGCTATTTTTTCTTGTGTTTAGAGAGTACTTTATATATTTTGGATACATATCTTTGTGGCATATACACTTTATAAATCATTTTTCCCAATATGTATCTTATCTTTTTATTCTCTTAGTTTTGTACCTCATAAGGCAAAAAGGTTTAATTTTGATGAAATCTATCATTCTTTTAACATTCTTTCTTTTATTTATTGTGATGATGATGATGATGATGATGATGATAAGTTGCAGGTCTGGGGATGAAACCCAAGGGCATTTTACCTCCAAGCTACACCCCCTGCCCTATTTTTAATTCTTTATTTTGAAACAGGTTCTCACAAAGTTGTGGAAGGCCTCACTAAGTAGCTGAGGCTGTCCACGAACCACAATCCTCCTTTCTCAGCCTCACGAATGCTGAGATTACAAGCATGCACCACCATGCCCAGCTATTTATTGTGATTTTGACATTTGATCTAAAGAGTCTGCCTATACTGAGGTCACAAAGATTAAGTTCTGTGCTTTCTTCTTAGAGCTTTATAGCTTTGTATTCCTAATTGAAAAATCAGAAATGTTCCCAACCCCCAAGTGTTTGAACACTGATATGAGACCATAAGGAGAAAATTTCACAAGTGTCCTGATGTGATGAATCGCAGTCAAATGAAAACGTGCAAAAATATTATATAAGATTACCTCCTGCTATGTGTGCAAGAGATATGTGATGCACAGTCGAATTTCATGTTTAGACCTCAGTGTTCTTCCCTATTTATTCAGATATTTCAAAATTTGGAAAAATCCAAAATCTTTACTACTTCTGGCCCTGAACATCCTATATCCAGATAGGGGATACTCAACCCGTAGAGGCACTATGTTTTATATTTGGACCTCTGATTCATTTGGAGTCGATGTTTTTATCTAAGGTGAGATGTAAGTTAAGTTTCTCTTTTTTCTTTTGTTTTGCTTATGTATGGCCAGCCTTCTCAGCACCATTATTAAAAAAGACTTTTTTTCTTCATTGAATTATCAAAACTTCAAAATTTAATTGACTTACCTATGTGCACCTATCTTTGAATTTCTATCCTATTGCACTGGCCTGTGTGTCTGTCATTTCACCAATGACAGGCTGTCTGACTACTGTAGCTTCATAGTACATCTCAAAATAGGATGGAGTCCTCCAACTTTGTTTCTTTTTAAAATTGTTTAAACTATTTTAGTTCCTTAATTTTTCCATGAAATTTTAGAATCAGTCAATGTGTATGTGCAAAGTTGCTGGTATTTGGTATTTGATTGACATTGCTTTAAAACTATCCATCATTTTGGGGAAAATTGAATCTGAACTCTGTCTTAACAATGTGAGATACACTCCATAGAAACAGTATATTTATTTAGATCTTTATAAATCTCATTCAGCATTATACAGTTTTCAGCACAAAAATTTGGAACATATTTTTAGATGTATAGCTATGATTTCATTCGTAGGAGTTATTATAATTGGTACCATTTTAAAATATTTTATTTACAGTTGTTTGCTTACCTCTGGTACATAGGAATACAATTGATTTCTGTATATTGATCTTTTTTATTTTGCACGTTTGCCAAATTCAGTTGTTGGTCTAGGAGCTTTAATATAGATTCCTGTGGTTTTCTATGTAGAGAATCATATTGTCTGTGAAGAGATATAGTTCTATTTTTCTTTCCATTTTGAATGTCTTTTACTTCTTTTTCTAGACTTACTGAATTTGCTAGGGCAGCCAGTACAAAATTAGATAGGAGTGATGAGGGGTGACATCCTGGGTTAGTTCTTGGTCTTATGGAGAAAACACCCAGTATCCTGTAGGCTTTGTGTTTCTTTGTGTTTCTTTATAGATACCTTTTATTAAGTTTCCTCCTATTCCTAGTTTTCTGAGAGTTTTTACCATGAATGAATGTTGAACTTTGTAAAATGTGTTTCCTGCATCTATTGATATATAATGTGAGAAATTACGTGATTGATTTTTGAGGGCTGAACTCGGTTTTAGCTCTGTGGTGAACCTCTGCTTGGTTGTCAATATTTTTAATGTTGTAGCTTTTCCATGAAATTTTGAATTTTTAGTTTCTTTTAAAATTAATTTTAGAAGATCTGGCAACGTTGCTTAATCACAAACTAAAGTTGAGTTGAGTCTGCCCTCTAGTAGGCCGGATGTTTGCCTTCTGAAAACTACAAGTAAGAATGTTTTATCATGGCATTCTCGGCTGTGTGTGTGTGTGTGTGTGTGTGTGTGTGTGTGTGTGTGTGTGGTGTTACAGGGGATTGAACCCAGGGATATTCTACCTCTTAGCTGCACAACCAGCTTTAAAAAATTTTTAGAACAAGAGCTTTTAAAACAATTTTTGAAACAAGGGCTTACTAAGTTGCTGAGGGCCTCTCTAAATTGCTGAAGCTGGCTTCAAACCTGCAATCCTTCTGTCTCAGTCTCCCAACTACTGGGATTACAAGCATGTGCCACCACACCTTACCTTGGCTTTAAAAAATGTATTTCTCTATAACCATGCCTCCAAAAATGTGGATTGTGAAAGACTTTTCTTCTTTTATCACTTGAAATATAACTTAAAAAGATTATATATTGAGAATATATCTATAGGATTATTCTACATCAGTGCATTTATTAATTCATCAAAAATGTTTATTGAATGCTTATTACATACTAGCCCTTCTCTAGCCTCTAGTGATGCAGTGCTGAGCAGACAGACACAACCACCACCCTCAGTGATTCTTCCTATGTGTTTTGATTTACAAATTGATTATGCTGATTGATAAATTTTGGTTGAAAATTTAAAGCATTACAAAGGAAAATTATTTATGCTTATATATAATTTTCTAGGTTAGGAATTTTATATCTATGTATATATATGGAATGTTGGGAAATGGGGCTGAAATTCTAAATAAAATGGTAGCTAGAGAGGAAGAGTTGTAGCTGTTTTATGTGTAAATGATCTTTTTATAACTGTAACATAATGTTCTAAGCATATGGTATATTATAATACATTTTTTTTGTGGTAATGGGGTTCCTGGAAGCCCTTCTACCTCCGGGTTACACTCCCAGACCTATTTTATATATATGTATTTTTTTATTTGGAAACAGGGTCTCTTAAGCCAGCACGGCTGGCTTCGAACCTGCGAGATCCTGCTGTCTCCGCTTCCCAAGCTCAGGGATTATTGGGTTATTTCCACTCTATAGTTGAAAAGATGCTATTCGCAGATATTTTTGCATATATGTGCAAAATGAAAAATTCTTAAAAGTAGCAATGTTATATCGGAAGAAAGTATCATCTTGTACCTATTTCTGTCATCATCTAGATTAAATATCTTACAAGTTAGGACTAAATGTTAGATATCTTTGGACTTCCGGAGCCTCGCAAATGTTTGGGATACAGCATCACAGAGCAATGGGCAGAATGGTTTGAGCATGGCTTATTACTCTTCCCGTAAGTGAACCCACTTCCACAGTGCTTCAGACCAATCCTACAGCATTAGTATAGGGCCGGTCTCGCATTCCAGCCGGCATGCAGAGCTTATTCCAGGAAACTCTCTAGAACATAAAGTAAAAAGTTTCTACCATTAGGCAATCAAAATTATTTTTCTCTTCTGCATAGAATAGATACTATATCCTCAGAATATTTCACCATGAATGATTATCCCAAAAGACAAAGAGAATAATCCCCATCACACCTTAAGAGCTTTCAAAAATACTTATCTCCTTCCCGAAGCCCTTTCCCAGAGATATCCAAAGGACTCTACACATCTTCAAGGTCAAGTAAATTAAGAAAATTGGTGCACTTTAAGTTAAAATCAGTTGAGTTTAGGGGGAGAAAAGCTCTCCTAGAAAAGACATGATGGATATGTAGCAACTTCGAGCTCTGATAATATTTTCAGAGGATGTCAGAACATTTACAATTATTCATGCTTAGAGCTCATTTGCTTCTTGGCATTATCTTTGTTGGTTATAAAGGGAAGTATCCTTGAAGCTGGTAGAGAAAGGTCATCTCATAAATATAATAAGCAAGCTCTTTGCTCTAAGTTTGGTTAGACAAGGTAGGAAGAAAATATATAAATAAGGAAGTTAACTATAAACAGCTGGACGGTATGCCTGGATTTGTAGGGTAGGTGATTCTTGCTGACGCCAGAGCCCTGTGTCCCCAAGTAGAACAACAAGAAGTGATTTCTAGTAAACCCTCATATCTTATTATTTTTATAACATACATTGCCGTGAGGCCTTCCTGTGGAATAGACGATGATGATAATTTACACATGCTGGACAGATAAATGATTCAATTCTTAGTTACAAGAGACTGTTGACAGTGATTACTGATGCTCATTTCTTTCATGCACATTATGTGGGGCAGGAAACTCCAGGTTTAGAGGCCTTTCATGTTTTTTCAAAGTGAATCAGTCACTCACATAATACTTATTTATTATTCCACATTGGCAGACAGTTGGGTGCATTTATGACAGTTAAGAGCTTTCGACCAAGTGCTGCAAAGTGGCTCAACCGATAAAATATTTTACAGCTTGGGAGATAGCAACGATAATTAGAAGGCTCTGGTGCCTAGTGAGAGAAAAGGCTGTAGTCATGGCTAGTTTTCACCTGTGCTTTCGGCTTGTTTATCATGAAAATGTCGGTGTTCGCCTAAGATTTGCCTTCAGACCATCAGGGATCTTAATGCCTCCTTCCCTAAGTACCACCCACCCACACATACATATATTTCATTTTATTTTATGAATTC
The DNA here is from genome assembly GCF_963383645.1 of Muscardinus avellanarius. Taxonomy (NCBI): domain Eukaryota; kingdom Metazoa; phylum Chordata; class Mammalia; order Rodentia; family Gliridae; genus Muscardinus; species Muscardinus avellanarius. Next base: position 33,937,299 of record NC_137796.1, read on the forward strand.
ATCTTTGATTGTGCATTTTCAGTGTACCTTTCTAAGTCTTTTTTTTTTTTTAATCAATATCTGACTGGAGAGACGGAAGACGGAGAAGCAGGCGAATTCTTGTTCCAGTTGAAACTGGTCTGTCTCTTCCAATTCCCCACCCAGTTGTGTTCCAGAGGTTCATCAGAGTTGCATTTTCATAAAAATAGAAAGTATAAAATCTGGGTTCTTTTGTCACTGTGCTTTGTTAGTGTCACTTTATTTCTAAAGTATATTTCTTTTCAAAAACACATAACGAAAGAAAATGTAGTGAAAAACATTTCTCTGATGTTTCTGGCTCCCAGGTGGCATCTCAAGGGCTGGTATCTCATGCTGTCTCTTGGAGTTATCCTAGGGACCTACTATGATTCAGCATATGTGTCTGTAAAGACCGCTACGCTATGCAAACTCACACAACTGAAAATAGAAGGCCTTATGGAATAAAAAAAAAATGTAGGAGTACAGCCTGCAAATGCACCAGTGACACCATAGGAATCTAATTTTTTTTAAAAAGCAGAAGAGCTCGGCATATGTTAAGTGGTTAGGAAATAAATACAACAAGAAGAATGACACTTTTCCTTAAAAACCCTGGCCTTTGCCTGTAGAAATGAATGTCGGAAGGGTGATGGCCTGTGCTTTCTGTAATGCTATAAAAGGAGGGTTAACTGATATCTAATGGAAAGCTTAAATGCCAGATTTGGATGATTGTAGCTCATAATACAAGGTGAACTGTGGATGCTGGTAGATGTTGTTATGTGCATGTATATGTCATTTTTTGTTCCTGCACACCTCTATCAGATGGTTTTATCTTTCTATGTTAAATTAGTATTTCTTGAGAAAGACAGAGGGCATAGGCCAGGCATAGTGGTGCACTTGTAATCCCACTACTTGGAAGGCTGAGACAGGAAGATCACAGGTTTGTAGCCGGCCTTAGCAACTTAGTGATATTCTGTTTCGAATTTTCAAAAAAAAAAAAAAATAGGACTGGGAATGTAGTTCATAGGTAGAATTCCTCTGGATTCAATCTCTAGTACAAAAAAAAGGAAGGAAGGGAAGAAGAAAGGGAAGGAAAGAAGATGGGAAGGAAGGAAGGAAGGAAGGAAGGAAGGAAGGAAGGAAGGAAGGAAATGTGGTTCAAATTGTTCCTTAATAGATCAATCACACTGAGAAAAAAAGAAACTTGTGTTTTCAAAACAATAATGATAGAATTGATTATATATGAGAATGTGTCTTTTACTTTCAAGATAATTTTCTTTTTGGGAGGTACTGGGATTTGAACACAGGGGCATTCTACTTCTGAGTCAGACCCCAAACCCTATTTTATTTTATTTTTTATTTTGAATGAGGTTCTCTCTATGTTGCTGAGGGTCTCACTAAGTTGTTGAGACTGGTCTTGAACCTGCAATTCTCTTATCTCAGCCTTCCAAATACTGGTATTATAGGCATGCACCACCATGCCCAGTTCAAAGATAATTCTTAATGTAAAATACCATTTTAAATATGGAAAACATATAAAAATAGAAAATATGTTACCTATATTACCAAAACATATTGACCTTTTGTGTGTTTATCTATTTTTAAGATAGATTATATAGTAAATGAAAAAAGAGACTTTTTCCCAACTGAGAAGAAACCTATCTGTATCCTGAGTATGGAAACAGATTGTTTAGATTTTTCTCCTTGGCTCATTTTTCTTCCCATACTGGTGATGTGCTCACCACTTAGCAGATTTTATGTGCCTTGGCTAAGCCTACTTGAATCTTTTTCTACCTTTGCTGTAGAGCATTGTGATGCTTTGAGTAGAAGGGATGCATGAATTATTATTATCCCAAATGGTCCTACCCTCTCTTTACCGTGGCTGCTGCTTGGGTTCAGTAGATCACTTCTAATCTTTGATCCCCTTTTATAACCGATATCCTCCAGGAGCGATAGTAGATGAGTGAAGATCAAAGGAAAGGCATTCATAAGAGCTTATGAAAGAACCACAACTCTGGCTGTTCCCACTGCAAATACTAATTTAAGTGAAGGTACAGAATTTTTCTGTTGTGAAGTCCTTGGAATTCTGAGCCACTGACAGGCAGTAAAGACAAATGAGAAATCTTTCTATACTTGGATTCTTCAGTCATCCTACAGAGTCTTTGTGCTGTAGGAATTTCGTCTACATTCTCTTTGTTGAAATCCTTTCTTTTTCTATGCATTCACTATTTGAAGCTAGAAGCAACCTCTTTCTTATTTTGACACAGTTCCGTTGATGTCTTACTCAAACTCAGGGCCAAAAAAGGGCCGACAGGAACCTGAATATATGTGTGACTGATCCGTTGATGTTCGTTGAGGCTACAGTGTTCTTTTGAGGGGCTGGATGTGATTCTTGCAATAGTCTCACAGAGGCGATGTTCAAAAGGAATCCACTGTCCCCAAATCAGAGAATCTGTTATGTTGTATATTAAAAATTATAAAGCCTAACTGTTACTATCTCAAATCCCTTTAACAAAGTCCCATTCATATGGTTTGTCCAGGCTCTTCTTGAACTATCTTCTCTGAAAGCAAACTCACTACTCATCATTAAGATCCATTTCACTCTCCGACAACTTCATCAACCAAACTGAAAATTGGTTGCTTATGACTAGTCTTCAGAAATGAATAAGAAAGTTAGTTTATTGGTCAAATATCTGTGCAGGACACAAAAAGCACTGTAGGCATTATAATCAGAAAAGTATTTAATATAGGGAATTGGCTACTTCCCAAATTATTGGAAAAATGGTTGGGTCAAAAGTCAAGGAATGGATATTGGCATTTTTCCTAATTTGAACATGTATTGAACTATAATGTACGGATATTAAATGTCATTGATGTTTTGGCTTCAAAATCATCAAACCATTGGTTCCAGCAGCTGTCTCACACCCATAAATCCAGTTTCAGGCACTAAAACATGCACTGGGGTAACTATAGACACACATCTCCAGTGTAGGCTGCTTGTTATCAGTCTCACTGAAGAAAGATCTCTGTCTACTTTCTGCCTTCCAAATTTCACAGTATGTGTCTCACTCACTAAACTCAAGTTACATTGAGAGCTCTGGCTTCAGCTTGGCCTCGGGAAAGTATGTTTGTCTTACCAGCTTCTGTGTTATAGAAGTGGATAGGGCAAGGCATAAGAATATATGCTAAAGAACGATAGACAATATTTTTAAAGTTATCTAATATCTGGATAGACAGAGTTTCTTACCTCAAATTATTCTAACCTGGGCATGGTAGCGCACGCTTGTAATCCCAGCATTTGGTAGGCTAAGACAGGAGGAACGTGGTTTGAGGACAGCCTCAGCTACTATTTAGTGAAGCCCTTTGCAACTCAGTGAGATCGTGTTTCAAAATAAAGAATAAAAAATAGGGCTGGAGGTGTTGCTCGAAGTTAGAATGTCCCTGGGTTTCATCCCCAGTATGGCAAAAAAAAATTATTCTTCTAATGATTTTATCCTCATAATCTACCATTCAAAGTTTCAAGAGAAAAAAGTCCTGGAAAAGTTATTGGCATTTTTTTAGTGGGAGAAATATTTAGTCATGATATGCTACTATCACTCACGTTCGAAATACTTTTATAGATTTGCATTGAGCAGTTATCAGAACCTAATGAAATAAGGAATTACTTTCAGGGTCTTGAGTTCAGTAATCTCAGGGCAATGGGCAGAGAAAGGAGAATAAAATGGTAATGAATTTAAACAACATCTTGATCACCAAGAAAGGCTAGTTTCCATCTTCAGAAATCTATAAAAATAACAAGAACTAAGGGCCCCCGAATGGACATATCATGAAGGGTCCCCAAAGCATTCCACAGCAGTGAACATGTCCTTCAGTTTGGTACCAACAGACAATGAGAGGCCACCAGGAGCAATTTACCATGACCACATGTCACTAGTGGAAAATGGATCGAAACTCATGGAACGCCAAGGACCTTTGCCTGTTCTGTCCTCATCTCTCTGGAGAGCAGCAGAGCCATTAAGAAGTTTATTCACTTGTAAACACACCTTATTTTTAACATCTTAGTCATATTTAGCTTAGTTATCATTGCTTATATTATTCCAATGACTCATTTCCTCTTGCAGCCTGCAAATATTAGACATTATCATATCCCATATCTGTCTCATTTCTTGTAACCCTGAGAACTCACATTTAGTTTATCCAGAAGAAGAGTGGATAAAGTGCAAGGAAGGAAAAAGCGACTTGAACATGTTTCTTTTTATTTGAAGCCTCAGCTCACTGGAAAGGCTCGTTGTAGAATGTAGATGGATGGCAGCAATAAAATCAGACAGAACAAAGCAATCAAATCACCGAGTAGGTCACATTCCAAATATATTATAGTAGGATGGGAGTCCTACCTTAGGGCATGTTCTCTTCCACAAAAGCCTTTAAAAGTATGTCCACGTCTCCTTCCTGCAACCTAGATGTGCCTGATTCCATGCTGCATTTCACATGTCCTATGCTTAGACTGCTATTTTATTGTTCCATGAAAATCTTATGTTCATTTACACATTTTTGTCCTGGGTGTCTACAATAGATATAACAGGGGTCCCACCGAGGTGTCCTTGCATGGCCCATGCCCCAGCCTTGTCTGCAGGTTACCTCACTTACGGCACATAAAGTCCAGAAGCCAGACACCTGATTCTGTTTTTGATCTGTGCTTTTTTTGGATAAAATATTATTAAACCTTCAAAAGTGTTCTGCCCTTCTAAACTAAGAAATTTAGATTAGTTAACTTGTCTAGAATAGAAGTCTTTGTAACACTGAACATTTTCTCTATTGCGTTTTACATAGTGGAACAAATTCTTGAACTTGAGAACTTATGTCTCTGTTTAGGGAACATAATGATAACCAGAATAAATATTTATTTCGAATAATAATATCAAATACAGTTGCATGCATATGACAGGCTAAAAATGGCTAAATAAGTTAATGACTATGTGAGATTCTTAGACCCCAATGCAGTATTTCTTAACCTGAGCACTACTGACATTTGGAACTGATAAGTTAGTGTGTGGGGGTCTTCTGGGAATTGTACTATGTTTAGCAGCATCCCACACCTCTACCCACTGAGTGCCAGTGCTTGCCCAGTGTCGTGACAACAGAACCGGCTCTCGACACTGCCAAATGTCCTAGAGAAGGGAATCAGATTGCTCCCTATTGAAGCAATGTTGCTTCCTTCATGCATGCTTGATGTGCTTTTCAGTTCTGACACCCATAAAGTAGGGAGGTTCACAAAGCCATTGAGCAAAGTATGATAAATCATAAACAACTTTGTGAAGGTCAAGCTTAGAGTTAGCTATATGGTGGAGATGAGAACCTAGATCTTCTGACCGCCGCCCGGTGCTAAGCTATTTGCTCCAGCGACAACAAGCATCTCATGGGCAGTTTTGGCCAAGTCCTGTGTCTTTTGCATCCAGAAGCAAGAGGAAAAGTGGGAAGAGACATCTTCATTTCTAAAGCTAGAGGAGGCCCATATGAATGCATCTTGGAAGGTGAGGTGTGGAGCTTGTGATGTGTGCATTCTGGTTTCTTCTAGAATTAGCACTACCTGTACATGAACAGCCAAGCCCTGAATGCTTCTTCATGGGTCATCCATGGCCATTCAGGAGGTTGAGGATTTTGGATTCACAGCTGATGATGTGAAAATTACCTTCTTTCCAGGCCCAGGGTTAAAGATGGTCAAGGTGACCTTATGGGTAGCAGTTTGAGTGTTTCTTCCCTCCCTTGCTCATTATATCTGTACATCATGCCTTGAGTTACAAGACAGAGGCTGGGCAGGGCTTGGGGTTGGTAGTGATCCATGAGGGATAAGCCTCTGTTTATGACACATGTCATTTTTCATGGACTACGTCTGGACCCCACCTGCCTCCTTAATCTCTTGGGAATGCGGGCGGTCCCTCCATGAGCCGCTGTTATTCCAATGACTTCAGTGGGCACCGTAGTTTCCAATTTCCTAACCTTTCTATTAAAATTAATATTTAGATTTTATAACTTTAAAACTGGAAGAATGATGGAAGCTGTGTTTGATGTTTATGTCTCTCAGTCACGAAAACGCTCCCAATCTCACTCATGCCGGGCCACACACATGTAGTCACAATAAATAGCATTTAACGTGTTTACAGTACGCAGAGGATGAGGAGGACTTCTGTTTTTATATTGATGGACTCAGCTGGGCTAGGGATACTATTGTTTACAATGAGCTACATTTTTTGTTGTTCTGATTTACCCTCAAATTAAATCTTTATTTCAGAAACCAACCCCAGGGAGTCCCTGTAACGAGGGAATGTAATAAACAGCATTAGAACAGAGCCATAGCTGCTGCTCCCTGGTAATTAGTCCAAATGTCTCAATCAGAGTGGTTTTCAAAGTTTTATGGTGGCAGTTTGGGCACAGGTTTATTTGTAAAACGCTGGTTTGGCATTTTGTTCAGCCTGGCCTTTGCCCCTTGGGGAGGGGAGTGGGGGGATCGGCAACCCCAGGCGGGCCAGGAAAGTCAGACTTTCAGGTTTGCTGGGGGAAGGGGCCCTGCCCGTGTTTCTTGTTGCCATCTGTGTCCTGATTAAAAGTTATCTGAATTTAAAGGAACCAGGGAGGGGAAATAAATATCTGGCCTTCATTCTGAGGACACACAGAGGGAGGGTAGGGGCTGAGGCTGGGACTGAGCGTGCAGGAACATTCCCATCGAGGCTGGGTGACAGTCTTATAAACTGCGGAGGAGGGGAGAGGTCATTAAGAGCTCTGCGTGCCTGGGTGGGGCCTGGAGTCTGCCTGGGGCACCCCAGCTTGGTGGGAAGAAGGCAGCCTGGGCCTTAGTAACTTCCCCTACCCCGAGTTCCCTGGAGACCCACAGCTGCTGAGACCTCCAGTCAACCTATGTAGGCCGCCCAGCCAAGGGACCAGAGAACACAGGGCTGCGGGCCAGATCCAGCAACACCCCTGTTTCATCCTCAAGGGCAAAGCAAGGAATGTGCTCCTCAGTCCCAGAGCCTCTGGCTCCCTGACGTTGTCTGGGATGCCTCTTTAGTCTGCCAGTATTAGCCAGGAACAGTGATGAACACAGACAAACTCAGTCGTCTTGTTTTTGGAGCCACCTGGCAAGACGGGGTCCTGGGCAGGTGGGAGGCTCCTCAGGGTACCTGGAGGACACTTGACATTAGATAATCCCAGTGCCTGCACTCTGGTATGCCTGCGAGTCACCGAGGCAGTGGGAAAGCCCAGGTGCAGGAAGGCACAGGAAACGTGGGCAGGGGAAGGGGCTCGGCCCCTCTCCTCTCTCCCCTCCATGTAGCCATGCCATTTACTTATTTGAAGCAGGAATTTTGTAAGACCTGTGTCCTAAGGAACATAAAGTATCATTAAGTCCAATAGTTGCAAATGTAAAGGGCCTGATGCTGAATACTTTAGGCTTTGTGGGTCACCTAGTCTCTGTCACAACTCTTCTCTTGTAAATATGAAACTAGTGTAGACTTTACATAAACCAGTAGGCATGGCTGTGTTGCAATAAAACTTTGATTATAAGTCAAGTGGTGGGAAGAATTGGGTCTATAGTGAGCGCTCTCTTGATTTAATAATTTCATGTTCTGTGTTAATTTTCTTTTTTCTTTCATCCTCCTCCCCTATTTTCTTCTTTCTTTCTTCCCCCACACTCTTCCTTTTCCTCTCCTTTTTGTTCTTCCTTTCTTTTGAGTTATGCCACCTGCTGGGAAGGCTACAGAGAACACACTGGTCGGCAGTACAGGAACGGTTCTAGGCTTCATGGAACCTAAAAAAGGGGGCTGTGGATGAGGGAGTGTATCACCAACCTCTCATGGCAACTGATGTTAGTTTTCCAACATGCATTTCCATTTTCTTATATTAGAATCTGTATTACCTTTAGAGCAACAATATACCTGATTTGTTGTTGTTGTTGTTTTAAATCCCTTCTTTGCTTTCCCTTGCAGATAGAACTGACCTGTGACAAAGTTCTGGCCAAGGAGACACAGGAAAAAGTGACTGGAGAAAATATCCTTTCCCAAATGAAATGAAAAGCCCCTTTTCTCTTTGTCTCTTGACTTTTTAACTTTCTTTCCAACCTGGGATGCTATCACAGTTTCTGGAAGTACAGCGGCTCAAATGGGGCACGAGGTTAAGAGCCACGTGCTAAAATGGAAGCAAGAAGATAGAAGAAGCTTGGTTTCTCCCGATATTATTGGTTTTCAGTCCTAGCTCTGGACTATTTACCTCTGAACTTATTACATGAATAAATAGGCTTATTGTTTCACTTAATATAATAGGGTTTCCTATTACATGCAACTCAGTATAGTACTAATAAATTATAAATATGATCAGAATAACAGGGTCATGGTTTAAAATTTTAGTGCCTAATAAATACTTTCTGAGTCTATAAAAAATGCCACTACATTCATAATCCTGAGGTCTCAATAGCCACACTCTCTAAGACCACAGAAAAACAATGTAGCAGTTACCTGGCAATCCCGTCCCTGAATTGTTTAAAAAATGATCTGTGGTCACTGAATTGTTTACCAAGTCTGAGAGAATGGTGCATTAAATTCAGATGGGAGCTAAGGGTGAGCACAGGTCCTGACTTATTTCTAGAAATGTCACATTGCAATAGTTTACTTCTTCGAGCTAGCGAAGAAACTCAAGAAATATCTAGTCACAAAGTCAGTTAGGCTGAACTGTTGACAAACATACTGTCTTTTTAAATATCTGACCCATAATGAATTAGGGGGAATTATTAAATAAAAAATGATGTGTATAAGAGTAAGTGTGTGTATGCCTGCTTTGGAGGATAAAGACAATCACAACCCTACAGCAGATTACCTTCTCCTTCCTTGAGAAACACCATTTAACACCTCTACATTACATAAAGGCCTCAATGATCATTTAAGAGAAGCTTTTGCCGGGGGTCAGCAATAGGGAAATCTACAAAGGGCCTGGCAGACATGAGCTGGTTGGTGAACTGTTGGCATGATACTTAATTCTCAGAACTTAAGTGTGCAACTGAATTTCATCTGTCATGAGAATGGGGGAGTGTCTGGGTCCACCTGAGCTGCTCTAGCAAAATATCATAGACCAAGTGACATTTAAACAACAGAAATTTATTTCTCATAGATCTGGAGGCTGGACATCTCAGACCAGGTTCGCTACCCGAGGACTTCCTGCATCCTGGTGTAGAGATGGCTTCTCTTTGGTGTCCTCAGATGGGAGAAGGTGAGAGAGTTCTATTGAATTCCCTTTCTGAGGACCTTAGTCACAGGGACAGAGCTCTTAGGACAAAAATTGCATCTCAAAAAGGGGTTAGGATTACCACGTGGGGCATCTTGAGGCCATGTGGTCATTCAGGCCAAAGTGGAAGAGGCCTGATTCAGGGGCTGGTGACATTAAAAGCCAGGTAGAAAGTACCTGAAAGGAGTCTAGTCCAAAAGAATTTCTCAGAAAAAAAATGAAAGATGTCACATTCCTCCTCCTGACCGCAGCTAAGCCACAGCGGTAGCACTCTGGGCAGTCACGTCAGCTTCGCCGGGAACTTGAGGGATGTGAGTGAGCACTTAGGACCCAGAGCCCAGATGCTCAAGGCTCGTACGCTGTCTTTGCCCAGGAGCCATACCACCGGTGGTCAGTAACCTTTAGGTATCTCAGCTCTCCTCTGTCTACTTGGTCCTTTTCTATTTTCTCTCACAGTTTATTGATGAATGGAATGCACCCTGATTGTTGAACACTACCAGGATGCTTTTCTGTTTTTACTGCAAGGAATTATTGCTGGGTGCCATGCCAAGACTGCATTCCCAGTCTTTCTAGGAAATTTCCCTGCACTTAGCTTTTGGGTCAGCATTTTGGAGGCAAAGACAATTGATCCTTTCAGCCTTGCTGATGCAATTCCTTTTGATGTGTATCAAGTGTATTTTGACACAATCCCTAGAGTCACTGTGGTTTTCAATATTCTCGGGCCTATAATGAAAGTCAAAGGGAGGGGGGGACTTTCTACTTAATGTTGATTTCTAATATTGATGGTACATTATCCCGTTTGTGTCTCTGAAGCTACAAAGGAGAGAATTAACCCCTTGGGTCTCAGATCAGGTACATCTCTGTGAGTCTGTGGCTGACCAAAGCTAATACTGATGCTGGAGACAAAAGAACTTCTCAAGGAACACATCATTCTTATGCAGGTAACAATTTTTTTTATCATTATCAGTTTTATGGTAAATACAACAGCTGCAGCAGAATTTGTAGATTTTCTTTCTTCTTCTTCTTTTTTTTTTTTTTGGCTGTAAGGCATCTTAGAGAGTGTTTGCCAATTTTCTGTCTCAAAAAAAGGTGTCTTCGCATCTTGATTTAGCCCTGAATAATTCAACAGAATCTCTAATAACAGACTTGCATGTTGCAAAGCCCCCAAACATGTTGTAAGCTTAAAGAGGCAGAGAGAAATTTAGCATCACAAACAGAAGTCAAAGAATCAAAGCGAAGAGATCTTTAAAGGGTAGGAGTCAGTGCTTCACACATGTGTCGGGTGCTTATTTTTGCTGACAGTTTCCTTGTTTCTTTGTAGAGCAGTGGCTCCCAAAAGGGACAGTGAACATTTCTGGAGGTTACCTATTGTTCTTAATTCCCTTTTTATGAGAATTTCCTTCCCTCCCTTTCTTCCTTCCTTCTTTCCTTCCTTCCTCCCTTCCTCCCTCCCTCTCTCCCTTCTTCCCTTCCTCTCTTCCTTTTCTCCTCCTTCCAACATGTAATTATTCAGTGCCTACAAATTTCCAGCTGCTGTGTTAGGCCTTGAGGCTTTGATAATTAGTTAAAATAAACCTAGACCCACATCTAGATTAGAGTTTCATGTTCTCTCCCCGAGGGCCAGATGGTCTTGGTATTCCCTTGGATTCTAGGATACGTCAGTATTTTCCCAACAAGTTCCTTCTCCCTACATTATCCCTTCTCATTGTTTCCTCCATCTTCTTTAACTGGGCATTGTAATTTTGTGATTCTCCATTGAGATCATAAAGAATGGATTGGAATCCCTGACCTACAGGAGAACAAGGAAAGCCGCTAAGAATACTTGGTTTGGAGAAATTATAACTTTGGAAATGTCTTCACATATTGGCTTCATATTTGTGTGCTGGCATTAGAAGAGGAATTAATTAAGCTTACTCTAGACTGTAAATCCCCAAAGTGGGCGATACCGCCCCCAGGGGGCGCTGGAAGGAAATACAGATATAAAAAAGCATGCAAATTTGCCACTGCATCTTTCTTTTATTTACTTAAAAAAGGAAGATTTCGGGGTGCAGGGGAGGCGAGTAATTTTTTCTATAAATAAGTTTGGGAATCTCTGACCTACGCTTCCCAAAGTGCAGGTCTAAGACTACAACGGATAGATTTGAGTTCAATAGAAAAATAACATTCCTATCAATTAGGCTTAAAGGAATTGTGCCTGGCATTGCAGTATTTGGATATGTTAGTGTTTGTTATTTTCTGTATGTATAGATCATTATGTTTCAGCTTCATCACTATTGGCATTTGAGGGCTAGTTCTTTTTTCTTTTTTTTTCTTCTTTTGTTTTCTTTTTTGCTGTGGGAGCTGTTTTGTCCATTGTGAGATGTTTAGCATCATCCCCTGCTCTCTACCCATTAGATGCCAGTAAAAAATGCTGACCCAACTCAATTGTCACAATTGAAAATATATCCAGTCTTTTCAAAAAATCTCCTGGGAGGCAAAACTGCCCTCAGGTGAGAACCATTGAATACATATACATATACATATACATATACATATACATATACATATACATGTAATATATGACTATATACATATTAATATATGACTATATACACATCCATATATATACATACATATAAATAAATTAATACACATCATGGCTAGCTGAAGATAGAGCCAGGATTCTGAATTAAAATCCATATATACTTTGGAAAATCACAAAGCTTTCTTGTGATGGAGGCTTTTCCAGATTCGAGTTATTGATTCAAGTGGACACATAGCCACTGAGTGGAACAGGAGGAAATCCTGCCTCAGGTAGGATGTGCGACTCCATGATCTGCGAGGTCCCTACTTCCAACCAACAGATTTTACAATTTCATAGGCCAGATTTGGGTTAATAAAACGGGTGTCAGTTTTTCAGGGAATATAGCAAACTACAGTTATGACAGTGGCCCCACAGTGCTCTTTGAGATATGATGCAAAGTTATGGGGTGGGATGAGTGGAAGGGGTTGAGCTTGTTGGGGGTTTAATTGGCAATCAAAAATCTGCCTCCTCGATGCAGGCACATCAGTGTAAACGCACACCCAGGACCTTACGTTCTCTGGCTGAAGTTATTAATATGTGTTGATTGATGTCAAAATGGGAATTAAATCATAAATGTGCTCCGGCGCCTCGAGCTGGTGGTCTGGCAGCTTCTTTAGCCCTGTCATTTTGGAGAGACAGCTCACATGGCTCTGCCTCATTTTTTTGATGATTTCTTAAAGGTTTCACTTTATCATCATTTGTCTATGAACAGGCTTTCGCTTCTCATCCTATTAGTAACACCTCCAACATGGCACGCTCAGAAAAAAGTTGCTACCTACAAAGGAAGCCCAGGATGGATTTCATACTTGAGTGAAACAATGGGGTCCTACACGCTATAAAGAAAACAAAACAAAATAAAATGGTAGCAATTAGTGTTATTTACAGACGTGCACCACCGTGACTGCTGACGGGGGAGGGTGTTCCTTCCCCATGGGAGTCCCAAAATTTCTAGCATCTGCTCACAGGCATTAAAAAAGCATGGTCTTTCTCATTTCCAAGTTAATCCAATTTGAGTGTAGACTGAGAGGGACCAGAGCTTCCCAAATGGTCTGGCAGCACTAGGCAGCTCAGCACAGCATCGTTACCAGACCACACACGGGCTGTTTAATAGCCAGACTCCTTGCTGTGGACCAGGGAGGAGAAAAACCCATGCCTGTGCAATTCCTCAGCAACAGCCGTTCTTCCTCCACACCTGGAGGCCTTCCTCCGGAGTCATCATCTCCCCTTGAATTTCAAGACTCCTGATGGCTGCCACCGACCCTAGAGTCACTTTCCACAATGTTGATTAAGTGGTCTCTCGAAGGCCCGATAGGACAATGTCATTCTCTCATTTCAAAGCAATTTTGGGCTGGGTGTGGTGGTATAAGACCCTCAGCATCTTAGAGGGATTCTGTTTCAAAGAAAACAAAATAGGGCTGGGGTGTAGCTTGAAGGGAGAGTACCCCTTGAATCAATCCCTGGTACCCCTCCAAATACAATAAATAAAAATAAAACTGATTTTGGTTCTTCTCTGTTTCATAGATAGAATTGCATCCCAATGTACTGGGATGAATGACACTTAATCTCATTACATCCCTTGGTTGGCCCAGCCACCGCTGCCATAAAAACCAGCAGGTCCTCCAAGAGATAAGATACTATGGTGAATCTTGTCACATGCCACATTTTCTAATGATGATGACATTATTTCCTTTGTGGACCATCTCAGATATCTCCTTTCCCCTGAAGACTTGTTCCTGCTCCTAGTTGAAAAGGTTTTTTGCTTTGCAGGTGTCCTGCAACACAATAAATCCAACTTACCATGCAATATTTCCAATTCATCTCTTCACATGTTTATTTATTTTTTATGTGTCAGTTTTTTCCTCTATTCTTGATAAGTAAAATATAGTCCCATCGATGACTGAGAGGTAATAGCTATTCATTAGAGTGTTTGAGAATAGATGGATGAGTGGATAAATATGTAATTCAAAGTGAGTGTGAATAAATAAGCAGGTTCTTTGTGGTTCAGTTCCCTAGACTAGATCACCAAGACTCATGTTAGTACAGCAGAGTGCTTGCTATGAGCGGTGTGAACTTGGCTACCTGCTTGCTCTCTCTCTGCCTCAACTACTCATCAATAAAGGGGAATAATTAGCAACCCTGTTTTTTAGAGTTGCTCTGAGAATAAAATATATCAATTAAAGTACTTAGAACCTGGCCTATAATAAGTAGGACATTAGCAGCACCAACGCTCTCCAGCCTCCCTCTAGTGCAGGGTTCTCTGCTTTACAGCCCTCCAAATTTACCAGAAGTGATGGAAACAAAATGCAGACACCAGGCCCCATCCCACACCACCTGAATGAGAGTCTCTGAGGGTGGAGCCCAATTGTGAATTTACCATTAGATATTTCAAATAAAGAAGCTTTAAGAAATCCTTTGCATACAGAAAAGAAAACCGTAAAGGGACCAAACAGGAGATGTCAAAGCTAGAAGTAGTGAGGCGCCACCAGCCCCATGGAGCTGAGGAAAGTAGTGTCTTTGGAGGAACAGCTGCCAAGGGGACCGGGAATGAGCGAGGGACCACGTGTCTGGAAGGGACGCAGCACCCAGGCAGGTGCCTGGTCACCCCCAGCTGGCATGTTCCCTGGATTCAGCCATTGCCCTGTGTCAAGAGAGCTGAGAATCCCAATCTCCAGGGCTCAGACTCCTGGAACACAGACCAGGAAGAGGAGAGGGTGAGTGTGAAGAAACAAGGAGGAGAGGGCCAGCACATCTGCATTAGGGGAAGAAATTCCAGCTGCTTCTGTTGCAGAGCGCGGAGTGAGACTGACCGCGCAACCTCCAAACCAGACTCTGCCCGCTGTGCCTCCACAGCCAGGGCGAGAGCTTACCTGGGCCAGGGGCACAAAGAGCTTTCCTAGCTGCCGCATGAAGGAGGCACTTCCGAGGAGAGCCATTTCAGTCCTCCTAGGACTGAAACTGGGGGAACGGTCTCTAGTAGGTGTCCTGGCCATAGAAACCAGGTGGCATGGTGTCCAGGTACCAGCACCTTTCTTCCCGGGAGCAAGGGTGCAGAAGCCTGGGAGTCCCATTCATGGGAGTTATAATGCACCCCCGTCAGTCAATTTAGGAAGGAGACTCATAACTCTCGCTCTTTTGTTTTTATCCAAGCAAACATGCTAGAAGAGACCCTCAAGACTTCACCATATGTCACATCATATGACACCCCCTCATTTGCATACCCCCATGGTGGAATTTGAGATTGGAAGGGTGCACCGCGCCCCAGCGAGGTGTTTTACGTTGCGCTGAGCCCACCAGCTTGCCTTCCCATGGACTGTGTCTGCACGTTTAAGACTTCATTTCTCCTGCTTCCTTTCCAAAAGGGGGAAGATATAAATCACAGGCGCAGAAGTAACTAGCAGTTGTGACATTTTGTTACAGAGTTTAATTACATGAATCATAAAATATTGCTACAATTTTCCAAACTGTTAAACCTTAATTAATATGAACCCACAGGGACCACCTTGATCGTTCTAAATATTCTGAATCACAACTCCTACACTCGTGCCTCCGTCAGCCTGAAGTGCTTTGTAATTTGCAAAAAGTGATTAATTATTAGAAATGAAACCAGACAAATTAATTTAATATAAATGAGGCTGTACATGGTTTGATTAATTCTTTTTAATTACCTATATGTTATTTTTTCAATAGTTGAACAAAGGGCCCTATTCTTCTCCTGCGTGTTCATATTCATTAATCTCATTAGCAGAGTATTAATATAATTTTATCGCACATTCCAGAAGTACGGCACATTGACAAACCATAATGAATCGCGGCATTAGTGTCCTATCACTACATTAATTTCAAGACATGCCTGGCTCATCTGTAATTTACTTGGAGACTTAGTTTAAAATGAGCTGAATAAGCGTGTAATTATGACATCTGCTTCCTTTCAGGTACCTCTTTGTAAATCAGTGACAAAGGAATAGCAGGTTTAAATATGTGTTAACACTCGGTAGCATGTATAATTGCAATATGGCCATGTGTAATGAAGATTAAATTAGACCGTACTATACCTGACACATGCAAGAACATAATTGAACTATAGTCATTGTTACAGTGGAAGCAGCTGCGAAATATCAATATTTGAATGGAAGAAAGTGGAACTAAGTCAGAAAAGAAGATGATACAGGTAGTCTCCTACAAGTCACAGGGAGAAGAACGCTATCCAAACAGGACGCCACAAACTCTAGGTTTTCAGCTTCGTCTCCCTTTGTATCTGATGACAGTTGCTCATGAATTTGATGAAAATTTCCAGAAGGGTCCATCCCGGATGTCACTGGGGCATGACCTCACGCTGCATATCTTGTTTGCGCGCCACCCTTGCTCGGGGTACTGGGTGGGCATGGTGCCCATCAGGAGCCTCAGGCAGGGAAGTGGAATTCTGGGATTAAAATCTAGATCCTTTATATGATTAACCCCAGACTTCCCTGAGTAAGACTCCTAGGAATACAAATGATTGATATTGTCTGGGGAGCAAGATAACTCTGGAATCAGCTCCTAGGCAACACTGAGAAGGAAAAGATGTGGGATCTTAGAGTCTGCTGAAGCCTATGCAATTGGAATGGAGAAAATAATTGTGTCACAAGTCTTTCTCTGTCTTTCTGAAAGTGAACACTCATGCTGTCCTTGGGGATTTATTCAATTTTGGGCAAGGATTTATCACATTCCCAATCTACCATACACCCTGGGCATTCTTGTTCAAAATGGGGGCTGGACTGAACTGTGCATATGGCGTCTCTCTCTCGGAAGCCCCTAAGTGTTTGAGTGCAGAGCTTGACAAGAGCCAAAGAATATTGCTTTTGAGTCTAACAAACACACCAAAGGAATTTGGGGCTATATCTCAAAACAATTTTAAGGAGTTGGCTTACTTAATGAAATCCCCACACCAGCCTTATTACGTTGATGGTAAGGACATGTGAGGAGGAACTGAACAGATGAAAGGAAACCACTTCTTCAGAAAATGCTCATGGTGAAATGCTGATACAGAAAGAACCTCACGCAGGGCTGGCAGGGGAGCGGGGAGTGGTGTTTTTAAGGGTTAGGACGCTTGGCTACTCAAAAGTAATCTCATCCTGGCAGGGATTTATTTATTTATTTTACACCTAAAAATATCTTCTCGTAGAGAATCAGATATTTACAATTTTTTTTTTGGTGGTACTGGGGTTCCTGGAAACCCTTTTACCTCTGGGCTACACTCCTATTTTTATACTTTTTTTAAATTTGGAAACAGGGTCTCTTAAGCCAGCATGGCTGACTTCGAACCTGTGCGATGCTTCCCAAGCGCAGAGATTACAAGCGTGCACCACCCCAACCAGCTACAAAGTTGTTTTGATTGAGCCATCAAAGATTAGATTTTGTAAGCAACGAAAAGTGCCCCTGTTTTGACAATGCCAAAAGTGTAGTTTTAGAAATCAGCCATACCGTAATCTTCTGAGAGGCCTATGAAAAACAGGGTCCCAGGTCCCAGCTCAGAGCTCAGGGATCAGATGCTCTAGGAGTGTCATTTAGGATTATGCATGTGTACAAAGCTCCTGGTGGTTCCCAGTGCACAGTCGCTGACCTGATCAACCTTGTTTTGAGGTTGAGGAGTAAAGCTGGGACTTGAATTTGGGCAGCCGGTGCCTACACTTCAGGCACTCCTTCTGATGCCCGTGTGTTCACAGGAGGTCGCAGGCAGAGGTGGGTCTTGGTGACTGATCTGTGGGCTCCTGCAGCAGCAGCAGCAACATCACTGCTCCACTGAATAGCCGCTTCTCCGTATCAGACCAATAGACACCATTAGGTTAAATGACCCTGTCCAGGGGGGTGGGTAGGCATATCACACACTTTGGCTTCCCAAGAACTGCACTGTTCTGTCAGTAGAAAAAAATGGTCATGATGGTCCTTTTACAAAGTTTTGGAATAAGAAAGAAAAATATGAGCTGGGTGTGGTGGCGCATGCTTCAATCCCAGCATTCCGGAGGCTGAGACAGGAGGATCGCAGTTTGCAGGAAGCCTCATCTACATAGTGAGGCCCTCTGCAACTCAATGAGACCCTGTTTCAAAATAAAGAATAAAAGTAGTTCCGAGGTGTAGCTTGGAGGTAGAATTCCCCTGGGTTCCATTCCCAGTACTGAAAAGAGAGAGAGAGAGAGAGAGAGAGAGAGAGAGAGAGAGAGAGAGAGAGAGAGAGAGAGAGAGAAAATTACTTTAGTCCTGAAATGAGGGTTGTTTTGCTGTCAATTTTCCACATGCACACACCACCTCCTATCCATTCACTTTTCTACCCCTCCAAGCTCCTCCTTTGTGCCGAGTATTACATTAAGCACCAAGATGACAACAGTGAGCAAGACAGAAATCGATTCAGCACCCAGAGTGAGTCACTTATATGTGACCTACTTGGCTTTCAAAGGTGACTTAAAATAAAACAAGCCTAACCGATGGGTTGTGTCTCCTCTTCTGAGTACAGAAGTGTGTGCCCCCAAACTCCCTAGGGTGCGAAGGTTCATTTGAGGGTGCTCGTTCCCTCCTGCACGCCTGCCCTCCCACAACCCCCAAAGGTATTTTGTTTGTAAAAGAGTGAGTGAGTGAGCAGTCTTCTTGTAGGACCAGCCTGGATAACCGAATCCACCTCCCCAACACTCCGCACAACTGCACATGGAGGCTGCCCGAAGCGCCCAAGGCAGCGCTCCATCATCGTGAGCATCTCCAGAGGGAGTAAAGTTCCTTTTATCATTCCTAATTTCCCCTCATGTTTTCTCTCCATTTCCTGACGTGACTGTTGATTTCACAAATACATATTGCTAATTGTTTAAATAACAGAGTAGTGTCATTCTCAAAGAAAGCCTATGAGGAGGCTATAGTTTTTTAAGAGACTGAAACGAAGCAAATTAGCGCATATTTTAATGAGGTGGTAAGCTGAACAAGGGACACTCTATGAACTAGAATAGACTTGGCTACGATGCTATGAAAAATAATCACAAAATCTCGTTGACAGAAAACAAGAAAGGCTCTGTTCCGTGTAATCAGAGAAGATGCCAATGTGTAAGTTGCTGGTACCATCCGAAGGGTATGAATGCATTTTGAGGGGCCTGAGAACACAAACTGAACCCCCCCTCGAGGGGTTGGAGTGCAGCTCAGTGGCAGAGTGCGTGCATACTTGTCCAAGGCCCTGGGATCAGTCCCTGGGGGCGGGGTTGTCCATATGCGGCCCACGTCACTTCTACCCACAACTCGTTGTCCAGAATTAGTCCTATGGCCTGATTCCCATGAGCAGCAGCCCTGCCGGTGGCAAACAGCGCTAATGATAAGCACAGAGGTTAATTGAAGGCTGTGATCCTTACTGAAGTTAAAAGTCAGCTTATGAGGATAAGGCTCCAGATGTGTAGCTCCAACTGGAATGTCTTTGCTGAAAATTGACCAAAGAACTTTGAGAACCTACTCTCTCTGTGTCTTTGGATGAAAGTGGAGTTTCTTGGAAAACTGCGTGAAAAAGTTGGGTGATTTGTGAAGTAGAGTGAGGTATAGAGAGAGTACTCTCCCAATTAACTTAAGAATCATCTTTTTCTTGTATGTATGGAAAACAGAGAAAGAGAGACCTGTCTGGTATGGAATCTCTCCTCCATGACTAGTCTTGAAGACTTAGGTGAGGTCAAATAATGCAAAAAAAGGTCCTATGGTGCAGATGAATGGGGTCTCGGGCTCTTTGGAACTTTAAAGGTTCTTTAAAACCACAGAGTTCTTTAAACTAGGCGCCCCTCTGACAGAAGGAGCTATTTCTACCCAGAAGAGAGAAGGTTAACATTTTTTAAAATAATGGGTTTCACCAATTCGAAAATTGTTTACTCTTTCCTCCGGGCTTGCTTAGCTATCTAAAAGTCTCAGTAGCTCCTCCATTCGAATATGTGTAAAAGCATGAATGTAGCATGTCAACCGGGAGGCTCATTGTTAGGAGGGAGGGAAAAGGGAAGCGGGGCGGGAAGGGAGGGCACCAAGCACTGCCTGAATGTGTGCCATTTCAATATGATCCACATAAAATTTTTTAAAATGTGATTTAGAAAAACAAATAAATAAATACATTTTAAAATTTAAAAAAAAATAAAAGTCTCAGTAATGGGAGGGAGCAGTGGAACACCCCCTCACTCCAAGCCCGAGCTGCTGGCCTGGGCCTCCGCAGGCCCCGTGTCATGTGGTGGCAGTAGTAGTTTACTCTATTCCAGCTCGTCTTCATCTTTAAAGCCCCTGACATACCTGTATGATTAGGATAAAGCAAACACCAGGCTCTCATAGGTTGCAGGCTGGGGCTGTAATTTTGGGCATAAAGACTTTGGAAAACAATAGTAATATGAACTACAGCCAAAAATATACTTTATTATTGACTCAGCATTTTCACTTGTAGGTACATTGCAATAGCATTAAGAATATGTACTCAGCAAGACCTGTGTAAAGTGGCTCAAAGCGACAGTAGGCATGGGATATCTCAGTTAGACATAAGGTATATACAATTCACAATGGAATAAATAAAATGCAGTGCATACATGTACTAGAATGCTGCACCATCATGAAAAGTTTGTACCACCAGAGTGAGTCTCCAGATATAACAAAGAATGAGATCACCAAACTAACAAAAAGTGACCATAAAGAGTACCCAAATGAAATGCAAAAAAAGAAAAACAAAGGAAGCTGCTCCATGGTGACGAAGGGCAGAAGAGTAAGCATCTTTTGGGACAGGAGGGGGCAGGCAGGAGACTTTGGAAGTAGCAAGATATTGTTTGACATCTGGGGGTATTGATGCGGATGTAAAATGCACAATAATACTGTATATACAATGTAGGGCAATTAAAATGAAAAAAAAAAAAAAAGCTGAACAATGTGGCAAGTACCTGTAACCTCGGTACTTGGGAGGCTGACACAGGAGGGTTGCAGGTTCCAGGCCAGACTCTGCAACTTAGTGGGACCCTGTTTCAAAACAAAAAATGGCTGGGGGTATACTTTGGAAATAGATTGCCCCTGGGTTCAATTCCCAGGTACATACATACACAAACATGAAACACACACACACACACACACACACACACACACTAATAATAAAGAGAAAAATAAAAGAAAATTAAAATGAGGTATGCTGGTTACTCCCCCCTCAAAAAAAAACCCCAAAACTTTAGTTTGATCTGTGCAAAGCAAGAAGATACACAAGGCTCTCTGTGTGTGTGTGTGTGTGTGTGTGTGTGTGTGTGTGTGTGCACACTTATATACACACATGCAGCTCTGAGTTACCTAAATGACTTGGAGGTTTAGTAACCTAATCGATCATTTATGTGCTCAATTTCTTTAACTTTAAAATGCTAACAATAAGAACATTTGCCCATATAACTATTCAGATGGTCAGAATAAGAGACGTGGGATGTACATGAAAGAGCAGCTGAGTGTGCATGGGTGTGTACACCTTCACACTCACATGGGGGGAGGGAGTCAGTGTTTACTGGTTGCCCATCCACCCTTTCACTCACTAGTGCAACACACACTTGTGAATGGCCCCTGGGCCGGTGCTATTTCTAGGGCGGAGTACAGAGTGGTGAATAAGACAGACAGGGCCGACCTCCGAGTGTCCATGTGCTGGCCGGGGAAGAGGGCAGAGCCAGTGCACAAGTGCCCCAAGAATAGGTTTCCACCCTAAAGTCCATGATGCACATTAACAAACATATCAAAGTCAATCACTAAGCCAAGCATGAGAAGGAGGGAGGGAATGGGGTGGGAATCGAGTGAGGGCTAATTGGGTGATGTGTGCATGTATGCCTCCACCATCTTGTACTCCATTAAGAAGTACAACAGTACAACGAGCCAGGCGTGGTGGTGCACGCTTGTAATCCCCGCACTTGGGCGGCTGAGACAGGAGGATCGCGCAGGTTCAAAGCCAGCCTCAGCCGGTGTAAGAGACCCTGTTTCCAAATAAAATATAAAATTGGTCTGGGAGTACAGCCCGGAGGTAGAAGGCCCCTGGGTTCCACCCCCAGTACCACCAAAAAAAAAAAGGACAACTATAATGCACCAATAAAAAATTTTTTTAAATATGTTTTCAGTTTGGGAAACACAGCTGATAGGAAACAGTAACTGCAGGGGAAGGGAGGAGCTCACTCGTGTGATGGACGGGGTCAGAGAAACGTCTCTGAGGAGGCATATCCAGTTGAGGCTTGAAGAAAGAGGAGGATCCTGCCCTGGGCACAGCCTGGAAAAAAATGTTATTGAAATACGGAATCGCAAGCACAGACTCTTGACACGGGGACAGCACAGGGAAGTTTAGAAAAGGGACCAGACGGGAAGAGAACAGAAGCCAATCAGGTTGAAGAATAGCAGGGGATGCCTGTGTGCCTCCTGGAGGCCCCCAAAAGGGGCCTCATACTATTGTGAGTGCATCTGAAAAGAGCAAAGGACTTTTAAGATCTCATCTAGTGTTTTACATTTATCACTCTGCCTCTGTGAGTTGCTTTGATATATTATCTATGTTACTAGACTTTTATGCCCTCAAATTTGTGGAATTGGAATGCTTTTAGGGGAAAGAACTTATTGTATTTGTTTAAAATAATCCTTTATAAAAGGTAAATGCATGTATTATCAGGGAGCTGGTGTGTGCTTAGAGAGAAGGTCCTCTTTGTCTCCTGTGAAGGGAGCAGAGAAAGCTGGAAGCTGGTGAGGTGGTGGGAAGTGACCAGTCTAAAGATGTGGTGGATGAACCTGGCGTGGTGGCCCAGGCTTGTAATCCCAGCACTTGGGAGGCTGAGACAGGAGGATTGCAGGTTTGCAGACAGCCTCAGCTACTTAGTGAGACCCTGTTTCAAAATAGAGAATAAAAAATAGGATTGGGGGTGTAGTTTGGAGGTAGAACTCCCCTGGGCTCAACCCCCCAGTACACCCCCCCACACACACACACACATGGTGGTTTGAGGCAGTTAGAACTTTCTATGATGTCTAACAATCCATTTAAACTGTGGTTTATTATGATAGAAATATTTTTTTCTCCCTTCCTCCCAAATTTAGTGATGCCTACTATTTGCAGAAATGTTCTCATGACCTGTAAGTTTGTAGAATTTAAGAAGAGGTTGCAATTCATACTGCGATGACATGGCCCAGGCTGCAGAAAGACTTATGAAGAAGAGGTGGTAGGCAAGGTGGCACTGTGAGTCCACAGTGCTGCCCAGAGGAGCTCAGCAATCGGAGTGTCAGCCAGGAATAAAGCATGAAATAGAAGATGTAGCAATGCAATCCCAGCTTCAAGGTCGAAAACCCCATGTAGCGTCCGATTGTATCTTATGTCAGGCAAATGAATGAGAAACGCATTTCTATGAACCCACCAGACAACTTCCTGGTGGACAGTGGAGAAGAGGGATTCCAGGCATAAAACTGCAGGTGCCACTTGCACAGCTCTTTGCCCAGAGTCAGGATCCCTGGGAAGTGTGATGAGTCATTAATGTGAGCCAAGGGAGAAATAAGCTCTCGAAGCCACGCTGAGGCCCCTGTTGGAGAGAAGCAAGAGATCGTCCGAATCTGTGCGTGCCTGCAAATTGGTGTGTCTCCTAGAGAGGCAAGGAGCACACAGGCAGATTCTGCCCTTCCGAGTTTCCTCCTTCCTGCTGCCAAAGCTGCCACCCCCTTCTGTTTTTCCAAGTTTCTCTGCAGGCGCAATGCAGCACACTGAGAAGCATACAAAAGTACACTTGTGTTTTACATTTGCAACACGTGCACCAGGGTATAATCATATTATACTTTTACAAATGCATAATCATATTCTCCTGCCCAGAGATTAGATCTAGTTTACACTGATTAGAGACCTTGCGCTCTGACACTTCCCATTTCCATTCAGAGACGGTAGGCAGTGGTTAGAGGCCCAGACTCTGGAGCTGAATCACCTGGGCTCTGCTCCCCACCAGCTGAGGGACCTCGAAAAGTTACAGAGCCTTGTTCTCCGCCTCGGTGTTTCATCTAAGACATGGGAATAGAAATATCTATCTCATAAGATTTTGATAAACTAAATAAAAATGTGTTTGTTGACTGATATACAAACATCCTAAAGGTTTTTATATGTAATATAGTATAACATTTATAGAAAAGTGTCATATATGTAAAATTACAAGAGCTGTCTCATAAGGTTGTTTAAAAAGTAAGTGAATATACAATATACATATATATGTATACAAATGATATATATTCAAATATACTATATATTCATCTATATATCTGCCTTCTGAGTAGTTCTATATAATATGCATACATGATGCATATACAATACATATACAGTATGCATATATATATATATATATATATATAATCACTTGAAAGGTTTCCTGTGTAAAAATGTTTTGTAAGCTTATATAACTATTATAATATGTGGATCGTGTATTGGTGACTCAACAAACAAGGGCTAAAAATAACCAGCTTTCTTTCTTTCTTTCTTTCTTTCTTTCTTTCTTTCTTTCTTTCTTTCTTTCTTTCTTTCTTTGTGGTTAGAATTCAGAGAACAACCCCAGTCCCCGTTTTTATCTTCAGGGCCTGGGGGTGAAGGAATAAGAGAGGATCTGAGCCTCATTCCTGTCTCACACACCCGGCAAAGACACATTCCCAGGTGAGGAAAGGGTGGATGTGAAGGGAAGGCTGCGTCTTATCCACTGCCTAAGGAGAAATAGAAAACACTTAAATCATTGGATAGGTAAAAGAAAATAAAAGGGAAATTCAATCACCTCTCCAACATTCTGAAAGTGGAATAAAGAGGGGAAGGAGTTGGGGGCAGACACGCCTGTGAGCTGGAATAGAAGGCCTGTGTGGGGCAAACACTGCATCTTATTGAGCCAGTTTAATAGGCTCTGGAGGCTCCCGAATTGGAGTTGGAACACATTTTAAAAAGGGAGAGAAAATGAAACTCTGATAGACTGTGTAGAGGGGATTATTCTTTGCTTCAAGTTTTATTTGAAAGAACTGAAAGACAGGGTCCAGAAACCCTGGGGTTTGGCTGGTGAAAAAATAATCAAACAAAACATTTATTTTCACTCATTTCAAGGTACTTCCATGATGCTGAGGCTGAGAAGTAGGTCAGCAGCCACAGCAGGAGGCAGCCTCGCCTGGGCGAGCTGGGTATTGAGGTGCAGAAAAAGAATGAGAAGATGCTGGAGAGAAACGTCCTCTGTTCCTTCAGCGTGCACCTCTGGACGAGTGTGTGCTGCAAGATGAGGACTCAGCACTGTCTGTGGGGCACGGGCATAGGCCAGGGGTAGGGAAGGTTTTTCCAGAAAGGAGTAGCATTGCTACTGTCACCCAGCAAGGGGAAGGTAGTGTGACTGAGAATCAAATCCCCGTGGCCCTAGAATCATAGTCCAGAGAATGCCTCTTGGTCTATGGATCTGCCTCAAGGAGTTTCTAGGGACCCGAGGATGCCTAAAATACAAGCCTTTGCTTCAACATCTGTGTTGGCAGCACCTGGTAATTGGCCTTAAGCTTCAAAGGAGGTGCTGTCGTAAGGCAGTATACCAGTTGGTGGTTGCTCTCTGTGTTCATTTCCTTTTTATAACACTGAAGTGGACACTACACTAGACTACCTGGATCTAACCCTGGCACCAGCTTCCTGGGGGTGGCACCACCTTGAAGTTCTCAATAATTTTCATCAAGGTGTCCTGCAACTTACATAGCAGGTCCTGCTTTCTACTTAAGGACAGAAGCACTCATTCTCTCATCCTTGGGAGTGTTGGCGAAGAATAGATCAGAGTTAAAGTCTTGCTTTTATCCAAAGCTAGCTGTCTTACCATGCTTGTACTCTCTTCTCAGAGGGCTGTGCAATACAAGGTAGATTTTGAGAATAAAAAGCCCAGTTCCCTTGTCTCCAAGTAGAACAACTAAGAAGAGTCACCAAGCTCCAGAGTTCTCCATGAGGTAGGCTGAGACCTCTGTTGCAACTTTATTTAACTCCGACATCTTTTTTTTTTTGCCTAAATCCATGTTCAACATTCATTTATAAGTGTTGCTCACTACCTGGCACTTCTGTAAGTATTTTGTCACTGTAACAAAATACCAGCCCCAAACAACTTATTAGAAAGAAAAGTTTATTTGGGCTCATGATCTCAGAGGTTTGAATTCATACGCCACTGGGCACATTGGTTTGGAGCCTATGACAAGACAGAACCTCAGGGTGTGGAGCTAGGGGCAGAGTAAAATTGCTCACCTCATGAAAGATAGAAGCAGTGAGAAAGGAGAAAGAGAGTGAGAAGAAGAGGGAAGGAAAGAGAGAGAGGAGAGGAGAAGAGAGGAGAGAAGAGAAGAGGAGAAAGGACTAGGGAGGAGGGAGCCAGAGCCCCCATATGGGCATGCTCTGATGACCTACTTCCCCCAATTAGGTCGCATCTCCTAAAGTTTCCATCCCCTCCCAATAGTGCCACCACCTGGGGACCAATTATTTAACACATGAGGTTTGGGGGACATTTACGATCCAAACTGTACAGTTTCCCAAGAAACTTCCTGCGTGAAGATCTCTATCTCAGACTGTTTCTAAGGAACCTGAACACAGACACACCAAGTCTCTTCTCAAGTATGCTACAGTGAGTCAAGGACCACATGTGGACCAGGAAGCTAGCACGGTGGTAATAGCAATAATCAGTGAAAATTCTCTTAGTGAAAGGTAGAAAAACGGGGTCACAGAGGTTAAAGAATTGTACCTCACGACCACACAGATGGTGAGAGTTTGAGCTCAGATTCAAACTAAGGTTTCCTGATCCCTAATTAGATCCTTTTACAATAAACTAGGAGAAGTTGTCACACTTCTAACCCCACAGGGAGCCTGGCAGTACCTATTTAGCATGACATGCAAAGGGTTTACATGCATTCTTTTATTTGAAATTCCAAGCTACTCTCTTGGAACTCACTGGTGGCTCTTGGTATGCTACTCCTTATACAACCTAGAAATCAGACTTTCTTTTGAGATTCAGACAAAAACTGAGCAATTTCCTTACCCACAGTTAGAAGGACACTCAGCATCCTTCAAAATATCTCTAGGGTTCCTCCATGTGGAACCAGCAGCATCAGCTTTACCTAAGCATCTGTTCAAAGGGCAAATTCGCAGGCCTCATCCCACACCAGACTGAGCCAAACTCTGGAGATGGAGTTGAGCCAAAGGTGTTGCAAGAGGACACCCAGGTGGTTCTGATGTGCTAAAGTCCCGCTGCTCCAGGGATTGGTGTTGGGGACTTGCCTGGCCAGACCTCACTCTGAGTTCCTGTATCTGCTTGTTGTCAGTGTCTCCTATCTCCCTCTGGTAGCCATTCCCAAAGTCTTTGCTTCTTGGAAATCCAAACAAGTAGTTGGGCCCCATTGTTCTGATTTCCTCCAAATGCTATTCACACAGTATAACTGGATGCAGCACATTTCCCTCAAGCCAGTAAAAAACTAAAGCTAACTGTTAGGCATTCCAGTTCCTCAGTGTCCTTTGGCTACAGGTACATGTCTCTCTTGCCTCTTTTATTCCCATCTTCCAGCCAGGTTACTCTTTCTTCATTATATTAGGTCTCTTCCTTTCTCTTTCTCTACTACCCTCCCCTCCCCAACTTAGTTTTTTTTTTTTTTTAATTTGTTCCTTTTCAGGCCCACTTTCATCTCACCAAAGG
This sequence comes from Muscardinus avellanarius, assembly GCF_963383645.1. NCBI lineage: Eukaryota > Metazoa > Chordata > Mammalia > Rodentia > Gliridae > Muscardinus > Muscardinus avellanarius. The sequence goes on from NC_137796.1 coordinate 33,964,779, forward strand.
TTAACTATTTCAACTGAAATGGTCCAACAGTCACCTGTTGGTAGAAGTACTGATATCATCCTTCTAGTAGCTGGGATCACTTAGGCATTTTTAACCTATTTATTTCTCCCCTCCCACCCCATCCCAAAAGTCAGGAGCTACAGCCACCTAGGTGACCAGTAAATTCTCATATTCTTGGACTGGGCTGGACCCAGTACTCCCAGAGATGGCTTTGACTTTGATATTGTCAGAGGCCAAAGCTTTACCTAAATAGTTTATTAAGCCCTGAGACCTGCTATCCCACTGACCTTGAGAATGTTCAAACAAAAATGTATTTGAAGGTGCATTGGGACATCTTAGTCTCTACATCTTCCTTCTCTAAGAGCCTTTGTCTCGGTCCTCTGTGCTCTAATCCACTCTCCAGAATTATGGGAAGTCCCATCTCTCCAAAGCCTCTTTCTTTCAAGAGAACAAAAAACATTTCCCACCCACTTATCCTAATTCCCTTTTGCTTGGCAAGAACAGGAACCTATGAATTCATACCATGCTATGTAGCGAAAGCTGAAAAGAGTTTAAATTAGAGTCTTCTAGGAAATGTCTTGGCTAAACCTGAGCCTTGAGAGTCTTGCCTGGCCCGGCCTGGGAGGTCCCCAAGAAGCGCTCACTCAGAGTGTGCTGAGTAGGAGGCAGCACAGGGCCATCTTCACTGGCAGCCCACCAGGACTGAACCCTGGTTCCACCTCTTGCCACCTGTGCAAGCTTGCATAAAGCCCTGAATTTCTCCTCATCTCAGCTTCCTCGTTTATGAAATGAATATATTAATGGTATTTGACAAAAATCAGTAATTTCTACAAGAAATTTAGAACTCCATGAAGATAGACCTTCATTCCCATCAGGCACATATTTGGCCCTTGGATTGGAATGATGCTCTAGTGTCCACAATAATTCAGAAGTTGCTTTGCAACATAGCTCCATGTAATAATGCAAAACAGCTGCAGCAGTTTCATGCTGATCCTGAAAGCAAAGGCAAAGTCTGAGTGTTCATGTTAGGTGACTGTCGTCAACAGCGTCTGATTTTCCCCAGTTCCTGAGCCCAGCCCCGCAGCCCAGCTGAGCCTCTCTTCATCCCCCCCAGGGCGGGCGGCGTGTCTTCCTGCCTCTGACTGCTCTGCGGGTGCCTTTCCCACAGCCCTGCTGGGATGTGCCGTGACACAGGGCGTCAGCTGAGAAATGAGTGGTTAGTCGTGATGACAACCCAAACCACAAAGCTGTCGAGAAGCCCTTGGCAAAGGGGCCCCTGGGAGCAGAAGACAGCCCCACTGCCTCCCCCTAATTTGTATCACACCAGGGAAGGGCAGAGCGGCTCCCACAGAAAGATCCCTTCTGCTCCCAAACCCATAGCCCATTGACAGTTCACTCAGGAAGCCCGCTCCGGAAACGGTTCTAAGGGAAATGATTAATAGTAACAGGTTGGAATATTTTAGAACCTAGCTTCACACCCAGCAGAGCAAAATCAGTGTCCAAAGTAGGAAATGAGTCGTGTTCCATAGCAACAATAATAAGGCCCACCTTGCTGTGGCTAAAATAACTGAGACAGAGAAGCTATTTAATAATACTGTAAGCGCCGGGTGTGGTGGCGCACGCTTGTAATCTCAGCCTTCAGGAGGCTGAGACTGGAGGATCGCGGTTTGCAGACAGCCTCAGCTACTTAATGAGGCCCTCCTCAACTCAGTGAGACCCTGTTTCAAAATAAAGAATAATAATACTATAAGCCGGGCGTGGTGACACACACTTGTAATCTCAGCGCTTGGGAGCCTGAGACAGGAGGATCGCACAGGTTCAAAGCCAGCCTCAGCGACAGTGAGGCTCTCAGCAACTTAGACCCTGTTTCCAAATAAAGTATACAGATAGGTCTTGTAGTATAGTCCGGAGGTAGAAAAGCCCCTGGGTTCCACCCCTGGTACCACCAAAGGGGAGAAAAATACTGTAGCTACTGTTTAGCTTATTTAGCTGAAGTCAGGTCCCAAGTTCAAACCTGCATGAACCACTTCTCAATTCTTGTCTTATGAGGTGTGTAATGCTGCGATCTCCTTTTATAGTCAAGGAAATCGTTCCTATAGATGTCAAAGAACTAGCCCAAAGTCACACACTTGCTGTGGGAGCTGGGTCTTCAGGCTTCCACCCAAGTCATGTTCTTAACCACTGCCTTCTAATAGCCAGCAGTCTGGGGGCCAGTTACTTTAGGAGTGTTTCTGTTTTAGGATCAAATCTATTCTCAGAGACATCTTCCTTCCTTTTTAAAACCACTCTTCTTAATACACTGCACCTGACTCCGTGGGGCATATGGGTTTTTTTTGTTGTTGTTTTTTGTTTGTTTGTTTTGTTTTGGTGGTACTGGGGTTCCTGGAAGCCCTTCTATCTCCGGGCTACACTCCCAGACCTATTTTATATTTTTGAAACAGGGTCTCTTACGCCAACACGGCTGGCTTTGAACCTGCGCGATCCTCCTGTCTCCGCCTCCCAAGCGCGGGGATTACAAGTGTGCTCCACCACGCCCGGCCGGGCATATGGTTTTAACAAATTCACAGCCCAGCAGAGTGTGTTGCACGCAATAGGAATATACCGATGACTAAATAAATGGATGGATATAAAAGACCTTGTGACTCCTAGTTCAGTGCCCACCATTTTCTATAGACCAACTTCTTTGGGTGACCCTTAGATTATTTTTCTCTTGGGGTTTTCAACAAATGGAATAGATTTAACATTACCCCATGACGTATAAGACTAATAAAAATCATTTCCCCTGAGATCTAACAAGATACTGACCAAGTTTACAAATTAAACAAATAGTGTTCCATTTTTTCCTTATTTCTCAAGATACATGCAGCTCTTTCTTGCGATGTAATTGACAGAAAGAGACAAACAAAAAAAATGATGGTGGTGCTCTTGGGTTATTTAAAAATACTGGCCAAGACAGTGTCCTCTGAAATGATTTGAAGCTTGGACGTGGAACTTTAGGACTGACATCCCCAGTGATTCATTCAATTAGAGAAACTGCTGGATATTCTATAGTAACTAGAGTTTCTGAGGTTGGGGAGTTTTAAGTCTCTCTGTAAGGTGTTTCAGTCTGTCGGTTGTATCTTTTTTATATTTTGTCTTTTCCTGATCATTTTCATATTCTTGTACTCATGAGCAGTTGATTTATATTGTGCTTTTCAACTAACATTTCAATTTAAGCATTTTCCTGGGTATTGTGAAGTATGAGATACTTCGCCCTTAGTAGCTCCTAATATTTCTAAGCAAATATATCATATTTCATTTTTCTCTTATTATAGCATTTATGTTGTAGCCAATATTACAGTCCCACAAAATAGTAACGTGATAAATAACTCCAAAGAGGGAGCTTTCTCTGAGCTCTCTCTCTGCACTCTTTCCTTAGGGTCAGTTCCCAGCAGCCGGCCATCTATTCTTAATAACTGGATTTGTGAGCCAGAGATGAGCTCACCAGGGGACATGGAGCAAGAGGAGTTAACTCACTAGTCACTGAAGACACTAGAAATGATCATCTAGCTGGAATAAAGGTCTTCTTCAGGGAAAACCTGTGCACTTTGCTTTAGTGTTTCTTTTCGAATATATTTTTATTCAAAACATAAAAAGAAGCAATATAAGTATGCATACTGGAAAAGTTAATGACATCATTTACCACAATTCTAGTTCTTCTACCAAATGATAGATTTTTAACACCCTAGTGTGTATCCTTCCATACGTTTTCCATGCTTATGCAAATAAATGCACACCTGCAAACATATGTTTCTATACAAATAAGCTTATATATATATGCATATATATATATATATATATATATATTACACAATAGATTAGATTTTATTTGGTTTTTATTTTTTTATTTTTATTTTTTGGTGGTACTGGGGTTCCTGGAAGCCCTTCCACCTCAGGGCTACACTCCCAGACCTATTTTATTTTTGGAAACAGGGTCTCTTACGCCAGCGGGGCTGGCTTCGAACCTACACGACCCTCCTGTCTCCACCTCCCAAGCGCAGGGATTACAAGCGTGCACCACCAGGCCCTGCTTTATTTAGTTTTTGTGCTTAAGAATACATTGTGGAAATCCTTTTGGGTTGATAAGTAAAGAATTAGCTCATTCATTATAAGAACTACATAGTATTACATAGTAGGGACGTGTCATGTTTTATTCGGCCATTTTCTAATTAATTAAAATTCAATTTTTCTATACGAATAATATTTCTACCAAACTATTAAAGCAAATGTTGGAGTTTTGCAGTACTGGGGATGGAACCCAGGGGCATTCTACCTCTGAGCTACAACCCCAGCCCTATTTTTTATTCTTTATTTTGAAACAGGGTCTCACTGAGTTGCAAAGGGCCTCACTAAATAGTAGCTGAGGCTGTCCTCAAACCATGATCCTCCTATGTCAGCCTCCCAAATGCTGGGATTACAAGCGTGCGCCACTACATCCTGGCTTACATAAATTATTTCAAATACCCAAACAAAGAGTCTCACACATTTGTTGTTGTTGTTTTTCTAAAGCATGTGGAGATAAAAGGAAAGGACAGAGATAGAAAGCCATCTGTGACACTAGGTGTGTTTCCTCCTTAAATGCCAGGCATCCACGTCTAGTTATATTCCAGTCATCTCTATTATGCTACAGAAATAACACGAGCTCTGGAGCCACCAAAGGCTGAATTCAACTCTGTGATGCATTTGCTCATTTATTCTTTAGGCAAGGCACTGTACAGACACAATGGACACGGCAGAGAACAAAACAATGTTCCCACTAGACAGATTGTATAACTGAGTGGAAGAAAACCAACAGCAAGCAAGATATCTGCAAGAGCAAAGTACCAAGCAGGTGATGTGACGGAGAGAGTCAGAGGAAGGAAGGGACAGGCTGCTCCTGGCATTTCAGCTGATACCTTGATGAGGCGCGGCCATACTCACGTGCGCATGTGCACACGCGTGCGTGTTTATATACATTCCCTCATGCACGCAAGCATGCACACACAGCTGCTCCTGGCATTTCAGCTGATACCTTAATGAGGAGAAGGTGTGGCCACACTCATGTGCGCATGTGTACACCCATGCGTGTTTGTACACACCCACGCATGCACACACGCATGCACGCACACACAAAAGGACAGCCTCAGAGCAAAGGGAGCAGCTGCAGTGTTCCAGCCCCCCCCAAGAAAGCCAGATGGTTGGCCAGAATGTAGGGAGGGAAGAGAAGAGGGGTACAAAGGAGATCAGTAGAGACTGGAAATGTTTTTTTTGTTGTTGTTGTTTGTTTGTTTGTTTGTTTTAACTGAGAGTCCATGGGAAGTTTCTAAGCAGGTGACATAATGCAACTCAAGTCTTCAAAATCACATACTGATATTTACATGGAAGTGTAAATGGAAGAGCAAGAATGAGAGGTAAGAGAGGATGGCCACCTCCGCCAGGTGTCAGAAGACAGAGAACTTCCCCTGTCGAAGCCCGAGTTTCTCCGTTGACCTGGAGACTGGGTATCACTCTCAGAGGCTGGTGCGAGGGATGGCCTCGCTGTAAGCAGCTGTAAGCAGATGCCTCGCACGTTGCTGACCTGCAGTGCTCCGTGCCAATCAACTGCTGCCTCTGCTTGCCCTGGCCTTGGCTGGCTTGGAAACAGCAAGCAAACTGGGGTAATTGTGATAGGATGATAGGGTGTTGAACACTCCAGTGGGTTCAAATGAAATAAAAACACAGGTGGTTAAAGAAAAAATGATAGGATAGTCTTCTATTCCTATCCACATGTTAAAGTCGCTTCGGTGAGGCAAAAACAAATGTAAGTTTTGTTTCCTGTCTATCCAATTATAACCCATCTCAATAAGCTGTGCACGTGATCATTAAACTCAAGGAATCCTATTACCAGGGCAGAGAGATAGCTGGGAAAAAAATGGGGCTTTGTGCTTTTTTTTTTTTTAATCCCCAAATGGTCTGTGAGTGGGAGAGAGACCCTTTATGTCCCTGGTAAACTTGAGCCCTATGCAGGTGTCTGAGTTTATCACAGGGAGGAAATGACTTTTTTTACACCTAATTTAATCCAATGCTATTCACAGTTTAAAATGTTTAGTAACGGTGACCTTTTTAATGACTAACACATTGCAGGTGGTCCTGTTGTAGCCAGCAGCTAATGTTTGCCATCAGAAAGAGAGAAGGAGAATTAAATGACCACTCCATGGCAATTGTCTTCTTATTGCAGGGTTCAAAGGACGACGGCTGGGTCTGAATGGAGCCACAGTTAAGGATGTGGGGTTGGGGCGGAAGGGGTCCTTTCTGCTCAGCAGGAGAGCTGCTGCTTTCCTTCCCTCCGTCCGTCTTGGAACTGAGATATGGGCAGAGCATCTCAGAAAAAAATTACAAACCAGACACCACAAGCTGCCTGCCCAGCCCTGGATGTGTTTTCTTTTTGGAAGGACAGATGGATCTACAATATTTCACTGACCCCGAGTAGGTAGGAAATTTGTTTCATTGCTGATCATTGGCTGGATTCCTGGGCCTTTTACAAATGTGGGAGTCATAGAATGTCCAGGTAATACCCCCAGAAAGGAAGTAGTCAACCCTTGAGGGATATACCAGATCTCATGTGTATACCAGGGCTCTTGGCAGCGCCTGTCTGATCCATCCGTGCACCAGAGAGGGCATTTTATTTTGATTCTATCGAAGCCAGGTGATGTGTGGGGATGCTCAATTACCCTTATTAGATAAGGACCTCTACCTGGTCTCAGTTCACCCTTCAGGGCTTTTCCATCTGCACCTTGTAAAAGGTCCCCAGGGAGACAACAGAAGTAAAAGGAACCCGGGCATGTACTTGGCTTTCAGGATGGTGCGGCACGGCACAGTGTGTCGGCAAATGCCATTTTAGATCTACAATTAGAGAAGCAGGTACATAATCCAGTGTCCTGACTCTCCCCGCAGGCCCTCTCCCCGGGGGCACTGGCTGGCCTTTGTGTGGGAAGCTTTTTTTATAGCTTAAAGCAGCGCATTTCATTGTTTCAGCTTTTTCTTGCTTTCTCTGCAGCCCTTGTCCCCTCCCCCTCAATCGATTCAGGAGCCTGCTCCGGCCTGCCCTTTACTTCAGTTGAAAGCAGCCACGGCAGGACCCTGGAAAGGGGGCCCAGGCTGGAAAGCACCCCCACTTCTTCAGGGACACTGCTCTTCTGCTCCATAGGCTGGCACTTTGCTTCTCTCCAAGGGCGGGTTTTTCTGAATCCTTTGGACTCACAGGGCATCTGCCTTGTTTACTGCCCAGCCTCGCTGGTTTTACTTTGCAATAATTAACACCCCCTCAGTCATATGCCAGGAGTCAGACTTCTGAGCCGGGCGCCTCCCCCCCCCAATTTTGGTCTAGCATTTCTATCCTCCTAGGCTACTAGGATGCCAAAAGCCTTCTTACTATTCACACCAAAGAAAATGTGTAAAAACACTGAGCAGGATGGGGCACACCTGTAATCCTAGTACTTGGGAGGCCGGGACAGGAAGATCTCAGTTTTGAGGCTAGCCTGGGCAACTTAGTGAGACCCTGTCTGAAAATAAAACAATAAAAAGGACTGGGGATGTAACTCAGTGGTAGAGTGTCTCTGGGTTCAATTTCCAGGCTCCCCACCTCACCCCTTAAAAGAGGAAAAAGTAGAGTAGGGACCAGAGTGATGAAGGTCGACTCCTCCGGGGGATAATTTCCAGCCTTCTAATGAGATGCCTCTTGTGTCTATGGAAATTCCATTTAGTTTCTCTGTGCCAGCGGAAGAAATAACCCACCCAGTGTGACAAAGCATTACTGCATTTCAGAAGTTTTCCGAATTTTTTGTACTCTTTTCCTCTGAGGTATTAGTATAAAAATATCATTAGCTTCGAAAACTGGATTGTGTAGTGACCATACAACCTGGAAAATCAATTAGGAATCACTACGTGAAATTCTTAAAGTGAATGAAAAATAAGTAATTTTGAAAAATTCATCAAGCTATAGACAATAATGATTGGCAAACTTTTACTTTCTGTTATACTTTAGTAAAACAGCTTATGAGAGAAAAAAATTTTCTAGAAGAGCATTGGAAGGCTCAGATTTGTATTTTATACTTTGCTAAAATTACGCCAGGCTAACACGATGGAAGAAGAATGAAAGACTGATCAAGAACTTGATATCTTATTAAAATCACACCGTATTACACAGTCTCGGGAGGAAGAAAAGGTGGATTTATGGTGTGTGTCTCCAGTGGCCTTCCAGCTATTCCAGAATTTTAAAACTATTAAGAGAATCCAGTGATATAATGAAGCCCATCAACTGATTTTAAAAGCACAAAACGAAATCAGACACTTCAAAAATCTGCAGGATGAGCCCCATCTCTGCCACCTCCTGACATTCAGAAGTCCTGCTAAAAGTTATTTTTAGGTTCTGTATTGCCAGTGGGGAAAATCTAGAAATATTTGAATTTTCTCTCCTCCCCAACACGATCTCACCCTGAAACTTTTGACTGAGCTTCAGTTAAGTTGCTACCTATATTAACATGAGCGCTTTATTGTCCTGAAATTACGGCTTTTGAAGTTTCTTCCTTTCTAAAACAAAAAAAAGAAAAGCCACCGTTGACATCAAAGAGGAGGCAATTCTCCTCACCAGCAATTACGGCTGCTTAATGTAGCTCAGCATCCACCCAATCGCAAGCTGCCTTTGCTTGTTGTAACATGTACTTATGTTGACCAACACCTTTAGAAAAAGTACCTCAAAGTACACAGCTACCTATAAAATTCTCGCTGGATCCTTCCTGGTGGTGGTTGTTGTGAATCAAAATACTCTTTTAATAATGCATTCTGCCATATATGATTGTGGGTGTTTTTTTTTTTTTCTTTTAAAGAAAACATTTAATTACTATTGGAGAGTTGTAACTGTTAGCTGTGAGTTACCAGATGTGAAACCAGACACAAGGGTGAGATTTTACAATTTCAGCACAGCTGCTTACGACCAAATCTGGTTCAGGACACCGTCGATGGATTTAAAAACATTACATTTATATTAAAAATAGCAGGGCCTCATATGCAGCCCAGCTGAAGGTCTTCTTGGCAAACTTGTTAAGATCAGAACAAGTCCCCTCAATCAAAGTCCAAAAACAGCCCGTAGGCCCCGGCCAGTGACATGTGCTGTCACTTGCCGCCTGCCCCCTCCCAAACATTCTCATAGAGACACATGTGTCTGGGCCTTTTGTCTGAATTCTAAATTAAACTTCCAATTCTTTTTGTTTGTATATTATGTGTGCTGAACGCCAGAATGTAAAGGCTTAAAATGCATCGGCAGTGTGAGCAGGCTTGAAAACCTCTCCTTGATGCACTGATGATTTGAGACAAAGGTGTTGTTTTGTGTCTCTGCCCTCCCCCGGCCCCTGGCATTGGAGTTTTTACAGTGCAGGAAGAAAATAGCTCTCCAAAGCTTACTTTTACTCCCCCCCCCTACCCACTCCCATGGGTCTTGAATCTGCGGCTATTATTCTGGGCCAAATTGTCGCCATGCTTAGTGGAGCGTGCGGAACCGGGCAGGACAGCTGAAATAACTGTGCGATGTTGGAGACCTCGGCCCCCATGCCCTGCACAGGCAAGAGCCTGGGCCCGGTCTCGCCTCCATTTCTATTGCTTTTTAAACTAGTTTTGAGAGTTTCCAAAAATGTGTCCAAAGAAAGGATTCTCCTTTTTTAAGCCAGAGATTGGGGAAAAGTGAACGATTCCTAAATTGATCGACTTAAGGCACTTTTGATGTACTGCTGGTGTTGAGAACCTGGCCTCTCAGGCATGGACAGGTTTACCACACAGTCAGACTGTGCAACAGGCATCCAACAAAGGCAGCTCGCCCCTTCTCCCCCCAGACCCCGTGTCTACCCCAGCATTCCCTCCCCCCGTCTCATGTCAGGACAGATCATATGATATCACAACATATCATACCATAGATTTATTTCTAAGCCTTTTTTTTTTTTTTTGGCAGAACTGTGGATTGAACCCAGGGGTATTCTATCTCTAAGCTACACCCCCAGCCTTGTTTTTTATTTTTTATTTTGAAACAGAGTCTTACTAAGTTGTAGAGGGCCTCACTGAGTAGCTGAGACTGGCTTTGAACCTGAGATCTTTCTGTCTCAGCCTCCCAGTTCTGGGATTACAAGCGTGCACCACTAAGCCTGGCTTCAATTTCTTTTCTCTCTATATATAAGCAAATGTATGAGCATGTGTGTGTGTGCATGTGTGTGAAAACTGTGCACTTTTCATGTTACTTCTTGAGAGATCTTGGAGATCTTTCCATTTTAGACCAAACTGTTTCCTCATTCTTCTTAAGATGATAAAACGTTTAATCAGATTAACATTAGGCCATATTCAGTTTTTATTTTGTTTATTACATATGATGCTAAGAATGAACTGTATCATTCATATATCTTTGTAAATACACTTGAAAAATAAATTGCTAGAAGTGGAATTGCTGACTTAAGTGATTTAGGCATCTTTTTAAAAAAATACATAAATTGGTGAGTGTGTGCTTACTTTCTTACCAGCTTCTATTTGGTTTGGTTTTATTTATTTATTTTTTATTTTATTTTTGGTGGTACTGGGGTTCCTGGAAGCCCTTCTACCTCCGGGCTACACTCCCAGACCTATTTTGTATTTTGAAACAGGGTCTCATAAGCCAGCGCAGCTGGCTTCGAACCTGCGCGATCCTCCTGTCTCCGCCTCCCAAGCGCGGGGATTACAAGCGTGCGCCACCACGCCCGGCTGATTTGGTTTTAAAGTTACAGGTCCTAGTAGAGAATTCCCACTGCACACAGGCTGTGCCGTCCTCTGGTTGGAACACTTGAGTCTCCATCAGGTGAGTATGTTATGAACACACGCTGATTCACTCCCAGCTTCACTTGATTTGAGAATCCGTAATAGAGCGGACATGGACTGCCGGCCTCAAGGAAATAGAAACTGACTGCATCATCCACAGGTTACACATTTCTGGGGATGCTTTGGGAGTTCTTGCCATTTCCCCTCACCTTCTGTATTTTACATATGCTCCATCATGCAGGAAGACTGTGGCTTCCTGGGATCTTCAGATAAGTAAGAGTGGTAAGCCAGGCATAGTGGCACATACCTGTGATCTTACTTGAGAGGCTGAAATTGGAGGATCGTGGATCCAAGGCCAATGCATGGTAACTTAACAAGACCCTGTTTCCAAACAAAACATAAAAAGGACTGGTGGTGGAGCTCAGAGGTAGAATGCCCTGAGTAATATTACCCCCACAAGTAGTAGATGTGTGAGCTGGAGCAGTCCACTTCTCATTTCTTGATCTTAGTCTCCTGCTTGTACAATGAGTGATTCTGACCAAATCTGAAGTTCTCAAGCCATCTTCCAGAGTACATGAGTCTGAGACACTCTCTCTGAGAACAGAACTTCATTAGCAATTCTTAGCAGGTTTAAAGCTCAGAATTCTTGAGCAAAGAGCTATTAATTTTTCTTAGTCGAATGTTTCCCCATTGTATCTGACAATAATTATTTTTGTGGATTTCTTGTTGATGCTCTGCAGAGGCCACTCTGGGAAATGCTGAAAGTTCTTTGTGGTACTTTCCAGTCTGAATAGTCTGTGACTGAGTGATCAGCTGATCTTGCAGAGAGCTTTCCTGCCTCCTCAACTCCTGCAGTCCTCTCTGACCTCACTTCTCACCCCATGTCCAGTATCGGTCTTCTCACTTAGTTACCGAGGGTTCAAACCCTGCCCACAGCACTGAGGCCTACACACAGTAGGTGCTCAATAATGCCTGGTGTGGTGTGCTGGGAGGGTCGCCACTCCTCAAATCCTTTCATTTGGATTGCTAATAGTTTAAGGCTTGACTTTAAGGTTGTCAGTGTTAGGTATATAGATTTAAAAGATAAGAAGGAGAAGGGGAAGGAAGGAAAGAGTTAAAGGGGGAAATGAAGAGATGAAAGACTAAAGAAAGCCAAGAGGAAAAAAGAAGAAATACAAAGAGAGAGGGAAAAAATAGAACAAGAGCTAGTTATGCTTGGAGGGGCGGCCACAAAGAGAGTTCAGAAAGCATAAGGGGAAATGTACAGACAACCAGGGCGCTACGTGAAGATGCTCCAACTCGGCTTCCTAATACTAATGACAGTAATAGCACCTGGCCCGTAGTGGGTGCTTATTAGTAATGACTAGCATGCCTTACACTCTATGTGTAGCATCTCATTTGACCCATGTGGCAGACCTCTATATTGGATGATGGTCCATTTTTCTAATGTGGAAACTGAGGCAGCCAGAAGCTAAGTTATCTTTCCAATGCACAGACACTCATGTCTGCCTGACCTTAAATCGGGTGAGCTCATAGCCTGCACTACCTGCTTGGGGCACACACTGCTTTCTCAAGCTCCAAGGAGCACCCATATTTGAAAGCATAAAATCTGAGACCTCTCTTTCCCTGGGACGGATGACATTTCCTGGGTCCCCGCCACTCTTGTTCTTCATTAAGTAAGCTAAGAATGTGCCTTGCGGGCAGGAGTGTGCTCACCTGGCCTCCTAGAGGACCTCCACTGGCTATGCCTGTGCAGCGCCCAGTACTGGGCTTGTCCCAAGCAGCCACCCCAAACCCTTTCCACAACCCACCTGGGTGTGGCATCAACACTGAGCTGCTGGGAGGACTATTTCCCCAGCTTTTCTTCAGCATGCTTTGGGGACAGGGGTGTCCACGCTCCCCTATCATCTGAAACCACTCACTCCTTCCCCAGCCCCACTGCCCAACACCCCACCAGCTTCCAGGACTCTTTCTGTTGGGGCCTGTGGCTCCATGATCCAGAATTCCAGAGGAAGACACCTCTTAGAGGAGAGAGAGTATTTATTTAGCAAAAGGTTGTTTTTAAGATCAAAATGCTCAGAGGTGTTAGGAGCCTTTGTGATAAAGGTGATGAGTCAACAGGACCCTCCCACTATAACTCAGAGCACAAAATAAAAGCCCTAGTCCAACCTTGGGTACCATCCTGTCACTCAGCTGACTCCCTGACCTCCTGACTCCCTGGGCCCCAAGCTTCAGGATGTGAGGGCTTTGGTCCATTAAGTTCTAGTCCTTTATCAACCATCTGCACATGGATAAAGAGAGCAGGTGACAGTTTAAGGCTACTCAGAGGCTTATTGATGCCCATAGTAGAACATGGAGCCAGGGAGAGGTGTGGTAAGTCCAGGAGGAGGTGGAGTTCAGGGCTGAGACTCATTTGGAGAACGTGGAGGAAGAGGACCAAGAGTCCTGCTAGGCTCAGTGGCCTGTGGTAAGATGGGGAGTAAAGAGTGATCCCAGGGCCCTGTGCTGGTAGACACTGTGCAATGCAGTTTGCTCAACTTCTCTTCAAGAGACTGTGTGATTATTTAAATTGGTTTTTGCATTTATGATTTTATGCTAGACTATTTTTCTTCAAGTCCAACTTGACCTGCAGTATCCTAACATTGTCTCTACTTCTCCAGTACCTTAGACCTTGTAGAATGACATGTGGATAAGAAAGGGATTATCCTAAGGGATAATTGTGTAAAAAAATATACAGGTGTGAAACTTTATGAATTTACCTCCAAATAAACTCTTTGGAATTAAAAAATAGTACTGGGAACTGAAATCAAGGAAATTCTACCACTGAGATACACCCCAGATCTTTTTAATAATTATTTATTTGGGGATAGGGCCTGGCTTAGTTACTGACACTGGCCTTGAACCTTTCTCAGCCTCCCAAGTATTTCCTGGTATTTCGGGTATGTGCCACTTAACCCAGCTAGTAAAAAATATATTAAATCTAAAATGTACTGAATACATGTCATCTATGGAACACCAGAGCCTACCGACACAGTAGTAAGCTGCAGTGTTGAGGTTATTACCTATTATCACTTGATTGACAGAGAGCCGCAGCTCTGCCTTTGTCAGAATCAAGAGAGTGTTGTGCCCCATATTTCTAGCTCAGTAAAAGAGCAGATTTCAAATTCAAAGCCTGTACAGTTTCTACTGAATGTGCATAGATAGCTTTTACACCAGCAGAAGGTGAAAGCTGTCTTTTTTTTTTGGGGGGGGGGGTGCATTGTAGTCATACATCTTAATAGGGTTCAAGATGGTGGAGGCACACAGGCACACATCACTCATTTAGCCCTTCTTGGCTTCCCACCCCATCCCCTCCCCCTCCCTTCTTTTTATGTTTGGCTTAATGATTGACTTTGATATGTTTATGAATGTATATCATATAGATTAGGAAATTTCCCTCTTCCTCTCTTTCATCCCCCTCAATCAGGTCACCTTATTTGTTCATCTGTGGTTTCTCCTTCTTTGTCTAGAGTTCCTCCTATGACCCATTTTCTCCCTAGCTTCTGCATATTAGGGAGAGGATCTGATTTTTTACTTTTTGTAACTGATTAATATCCCTTGGCACAATGTTCTTCAGTTCCATCCATTTCCTTGCAAATGATGTAATTTTGTTCTTTATGGCTGGATAAAATTCCACTGTGTACATATCTCATAGCTTTTTAATCCATGGACACCTTGGCTGGTTCCACAGTTTGGCAATTGTGAATTGTGTGACTGTGAACATAGATACATGCATTAGTTTGGTAGTTTTATCTCTTTTATTTTGGGTAGATATTCAGAATGGTATTGCCAGATCATATGATAGGATAGGTTCATTTCCATTCTTCTGAAAAGCCTCTATACTGTTTTCCAAAGTGGTTGCACTAATTTGCAATCCCACCAGCAATGTATTAGAATTCCCACTTCTCCACATCCTCACCAGCATTTGTTGTTGTTTGTGTTTTGAATGATTGCCATTCTAATTGGAGTTAGGTGAAATCTCAGGGTAGTTTTGATTTGCATCTCTCTGACTGCTAATGATGTTTAACATTTTTTATACATTTATTGTCCATTTGAATTTCTTCTTTTGTGAAGTGTCTATTTAGTTCACTTGCCCATTTTTTGATTGGGTTATTTGTTTTTTTAGTGGTGAGTTATTTTAGTTCTCTGTATATTATAGACAATTAAGTGCTCTATCAGAGGAGTAGTTGACAATTTTTTTCTCCCATTCTGTCAGTTCTCTGTTGAAGTTCTGTTACTTTCTCCACTGGTACTGTACTCCCTTGCATGGCGCTTCTTCATTCCTTCCTCCCCAGTCATTCTGTCTCTGCCTCTCCTTGTTCTAATCATGTCTATATTTTGCTCCTACTCCTTCCTCCCCCTTCCCTTTTTCTCTCTCCTTCTCTCATTCTTTTTTTTTGTAATTTTCCATCTTTCTGAACCTTTTTCCACCCCTTTGTTTCTTCATCTTCTCCCTCTGTCTCTCCTTCATTTCCTTTTCTCCCTCCTGCTCTTCTCTTTGACAAGTCTCCACTTCAGCCCAGTGACCCACGTGGGCAATGCCTTCACTAGTGGTGACATTGAGGCCAAAGTGGTTGAAAAACAAGAAACAAATCAGTCATTAAGTAAGCATTTGCCAGAACAAGATCCCCCAATGAAGTCTAGAGGCTCAGAGACTTAATCACCTTTGTGTATGACCAAATCACATTCCTCCCATAACATTCTTGCCAAGAGAAAAATGATGGATGGGTGAGGAAGTCAACATGAAGTTCAACAAAGTCTCTATTTTACAAAACAAACATTTTGCTATTCTCAACTCACTCAGGGTATGCAAAACTCCACTTGGGTCTTGCTTGAGTATTTGGGCAGGGGCTCCTGAAAAAGTCATAATACTGGAAAACCAGCAGATGGAAAGGGCATGTGCTGAAAAAATTTAAGAGTGATTAAAAATATGGAGGTATGAAGTGTGGAAAGCCTGACCACACGGCTACCGGGATATATTTAACCACACAGTGTGGTGGGTGGGCCTGAGGGTGGAAGGAGAAGAATCCCCTAAAAATCCCAAATCTGCTATGTATTTCCTTCTTGGCCTCCAATCTTTAAGTTTAATTTGGAGACTTGGGATTCTATTATCTCTGGGATCATTCTCCATTTTCTGTGATTATATGATTTGTCTACATGGTCACTTTCTACCTAATACAAGTGTAAAATTGGTCATCTGCTATTTGACCCATATTGCCCTCGGCTTTGTCCAGCACACTCTCATTCCTGCTCTTAGGAATCTTACTTTTTTAGGGAGGAAAAAAAGAGAGAAAGGAAGGAAAAAAGGAAGGAAGGAATAAAGAAAGGAAGAAAGAAAAAGGATGGAAGGAGAAGAGAGAGAAAGTAGCAGTGGGAGGATTGAAAGATTTTTTTTTTTTTTTTGCCAGTTTGGGGATGGAACCTAGGGGCATTCTTCCTCTGAGTTACACCTCCATCCCTATTTTTATTCTTTATTATGAAACAGGGTCTCACTAAGTTGCAGAGGGCCTCACTAAGTAGCCGAGGCTGTCCGTGAACTGCGATCCTCCTGTCTCAGCCTCTCTAATACTGAGATTACAAGTGTGTGCCACCACACCTGGCTATTTGTTTTTAAATGAGTTTTAATTCAGCCCCAAAATATGAGATAAAGAATGGCAGAAAGAAAGAGGGAAGGGAGGAAAAGACAGAGAGAGAAAGAACTTAAGAAATGGCATAGCTGGGTTATTTCTTTCTGGGCTTTTGAGGAATCTCCCTGCTGATCTTCAAAATGGTTGTACTAATTTGGAGTTTTTCCACAAGAATTAAAGTCAGAATACTATAGTAACACATGCATGTCCATGTTTATCGAATCACAATTTACAATTGCCACGTTATGGAATCAAACTAGGTGTCTGTTAACAGATGAATGGATAATGAAATGTGATATATACTCAATGGAATTTTACTCATTCATAAGGAACAATGAAATTATGTAATTTGCAAGAAAATAGAACTGAATTATACTAAATGAAGTCAGCCAGTCTCAGAAAGTCAAGGGTCCAATGTGTTCTTTCACATGTGAAAGCTAAATAGAAAACAAAAGAATTTTAAATAATCTGGGGGAGAGGCCAGTAGAATTGTGGAAGGGGCTTGGGAGAGGGAGGTGGGGAGGAGAAAAGAAAGAACTGATGAAAGAAACAGTTCAAATTATGCTATGCCCATGGATGAAGGCATCAGTGCCAATTTCCCTATTATGTATGGGGAGGGATAGGAAGTGGGTAGAACTTGAAGGGTAGCATACCAAGATGGGTGTGCGTGTTTGTTTGTATGACTTTGAACCTCACTGTGATATATAATTAAAATGTGCTAATCAATGTATAGGAAAGAAGGAAGGAATGAGAGAAAGGAAGGAATAAGAGATAGATTGAAGATTGAAGAGAGCAAAACGGCAGCAGTAGTTAACTTTCAACTGAATGGATGAAAGCCCAGGTGATTTCCCCAGTGAAGATGAGACAGGAGACAGGAGAAATATTTTTGGCTAGTTGTGGAGAAGGCTGGATACCTTCCAGGGTAATCGCTTTAAGGAACAAAGGATTTAGAAGAAAAAAAAAAAAAAAACTAACCCCCTCCCCCCCAAAAAATGACTAAACTAAATGAAAACTAAAACCTAAAAATGTAAACAACAACCATAAAAGGCAGCATAGGTCTCATGGATGCCTGGGAATTTGAGGAACTTGGGGGACCTTGTTAAATGCTCCCAGGAGTTTTAGGAGCCAGGGTGGATGCATGCTGGGATGGCCCTGCAGGTCCTTAGATGACTGGAAGCGGAAGCACAGCGCCAAGCACCTCCACAGCTGTGCCCTCTCTTTAAGGTGAGAGTCTCCTCATTAAAGTGTCCCGTTAAGAGAACTGGCCAACAATAACTAGTGAAACCCCACTACAGCTGCTGTAGGTCTCATGTAAAAAGGAAAAAGAAAAAAAAAAAAAGAGGGGAAATGGACACCGCCAACAGCTCCAGGCAAAACCAGGAAGTTCTTTTCGTGGGAAGTAAAAATAGTACAGAGGAACCTTCATGATTCAGTTGATGTAAATTTTTTACTTATTTATTGAATTTATTTTTAACCACTGAGATGTGTGAGGGATTAAATAGTAGAGAAGAGAACATGGAATCAAAATGCCAACTTGGGAGTCAGCTCCAGTCTGATTTAGCTGTGAGACCTTGGATAAGATATGTGACCTCTCTGACCTTTACTTTTTGTGGAGTTCTTACCTTGAAGAGTTTGGTGTGTTAAGCATTTAGAACACCACCTGCCTGATGATGGATTTGTTTTCTTCTGCTGTAACAGATGATCGAGAATTTAGTGGCTTAAAGCAGCGCAAATGTATTATTCTATAGTTCCAGAGGTTAAAAAATTGCTACTGGGCTTGAATGAAGGTGTTGGCAGGGCTGTATTTTCTTCTGTCATCTCTAGGGAAAAAAAACTTTTTCCTTACCTTTTTTAACTTCCAGTGATCACATTCCTTCACTTATAACTGCCTTCCTTTGTCTTCAGAGTAATCAAGTTATTCCCATAAACCATTCTCCCATCTCCCTCTGACTATACCTCGGACAAGATACCATTTAAACAGTCCACTGCATTAAATTGAGCCTACTTGGATAATCCAGTTTAATCTTACCATTTCAAGGTCCTTAACCTGAGCACACTGCAAAGTCCCTTTTGCCATTAAGGTAACATAGCCCCAGGTTTCAGGAATTAGGAAGAAGACATCTTTTCTCTTCCATCATTCTGTCTATCACACATGGTATGTGCTTAATCCACTTATTATAATGAAGTGACTCTCCAGATACCAAAACAGATGAAGACCTTTTTAGGATGACAAAATAACTTGAAGTAGCCATTTCTCTGAAGGGTGTGTTTTATACTATCTAAACTTTAAGAAGACAGGATACTGATTTTTTTTGGGGGGAGGAATGGGGATGGAAGCCAGGGGCATTCTTCCTCCGAGCTATACCCCCAACCCTGTGTTCTTTTGAAACAGGGTCTCACTGTCAGTGCCTCACTAAGTAGCCGAGGCTGTCCGCGAACCGTGAACCTCCTGTCTCAGCCTCCCAAATGCTGGGATTACAAGCATGTGCCACCACGCCTGGCTAAGGATACTAATTTTTTAATTACAAAGCTATCTTTCCTATTAGTATACTCCTGAGTTTAATTAAATAGTAGCTAATGGGGTCTAGCCATTGTTTCATGAGATATTTTTCCTTTGATTTTTTCTGCCTTAGCTCATCTTCACAGCTACCTATGGAATATGAAAGATTATTTATAAGGAACAAGGGCAGTATACGCTCATAGAAGGAAAGTAACATTCCCATGGTCCCCTAATGGGGAGATAAACTAGCTAGGGTGTTTCTAGATAGTAAGGTCCATTTTTCAAGTTTTATTCCAACCCTGTGGCAGAGAGAATGCCTTTTTAAGTTAACTGGCCAATATGTAAAGTAGGACTTGGGCTTCTGGAACCATATTTTTCTTCCCAAAGTCCAATGTGGAGGCTGGATTATAAACAATCTTACTCTAGTACACTTCAGCTATTGTTCGATATTCAGGGATTAAACATGAGCCAATCCTCAAAATGGGTAAAGAATTGTAACTGGAGGGGTTGAGATCTTGTGTGACGTAACTTGGTTCCATCAAAGTTCAGTACAGTCTTTTCCTCCAGAAGCATGACCCCAGAATTTCAGTTTGCATTCCACTCTTCCTATATGGACAGAAAGCAGAGTCCTGTGTGATTTGCTGCTTTTCCACAAGACCATATAAAATTTCACACTTATGATGAATGCCCAGAACTAGGATTTCATAGAACCATTGAGTGTGTTAGAGTCTATTAACCAGACTGAAATCATGACCCTTGTTTAGCAGTTACAGACGGTGGCAGCATTTAATCCAGATGGGTTGATTTGTATAACATTTATTATCTGAACCAGATCCCTTAATGCCTAAACTCATAACTATTGACTTGAAATATGAGCGTCTGGAAAGCACAAATGGCATGGCCCCGTGTGATACTGCAGGAGAGCACTTGTGTGTAGAGATTTCCTAGAGAATACATCAATTTGGATTTAGAATGTCCCCCAGACTTCATAGGGCAGCCCTGTTGGAGGCAGGGCTTGGTGGTTTGAGGAGGACTCCCCGGGGTGTGTGCCGGAGCCAGCCTGCAAGAGTAGGGGTTCTGAAGTGAGGCGTGAGGATGAAGAGTTTTTAACTCTAACGTGGGGGAGCTGCCAGCCTACTATCTCTACTGGTCGACCCCTGTTCATGGGTCAATATTTCCTACAGGTCGACGACTATGCCTGGGTCAGTATTCCCTATCGCGCGGACACTCCTGGCCAACGCAGCTTCTGGGTCAATCTCGTTTTTATTGCGCCGATGCCGCTGACAGGTTTGTTTTCAACATTCTCGTGCTACCACCACCAGAATACAAGAAAGACCAATACAAAACACTTATTACAGATAGGCCTATCGGTACCCTCGTGTCATCACCACCTGATCCTCTCTCAGACCTTTTTGAACTTTCCATAACCCCAAACCTTGTTGACTCTGGGCGAAGGACAGTCAGCTGAGTCAGACACCAATCTAGGGAAAGGCCTTAATGGCTCCCAACAGGTGTGCCCTTGGGGTCTATATATAATGTCTCCTCTTGCTCTCTGCTCCCAGCCTCCTTGATATGAGAGCAGAGCCCTTGTGCTTGCTCTGTCTTTCTGCTTCCTACTGCCATTCCCTGAGCTCCATGAATGTGTCTTGGCCTAACATGGACTAAAACCTACAAAACTATGAGCAAATAAATACTCCTTCATCTGAGTTGTGGTCATCAGGTATTTTGGGACACAGCAGTGAGAATGCTGACTGAAACAAGGGATATTTCAAATGAGAAGTAGAGCCTATCTAACATCCATTACCCTTTACGTCTACCTAACAGGACTCAGCTTTTGTTCAGATATCCACACAGTTCCACCTCATCCGATGAGACTCAGGAAAAGCTGGTTTCATCCCATTTGTCAGTGACAGAAATCCAGGCTTAAGCAGTGAGCTCTTGCATTTCTCTCAGCCAGCGTTTTGTTCTTGGATAGGCTCATGACCTATGTTGAAGATGAATGCTAAGGCAAATATTTATGATTGAAGGAGATACTTTTCTCTCTGTCCTACAAACCTTAAACAGAAATAGCCCGTTGCCCCAGTGCTAATCACAGCCATATTATGTCCATGTTGATATCTACCTGGAAGATAGAACGATTTGAAATTTTATCCCATTTGCAAACTAAAAACTAGGCTGCCCATTTTGTGAATGCTGCCAGAAGATATGAGATATATTTGTCAGAGACAAAAGACTTTGTTACTCATGACACAGCAAAGAGCATGGCCTTAGCCATATTTGTACCCATAACTGCACACTTACCAGAAATCCTCAACTTAGGGAAGCCATATATTTTATGAAAGATAGCTATCACACTTGCCCTGTGTTCCAGAGGGAGGCATCATATGTTCTAGACTATTTGCTGTACAAACATTCTTGAAAACATAATCCAAGACAAAATCTGTCAGTTTTTCTGCTTACAAGATGTACAGACATGTGAGACAGGCCTGCTGGTTGCAGAAGAATGCAGAACAAAGGAAAGGGGCTAGGAACAGAGGCAGAGCCCTAATTGTCCTACCATGAAACTTTACCTCTTGGATCCTATTAAATTTGATCACAAATTTCATTTTTTAAGATAATTTGAAAAAGGATCTCTTTGAATCACAGTTGAACTACAGTAACCAATAAAATAGCCAGTGCTCTGAATTCTGTAGGAACTTCAGAATTCTTCACTCCTTGAAGAGAAATGATCTCAGACAGTCATAAAGTAGGCCATTTTATTACATTGTGTCTGTCTTTGAGAGAGAAAATTGACTCTGATCGCCACTTGGATTATTTGAGGCCTCAATCCACAATAGAAGATTTAAATCTGAAAGGTGATCATCTTAGCAGGGAAAGTTTAAGAGTATCAGTGCTGTTTATCAATTTACATCCCTATGGCCCATTCATATGGAATGCTATGCAGAGGCCAGGGTGTCAGGGTGTCTCTGAAAACAGCACACAACATTAGATCTTTCCACTGCATCCTTCCCATTCCTCCATGAAAGAGACTATTAAGCTACTCATAGCAGACTGCATTTGGAAGAATATATTTCTTTCTATCTAAGTATGAGGCTATGTATTTAAGAATATTAGACCATGAAGATGTCCTGTGAAGTTTAGCAGAGCAAGAAGTTCCTCCTGGAACCGTGGAAGGAGTGGGAGCATCTTGAAACCGGAGTATTTCTCTGGGGACAAGAGGATCCTTTGGTCATACATGGCCTCACATTTTAGGAGATTCTCACGTTTATGCCTGTGGTCACCGAGATATAATATGCTAACGGACTGGAAAGAAAACGTCAATCAGCTTACAACAGTACATGTGTGCCATGTTACTGTACCATACTGTCTATAATGCCTTATAAATGACCATTTTAATCATCTGTATCTTTTAGCATAGACAGAATGACATTTGCGGTGTGTGTGTGTGTGTGTGTGTGTGTGTGTGTGTGTGTGTTTATTAAAGCCCTTATTTTTTTTTTTACTGTAAACCAAAGAAAGGTTGCAATAATTAAACCTGTTTTAAAATCTATGCATTTTTCAATACTCTTGAATCTTCAGGGGTCAGGAAGTGCCTGGCCTCCCTCTCCCCCTCTCTGTCCTCCTATGTGAGGACAGTGTAAAAGCAGTTTATAAATTGTGGAAAATCTTAAAAATATCAGGGATTATTTAGCTCATCTGTACTTAATGTTGCCCAAGGGGCATGGACCTTGGTACCCATGGTGGCCTGTCAGGGCTGTTAGCTCAAAGGACCCAAAGCTCTCATGTGGGCTTGGGCTTTGTGGTCCTGGGTTCTTCCGAGGGCTTTTTCTGGGGGGCCTTGCTTTTCTCCCTGCCCCAGGAAAGCTGTTTAACTGGAGATTTGGGTCCAAGCACTGCTCTGCGCTTTGCACAAGGATGGGCATTTATTCCTCACAAAGAGCCCATGTGGATCAGAGGCATCTCATTCTCTTTCCTCTGCTTTTCATTCCCATAATGTTCCACATTTTTCTAAAGGTATTAATAATGTGCAGCAGACAGAGGAGGAGGTGCAGAAGGTAAAAAAGATGCACGGTTATAAAAGCTCTGCTAAAGGGTATTCTTGCTGCGTGCTGCTCCTCTGGTAATTTTTTAAATCAGTTTTTAAGAAGCAAATGGCCAAGTCAGACCGCTCTGACTTCCTGTGCCAACGGCGATGTCATTGCTATTAGAACTAAGACGTGTCTCAAAGAACTTTGTTTCTGCTTTTCTCTCCTAACTTAAAACCCCATTCTTTCACTGAGCTTTCCCCGAGAGGACGGGTTGCTCTGGCATTATATAAACTTCTAAAATAGTAGGATGGATGTGAAACATCGATAGAGTCTAATTCTGCTGTGGGGTTGCTCGGGAGGCATCATCGCCCTGGTGGGATGACTTCATTTGGAAAATATGCTTTATTTTCTGAAGCTCCTTTGTCATCTAAGAAAGGAGACAGAGGAAAGACAGCTGGGGCACATCGCAAATTAGGTGGCAGCTAGGTTTTAGAAAGATATTTTCAATTAGATTTGGAAGAAGGAAAAAATATCTCAAATGCATGTTGCAAAAAGGTTCCATCTGGAAGGACTGTGACACTGAACTGAAATGCACTGGACAGGCTGTTAGCATAATGGACACGTGCAGGTGGTACGGGGCTAAGAAGATCCCCTGAAGGACCGAGTGGAGGTCCCTGCTGCACTCACACCTGGCCGAGGGAATTAGCTCATCAGCTTAACCTCTCTGAACGTCCCAATTTCTTATCTAGATCATCATATCTCTCTTTAGGGACTATTAGAAGAGAATGAAATAAAATAAATGCACAGTACCTTCCAAAGAAATTTGTGCCCTCTAAGGATCAGTTCTTATTTGTTCTTTGAAATTCATGGGGGACTTTCAATTGGAGAGGGTTTGCTTCCCTTGCGGGTCCTCAGATGAGGAATCATTCAGGATGCTGAGAGCTGGCAGAGCCTACAGAGAGGCCTCTCACCTCTGAATGTGCCGTTTACTGGAGATACTGGAGGGTCACATCGCTTAATTTCCACCTCTACTAGGGAGAGAAAAGTATGAATTTAACACTGACCTCAATAAAAATTCCAGCATTTAAGTATGAACAGGAGCTTAGGGTGAGCCAGGGCTGCTCACAGCCAGGCCTCCTTTTCCCCCATCCCCAATGACAGATGTCCTGTGTCCCCTGAGAACCAATGAGATGGCAAGGGGAGGCCTGTGATGCTGGGTTATTGGGATCTCTATACAGTGACTCTCGCCCCCAGAGGATTTTGTCCCAGCAATGGCAAAGGAGCAATTCTGCCAGGCATGGTGGTACATGCCTGTAAATCCCAGTACTCGGGAGGCTGAGATAGGAGTATTGCAGGTTCTGGACCAGCCTCAGCCACTAAGCGAGGAGACTCTCAACAACGTAGTGACACCTGGTTTCAAAACATAAATAAATAAATAAATAAATAAATAAATAAATAAATCATAAATAAATCAGGCTGGGGACATAGCTCAGAGGTAGAATGTCCCTGGGTTCAATTCTCAGTACTACAAAAATAAAAACAAAACAAAATAGCAATCCTGGAGTGAGTGACCCCCATCTCTGTATCTACCATAGGAGAGTGAAGGCTGCTCACCGCCCACCTGTGTGAGGGAGTGAGGAGGCTCCACAGAATGGTAAGAAGTTGGGACCTAAGGCTCAGTCTGGCCAGGAAGAGTGGCGCCGTCCCTCCTATCGGGCTCCATATTAGAGCTTGAAAGGATTTGAACAAAATCAAATTTTAAGAGATTTAAAGCTGGGTGTGGTAGCTCATGCTTGTAATGCCAGCATTCCGGAGGCAGAGACAGGAGAATGGCAATTTGCGGACAACCTCAGCTACTTAGCAAGGCCCTTTGCAACTCAGTGAAACCCTGTTTCAAAAATAAAAAGGACTAAAACTTAGGGCGAGGTGGTAGCTCGAAGGTAGAATGCCTCTTGGTTCCATCCCTGGTACCATGCACCAAAAAAAAAAAAAAAAATTAAGAGATTTATTTATTTATTTATTTATTTTTGGTGCTACTGGGGTTCCTGGAAGCCCTTCTACCTCCGGGATACACTCCCACGGGCTACACTCCCAGACCTATTTTTTACCTTTTTATGTGGAAACAGGGTCTCTTAAGCCAGCATGGCTGGCTTTGAACCTGCGCGATCCTCCTGTCTCCGCCTCCCGAGCGTGGGGATTGCAAGCGTACGCCACCACGCCCAGCAAGAGAAATTTAAATTTACATTAAAGCTGGGTATGGTGGCACACGCTTGTAACTTCAGTACTTGGGAGATGGAGACAAGAGAATCACAGGTTCAAATCCAGCCTCAGCTACTTAGTGAGGCACCCCGCAAATTAGTGAGACCCTATTTTAAAATAAAGAATAAAAATAGGGCTGGGCATGTAACTCAAGAGGTAGAATGCCCCCCTGGGTTCAATTTCCAGTACCACCAAAAAATAAAATTACACTAAAGTAGTAATAAGGATGTTAAAGAAATCATAGAATATATAAAATCAAAGACAAAAATGTGAAAATGCATTAATAAGAAGAGCAGAATGTTTCTATAATATTATTATTAATAATAAAACATTTGCATGGTATTTTACAGGTTATAAAATTCCTTCATATATTATTTAACTTCATTCACAGTATTCCCCATAAATTAAGGAATGATTATCACAAGAGGAAATTGAGGCTCAGACACTGCATGACAGGGCAGGTCATAGCCAGTAATAAGGCAGCAATTAAGCACAGATCTCCGAGTCTCTTTCTCATCATATAGATGAAAAAATTAACAGGAGAACAAGGCCCAGAATAGACATGTGCTCCACGGAAACATTCTCAGGTCTTTGAATTTTAGAATCATTTATGTGGTGACAGGGAGCTTTTAAAAAATTATCAATAAAGGTGAAAATTTTTTAAAAAAAGCTTTTCTCAGAGCCAATGTTACAAGGAAACCCAAACCCGTTAGGAAATTGGTTATGATATGGAATGTGCATATTAAAATGCCATAAACTTTATTAAAAACTCTAAATATGTAACTGGAGTTTTTACTAAGTTCATAAAATATAATATTGGACACAGCATCTTTTGTAAACCTTGTGGTTCATGTGTCAATTACCTGGTTACTTAGTAACCAAGTAATCCAGTAACCAAAGAATCAAGCCATAGATTAAATAGGCCCCAACCAGGCAATAAAAAGGTCCCTGAGTACAAATTTGCAGAATTATGGTTTATTGTGTTAATAATCTCCTGATGTCTGTTGGCCAGGCTTCCCAGGATGGGCTGGCGGTGCTCGAGCCTGGCCATGGCCCTTTCTATTTTCTTACAGTACCTGCTAGCAGAAGAGGAAATTAAACCACAAAGCATGCTCTGGCCTAAGTCACTGAAGGAAATGAGAGGCTGACCACATACCAGCTAATCTGGGGTCCCGAGGAAGTCCAGACTCGGGTTATGAGAACTCACTATGTGAGGTGCAACTCTACCAATTATCTGTTAAGGTTTTGGAAAGAGTTTTATGAGTCAATTCACCCAGGATCCCTCTCAACACTGACAGGCCTCAACAGTGATTTAAAACTTCCTTCAATAGACCACTGTTGAGTGCTCATGTGTGTAGCAGGTACCAGGGTGCCTCGGGAATGGAATTTTAAGCAAGATATGCCCTGCCTGTTTTCTCAAGAAAAGAGATAATCATCAGATATTCACATGAATACATCTATAACCACGACAAGGGCTTGGCACTAAAAGTAGGGGAGGATGCAGAAGTGCTTACACTAAGGCAGAATCGAATGCAACAGGGGAGTTGGTGATATTTCACAGCAAACTCTGTGATATTTTAACAAGACTTATAATCCAATAAATGAGGAGAAACCAACTGGGAAAAAGAGATTGAGAGAGGCAACAAGTTAAGCGCATTTCAAGAACAGAGATCACATGCAAAGGTCCTGAGGCAGAAGGACACATGGGTGTTTCCAAGCAACTGAAGAAAGTCAGTGTGGTTGAGTGTCATCGAGGAAGGCATAGAACTTTCTGTGTTTCAAACTAGCATGTGTATCCTACAGGAAACAGAGGATTGGGGAAAAGTGTCATTTATACTGGTAAGGCTGACTTCCCACAAAGAGATAGCTCGTTCTTTTTGATACTTACTGTTCAAAGCACAGTGATCTTGGATGCCATCCGTCTGTATAATTCAATTCTTTCCACTACCTTATTGTTTCCAGAATCTCTCATTTACTTAAGAGTAGATAGTTGAATCAGGCATAGTGGCACATACCTGTACTCCCAGAACTTGGGAGACTGAGACAGAAGAATTGCAGGTTCACAGCCAGCCTCAGCAACTAGGCAGGTCCTCAGCAACTTAGTGAGGCCTTGTTTAAAAATAAATAAATAAAAAGAGCTGGGTGTGGTGGCACACACTTTTAATCCAAGCATTCAGGAGGCTGACACTGGAGGATCGTGGTTCGCAGACAGCCTCAGCTACTTAGTGAGGCCTTTCACAACTCAGTGAGACCCTGTTTCAAAAAAAAAAAAAGGACAAAAAATAGGGCTGAGAGTGTAGTTCGGAGGTAGATTGCCCCTGGGTTCCATCCCCAGTTCTGCAAATAAGTAAATAAATAAATTAATATGCCGGGCGTGGTGGCGCACGCTTGTAATCCCCGTGCTTGGGAGGCGGAGACAGGAGGATCGCGCAGGTTCAAAGCCAGCCACGCGTGCTGGTTTAGGAGACCCTGTTTCTAAATAAAAATATAAAAATAGGTCTGGGAGTGTAGCCCAGAGGTAGAAGGGCTTCCAGGAACCCCAGTACCACCAAAAAAATAAATAAATAAATTAATTAATTAATTAAATTAAAGAAGTCTGGGGGTATAGCTTGGAAGTAGAATGTGCCTTGGTTCAATCCCCAGTACCACACACAAAAAATAAAAATAGATAAATAAATAAATAGCAAATGATTTGTGGGTAGAGTGAGAAAAGTCTCAAATTTTCTATAGAAATCAGTGTTAAATAAATCTAAGAAACTCTCATAAGAAAACCAGAGTTCCTTTCCTGGAGGATATGTACTGCCCCAAGCATCTTCGTTCTGGTTTGGAGTCTGGGTCTGCTTCACTCAGTTGAAGGGTGACTTCAGGGCGGCCTATGCTTGGGGTCTCCTGCTTTGACTTGCTGGTGTATGGGCTTAGCAGCAGAACTCTGCCTAGATTTGATTGTGGATACAGAAAAAGTCAGGTCATAGTCTTTGTACTCAACATGCTGACTCCTCAGTTTCAGCTACAGCCTGCCATCCCAAAATAGTAGGAATAAGAAGACGCTGACCAAACACTAAGCTGCCCCCCCCCTCAGAGCATCTTGGCAGAAGTCAAAGTAGAGAAGAAATAATTAGGAAATACTCAAAAATGTTTTCTTCCCCAGTCCATTTCTCAGCTCACGTTTCCTGGTTTGTGCCCTTTCTGGTACCTTACTTTAGCACCTTCATGATGTGTGGACTACTGACCTCAGTGACTATAATGAGGCACCTTTCAAAAATGTCCTTTTGCCTTCCCATAATTTGTCATGGATTCTGTTTTGAACTCTGTTTGTAAGAGCTGGGAAGATCTGGCAACTTTCCCATCAGGTGGGCAGCTGTGTTGAGCTCATTGATGGAGTTCCAACTATGTGGAGAATCTAGAAGTTGATTCCAAAGTCCTAGTCCTTCCGGTGATCCTAGTTATGAGAGAGTCCTAAATATATAACTCGAACACAAAGCAGGCTTGTAACAGGACTTGAAGTGGAGGGAGAGCCCAAGTGAGGAAAGTCACTCTCACTGGAGAAATTAAGAGTGGCCTTGGTGGTATAGTGCACTTGGACCAGACTTGAAAGAGTGCTAAAGGGGGGAAGAAGATGGCATCCCTAAAGGGTGAGATAGAATGAGTAAACAGTAAATCCAGGACCATGGACCATCTCATGAGAGAGATGTGCCCCATCTCCCACCACTCCTGATTTTTTCCCTTCATTCAAAGAAGAGCAGCAGCACCCCTTACACACACACACACACACACACACACACACACACACACACACACATACACACACCCCACTTTCATCTTAGCTCTGAATAGATTAGCTGGTTACCAAGTGAGATGATATAAAATATGGGCTAAGAGACTAGAAGAGCTTTAAGACATTATTTTTCTTCCTGAACCAGGAACTAGAATATATGAATCTCTTCTACATTAAACTCTTGTGATGCTTGAAAAGAGAGCCAAAAACAGAACAATTTTTTTTTCTGGTGGATTGAAGGGAAAAAAGGTTAATCTTTTGTATACTACCTGAAAAACAAGAAGTACTTGAAAACTGTCTATGTGTGTACACACACATATACATGTGTAATATATATATTCATAATAATATTCATATAAAATATATATATTCATAAGAAGAAATTAGGTATGGAGCCAAATCATATCTGAAGAGAGGGTCTGGCAATCCTCGAGACACTGAAGAGTTTTTAGATGTAGCTGTTTTCCAATTCTATCTCTGACTTTTAGTAACTGGACATTACTCAGGTCATCTAGCATTTTGCATCTTTGTTGTTTTTTCAATCTATAAAATGGAAACAGTCATTATGCCCACTGTATTCAACTTATGAACTCTAAGCACCTACCAAGTGGTCAGCTTGGAGATGGACATAGGTATTGGGATAAGCAATTTGTTTTATAAACAACCTTTTAGTAACACAAATCCAATCTCTGATCTCACAGAATCTCCAGCCTAGTGGGAAGTAAAGACAGATGAGTATGCGATTATTGTAAGGCGAACTGAAGGCAGGGATAGGAAAACACTGCAACAGGGGACTCGTGAGCAGTTATGGCCAAAGAGAGTGTAAGGATCTTTAGTCTGAGGTTAAGGAAGGTTTCCTGAGGAAGTGTGAGCTGAACAACGGGCACTGGGAGATACGCCTAGGAAGCAAAATGTTCTGGATAGAGGAAAGAGGCTCGTTTTAAGGAAAGAAATCTATAGATCCTATGTGTAAAGTGCCCAGCAGGACCCCTGATATATAAAAGGACTCAAAACATAATATCTCTCAGGAATATTATTACTGCCACAGACTAGGGGAGGGGCGATTGATTTCACCTTGGGGAAAACTTTGTGACCAGTATGTGTCTATGGTTTGTCAGACAGCTTTGCTTGGTGAATAAAGGAGCAAGGCCTCCTGTATTAGTGCTGGTGGCACAGAACCAGGCACAGTTGGTGACACTGGCAGAAATGAATGTGTGAGAGTCTGTTCCTTACCTTGGCTGAATGTGGTGATCTTCAGATCACTGCCGCTGAGCCCACAAAATGAGGAGAATGCTCTCTGTCTAACTGGAATACATAAAAATTCAAATCCTGGCCTCATAAATGTGAGTAAACAGTTTAACAGCTTGCTTTAACTAGAAAGTAATCAAATATAAATGCAGGTATGCTACTCATTTGCATCTTTTTCCATGTGGGTGAATAAAAATTAAAATTCCCTAGGTGTGATATTGGATGGATGAACTTGTCACTGGGATTTTTTTTTTTTTATAAAATATGAAGCCATGGTGATTTTCCATGCGGTGCTCACTGGTGCTCAGTTTCAGCAAGGCAGAGGGGATACTGCATAGATTAGGCTGTCACAAGGTTTACTAAGAGCTTAACGTAGTGATTTAATTTAACAGATTTTGTTTTCTCATCTGTTAAAAAATATTCCTATCTATGTAACTGAATCACACCGTCATTCAAAATCAAAGACCTCAGCCAGGCATGGTGGTACACACTTTTAATCCCAGGATTTGGGAGGCTGAGACAGGAGGATTGCAGTTCGAGGACAGCCTCAGTTACTACTTAGTGAGACCCTTTGCAACTCAGTGAGACCCTGTTTCAAAATAAAGAATAAAAAAATAGGGCTGGGGGTGTCACTTAGAGATCGAATGTCCCTGGGTTCCATCCCCAGTACTGCAAAAAGAAAAAGGAAAAAAAAGAAAAAGAAAAAATCAAAGAACTCTCTTGTATTATGATGAGACTAATAAGCAGTGTCCTGCATACAATAGATGCTAAATAAATATTAATTTTTCTCTCAAAGTTTACCTCCCTCTCTCCTTCTAGAAGCATGAATAGTTCAAATTCATTTTGATTATAATCTAAAATGGCATATATGTACATGTCACAAGATGTACATTAATACGTTAGCATATATACTTATTTGCCTAAAATATGTATATTAATGTGCACACCAGTGCAATATACATCCTTCTAGAGCTATGGATATTTATATACATATGAGTATGTATATTCTTAGATGCAACAAATACACATGTTTTTATTTGTACATATACATAGCCACCTAATAATATGTTAATCTGTTTATTAGTATATATATTTATCTAAAAATATGCCTATTAATATCTATATTTCTACCTATCTATAATATCTATATTTCTTAGATGGGAAATTGGATTTTATAAGTAAGCCAAGGATTCCATTTCCCAACTGGAAATTGAAAATGGTGACATGTGTGGTCTTCAAGGCGTCTGATGGCTCAGAAATCCTTGATTCAGATTTAGGAGTGCTCTGCTCAAGTGTGTTATCAGTGGTTATTAGGGAGAAAGGGCCACCTTTGCTGAAGAGTGAGGGAGCAGCCTTTAAGAAGCCATTTGTTTGGACCACTGAGACCATTCTGATGGGAGTTGGATACAGAAGTCAGCGTCATCCAATACTCTTCACTCTGCTTCCCTGGAAGATCCCGTAGTTCTGTACACTACCAGTTCTTTGCCTTCCTGATGACTCTAAGACAGCATCCTCTGTCGTGTTATCTTCCAAAACAGGTTTTAGAGAGGTGTTTATTTTCACTGGATGTCCATTTATTTCTTCAGCTAGACATCCCATATGGACAAATGCAGTATTCTCCAGTAATTTTTTTATATTATCTTTCTCTAATTGACTCTCTTGTTCACTGGTTAAATATCCTCTATCATCTGCTGTTGAAAATTTGTCCGTAATCTAACATACTTGGGACTACACTAAGATATCTAAGACCTCTTACTCTAAAAATTAGCGAATATCACTGATGTAGAAAATGTATCTAAATCGTTTTTTTTTCTTCAAAATGGCGACTGAGGGACGCAGCACTTCTCAGTAGCTGAAGCAAATAAAGTTTAAATACTTAGAAAGCAGTGTCTTAATCAACAAAATAAATACATACCAGGAACCAAAACACATCCAGGTACCTCGGCGGAACCCTGAACTTGAAGAAGAACAAAGATCGGACATGGGACCTGCTGCAGATACAATCGGAACGCTGATCGGAACGCCGATCGGCGGGCTGCTTTTGCAGCTGCCTGAGGAGCTGCCAGCCCGATATTACCGCGGCAAGATAATCTGGGACTAAAAACGGACTTAGGACCGCATCTTAAGCAGCGAGCAGCACCACATCAGAATTCTGTGTGCTCACCAGCGACTGGATCACAACTGCATAGAGACTCCCACGGATTCCTGCACCAAGTCAGGTACCTAAGGACACCCTGGTAAGTTGGGGTCCTAGCGTGTGCGCAGCCTCAACCCCCCAGCATGGGCCCAAGCCTCAGAACCGAGCACTCTCCTCGCGCACCTTGCCTGCGCCATGGTCCCCTGCTAGTAGTCAGTGCCTGTACCACTGCCACCTCTAAATTGGAGCCTGCCTGTGTGTCCATCCCCTGCCACCTTGCCAGAGCCTGCCTTCCAGGCTGCGAAAGCCCTGTGTGACCCGGAAATCTCCTTGGGGCACCCCCAACTTCTACGTCCCACGGGAGGCAGAGACCATTTCTGGACACCGCGCACTGGACCCTTGAGCACTTACCCTGCACCCCTGGCCCACCGCTGGGTGTTCCCACCCTCCTGGTAGCCAGATGCTTAATTCTAAGCAAGAACACAGCTCAATACACCTTGGAAGAGCATACCAGCAGCAATAGACAGCTGCATCCACTCTCACTTGGGTCCAGTATTAGCAGCGCATCCAGCCTGCACTCTCGGAATAGGCAGAGCTCTGGCAGTAAGTGTGGGCACCCAGGAACCAGTATCCATTTGCCCAGGGTACATCTTGGGACCACACCGGCTAGCCCAGCTGGAATTTCCAGAGACACAAGAAAATCCATCGGGCCACAATATCTGCATAGGACCTCAGGGGGAGGTTCCAATTATACTTTGGTCATTCTCCACCCCTGCTGTAGGGAAGCACAGGCTGGAGGCTAGGGTGGTGAGTGCAATGGTGCTGACCACAGGTTAGAATTTCGCAGAACCTGTGAATTGTACAGAATCAAATAACAGTGAAACCAGACATCCAGACACATAAACCTAAAGCAGCTAAAGGAGAGAAAGGTGTCCAAACACCCAGAGTGACCTAAGAAGATAAAAATAGAGTACAAAGAAAACTAAGAGACATTGGATGGTATTTTGAAAGCTACCAAAGCAATCAGATACGCACATATTATATGGACCTGACCCCATATGCGTAAATAAGGAGGACTGTTTGTTTTACTTTTAATGTGGATGTTTTGTTTTATTTTGCTTTTACAGTGCTTTTGTTTTGGTATGGTTATTGCTGTTTTATTTTATTTTTTTCTTTTAACCCACACTTCTTTTACTTTAACTTGTTGTTATATATATATATATATATATATATATATA
Source organism: Muscardinus avellanarius (assembly GCF_963383645.1). NCBI lineage: Eukaryota > Metazoa > Chordata > Mammalia > Rodentia > Gliridae > Muscardinus > Muscardinus avellanarius. The sequence continues at coordinate 33,998,457 of NC_137796.1, forward strand.
TATATATACACATATACATACATACATTGGATAGTTTGCCTTATTTTTTTATTTCACACAGCTGCTAGTTCCTTTTATTTTATTCTTGTTCTTTTTTCCTCTTTCTTTCTCTTTTCTTCCTTTTTTTTTTCGTTCTCCTCCTTTGATTGGTTTTCCTTCCTTTTTTTTGGATTACATAATAGTCTTGGTATCTTGTGTGGATTCTTTTTTTTTATGTCTGTCTGCTCCTCCCATCATCCCTATTTACAAACCTTCCCACACTAACCTACATACTTTTCTCCCCCAAAACTTTTCCCCATAATATACCTCCTGGTTTAATACTCAAAATATTTCTTATATCCATAATTACTCTACTAACGACAAGAGTCCTAGTAGTTAACTCTCTCTCATTCCTAGAAAGTTATTACCTTACCATACTTAAAGTCTTTCTCAACCTAACATATCCTCTACCTAATCCGACTCCTTTACCAATCACCCCAGCTCCTCACACATCACCTGCCCTCAAAACTGGAAAGGCTCTGCTGACTAGCCAATAGCCCTAAACTCCTAATATTAAGATTTGACTAAGCACATTACTCACGAACGATGGGTAGAAATCAGAAAAACAGGACAGAGAATACTATAAATATGAGAACCAGGAATTATGAAGAGATAGCAGAAATCACGAACACTGACCTACTAGAAATGCAAGAAGGGAAGTTCAGAATCTTGATGTTCAATATGATGAAAGGATTTAAAACAAGTATAGAGGAGGTTAAAGGTGAATTAGAAACACTAAAAAAGAATCAGAAAGAGGTCTGGAATGAAATGAAAGAGGCAATAAGTGAAATGAAGACAGCAATAGAAAGAAATTCTGGAAGATTAGATGAAATGGAAAACAGAATATCAATATTAGAAGACAGTACATCCCAAACCGAAAACACAGTCAGCGATATACAGAAATCTTTACAGCAACAAAACCTAAACATCCAGCAATTATGGGATAATATGAAGCGCCCTAATTTACGGATAATAGGCATTGAGGAAGGGATAGCGGTACAGACCAAGGGCATCTGTAATATCTTCAAGGAAATAATCTCAGAGAATTTTCCAAATGTGGAAAGAGACTTGAATCTTCAAGTCCAGGAGGCATACAGAACTCCACTGAGACAGGACCAAAGAAAAACCACTCCACGCCACATAATAACCAAATTGACCAGCATAGAGGCCAAGGAAGGAATCTTAAAAGCAGTGAGAACAAAAGGACGGGTGACATATAGAGGCAAAACAATAAGAATCACCCCAGACTACAATCCAGGTCAGGAATGCTAGGAGAGACTGGTACGACGTGATTCAGACCCTGGAAGAAAATAACTTCCAGCCAAGGCTCATCTATCCAGCAAAACTACTATTCAAGATCAATGGGGAAGTCGAAGTCTTTCAGGATAAACAGAATCTCAAAAAATTCATGAATTCAAAGCCAACACTAGAGAAAATTCTTAAAGAAATAAACCATAAGGAAGAAAAAAGAAGCAGACTTCAGAATCAGAGAAGAGAGGAAGTTAATAAGTGGGCCATTTAAGTAAAGAAGAAAGATCACACCACCCAAGAGTAGACAGAACACAAAATAGCAGAAAACAAAAATCATATTTCAATAATATCTCTTAATGTCAAAGGACTTAACTCACCAATCAAAAGACATAGACTGGCAATGTGGATTAGGAAACATAATCCAAATATATGCTGTCTGCAAGAAACTCACCTCACAGCCAAAGACATTCACAGGCTGAACGTGAAAGGATGGAAAAAGATATACCATGCCACCAGTGACCAAAAAAGAGCAGGGTGGCAACCCTGATATCCAACAAAACAGACTTTAAACTAAAACACATCAAAAGAGACAAATCAGGGCACTTCCTTTTATTAAAAGGTACAATACACCAAGAAGATATAATGATAGTAAATATTTATGCCCCAAATATGGGTGCAACCGCATTTGTAAAACAAACCCTTCTGGACATAAGATCCCAAGTAGACCCAAATACAATAATTCTGGGAGACTTTAATACGCCACTCACACCACTGGATCGATCTTCAAGGCAAAAGATGAGTAAAGACGCTTTAGAACTAAAGGAAACCATAAACCAAATGGACCTAATAGACATTTTCAGAGTATTTCAACCAGGAAATACAGAATACACTTTCTTCTCAATAGCCCATGAAACCTTCTCCAAAATAGATCACATCCTGGGACACAAAGAAAATACCAGTAAATTTAAAAAATGTAATATAATTCCATGCATCTTTTCAGACCACAATGGAATAAAAGTAGAAATCAACAACAGGAAACTTGAAAGAAAGTATTCAAATTCATGGAGAATGAATGATACACTATTGAATGACGAATGGGTAAGAGCAGAAATTAGGGAAGAAATAAAGAAATTTATGGAAATAAACGAAAACAGACACAACCTACCAAAACCTATGGGACACCATGAAGGCAGTACTAAGAGGAAAGTTTATTGCATTGAGTGCCCACATAAAAAGGACGGAGAACCACCAAGTAAAGAACCTAATGACACAACTCAAGGATCTAGAAATTCTGCAACAGTCTATTCCCAAAGCCAGCAGAAGACAAGAAATCATCAAAATTAGAGCAGAAATAAATGAAATAGAGAACAAAAAAAATAATTCAAAGAATCAATAAAACAAAAAGTTGGTTCTTTGAAAAGATTAATAGAATTGATAAACCCCTGGCCAACCTAACCAAAAGAAAAAGAGAATCAACTCAAATTATCAAAATTAGAAATGAAAAAGGAGATATCACCACAGATAGTGAAGAAATTCAAAAGATTATCAGAAACTACTTTAAAAATTTATACTCCAATAGATTTGAAAACCTGGATGAAATTGACAGATTTCTAAGCACAGTTAACCTTCCTACACTCAGCCAAGAGGACATAGCAAGCCTAAACCAACCAATAACAACCAAAGAAATAGAAACAGCAATAAAAATTCTTCCACCAAAGAAAAGCCCAGGCCCAGATGGGTTCCCAGCTGAATTCTACAAAACCTTCAGTGAATGCCAGGCGTGGTGGCGCACGCTTGTAATCCCCGCACTTGGGAGGTAGAGACAGGAGGATCGCGCAGGTTCGAAGCCAGCCGTACACGCTGGCTTAGGAGACCCTGTTTCCAAATTTAAAAAAATGTAAAAATAGGTCTGGGAGTGTAGCCCGGAGGTAGAAGGGCTTCCAGGAACCCCAGTACCACCAAAAAAAAAAAAAAAAAAAAAAACAAAAAAAAACAAAACCTTCAGTGAACAACTAATACCAATACTTCATAACATGTTCCGGGAAATTGAAAGAGATGGAACTCTTCCAAATTCCTTCTATGAGGCCAGTATCACATTAATCCCAAAACCAAATAAAGATACCTCAAGAAAGGAAAACTACAGACCAATATCCTTAATGAACATAGATGCAAAAATTCTAAACAAAATACTAGCTATACGCATTCAAAACTATATCAAGAGAATAATACACCATGACCAAGTCGGTTTCATCCCAGAAAAACAAGGCTGGTTCAACATATGCAAATCAATACATGTTATTCACCACATAAATAGAACCAAGAACAAAAACCACATCATCATAGCAATAGATGCTGAAAAAGCATTCGACAAAATCCAACACCCATTTATGTTAAAAACACTGAAAAAAATTGGGATAGAAAGAAAGTACTTCAACATCATCAAGGCAATATACTGCAAACCCAAAGCCAACATTATATTGAATGGGGAAAAACTACAAGAATTTCCGCTGCAGTCAGGAACAAGACAAGGATGCCCACTATCACCACTCCTTTTCAATATAGTCCTTGAGACTCTTGCTGCAGCAATCAGACAAGAGAAGGAAATCAAAGGAATCCACATAGGAAGAGAGGAAGTAAAATTATCCTTATTCGCAGATGACATGATCCTTTATCTGGAAGACCCAAAGAACTCAACCAAAAGACTTCTGGAGCTGATTGACAAATTCAGCAAAGTCGCAGGTTACAAAATCAACCTAAAGAAATCAGTGGCCTTTCTTTATGCCAACAACGAATCCACAATGAAAGAAACAAAAACAACAATTCCATTCACTATAACCTCAAAACCAATAAAATACCTAGGAATAAACCTAACCCAAGATGTAAAAGACCTCTACAACAAAAACTATAAAACATTAAAGAAAGAAATAGAAGACCTTGGAAGATGGAAAGATCTCCCGTGCTCATGGATAGGCAGAATAAATATCATCAAAATGACCATTCTGCCAAAACTGATCTATAGGTTCAATGCAATTCCCATTAAAATACCAGTGACATTCTTCAGAGACCTAGAAAAATCAATCATGAACTTCATATGGAGAAAGAAAAGACCTAGAATAGCCAAAGCAATTCTCAATAACAAGAAACACGCAGGAGGCATTACAATCCCAGACTTCAAACTATACTATAGAGCAATAGTAGTAAAAACAGCATGGTACTGGCACAAAAACAGATATACTGACCAGTGGATTAGAATAGAAGATACAGAAACAAACCCACACATCTTTAGTCAATTAATCTTTGACAAAGGGGCCAAATACATACGCTGGAGAAAAGACAGCCTTTTCAACAAGTGGTGCTGGGAGAACTGGCTAACCATTTGTAAAATGATGAATCTAAACCCCTATATCTCACCATGCACAGGAATCAACTCAAGATGGATCAAAGACTTAGAAATTAGACCTGAGACTGTGAAGTTAGTAGAGGAGAACATAGGTTCAACGCTACAACATATTGGCACAGGCAGTAACTTTCTCAACAAAACCTCCAAAGCTCAGGAAATTAAAGCAAGAATAAATAAGTGGGATAACATCAAACTAAAAAGTTTCTTCTCATCAAAGGAAACTATCAATAACCTAAAGAGGAAGCCTACAGAATGGGAAGGGATCTTTACCAGCTACCATTCTGATAGGGGGCTAATATCCAGAGTATACAAAGAGCTCAAAAGACTCTACACTAGCAAAACAAACAACCCAATCAAGAAATGGGCAAATGAACTAAATAGACACTTCACAAAAGAAGAGATACAAAGGGCTAATAGATACATGAAAAGATGTTCTTCATCACTGGCCATCAGGGATATGCAAATCAAAACTACACCGAGATTCCATCTAACCCCAGTCAGAGTAGCAAGCATAAAGAAATCAAACAACAACAAATGCTGGCGAGGATGTGGGGAAAGAGGAACTCTTTTACACTGTTGGTGGGAATGCAAACTAGTTCAACCACTATGGAGATCTGTGTGGAGATTCCTAAGAAAGGTGGGAATAGATCCACCATATGATCCAGCTATACCACTCCTGGGTATCTTTCCAAAGGGGTTGAATTCAGAGAAATACAGCAACATATGCATACCTATGTTCATAGCAGCACAATTTGTAATAGCCAAAATATGGAACCAAGCCAGATCACCGTCAACAGATGAATGGATAGCAAAACTGTGGGAAATACACACAATGGAATTCTATTCAGCCATAAAGAAGAACAAAATTATATCATTTGCAAGAAGATGGAAAGCCCTGGAGAGCATCATGTTAAGTGAGATCAGCCAAGCACAGAAGGAGAAGATACACATGTTTCCTCTAATATGCCCAAACTAGAAAACACAAAGGATACCAGTGGGACTCCAGATATTAGAGGGGAAATACTAGCTAAGTTTTAATGGAAAGATAGGAGAGGAGAAAGGCCGATCTTGATTAATGAGGGTCTACACCTGAACATGTGTAAAATTATGAATAAGACATGGTTAACCTGGACAACCATTGGTGGGAGGGGGGAAGAGAAAACGGGGGTGGTGGGGTGAAAGGGCACCAAATATAGTGTAAATGTATACTATTTATGTTCAATAAAAAAATTGTTAAAAAAAAAGAAGATGTATCTAAATCAATGGAAAGCTATACTCGGATCATAGATTAGATTAGTAGACTCAATATTACTAAACATTTTTCTCAATACTGATCCATAAACTAACGATAACCCCAATTAGAGTTCCAGCAGACTTTTTGAAGAAATAATTGACGAGCTAATTCTAAAATTTATGTGAAAATTCAAAAACGTGAAACAATGAAAGATGATTTGGACAACTTACTTTATTGGATTCCAAGACTTACTATGCAGATGTCATAATTAAGAAGTTTGACATTAGCAAGTATACAGACATAGAGATCAACAAAAAAGAATAGACATTTTATAAATAAACACAAATGTATCCAATTGATTTTCATCAAAGATTTTAAGGCCCTTCAATGAAGAAAGAAAAATATTTTCCAGTATATTTTGCTGGCTTATTGAATCTTATTTGAAAAAATCAACCTTTTCTTCACACTACTGACAAAAATTAGCTTTGATCATGAATTTAAAACCTACAACTGTAAATTTTCTAGGAGAAAATATTTAAAGCCTTGAGGTAGACCTGAATATTTTAGAATATTTTAGAACACAATAAACTAAAATCAAAGAAGAAAAAGTTAATGAGTGGGATTTCATTTTTTTTAAAGTGCTCTGTCAAAGGCACTGTTAAATGAAGAGAAATTGACAAGCCATCAACTAGGAGAAATATTTGCAACACATATTTCAGACAAAGGGCATATATCAGAATATATAAATAATTCATCCAACTTAATGATAAGAACACAAACAATCTAATTTTTAAAATATAGGCAAGTAGTTACAGACACTTCATAAAGAAGACATAAAAATAGTCATAATCATAAGAAAACGTGTTCAACATCATTCATTTTCAGTAAATTTTAAATTAAAACTACAATGAGAAACCCCTACTCACCCATTAGAATAACTAAAATTAAAAAATATAAACACCCCAAGTCTGGAGAGGATCTGGAGCAACTGCACCTCATACACACTGCCAGTGAGGATGTTAAATGGCACAGCTTCAGAAAGTGGTGTGCCAGTTCTTTAAAACTTAAGCATGAATTTATCATCTGATCCAGTCATTCTAGTTCTAGGTATGTATCCAAGAGAAATGAAGGACCATGTCCATCCAAATATTTGCACATAGCCGGGCGTGGTGGCGCACGCTTGTAATCCCTGTGCTTGGGAGGCTGAGACAGGAGGATCGTGCAGGTTAGAAGCCAGCCTCAGCTACTTGGTGAGGCTCTAAGCAACTTAGTGAGAACCTGTTTCCAAATAAAGTATACAATAGGTCTAGGAGGATAGCTCATAGGTAGAAAAGCCCCTGTGTTCCATTCCCAATACTACTACAAAAAAAAATGCATGTTAATTCTCATAGCAATTCATTTGTAATGGAACAGAAAAGTAACTCATGAACAGGTAAATGGATAAACAATACCGATACCATTAAGCAATAAAAACAAATTATTGACTTATGCTACAATATAGATGAATTTTAAGAATTCTAAAAAAATGCAATTGAATGCACAGTTGCAGAAAGCAGCTCAGAGATTGCCTGGAGGTAAGGGTAGAGGTGGGAATAGAAAAGAAAGGGGCAGGATAGAAGTGCAGGAGTAGTAGAACCGGCATCGTCTTCACCGTGACAGTGGTTTCATGGGTGTATGTTTATGTCAGCACTCAGCAAGTAATTTTTTCCTACATGACAAGATACAAGCAATGGTAAAAAAAAAAAAAAAAAAAATTAACAGGAAAGGCATTTGTTTGTTTGTTTGTTTGTTTGGCTTATTGGTTAGTACTGGGAATTGAACCCAAAGGCATTTTACCTCCAAGCCACCCCCTAGAGCTTTGAATTTAACAAAGTTTACTGAAGTGAGAAAAATGTTTCTAGAAGAGGACAGCATTCCGGACCAAAGTTGATTCAGAATGTCCCACCCTGCTTCCTGTGCAAGTTATATTTATAGGCCAGAGTAAAGGAAGTGCCGTAGAATAACAACCTGATTGGTTGTGGCACTCTGCATTTGTCTTATATATGGACAGGTCCTGAACAGTTGGAAAACTCTGATTGGTTGAAGTTTGACTGGTGTGATAGGTTTGGTTACAAGGTATACTTTTACCTAGGTTAGAATTTGTTTATGCCTCACTGCTAGAGTACAGCTCTCTGTGAAAGGAGCTTGTTATTGGTTAAACTTTCTCAAGTTTGGAGACAGGTTAACATCAAACATAGCTCAGGTTTATACCTGTATCAGCTGGAGTTAGTGTGATTTCATCTGAACACCTTCCAGATACATGGCTCTATAAACCAGCTCCTCTGGGGATCTTACACTTCACCTACTGGGACGGTGTCCCCTTTGGATCAGTGGCACTTTATCTGCCCCTACTTTATGGTGCTTAGCACCACCCATCCTGTGCCATGTTAGGGCACAGCTTGACTTCCCCAGAGAGGCTGCTGGTTCCTGAGACCTGAGACCTGTGGGCTGCTCTTCCTGATGCTCTGAGGTCCAGCCCAGGCTGTGCCTGCGAAGCCCAAGGAGGATGTTGAAGGCCGGGCAATTGTGCTGCTAAGAACAGGGCTTACCGTCCGCCTTCCGGCCTCACCTCTCGCCAGCTTTGTAAGCAGTGCTGCTCAGTTAGGGACGCCCACCTGACAGCCAGCTCTTGAAGGCTTATACTTTCTCACAAGCTATCTCATGTCATTGAGCCTCAGTTTTCTCATCTGTAAAACAGAAGTAAAACATAATACCACCCCTGCTGTGTCTCTGGCTTCCTCTTTGTCGGGGTCCTTTTCTGGGGTAGTGGTGCTGTGGCACATGTGTGGTCCAGGCAGTGAGCTCGCTGTTGATGGCTGGGCCACACCTTTTGTGTTCCCGCCAAACCTGCCAACACCTACTAGCAGGGAAGGGGTGCTTGGTAGGTAGTTATTATGTTGCCAAGTGAGCCTTGTTGCATGATCCGATTTGAAAGGCAAGAGGAGAGCTGGAATCAAATACACTTTTGGTTTAGTTGCCATTCAATCTCAATCATTTATTCAATTGGCCAGTATTTACTGGGCACCTATTATATTGCAGTCACTGTTTCCCATTTTTGGTTTGTATTAAGAATATAATTTCTAATCCACTAAGGCCTGCACATACCTTTAAAAAGCAACCCTTCAACTTTCCTAGGCCCGGGCAGGTAGAAGCCGAGCCTCTGTTTAACAGCGTGGTGAAGAAGCCTTTTCAGGCAGGTTCGGCCCAAATTTGCTTACACGTGTTACCCACTCAACCAAACGTGTAAAGCATGCTGTTCCCTGAGCTTTTCTATGTGATCCAGCCCTATATATTATATTACACTTATAAAATGCCACGAAGCCCTTATGAATTAAAAGATAATTAGCGGTTCAACACGCACAAGACATTAGGCCCAAAGTGTCAAAAATGTCATGAAAGACCATAAATCATAGTCCGCTTGCATTGATCCCTTATAGAGTTAGTTTTTAAATCATCTCTTTAACACCTTGTAAATGTACAAACAACTATGGGCCCAAGGGAAACTTTAATATGTTTTTCATACATATTTTAATTTCATCTCAAAGTGCTCGCTGCATAAAAATTAAGTCAAACTCACAAAAACTCATTGATTTCCTCGGGATAAAACCCATCTGTCCAAACTAATTTAGAGCCTTTTTGAAGCCATAAAGTTAGTCCTGCAACACTGAAGTCATTATTGGGCATCCTGGGCTGGAGGAACTCTTGTGTAATTTTAAGAAGGCAATTTTGTTATATTTACTGTATTTAAATACAGTGCTACTTTTCAGGAACAAAAGCTTCACTGTGTGACTGTATTGAAAGTAAACCAGAAGCTGTGAAAAGAGAGATCTGTTCTTTTCCTTGTGATTAATGCACCTTTCTGCCAAAATTGAGACTTCTTAACTGAGCTCATTTAATACAAAGTAAACGAATTCTGCTCTTTGGATTTGATCCTCTGGTTAAACCCTATAGATAAGGCTCTAACCGTGAATAGCTTTTCATTCTAAACAAAGGATGTTTTGATAGGAAGGTCAACGCTAAAGTCCTTTATATTGTGATAACAGGAAAGGGAAATAACGTATTAATGGCCACCCATGTCACAGTGGTCTGGGCTGGGAGGGACACAGGGGTAAAGACCATTCGGAAGTTAGAGAGGAGGGGGCAGAGACAAAAAGCCTCAGTCGTCTTTGAAAATTCTACTCCAAAGGCCACTTGCTTATATTATTCACTGAGTCTAAAAAGAGTAGACTGAAGAAACCCAGGCCACAGCTTCAAGAAGCTGAATTGTGTTTGTGCTTTTTGCCCCCTCCTGCACTAAATGACAAAATGTCACCTCGGAAAGCATCAGTGATTCATAGTGGGGTTCTGATGTGGTGGGGAGTCACTGTGCACCGAAGAGCTTGAATAGAAGGAATCAGCTGAGCATCCTCTGCCTTAGAATGCAGGAGATAGGAAGCCCAAGCTTTTGCAACATCACCCTTACATGCTAGGAGGCTGTGCTAGTCAGCTTTCCGTCACTATATCAGAATATCTGAGGTAATTCATGTATGAATAGAAAAGGTTTGTATTGGCCCAAAGTTGTAGAGGTTCCAGTCCATGATCAGACTGACCTGCTGCTCTGGGGCCTCTGGTGAGATGCTGGATAACAAGGATGGAACTGAAAGGGAAAGAGGGAGGGGTTGGGGTCCCACAGTCTTCAAAAGAGCATGCCCTCAGGGACCTAAGGACCTCTCCACTAGGCTCCCCACCCCGATGGCAGCACTCTGAGACCAAGCCTTTCACACAGGGGTGGGCAGGAGACACTCAACACCCTCACTACAGCAGAAGCCCTCCCTTAGTCCAGGTGAGGCTCTTGGCCAGTTCAGGGATGCCTCTGCCCAGCAGCCAAGTGAGCTTCAAAGGTAAAGAAGAAAGCTTTACCTTTCTTCTTCCGTGCTACTTTTTCTTTCTCCACGTCATTAGGAAGGTTTGATAATAATCCGGCTGGGAAGCTGGAAGCTTCTTATACCTCATAGTAAAACTGGTTTTTGTGGTGAGAGTATCCCATTATAAGTTCCTGCTGATTCCAGGCAAGGGCAGAATTGACAGAGGTAAAGTGGATACTTGGATAAATTAGGTGGTTTGCTTAGCTCATTTCTTCCATTATCTTTATTCAACAAATACATACTGAGTAGCCATGAGGTTCTAAGCATTCATGTACATGTTTCATATCCATGAGGTTCTAAGTGTTCATGTACATGTTTCATATAAAAACAGAAATTGAGCCACATTGAGGCTAAAGGTGAAGCTCCAAGCACGTCTGGCCAGGCTGCCCCCTTCCAGTGACTGCACTGGTCCTCGGGGACACTGTCCTACTGACAGTAGGGGTGGGGCATTCTGAATTTTTTGTCCCAGAGTTGTACAGAATGCTTTGAAAGACATCTCTCTCATGTCTCATAGAAGGAGGAGGGAAAAAGGGAACAAAATAAGAGTAGGTTAAATATTTTCAAGGGTTAAAATCAGTTCCATGTTTCCTAGAAGGTCTGGCTGGTTCGACAGTGCCCCCTTCTGATAGGCTGCTCTGAGGCAACAGCCAGTAAGCAGCCTTTGGAAGGAAACAGGGCTGCCTTTAAGGTCTATTATAAGCACCGTCGAACGCTCTCATCAGTTCTTCATGGAAGGGTTGATGTCACGTCCATTTTACTGAGGTTCACTGAGATCGGGCATCTTAAGCAAGACTATACATCTGTGTGTGTGGAAGGGGTGGTACTAGGGATTTAAATCAGGGGCATTTTATCCCTAGTCTATATCTCCAGGCCTTTTTATTTTTTGCTTTGAAACAAGGTCTCAATAGGTTGTTGTGAGGCTCACTACATTGCTGAGGCTGTCCTTGAACCTGAGATCCTCCTGTCTCAACTTCCCAAGTGCTAGAATTACAGGTGTGTATCACCATGCCCAGCAATACCATACATTTTAAATGTACCAGGAATCAGTAAAAATACCCAGCCCAGTGGCTATAATGTGTGCTTAACCTCTTAGTTTTTCTCCCTTTACAATTTATTAATCAATTGCTCAACAATTGACTACTTCCCCATTGGCACAGTGCTAAACACTGAGAAGTCTAGTGCAACTTCTTGGGCAGTTTCATAGACCAGAGGATGCTAGCTGAGAAAAAAGAACTTACAAACTAGAAGTATCTAATTCAACAATGAACCTGTGAGGCAGAGCATGAAACAAGACAAGCCAACAGAAACCCTTGGGAAACAGCTGGCTCAGTACCTGTGGATGAACAGCAAGATCTTATTTTTCCCAAATTATTCTGTCTGACAGTCTCTCATACTGCCCCGCACTCCACAATCCCTCTTACACGAACACCAACATTTCTGTGCACTTACTTCTAAATGTGAATATGATCATTTGCTGTTTTTCTACCGAAAAAAAATTCAAATATCATATAGCGTTTATTAATAGATTTCTTTATGTTCCCTTTTACATGAGGTAAGACAATAAAACATTTGCAGTTATCCGAATTAATGTGACCTCACTACAAAAAGTTAATAAAAGACATGAAGAAAAGAAGCTGTTTGCTGAGCAAGAAGTTTGTAGATCCTCTTCCAAAAAGAGAAGAGGCTTTGACGAGGACTCCGGAGACCACATGCCTCCCCTCACTGACACTGCTGGAAGCCTGGCTTCTGTTAGAGAAGGCCACTGCCTTCTCTCCCTGCATGATTGAGCTCCAGGTCATTATGAACAGTGCCTTATATACAGCATGAAAAATGCTCAGACTGTGTTCGTCAATCGCCTCTCAGCAGGACTCCTGGGCCCGGTGGGCCCTCTGCCTTTTGAGGATGAGATCTGGGATGAGGGTCTGTATGGCAGAGACAGACCCTGTCTGTTCACAGACAGACTTGACAGTAAACCCAATCAAGCCAAATATGTACTATTTGTTCAGAGGAATATTCTCTTTCTCTCTGGTACCATCAGTTAACTTGTCTATAAAATTCACACAATGATACCTACCTCTGGAGAATTAAATGAGATAAAACACAGAAAGTACCTCTTAAGTAAAAAGGAGTACTTGATTTGTAAATAGCTGTAAAGTTGCTATCTACCTGAGGAACGATAGCTTTTTCCTGGAAATGTCCCAAGGAACTTCTAAAGGATAAAAAACACAGATAACTTATTCTAAGCATATTTTTTTTGTGTGGGGGTCTGGGAGTGGAACCCAGGGGCATTCGACCTCTGAGCTATACCTCCTGCCCTATTTTTTATTCTTTCTTTCTTTCCTTTTATTTATTTATTTTGTGTGTGTGTGTGTGTGTGTGTGTGTGTGTGTGTGTGTGTGTGTGGTACTGGGGTTTCTGGAAACCCTTCTACCTCCGGTCTATACTCCCAGACCTATTTTTATACACTTCTTAAATTTGGAAACAGGATCTCTTAAGCCAGCACGGCTGACTTCAAACCTGCAAGATCCTCCTGTCTCTGCCTCCCAAGGGTAGGAATTGCAAATGTGCACCACCACGCCCAGCTTTTATTCTTTTTTAATTTTTTTTATATTTTTTTTATTGGTGCACTGTATTCATACATCATAGTGGGATACAAACTTTTGTAGACATACATGCACACATCGCCCAGTCAGCCCCCACCCGATCCCCACCCCATTCTCTCCCCATCCCTCCCTCCCATGCTTGGCTTAGTGGTTGACATCTAGTATTATAGTAATTTATCCAGAATTAAAAATGATAATCTCACATAACAGTTTCATTTGTCTGATACCAAGCTTTTGATGACTTAAAGATAACATTTCAATATTTCTTTTTACTTTCTTTCTTACCAGAGAATATTTTTTTCTATTTTTTTTTTAGGTGAAACTATCCTGTATTTATATATTTATTTTTCAGAAAAAAAATCTATTCTAATATGGAATATGGACTCTAGATACCCAAAACAATCTTGAAAAAGAACAAAGCTAGAAGATATATATTTTCTGATTTCAAACCATATAAAGCTACAATAATTGAAACAGTGTAGTACTATTCTAAAGGCAGATATATAAACCATTGGAGTTAAATAAAAGCCTAGAGCTAAATTCTTCCCTATATTGTCAAGTTATTTTTGATAAGGTTTCCACGAACATTTGGTGGTGGAAATAATAATCTTTCAACTAAATATTGTTGAAACATAATAATTACATGGAAAAGAATAAAGTTGGACCCTTACCTAATCCCATATACAAATATTAACTCAAAATAGATAAAAGACCTAAATATAAATCTTAAGACTATAAACTTTTAGGAGAAAATCTGGGCCATAAAACCTCACAACATTGAAATTGGCAGTGATTTCTTGAATATGATTTCAATGGCACAGGCAACAGAAGAGTATACAAACTCCCTAAAAAATAAAAAAAATATATTGTATATCCAAAGACAATGTAAACAGAGTTAACCGTTACTAATAGAATGGGATAAAATATTTCCAAATTCTATATCTGAAGGTATATTAATATTCCAACTAGAAATCCTAAAAATTAACAACAATAAAGGCAAACAATACCATTTAGAGATAGGTAAAAGACTAACATAAGTAATGAATCTCCACAGATAACCAATCTTAGTTGACTGTTGGATGGAAACTCTTGTTTCTCTGGTTCTGGTGTGTGTTACCTATTTCTTCTTTGTAGTTAATCTCTTTGAGTATTTTCTCTAGTGCTGGTTTTGAAGACATAAATTCCTTCAGTTTCTGTTTGTCATGGAAGCTTCTTATTTCTCCATCTAATTTGATAGAAAGTTTTGCTGGGTAGGAAATTTTTGGCTGGAAGTTGTTTTCTTTCAGAGTTTGGAATATGTTACTCCAAGCCCTTCTGGCTCTCATGACTTGGTTTGGGAAGTCTGGAGTGATTCTGATTGGTTTGCCTCTGAATGTCACTTGGCCCTTTGTTTTTGTTGCCTTTAAGATTCTCTGCTTGGCTTCCACATTGGTCATTTTGACAATGATGTGGCGTGGGGATCCTCTTCTCCGATCCTGTCTAAAGGGAGTTCTATAAGTTTCCTGGACCTGTGTATCAACCTCTTGCTCTATGTTTGGAAAATTTTCTGCTATTACTTCCTTGAAGAGATTGTTGATCCCTTTGGTTTCACTTTCTTTTCCCTCCTCTATTCCAATTATTCTTAGGTTAGCTCTCTTAAAATGGGCCCATATTTCTTCAATATCAGATTTGAAACCGGGTCTCACTGAGTTGCAGAGGACCTCACTAAGTAGCTGAGGCTGTCCCGTAACTGAGATCCTCTGGTCTCAGCCTCCTGAATGCTGGGATTGCAAGCCTGGCTTAATCTAAGCATAATTTAAAATTGTTTGGATATATATATAGAAGAAAACCACTAACTAGCACAAGCTTTAACTAATACGTATTGATTTCTCCGTAGGAAATATGTGTCAGCTCCCTAGAGCTGGCGTCATGGTTTTTCTGCACCTCTGGACATGGATGGGGGCTGACTTAAGAAGAAACGTTCCTGGAATTATAAAACACTGAAAAAAGAAATCGAAGAAGATCTTAGAAGATGGAAAGATCTTCCATGTTCATGGATTGGCAGAATAAATATCATTAAAATGGCCATCCTCCCAAAAGTGATCTACAGATTTAATGCAATGCCCATTAAACTACCAAGATCATTCCTCACAGACAAAGAAAAATCAGTCCTTAAATTTATCTGGAATAACAAAAAGCCCAGAATAGCCAAGGTAGTTCTCAGTAACAAAAACCACGCAGGAGGAATCACAATACCTGACTTTAAACTATACTACAAAGCCATTGTAATAAAAACAGCATGGTACTGGCAAAAGAACAGATATATAGACCAATGAAGCAGAATAGAAGACCCAGAAACAAGCCCACACACTTTCAGCCAATTGATTTTTGACAAAGGAACCAAAAACATACACTGGAAAAAAGATAGCCTCTTCAACAAATGGTGTTGGCAAAACTGGTTAACCATATGCAGAAAATTGGATGTTAATCCCACTTTTTCACCCTGTACAAAAGTCAACTCATGATGGATCAAAGACTTGGAAATTAAACCAGAGACTTTGATGCTCCTTGAAGAGGGCATAGGTCCAACACTACAACACATAGACACAGACAAACATTTCCTCAATAAGACCCCAAAGGCACAACAAATTAAAAGGAGAATCAATACATGGGATTGCATGAAACTGAAGAGCTTCTGTTCAGCAAAGGAAACTATCAAGAACCTCAATCGAGAGCCAACAGAATGGGAGAAGATTTTTGCCACCTATCCCTCCGATAGAGGACTAATATCTAGAATATACAGAGAATTCCAGAAACTCAACACTAAGAAAACAAAGCATCCAATAACAAAATGGGCAAATGAACTAAATAGACACTTCACAAAAGAAGAAATTCAAATGGCCAATAAATGCATGAAAAAATGCTCAACATCACTGGCAATCAGAGAGATGCAAATCAAAACTACCCTGAGATTTCACCTAACTCCAACTAGAATGGAAATCATTCAAAACACAAACAACAACAGATGCTGGCGAGGATGTGGAGAAGTGGGAACTCTAAGACATTGTTGGTGGGATTGCAAATTAGTGCAACCACTTTGGAAAACAGTATGGAGAATCCTCAGCAGAATGGGAACACACCTACCATTTGATCCAGCAATACCACTGTTGGGTATCTACCCAAAAGAAAAGAAACCAAACTACCAAACTAATGCATGTGTATCTATGTTCATAGCTGCACAATTCACCATAGCCAAACTATGGAACCAGCCAAGATGTCCATCAACAGATGAATGGATTACAAAACTGTGGGATATGTACACAATGGAATTTTACTCAGCCATCAAAAAAAACTCAATTACATCATTTCCAGGGAAATGGATGGAACTGGAGGACATTATGCTAAGTGAGATTAGTCAGGCACAAAAAATAAGAAATCAGATGCCTTCCCTAATATGTGAGAGTTAGGGAGAAAAGAGGAGCAAACAAGATAACCTAAAGGAAGAGAAAGGAGGGGGAAGAGAAAAATCTCTAAAGCACACAATGTACTTAAACATATCGAAGTCAATCACTAAGCCAAGCAAGGAAGGGAGGGACGGGGAGGGAATGGGGTGGTATTTGGGTAGGGGTTAAATCAGCGATGAGTACATGTTTATACACACAAGTTTTTTACCCCAATAAGTTGTATGAATATAATGCACCAATAAAAAAATAAATTAAAAAAAAAGTTTCTAGCGCATTTTCTTTGACATCTCATTGGCTGAACTCAGTCACGTGGCCGAACTCCTCTACCAGGATGAATGGAAAGCTGAGCTTCAGGGAAACGAAAAATGAGGCTGAGCAACAGAGAAAGAATGGATATTTATTTGGCAACTAGCTGTTGGTACTTTAGTCCTCTTCCAATGCCAAAGCCGAGAGGGAAATGGTGAGAAATTAATATTTGAAGCTGGCAGAACTTTTTATATTAAGTGACATTTTAGATATCTTATAATGAAGTTAAATTAAGATGTGTCATGAGCTAACATCAAATTTGGATGTTTGAACTCAAAGAAAAAAAAACTGGAACCTTTTAGGAAATTCAGAAAGTATATGCTTAATACTATGTCATATTTTTTCACATGTGTATGATGCCCCAATTAAAAAAAAACTTTTAAAATTTCAGGATAAACTTTTAAAATTTCAGGATAAACAGTAAGACCCCCTTTAAAAAATTTAAAGGATTTTTAAAAATTCTCAAAAATACATAATAATTAAGAAAAGGTGTATTTTAAATGTTGGCACATCTTAGGTAAGTCATAATGGGTGAAGGATGAAAATCAATATTGGGAGTAAAGTCACTAGTTTTTCATGCAATCTATACTGTTCCTATTTTCCTAGATGTAGAACTTGTTATATCACATTTGTCACATTTGCTAACTTAATAATTTTATTCTATGGTCAGAAATCCAATAACTCACATACTAACATTATTTCATATTATAGAGGTTTATGAACAACCAACTTTTATAATGTGCATTATGATAATAAAATCCACATTATTACTATGCATAGTACTGTTCAGGAGCATTACACTTTTCTCTGGGAAATTATTGCTTCCTCTAGCTCCTTAAACTCTTAGAGTTTAGAATTACTCTAGGATGCAGTTTAAAATATTTTTAGTGTTTATAGTAAAGTCATCTCTTTCTTCAAAAAGAATGTCATGTTTTGAGAAGAAAATCCTGGAGAATGAGATGAA
Organism: Muscardinus avellanarius; assembly: GCF_963383645.1. Taxonomy (NCBI): domain Eukaryota; kingdom Metazoa; phylum Chordata; class Mammalia; order Rodentia; family Gliridae; genus Muscardinus; species Muscardinus avellanarius. The sequence goes on from NC_137796.1 coordinate 34,016,640, forward strand.
ATATAAACAGATCAGATAAACAATGTATATCATAGGTCTTCATTTTGTTTTACGAACAATTTTATTTTTGTGATAAAAGCTGTCCCTGAAATAGGGACTAGTTATGAATTGTGATTAGAATCGGATTGCCAAGAAACTTCTGACTGGCATTGGGTGACATCACGGCCACGACCAGTATGCCCATAATGCCTAGTAAATATATCGCATCTAAGGGGTCTCCTAATTTTTATTTTACATTTCATTTTGTAACTGCAATAAAACACTCCAAGCATTGCATTTCTGCGTAATTACCGAACTTTTCTGGCCCCTTGGGATCAGAGGTGCACTAGGTATGAGTTAAGAAAACACTTGTAGGCCTAAGACTTTCTACCCTAAGTAAATGTCCATTGAGATCAGTGATCTGGGTGAACAAGAAATAGATTGGATCTGAAATCACTCATGGTTCTCTCCAGCTACGATGGGGAGAGAGAGGGAAAGGGGTTGATTTTGAGGATGCCCCAAACTTCCCCCAGCCTGATCAATCAGAGAATAGAAGGACAGCTGTGGAGCATGAAGCTGGTGCAGGTGTCTATTTCACCCCTGAGTGAACAAAATTCAGATGAACAGAAAACAGATGAGGTGATGGAGTAGAATCTCCATGGACTGGAGAAATCCACCTTCTCACAACCCATTCAAATGCTTGACCTTGGAGAGACAGTGAGTGAAAATTCCTTTGAAATTCTCCAACACTTTCCCAGAACAATTCAGAGAAAGACAAAGTCAGCATTGCTGCTTTTTCCTGTCCCTTTCTTTAGCTTCTTGACTTCTCCAAAACAATTTCCTAAACTGCTCAGACTTTATCTCTCATGATGGTTACTCCCCATTTTTTTTTCTTTTAATTATTTGTTTGACCTATGTATGTGTTAAGTTGTTCAGGAAGAAGCATTTAACTTCTATAACCTATTTCACAATCTTTCTTTTTCTTCAGAGGAAAAAAAAGTTGAAACATCATTTGTTTATTCTTCATTAGAAAGAGGAAGTGGTGTTTTATCAAAGGTAAATAGACTTAAGTCAGATGGGCTAAAGTCCTGTTCACCTCTCCCAGGCCGTGAAGTTTGATTAGGTACCAAACTTGGCACAAGGAATCCTTCATTCATCCCGTCAGCCAAGTCACGCCACTGCTCTCAACTTTTGGAAAGTTAATTACCTGCATGTTGCTAGTGAGGACTGTGGGCAGCTGATTTATTTGATCGCAGCTTAAGCAAATAGTATTCAACTCTTCATCAAATTCAGCGAACAGTAAGTCAGATTCAAAACCTATCAACTGCTCCTTTAAAAGTGTATTTGAAAAAGATTTTGTTTAACAGCCACAGAGATGAAGTCTTATGGTTAGCAAAGAATAAATAACTGCATATTTTATTTTGAATATGTATATTGGTATCAACAAAATCATGAAGTACCTAACGTTTGATTGTTGTTGAGAACTAAACCGAGAAGAATTCCAATAAAATTCATCCATATCACTATTTTTGCCAACTAATATTTCAATATGCAGGTCACCTTTAATGAAGATTCACTAAAGGGGATAGTTTAGCTACGGTTTCCAAATTATGAGCACTTAATTTACAGAGGTATCCATGTGTTAATTTTGGCCTCCATTCCCCACCTAAAAACACCCATGAATTATTTAAAACTACCTTGGGTGTTTCTTACAGCCTTGCCCCAGCAAAACAACAAACAAAAGAACAGAAAAATCAGAAAAGCAACTCCACTGTCCTGCACCCATCCTGCCACCTGGTGACTGAGGCAAAGAACTGTCATTATATAGCCTTCCCTCCCATTTCATTTTTCTTAGCCATCCCTAGCATGGATGTGGGATTGTTTCCATGCCTTTTGTGGATATTAAAACCATTGGATGCTCAAGGTCCCCATAAAAATGAACCTATATTTTCACAAAACATAAACATATCTTCTTACATTATTTATACCATTTTAGATTACATATAATGCCTAATATAATGTAAATTGATGTTTTACTGTATTTAGAAGACATGACAAGATTGATTCTATTTATGCAAAATTCAAAAGTCAGCAGAATTAAACAATGAAATGTTCAAGAATACATACGCCTATGGTAAAGAAAAGCAAAGTCACTTTTAATATGAAGTATAGCAGTTGGCTAAATCTGAGGAGGAAAGAGGAGAAAAGATTGGTGAGAGACCCTCCAGGCCTTCCCAGATCTGATGATGTTTTACCCATCTGCTGAATTTGGGAGGCACTGAGTTCATTCCAACTTAGTTAATTATTTAAAGTGTATATATTTGTAATGAATATACTCTTTTATATGAGTATAGTATATTTAATAGAAAATTTTTTTCTTAGAAGTCCAAGAGTGCAGTTTACTTAGAGAGGTCCCCTGAGGAAGTGACATGGAGGCCCAAATGGTATAGAAAGACTTGTCTCGAAAGCCAGGCATGATAGCTCACACTTGTAATCCCAGTATTTGGGAGACTAAGACAGGAGGGTTATGGTTTGCAGCCAGCCTTAGCTACTTAGTGAGGCCCTTTGTAACTCAGTGAGACCCAAAAAAAGTTGGGAGTGTAGCTCGGAGGTAGAATGCCCCTGGGTTCCATCCCTAGTACTTAAAAAAAAAAAAAAAAGACTTGTCTCCGGAAGGACTGAGAGTTTTCCAAGGGGTAGGGAAGAAAAAATAAAAAGACCCTGAGGTGGCACATGAATATTGAGGTTTCCAAAGTGGAGAGAAGAAGAAGAAGAGAGAGAGAGATTTAGGTAAAAGGAGGAAGGCAAATCACAGAGAATCTAACAGGCCAATGTCCAATGAAGCTTATCTTTCTGAAGAAAAAGAAAATAATATTGGTAAGAGAAATTAAGATCATAACAAAACTCTTGCATAATAGTCTCAAAAGATCCTGTGTGCTATGCTTTAGCATTAAAGATAACATACAGATATGCACATAAATATGTATGGATATATATATATATATATATATATATATATATATATGGAACAATGATAATACCAAAAGCAAACAGTGGTAGATGGCAGCTTATGATAGAAAGAACCAGCCAAACTATGGAACCAGCCTTGGTTTCCATCAACAGGTGAAAGGATTACAAAACTATGATCTACATATACAATGGAATTTTATTCAGTCATAAAAAGAACAGAATTATGACATTTCCAGGAAAATGGATGAACTAGATATCATGCGAAAGGAGATTAGCCAGTCTGAGAAAGCAAAGGGCTGTATGTTTCCAACTCATATGTGGAAGCTAGAAGAGACGGGAAACAAAAGGGACTTCACATAAGTGAGGGGAGATAGCAGTGGGAGGGGACTTGGGGAGGGGAGAGGTGAAAGGGGAGACTTAGTGCAGGGAACGGATCAAACAATGCTGTGTTCATGTGGACACAAAGCTATCGGTACCAATTTCATTATTATGTCCTGGGAGAGGGAGGGGCAGGGTGGGATCTGGAAGCACTCTGACTTTCATTTTGATCTATAAAGCACCAATAAAAAAAAAAGAAACCCTTCCCTATGTCTCCTCCATTCCACTCCCCATTCCACTGCTCAAATATAGCAACTTTTAGTAGTTCTGATTTTAGTTATCCTTTTATCTTTGCAACTTGGAAGCCTATGTGGCAATCATTCTTTCATGGTGAGTCCATTTTGAGTATTAGTCATTGGTTGAATTTTATTTATTTGCATCTAGCATGGTAGATACAAATCTAGCTCACGCATAGCACCACTCATGTCCTTTCTAAGTGATATCAGTATTCTTAGTTCTTCTGGGATATTAAACAAAATACTTGGCATTTCTATTTCTTGTTTCAGAAACTTTATTTATTTATTTATTTTTGCGGGTCTGCAGATGGAACCCAGGGGCATTCTACCTCCGAGCTACACCCCCTGCCCTATTTTTTATTCTTTATTTTGAAACCGGGTCTCACTGAGTTGCAGAGGGCCTCACTGAGTAGCTGAGGCTGTCCGCGAACCGCGATCCTCCAGGTTTCAGCCTCCCGAATGCTGGGATTACAAGCGTGCGCCACCACGCCCGGCTTGTTTGAAAGGTACTTGAGACAGTACCTTTCAAATCTCTGAGCTGTATTATCTGTGTATTTTGTTCGTCATAATTTTTTTCAAGAATTGTCTATGACTTTACTCTAAAGTCAGAATTGTGACATTTGGAAATAAAGCAATGTAAATATTGCTTCCTGCAGAGCAAAGCAGGAGACCTGAATTATATTATTTTCTCAGGGTTTAGTGCTGTAGCTTTTTGCCACTCAGAGGAGAATGGTCTTAATATCAAAGGCAAGTCGTATTTTGTTGTTGTTGTCTCCAATTGCACAGCATTATTCTCTCCTTGAAGTTGCATATACACACTCTCAAGCTTAGTTTTGTTCTTTTTGTTATTGCTGTTGTTTGCTTCTTTGAGTTTTGAATTACTCCCATTTTAGTTGGTGCCTTTCAAAAGTATCCCCTCCACATTTCATGTTAGAAATGGTGTAAAAGTTCATACATTACACCCGAGGACACTCTTTTAACCAAATTATTTCACCACTTAAAGAAAATATTTGCCATAGGTCATAGTAGAAAATAGTGTTTTGAGTATTTAAAATCAAATAAAACACCAGAATAATGGATTACCCCAAAAGTGGCTCTACCATCCAGGCCTTTAATTTCTTATATAAGAAATGTATATTTAAACATGTTCAATTCTTTTCAGTAGCAGCAACAGCAGCAGCAGCAGCAGCAGCAGCAGCAGCAGCAGCAGCAGCAGCAGCAGCAGCAGCAGCAGCGATAGTATTCTCTCAGCCTTCTAAATACTGGGAGTATAGGTGTGCACCACCATGCCCAGTCAACTTGGCCAATAGTATCCATATGTTTAACATGTTCATTTCTTCACTATGTCACAATGTATCTTAATTTCTTACTCTTTGCATCTATTGTATAGATCCTTTCTACTCTTTTTCTTACTTTTTTCTCAGAGCATAAGGATTTGATCTGAACCCTATCATTTCTAGCACAGCTGACATCCTTGAGATTTATTTCCATAGAATGTCTCTCTCTGAATGGATGTGTTTGTGATAAACCTACTATTTCGTGAATCATTGAAAACACTGTTTGCTTCTTCTATTGCAATTATAGATTATCTAGATAGAAAATTGTTGCTTAAAAATTATTTATATCTGAACTTTGAAAATATTTCTCTATTGCCATTTACGGTTCATAATCAGTGACAAAAAGTTGGGTGCTTTCAAATTCAAATTCTTTGGAGGTATTCTTGTATTTTTTCCTCTGTGTATGTAAGCTTCTAATATTTTTCGTATGTCCCTATTGATATAAAATTTCACAGTGATGTTTGAGTATAAATCTTTTTTTCACTGTTTAAGACGTTGCTTTCTTCAGCTCGGTAATTTTTTAATAGTTTTCTCTCACATAGTTCTCTTTGACTTCTGTTTTTTTCTTTTCAAATTCCCATTTGCATGATTCTGAGTCTACTTGGTGGAAACCCCACTTCTTAATGTCTCTTTCTCTCACATTTTTGTTGTTAAAATCTCTCAGCTGCTAATGGTCTCTGTTCTCTTTGTACAGTCCTTTCCTTGTTGATTCCGTTCTTGTCATCTCATGAGGTGTTGGGAAAAAGAAGAAATAAGCATACTTATTATGTCCTCTTGAGTTTGAAGTTTAGATTTTATAATGTATTTCATAATCATATACTTGGTCAAGCTGAGAAGGACACATGATATTTCTTTATCTGCATATTGAGGCCTAGATGAAAGAGACATTTATTTTGGGTGGCACAGTCTCTTAATGTTTGTTTGGTTTTAAATTTTTTCACTATAACTCATGGCAGATATCCTTTTCCATGTGTGAAAATACTTGGTTAAGGGACTTTCAGCCCTACTCTGTGAATGTAAATACCATTTCTAACACTGATCCATGGGACTAGTGCTTCCCAAGGCCATCTCTAAATTAACATAGGCAGGAAACTTTGAGATATACTTTGTCTTTTGAAAGCTGAGATTATCTATATGGAACAGGAGATTTAAAGGTAGATGAAATTGTTTTTTCTAAGATAGAAGTATAGAATTCAGGTTTATTCAAAAGCTATTCAAAAGCAAATCTTGCAGGATGCTACCTTTATTTCTATGGTTTAGCTTTCTTCTTCTGTAGGACAGACTGTTACCCTTATCCTCAATGTATTAGTTTGTGGATTACAACAGCCTGGCTGCTGATATAGGCTCTTCTAATATCCAACTTCTTTTTTTTTTAACACACACACACACACACACAGCCAATTAAGACAAGATTCTCAGAGTGCCAATCAATACAAGCAGATAAAACATCACTGCAAATGTCAGCAGATGGGGGAAACTGTGTTTATCCAGACTCATATAGAAAAGTTGCAAGGAATGGGGTGTGATGTGGACCCTCACAGTGCAGACCAGAGCAATCAGAGAATTCCAGAGATGCAGGATCTTGTTAATGGTGCTTCTGTGCTCCTGAGTGGGTGTTCTGATGACTTCATAGACACACAATTGGTATAGGAGGAAATCCATACCCAAATGACACCCAACATAAGGAAAGAGAACACCTCATGTTATGCAAGGTCACAGTGCTGAAGACAGCATCAGAATGAAGCCACGGGGCTGGGAGGTGGGCTTTGCAGGAGCAAGAGGGGAAGGGGCTCTCTGATTCTCCCAGGAGGATGTGATTCACTCATTTGAGTAGTTTCACAGGGTACCAGGGAAGTGAAACCTATTGGGCTGAGGGCCAGGTGGAATACAGCTCACTCAGCTGACAAGGGATCCAGCTGAGCCTAGCACTTTCCCATGGGTGAGACCCCGCTCTGTCAAAGGCAGGAGGAACCCACCGTTACAGCTTTGGGGCTCAAAGTTTTCACAGCAGGAGTTCCAGCGTCAAGCTTTCTGATATGGCAAAGTGTATATCTTGGAAGCAAGCTTTGAGACAATAGGAGAAAACAATAATCACAAGATTTCCTGCTTTTCCCAAACTCTTCTCTCAATCCTGAACTCCTTCTCAAAAGAGTGACACATTGTGAACATACTGTTATAGACTAAATTATGTCCCTCCAAAATTCATATGTTGAATCCCTAATGCCCAAAGGTGACTGTTAAGGGCATAAGGCTTGTAGAAAGGAAATTAGGATTTCAAAAGGTCATGAAGGTGAGCCCTAATCTGATAGGACTGATGTCCATATAATCAAAGAAAGATACAACACTAGGTCTCGCTACAGAGAGAGAGAGAGAGAGAGAGAGAGAGAGAGAGAGAGAGAGAGAGGGAGAGAGAGAGCACCTAAAGCCCCCCCCCCAGAAGAGAGACCTCCCTGGAAACCAACTCAGACAGTGCCTTGCTCTTAGACATGCAGCCTCAATAACCATAAAAAAATTAATTTCTTTGGTTTAAGCCACCCAGTCTGTGGTATTTTGTTATAGAATTTGTTATGGAATCCTTATTTGACTAATAAAGATTTTTATATTCATAGGAGGGTTCTGTTATAACAAATATACACAAAAATAGAGTGGCTTTGGGACTGGGTAATGAATAGAAGCTAGAAGAGTTGGGAGGTGCATATTAGAAAAAGCCTAGCCAGGCATGGTGGCACATGCCTGCAATCCCAGCATTTGGGAGGCTGAGACAGGAGGATCATGGTTTGCAGATAGCTTCAACTACTTAATGAGGCCCTTTGAAACTCAGTGAGATCCTGTTTCAAAATAAAGAATAAAAAAAAAAAAAAAAAAAAGGCTGGGCATGTAGCTCAAAGGAAGAATGCCCCCTGGGTTCCATCCCTAGTACAGAAAAAAAAAAAAAAAAACCTAGATTATCTTAAAGGTACTGTTGATAGCAACATGAGAGTAGAGATGATTCTAGTGAAGTAACAGACAAAAGTGAAGACAGTGTTATCAGAGAGTGAAGAAAGAAAGTTTCGTGATAAAGGGGCAAGTATTTGATTGATATGTGTCCAAAAGTTTTGTGGAAGGTAGATGGACCTCATGAGCCATGAGACTTATTTAGCTGAGGAAATCTATACATAAAGTGTGGAAGGTACATCCTATCTTTGCTTTACTGCTTATAGTAAGATGCAACAGATAAATGAAAGGAGTCATTAGGCAAAAGAACCAGAATTGAAGATTGGAAAAATTCCCAGCCTGTTGTGGGACAGAATGCCAAAGGTGTGGCTGGACGATCATTTCACAAAGCAATCACCCAGGATTTTAATCAGACATCTGAGCAGAAGCCAGGGATAGGGATGGAGTTCTGCCACAAACACACTGCTAATTTAAACAAAAGAAGACAGAGATAATGTGCAGAAATAAAGGAAAGCTAATGGACTACAGGGATTCTGTACTACTACAGATGCCAAAATTCTGTGATACTACCCCAAGGGGAACAGTGGAATGATTCAGGTGGAGTGAATCCAATAAATTTGGGAATCTATGGACTAGAGAGTAGGGCTATCTAGTCTTAAACCTGCATATCCTGCAGGAAAAAGAAAGAATGGCTCCAAGGGTGGCTCGGAGATTATAGGGCTACCGCTCTGTTTCCTCCTTGGTGTTGGAGAGTAGGGCCACCTCCTCAGCTCCAAGAGCATCCTCCCAGCCTCAGAGTTAGCCAGGGGAACAGAGCTGCATCTGAGGGCCTTTGAGGATACCGGAGCTGTGTTGGCCATGGAAGGCAGAGCTGAGCCAGAGGATAATTCTAGGATCTGAAGATTTCATGGAATATGTCTTGCTAGGTTTGAGACTTGCTTGGTACTTAATGCCCCTTTCTTCTTTGAATTTTTCCTTTTTGAAACGGGAAGATCTATCTGAGCCTGCCTCTTCATTGTGTCCCAGGAGCAAATAGCTCATCTTATTTCACAGGCGGAGAGGAATCTTGCTCCGGGATGAATCAAACCTCATGTTTCACTCATACTTGGTTTAGACATTAAGATGAGACTTAAATTTGGGGTGCTACTGAAGTGAGTTAAAGTACGGAGTGCTATTGGGATGGAGTAAATGTACCTTGCATGTGAGAATTTGAGGAGATGGAGGTGGAATATTGTTGATTGGATTGTGTCCCCTAGAAATTATTATGTTGGATTTTTAATCTCTGATAATTAATGGATTTAGAGATAGGGTCTTTAGGAAGGTAACAAGGTCCTAAGAGCAAGATTCTGATGGGTCCAGGGTTTCTTATAAGAAAAGGAAAAAATCTGGGTGTGGTGGCACGCGCTTGTAATCCCAGTGCTTGGGAGGCTGAGACAGGAGGATCCAGGTTCACAACCAGCCTCAGTTATTAGTGAGGCTCTCCACAACTAGTGAGATCCTGTTTCAAAAAATAAAGAATAAAAAAAAAATCAGCCTGTAGGTGTAGCTCGAAGGTAGGATGCCCCTGGGTTCAATGAATTTCAATCCAGGAAGAGAGGTCTCACCAGAAAACAACCCTGATGAACTTCAAACTTGGCTTCTATCTTTTAAATATTTTTTTGTATATTTGTCATCCAATCTGTAGTATTTTGTTAGGACATCCTGAGTTAAGATCATAGTCTATGGTTTGAATATTGGTAGTGTCTCCCAAGGATCCATATGTAAAAAAGGGTGGTCTCTAGGATGGTGAGATTGGGAGGTGCCGTGGGCCTTTAAGAGTGGGAAAGTTCTTGATTAATTGGAAGTGTGCCCTTCAAAGTGGCTGTAGGATTCTGAGCTCTCAGTATCTCTGTTTTTCTGAATCCTGATGTAAATGGCTTCCTCTAATGCATGTGCTTCACCACTACTTTCATCCTGGACTGGAATCTCCAGAACCCTAATCTAAACATTTTCATTTTATATAAGTAATTGTCATAGACATTTTGTTATAGCAATATTAAATTAATGTATATTGCAAAATTCTTAGTGGGTAACAGGGCATTTATGTCCTTGTCTGGCCTATGTCCATATTCTATTTATACTTGAAATTGTGATTCTTTTTCTACCTTTTAAGAGTAAAGAGCAGATTAAAGTGTTTTTTTTTTGGTTTTTTTTTTTTTTTGGTGGTACTGGGGTTCCTGGAAGCCCTTCTACCTCCGGGCTATACTCCCAGACCTATTTTTACATTTTTATTTGGAAACAGGGTCTCCTAAGCCAGCGCGTGAGGCTGGCTTCGAACCTGCGTGATCCTCCTGTCTCTGCCTCCCAAGCACGGGGATTACAAGCATGCGCCACCATGCCCGGCTAAAGTTTTTGTTTTTTTTAAAAAAACTTTCATCTGCTTTTTAAAAAAAAAAAAAACCACAAAATAAGAATTAAAATGTCCCATCATCAGGCACTATTCTCTAAGTTGCTCAAAGAGACTCCTCTTACTAATAGTATAACATTAGTTAGGTAATAAAGGATCCCTCCCTCAGCCTCATTTTCTCCAAATGCCAAGAAAGAGGGTAATCTTGATAGGTATTCCATAAACTCTCTTTCAACTATAACAGTCCATGGCTCTGAGACAATAATTGTTTTGCTCCTGTAGGTCTCCCATAATTCCATTTGGTAATAGTCTAGTTTATAATTTTGAATAATATCACAGCAGCACTTAGCACAGACTCAAGTTCACGGAGGCAGCCTCTCTGTGCGGCGCCCTCCGGCTACAATTTCCATATGCATATTTGCAGCAATCGCTCTCTCTATGATACTGATTTTAACAACCTTATTTAGCAGAGCGTGCTTTTCAAATGCCAGGAGAGAACTAAACAAAGTCAAGGGTCAAAAGCATGATGTGCTTCCATATAAAATTAAAAGTTAATTACTAGCTGCATCTAGAGGCCAGGACTATTTTAATTTTGGAGTCATTAGCTTGACTATTTAGAACCTATGCTTTAACTATTGGTACAAGGGAGTCAGCCGATGTCCATTTGCCACAGAGAGAAAGTCAGCCATCTCTAAGCAGAAACTCTATACGCCGTGGCTAGGCTGACCTTTCTCCTTAACTGCTCATACTGAAATCATGATCACCGACTTGTTTGTTAAAGTCATCATAAAATTTAATATGCCTGTTTTTAAATGCCCTTTAGCAAAATGCATTTAGGAGAAAGTATATAGGAACAAGGCTACCTTAGTCACATTAAAGGGCCTGACATGTGGCAATACGCATTTATTTGGGGCGGTAATTTAGGACATTAGAAAATCCAATAGCCCAGGTGGCACAAGGGAGAACAGTGAGGTACCTTAGGAAATGCCTGGAAATAAGGGGGTCAGGCTAAAACATAACAATAAACATTTGAATATGATGAGAAAAGATGAAATTATCTTAAAGGGACAGGATGCCTCCCAGGCAAGATCTGACTCTAATTCCTGAGTAAATGTTTCCTGAAGTGCCTTCTGTAGATCTGTAGATTGCTATTTCTGTGACTGGAGGGGTTACTTAGTTGGAAAAATATCTGCAATCAAATAAATTATAGATAATGCATTAAAATAATGTAAAATAATTGTATAAAAGCTTTCTGCCAAGGGAGAGTTTCAGAACTTATAATACACTCATTGGGAGTCTCCAGAAGGGAGCAAGAGTGTGCCTCGTTTCCTACACATGATTTGTCCACAGATAACTTGGTTGTGAGTTCCTCGCAGAACTAATATATTTAAAAATAAAACAAAAATATTAAAAAAAAACTAAACAAAGCAAAGACATTGGGCAATCTATTAACATGGATAAAGAGAGGCTAGGTTAACTGGGCAAGGTGGTGCACGCCTGTAATCTTAGTACTTTGGGAGCTGAGATAGGAGGATTGCAGGTTCAAGGATAGCCTCAGCAACTTAGTGAGGCTGTCAGCAACCTTGTGAGATCCTATTTCAAAACAACAAGCTTGGGGAGGGTGAGTAGAGCTCAGAGGTGGAATGCCCCTGGGTTCAATCCCTAGTAATGTAATATATATATATATTCTTTGTCTTTCAAGAGTAAGGAAACTGCAAAGGAAGTGCAGTGATCTCCTACTGGCTGTGTCCTACAAGTACTGGGCGATGGAGAGGGTGACCCAGCTCAGGCGTCTGGATGAGCAGCCATGCAGCTGGTCTCTTCTGCAGTTGTAGGGTTGTGATTACACATCCTGTCCTACCCAAGTGGGGAGCAAACTGCCATAACTCCCAGTTCTCACCTGCCCCCATTTACTAGAAAGTCTCATCTTATCCTGAGTTCTCCTCCATAACCTTTTCTAAGAATCACTGCAGAGTTCATTCTTTAGCCACACCCCCCCACTTTGCCAATTGTTTTCAGCAATCATAGAAGACGCTTCAGTGTTGGCTCAGAGAAGCCCTTTTGCTCATGGCCACATGTGGCCTGCAGCAAATCCACAAATGGAATCCATAAACAGACTTCTTTGGAAAGAATCAGGTAATTGCAGCTGTAGTGGGATACAAGGCTGAATATTACCAAGTGGTTCTGAGCCCTAACATACATGACATGGATTAGTCTCTTAGAGAAGGTATCATATTAACCAAACTTAGAGAATAAAAAATGAATGCTGGACTAATGCTTATTGAGTCATAGTGGGAAGTAACTACTGAGCCAGCTAGATACCCTCGAGGATGCCTCTCAGCACGTTTCCTCCCTACAGAAAAATCGTCATTAGGAACAAAATCAGGTGAACCTTCACTAGGTGTCTTTAAAGCCTAAACCATTTGAATTAGATGCATCCACCAGCAAAAAGATTCATGAATAAGACTGAGTGAAACAAATATTTTCCCTAATAAGGAGCAAGAAACTTTTGAGCACTGACAGATAAGCATCTTTCTAGAGAAAGGAGGATATCCCAGGAGGAGGATGTACAGGAGCAAAGTCAGAGAAGCAGGAAAATCGTCCATGTGGCAATCGGGGCCTCCCTGGGGCTGGAAGGATGTGAGAGGTGTCCCCACCTTTCTGTTCTGTTGTTGTGAGCCTTCCCCACAGACACCCAGTTGGACCTTCCTCAGAGTAATATCCAGCCTGCTCTTACCTATATTGTGTCATTCTTTAAAGATTCTAGAGTTAGACAAGGTTAAATGCGAGATTTCAAAACACCCAAGTCCTAAGTTTTTTGCCCAAGAAAAACAAAACATGGTTATTTATTTATTTATTTATTTATTTATTTATTTATTGTGATACTGGAGGTGAAACCCAGGGGCTCTCTACCTCGGGGATACATTCCCAGCCCTATTTTTTATATTTTATTTAGAAACAGGGTCTCACTAAGCTGCTGAGAGCCTCATTAAGGAGCTGAGCTGGCTTCGAACCTGTGCGATCCTCTGGTCTCAGCCTCCCAAATACTGGGATTACAAGTGTGAGCCACCACGCCCTGCAAAAAGAAAAACATGGTTCATAAGACCTTACTCTGTGCCCAACCTTGCCCTTAGTTTGAGGAAGTAAAGAGGACTGCTTCTTGGGAATTACTATAAATGCACGACAGAGTCCTCAACAATCAGCTATGATACACTGTGGAATGCCACGGTTCCACTGGAGCATGGAAGTCTGGCAATATGTTCATGAGATGTGGAAACATCTGTGGGCCTCTTGGACTGAGGGATATCCGCAACAGATCATCAGTGCTGGGAATCCTACAGCTTTTATTCTGAGACTTCTCCCTGGAGGTTCCCCTCACATCAACTAACTTACTTCCATTTTTGGTACAAAGGATTGAATCCAGGAGCATTCTACACTTGACATCCTCAGCCCTTTTTTACTTTTATTGTTCTTATTTTAAAGCAGGGTCTTGCTAATTGGCTCCTGTTAAGTTGTTGAGTCTCCAACCTGCAATCTGTTTCAGTCTCCCAACTACTGGGATGACAGGTGTGCACCACTGTGCATGACTTCATGTTTTCATTTGTACAGCTAATTACAGTGTTTGCATAATCACACGGTCAAAATCGCACCCCCTAAAAAAGGGGGCTAACTAGAGTTCCACAGTCACTAAATGGGTTTCAAGATCTCATTTGATAGCCCTCTCTTCCAGGAAAGGCAAACCAGTAGAAGCACTGATACATAGCACTGTTCAAAAGAGTCAAAGAAGAAAATGACGCATGGGAAATATCTTTGCTTACCAATTAAAGAATGTATGAAAAACAGGATAAAAATCTCTTAATTAAAAAAAATCAATAGATAAGAGTATATATGTATTATGTTAGAACATTTTTTTAATTTTTAAGAAATCATAGTGACATATTTTCATCAGAAGAGGTATAACATAGTGGTCAAAAGTAAGGGCTCTGAAACCAGACAAATTGTGTTTGAATTTTGTATCTGCCATTCAGCAGCTCTATGGCAGTGTACAAGATATTTGACCTATTAGTATTAAATTCAATTTTACCATTTTGAAAAAAAAACAAAACAAAAGAGTCAAAGAATGAATGAGACAGCACACATGAAAGCACCTCCTTTAGACACAAATTTCTAAAGAATACAAGTGAAATTATCACAGAGATGCCAAATATCTCACCCATGTTTTCTAGACAAAGCATGCCTATTCAGCCAACTTCAATCCATTCCTTATATTCAGCCAGTTTCAACCTGTATCTTAGGACATTAAGTTTCCAAAAACATTCCTCAAGTTTTGCCATGCTCATTGTGCACACAACTATACATCCTTCTTAATCCTTGCCCACTGACAAGCTGAGTAGATCAGCCTGCGTTTTATTACTGTCAGGCAGACTACTTTATAAAGAAAAGATATTTACAGTTTTAAAAGTCCAAATGGCGTGGCACAGTCTCCAGTGAGGGCCTTCCCTTGGCCACATCATAGTGGACTGCAATGATAAAAAAAGGCGCAGAAGAGAGAAATTATATAAAATAGGAAAAAAACAGAGATGGGGTGGGCAGAGCCAGGCTCAGCGCTTTGGAGCGATTCTCTTTTCTTGTTTGTTTGTAAATTATTTTTTATTTTATTTTGTTGGTGCATTGCAATTGGGCATCATAGTGAGGTTCAGTGTGTTAAACACACACACACACACACACACACACACACACACACACACCTCTTTGAGTATTTCCCTCCACATCTCAACCCATTGTCCCCTCCTTCCTTCCTACATGAGTTAGTGAGATTGATTATAATATCTTCACATATTGAAATTGTATAATTTGAACTGTTTCCTTCTTTGATCCTCCCTCTTTGCCTTCCTAACTCTTATACCTAAAATTGAGTGGTCCTCTTTTTTTATATTTTTTTAATTGAAAATAAATGGTATACATTTAAACTGTACTTGGTGCCCTCTTCCCTCCACCCCCATTTTCCCTTCCCCCCTCCCAACAATGATTGTCCAGGGTAACCATGCTACATTCAGACTTTTACACATGTTCGGATGTAGCCCCTCATTAATCAACCTCGGCCTTCTTCCTCTCCTATCCTTCTACCCAAACTTGGCTGAGATTTCCTTTCCATTATCTGGAGTCCCTCTGGTATCCCCGATACTCCCCAGTTTGGGCATATTAGAAGAAAGATATGTCCCTTCTCTTTCCGTGCTTGGCTGATCTCACTTAACATAATGTTCTCTAGGACTTTCCATCTTCTTGAGAATGACATGGTTTTGTTCTTTATAGCTGAATAGAATCCCATTGTGTGTATTTTCCATAATTTTGCATTCCATTTATCTGTTGATGGGGATCTGGGTTGGTTCCATATTTTGGCTATTATGTATTGTGCTGCTATGAACATAGGTATGCATCCACCACACCCTATCTCATCTGATCTCGGAAGCTAAGCAGGGTCGGGACTGGTTAGTACTTGGATTGGAGTGGTCCTCTTAAGAGAACTAACCCGAGTCCTAGGAGAATTGCCTTAATTCTTTTAGAAGGCACACCTCCAACTGGCTTAGGCACCTTCCTCTAGGCCCCATCTCCTAAAACTTTTACACTGTCCCCCAATCATGCCACCTTGGAGATCAAGTTACCAAACCATGAGCCTTGAAGGGGACAAACTACATTCAAAATCAAGCAATGGGTGCTGTGCGTGTCCTTCCTGGTTCAGGCTCCTGGGGGCGGAGTTCTTTTAGAGCACTGTGGAGATGACTGAAGGTAGGGACTCTACATCTGT
Organism: Muscardinus avellanarius; assembly: GCF_963383645.1. NCBI lineage: Eukaryota > Metazoa > Chordata > Mammalia > Rodentia > Gliridae > Muscardinus > Muscardinus avellanarius. The sequence continues at coordinate 34,032,666 of NC_137796.1, forward strand.
TCCCTGATCGGCTCCAATATCCCAGCCCCAGCAATGGGAATTGCTTACAGGGTATGCTGAGGAGCTGTATAATCAAAAATCAATGATCCAAATGGAGGTCTGTTGTTCTACAGCTGAGCTGGTGTAATATTACAATGCCAATCCTAATGGAGTTACATAGAATCCATCAAAATATCAGGATGCAGGGGTCAATGAGAACTGCAATGCCTCACTTCCCGGCAATTACCACTTATTACTGGGCCAGTGCTTTCCTTCTGCTATTCAACTTACTTCAATAAATAATATTAGGGGACCCTGCAGGGGCAGTGAATAGAGCATTGTGTTATTGCTGCAGATTCATAGTGAGATCAATATCTTGCTCTTTTGAGACATAGGTGAGAACCCCCTGAATATGGCACTAATGAAACCATCTGTTCTTATGATTTTGAAATTATGTATTTTATTCCCTCTTCACTTTTAATGTCAGCAAGGCCATTAATGGGGTTTTTGTCTTCTAATCTTTGATGACATTCACACCCACTGGGAACAGAAAAACATTCCCTAAAAAAGAAAAATTAAATGTTTCATAAAACTTAACTTCTTATGATTCTGCCTGATTGTTCCCATCAATTTTATTTATTTCCCTGGGTTGATTATATAGATTTTGCCCTCCTCTGGTTTTAAAGAGAAAATATAAGCTAACAACTGAGATTTCATAATTTTATCAGATAGCAGCAGAAAGATATTGGGAACTGGTATTCAGTCTAACATAGATAACATCATCAACTCTATTCATTTCTCATTATTACAATGAAAATTGAATTTGAATAGTAGCATAAAGTGTGAGCCTGTGTACCATACAACACATAGTTATAGTGTATATAGCTAGACTCATCTTATTATTGTTATTATTATATTACTTTATGGCTCTTTGACAATGTGTGTCTTTTTCATTCCACCATAATAACCATGAATCTCTACTGAATCACTCTGGGCCTGCCTCAATCATTTATGTTTTATACCCAGCTCCTGTGGCTCATCTGAGTATTCAGACTCTGGACAAAATGGTTATGTTGAACAATTTATAATAATACAGGCTGAGCATCCCTACTCCAAAAATTCTAAAATCTGAAATGCTCAGAAATCTGAAAGTTTTTGAGCACCCACATTACACTGCAAGTGGAAAATTCTACATCTTACCTCCAATGACAGGTTGTAGTAAAAATAAAAATACACTAAAAGTTTTATACAAAATATTATCCTTGGCTTATGAGTATAAGAAATGTTAACTTTTAACATAAATGCATTTGTGTTTAGACTTGAGTCTTATTCCCAAGATATCTCCCTCCCTCTCTCTCTCTCTCTCTCTCTCTCTCTATATATATATATATATATATATGCACACACACATGTAAATATTACAAAATTTAAAGAAAAACCTGAATACTTCGAGTTCTAAATATTTTGGGTTTTTTTCAGTTAATGAATTTTTATTTAGTTATTTTTTAATTTTTTAAATTTATTTTTATTGGTGCATTGTAATCATATATCACATTGGAATACAAGACTTGAGAGGATATACAAGTACACATCCAATTAGCCCTCATCCAGTCCCCATCCCATTCCCTCCCCCTTCCTCCATCCCATGCTTGTTTGGTGATTAACTTTGATACATGTGTTTATGTACCTCCTGCTTTTTAAAGAGGCTCCATCCTCCCCTATTCCATACCCTCTGATTGGTCACCTTAATTGATTCACTATAGGGCCCTTTCTATAGCTCGACCACTTCTTGTAGCCCCTTTCCTCCTAGTTATTGCTGATTAGGAGAAGCATCTGGTTTTAATTTTCTGCGATATTTCTCTGTGCATGCCGCGTTGAAAATACCGATCCCACTCTTGACAGCCCAAGTTATAGCCTGGCTACCCGGTGGACTGATCCAGACCCCGCTGGCTCAAGCAGCGGCCTTGCCTCATGGGAGGCCCTGATTCTGGTCTCGCTGGCCCTGACACTGGCCTAACCTCTCAGCTGGCTCTGATCCCAGCCTCAGAGGCCCCAGCACTGGCCTTCCTCCTGGCAGGCTCCGATGCTAGCTGATGGCCCTGGCATAGACCTAACCCCTCGGTAGGCTCCGATCCAGGCCTCGGAGGCCTCAATAGCGACCTTGCTTCACGGAAGGCTCTGATGCCGGCTGCTGGCCCCGGCACAGGACTAACCCCTCGGCAGGCTCCAATCCCGGCCTCAGAGGCCTCAATAGTGGCCTTGCCTCACGGAAGGCTCCGATGCCGGCCGCTGGCCCCGGCACCAGCCTAACCCCTCAGCAGGCTCTGATCCCAGCGTCGGAGGCCCCAGCACCGTCCTTGCCTCACGGCAGGCTCCGATCCTGGACACGCGCTGGCCCTGGCACTGGCCTAACCCCTCAGCAGGCTCTGATCCCGGCCACACTGGCCCTGGCACTGGCCTGACCCCTCAGCAGGTTCCGATCCCAGCTGCGGAGGCCTCAATAGCGGCCTTGCCTCACGGAAGGCTCCAATGCCGGCCACTGGCCCCAGCACTGGCCTAACCCCTCAGCAGGCTCTGATCCCAGCCTCGGAGGCCCCAGCACCGGCCTTGCCTCACGGCAGGCTCCGATCCCAGCCTCGCTGGCCTTAACACCAGCCTAACCCCTCAGCAGGCTCCAATCCCGGCCTCGGAGGCCCCAGAACCAGCCTTGCCTCATGGCAGGCTGCAATCCCAGCCTTGTTGGCCCTGGCACTGGCCTAACCCCTCAGCAGGCTCCGATCCTGGCCTCAAAGGCCCCAGCACCGGCCTTGCCTCACAGCATGATCTGATCCTGGCTTCACTGGCCTCAGCACTGGCCTAACCACTCGGCAGGCTCCAATCCCGGCCTCGGAGGCTTCAGTACCGGCCTTGCCTTCCAACAGGCTCCAATCCCAGCTTTGCTGTGTCCGTCACCGGCCTCACCCCTCGGCAGGCTCTAATCTGAGCACCTTCTTCGCCCAACCATTTGTCCCACATTCTCGAGGGTGCGTCGTGGTAGCCTTCTGCCTCTGGTGTCATTACTTCAAAGGTTCCAGGTGTAATGCATCAGATCTCTGCCTCCCCTGAGTACTGGCCACTGCCATTGCCACTGTCTCCACCATTTCAAATCTTTCCCAAGCTCTTTTTCCACTCTGAATGTTGTCCAGTGTTCCTAAGCACGCGCGACAGTAGCATTCGACCTTTGGTGTAATTTCTCCAAAAAAAAATAAATAAATAACAATAATAAGGTTGGTAGGCTCCAACTTCTGCTTCTCTTAGATACAAGTCTCCACCACCAACGCAGAGACCGCATTCAGCACCACCTTTCTCCTTGGTCTCTGCTAAAGTCTCTCTCCTTACAGGTGATGTCCAAGATTCTTAACAATGTAGAGAAGAAGCAGTCCTCCTTAGCAGGGAATTTTTCCAATAATTCCAGTTCATTTGGATAAGTTTTGTCTGCATCTCCAGTATCCTGGCATCTGCCACGGCCTCCTTGACCCCTCTCCGATGTTTTCCTTTTTTCTTTTTCTTTTCCTTTTTTACAGGGTCCTTCCGGGTGGAAAGGGGGTCGCCTAGGGGTGCCCCGCCAGTGCCTGCCCACCTGCCCAGGGTTGTGGCCAGAGGCCTGGACCACAGGGTCCTTCCGGGTGGAGAGGGGGTTGCCAAAGGGTGCCCCGCCAGCGCCTGCCCACCCGCCCAGGGTCGGGGCCAGAGGCCTTCCAGGTCCTTCCAGGTGGCGAGGGGGTCGCCAAAGGGTCGAGTTCTAAATATTTTGAATAAGGGACACTCAAGCTGCAATAATTCCAGACCCATCATGAATTTTTCCTTTATAGCAAGCATAGTAGTAATAAATTTTCACATACCACCCTTATCCGATTTCATATGTGCATCAACTTTGTTGCTATGGTTTGGATGGATGTCCCCCAAAGTTGCATATGTAAGTGCTTAGTCCCCAGAGTGATGATATTGGGAGGTTCTATGGACCTACAAGAAGTGGAACCCAGTGGAAAGTCACTAGATCATTAGAGGTGGTTCCTCAAAGGGGATTGTGGGACCCTGGTCTCCTCCTGTCTCACTTTCTCTTATTCTTTGAATCCTAGATCTAGATATGACAACTGGCTCTGACATGTGCCACTGCTATTGTTACTGCCATAGTCACTAGAGGCCTAAAGCAATACAGCTTCCTGATCTTGGACTCAAACCTCCAAAACTGTGAACCAAATAAACCTCTCATCTTTATAAAGTTAATTTCTTCAAGTATTTTGTAGTAATGCAAAACTATCTAAGGCATTTGTGGCATATTATTTATCTTAATTTACAGATGATAAGTAAAAGACTCAGTCAATATAACTTGCTGCGTGGTGACTTCCACATAGATGATGATAAGTTCAGGGTTTAAGCACAAGTCCAAGTCCTGTGAACTTCGGGATCCATATTCCTGAAGATATTGATGAAATTCAGGGCTTCAGGCATACTGGGAAATTCATAATACTTTCCTTCAGCTCTTTTTTGTTTGTTTGTTTCTAAACCTGATCCCATAAGGCTGGATACAGTGGCCTTGTTATTTGATGGATTAAATGAAGAGATATAAATTTAATAAGAGGCAGGAATGTGGTAGAAGAAACCTCAATTAATTTGGGGTCCGATGTCTTGCCTTCTGACTCCTTCCTGGCCCTGCCTATGGCCTGGAACAGTTCTCTTAACCAACCATCATCTCCAATTCTTCATCTACAAAATGAGAGCCAAAGTACTAGAACATGTTCAGCGTACAATCAGTGCTGTGGTCAGAGCTCCAGGCTAACTTCAAATTACTTTAAATTTTGATTGTATTCAGCTTTAGACTTTGCTAATTCTCTTTTATACTTATTTTTTTCAGACTTGCCCTGAATTTACCCTCAATGTGAAGAAATAAGACCAAAAAAAAAAAATTGATCCTTAGATGGACACTCAGAGTAGAAATCTAAAGTCCAAAGTTCAAGGGAAGAAGATTTAGAGGCTTGAGTAATGGATGAAGAATTACCTATCTCTGTGGTCTCTAGCTCAACTTCTTTTAGGTCTAGAAAACTGGCCTACTGAGTTGGATCATTTTCTTTTCCTCTTTTTTTCTACTCTTGTGATACTAGGGATCAAACCCAGGGCCTCAGGCATACTATGCCACATCCCCAGAAAATGTCATTTTTCTTACCTTTTCTTTGTGGCTTTTACTGAGCCTTTTACTTATCATCTGTAAATTGAGATAAATAATATGCCACAAATGCCTTAGTTAGTTTTGCATTACTACAAAATACTTGAAGAAATTAACTTTATAAAGATGAAAGGTTTATTTGGTCCACAGTTTTGGAGGTTCGAGTCCAAGATCAGGAAGCTGTATTGCTTTAGGCCTCTGGTAACTATGGCAGTAACAAGAGCAGTGGCACATGTCAGAGCCTTAATGCCTTGGAGTAAAAAAAAAAAAAACAACCCAGCCTAGATATAGTTTTCCTTGTTCTATACAAATGCACTTTACTTACAGAAAGAAAGTATAAGGGAATCGATAAGAACATGGTTTTTGTTTCATTTTTTTTTTTTGTTTCGTCTTGTTTTGATTTATTTTAACCAGCAAGCCTGGTTTGGAGTAGCATGGATCCTACCACAATTTTCATGTCTCAGGTTCCTTATCTGCAAAATGGGGCAATAATAAAACTGTGCTGAGGATTCAGTATGAAGCCCACATCATAGTTTCTGACTTGATAAATGATAGTACTCAATTCATATTACATGTTGTGTTGCCTATGTTATACACTACTGATTAGATGAACAATACATATACAAAATATAGGAAATACATTTTGTGTTGTTGGCCAGGTCTTGAGAAATACTAAGAGCCTCCTGTCTGATTCTACATTCAGGCCATTTCACACTGGTGTCTGCTCCTTTTGTCCACTGAAAATGGTCATAAAAACATAAAAACTCACTAGGGCTTTTCTTTTCTTTCTTTCTTTCTTTCTTTTTTTTTTTTTGTGGTACTGGGGTTCCTAGAAACTATTCTACCTCTAGGCTACACTCCCAGACCCATTTTATATTTTTATTTAGAAACAGGGTCTCTTAAGGCAGCGCGGCTGACTTCGAACCTGCCCTATCCTCCTGTCTCCGCCTCCCAAGCACGGGGATTACAAGTGTGCACCACCACACCCAGCTCTCACTAGGGCTTTTAGCATGATGCTTAGGGGCCACCTCTCAGTCTCATTGGCCCTGAAGAAATCACCCAAAACCCCAGCGATGCTTCCCTGTTCTTGGGTCCTGTAGCTATTGTTAGGTTGGACCTCTCTTAATGATTAAAATGTTATTGATTCTTTGGAAATACTATTTATTTTGCTGATGCAAGCTCCATTAGAATCCAAGTCTCTAAAAGAAAGGAACATTCTTTTTTTGTCCACTTCTTTCTTTTCTTCTTTTTTTTCTTTTTTCTTTTTTCTTTTTTTTTTTTTTTTTTTTTTTTTTTTTGGTGGTACTGGGGTTCCTGGAAGCCCTTCTACCTCCGGGCTACACTCCCAGACCCATTTTTATATTTTTATTTGGAAACAGGGTCTCTTAAGCCAGCGTGTCTGGCTTCAAACCTGCGTGATCCTCCTGTCTCTGCCTCCCAAGAGCAGGGATTACAAGCGTGCGCCACCACGCCCAGCTTTTGTCCACTTCTAATGCAGGGTTTCTCCCCATTGATACTACCAAATATTTTGGACCAGATCATTCTCTGCAGTGGCAATGACCATCCTGCCCATTGTAAAATATTTAATGGCATCCCTGACCTCTACTCACCAGTTACCAGTAGCATCTTCCAGTTATAACAATCAAACACATCCCCACCTAGGCATGGTGATGTGCACCTATAATCCCAATATTTGGTAAGCTAATACAAAAAGATTTCAGGTTTGAGGCTAGTGTAAAATAACTTGGTGAGGCCATGCTCTAAAATAAAAGATAAAAAGGGCTAGATGGGGCAGCCCAGAGGTAGAGGGCTCCTGGGTTCAATTCCCAATGCCAAAAAAGAAAATAAATAAAACAAAAAGAAACATATCCTCAGTTGTTGCCAAATATCTCTACTAGTGCAAATATCACCACACTTGAAAAACACAGCTCTAGTGAAGTTCCTCACTTAGGAGTAATAAAAACTTTTCCTGATGTCACAGAACAATAGGGAGAATTTTCCCAGTGTCTCCAGCAGCATTTGGTTTTTAGATGTTTTCTAAATTTTTTTGATTCCTTTAATAAATGAACTGAGTGTCGAGGCTTAAGGCCTGATTCAACTTTGGAATGCAGAGGCATTTGGTAATGAAAAGACCTTTTAAAAATAGCAAAGCCAGGAAATATGCTCCTTACATGTTAATGATTCTGGAGAGAATCTTATGCAGAGCTGGAAATGATAAAAGTCTACCAGCCTCATAAGCCTGTTCCAGGAGGTGTGTTCCTCGGCTCCAGTGGCTTTTCATGCCAGATGAGGCCCATGGGAAGAAGCACTGGCTCCCCACAGCTGTCCACACCCAACATCACACAGGCTCTTCTTGAGCAAAATGACTTTTCTCCGTAGACGGAGGCACCCAGAGAGAGGGTGTATATAAAAATCCCCCTGCTTCTTCGTGGTGTATCATCTCCTGGCTGGGAGAGGGTTAAAGGCGTAAATACAAACTCATTATCTCGTTCTAGACTGAATAAGTGGCCAGATACACAGGTATAAATTATCCCCTTTTCCTTCCTGGTGGAGGGTGTTGAGAGGCAGACAGATTGCCCTTCTCTGTTCTCATTCTAAATGGGTCAGAGCATCAGTGGAACTAGATAATTCACTCCAATCCACGAGACGTAAGCACCTCATAAATTTCATAATCAGCACTCGCATTTTCCTTTTCATAAGCAGTATGTCTTCAGCAGTGTTAATTACATGACTGGCAACGGTCTTCTATTTTGAATCTCCGTTTTGGATGAAATATGGTCATGCCTGAAACAGAGCGCCCCCCTCTCCCAGGGCCCTTGGAGCCATACATCAAAAGCTTTCCTAAAGCCAAAGTCAGGAGCAAATATAAGAAGAATCCCCAAATGGGGTAAAGAATAAATGTACAAAATTATTTCAAGTTTTAAAATTAAACCAGAAAAGAACACATATATAGAAGGCCCCCTAGAACCTTTTCTCTTGGATTTGATGCAGTCAATCTCTGAGTCTTACCTTACATATCACTTCCTTGGCTTGGCCTTTTCTGACCTTTTTTTTTTTTTAGCACCTGTCCTCCCGTAACACACACCTTTGGCCATGCTCTTTGCTTCTGTATGGCCCTACAGGAGACCCCTTCATCCATAAGAGATGTGTTCCCAGAGCCCCAGTGGATGCCTGAGACCTTGGATAGTACCAAGCACACACATGCTGTCTCTCTGTCTCTCTTTCTTTGGCTCAAGCTTAATTTATAAATCAGGCAAGTATGTCATAATAACTAGTAAGTGATGGCATAAATAAGTGATAGTAACTAATAATAAACTAGACCAGTTATAACAATATGCAATAATAAAGGATGTGAACGTGCTCTCTCTCTCCCTCAAAATGTCTTTTTGCACTCCATTCATCTTTCTTCTCCCTGGGATGATATGAGGTCATGCAATGCCCACATGATGAAATGAAGTGAGGGGATGATGTAGTGTTAGGTCAGTATGTAAGAATTATGTGAGCATAAACACAGTGATCAATCTAACAACTAAGATGGCTACTAAGCAACTGGTGGGCGGGTAGCATATACAGTGTGGACACCCTGCACTGAAAGATGATTCATATTTCCAGGCAAGAAAGCAGGTAGGTGCCAGGCACACTGGTTAGTGGAATATCTTCAAACAGGGTTGGGGATTGAGAAGGAGGCTTCAGAATCTACCCCATCACCTACGAGGGATGTGGCTCTAGGAGGCTCACTTTGTTTTTGGTGATACCATTACTTCCTTCATGGGGATAATAGGAAATATGAATATTAAAAGTTTCAGGGAAAAATATAAGTGATATTAGCTGGTATAAAGTTTATTATAGTAGTGACAACAGCTCAAACAAACGAACTGATTAGCTCAAGATCAGTGTCTGAGGCAGCCATGGACTCCAGAAGAAGGTCCAAGAAGAAACCTGAGCTATCAGGGAAATAAAAATTGATAGATATATAGGGGCTAGGTATGTATGGCCTCTCCTGCAATGAGGTTCCATCCTTCTTCCCCCTGGCTGGCTGTAGGATTGTCTAGAAGTCCACATGATACCTGGTGACTCCTAACTAACACAGTGTTTAACTGTGCAAAATGGGATTTAATGAGCTATAGAACTCAGAGAGACCAGGAATACCAAATCCAGGTTTCCAACAACAGGTAGGTAGGTCCTTGTGACTTGAGATTCTTCTCTCTCTCTCTCTCTCTCTCTCTCTCTCTCTCTCTCTCTCTCCTGCTACCCTCTGAGTTGACTGAATTTTTTCCCACAGGAAGTGGCAAGTGGCTGCTCCCTTGGCCTCCTTCCCCAGAACCACAGAGGGCGGTGACATTCCTGAAACAGCATGGGCCCTAGCCATCCCTAGCCTTCTCTGTGTCCCTGTTACCCAGAATGTTCAGGTCCAGCTCAGGCCTGGAGTCAGGGCTTAGGACAAGGGTCCTGGTAAGAGGTGGGGTGAGTGGTGCTCCCAGTGGCATTCTGGAGAGGTCAGAATACCTCGATATCCACCACACATATTCTTTCGCTCTCTCCTGAGAAGCAAGAACCCTCAGATCTAGCCTAGGGATTTTCCCTAAATCTCCACTTCCTAGTGAAGGCTTTCCCCATTAGGTTTTCATGGCAAGAAATGACACTTCTTAAACCACATTCTTTTCTAGTATTTATCCAAGCGGCTTTTTGGGCTTTGAGCTCTGCTTGGGTTGAAGACACAGGAGCTCCTCCTGATCGACGGAGCCGAGAAACCCTGTGATAAAGTCTAATTTGGAGGCTCCCAGTTTCTCTGGCTCTGGAATTAATTCGCATGCTGCTTTTTAATGCAGACTTACCTATTGTGCCCAGTGTCACGAACTGTACTGAAAACTCTTAACACCTTTTAAAACTCGATTCACTTTTGATGCCATAAGAAAGATTGGGCCAATAAATAAGAACTAGAATCCATTTGTGGTCCATTTTGCTAACGTATATTAAATAACGCCTGCAATTTGAACTTGCCTTATAAAATGTTTACATGCCATTAAATAGTCCTAACATCCCCTGTGTAAATTAAGCAGGCTGTGATGTTCCTTATTCCGAGGAGTAGCAGTACTTAAAGCTGTAAAATACTTTCATGCAATAAATCAAATACTTTGCTCCTAAAAGCAGGATTATAAATATAAAAGGCAACAATACTGACCTCAGTGTCTGCACTTGAATTGCTTTGGGGAAAGTGGTATAGAAAGAAATATCCTAATTTGGATGCTCAATTAATCTGTTCACTGTGTTCTGAGCATGCATTCCTGGAAAACGTCATTGTTTACAGATAAGCTTTCCAAAAACACACAACAAGTTTTCATAAAAAGACAGGTCCACAAAATTCCATTCAACCAGGGACTAGCGTCTTCACCATCACCTTTGTGCACCCGTAAGCGTGTCTCCTTGGTGGGAAGAATTGAGTAAAGAGCTTCCTGGTTGAGATGCCCTCAGAAGTCTCGCTTGCACCCCATGTGCCTTCCACACTGTTGCTTTTTATACAGCCCCTTCCGTCTCCCTCAGCTGGGACATCAATGGGCTGTTTTCTTGCAAGTGCTCAAAGTTTAATGGAGCTTAAGTGAGACACAGACCATTAACGCAGTATCAATATTTATTTTTGGTTTCCACAGAAACAGATACCAGCCCATGGGTAACTGCTCTTCCCATCTGAGCAAAAGGAGCTTTTGCACAGACTAATATTCTGTTTCATTTACTGGGGGGAGGGCTTTTGAAGTTTATAAACCAATCATTTATTTAATAAACAAACCTGCATAGAAAAGGAGTAGTTGAGCAGGCTCAAACCTTGCGTGCATCCGTGTGTGTGCAAGAGCTCACGCATGCACGGGTGGGGAGGACAGAAAGCTCAGTCTGTGCACTTCCCAGCCCTCTTTCTGCCGCCCCTCCTCCCACCTGGCCACACTTTAGCCTCTTTATTGCCAGGCATAAGCTGCCCAGTATCATCTATCTTATTCCACGGGCTCTATTTTCTAACCTCTTAATCAGGTTTGAGGCTCCCTAGAAAAGCGTGCCCTGTGTACTAATTGCATTTACCTTTGTGACACAAACCACGGATAGCCAGGAAGAAGAGCATCACATTTTAGTGTGGATGCATCAGGCAAGGCTGGAGTACCACATGCCGCCTGTTTTCCACCGGACTCTGCTCTGTGCTGGGTGACTATACCCAACAGCTCCTCTCTTAGGGACAGGCTGGCTCAAGGCTGCAAGAGTTCTATAGCATAGAAAGAGAACCAGACGACCTGCGTTCCTGTCCTGACCCAGATAATAACTAGCACTCTAAACTTGGTCCTATGTTAAATGCCTATGAGACAGTTAAATTATATGTTCTCTGTGATGCCTTTGAATTATGAGATTGTGTATAAAAATGTTCTTGAGTAAAATCACCTTTCCATGTAATCTCCTCACAGTAACATGGATCTCTTCGGCAAAACCCCTCCGACCTCTCTCCTCTGTCCCCCAGTGGAATTAGCACCTTCGTTTTGTGTGTGTGTGTGTGTGTGTGTGTGTGTGTGTGTGTGTGTGCTTTTTTGTGTGTACCAATCCAGAAACATTTTACTTCCAAGCTACAACCCCAGCCTTTTTTATTTTTTTTATTTTGAAACAGGGTCTCACTGGATTGCTGAGAGTTTCATTACGTTGCTGAGGTGAGATTCTCCTATCTGAGCCTCCCAACTACTGATACAAGTATGTGCCATCATGCCTGACTGTTTTTCTGGATTTTTCGTTTATTTGTTTTATTTTGTTTTTTCTGTATGGACGATTAAAACCAGCAATGTGCTACTACTGAGCTACATCCCAGTCCTTTTTATTTTTTTGAGACAAAATATTGCTAAGTTGCCCAGGATGACCTCAAATTCGGGATCTTCCTGCCTCAGTAACTGGAATTACAGGCATGCACCACCCAGGCTTCTTCACTTTGGTTTTCATTGTCTTCCTTGGTCTCACCCAGTTATAAATGATCAAGTTTCCTTCTTTTTCTAGTGTTTTTCTTCTCCACCCAGCTGCATTTCCCCTTAGAGGTCTCCCCACGATCTCCACTTTATTTATTTATTTATTTATTTATTTATTTATTTATTTATTTATTGGTGGTACTGGGGTTCCTGGAAGCCCTTCTACCTCCGGGCTACACTCCAAGACCTATTTTATATTTTTGAAACAGGGTCTCTTACACCAGCGCGGCTGACTTCGAACCTGCGCGATCCTCCTGTCACCGCCTCCCAAGCGCGGGGATTACAAGCGTGCGCCACCACGCCGGGGTCTCCACTTTAAATATCTCATTAATGAGCTTCTAAATGACTGAATCCCATGTCACCCTAATGCTTAGATTCCATATTCTCGCGGTCACATTCTCTTTCAAGTTGCATTGGTTTTAGCTTTTAATACACTCTTATTTGTTCATTGTAGTCCCATCACTACATCATAATGTAGTTCTGATTGATGGGGACATACACACACACAGCCCTTGGGGAGCTTCCCCCTGGCTCCCTCCTCTCCTTCCCTGTACACGATACTGAGATTGTCATTGGTCTCCTCACATGTGTACACAAGCCAGTGGAAATGTTACCTTCACTAATTCTTCCTCTCCCCCTTCCCCAAAACCACCTGCCTTGTTTCACTGGAATTTCTCCTCCATGATCTAAAGTCCCTCTATCCTGATTACTCCTTGGCTTTCACAAATGAGAGAAAATATACGACCCTTTGCTTTCTGTGACTGGCTAATCTCACTTAACATAATGTTCTCCAGGTCCATCTATTTTCAAGAAAGTGACATAGTTTCGTTCTCTATTGTTGAATAGGATTCCATCATATGTATATCCTATAATTTTCTAATCTGTTCATCTGTTGATGTGTGACACAGAGTTTGGTTCCATGATTTGGCTATTGTGAATTGTGCTCCTACAAACATGAATAAGCATATACCACTATCATATTCTAATTTTAATTCTTTTGGAATGATACCAAGGAGTAGGATAACTTGGTTATATGGCGGTTCCAGTCCTAGTCTTTTGATAAAACTCCATACTGATGTCCATAATGGTTGTACTAATTTTCAATCTTAACCAACAGTGTATAAGAGATCCTATTTTTCCACATCCTTGCCAGAATATATTGTTATTTGTATTCTTGATGATTGCCATTTTAATTGGAGTTAGATGGAATTTCAATGTAGTTTTGATTCACATCTCTCTGATTGCTAATGATGTTAAGCATTTTTCAAATATTTATTTTCTATTTGTATTTATTCTTTTTATTCTTTTCTTAAGTATCTATTTAATTCAATTGCCTATTTATTGATTGGATTATTTGGTTTTTTAGACCCCTTCCTCAAAACTCAGGGAAATAAAAATGAGAATTAATCAATGGGAAGGCATTAAATTGAAGTTTCTGTGCAGCAGGAAAAAAAATACATCAAGAATCTAAAGAGAGATCCTACAGAATGGGAGAAGATCTTTGCCAGCTCTGATAGAGGTACTTCCTGTGCCTGCACTGAGTAGCTGCAAAACGCACCTGTGGCTTGGTGCTCTGCTCAGAGTTAGGAGCCTGAGATCAAGGCATCAGTTAAGCTGAGTGTTTTCACCTTTAGACTCAAGAGAATTCCAAACTCATTGAGGCTGTTGTAAGAATTCAGTTTCTTGTAGACATAGTAGCGAGGACCAGTTTTTTTGCTGGCTGTTATCCTGGGGATGTTCTCAGCCTCCAGGCTGTCCACATTCTTTCTGATATGGCTCTCTCCATCTTCAAAGTCAGAAATGACATGTTGAGTCCTTCTTCAAAATATCGTGTCCTTCTACCACCAAAGGAAAAAAGGCTCTTAAGAAGCTCACATGATTGCACTTACTACAGATAATCTCCCTACCCTAAGGTTAGCTATTTGGAACTGTGATGACAAATTCAAAAATCTCTTCAGAGTAGTACTTAGATTAGTGTAAGATCCAGGCGATGGGGATCTTGGTGGGGGAATAGCTTTTGAATTCTGCTTACAAAAAAATGTTATAATTGGGATAGAAGATAAAAAATAGATCAGTCACATTACAAATTATACTGAGTGCTCTTGGCTTCATGACTGTGAAGTACCCCTCAAAACAGAAAGACATTTCCCTCTTTCTGAGATGGATTTAGGCAGGTGACATTCTACCTTCCTATCAAGGTTTCCAGACTAGGAAGTTGATACGCATTTTTAAAAGTTGTACATTCCAAAGTGGTTGAAATCTGAGAACTACGTTAACATATGCATACCCATGTTCATAGCAGCACAGTTTGTAATAGCCAAAATATGGAACCAACCTAGATCTCCATCAACAGATAATGGATTGCAAAATTATGGGAAATACACACAATGGAATTCTATTCAGCTATAAAGAAAAATAAAATAATAGCATTTGCAAGAAGATGGAAGGAACTAGAGAACATTATGTTAAGTGAGGTTAGTCAAGCACAGAAAGAGAAGGGACATGTTTTCTCTAATATGTCCAAGCTAGGGAGTAGTGGTAATACCAGACGGATTCCAGATGATTGAGGGGAAATCTCAGCAAAGCTTGAACGGAAGGATAGGAGAGAAAGAAAGCTGAGGTTGTTCAATGAAGGAGCTACATATGAATATGTGTAATAGCATAAATACAACCTGGACACTCTCTATTGGGAGGGGGAAGGGAAATGGAGGGGGAAGGGCATGAAGCACAATGTAAATGTACACCACTCTCAATATGTTTCACTTATAAAAAATTAAAATAAAAAAGGTTACATGCATACATATACATACATAGACATATTCAGGAAGCCTTCACTGTAGTGATTCCCATGCTTTATCAGGCACTGAAATCACCTAAAGAGCTTGTTCGACCCTGCTGCTGAGACCACCCAGCATTTCTGATTCACTAGGTCCAGGGTTGGACTTCAGTACTTACCATATGATGCTGCTGGTGGTTTGAGGATGAAACTCTGAGAACAAACACCTAAATGCATGAACTTTCCCCACCAGATTGCTCACTACATGGATGCTGTGTTGGAGATTTTATACACACCAACTGTGTTCGGATATCAGGAGTATTTTTGTATATTTTGATATAAAATAATTGGAATAAATAAGTGTGGCAGTTCCCTCCCCACAGAGAATGCGTACTCCACCACTGCTAAACTCCACTCTATTTTCAAATGCCATTTCTTTAGTAAATACAACTCTAGTTATCTGCTGTCTCATATGCATTTGTAAACTTCAGCATTTCTACTCTCCCAGAGGACCTGTAATGCCATAAGCATGGCTCTGTTCTTTCTCATTTCACTTTCTTTTTAATGAGACCCTAAACATTCTTTGTAGCTGCAGCCGCCAACCCTTTCCTTGCCGTCCTTGATGAATGGCTTCAAAAATACTTTGGAAATCCCATGTTCAGAGACAATAGAATGGTCCAACTTGTGTTTTCAATGGATGCTGTCAATCCTCAGTTTTCAATCTATGAAAAATGGGTATTCTTGTCTTCCTTCCAGCTACATTAGCCAGATCTCTTCAAGTGACAAAATTCCAGCACAGGTTTGCCCCAGTAAAAATGTTTAGCAGTGGCTCCTGGTTATTTGAATCTGCAGGATTCAAGCATGCCTGTGGGATCCTGCCTTATTCTTCCTCCAGCATTAGGCTGTATTTTCCTCAATGGAAGCTTTATTCTCAGATATCTTCTCACTTAAGCAAAGCCCTAGAATCTTCAGGCTTTACCTCCAAGCTTAAGGACCCCATTGGAAAAATATGTTTCTTTTGTAATAGCCTCAACTAAAGTCCCAAGATTGTTTTATCAGACAGACTTGGTTCATATACTTCTTTCTAGCCAGTCATTGCTGTTGAGGTGTAATATAATGACCAGTCAGGGTCTGGGGAGAGTATTGGTGCTTGGACTCAGGGTGGAGTGAACCTCACTTGGAATGTATAGACTGAAATTGAGAGAGGTGGTTTTCCAGAGCAAATGAGTGTGGTTACCAGAATAAGGAGACATGGCTGTCAGGCCAGCAGTGCAGGGTGCTTCTATGTACATGAAAGCATTTTCAAACATACTAGTCCATTATTAGTGGTTGATCTGATGATGATGATGATGATGATGGTGCTGAAGACCCATTTTTACACAGTGATGACAATCATACTTGCTCTCCCAGTTTTCCTTTGGCTAGAGAAAACTGAATGCCTCTTACAATTAGAGATTTTTATTTGTTATTTTGTGATGGCTGTCAATTCTTGGCAACATTTTCCAAACCTTTCCCCAGAAATATTTCTAACACTTTTATTCTCCCTACACCCACTTCTTAAAGTCAGTTACTCTTTTAGTTTCTGGTATCCATGAAGGAAATAAAATTAAAAAAATTGAAGATCTATTTCTTGTTCACAGAATTCAGACAGACATTTTCAAATGCAGAAGAATAAGGCATATTTTGTGAGTAAATGTGGAAGGTAAACTAAACCTCAAGTCTAGCTGAGCTCCCATTGTCCCCTTAGTAATTAGAGATAGGCCAAGGAATACCACTGCCCTGCTAGTACTCGCATGGACATGAGCCACCAATGTGTCCTCTGTACAATTCATTACCAGTCTAGCTTCACCCACATCATTCACTGCCTGTGCCACATATAACATGTGAAACAGTTTATAATTAAAAGCCCGCAGAAATACTAGGATGCTTATCTTTTGCAGGCCAAGACATCATGAACAGATAGTAGAGACCCAGTTTAACCCATTCCTATTTTTCTGATGAGAATACCTTGAAATAGATAGATAAACACATTAATCTTACTAATCTCCAAAGTAATTTAAATAGAAATATGCTTTTTTTTCCTTTACCTAGAGAAGCTCAGGGCACCAAATTACTATTTGGTAATAATACAGGACACTTGACTTAGGTATTTTCATATTATCTTATACCACTCTTGGAAGGTAAAAGGACTTTTTTCTTTTTTTAAAGAAGAGGAAACTGGGATTTGTAGAACCTTCTCTTCAGCCTATAGCTACACTATAAAAACAGTAACACCAAGACATGCAGGACTATCAAGCAATTGAAATATGACTTTAATTGTATTCAATTTTTTGAAGTACTGTGGATTGAACTCGGGAGCATTGTATCTCCAAGTTACACCTCTAGCCCTATTTCATTTTATTTTTAATTTTGAAACAGGGTCTCACTAAGTTGTAAAGGACTTTACTAAGTAGCTGAGGCAGGCCATGAACCTGTGATCCTCCTGTGGCAGCCTTCCAAATACTGGGATTACAAGCGTATACCACCACATCCAGCTTGTATTAAATTTTAACCAACTTAAATTTAAATATAAAAGGTCCCATATGACTGATGGCTACCATATTAGAGAGAACAGGTTGATATCTATAAAATGACAGGAGGGTCATGAAACCAGGTCTTCTGATTTTATATCCAGTGTAGTATCCAGGGTTTGCCCAAGAGAAACTCACTACGGTCTTCAAATGTCTGAATTGCCAATACTTCTCCATATAGGAGAATCGGCTGTGCATTATTTTAGTAGCGCATGAGTTCCCCTTGATAAAAATACGAGGTTCATAACTCCACCAGCGAAGCAGAGAAAAATTGCTGAAGCTACAACCCAAATCACTCACCATAACAGTCCTCATTGCCCGTAGATCCCCTCAGCCTCTCAAATTTCCTCTGCCAGAGTTGATGATTCTAATTCCTTTCTCAATAATCCGTGTCCTGACAATCATAACACAGAACTCTCCGGGCTGATTTCTTACTATCTTGGCGCAGAATAATCTATCCTGGGAGATATTCTTGATGAGAAGATGAAAAGCCCATTGCCCTAATTTCCTTTAGTGCAAGATCTGAAGACCACTAACTGTATGCATTTATTATTGATAATTGTTTCAGGACTAGCCTTGAGTGATTATTGTGAAGAAGAAAAATTATGTGCCAGCTTTATAGCATCAGCCTTTAAGCAGCCACGAGCATGGGTGGAAAAGAGGACTGAGGAGTCAGGATTGGGCACAAATGGACCTTCAGTTTTACCTGAAAAAAACTAGGGTAGGGAAAGAGAGAGGCAATGAGTCATCTCGGGTTAGTGACATCTCTCAGCACATCCTTGATGACTGGTAGGGTCCCAAAACAGAAAGTATCTGATAAAAAGCAATGAAGTCAATTGAGTACCATGATTCACTGAGATCCTTGCAGAACAAGAAGGCCTCGAATAAAATAATGCCAGCTTCTGATTGACCAAGGTCTCTTTTTGCATCCACTAATATGCTTAAAAAAACCTCTTAAAATTAATTATGATGTAACAGCATCTTTCACATGAGTCTGATTCTAAAGCTAGCAGAAATAGTTGGTTATGATCAAAATTACCCTTGAAAATCTCTTAACTGTCTCATAAAAACATTTTCATAGTTTGCATTTATATCCCTGTATAAAATTATATGTATACAAATAATTAATATATATTTACATGTAAAACAAAGATTGCCTTGCAAAATATACCATGACAATATCTGTAATGAATTATTTTTTCTTTCTTTTAAAAACTTTATCCTAGTATCTCATTTTATTTCAAAAAAGTTAAGTGTATGAATGATAGAACTCTAATGTTTTCTTGACTCTGTGAGTAGTGGTCAATTTCTTTAAGGGGATGTTATGTATTATGGATAGTAATATCCTTTTGAAATTCTTTCTTCAGATTTTAGGATAAGAGATAAATGCTGTCCCAAAGACTATCCCTCAGAAATAGCCTGTCAACAAGTTCTTGGTGGACATGAGAGCGATCACACTGAGACACAAAGCTGCAGCTCCTGGATTGGTGCTGACAGTGATGAATGCTAATCATGTGTCCAGCACTGTTCTTTGCCGTTGGCAGGCATTACCTCATTCAGTGGTGAGCAATGTTATGGGCTAGTAGTTGGCCCTCCTTGCTTATGATTGACCTTCATTGTCATTGAGACATGGAGAGGCCCAAAGACAAGTGAGACTGCTAAACAGGCTTGAAATTGCAGGGGATGATGAGAGGGGATGGGATGGCTGGAAAAACATTTGCATTCAGCTCTAAACATATTACCCCTTAAGTGAGTTTTGGAGATTGTCACATAATTCATAGAATAGGGGGAAATGGAGTATGTGGAGTTGACATGAGAAATATTACACAGAGTGGGAAAATATTATATATAAAACTGTGGCCGCTCAGGGCATGAGCTAGTGAAAGGAGCAACCTTTGTAGGGAGCCTCCTTTGGAGAGGACACTAAAGCAAATGTTTTCCATCAATGCAAAGAGGGATTTGGAAAATGTCAATAATAAATTGTATTTATTGTAGACTTCTCTTATCTTGCCAATAGATAATTATTTATAAGAAAGCTAGAGCCTTATTTGATATATTCAACATTTCTTAAAGATCTTTCTCTTCCTAATAGTTATTAAAAGACATTTGGGGACTGAATGAGTGGGTGATCCCATTAAGTGGATTACATAGAATGCTCTACAGGGTCAGCGGAAGGAAAATTTTAAATAGAAGCCAAACCATGAAGGTATGCAGAGTGATGGGCAGTGATAATAATGGGAGAATGTGTGGGTGGGAATGAGAGCAGTTGCATGGGAAGGCCTTACAGGGGAGGGAGCCTTGAACACTAGGCCAAGAAACCTTCTTCTACCTAATGATCCTCTTCACAATGCATCCTCTGTGTGGCCAGTTGCATCACCTTGGGAACCAAGATTTACTAGTGAGAAGAGGCTGTAGAAATTATCTAGCTAATCTGGGTGTGGTAGTGGAGCACGCTTGTAATCCCAGCATTTGAGAGGCTGAGATCAGAGGATTGCGGTTCGCAAACAGCCTCTGCTACTTACTGAGACCCTTCACAATTTGGTAAGACCCTGTTTCAAAAATAAAAAGACTAAAGACTAGGGCTGGGGGGTGTAGCTTGAGGTATAATGCCCCTGGGTTCCATCCCCAGGGGGGGATAACTGGGGATTGAACCTAGAGGCATTCTACCTCCAACCTTATACCCCTACCCTTTTTATTTTGAAACAGGGCCTAAGTAAGTTGGTGAGGCTGGTCTTGAACCTGCAACTCTCCTGTCTCAGCCTCACAAATACTGGTGTTATAGGCATGCACCATCATGCCTGGCTACCTTAAAAGGGGCTTCTTATCACCTAAACTGAGTAGTTTTCATTCATTTTATAAATATTTTAAAAATTATTTCTTAATTCAATCACTGCTTTCCAGATCTTAGGTAAGCCACCTCTGTTTTTATTTTTATTTTTATATTATTTGCAACTAATGATTGAACCCAGAGCCTCTCACAGGCTATCAAGGTATACTATTTTTTTGTTTTGTTTCTGTTGTTATTGTTGTTGCTACAGAGGATTGAAGCCAGGGACATTCTACCACTGAGCTACACCCCAGATCTTTTTACTTTTTTTATTTTGGAACAAAGCTCCACCAAGTTGTAGAGGGTTCTGAGGCTGGTCTTGAACCTGAGCTCCTTCTGTCTCAGCTCCCCAAGTACTGAGATGATAGGCACACACCACCGTACCTAACTACCTCTTAGTTTACAGTAAGAAAGTGACAAGATCCAGGAGTCAAATGACCATTATTGCAACTTCTACTTAGGTTTATTGAGTACTTTCTATGACCCATGAAAAGTGCAGTTTTCATTTTATCCTCTGTGACATGCAGGATTGTATTATCATCCTATTCAACAAGTGAGGAAAATAAATTCAAAGTAATAAGGCAACAACACATCTAGAAAATGGAATCGTCACCATCCCAGCATGCCCACAAGGTGATTCTAGAGCTGAAACTCAGTCTCCCATCTCAGCCCTAAGGGGCTAGGCTCAGCCCAGGACCTCTCCAGTACTGTCAGAGGGAAGCAATGCCATGCTCTACCAAATACTTCACTTGTATTTAGGGCTATTAAAGAGGATTGCCTGAGTCTTTAAAGAGAGTCAAAGAATTAGGGACAAACTCTCGGGGTGGAGGGATGGGGAGGGGTGGTCCACCCAATACAGGTACATTTCTCAAATTTCCTGATTGGACAAGTTCAGTGTCTGAATTTCAAGGCCTATCATAGAGTGATGGATTTCTTTCTGTTTCAAGTGGAAGCTCTATATGCATCCACATGCTTACATTTGGCCCCTTGGAAAGATTTGCCATTGTCTTTGACTAGTCTGTAATATCAAAGGTCTGCTCAGAACACTGTGCAGAGGCTGTGGTATCCCCTCTTAATGACTAAGTCCATGCTAACCTGTCTTCTCCTGCTCAGTGATCTTCTTACTGGTACCGGTGCATACTTCATCCAGGGCGTCAATGCCAGGAGACATGGGCATGGTTTCTAAAAGGCTGATCTGTGACACCACTCTTTGAGATTCTGAATGGCAAGTTTTTATTTAAAATAAAAGAAGGGAAGCAATGCAGAAGAGGTGTGGTAATGATGTGGTTATCACCATCCTAGCAGGGTGGTTTAGCCATGGTATTAACATTTTTCTTTCCCTACCACAAAATGTGAAGGCCATGCTTTTATTATTTGGTGGACTTAGTGGGTACTCTCTAAAGCATGCGATGGCATCCACTTTTTAATTCCATAACGTTATCTGTATCTGACATGTGATTATAATACCACAATTCTCTTTAATACAGTCTGTAAAAACACATTGATTTTATAGCTCCCCAAACTGATTACATTAATATCTGTGCATAATTAGTTTACACATTACTAAATTACTGACAGATTAAAAGTGAAATAGTGCAGTTCATACTCAGCGGCATAACTGCCAGAAAGGAAATTAATATGGATTCAAATGGTCCTCGGAGACCTACACTGAAATAGCAGAAATCTATAAAGACCGCTTGCATTAGGAAATTTCTATCAGCAACATGTTTGTGGTTGATGCTTTCCTAAGTCTGCTAATATGAGCTGAGTGGTACAGGAAATGGTTTGTGAACGATGCTTTGGCCCTCACCAACGCAAGGCTGTGTTTATTAAGAAGCAAACTCTTAATTGTGGTATTTGATGTCCAGGAAAGGCAAGCTTTCAAGTTGTAAATGAAAATGTTTGCCTTCCCTTGGTTTCCCTAATGACCTAAGTTCTAGTGTTGGAACTGTTGAGCCCTCCGACCTCACCCTCCTCGCAGAGCAGAGGCACAGACTTTATGGGCTTCTCTCCAGCCCCTATTGTGTACACACACACACACACACACACACACACACACACACACTCACGGTTTGTCTCCAGGGCACTGTTTGCGTTCTGCATCCCACAATAGCCTGCAACAAGTGTGTGTGTGTTGGGTGAAAGCAGAAAGATGGGAAGGTGTGAGGGTCACGAGTCAGTCCTCAGAAGCAGCCTGTTTCTTGGTGAACTGTTAGCTTTGCTTGACCTTTTTTTTAAAATACTCTTCACATTGTCTAGATTTTGCTGCCCCTGAACACTGTGAATAACTTGCCAAACTACAAGAGTTCAAAGATGAATTATTTTTTCCCTGCCTGACTGATAATGCATGATGCTGGGACTCGCCTTCATGGGGAAGATGCTTGTACTCTATTGAATTCTAAACAGGATATTGATCGGAAATTAAGTTTAAAAAATGAAGCAAAGCAGTCACTTGTAGTTATCAGAGAGAGGACTCAAATTTGCTCCATACCTGCTATGTTGCAGATATTCCATGGGGCGTTTAATAGAGGGTTTCACCACTGCAACCCTCACAAGAATTGTATTGCTTTATCTCCACTTTATTAATGGTGAGAGTTGTCCAGAGCCATATGGTGAATTGGCCATGTTTGCACAGCTAATAAAACAAGAGTCAAGTTTTTAGTTCTTTTTTTTTCCTTTTTTTTTTTTCCTGCCTTGCCTTCTAATTGGAAGATATACATAAAAAAGAAGATGATTCTGGGAGTACTAATTATCCATGAGCACAGGGAAACAATTCCTCTATTTTAAAAAGTCTCAGACAGGCATGGTGGTGCACTCCTGTAATCCCAGTACTAGAGAGTCTGAGACAGGAGGATCTCAGGTTTGAGGATTCTCAGCAATTTAGAGACATCCTCAGCAATTTAGTGAGACTCTGTTTAAAAAATTTAAAAAGGGAGGGGGGCTCTGGATATAGCTTGGAGATAAAATATCCCTGGGTTCAATCCCCAGTACCAAAAAATAAAATTAAAAATATCTTCCTGACTATGCAAAGTATTGTATCATGCAGTCATCTCAGTCCCTGTGTTAGTTATCATTTGCTGCATAAGAAATGACAGTTGCAGAACTCAGCAATGTAAAATAACATTCACTAGTTGAATCCAGTTTCCATGGTGGGGAATGAAGGGCAGCTTCGCTGAGTCCTGGCGCAAGCCGCCCTTTGCAGTTTCAGCAGGGCTGTCACGCCTGCCTCGCTTGGTGGTTGTTGGCAGGCTCAGTTTCCCACCGGCTGCTGGACGGAGGGATGCCTTCAGTTCCTCATCAAATGGGCCTCTCTACAGGGCAGGACACATGTGACAGCTTGCTTCAGCAGAGTCAGCGAGTAGGAAAGACAGAAGGGGAAGAGACGGGAGACAAAGATCTCGGGGGTGACATTCCATCACTTTGGCTGAATTTTATTTGTAAGAAGAAAATTACTAGGAAGGTCCAGCTTAACTCAGTGATGGAAACTCAAGGACGCTAAATTAGAAGCTTCCTCCAACAATCATGAGATTTACTTCTTCATTACCTGAGTATATTTATCAACAAATAATTATTAATTATTATGTGTCCAATTTTGTATTTGAAACTATAGATATACTGGCAAGTGGAAAAAATGTTCATTAAAAATAGAAATAACAAACAAACACATATAATGTTTAGCATACCGGGCAACATTATAAGTGCTCTATGTATTAGTTTGTAATAACCCCATGAAATGAGTACTATGATTGTTGCCATAACTCAGAGGTATTCTACCTCTGAGCTACACCCCCAGCCCTTTCTCCCTCCCTCCCTCCCTCCCTCCCCCCCCTTTCTATTTTGGTGGTACTGGGGTTCCTGGAAACCCTTCTACCTCTGGGCTATACTCCCAAACCTATTTTATATTTTTTTATTTGGAAACAGGGTCTCTTAAGCCAAACTGCATGATCCTTCTGTCTCTGCCTCCCAAGTGCGGGGATTACAAATGTGCGCCACCACGCCCGGATCTTATTCTTTATTTTTGAAACAGGGTCTCACTGAGTTGCAAAGGGCCTCCCTAAGTAGATGAGGCTGGCCACTAACCATGATCCTCCTGACTTAGCCTCCCAAATGCTGAGATTACAAGTGTGTGCCACAAGGCCCGGCTTTTTGTTCGCCATATTTATATAAAGAGAACTGAAACACAGAAGTGATGGGTAACTTTGCAAGGTCACTCAGTCAGCAATGGCAGAACATCCATGAATGGTCATTATAAGTGCCTTTCACCAAATATGTCTTTTTCCCTCCAGGAGCTGGGCAGGAATATATGTCTTTGCCTTTTTTTGAAGCTAGGATGGTCATGAGATTTGCTTTTACCAGTGAAATGCAGTTGAAAGTAGCAGGAATCACTTGTGGACAGAAGCTTTGAGTCATGATGGGGTTTGCCGTCCCCTTTTCCCCTGTCACTGTGATTCTGGGAGTGCATCTGGAGGTGGAGCCTCCCTTGCCTGGTATCCCTGAGAGATCGATATGATTAATGTGGCTTGAATGCTCTGCTAAATTGTCCTGGACATGAAACAGGAAGGAGAAACACATTTTGGTTGGGAGGGAGACAGAGAGAAAGAGAGGTTTATTTTAAGGAATTGGCCCATGCAATTATGGGGACTGGCAGGTCTGAAATTTGTCAGGCCGACCAATAGACTGGAAATTCCAGTACAATATAATACAGTCTCTAGTCCAAAGGCAATATGTATGCAGAATTACTGTCTTTGCAAGAGATCAAGCACCTTTCTCTTAAAAGACCATTTCTTCTGACTGGATGGAACCTGCCTACATTATGGAGCTAGGGTTTGACCAAACAACAGCTTCACAGCCTACTCAAGTTGATGCATAAAATTAACCATCACAGGGACTGCTTGTTACCACAGCACTTCCTCCTCACTTATACTGGCTCCTGCATTTGCCTCCTCCCAAGGGAACGGAATTTAGAGGAAGTAAACACTGTCATTATGAGGACCTTGCTTTTGAAAATGTTAACTCATTTCTTCTTTAATAAAATATGATTTGTCCTTGTTTGTGGAACACTGAGGGATGCTGTAGACACAGAGCATACTCTAAGCAGGAGTTAGATATACAGGTACCAGTTGCTGTGGTCACGGAACTCATGTATCCTTTGAAAACCATCAACTGGCATCTCAAACACTAAGTGAGCAATCTGAGAGGTATCTACTAAAGAACAAATAGTCTATAAGTGGGTTAATGGGGATTCGGATTCTCCAGAGAGTGCTAACAAAATAGTCATAAAAAGGATGTTCAGAACGATTTCACCTGATGATGGTTGCCATGGAAACTCATCTCCCTTATTTATGTTTCTCTCCCTCCTCCCCAAATTACTAATAGTAATAATTTGGCCAGTTATTTAAAAAGATGAGGAATGGGCCATGTGAACCCAGGCAAGAAATGAAAAGTGAAAGTGAGAGAGAAGGGTGTTAAATAGAAAAATGGATGCATCACTGACACAGTTTCAATTAGCTGGTAGTTTATTTCCTCCTCTTTGATGTAAATGTTCGGTGGTTTGGGGTTGCAGAGAAAGTACTGGAAAAGATTATAATTGAAGAAGGAAGGTTTATTTTCTTTAAGACTAGGATCTCACAATGAAACCTTCTCAGCAAAATGTGCGCACCTGTTGGGGCAAATCATTGTCCCTGCTTCTCCTAACCATACACATATTCTTATCCATGACCGCTCTCTGCCTCAGTTTCTATCAGCATGCCACTACATAACTGGGTCTTGCTATGACTCAGATAGTACGCCTCTAGACTTGGGGGCCTAGGTGCTTGGAGTCAGAGACTCCTTTGGGGTCAGAGAATCCTTTGAGAATTTTAGAAAGCTAGCTGTGTCCATGAGAAGCACACGGGGCATTCACACAGAAGTTGCCCATCTTGTGAGGATGATAGACGTCCTGAAATCCATTCAAGGACTCCAAACAGAGAAGGGAGAGAAGAGCAGTACTGTGTGGATATGGCGTTGCTGATCAAACAGGGCCTTGGGGATCATTTTATTTACTGGTGAATTGTTTTCACCTTCTCCTATGGCTACCTTTCTACCTTAATAAACCAGGTAGATTGGGGGAAGGGCAGTGAGTTCAGATTTGTAGTCATTCACTACTAAGAACCTTAATCAGAGCATTGTTACTGACATTCCAGAGGACAGTGGCTGCTGCAGGTGAGCACAATTAGGCTACAGAGAAAATGAGCGCTGGGAGATGACAGCAGCGAGTCCTTGCCTTTGTCTTTCTCTTTCTCCTTGCAAACTCTCTTTGACTCATACAGGTAGATTGCAGAGGTAGTTGAGTTGCATATTTTCATAGACCCCTTAGGATAGTGGTTGAATGACATAAACAATATGTAGCAAAGTCTGATCAAGAGGAAGGGAAAGGAACCGGTATTTACTAATCCTGCATCTCACAGCAGGTAGATAGATGTGCTTTAGATCTCAGTTCATCCCCACTGCTGCCTCCTGGGTTGTGATTTCCTGCCCTCTACAATAGGAAAAGAGACTGCTGAAAAGTGAAATACCTCATCCCAACTCACCTGACTCATGGGCAGATGCATGATCTGGATTTGAATGAGACTCATTTAGGTACCGTCCTTACCTGTAACTACTTGCAGTGCCTATGGAAAATGAGCCATCAGTAAGAAAAATAGGCTTCCCGGGGAGAATCTTAGAGTCTTCTGGAAAGGACTGCAGACAGGATGGAGTGGGTAGAAAGTTCTCACTCTAGAAATCCCTCCTATCAATCAGTGTGCATGGTGGTGGTATATATGTTATTGATAAGCCTCAGTTTCACCAGCTCTAAAATGATTATAACAGTATCTAGGTGTAGGATTTTTATAGGGTTACGGAAGAATATATTGTAGAAAAGAATGTGCTTAGCATCATGCTTAACTAATAATGAAGATCCAAACATTTATGATCACGGTTTTGTTTCATAGAGAAGCTTCTCTTGCCAAAGTTACCTCATTCTTGATGTCAGAGAGAAGTGGACAAGGTTGATGATGTTGGTCTTGCTGAATTCCGCCATGGACAGTACCTCAACTCCATTGGCTGAGTGGCTTAAACTCAAAAGTTCTTCCCAGACAGCCTGTTGTAATCTTATCCACAACCGTTTAGAACTCAGAGATTCTCCATATTTTCAAAAGCTATACCTTAATTTATTTAACATATTTCAAAATAATTTCCCTTCTATAAGTTCCCTTATTGAAGTTTATTCATTCTATATTAGTTACCAACACATAAAATTAGGTACTTTATATAAAGTAGTCAGATTTCAGGATTCTGTCTAGATTTAGAATTTTAGAACTAATTTCACCTTCTTTCAGTCACGAACATGAGGCAAGGAGCTAGGATCAGTTACTCCATTTACCTAGAGCATGAACTCCTCAGATTTCCCCAGTCTCTGTCATGCCCACAATTCTCATTCATATTGCCTGCTGGAAACTAAGGTTTTGGATTCACAACTCTTGACTTTCAGTCTTAGTTCTTTAAAAAGGCAAAAGAACATTTAAAATTACTTCATCAGAGAGAATGGGCTTTTGAAATCTTAAATTATACACAGAAAAAAAACTTTTTCATACATTTTCATCCTGATTTTTTGTGTTTAGCCTAAAAAAGAATAAAGAAGAGATATCGTATAGAGGCTACTCCTAGCGCTCACAAATGAAAAGTCGACAATTCTTTTTCACTTTAAAGACATGCACCTACAAATTGCGATGGATTGAATCACTAAAATACTTATAAATAAGCATAGGGAAAGACCAGAAAAGAGACATGTCACACTTTTGCCTTCACATAAGTCATCCCTAAAAGATGTCACTAGGTGGGGAGAAGTTTCTGCTTTACATAATTCTGTTTTGATGTGTTACCAAAAACCTCAGCAATTTCTTAAATTTATTCAAAAAGTAAAAATGAAACAGCAAGAACAAGAATGAGGGCAGAGAAAAGACACCAAGATCTGGTGCCATCTCTAAAAGCAACCAAGAACAACAAGAAAGAGGAACAGAGAAGTTTCTTCACGTCTGTTAAATGACAACTCAGAAGGGTGTCCTCTCCTACTTGAAAGGAGTGGAAAGGGACACCATCAGGGAATTAGAGCCTCTGAAAACCTTGGGCGAAGTAAAGAAAAGCCGAGTGTCACCAGAGTAGAGGACATACCCTAAGTGCATGGGAACACACACACACACACACAAAATATTGGAGGAATAGAAGCAAGAAAGGATAGATTAAAATCATTAGCGAAATTACCAACTTCAAATAGTAAACTTTTTATTTTGCTTTCATGGTTTACATAATCTTATATTTTATTTTTTACCTTTTTAACAAAATGGTGTCCTATACCACATATGTAGTTTGAAACTATTTTTTATTTGGTTAAATATACTAATTGTTATTAAACATTATTTTCTTCAAACATTTTAGATAATTACTTATTCCTCTATTCTTATATACACAGAGGCTTTAGGTTTTGTTTTATTTGTTTATCTTTTAACTCTTCTTAGTATTCCAAGAAATACCTTATAAACATCTTTGTAGTTAAATTTTATTTATAACCATGATTTTTTTTTTTTAGCAAAAACTTCTAAAAGTAGCATTTCTGGACTAACAAGCATGTCCAAATCTAAGCTATTATCTCCAAGAGATTGTATTCATTAATATTCCAATCAGCAGTAGATGATAACTCCCATCTTCCCACACCTTCACTATCACTAACTAGTCACATTTTTCAAATGCCTTTGGGCACGTAAATTTTTGTCTTTGTCTTTTTCTTTTGTAAATTTTTTTGTGTTAATCTTTTTTATTATTGAATTGTTAAAACTATTTGCATATTGAGTACTGAATATGTTAACCCTTTGTTTACTGTGGGGGGATGTGTACACCACCTGGTCTGTCCTTTCATCTCAGTAATTTTGATATGCTTTGACGCAGACATTTTAAGCATTTATATGGCAAAATTTACTATTTTATTATTATTGCCATTTTTTGCCAGGCATACCAAAATTATTGAATTACATCAATCGCATCTTCCTCTGATTTTAAATATACTTTTATTATTTTTCTTATATTTATTGAAAGTGTTTCTAAG
Organism: Muscardinus avellanarius; assembly: GCF_963383645.1. NCBI lineage: Eukaryota > Metazoa > Chordata > Mammalia > Rodentia > Gliridae > Muscardinus > Muscardinus avellanarius. The sequence goes on from NC_137796.1 coordinate 34,062,125, forward strand.
ACTTACTTTCTGTTTTATTGACCTGATACCAGTACTATACTGCTTTAAATCTGTAAAATATTCTAACTGGTGGTAGAAAAAAGTGCTCTTTATTAATCTTCTTTCCCAAACAGTCTCCATTATTATTATATATCAATTCTTCCTCATAAACTTTGGGATTCTCTTATGAATTAAAAAAATGAAAATCAAGATTTATTTGTGGTCTAATTTGAAGAGAGTATAAATTCTTTTTCCATGATTCTGGAAGAAGGGTAGTATTTTTATCCAAAATCAAATGTGTTGGACTTTTGATACAGAAAATAAATATCTTCCCAGTGTTTTTTAATGTCAGAGGAACTATGAACACAAAACTCTACTAGTTTTGGATTCTCCTTGTTATAGAAAAAAAGTTTTTATATAGCAAGTGATGCAGAAGCAGCAGCAGATACCCACTGGAAAGATTAGGGAGAGAAAATGAAGTTTTATTTAAGAAAAAAAAAACTTTAATAAAAAGACCTGGAAAGAGATCCCATTCTAGCCGACAGCTACCTGAACAATACTTTGTTCTTGGGCCGTGGCTGTCTGGCTCTCTTTCTTTCTTCTTGCTATGCTCCAAAGAGCAAATGTTTGGTATTTAGGAGGCTTTTTTTTTTTTTCTTTTAACTTGAAAAGACATACATCAATGATTTTACCATTGCTTTGAAAACTAATCTTCTAAGGCTAGAGAAGCAATAGTTCTAAAAAACCAAATTAAACTGTATTTTTTTCCTTTAGATTTTATTTTTTTAAGCTGTTACTTAAGTATGGTGAGAAAGTTTTACAGTTGTGTGGAAGAGAGATGTAGCGTTTCTTCTGCAAAGTATCAGAAGACGTTAATTTATTTAAATCGTAGCATGACACGTTCATAACTGTGTGGATGTGTGTGGAAAGGAGAGGGGGTAAAGTGGGCTTGACCTGGCAGGAGCGTGGGGAAGCCTCCTGAGGATGGATAGGGATGTATCACGTGGCAGCATTATATCAGATTGTCAAAGTCTATTCTTAAAAGTCACACAGAGCACTTGAGGCATGAAATGATGGAGTTTGAAGATTTCAAGACTCACATCCATTTTTCACAGCTATTATATATATATATCTCAAGTTAAGGTGCAAATTTCCACAACCAAGGAAGCTTGCTTTTGCATAGAAACAATGCTGAAAGTTCTTGAAATGTCTTTCGTTTGTCCAGATTAAGAAAATTTAGAAATGTACCGAAAGTTGGAGCCTTGATTTTACCATAATAATAGAATTTTAATACATTTCTTTTTACACATTTTATAGACCAACATAGGGACAGATTCTCCTTGGGCTCTGTCTCGTAATTCCCAGCCCTGTTCTCCATGTTTCTTCCCACTCTGTTTCTCTGAGAGACATTAGATGTCTGAGTGTATAAAATATTCACAAAATGCCAGGAACGTACATCATGTAATTTTTTCAATCTAATAATTAAGTCTGATATAGCATCCACATGATCCTCTTTTGTTTTCTGAAATCTTGGAAAGTGTCCTTATAAGAGCCATGGAGTGGTTATGTTTGAAACAATTTGGCAACCATAGTGATGTGTTTGTAACCCAAGTAACAAACCACCCCATTGCATTTCCCCAGTAAGAGTAGGTTGTGGTAGCACATCAGATTTCCTGGACTGTGACTGCGTTAGGAAAAAAAATTTTTTTCTACGTGAATCCTACATCAGATTTCGTGGATAAATGTATGGGAGAAAAAAGACCTCTCTAAAATTTTTCTCTGGTGTTCACAGAGATCACTGGTCTGAAAGTGGAATAGACATGCAAATGAGAAATACAGTCTCTGAATTTGTTTTAGACTTCTCTGTTTATAGAAATACAGCCTTCATTTGTTGTACCTGGTGGCTATTAACTGCTCTAATTGTGCTGTAGACTCGTTAACAAGTGTGTTGAAGTTGCACATTATAATTTTAAAGGAGTTAATTGAATACTAATCCAATGCACAGCACAAAAATTATTTGAACCATTCCAAGGAAAGCCGAAAATCCCACCAGCTGCCTTGGTCCTAGTAAATCCCCTACCCTGTGAAACGGAGAAAATGAATATTCAATATTTTTTCCATTTGAGTCTCTTGACATTCTATTGATTCACTTTATTTTCCCAACAATTTTCTGACAGGTTTCCCAATGTGGATTCTGCAAATTCTTTGATATTCATCTTGTGGTTGCCTTTGAAAATGAGCGCCCTGGCCAACTTTGGGCCGGAGCTTAGAACTGTGGAGCCCTCAAGCCCTCACTTCTTAGATGCCGGCATATGGCTAAAATTTTTACCATATGACCCTGAGATATATCCTCATATCAGGAGAGGAAGGAGGTTGGTTTGTGGGTGCATAAGACCTCAATTATTCTTTTTAACCAGGTTATAGGTGGGATGGGAGTTTGGGGGGTAAAGAGAGGTGCAGAGAGTAGCTGCGTTTTAAGATCCTGCTAATAGAGAAAAAATGAAAGAAAAGCTAATAGTATAGAGAAGACATAGTACTTAGAAACACACAGGTGGGTCAGGAAAGTAACAGCCAACTCAATGACTTTTTATGGAGAAGTAGCAGGGTCCTGCGCAGGGGAAAGAGGAGGCAGGGACTGGTGAGTCCTCTACTGAGCTTATGTTCTCATTCCAGGGGTGCCCTGGCACACAGGCAGGCGACACAGACTCTTCCGTCCAGTTGAATGCTAACTTCCTTTGGAAGAGAGACTTGAGCTTGGCCAAAGCCACATCAGGCCAGAGACTTTTGAGCGCAGAGGTGTTGTGCAGATGCTTTCTCAAACAACTGGTCACCCTGAGCCTCTCCATCGAGTATCCCTTTAATGGGAGCTTAAGTTCTACCCTTAACTCCTGTTTGCATTCCTTGGGACATCCAGCTCTAAGCAATGGATACAGTGTGCTCTCAACAATATTTGTAAAATAAGTGAATGAAAGCCAGACATGGTTGTAATAGTTGGGAGACTGAGAGTGGAGGATTACAGCCTCAACAATTTAGTAAGACCCTGTTTCAAAAATAAAAAATAAAGAGGGATTGGGTGATAATAACTTGATAATATAGGGAAGAATTTAGCTCTAGGCTTTTATTTAACTCCAATGGTTTATATATCTGCCTTTAGAATAGTACTACACTGTTTCAATTATTGTAGCTTTATATGGTTTGAAATCAGAAAATATATATCTTCTAGCTTTGTTCTTTTTCAAGATCGTTTTGGGTACCTAGAGTCCATATTCCATATTAGGATAGATTTTTTTCTGAAAAATAAATATATAAATATATGATAGTTTCACCTAAAATATAGTAAAAAAATTTTCTCTGGTAAGAAAGAAAGCAAAAGGAAATATGGAAATGTTATCTTTAAGTCATCAAAAGCTTGGTATCAGACAAATGAAACTGTTATGTGAGATTATCATTTTTAATTTTAGATAAATTGCCATAATACTAGATGTCAACTACTAAGCCAAGCATGGGAGGGAGGGATAGGGAGAGAATGGGGTGGGGATTGGGTGGGGGCTGACTGGGAAAAGTCATGTATGTCTACAAAAGTATGTATCCTACTATGATGTATGAATACAGTGCACCAATAAAAAAAAAAAGAGGGATTGGGGGTGGGTGTAGGTTGAAGGTAGAGTCCCTGGGTTCAACTCCTAGTACCAAACTAAATAAATAAATAAAAACAAGTAAATTAATAAATGAATGGGTGAACAGATACATGGTCTATCATGTAGAAAATGTGAGCTTGGCCTCTTATTCAAACTAGACTTGTTTACTTTCACATTAAGAGTAGCTGTGTGAGGCAATAGCTTATCTGCCTGTGTATCATCGACTAGTGTACCTTAAAAAATGTCTAAAAAAAGAGATGAGTGATGGTTAAATAGATACTATATGGCATTTGGCATCTCTCTCCTACCCAAGATGTTGGCAGGGAACATCTTTGGGTGTACGTTGAAGATGGACACATTCAGTTCCATTTCTCCCCTAAAAATTGTGCTCGCTAAGACTTCTCCACCTGGAGGTCCCTAGTTAAATACATAAGTCCATTCAATTAAAAAATTTTGAGCTGACTTTTTTGACTGTCTTTCTATTGACTTGGGCAAACTGGCTGTGGAAGGAAACTAAGCCTCAACAGTTTTCCTCTCTGCTGATTGTATCTAAAGAAACAAACAGCTTGTTTAGAGCCTCATACAATGATGCTCTTGCACATTTAATTTTTATTTTTTCCTTAAAAAAAAACAACAACTTTGTACCTTAATGTAATACAACTTTAAGGAAAATTTAAAATATTTCTAATTTGTTTGAACAAGGTGGGGTGGGTTTTTGCAAAATAAAAACTAATCATTTCAAACACACATATTTTTTTCAGCTTTGTATAATAGCTACTTTTAATATTCTTCTTGGATCCAAGAAGGCTCTTAATTAAATACCTGTCAATTAAACACCTCCCCTCCACTAATACCAATGAGAAGATATAAAAGAACAGAGACTGTGTCTTCTTAATTCACAAACAGCTCCTTATATACAACACAGGATTAGCATATTACATATAATAATTGCTACTGACATGTATTCATTTTTCACATCAACAAGGACAACATATTTCTGACCCAAGAGCCAAATCTCTTCTGCTATTCATTCCTATAAATAAAGTTTTATTGGACCAAAGTCACATTCATTTATTTGCCTGTGGCCTGTGGCCACTTCTGGGTCCCAGTGAGAGTTATGTAGCTGTGACAGAAGCCAGGTAGTCCACAACGCCTAAAATATTTCAGCATGGACTTTTCCACAAGAGTTCACTAACCGACCCCTGACTTACAATGTGTCAGGCCATGGACAGGACTGTTGGGGATGATCCCTTTACAGTTCCCCAATATCCTGAGCTGCCCACGTGCCATCACTCCCATTTTCTAGGTGAGGAGGCTTACACAGAGAGGATCTATAAGAAGCCTTGGGAATGAACTCCAAGGCACACACGCTTCACCACCCCTGCCCACCTCCCACCAAGTGAAGAAGTAGGCACCCTTGCCTTGGGGCAGGAAGCTTCTGGCTAATAACTGGATTCAGATGGCAGGGTGCTCCCCTGCTTCTCAGCATCACCCCAAGCTGCATCACACATGGCTCTGATAAGAGAAGGTGGCCATCCAGGAATGATTTCCAGAAGGTACTGTGGCCGCAGGACCTGGGGAGATGGAGGGCCCGTCTACCTCCAAGCCTGTGCGCTGAATACCGAGAGCAGAGCCTGGCAGACTCGGCCATCAAGCTCTCAAGTCTATAGAGATGAATTTTGTGTCAAGATTTGAGTTCTGAGGCCACATGGAAGCCCAGCAAGACATTAGCTGTCACCATGCTCTTTACACACAGGAGAAGGATGCTCAGAGGCCTTGTCCTGGTATCCCTGTGTTGGGTACCATGCAGAGAGACCATTTACTCCTGGAGAACTTTCACCTCCTCCCAAGGCCAGTGCCCCTCCGTCTGTGGTGGCCCTGATGAGATGACTGAGGGGACATTTCACCTTCCATCAGAAAAAAAATGAAGAGAAAGAGACTAGCAAACAAATAGCTGTAGTGTGAGTGGACTTCTTTCATTAATTTTTTTAAACCCTCTGCTAATGACTTGGTGATTTTCACAGTAGTAAATGTGCTGACTTAAAAAATCCGCAGGAGGTCAATAATTTTCTCTCTGCCTGTCACTGTGCTGATTGTGGTTCTGATGCGCCTTAATTACAGTACCTACAGGTGGAGTATTACACAGTGTTTACAGTCATCAGAAAAGATTTACTAGGAAAATAAAACTGCGGGCTTCCTTGGGGTTGCAACTTGGCCGGCCAGCCACAGGTTAATGCCTGGGGCTTGGAGCTGAGACACCCCCCAGCCCCTCACAGCAGCTGATGGGCTCAGTGGCTCCTTCCCACACTGGCAAGCTGGAGCTTAAATGAAGAATCGACAGGAAGTTCCAGAAATTGCTGTTTCAGGATCTTCGGGTTAAAGAGGAAGCGTGTGTGTGTGTGTGTGTGTGTGTGTGTGTGTGTGTGTGTCCCATAGGTACAAGAGGGAGGCAAAGAGAGTAAGGTAGATAGATAAAGACTGTCCAATTGTTTAAAGAGCAAACTTTCCATTACCTGAAGAGGAGCGTTCGTAAGTCAAGGGCTGACCTGGCCTCCAAGTCTGTCTTTTATCCAGGAAGAAAAACAAGGAGAAACTTCGTGGGGAGACCAACAGCTGTGTAGTTGTGGGGTTGAGGAGGAGGGCTAAGTGTTGCTGTTGGTTTCTGGTTATTTTTTTCTGTTTCATTTTGCCTTTTGCCTATTTCATGAGACTTTAGTGTGAATTTGATTAGAAGGGGCCAGCAGGCTTCATGATCCAGCAGGGTGATACTTGTCAGAAGCTAAAGTCACCAACCCTTCACTCAATCTCTGTGCCTCATGATTTTCATCCACAAAAGGGTTTAATAGTTATATTTGCCTCGTGATGTCCTGGGGGATGGTTACTGAGATAATATGCAGAAAGTGAAGTTGGGGTTATAGCTTAGTGACAGAGGGCTTGCTTAATATGTACAGGATCCTGAATTTGTTCCCCAGCACCATCACCTCACAAAAAGCAAAAAGTGTTCACAATAATGCTTAGCCTTTAGCAGGTACTCAGTTTAAGTTATGCATCAGAAGTCACTGAGAACATGGACAGTTTTTATTCATTTTTAGTTAATAGAAATGCGATGTTATCAAAGTGTATAAACTTCCCTAAACCTCAGTTTACTCATCCATAAAATGGGGATAGCAGGACCTCTCCATGGGGATCAAATGCAGAGGACTTCTCATAATAGTAAGCCCTTATATTTGTTATTAGCAGTAAACATGAGAGTTTTCCAGCCTCTACAAATGGGTCACATCCCCAAGTGTCTGCCTAGCCATTGTTAAGTCTCCCTTTCCTCTCCAAGGGGACACTTAATTTCTTAGTCATTGGTTAACATCCTTCCCAGCAGAGCATGCCTGGGTTTCTGGTTAAGTCTACGCCTGGCTACTAAAGTCCTGAGAGTATACACTCTATTCTAGAAATGGAGCTTGCAAAGCCATAGCTTGTCTTGAGAGGGGATATCCCAGAGATGAGGAGCCATGATAGAAAAGCCCTTCAGTGGAAATCATCCACCCGCATCGCAGAGCAGCACCTGCATGGGTCCCATTCAACAACCAGGCAAAGTACTTGAGGGTTTCATGTTTTCAAGAAAATGTTCATGTCCGTCTGTGGGAGAACAAGTCTGTCATTACTGTGAATAGGAGCCATACCTCCTCAGTGGACACCACATTTTACAGCACAAAAACCTACTTGGCTCAAGGACCTAAGTGAAGACAGACCACAGCTTTCTGGCATCCTGGCTCTGGTCCATCCTCATCCTTGCCAAATGGCTTCTCTGCAGAAACTCTTTTTTGGGGGAGGGTACTAGAGATTGAACTTAGGGATGTTCTATCTTTGAGGTACACCCCCAGCCCTTTTTTTGTTTTGCAGTACTGGGGGTAGAATCCAGGGGCATTCTACCACCGAGCTACACCCCCAGCCTTATTTTTTATTCTTTATTTTTGAAACAGGGTCTCACTGAGTTGCAAATGGCCTCAGTAGGTAGCTGAGGCTGGCTGCAAACTGCGATCCTCTTGTCTCAGCCTCCCAAATGCTGGGTTACAACCTGTGAGCCACCATGCCCAGCTCCCAGCCTTTTTTACCTTTTGTTTTGAAATAGAGTCTCACTGAGTTGCTGAGGCTGGCTTCGAACCTGCGATCCTCCTGTCTCAGTCTCCCAGGTACTGGGATCACAGGTGCACACTCCCACACTCGGCTCTGCAGGAGTGATGGTTATGCCTAATAAAAGTAAAATGAGGAAGTAAAGAATAATAGAAGAAAGGGAGAGAAAGAGGGAGGGAGAAAAACTTTGACTCTTCTATTACCACCTGGTCTCATTGACTGTTTTTTCACAAACATATGAACTTAAAGTGTGAAATGAGAGAATTCCCAGACAAAACAGGATTTTATCAACCTTTGCCATGCCATTTTCTTTCTGTGTCCCTTCTTTCTACCTTCCTTCCTGTTAAGCATAAAGAGCCTGGGAAATGCTCAGAAGGGAGCTGACCCTGGTGGCGCACACTTGTAATCCTAGCATTTGAGAGGCTGAGACAGGAGGATCATGGTTTGTGGACAGCCTCAGCTACTTAGTGAGGCCGTTGGTGACTCAGTGAGACCCTGCTTCAAAATGAAGAATAAAAAATAGGGGTGTAGCTCGGAGGTGGAATGCCCCTGGGTTTCAGGTTTGATCCCCAGTAACCCCCATAAAAGAAAAACTCAGGAGGTTCACTATTGGGCTGTACTTCTCTCTAAAAGTTGCAGACCCTCTGCCCCATGACTTTAAGTTTCTCAAGCCCACCATGAGTCCCTCTGGTTGTTTTGCTCAGCTCGAGGGAATGTGCAGGAAGAAGGAACATTCTGTCCCTGCTTCACCTGAAGTCCTTCTAGCCAAACCGACTCTGTCTCTGCTTGGGGAAGCCTAGGGCCTTTCTTGGCCTGACAGCCAGTTTCATTAGCACCTTGTGCTTTCCTTCTTGGGCGGATGCTTTTGCAATTGGGTGTTGGTGACCAGATTGCTTTGTGAACTATCAGTTACCTGGACATTGTACTGGGCAGAGTGGGGTGGGGGGTGTGCTCACCAAGACTTAGATGTAGTTTTTACTACTAGATTGCCTTTAGAACTTTATAAAACAAATGACATCAACAGAGTAAACATCTGATTTTTAGAAGTCTAGTGTATTAGATCCAAATCAGATTGGAGGAAGTATAAGAATTAATCCCTTGGTTGAAAAAATGTGGAGAGGCTCAGATCTAATAAAGGATATGTCCAACGTCACTTGTTCACAGACACGCAGAATATAAGTCACATCTGCCTCTGGGATTTGCCATATTATAACATATTATATATTATAACGTATTATATATTATAGCATATTATAACAGCCTTGCCACCAGTCTTGCACACAATCTCAAGACACAAACTACTGTAAGTTTGCAAAATGTTACACATTAGGCTACATTAAGATGATCTACTGTGTTTTTAAATTCAGATAAATAGTATTCTGCCCACAAAAATGGCAGCAGAACTTTGGCTCCTGGGGAAAGGGGGTAATTAGCATAGTGTTCACTTGTGTGCGTGCTTGAGTGTTTGAAATCACTCGGTAACACAGGGACCTCGGAACAATCAGGGACAATGGCCACAGAGCTGGACGTGGAAGACTTGCCCACACAGGGCTGCCAGGTAGAGTTCCACATCTGCAGGAAAGCTCACACATTATACGCTAGTGGCATTTCCAAATGAGAGCAGTTTACTTTATGGTTCTATGCAGCATGCACGGTCCTTCTGAAGTGATTAAATAAAGAAATTGTATTAATCCTTGGCATGTCTATCTCGGTTCCTTATCCTGGAGGAAGAAGAGGTAAGTAGTTGATCAAAAGGACCCAAACCAAATTTCTAGTCATTTCTGGCCATGGTTCTGCCTCAAACCAGTGGTATAACAAGGCAAATTACTTTGCCTCTGTCCATTTTACTTTTCTCTAACTACTCATGCTAGGTGGTCCCTTATAGAGTACCAGATTTAGAAGCGAGAGAGAGAGGGGGGGGGAGAGAGAGAGAGAGAAAGAGAGAGAGAGAGAGAGAGAAAGAGAGAAAGAAGAAGAAGAAGAAGAAGAAGAAGGAGGAGGAGGAGGAGGAGGAGGAGGAGGAGGAGGAGGAGGAGGAGGAGGAGGAGGAGGGGAGAAAAAGGGTGGGCCGTGGTGGTACGGGATTGTAATCCTCGTGCTTGGGAGGCAGAGTCAGGAGGATCACGCAGGGTCAAAGCCAGCTTTGCTGGCTTAAGAAACCCTGTTTCCAAATAAAATATAAAAAAGTAGGTATGAGAGTGTAGCCCAGAGGTAGAAGGGTTCCATCCCCAGTACCACCAAAAAAAAAAAAGCCCAGATGATATAATGAACATATATGACTAGTATTTGTTCCTAGAAACATACAAGGGAAAGAGAGAGAGAGAGAGAGAGAGAGAGAGAGAGAGAGAGAGAGAGGACACTGATATGGTCTTTCATAGATTTCCAGTCTTTTAAGGACAGCTCACAGCATTAGAGGTATGCAGTTTTAGAAAATTCCTCTGAGATTTAGATACCCCCCCCCCCAAGAAAGCAGGACCTTTTGCTGAAGATACAGGCCCCCTCCTGACTGTTCTGAGAGCCAGAACCCTTTTTGGTGCAGACTTTCTCAACAGAAGACAGTGTTGTACTGGGTGCCCTACAGAGAGCAGGGTGGAGGGAAATTATGTCTATCCCTTCCATACAGAAATAATTGCAATTACCCACCATCCTGTGCCTTTGGTGTTCTGAAGACCGGAAAATCCCACAACTGGAGCCTAAAGTAACCATCCTGAGTGGATCCCAGAAATGGACCTGGGCCTCCTCCTTCTTCTGAGTGAGTGAAGGCAGCCCATTTCAACCCAGGTGTCCACTAAAGTAACCATCCTGAGTGGATCCCAGAAATGGACCTGGGCCTCCCCCTTCTTCTGAGTGAGTGAAGGCAGCCCATTTCAACCCAGGTGTCCACTAAAGTAACCATCCTGAGTGGATCCCAGAAATGGACCTGGGCCTCCTCCTTCTTCTGAGTGAGTGAAGGCAGCCCATTTCAACCCAGGGGTCCACGGAGTAGAGTATGTTGGCAATAAAGAACGGAGGAAGATGCTGGGATATTCAGCGCAGTTAGCACAAAATCCAGTCATTGAAGCAGGGTGAAATATTAAGATTTTTATTAATGTTTTGTAAACATTTTCAACACAACCTTTCAACAGTTTCAGAGAAGACTTTCTGATGTAACACAGCGAGGTCCCTCCCATAGGAATCATGGCTGACCGTTTGGTTTAGGTCTTCTGCAATTTACCAGCAAGGAGTTCCTGGAAGTGTGGGGCCCTGCTCCAGGCAGCGTGATGTGAGAGCGGAAGTGTGTTGAGAGCATTTTCACAATCCTCGGATTCGGCCCTCGAGAGGGGCTTCCTTCCACGTATTCCCAGATCGGATGGGCAAACAGAGCCCCAGTGTCTCTAAAACCCTTCTGAATCCTCCCACCAGGGCCCCTACATTGCTGGCAGGAAATGAATTAACCCAGACCCCCAGACAGGTTCCATGAGTTGTGCCTCACGTCCTAGGTTTCATAAAGAAGCAGGCAGAGCAGAAATGTTGAGACAATATGATGTGGAGACCATTTTTACAGATGGAAAAAAAAAAATAAAAAAGGAGAAACAACTCTTGGCTTTAGACACAAACTCAGCTTTCCCTTGAATGCTGAAAACCTATGCTTTTGGCACATGTTTGGAGACTGCTCCAGAGGTATCCATCTTCCTCCCTTTACACGTTAATAGGTCTTTGGAAAGAGTTTTCCCATCTCTGTTTTTCCTCTCCAGCACAGTCTCCATCTCTCTTGCCTTTTCGGTGCAGTCAGAGCTCCCCAGCAGCGGGGTGCCCTCGGGGAGGAAGTTGGAGACCCCAGCACATGTGGATTTAAAGTCGGCCTGTCGCGGGCCAACGAGGACGGTTTGGGCTCCAGACTCGGGCGGCCAGCAGATGGCGCTGTGCCGCACGTTATGGACTCTCGGGTGCCCGCCGGCAGGCGCTGGGAATCCCGGCTGCTCAAAGTTTCTAGTGCCATTTCTGGCCTGAAACAAATGTTTGTGGAATTAAGTAGTGATTTCCTTTAGTCTGCGCCACTATTACTGGCTGCGTTTTCAGGCCTAGATGTTAACATATGCCACAAAGTGCCTTTTTCTGGTGAAATCAGGAGTTTCCAAGCACGCTTCCCCTCTACTGTTTGTCATCTAGCAAAGGTCTGCATTTTCTGATAAAAAATAACTCGTAAAACTTCCATGCTAAGAGCTAAAATGGTTTGGAAGACAACGAAGTGCTGGGACATGTAAGTAAAGAGAGCACCTAAGATTTTTTTTTTTTTTTTCCTAAACAAACAAGGGAGTGGGAGGGGTTTCTCTTATCAGGCGCAAAAAAATCAAGCCTGAAAGTGGTTGGGAAACCCAAGCATTCCCGGAAAAGTGGCCGGCTGCTGGGAGGCAGGGGTGCCTTTGTGACTTGGTGATTGCTGGAAGCACTTAGGTGCAGTGATCAGAAACGTATAATTGTGGAGAAATTTTAGGAAAGGCGTGGGGCACCCTTTGCACAACCAGAAGGCTGTGGGTCAGAACAGAGTCCAAGGACGACAGGTCAGGGTGCGATTGCTTCTCCACGCCAAGCGCCTCCATTAGTCAGGGCTCGGTATGTATTTAATGTAGCCATAAAATCCGCCTTCTCAAAGTAAACAAGGCGAGCCAGTGTGCATCTCCGACAAGATGTATGCAGCTTTGTTTGGGATAATGGATTTGACACGAGTAAAAACAGTGGGGATTAAATGGACCCAGTGCGAATAAATATGACTAATTGTCATCTCCTCCTATCCGTGTAAACATCTCTAGCACTGAAGACCGGGAGGAGATGGGGGAGGGGGGCAGGGGCCTGGGGGCCGTGAGTCACCGTGGAATTGATTCATAACTGATTGATGAAGCCGGGGAGGAAGAACAAGGGCTCAGCCTTTCCTTAGGCACTGAGGTGCATATAGCTTTTTAGATTTTTAGAATTTCAAGGCATTTCATTGCTTAAATTTGACCGTGTATCACAGTCCTGCAGAGAGTACACAGCTGTTCTGTCCTCTGCAGGGTAGAACTGGGCTTCTTTTCTTAAACATTGATTGCATTTTTTGAAACTGGTAAGACCGACCCAAACATCTTTCATACAGAAGGACAAAATTTGAAATCTAGTTCTATACTTTTAAAATGTTTTCGGCGAGCAATCCAATTATTGCATCTCTTCATATACATAGAAATAATACGTAACTTTCTTACCCACTCTCCATTTATTTTATAAATCAAGAATTACAGCTATGTGCATTTAATTTTCTTAGATAATGAACGCATATATTTAGTACTGAAATACATCTCTCAAAGTAAGAAATATTTTCAAGCTTTGAAACTCAATCATTTGAAACAGTAACTATATTTAATATGATCAAGTAGTATAATAGGGTATATTAATTTACTGGCATATGTTTTTAAACATTCCATGCAGTTTTTTATCACCTGTTTTCGTTTTTAAGGTAAAGATCAAAGCCATTTTTTCTAACTCAGTGTCATTTATAATGCCAATGCTTGCTATTTGTGTGTGAATATTGTCAATGTAGTAATATGAAACTTTAGTTCCGTGGGTAATAGCAATGTTTAAGGCTTACTGAATACTACAAACATTGCAAATGCTATCTGCAATACTCAGAAGCTGATTTTTGCATCAAAATTTAGAGCTGTCTTTCATCAGAGCCACATGAAATTTAAAATTAGCCAAGGATTACAGTTTGCAATGAGGAATGTCTCCACCTCCAATATGAGCAAATGTCATCGGAGTGAAAGGGAGAGAAAAGAGAAGATGTGACTGTTTTGACACAAATGAGTGGAGCTTAGTGTCGGTTCATTTTTAACCTCATTCCAAATTATCTTTCAACCACCCTGATATTTCTGCACGGAGATAATCACATCTCATCAGCCTCCTCCAAAGCCCGCAGCGATGCAGCGACGTCCTCAGAGCTAATGTTTCTTGTTAAATCATATTGCTAAACAAATGGTTTTAGGTCCTGCCGCTGATTGATAGAAATCAGCTTGCTGGATGGACCCCCGCCCTTTCCATCATTTGAATTTATTTTCTATCCTTCAGTAATTTTAATTGTACATGAGGTATGTAATTGATTTTCCTAGAAAGGTAAGGACATGACTTTAAAAAAATGTAAAAGCGAATCTGACCTATAAGTGTTGAAGATAGAGACCTGTTGAAAATATTTCTGGGAAAATAAGCAAGTGGGTTCACACCCATATTTAATAGAAGAAAATCCTTCTTGGCGAAAGAAACAAAATGTGGGACTTCAGGAGAAGAAAAAGTTACCCTGGCTTTAAATATGCACGATCATTCTTAACATCATTTAAGAATTCCCGCACCATTGAGGTTTAACAAACAAACAAAAAAAAAAAAAAAAAAGAACTGGGTTTATTTATCTTATCAGTTTTACATCTGCAAATGTAAAATCAAAAACTCCCTGAAAAAGAGTATGTAAATGACTGACTGGCTTATCTTGACACAATTTGCCTTAACTTCACTTCTTCTCACTTCAGTCATTTAATTTGTATGGTTTCCAAATCAAAGTGACTATCATCTATTAGTCCCCTTGGTGACAGAGGGCAGGGCACTGTTGTATCAGAGTTAATAAAGCAGAAACACAAACCTAATTATTGGGGAGATAAGCCATGCTGGCAGGGATCTGTCCTCCAGGTTCAAGCTCTTTGCACCCAGACAGATTGGAGTGAGTCCGTGTACACAAGGACAGACAGACAGCACAGCAGCAGGTTGGGCACATTTGTTTTTATAGTAGCAATACTGATAAATTTCAGGACTTACCTCCCCAGAGGATGGGGCCGTACACTGTGCATCTACAAAGGGAAGCAAGTGTGTAATCATTAGTCAAATGAGATAATGGGAGGGGGAAGGTGCTTCATAACTGCACGGGACAACACAAATGGAAAGTGGCATTGTGACAAGGGCATGTGTGTGTGTTTAAATATAGTCTACACACATGCATTAAATTGCTCCTTGTACAGTGGGAGGGAAGGGGGGAGAGAGAGAGAGAGAGAGAGAGAGAGAGAGAGAGAGATTGATTTGCTCTTCTAGTGCCAGCAGTTACATGCACCATGGAATCCCTCACTGTGGAAAACTTAAAGTATTCATATATGTGTAGACATATATGCACATATATAATATATTGGCATAGATAGTGTAATGTTAGCAAAGTGACTAAAAAACTTTTATAGCATAGAAACTGAAAGAACATTTGATTTGTTGATTATTCAGATTATATCACACATCATAAAAGAAACCTCGCCATCTTGCATACGTCTTCATATGTGTTTAGGCACAACTACCACACTATCGTCAGTATTGACATCTGTTCCAATTCTTTTCCTCCTAAGTTAAAAAACAGAAAAGCCCTACCTGGTTAAAAATCACAAACGGAAAAAAGATATTCATAAAAAAGTAATGTCCCTGGATCTTGAAATTATCAACAAATACTATATTAAAATTGCAAAGTTATTTGCCCACTTGGCAATAGGTAATGAACCTAAGTATGCAGAACGAACTTTAATAATTGAGGAAACTGTGCAATTAAACTAAAAGCAGCTGAAAATTACAAATAGCATTAACTCTCCAGCTTAGCAATAACATTATTACTTCCAATATCTAGCCAGTCCATGTGGATATCAAGAAAGCTGAGAAAGACTCAAGTGACTGTACATTTTACTCTGATAATGACCACAGATATATTGACATCATTTTTTAAACAAAAGGAAGTACTAATAATTCTTTTCTACAAGATATCTCAGAGTGACCATGTGGCTGGAATTGCACAAAAGCATCTCACTAGGAGGGTTTTAATTTTGACTTGAAGTTTATGATTTTTATCTGTGTCTAATTTAAATTTAAGTGGATTACATTCAGCAAAGATCTTTTTACTATCCTGGCTGGGCTGTCTCATACGACTTGTCTCTATATATTCAGCTTTACAAATCAGCTAATACACAAAACCATAAGAAGCCTCTTATGCTGGAACCAGGTTAGATGGAAGACACCAGATTAATATTTGATAATGTAGAAGGGCTCTTAATCAGATCTGCTTATTTCAGGACAGAATGTTTCTGCAATTATGATAATTGTTGTGCTAAATATGTTTGTCTTTGTATCTGGCTTTGGGCATAATCTTCTCTCTTGAAAGCCACTCAATGTGGGACTTGAGATTCCTACACAAAACCCAATTAATATTAAGATGACAAGCCACGATGAGCTCCCAGAGAGGCAACAGCTGAACAGACTCTAACATTCTTAAGTACAGATACTTGAGTGATCAAGTACATCTGAGGGAGACACACAGTTCAATAATCCCTTTCTCAAGGAAGTCAAGAGCCCTGTGAGATACGAGGGAAATCAAAGGCGCACATCAGAAAGAAAATGACGGCTGTGGCCCGGTAGTGTCTCTATTAAAATGCAAAAGTTATGGATTTTTTTCGGGGTGATGGGAACCTTTTCTGTTTTTATTGATTTCTTTTTATAGCTTGATGATTTCTCTAAGATTATCTTAAAAGCTTAAAGAAAAAAGGGGCCTCATCAAAAGGTATCCTAGATGACAGGAACGTGGAGAGTTTGGGCTAACTTGATGTGGCAAAAGAGCTGTTCGGTCCAGGGGGAAAGCGCTTCTCCTCGCTCCTCAGCCTGGGCGAACCAACCCTGCAGTCTCTACAAATGAAAGATGCTTGGCTGCGTTGAAGCTCGCGGTAAACACCGTGCTGGCCTCTGGCTCACTGAGGAGGGGTGCGTGGCAGGCTAGAGCTGCCGGGGCATCCTCCAGAGATAGAGACATAGAGCCTTGTGCTAACACATGTGTTCCCATTCTCCCTGTGTAAAGCAGTCGTCTTCACACCCCGATCCCCAATTCCCTAGCATCATGGGTGACTCCTTGAATTTACGGCTACATTCGCTGTCCGGAGGTGACATCCCAACCCATTGATTTGTAATCAGAAATTGGTTTCCTGTCACTTTAAAAGGAAGCACTAAGGGGCAGTAAAAACAAGGCTGTCTGAGCTAAATGGAGCTATAGTTCAGGCTCTGGGCCGTTACACACTACCTTTCCAATGTATTTATTACATTAAAAAAAACCTCTGTAGTGCACTTTACATGGCTGGTGACACCCTTTTCAGTGACTTACTGCTCTGTGAAATCAGTTTTGTGGAAACTCTGTCACTTGAGCCAAAAATACACAAAAAACAACATCACACACACACACACACACACACACACACACACACACACACGGCACATCTGTGCAAAAAGACGTGCCAGTAGCAGTACACTGTGTTTCTGCCTGCTCCTGCACCCCTGGATGAGCTGCAGGAAGCCCCCAAGCCACACGGGGAAGGAGCCTCACCTCCAGCCAGCTCTGCCCAGAAGCTTCTGAAAGTGAAACCAACACTCGTGGCCCTTACCAGTTGCCTGAGAAACCCAGAGGAGCCTGTGAGGCCACCTGCCTCATTTGGGAACTTGTTTCAAATGGAGAAATACTACAGTGATCACCTGCCCCCCCACACACACACACACATACGTAAATACTTCCCACAGGCCATATCTGGACAGCTTTCTTTAGACCACCCCTTTATGTAGTAACAGGAAGCCTGGATCCTTATCACTGGAATACTTAGTACCTGGTAGAAACAGACTTTCCCCCTTGGTTATGTTTCCCAAAACTGTCTGTGCCAAATCATTTCTGAGAAAACGTATTTATAGATTCCTCCTGTAAACAAGGTACTGTTTCATAGAGATGCAGCTTCTGGTCACATAGAATTCCCCAAATCCTACTCTGCTTGTCACAGCTGAGCAGGATTTCTGGTGGAAAAGACTCCCCCACCCCAGGGAGTTATGGAGGAGCCTTGCACTGTTGCATCCAAATAGACTCTGCTACAAAATCAGAGACAATCCCGCTCACAGAGTGAATTGCCCCAAATTGTGAGGTATCTGAAACAAAATGTGTCCCTGTTGCCTTCTGAGATTCCTGCTAATTAATATTCAAAAGGCTCAAAGAGGAAAAATGGATACCTAAATCATACATATGTATATGCCTTTTAAGCTTTATTATAAAGGCAAAATAACCCCTTACTTGGTTAAAATCCAACTTGAGTCAACATACAAAGGTGACTGCACTGTAATACTAGACATATCTGCATTATGTAGGCATGTAACTGCACCACCAGAATCTCTCAATAGTAATTATTATGCCAAGCACCCTGTTGGCACAATTACACTAAAGCTCTAATTAGTAGCAGTAAGATTAGAACCCCTACATGTTAAATCTGTAGAAGCAACGCTGAGTGAAGGATTTAAAACAGTTTCAAAACATTGTATTGTCTTTATTACAGTCTTTATACTTCAGTAAAGAAGGGTTTTCTATAAAATGCACTTAAAATAATCTGGTCCTGTCACTAAAAATAGGAAAGATAAGGTAATTGCAGTCAAACCTAGTGAGTCGGCTTGCTACCTAGGTGCATTAAATCGAAAATGACAAATCTGGTGAACTGCACTGGGAGATCCGTACTTCCTCCCCGCTGGACACCTTGGTATTTTTCCAACCATCAGCCAGAAGAACACCCAGGAGCCATGCTTGTCACAGTCAGCCTTCCCTTCCCTGGCTCTTCCATTACCTTGGAGGAGAGGAAGGAGCCCAAGGCGGGGAGTTGCATCCGGAGCAGATCCTCCTGGCCAATCTCGTTTCAGCACCAGGAGATGTACCTGTCTCCTTAGTGACTGCGACGCTCTCTCATGCAGGGAACGCAGCTTGGGGCTGCTTCTCCCCTCCTAAGACACCAGGCTTGCCGGGCAGTTTGGCCACCTGCTGGGCATGAAGCTGGGAGTCTGGGGTCTGGAGTGGAACTCTCCCCACCCCCAGGAGGGAGGCTCACAGTTGAGGGGTACACCCCTCAGTGCAGAGGACTCAGCCAGACTGAGGGTAGGCTAAGGAGAGGGTGACACTGCAGCCCCCACCTAAACTTCTGAAATAAAAAGCAGAAAAGCAGACCTGGACTGACCAACACCAGATGCATTTTCTTGTGTAGGGGAATTTTTGTTTGTTTGTTTGTTTGTTTATTACTGGGGATTGAATCCAGGGGCATTCTACCTCCGAGCTCCCCCCACCCCAGCCTTTTTATTCTTTTTAAAATTTATTTTAAAACAGGGTTTCACTAAATTGCTGAGGCTGGCCTTGAACCGGTGATCCTCCTGTCCAAGGTACCGGGATTACAGGCATTAGCCACCATGCCCTGATGGGTTGGGGAATCTTTTCGTTGGCTTTTCCCTTGAAACTGAGTAATTGGTACTTCCTAAAATATTTTAGGGAACATTTGTATTTCTAGAAAAAATGTTTAGAAAATATAGATATCTACTATATTTGATGATTGGCAAATAAGATATTACCTCAAATTAGAGATTAGCAACTGGGGACTAAAAAATATTTAGTGGATCACCCAAGATCACAGTGTTAGTAAGCTGAGGAAATCATAGATACTCCAGTTTCCATGCCCCTAGTGAAGTACCTCTTCAAAAATGTTGCTTTGTAATTGTCTGTAGAAAATAAAGAATATAACATAATTGTCACAAACATTTTAAACAAAAATATTTTAAGGGCAAAAAATTAGGCTTTCAGAGAAGGGAGAAAAAAAACAATATCATTTCATCTGCCTGGAAACCCCCTCCACACAAACCCCTTCCAGACACTAATGTGTCTTGGTCCTCAGCAGACACTGGCATTGGGCAGCATCTTCTCTGTGCCCTGCTTCATATCCACTGACACATCTCCCACCCTCTTTACCTACACAACATCTGCCCTTGTCTGCTGTCAATTTCTAAGTGGAAAAACAGAAAGTTCTGAGCACATGAAGGCCTGAAAGCTGCAGGAGTTGGTAATAAACTGAGTTTCTGCCCACACTTCACCTGCCCTGTGGGCAGAACTCAGCCTTTTCAGTGAGAGCATGTGACATTAAAATCACAATTTTGGGGGTAGTAATCTGCCCAGAAACATCCAAAGAACAGATAAACATTTGAAAGATTCGCCCAGGCTTTTCCATCTAAGCAAAAGCATTATTTACTTTGCTTCTGAAGTGCTAAATCAAACAACGTAGGCAATCTTTGGGATGAAAATGGGAGACAGAATTCCAAAAATGTTACTCTAGTTCTCCATTAGCGTCCCTAAATGGCAGTTATTCCCCTCTCCCAACAAATTTCCCATAATTACAGCGATGCTTATTGAAGGTCTATTTATAAACCATATGTATCTAGACTTTAAACTGTATAGCCTAAGAGCCATAAAACTGTCTACAAGAATGTACAGTGATAAGAAGGCAGAAGTCAGAGGGTGGCCTCTGAATCTTAATAATCGTGTGTATTTAGCCATACTTTATATCTAGAAGTGCTATTTACTGTAAAATTGAAGACCGAGAGAGTATGACACTTTCTGGCGTCTATATTTTATGTTGACTTCTCTTTCATAGCTCCAGACCGGAGGAAGGAAATGAAAACATCCCCCTGCCTCAGAGGTTATCTAATTGCTGTCATAATTTCTGTATTTATATGCACATATGTTTTATCTATAAAAGATATCCACATGAGAGCTGATCTTTCTGCAACTGTTACACAACTATTAAATGTATATTAGTATGGTCATTTTTATTTAATGGAAACAAATAACAGTTAATCTTATTGGAAGGGTTAAGTGGGTTTACTTGGTAAAGGGCAAATCCCTTTGGATGCATTTTTTTTTTTTTTTAAGAATAGCCCCAGTTGCTGACAGATGGTCTTTGTCTGAGTGTAGCTGAGGACAGATACAGTTTCTTTTTACACATTTATGAAAGTTGTAGATATAGATGCTTGGTAATATGCTATGGCCTAGGACAAAGAGCAAGCTTGGTGGACAGAGAGGATTAGATTTCAGATCAGTGACAGATGGCTGGCTTAGCAGAGTCAGATAAAATTAAAAGGTGGGGAGGGGGGTAGATAAAAAGAAACCACTTTCCATGTAAAAGTTGTATCCTTTAAGACAATGGAAGAATGTAACATCCAGCTCTCTTCCCAACCTGGTGTTCAGTTCCTGGATTTAAATTTCTCTTTCCAATATGCATTTTATTTTTGCTTTTACAGAAGAAGAGACGAGATTATTCTTTGTTGATCAAGCTTATCAAAGGGAAACTCAGAAACAAAATAGCTAACAATGTGCCTTTCAACTGGGCCAGAAAAGAACACTTCCATTTGCAGAATCACATGGGATATTTGCATGTGGGTCCTTACCCACGCTACGCCTTCCTAGCTTGAGCAGATTTTTATAAGCCTGACTGTAAAAAAAAAAAAAAAAAAAAAAAAAAAAAAAAAAAAAATCCACCTTTTTGCTTACTCCATATGTACCATTTAAACTCAGAACATCACTATAACCTTCGTCAAATAACCATACAACATATTTAGTGTTAATTTGTCACACTGAAATTATTCATCGGTGTCTTGAGTAAGTTCGATAATATTTATGGGTTATGCCATTCCATGTTTTCTGGCAATGCAGTTTGCTAGATTTCATAGATTTACTGTGTCTGCTTTTTTATGACTGACATAGCAATAACCAGATTGCAAAGATATTTATGTTGTTTGTGGCTTAGCAAGATAATTAAAGGATATAAATTAATCAAGTGCAATTAATTAGAAACTTTATGTTCGCAGCAGTCCTTCTTTGCATGTATAATTTATATTTATTGATTTCCTGGCTTTCATTAGCCTATGTGATAACAGCAAAAATGCATTAGAGAAGAAAATGTACAATTAGCGTGAGAGGAAACCTTGGCATAATGGATAGATCAGCACATGTTTGGGGCAAATATAAAGCTTTGTTAACTGTCATAAGCAGTTACAATTGATGAGTGGTATTTCACTACATATCTTTCCGCTGATTAACGGCGTTTTTAAAGAGTTTCCTTAATGGGAAGCTGATAGGTTGGCTAAATTTACATTTTAATCAGAGTATTTATGATCAGGGCAGCTCTAGAAATTCATTGGCAGAGGGCAGGGGACGTTCCCTGAGGGACTGTCTGTCGGGGAGGAGGCTGTGGGGTGCAGCCGCTCACCTCTTCCTTCCCTGTTTTCTTGACTGAAAGTGTCTGTGTGGGGGAAGAGCAAGAACTCTAGCAGCCTCTTTATACCTGGCCACACCTTGATTAATCCTCAGGAGAAAGGACCCGATACACAAGATGCCAACCCGGTCACACTTTGAGTCTTCTGTCGCTGAGTGTCAAACGCACCCACTGGACAGCTGCAGAGACTCCCAAGTGGCTTCTCCATGGGCTTCACGCGGGAGGGAGAGGTATCTTGGGCTGAGAAGGACGGTGCCCCATTATGACTGCTTTTCTCGTTTCCTAGCAGGATTGAGAGCCAACCTTACCAAGTGCCCAGGAGGCCAGAGTCCCAGGGCCTGTGGAGAGTCCATCTGCAACTGGTAATCCAGAGCCACCATTTTATTTTATTTTATTTTTTATTTTATTTTTTATTTATTTATTTGTTTATTTATTCATTTTTTGGTGGTACTGGGGTTCCTGGAAGTCCTTCTACCTCCGGGCTACACTCCTAGACCTATTTTTATTTTTGGAAACGGGGTCTCTTAAGCCAGCGCGGCTGGCTTCGAACCTGCGCGATCCTCCTGTCTCCGCCTCCCAAGCGCGGGGATTACAAGCATGCGCCACCACGCCCGGCTAGAGCCACCATTTTAAACCCAGAAGCTGGGCCCTTCTGAGCTATCAACTATCCAAATTCGGGTTCTTTCCAGCAGGAGAAGTTAGCTGTGGAACAGCCAGAGAAAAACGACCGTCACTTTGTCATCATTTCTTTCTTCTTTTAAACCAGAGCTGAGGAGGATCCCTCCCCTAGAATTCCCAGAGAAGCCTGGAGTGGACTCTTCTAGCACCTTTCTGAGAAATCTCCTGACGGGTGTCTTAAACCCGGGACAAAGTCATCTCCTAAATGCATACCTGTTTTCCCAGCATGGGGCCTGCTAGGGCAGGGTGGGTCATCTGTCCATCAAATGAGACTCCCTAAGATGGGTCACGGATAGCACACAGCACAATCACCTCAGGACTGGCAATTAGTGAGGCTACAGACTGGGATTCTCGTTTGACTGGTGAAGTGGCCCTTAAATGGGCAGCTCTGCAGGAGAGGACCTATTTCTTGTCATTCCCACGTGGAGATGGTACAATAGGGCTGGACAGCCGTGTTATATGTTTATTGGTGATTCCCAACATGGTCTTTATACTAAAGAATGTCGGGAGGCCCTCTGGAAAGAAAAACAAAATAACATTCCTCCATGGGGGCTCATTCCTGATTCAGAAACTAACCAGGGGGATCTTCAGTTCCCTCCCGAGAATGGCTTGAACAGAGGGAGATGGGGCCCTGGTCTCTCTCAAGCAAATACAAAAGCCACCATCTCCAATCTTGCTAAATGACTTTCCCTCCTGTCTCTGTCTCTGTCTCTGTCTCTGTCTCTGTCTCTGTCTCTGTCTCCCCCCCCCCCAGCCCAGCAGCCTGAGGGCTTAGAATCCCCGCCCGTATTTCCTGGTAGAATTTCATACATAGGGATTGAATATTGACACAATCTCAGAATCTCTTCGTATCTCCTCACCCTGGGGCAATTAGAGTAGGATTGTGTACACTAAAGCGAGGCTGCAAATAAATTATTTCCCATTTATCTCAGTGAGAAGAAGCCCTTATTAGACTTTAAGAAGAAGAAATGAGCAAATATGAGATTAATATAAATGAAGGAGGATACGGTTTCTGCTTTATGTGGTGATAAGCCCTTTTTTCCTCTTTTCATACTAATTATTATTATCATTATTAGTATTATTTTACCCCTCAATTGCCTTAGGATGTTATCCAAGAGGAAGAACTTTATCGGCTGGTGAAAGCTCTACAGTATTATTTATTTCATGTAATAAAATGTATGTAATGATCATGATTAATGTTTGTTTATTGTTGTATCATTGTGTTTTCCTTGCAGTCTCAGTGTGATACTGGTTTAATTAAACTTGGGAGAGGGTGGGTGTGGGCTTGGGTGACAGTCTTCAGAACTTTATACAATAATGGAGTGTGCATTGGGTTGCATTCACATGTCGATTAAGATAAAGATGTCCCCATAAATGACTGATTCTGTTTGTTCTTTTAAAGGAAAGTCCATTCCCCATCCCTTATTGTGTAATTTACAGATAAATTTGTTGTGCCTCAGACCAAATGCTTTTATGTACAGAAATTGCAATGACAGTAGAAATTATGGTAATTGAAGAGTGCTCTATTTTAGGGTTTTCTCTGATCACATGAAGTGATCATCAGCATCTTTCGTGGCCATAATCATGCCTCAGATTCCAAATTATTTTTTATTAGTTTGTTACCCAGTTTAACCATTTGTTCAGAGAAGAGAAAGGCTGAGAGAAAATAGAAAAAACATTGTCTTTGCTGAATGAATATCTCCCTTAAGGAAAAATTGTGCAGGCCCCATTTGGGGCTGTTGGCTTTGCATTTCTGCTGGCCCCTAAATTGGCTTGCCAAGACTCTTATTATATAATTTCTTTATCTCCAAGGGAAAATCAAATGCAGATCTTAAGTGAAGCCGTGGAGTTTTAAAATAAATTCACATTTTTTTTTAGAGCTGAGTTAAGATGTGCCTTACTTTAATAACATTTATAAAACTTTATAGTTTACAAAGTGCTTTAACCTCTGTTGTCTCATTTTGGCATTAGTCTTTGAAGGAGGCAGGGCATGATTTTTTTTATATGGCATACATATCATGCTATGATACAAATATGTATTTTTTGCAGCCTGCTTTTTCCCCTTCAATAACTTATTGTGTATGTTCTTCAAGTGGTATATAAAAGTTTGATTCGATTAGAGACATTTAGGATGCCTTCAGATTTCTCTTATTGTGAACAATATTGGATTAATATTCTTATGAATAAATATACATCCATGCATGTGTATACTTACATACACATATACATATGCATGAACATATGCAGTGTGTGTACATGTATGTATGTATGTGTCATAAAAAGGCAGTTAATGTAAGCATTTTAGTGAAATATAATTTCAATCAAAATAGATATCTTGTTTTTGTGGTATTGGAGATGGAACCTAAGGGCATTCTACCTCCGAGCTACATCCCCAACCCTATTTTTTATTCTTTTTATTTTGAAACAGGGTCTCACCAAGTTGCAGAGGGCCTCACTAAGTAGCTGAGGCTGCCCGTGAACCATGATCCTCCGTTCTCAGCCTCCCGAATGCTGGGATTACAAGCGTGTGCCACCGCGCCCGGCCAGTTGTTTTTTGTTTTTTTTTTTTTTTTAACCATCTCACACTATTTTCTGTGGGTGCAACCATGGGTTTATTCTGTAAATGTGCCTACACAATGTGAGTGTGGCTACAGACTTCCTGTTTCAGGTGCTGGGTCTATGGCCTCGCCTGGGTCACCTCCAATTCCCCTTCTCAGTCCTCATGCGGGCACTTCCTGCCTACCCTTCATAACTAGGCTCCAGTCACACACCTATGTAGATTTCCCAGATCCTCCAAACTCCTATTTCCTTTTCTTCCAGGAGATGTTGGTAGCATGTGCCTCTAGGGTAGCATCTATCACAGTCTACTTTGCGAGACAGGTATTTATGTCATGGTTCCTTCCCGCCTGCCCTAGAGAGGGAAAAGTCACAAGTCAAGGGTCAGTGGTAAATTAATTGCATTAATGAATGGATCTCCTCCTGTATCTATGTCCTGGCAATATGTTCCTCATATCAAGAGTGGAGCCTCTTCCTCCACCCCTCAAATCTGGAATGGTCTTGGCACTTGCTTACAAAGTCTTGCTGCTTACATTTTTAGTGATCTCTTTGTACTCTGCCAGTGATACCATGTGAGCAAGCCCATATTTATCTGTTGAAGGAGAAGTCCCGGGGAGGCCATCCTAGACAGGCTAGTCCCCAACTGATCTACTAAGTTATTGCAGTCCCAGCACTCACCTGGGAATTGGAAATAGGAAGGTCTTAATTCACAGTAACTTTTCAGGTGCATGCTTACAGGATAAAAGTTAGGATTGTTATCCATGAACAATTCTAGCTGAAGTTTCCTGAACCTAACCTGTACCAGAAGAAACTCTCAACCAACTCATATATTTATGAAATATTTTTGCTTAAGCCACACTTGGGTGCTTTGTTACAGAGCAAAAAATAACTGATGATAAACTTTGATGTAGCAAATTAAACATAATCTTATTGAGCACAACTGTTAAAATGGCTATTATCAAAAAGGCAAAAAGTAATAAATTTTGGTAAGAATGTGGAGAAAAAAAGCTTCTTATACACTATTAGAAGGAATGTAAATTAATATGCCCAATATGGAAAACAGTATGGAGGCCCTTTAAAATATTTAAAATAGCCATATGACCCAGTAATCCCACTACTGGGTATATATCCAAAGGAAATGAAATCAGTATCTTGAAGAGATATTTGTATTCTCATGTTTATTGTGGCACTATCCAAAATACTTATTAAGCTAACCTAAGTGTCTATAAACAGATATATAAAGAAAATGTGGCATATAACTTAATAGAATATTCTTCCGACATAAAAAAGAGACAAAGTTTTATCTTTCTCAGCAAACATTGTTATTTGCATGGAAAACTATATCATACCATTATTTATCTGGAAAACATTATGCTAAGTGAAATAAGCAGTGTATAGAAAAAAAATACCGCATGATCTCATTCTTATGTGAAATGCAAAAACATTATCATTTAGAAGTACAGAGAAAAATTGTGGTTACTACAAGGTTGGAGAGGGGAGAGAGGGATGGTGAGATGTCAGTCAAAGGATATATGATTATAGTTAAATAAGAGGAATATTTAAAATATATATCCAGAACACATAGGTAGAGAGAGATAGCAAGTAGATATCATGATTACCTGGGCCAGGGCAGGAGAGGATTGTGGGGGAGGACAGGTAGCATAGACCACAAGAAATGGGAAATGACCACTGCTGCTTCCAGTTTCTTTTGTATGTGATGAAAATGTTCTAGAACTGATTCTGATAATGGCTGTGCAACTCTGTAAACATATTTTAAGAAAACATTGTATTGTGTATATTAACTAATTTATTTATTTATTTATTTGTTTATTTATTTATTTTGCAGTACCAGGGATGGGACCCAGGGACATTCTACCACCAAGATACATCTCCAGTCCTATTTTTATTCTTAATTTTGAAACAGGATCCTGCTAAATTGTGAAGTGCCTCACTAAGTAGCTAAGACTGTCCTAGAACCTACAATTCTCCCATCTCAGCCTCCCAAGTACTGGGATTACAAGCATGTGCCACCATACCTATCCCAGATTGTATACTTTAAATGGAAGAATTTTATGATATGGAAATTATATCTCAACAAAGCTGTTTTAAAAATATATTGATTATTAAGCATAAATTTGAGTTTATATGTTTTTGTTTGTTTTTATGTGTTACATAGATGCTTTGTAGGTAGTTTGTTTTGCCATTTAGGGAATTTCTATAAATAATTAATGCTATCGAATGTCAGTGTGTGAGTTTTTAATTATCCACCTTCAGTTTTTTCTGAGTTAGAAGTTACCTTGATTACAAATTTAATTAATATAACTATTCGACATTGTATTTAGGAGTGATAGTAACAAAGACATACAGCTATGCACCTCAGCTATGGTCCAAACATGGTTTGATGTATCCCCCAAAGATAACGCTAGGACCTTGGTCTCTGATGCACTGGTGCTGGGCAGTGGTGGAACTTTACAAAGTTGGGGGCAGTGAAAAGAAATGAGGTCAATGGTGGGCCACCCTGAGAAGAGACGAATGAGCTCTCATAGGACCTCAGTTAGTTCTTCAGAGAGTAGGTTGTCATAACAACAGTGAGTTTGGCCCCCAAAGCTTCTCAGTCTGTCTCACTGTGCAATCCCTACCGCCTTGCGTGCTCCCACCACAGCCAAGTAAATGCCAGCACTGTGTTTGTGGACCTCTTTACTATGAAATAAATAGAATTAATTTCTTTATAAATGATTCTGCTTCAGGTATTTTTGTATAGTAACAAAAATGCTCTAAGACAGCATGCTTCTAGTTTTTGAACATTTACAAAAATTCTGTTTTTTTTTTTCAAGTCACATTTCTCAGTTTTGTTTCTCTCTCCAGCCCACTTTATTTTCTTAAAACTTCTTTATACTTCAAAGAGCTTTGTGGAGTTTTTTTTTTGTAGGTTATAACTTCTATAACTATTTTTATATATAATTTTGCTTCCAAAATTATATATAAAAACATAACAGTGTGTGCGGGGCGTGGTGGCGCACGCTTATAATCCCCGTGCTTGGGAGGAGGAGACAGGAGGATCGCGCAGGTTCAAAGCCAGCCTTGCTGGCTTAAGAGACCCCGCTTTTAAATAAAAATATAAAATAGGTCTGGGAATGTAGTCCAGAGGTAGAAGGGTTTCCAGGAACCCCAGTACCACCAAAAACAAAACAAAACAAAACAAAACAAAACAAAACAAAAAAAAACAAATAAACAACAAAAGAACATAACAGTGTATTTATTTACTGATTCATCTGAAGGTAACAATAGGCATTTTATGCTAATAATACACAATAGATTAATGTTATTATGAAATTAATTCTGACTTTACAAACCCTCTGGGTTTTATCCTAAAGTGTCTTTTCCCAAAAAAACTAAAAGAGCAAGAACAAAACTCAAAATGTGAATTTCGTTTACCTTGGCTTAGGATATCTGAGTCTGAAAAGCCTTGAAGTATGTTAAAATCTTAGCAAAGATTTTTACAATTGTGATGACCATGTCCCTTGGTTTAGTGACTTTACAAGAGAGTAATATATTTCTGTTTGCAACCTGCCTAGAACACAAATTCTATGTCTTGCCAGATAAATTTTAATAAGTCCTTGCTTAAATGAGAAAACAACGATTCCTAACTTATAAAGGGGGCAGCAGTTTTTTATAACAATGTATTCCTCTAACATTTATTTTTTACTGTTATATCATCTTTGATTAAGTAGATAAACACACACAATGCTTTAGGTACTGGTTACTTTACAGAAATCAAGTGACCAAACCTCCTTTGACAACTCTTTTGATGATTTTTTCCCCAAATCATATACTAAATATAATATAAAGACTTTGAGTTATCTTTTGCACCTAAAACTATATTGAGATTTCTTTTCTTTTGTCTTTTTGTGGTACTGGGGGTGGAACCCAGAGGCTTTCTACCCCCAGGCTATATTCCCAGATCTATTTTATATATATTTGTATTTGGAAGCAGGGTCTCACTAAGTAAGTAGCTGAGGCTGGCTTCGAGCCTTTGCGATCCTCTTGTCTCAGCCTCCCAAGCATGGGGATTACAAGCGTGCATCACCACGCCCGGCTATATGGAGATTTCTCAAAAACTCTCTAGAAGGTCACAGAGATTTGTTCTTGCACTTCATAAATGGAAAGTGCTAGAAATGGCTAAGTTTATTTGAAATGTTGCTATTGGTGAGTTGTATGGGAAAGATGAGCCAATCAGAAAAAATTCTTAGCCTCCTCTATGTTAAATTTGTGCAAGTAAGATGTTACTAACCCACATATTTCAGAAATTCCAAGCTGTGTAGGAAGCTCCTGGGGTGTCAGTTCCCTCCTTGTGCATATTATTTTATTCACCGAGATCTTGAATAGTGTAGGCAGTAACTGCAGTGCTATCAGTCATGATTTGGACTGCTATTGAAAATTCTCTCATAGTCATAACCTTACTTTAACTTGAATCTACCATTTTTCTGGGTAAGGATAAATGCACTTTAGACTTACCTATGAAGTTTTATAAACATACCCATCTTGGCCATACTCCATACTCACTGAATATCTTGATATACTTGGTATATTCTTAGTGTCTGGTTTATTCTTGCTCTATTATATTCTCTCATTTTTTCTCTAGTTCTCTCTCTGGTTCTCTCTCACACACATACACACACACATAAACACACACACACTTAGCTATGTCTCATAATTATTATTTCATATGGTTAAAGATTTATTAAAAATTCTATTTTCCATTTGCTATGGTTTGGATCTTAAATGCCCATAAAGGCCATGTGTTGAAGGCCCAGTCACTGACCTGTGATGCCATTAAAAGCAGTGAGACCTCCAGGAGGCGGGGCCTAATGAGAGGAAGTTAGGTCATGGGAGGCATACCCTTGAAGGGGATATGAAGACCTGGCCTTTTCTCTCCCTCTTCACCTGTCAGCTGCCATGAAGTTAGCAACTTCCT
This sequence comes from Muscardinus avellanarius, assembly GCF_963383645.1. Classification (NCBI taxonomy): domain Eukaryota; kingdom Metazoa; phylum Chordata; class Mammalia; order Rodentia; family Gliridae; genus Muscardinus; species Muscardinus avellanarius. Next base: position 34,092,190 of record NC_137796.1, read on the forward strand.
CCTCCACATGCTCCACCCATGATGTACTGTGCTACCATATGCCCAGAAACAGAAGGGCCAAGCAACCAAAGACTGAAATCTCTGAAACCATAAGGCAAAGGGCCCGTCCCTCCTTTATGATGATTTATCTTGTATACTTTGCCACAGCAATAGAAAGATAACACACCATTTTTGTAAGTCAGATGTAATAGTCACAGGCTTCTCTGAAAATAGGCTGGATCATTTTCTTAAAGACAATGACCTTTTTATCTTGTTTTGCTTGACACAGAAACAACCAAACTTCCTTGTTGATTGCCTTCTTCTTGTTACAAACTCTCATTAGACATTTCTCTTTTGAAAATTATCAGTGATAAATTAACCACAGCCATTTTAAGTTGCCCTTGTCTATGAATAGTTTTTTCTTTTTTCTTTTTTCTTTTTTTTTACTCCACTTGCTAAAGACTTTATAATCAGCTCCAGACCAGAATTATGTCTTCACCAAAGAAGGATGTAAATAAAAAGGAGACCATCACAGCCAGGCATGGTGGTGCATGTTTGTAATCCCAGTACTTGGAAGACTAAGACAGGAGGATCACTGGTTTTCAGCCAGCCTCAGAAACTTAAAATTTGAAGCCTGCTTCAAAAATTAAAAAATAAAAAATAAAATAGGGCTGGGAATGTACCTCCGAGGTAGAATGCTCTGGGTTCAATCTCCAGTACACAGCAAAAATAAAATAAAATAAATAAAATGGACTATCTCAGAACTCTTTGGGAAAAGACTGTACCAGTTACTTCAAACTATTGAAATTTGAAGACATAGACTCTTTTTAAAACTTTTATCTTTATATTTTTATTGGCATATTTAATTATGCATCATAGTGAGATTCAAAGTGGTGCAAACACACATGCACACAGCACTTGGTGTATTTTCTTCTTTAACCCACGTGTTCCCTCCTCCCTCCCTTGTACACATTCATGAGCTTGATAGTGAGCCTCCATGTGCGAATATAACATTATTTGAGCTATTTCCTTTTCAACCCTCCTTTTTCCCTCCTCACTGCTCTCCCCAGTACCCTTCTCCTATGCTACTCATCTCTCTCCTCATTACCCTAACTCCATTTAGAATGTAATCATCAACAATACAAGCAATATTAAATGCTGCCAAGGATGTGGGGAATAGGAACTCTCATACACTGTTGGTGAGATTGCAAATTACTAAAACCACTATGAAGATCAGTATTAGATGCCTCAAAAGACTGGGAATGGAAGTACCATTACTATAACACTTCTCAGTATCTTTCCAAAGGAATTTAAGCTAGAATACTATAGTGATATATGCATACCCATATTTATTGAAGCAAAATTCACAATAGCCAAATTATAGAACGAACCTAGGTGTCCATCAACAGATAAATGGATAAAAATGCGGTATATATACACAATGGAATTTTACTAAGCCATAAAGAAAACCAAAATTATGTCATTTGCAGAAAAATTGATGAGACTAGAGAGTTTTATGCTAATGAGATCAACTGGAATCAGAAAGGCAAAGGTCATATGTTTTCTCTCATGGAAGGGGATATGTGAAAGCTAGAGAGATAACAGGAAACAAAAAAGGGTAGATTTCTAGGTGCAGGATTCCCATGGACCTGCTTAGACAACTTTCAGCCCCTTTCAGCAGGGTGAGTAGTGAATCCTCATATTTCTCCATTCCCTCCCTCAACATCCAGTTTGAATATAATTTTAACTTTCTCATATCTGAAGCAGGGTGTAGTCACCCTTGTCACTGTTTCTACTTGTGCAACCCTTTCTCAGTTCTTCAGTGTGGTTTCTCAGGCATCAGCCTTATATATTGCTCCCTGGTGACAACCTCGTGTGGGACAGCTACATCTAGCCCACTTGACTTCCTGTTGACCCTCACATCCTGCATAGACCATGTAGATAAACCCCATGACCACCTCTCAGTAACAGCATGATCTCCTGGAACTCATGTTGGGATACAAACTGCCAATTAAAACTCTCCTTGAAAAAACTGGGTACAGGTGTTGACCCACATGTTCCTCTCCCATGTGTCCCTATCTCTTGTGCATATGTGGCCTCCAGGCATGCCTTGTACCTTCTAGGAGCTGTAAGTTAGAAAATTTTTATTTTCACCTGGGTCTCTCCTAAACATTGAAGGGGCTTGTCAAGCTTAAAGATTTGTTTAAAGTTAAGAAGCTCCATGAGATTTATAACTCAAGTTCCAGTGGAAGAAGAATGAGATGAATGGGAAAAAAAATTTCTATAACTATTTGCTCAGAATATTATTGATGTTATTTTACTGTTTTTTTCTGGATATACAAGTAGACTCTTTCTCCTTCTTGCCAAAAAGATTATAGCCTGTAGCATAAAACAACTTTGTAAACTTTGCTTTTGAAAACTGTAATGAAACATTTGAAAACTATCTTATTTTCACTGATACTCTTTTCTCAGATCAAAAATCTTACTGTGTATCCTTACTATTCATGGCAATATAGTGTTTTGTATATGTTCACAAGAATTTGTCATTCTTTTATCGGGATATAACTGAAAAATATGCAATCAAGGATCTGTCTATAATATCATTCGTGGGAAGAATGCCCATTTAATCAAGTATGATCACTTCTAAAACTAAGGTTGAATTTATGAGACCAAAACTTAGAAACCTCTCCCAGAAAAACTGGAATCATTTTTTGGCTTATATGGTCCCAATATTAAGGAAGTCTACTTTCTGGTACACTGAGGACTTTGGAACACTTCTGAGATGAATTCAATAAAACACAGGTACTGCAGGTGAAGTGTTGATGGTGAGTGCCTTTTGGAGGAGTGTGTGGGGGTATGGGAATGCAGCTTGGCTTTCCAGCCTGACGATAGCAAATAACAGAGGTTTTTAAAGTCTAATCTAGTACTTCATACAGAAACTTCAAGCAAAGCAAACTTAAGAAAACATGCATGGGAAATTAAAACTCTTCCTACACCTTTGTTAATAATCAGGCCAGAGATAATGAAAACAGTCTTATTTCATGATCATGAATCATCTCTCTTTGAGAGGAGAATATAAAAGAAACTGGAATAAGCAGGAAAGACTATTGAGGCTCTCTAGTTGAAAATGATATAGTATTTGAGGCTAGCCTTCTAGGCTTTCTGATTCCATCTTCACTGACTTTGGGTTGAAAGGTACAGAGAGCTGGTGGCCAGGAAAATGGTACCTCCACAGACCTGCAGTTATGTTGGAGGAGAAAACTCACTGTGAAAGGCAGTTGGCAATTATTTTCAAGCTTGTGTCAGTATTGCTGATCTAATGTGTAGCTGTTCTTTGGCTACTCCTTTGAACTGGTTGTGACATCTGCACTGTTCTCTCATTTTGTTTAATGACTTAAAAAATTTGACCTGTGTTCACTGTATATCATGAACTTACCCTTTTTTGGAAATTTTTTTAGCAATAGGCAATAAGCTATAATCATAGTGTTTGATGACAACATCTGGGTAGGCATTTCTTCTCAGAGATTTATACAAGGACAAATTCCCTTATTCTTGGCCTTTTTTTCTGCCTACGTTCCATTTTCTCACTCTTTGATAATCGCAAATACTCCTTCCCACATTTTATTTCCTTTGTTTCTAGTGGGGCTAAAAGTACTCCCACATGTAGATTGTATGTGAGAAGCAGGCCTGGCCAGCTTGTCATATTAACCTTGTCCCACTGCAGTTGGATAAGGTTGAGAATTTGACTAAGCTAGGCAAGCCAGTCAGTGAGACTCAGCTTTGGAATTCTGGTTGTAAAGAGAAATATCTTTCTGCCAGATTTAATGAAGGGATAACCTTTAAGCCCCTATGTCACTGCATGGAACAACCTTTTCTGAATTTTTATAGAAAAAAAATGAGGCCAAAATGACCTACTTAGATCAAATGGGGTTAGATTTCCAAACTGACATTGTAACAAGAAAGCTATAACATAATACCAATATTATTCAACCCTTCAGTAAATACAGAAGAAAGAACATTTCCTTCAATCCAAAAATCCAGAACTGAATCTTGCTTACTCTAGTTTGCCTGGTTTTCATCAAATGCCCAACCCTTTGCAGTTACAGTAGACTGTTGACTAGATGTAGCTGCAGCAGAGTATTTTGAAAACTCACCTACATCAATGGCCCAGCCACTGAAGACTCTGTTGTCAACGATAAGGTTCTATTCCTGTCCTTTTAGCTATTGGAAAAAAGGAGGCACAGAGGCATGTCAGCCCCTGATAGGGAGGATAAAGACCTTGTAGAGCTGACTACCAGAAGAGTTTTACCTTAGGTTTTACTACAAAGCTACATCAGAACCACAGAGTTATAAATATTTGATTTTTAAAGCTTTCCTGAATTGCATTGTAAAAATGTTTATAAATGGTAAATACACAAAAGGCAAAGAGAACACAGAATGGAACATAAACATTGAAATATGCATCACCCATGAATACATTATGAACAATAAGCACAAATTGTTGAGTGTTGAAAAGGGACTCCACTTAATGCTTTTGCTGTAAAGTGATAAAGTCATATTTGACAATAATTTTGCATAGCTTATTATAGAAATTTTGATGATATATTTTTTTTTTTTTTTGGTGGTACTGGGGTTCCCGGAAACCTTTCTACCTCTGGGCTACACTCCCAGAGCTATTTTTATATTTTTTTTATTTGGAAACAGGGTCTCTTAAGCCAGAGAGGCTGGCTTCGAACCAGCACGATCCTCCTGTATCTGCCTCCCAAGCGCAGGGATTACAAGCGTGCGCCACCACGCCTGGCAAAATTTTGATGATTTTTATAATGCTTATATTAAGGAATAATTGACCAGCTTAAGAATAACTATACTTGTTGAGTCATTTAAACAAGTTTTGAACACTTATGCTTAGTCATGGTGTATGTGTGTGTGTGTATGTGTGTGTGTGTATGTGTATGTTTGTGCATGTGTGCATGTGTGCATGTGAGCATGTGCGTTATCAGAGAAGATGTTTTAAATATTCATTATAAGCCAATTATATTAAGATTTTTACCTGTAAGATGTAAGAAGTTGTTTCAAGCACCTCTTTCTGACCTGCAATATGTGAGATTCTCAATAATACTGAATTCAGTAAAGGACTTTTATACTTCTTAAAAAAATATGGCCTAAAAATTACAAGCACATGTGAAATGCAGAGATACAAAGCTTATTATACAAATATGCATATTTCCAACTTTTCCAGAGACAAAAGCCTGTGCTAACTGATAAAAATACATACGCTTTCTGAGATTTTTAGCAAGTTTTTACAATCAGGAAATTTTAGGAAACATTGCAAATGTGCTCACTTATGCAATATTATGTAACTGTGTTTTGATGTCACATATACATATATATGTAATATGCATTCCTATCTTTCTCTACCTAACATTAATCCTCTTTTTTGAGACAGGATAACCATGTAAGATCACTTATCTTATTTCACTAATTTTTCTGAGGACCATGTAAAATAATATAGGCAGAATTGAGAGTTTCCTCCTTTCTGTACATACTTCCATTCTAACTGAACAAACATTATATATTGACAAATTACATATGTGTACCCTCTACAAGATTCTGAAGTCTTTGCTAGTGGAAGCGAATCTTACCCATCTTTATAACATCAGGGCTGGCACAGAGTCTGAAAACAAACATTTACAGACATGTAGTAATTCTTTTGAAATGTTGAACAGGAATGTACAGAGAAGTGTGGAGAGCCCTGCTGCAGAATGTTGCTCAGTCAGGCAAGGCAGATAAAACCTTCCACCCAGCATCTACTTACTCTTTCATGAGTATAGATAAGTTCTGTAACCTCCAGAGCTCTTGTCTCCTCACCTGTTTAATGCATCCATCTCAGAGGTTTGTTATGAAGAGTTAATAAAATGCATAAATCTACATAGCACTGATTGGTCCTCTGCAAACATTAATTTTCTTTTTTTCTCTTTTTTTTTTTTTTTGGTGGTACTGGGGATGGAACCCTTCTACCTCCAGGCTACACTCCCAGACCTATTTTTGTTTGTAATTTTTATTTGGAAATAGGGTCTCTTAAGCCAGTGCGGCTGGCTTCTAACCTGCCTGATCCTCCTGTCTCAGCCTCCCAAACGCGGGGATTACAAGCATGCGCCACCACGCCCGGCTAGCATTAATTTTTTTTATCACTATTATCAACTTTATCAGCTACTTTAAAATACTTAAGAACTTTTTAAAAATAGAGAACTTAAAAACAGAGAACTTAGAATCTATTCATACAGTGCCTCTATGTGTTAAACATTTATTAACAGACAAGGAGTTAAACTTCAATTCATGAAGGCTTCAGTAAGCCAGAAGGTATGGCCCCTTCCTCGGGTGCCCTCTACAGTGAGCCCCTGTACTCAACAAAGTATGTCTAGGTGGGGAACATCTTGAAGACCACAAGTCCATGTGGGGATGCCAAGGATTGAGAGCCTCACACCGCCTTGCTGTGCTATGGCCCGGGGACCACCTAGGTCTCAGCAAACATTCATCATGAATTAAGGTGTTTTTCATACCAATCACCTGGGTGAAGGAGGGAGGCTAGGATGTTTAAATGTATTCCTGTTCACCCACATGTTTGGTGCTAGGTAAACTAGACTGAAACCAACAGCAGATACTGAATAAGCCTTCTTTCCTCCTAGGCTCTCTTCCATGGGGATCGCCAGTCTCAGCTTCCAGGATGCTCTGTTAAGCCTCTGGAACCCCAAGGAGAGATTCTTGTCATAGAAAAGACATCATCAGTTGGCAAGACCTTCAGTGGACAGACAAGGAAACTGAGGTGCAGAAAGGGAAGGAAATAATATGTCAACATTTAGATAAAATTACAGCCTATATTTTCTTTTCAATAAAGGAATCACCTGGATCACCTTTATTTTGAAATATGCCTGCTTTTCCAGTCCACGGAAAACAGTGAAGGGGGGGGGCGGGTGAGAGTCTACACCTTTCTTGTTGTCCAAGGCAAAGCCTCTTGTTTTGATACCAGGTAGAATCTCTCCTTGTGATGGAACTAAGACTTTACCAGAAATTCAATACTTCTCCAGAGAACTCACAACTCAGGTTGTCATCTTCCAGCTCAATGGTTCCCAAAGCTAAACCCATGTCAGAATGGATTGGGCTGCTTGCTGAAACCCAGACTGCTGAGTGCTAGCCCCAGGGGTCCTGACTCGGTTCATGTCCAAGTGATGTTAATAATTCTGAGTCTAAAAGGCCACACTTACCCACTGGTCTGTCTCAAACTCATATTCATATTCTCATTCTCTCTCTCTCTCTCTCTCTCTCTCTCTCTCTCTCTCTCTCTCTCTCTCTCTCCCACTCTCTCTCTCTCCTGCATCTGTCCTGCCTATTTTGCTTTATAAAGACATTCTTCATAAAAACATTTTCAAAAGGTTCTTTGTGCCCCTGACAGAATCCATAGGGAACTGCCAAGTTCTTGGCCAAATCCATAGAGAAAATAAAGAATATAATGAAAAAGAGTCGTATGGTTTTCTATACTTGGTATCTACAGTCCATTTCCAAGTGAACTAGGTTCAAATGCAAAATTCTCAGTGGACATCTGACTTCAAAGAAAAAAATTAATTAAATCTTTCTACAGAAGTAAGTATGATCATAGATGTAGACTGCAGGATTTCTGTCTACAGGGATGTTTTAAAACACAGTGAAATGAAATATTGCTGTTTGTCTAACTTATGGGCAAAATATTTTAAATAAATAAATGTTTCCTTGGGTCTCGGCTTACAACACAAGTATATTTGCTGCTTGGATACTGAGACTTACTGAATGCATAATGCTGCACTCTTGTTTGATATGATATTGTGGGAAAACGTACAATCCCCCCTTCAGAATAAAAAAAAATTAAATGTTTTGGAAAGGGCAGGGGGATTTTGTGCCAAAATATGTAGCCATCTCCTGTGGAAGTATTTTAGGGACTGGATAGCTTTTCAACTAGATATGTATCAGTTTTAATTATAATGTTAAGTAGTTCTACTATTTTGACTAGACATACTTATTATAAATAAACTCGATTCATCTATGAAATTTCACTCTGAATGGTATTTCATAATCCAAGATAAGAATTATAATTTGGTTTGAATTATCATAATGTCCCTATCACCCTAAATATTTCCCAGGCAGACTTATTTCTAAATGTACTACAGGGACACTGCTGCATAGTTATTTGCCCCCTTGAGCCAGGAAGCTATCCTTGGAAAATTGAAGAGTTCAGCTGTTCAAGATTTTAAGCAGAAGCCGGACGTGGTGGCACACACTTGTAATCCCAGCATTTGGGAGGCTGAAACAGGAGGATCATGGTTCCCGGACAGCCTCAGCTACTTAGTGAGTCCCTTTGCAACTCCATGAGACCCTGTTTCCTGTTTCCAAACAAAGAATGAAATATGGCTGCGGGTATGGCTCAAAGGTAGAATGCCCCTGGATTCCATCCCTAGTACTACAAAAGAAAAAAAGGAAGATTTTAGGCAGACCACACTTTTGGGGGTCTGATATGCCTGACTTTAATACAGCTTTCCACCCTCATTGGCCCAGAATCCTTGGACAAGTTCTGCTGCATTAAACCCAGGGCCACTGAACCTCTAGGCTACATCCCCAGCCCTATGTTATTATTTTTATTTTGAAACAGGATCTCACCAAGTTCCTGAAGATAGCCTCTAACCTGCTGTCCTCTTATATCAGCATCCCAAGTACTCAGGCTACAGGGATATATCATCACAGCCAGCTTGGGGGTTAAGATTTTTAATTAAATTTATTAGATGAGTAAGCAATTATTTTATAGGCTATTGATCCCCCAGTGACACAATCAGACCTTCAAGTTTCTCAAAGTGTGGCTGCATCTTAGGTTAATTTTAGTACCAATTGCCTTTAATTTATCCCATTGCTCATATTAAAATCAAGTATGGCAGCTGGATATGTTGGCACGTGCCTGTAACCTCAGCACTTAGCAGACTGAGACAGAAGAATTGCAGGTTTGAAGCCAGTCTCAGCAACGTAGTGCTATCCTCAGCAACTTTATGAGATCTTGTTTCAAAAAAAAAAAGTAAAAAGGATTGAGGGTGAAGCTCAGTGATAGAATGCCCCTGTATTCAATCTCTAGTATTCACACACACACACACACACACACACACACACACGCACGCACGCATACACACGCCCCGAATATGGCAACAGTAGTAGTTCCTAGGTTGAAGAAGGGGTCTTTCTGTGAACCTAGGAATTTTGCATTCTTTCTTTTCTCCTTCTGCCTTTTGGACCACATTTCTCACACCTGAAACCTTAAAGGAAATTGTAAGGGACTAATTATAGTTGAGGGCAATCATTATGAATAACTATTTTATTAGGTTAAATCCTCGTGGTCCTGAAGGATGGCATTCCACCTAAGCAGAAGTTTTGTTTGAGATTCTATACACTGTGAGGGTTTGGTAGTTGTATCATGCACCCCAGAAATCTACTCAAAGAACATAGACACTTAAGCAAAGGCCAGGATTTTTCCTTACCTCATGCACCAGAGTACCAATGCACGTAGGTCTGGCAGTGTTGAGCCACATCATTTGCAAGTATCAATAAGCTTCTCCCACTTTCTGCGCCTTCACAGCTCTGAGAACCTGCTAGTCCCCAGAGTGCTACAGGGGATGTTATTCTTTTATGGTTATTAACTGTGTCAGTTGTACTTTTCACTTGCAAATTCATTTGTCATCATGATCTTAGAGTTTTAAGTATTTAAATTGGTCTTAGGATTTGCAGGGTAGCTCAGGATCAAGTGAAATTCCACATTTATATCCAGACCGGTAGCTCCCTCCCTTTCTTTTCTAATTCACAGAGAGGCCTCCTGATTGCTGTTTAAGTCAGGTCACGGGCAGACTTTCCCATCCTTGGTCATAGATGTCAGAAGCTGCACCTGCTGAGGAACCAGCATCTAATCTTTCTGGGAGGTTTACACTCTCCCTAGTAAACCTCTTCATGTTTATCCAGAACAGTGTTTTATGGTGTAAGAGATACTTTGCCTCTGAGTGTTAAAGCCACTTTGCACCTGGCATAAAGAAGAGAGTTGTAGGAAGGAAGAGCTTGATGAGTTTGCTGAATGCCTTTCATGTGAAATTTCCTATGATTAAACCTCAGACTTCTTCCACTCCCACAAAGCTCGAACAATCAGTTCTTAAAACACCACACAGAGGTGTTCTGAACAGGAAGACTCTTTGCACAGATTTAATTGCAAGCTGACAAAGAAGAGGACTTCTTACAAAGGTGCTATCAGACACAGCAGAGCCCAGGCACTGAGCCACAGCAGGAAAGGATTCTTATGTTGCTGTAAAATTCCATCACAATATTTGAGGAGTTGGGGTTTGATACAGGCTTCAGGGAACCAGGGAAGAGAGTATATTTTTTGTTCAAAGAATTGGTTTGTCTCTAAGACTAAGATTTTCATTTGCATCTTAGCATGGACAGTATTTCCATAAATAACCCTATTAACAACTTCTTTCCCATCTCACTATCTCACGTATGCCCAGATGTGACGTGTAGCAATGGAAGAACCCACCTCTCTCAAGTTGGTCCCAAAGGGAGATGACTATCTCAAGGTTTATGGTGGTGGTGAGGGCTCTGTGACTTGGTGAACACAGAAACTGTGACCCAAGCAATGAAATGTGAGGCAAGGCTGAGGTTTCAGGGGTAAGAAAGTCTTTTGAAAAATACCTACAAAATCAAGACTCATAAATCACTAGAATCTAGAAGGTGGGATAAGTAATTTAGATGTCATAAAGCATCCATTTAAAAATATTTGTCACCCCCCAAAAAATTAAAAAAAATCCCAACAGAGAATAAAAGTAAATTTGCCTGCACTTCAAGCTTATTGACATCTCTCTCCCAACTGTGCACTGAGAGTCTGATGGTTAAAGACATAGGGCTTCACTTTCTGCAAAAAACTCTGCCTTTATGAAGAGGAAGGGAGAGGGAGAAAAGGAAGGTAAGAGGAAAGAATGATCATGCATTATCCACTCGCTATTTGTTGAGTTCTTCATAAAGAGACCAAACCAAAGTAAATGTTTAAAAATAAATGAGCAAATTAATCTATACTTAAAATAATGGGCATTCTTCCTTTTGCTGAGTAAGAGTAATAAGAAAAGACAGGTGTTTACTTTTAAACACAGCTGGTGTTATAAAATTAGCAGAAAGGGCGATCTGGTCCTATTCCATCAACAAAATAACAATCTGGAAAATCATCTGGGATTCTCATCAGTTGCACACTCTTGCCTCCAGCCTTCCCCAGTCACAGAGAAGGGCAAGCTCTCCAGGAAGTGTACGTTAGAAGGCCATTTTGGGATGGGATTGGAATTGTCCATCTTTTCACGCCACAAAATAATGGCCACTTCCATCTTGTAATTGCGATCGTGTTTCTGTCTTCTTATCTGCTAAACCTCCAATCTTTTTGCCTTCCTTCTACAATCTCTTCAACCCCCTGGCCACATCTCTGGGAAACAGAAAGAAAAAAAAAAGTGATCATGATGTTGGTACTTGGTTCAAGATCTTAAAAAGAAAATGAATGGCTGAGGGAAGATAGAAGGCTTGCTATGCAATGAATTCCTGTCTCCCTCCTGCACTCCCAGAACACCGTGTTCCCTCAGGGCCACACTGCTTGACTTTTTGAGAGTCCTGACATCGTTGAGTATTATGTACTATGCTTCTGGTTACTTTAGGCAAAGGAAATACCAATTGTTCTGTTGCGAATGACCTAGGGAAACACAGGTCCAGAGTCTCCCACTCAAGGCTCAGAGGGATTCCTTGCCCTAGAAAACCTGAATGTCTCTTCACTCCAGGGTTTTGGCTAATTGCTGCATCTCTACTATGCACATCACATTGTCCTTTGACCATATGATCAAAGAGAAATTCTTTTACCTCTGTTTAATTTAAAGAAAAGGGGAAAATAAAACTCACAGTATTTTTTCAAACGCTAGGTAAATCTTTTTTTTTTTTAAGTCTATTTAAGAGGTGGCAATAAATCTACATCCCCAAATGGAATTACCCTGGAATTCTAAACCTCTGGGTGGCTGGAATCTAGGGCAATTCCACCTAAGGGCCAGACCTGCGGTAATGCCCCAAATTACTTTGTGGAAGGGGTGGCCAGAGTTCCCATTATTGTGAAGGCAAGACTTCAAACCAAATGTTTCTCTCTTTATTGATCTGCTTTCATCTCCCTTCATTGCATTTCCTGTTTGGCTTTTTCCTCTTCTTTTTTCTTTTTTTTTTTTCCACCCCGGTGGTGAACACCCTCAAATTGGTGATTGAAGACCTTGGAGGTGCTGTTTACAAAGGCTGTTAATGCCCCGTCCTCATTTCCTGTTTTACTGCCAAGGAGCCTGACACAAAGCCCTCCTTGGTAGACACTAAAATATTGGAGAGGCCCCACTGAGTTTCTCAGTTTGCAGATAGCCGGGGGTTGCAACCAAAGGCGCCAGCTTTTTCCTGGGGCAGGCAAAGAAGGCTCCCTTTTATAGCTATTTGAAGAAATGTTTTCGATCACTGAAGGATTCTGCTGGAAGGGGCTTCTCAGGAAGGGGCATCTGTAGGATTTAGGAGTTACACACAGGACTTGAGGATGGGGTTCAAGGATCTAGAGAAGCCAGGCCGTGCATACACATTTTGCACGGTTGTACACACTTGCACATTCTTCTGGGAAGGGACTCTCTGACCTGAAGATCTGAAAGAGCACTGGCAGTCTAAGTCCCTCCCTTCTTTACAAAAATGGAAATAGGACAAATCAGCTGAAATGGTATTTCCTTGGGGCTTTTTTTGTTGTTGTTGTTGTTGTTGTTTTTCTTTTGCGGTAGTGGGGATGGAACCCAGGGGCATTCTACCTTTGAGCTAAACCCCCAGCCCTATTGCTATTCTTTATATTGAAACGGTCTCACTGAGTCACAAAGGGCCTCGCTAAGTAGCCAAGGCTGTTCGTGAACCACAAGCCTCCTGTCTGAGCCTCCCAAATGATGAGATTACAAGCATGCATCACGCCTGGCTATTTCCCTGTTTAATATAGTAGTTCTCCCTGTCTTGCTGATCAATTGTTCTCCATTTTGGCATCCTAAATGGATCCAGATTGCATAATTAGTTCATTTTAGGATTTCCGTGCCCATGCCTCTAAAATAAACGAGGTTATATTTGATCAGAGTCTTTCAACTTTTGAGAAAGGAAAAGATATGATGAGAACCAGACAGGCTCTAGAATCAGCTGGGTTGAAACCCAGCTCAGTCACTTGATGGCAAGGAAAAGGTGAAGTTTTTTAATGTATTTCTTCATCAATAAAATAAAGAGAATAGCGACATCTGCCTCTTTACATTATCATAAGCATTAAATGATGTAATGTGTGTCGCCTCAAACACACAACATTCAATCAACATTAACCACTTTCACAGTGAATATTGTTATGTAAAGGTGGATTGTATAGCAACTTTGTGTGTGTGTGTGTGTGTGTGTGTGTGTGTGTGTGTGTGTTACTGGGGATGGAACCAGGGGCCTTTTACCTCTGGGCTATACTCGCAGACCTATTTTTATATATTTTTTTTGAAAACAGGGTCTCACTAAGTTGCTGAGAGGCTCAATAAATAGCTGAGGCTGGATTCGAACCTGTGATATCCTCCTGTCTCAGCCTCCCAAGTGCGGGGATTACAAACGTGTGCCACTACACCTGGCTTAAATGACTCCTCCAATTCTTCCCCCACTTTTTTTGTTTGTTTGTTTGTTTGTTTGTTTTTAGTCTGGGCATGGAATCCAGGGGCATTCGACCTCCGAGCTACAGCCCCTGCCCTATTTTTATTCTTTATTTTTTGAAACAGGGTCTCACTAAGTTACAGAGAGTCTCACTAAGTAGCTGAGGCTGTCCAGGAACCGCAATCCTCAGGTCTCAGCCTCTCAAATGCTGGGATTACAAGTATGCACCAACACGCCCGACTTTAACATGTTTTCACAGAGGCATTCAGATTCCAAAACAAGAAAAATCCAAAAACTAATTTCAGGAAAAACAAAATGTAACTATGTGGATAAGCACCTCTGTTTGTTGAACTTTTGCCAGTAAGAGTAGGTCTTTTTTTTTTTTTTTTTTTTTTGGTGGTACATGGGTCCTGGAAGCCCTTCTACCTCCGGGCTACACTCCCAGACCTATTTTTACATTTTAATTTGGAAACAGGGTCTCCTAAGCCAGAGCGCGCGCGGCTGGCTTCGAACCTGCGCGATCCTCCTGTCTCTGCCTCCCAAGTGCGGGGATTACAAGCGTGCGCCACCATGCCCAGCAAGAGTAGGTCTTAAAAGTGAGGCACAGGCCAGGCGTGGTGGTGCATACTTGTAATCTCAATACTTTGGAGGCTGAGACAGGAGGAATTGGGTTCTAGGCCAGCCTCAGCTACTATAGTGAGGCCCTCTGCAACTTAGTGAGACCCTGTTTCAGAATAAAAAATAAAAAATAAGGCTGGGGATGTAGCCAGAAGGTAGAACTCCCCTGGGTTCCATCCCCAGTACCTCACACAGAAAAATGTGAGGCACAGCAAAATGGGCTCTGCTTCTTCTTGAACCCCTTCCCTGTTGAACCCAGCAGACGATGTAGCCACCCTGTGAAAGTGATATTACAGTATAAAGAACCTCGATTCTGCTCTAAGTGATAGTTTTTGAAGGTAAACTTTTCTCCAACATTGGTCTATCATTATCAAGAATAATTAACTTCTTAGTAGTGGATCATACAGTAGCCTAATAATATTATCATCCACAGCCTCCTCCTCCTCATCATTTCAACAGACTACTAGCGGACAATTTCAGAATCATTGCAGAAAATTATTTTGAGGGCCTTTCTTACTTCTAATAGTCTAAAATTATTTTGAGGTCCTTTCTAACAGTCTATTTTTTAAAAAAAAATACCTATGAAATTTGCTTATATTAAATGATTCAAAATAAATATACTGAGTTGTTAGGAAAAGGAAAAATAGGGAAGGGCTAGCTGGGTGATGTGTGCATGGATGCTTCTACCACCTTGTACCCCATTAAGATGTATGACTATAATGCACCGATAAAAAAAATAAAAAAGAAACAGCATCTGATGCTTCCCTATCGAAGTGTCTGATGATTTCCTTGCTTTCTTTCATAGCTCTCATCTGTTCACTCTTGTATGTTTTTGAGCAAAAGGACTCTTACATTAGGTAATCAGCTATGAACTAATTTCTTTGGCATTATGTCTTCAGCTCCATCAGTGTTAAGCTATTCAAAAACAGCTTTTGAACAAAAAAACTTTTTTTGTTGTAGCCATCTATTTTTGTATCTTTATTCTTCTGTCTATAGATATTTGTGTGTTTTCAAAAAAGTTGGTTTGCTTTTGATAAAGTAAGCTTTGTTGCTAAAGTTGTCTTGTTAATGTCTACTGTGAGAAGTTTTCTAGGTTGCACATCTAAGGAGTGAAATATTGTTTCTCGGATACTTGCTTTTTTTCTTTAACTTTACTAAGTCACAAATGCAAACTGGGTTTCCAAAATGGTTGAATTAATTTACATTCTCACCAGAAGCATATGGTACTTCTGTGCATTATATTATCACCAAAGTGTGTGATATTATCACCAAAATTTAATGCAAACAGATATTTTTCCAATTTATTCCTTATAAAATAATGTCTCATGATGGCTCTAATTTACATTTTTCTGGCTTCTAATAATCACAAGCATTTTTTTTATATTTACTGAAACTTCAGGATTCCTGTTTTGAAAAGTCTTATCAAGAATTCTATTTTTCTGTTAGGTTTTTTGTCTTTTTTCTCACTAGTTAGTGAGAGTTTCTTATACATTTTGGGTACTACGCTTTTATCAGACTACTCACTTAAAATTTATTATTGTCTTTTCACTCTCTTCACAGAGTATTTTGATAAACATAATTTATCAATCTTTTCTTAGTGGTTTGGGCTTCATTTCAAAATCTTGTTTGAATTTTTTCCAAAGCAACAAGAAATTTTCATCTAAAATATTTATAATATTTTATTTTGCATCTAAATTATTAATCCACCTGGGACCAATCTTGTAGAAGGAGTAAAAAAGAGGCCTGTTTTCATAATTCTTTCTTTTTTGTGAATGGAGACCCTGACTGATAGACAGTCATTTCCCGAGATAAAACAAGATTTTATTCAAGTGAGGATCAGTTTCTCTGTTTACTCTTCTGATTCATTGACTAGCCTATCTTTTCTTTTTTTTAATATTATAGCGTCTTAATTTCTGGAGCTTCTAAGGAGTCAAACATCAGCTAGGGCAATATCTGCTTTTTATTATTCCTTAAGGCTGTTCTGAGTATTTTAGGCCTTTTACTCTTCTGCATATATACTTTAATTGAATGTCAAATTCAACTTCCATTAGAATTTTTTAAGTTTCAATTTTAACTTTTTGGTGGGTGCTGGGGATTGAACCCAATGCCATTCTAACTCTGATTCAAACTCCAGCCCTATTTTATTTTTATTTTAAAACAGAATCTCAATAGGTTGATGAGAATCTCACTGCCTTCTAAGGCTGGCTGTGAACCTACAATCCTCCTGTCTCAGCCTTTCAAGTACTAGGATAACAGGTGTACGCCATTATGCCCAGCTCATTAGAATTTTGAATGAAACTACAGACAATATTTGGATGTAAATTGTATTTTATTCCTAAGATCCTTTCCATCCACCATGTAATTAAAACATGTCTTTCAATACAATTTTATAATTTTTTCCTTTGAGGATCGTATACATCTTTTATTTGATGTATTTCTACAAATTTTATTTTATATTGGAAAAAGAATTTTAAAATGTTTTTACCTTTTAATATGAAGGTCACTGATCTCTTTATCTTTGCTATCTTTAAGGTGGAAACATTGCTAGACTCTTTAGTTTTCATAAATTTTTGGTGTATAATTTTGATTTTTACCTACAAACTTTCTAATTCACACAGCAGGAACATTTTTATTTCATTTTTTCATTTACACTTATTTTTTATTTTTTCTTGTCTTTATTTTATATGGGTTTCAGTATAACATTGACAAGAAATATTGCCAGAGGCTAGCTTTATCTTCTTTGTGATCTTAAATACAAAAAAATTTATTACTTCAACATCTAGTAAAATGCTTGCCATATTATTTTAATATAAGCTATCGACTTAAGAAGTTTCATTTTCAATCTAATTTGAAGAACACTCCTTTACTAAATAGTAACACATATTGAACACTGCTTTTCTGCTTCTTATAAGATGATCTTGTATTTTCTTTTCTTTGACTTTTTTAATACAGTAAATTCTTGATTTTCAAATGTTAATTCAAGCTTGAATTATAGGGATAAATCCAACTTGTCAAGATGAATTATCTGTTTTATACATGACTGGATTCTCTTTGCTAATATTTTGCTTAAGGTATTTGTTTATTTTTCATTAGTGAGATTGGTCTTTATCAAATTATCCTGAACTGATTTTGGAATCAAAATTTGCTGGTTTCATAGACTGTGCTAAAGAACCTTAGATGAGCAAATAAGGTGACCTAACTGATGAGAATGGGGGGGGGGGTTCCCTAATGTACACGATGTACATTCACAAACATATCAAAGTTAATCACTAAGCCAAACAGGAGAAGGAGGGAGGGGGGATGGAATGATGCAAGAAGTGGGGAAAGGCTTAAATGGGTGATGTGTGTATGTATGCCTCCACCACCTTGCACCCCATTAAGATGTTTGATTATAATGCACCAATAAAAAAAAGAAAAAATTACATTTTATACCAAAAAAGGAATATTTCTTTTCTTATTTATCTCTGGAAACTTTTGTATTCACTAGGAATTATTTATTCTTTAAAAGTTAGTAAACCTGGTATAGTGGCGCACCCCTGTAATCCCAGCATTCCGGAGGCTGAGAATGGAGGATTGCAGTTCGCGGACAGCCTCGGCTACTTAGTGAGGCCCTCTGCAACTTAGTGAGACCCTGTTTCAAATTAAAGAATATAGGCCAGAGGGTGTAGCTCGGAGGTTGAATGCCCCTGGGTTTCATCCTGACTCCCCCCCCCCAAAAAAAAAAGTTGGTAAAACTCACTAGAAAATCACCTGGAACTAAAGAAATGTTAGAGGAATGATCTCTATGAATTCAGTTCCTTTAATGATTATAAGACAATTCTAATTTGCATCTCTAGGACCAGAAGTGCTGGGTCATACAGTAACTGCATGTTTAGCAGTTAATGAGTTGCCAGGCTGGTTTTGTTTTGTAAAGGCTGGGCCACTTACATTCTTCTGAGCAGTGTGTGAGGGTTTCAATTGTTCCACCCTTGATCAACACTTAGTATTAACATTCTTTCGATTATGACCATTGTAGAGAATGCAGAGTTATATCTCAATGTGGTCTTGGTTTGTGTTTTTTGGTAGTTATTGATGTGAATTTATTCACATACTTGTTGGCAATTTGCATTTGCCAAATTGGGAAAAATGCTTGTTCATATCCTTTATTCATTTATTAACTGGATTATTTTATTGCCACCTTATTAGCATTTTTATTTTCTGCGTACAAGTTTTTTTTAACAGATACAAAATTTGCAAACAATATTTCCCTCTGAGTTGTCTTTTTACTTTTTAAAATTGCATATATTTATGGAGTGCAATCTGATGTTTTATATATGTATTCATTATGAATAATTAAATAAAACTAATTAACATAGCTATCATCACACATACTTATCACTTTTGGCGGTGAGAACATTTAAAATCCACTCTTTTAACGATTTTCAAATACAGTATATTATTATTTACTGTAGTCACCATAGTGAAAAATGTATCCCTGGAACTATTTTCCCTGCTTCACTGAAATTATGTACTTTCCATAAACATTTCTTCATTGCCCTCCTCCCTGGACCCCTCAGAGTCACTTCTCTATTCTTGGCTTTTTTTTTTTTTTTTTTTTTGGTGGTACTGGGGTTCCTGGAAACCCTTCTACCTCCAGGCTACACTCCCAGACCTATTTTTATACTTTTTTAAAATTGGAAACAGGGTCTCCTAAGCCAGCGCGGCTGGCTTCGAACTAGCGCGATACTCCTGTCTCCACCTCCCAAGCGCGGGGATTACAAGCGTGAGCCACCACGCCCGGCTATTCTTGGCTTCTGACTTCAACATTTGTTTTAAATCTACATGTAAGTGAGATTATGCAATATTTTTCTTTCTGTGCCTGCTTATTTCACTTAGTTTAATGTCCTCCAGCTTCATCCATGTTGTTGAATGATAGGATTTACTTTGGATTTAAGGCTGAATAATATTCCATTGTACATATGTATACTACGATTTATTTATTTATTCCTCTGTTGATGGACACTTAAATTGATTTTGTAGCTTGGCTAGTGTGAATAATTCTGAGAACATGGAAGCACAGCTATTATACACTGTCTTAATTTCCTTTGGGTATATAGTCAGAAGTGGAACTGCTAGGTCATATGCTAGTTCTATTTTTTAATTCTTTGAGAAATCTCCATAATTCTCTTCCATAATAACTCTACTGATTCACAGTCACCCTCAACAGTGTAGAAGGGCTACTTTTTCTCCACATCTTCACCAACACTTATTTTCTGTCTTTTTGCTAATAGCCATTTTAGCAGGTATAAGGTAATATTCCATTGTAATAATTTGTATTTTCTTAATGATTAATGATGTTGAACATTTTTTCATAAATCTGTTAATCAATTGAATGTCTTCTTTTAAAAATGCCTGTTCAAGTTCTTTTCTCCTTCTCTCCTCCCCTTTTTTGGTACTAATTGTTGAACCTAAAGACACTCTACTTAGAGCTACATTTTAAAACAAAAACCAAACAGACAGACAAAAAAAAACATGGCTTTGCTAAGTTGCTGAGGCTGGCCTCAACCCCATAAGCAGATACACCTTGGAATTCTAGTTATCTGGGGACTTCTTAAACTTAGGATCGCTTCCTAATAATTTCATATGTAGAAGGGTTTGGGGGCAATTAAGGAGAACAGTTTCATTGTTAAAATTTCTCTTCATCCGTTCTCCAGGTGGAGACAGTCGGGTCATCCCCTTGATACTTCCTGATATTGTGTGTGTGTACAGAGTACTTTTATTTTACCTGACAGTAAGGAAGAAGTGCTTCTATGATTTGACTTTAATGCCTATGTAGCCATTTAAAAGGCAAAAGCCATCTTGAGCAGAAGCCGTACTTTCCTCCCCTTGGTTCCTCTTTTCCCTTGGTCTTCTTTCCCCTGGGAATTCTTTAAGAAATACAGCTCAGAAATTTATTGAAAATTATACTTTCTCCCCTTTTAACAGTTTTCTAATTTGTAGAAGCATGCTTGCTTGTTGTATGCAAGTGTGTGTGTGTATGGAGTGGGTAATCTATCTCGCGTACTTGCAGAAACAGAAAACTGTTCAGACTGTTATTCTTCTCTGCAGTCCCTAATCATTTTTGAGAAAAGATTTGTTGCACTATGATGTAAAATATTTTCATGTGTAAAGTTGAATTATTTTATTCTACCTCATAGGTGCATGCTTGTGTAGTCCCATTGTCTGATGAGATAGGAGAAAAACTCTCAGACATTTTAGGCAGCATGTCCATTTTTAATTTTATGAGATCATATAAGCTGTTTTTTTTTCATTTTACAGCTGTAAACCTATTTTTAAAGGACAGACAAAAAGAAAATATTGGGTGGAAACAAACTGAGACGTCCTATTGTGGCATCAAATAAACAAAAAGGAAAACAAGCCAGGAGAATAGGAATTTCAAATCACTATCAAAAACCCTCACACCGGGTTCCTGTGTAGGGTAGGTAATTTGGTGCAATAAAACATGTTAATGGGGTTTCAGAACAGTGGCTTCACAATGAGCTTTAAGTCTTTGGTAATTTGGGTGTGGGAAAATATTGATGGGCTGTTCTTGGAGACATCATGTAATATTGGTCCAGATCTCTGAAAGTAGACCAGCCTGGGAGTGAGGGCTTGGCTCCATCGCCTGACCCTCTCAGTCACTGTTTCCTATCTTAAAAATTTAGATAGTTCCTTCTTCAAAAGACCACTGTAAGAACTGACAAGCACTGGCACTTAGCACAGTTTATAACATATTGTGAGAAGCCCCAAATATTGTTTCATAATTGTTGTGTTTCAGAACTGTCCAGGATAAAGCGATAGACCACACCTTAAAATATGACCTGGAATTAACTCTTCTAATCCTATAGTACTGATTAAGTGTGTCCCCCTAGAAGGCTGGAAAAGTCTCTAAATGCCTCAGAAGAAAAGTGCTCTCAATCTATAATTCAAAATTACTGTATTAAGAGACACTGTGCTCAGAACCAAGAAAAGGATTAAAGGAACTTGCAAAATACACAAAAAAAGAAAAGAAAAGAAAAGAAAAAGAAAAAGAAAAAGAAAAAACAACCAGGCAACATCCCAGTTTTCAAAAAGTGGGAACCACTGCTTCATGGAGTGGGAGAAGATGATGCCTCATTGTTTAATGGATTCTATGTTCAGCAAAAAAAGGGAAGAGAACTTCTGTTGTTGGATGACAGGGCTAGTTTGAAGAGCATGTACATTAAGAAATAAAGAGACCCAAAATGTGTTTAATTGTAGAAATGCTAAAAGCATGGTGGTGAGTGTGTGCCAATAGTGCAACATGATCCAAACTGCATTTAAACTGAGCCTGTAATAAATTGTCAGAGCTGGCCTTTGCATTCACTTAAGCTAATACGGAGTGTCTCATTTCTACAAAGTAAATCACAGTGGCTTTGGTACTTTATTTTCCATCTTATGTATAAGTAAACTGCGGGATCAATTGGGAGGTAGAATCAATCTGCTATTTATTACCTTGAAATGTGACACCCTATTTTAAGTACCCTATTCCCTTATGACTTTACTTGAGAACAGCATTATGTCCAAACAATATAGAAACCAGCTTTATAGCTCCTCCTGTTTTTTTTTTTTTTTAACTTCATCCTGGATGGATTTACATTGTACACAACTTTCAGAACCTAAATAAGTTACTTAGTGGATTTTGAAACAAGCATGTAAGTGGGGAAGAGAGTCATTTAGGAGTTTGTTAGTCTTAAATCTTAGCAGAATGCATTCATGACAAGAACTTTTTTTTCATTAAAAAAAAAAATGCAGAACTCCCATTGACCCACCAATCATGGCTTAACGTTCCAAAGAAAATAAATAAAAATCTCATGTCTAGGGAAAAGAGTTAGGCTTCATGGGGATTCTGTCATCTTGTCATTATACTTTGGAAGGAAACCTTGGTCTCTAATTTATGAGTTTCAGAAGAATGCCTCCTCACACTGCTGGAAGGTTAAAAGGGCAAGAGATCTGATGTATATCAGGAAGGTTAAACCTAATCTTTGTGACCTGCCACCGCCTTTCCTGATTAAAACATGAAGAGCTGGGGCCCGCAAAGACCTTCTCTCTAAAGTGCTATCCAAGAGCCTGATCTCGGTCTCCAGTCTTGGCTTATTGCAAAATGGTCATCATTTGGCTTGCTGGTGGCTACACAAAATGTCTCTACCAGGTGTGATAAAACATTCTTACTTGCCTCAAACTGAGTTAGACGAAATTGAAGAGA
This sequence comes from Muscardinus avellanarius, assembly GCF_963383645.1. Taxonomy (NCBI): domain Eukaryota; kingdom Metazoa; phylum Chordata; class Mammalia; order Rodentia; family Gliridae; genus Muscardinus; species Muscardinus avellanarius. Next base: position 34,114,781 of record NC_137796.1, read on the forward strand.
AACTGACAGTAGTGAAAGGCTGGTGACAAGCTTGATCCCCATAAATTTGGGTTTTATTAGGGCTTAAACTTAAGCTTAACCAGGAAACAAAGGAAAGGGACGAAAGTGTGCACGGTGGTCCAGGAAAGATCCTAGTAGCATCACAGTTCTCCCCACTGAAGGGACAGTGCAGAGTCCTTTCTTTCCTCTCTTCCTCCTTTCTTTCTTTTTTCTTCTTTCTTCCCTCCTTCAGTCTTTCCCTCTCTTTTTTCCTTCCTTTCTCTTTCCCTATCTTTCTCTTCTTTATAGATGCATATACTCCACTCTGTGCACTCTTCAGCCTCTCATGCTAAACAGGATCTCATATGGAATCCATCCAGGACTTCTCAGAAAATAAAATTAAGGAGAAAGAGATAGATTCCACCATACAAGTAAATTAATTAATATTTACTCTTTAATATTTCTGAGTACAGTTTACCTTAGCCTCTATCCCTCAATAAGCCTGAATTGTGTATTATAAACTTTTGGCATTATCTCCAGTAGATCGAGACATGTAGGTCAAAGCATAAATGAAAAGAGCATTAACATATACATTGCAGTGAAGCTTAAAACAGGGCACCGTGTGTGTGTGTGTGTGTGTGTGTGTGTGTGTGTGTTTGAGAGAGAGAGACAGGAGAGAGAGAATGAAAATTCTCCTCCTCCTCCTTCTATCCCTTCAGACACTCAAAAACTTGTCTAAAACAGTTAATGTGTTCTGGGATTTATAGGAAAATTTATTATCTCAAAGATAAAATAAAATTTTACATTGTATACAGCCTAGGACAGACTTTGAGAATAAATGTAATTCTCTTAAATTATATGGAACCATAACTTCTGGGTAGGTTCTTGTATCAATTCCATGTAACCTTCAGTCAACCTGGAAATCACAAGGGACATTTTGATTCTAAACAATAAAGTTAGAGAGAAACATATATCCAGAGGGACCAAATTCATAGGTTTACTTAAAGACCAGAGGGGGGCAGGGGCTGGTGAGATGGACAGAAAAAATAGAGACAGACAAATGATTCATTTCTTATCACAGTCAGCCAGTGTTAATTAAAACATCATTGCAAATGTATATCAGTAAGGAAACTTTTGAGAGCTCAGGAGGCGAGTGCCTATATAATCATAAAGATATCGTGGTTATTTATCTGCTGTTTGGATCTTATCCTTTGCCTCAATAAGCAAATCCCAGTGTTCCTCCCCCGCCCTCACTTTATTGCAGGCCCTCTGTATATTCTACCATAAAGAGGAGGGAAACATATGGGCCCTTGTTTGAACTTCTGTAATGAATCCTTCCAATATACTATTTCCTTCAAAAGTTATTTTTAATTTTATCGCAGTCTGTTTGTGTATTCTTCCCAACAATCACTTGGACAAAATTCATATTGGCAAAATAGCTTGAAGGGTTCTTGCCTCTGAGCAAATGGCTGATTTATATGGCACGGTAAGTGAAGAAGGGGGCTCTGTGTAGCTGGGCTCCCCTGCCATGCTGGCAGCCTCCTCCAACAAAAGGAGAAGGGGGATGGCTTCCTTCCCAGAGCCTGGGACTCCGCCCTGTTGTTGTTTTGATTTGTTTTCTTTTCAAGGAAAGATTTGCCACTAGTGATTCTCGCTCTCCATCTGCCAAAACCCTCCACTTCTCTCAAGTAATCGAGCCAGGGCTTTCAGCTGACAACCCCCGTGCCAGGTCTGGCTCTCAATTGGGTTTAGGCCCACATTCAGGATTGAAAAAAATATTTTTTAAAAATTATGTAAATTTTCAATGCCTAAAACTTTGAAATTTTTGTATGAAAATTGAGGTTTACAAAATAGTTGACAGATTTTTTACTGAACATGAAAACCACTATGTGAAGATTTTCTCTTTAAAAAAAATCTCAAGACTTGACAAATTGGACCCTTTTTCCACATGCAGCCAACTCTACCCCTCCTCCCAAAAGGGATTAAAGCACAGGCCAGTTGTGTAGGTTGGTTGACTGCAAACACTAATGTACCTGCTTGGCTTCCTCACAGACACTGATTTTGGCACCCAGAAATAACCAATTCTAGAGCCCAGTTATCAGAAATTTTGCTTTTTGTATTGGCAGGAGGTTCAACTACTGGTTTCCAAATTTCAGTGTGTTCCATGCTTCCTTAGGATTGTAGGAGTTCTGATCCTTTCACAAAACTTTATACCATAAACATTAGAAACAGCAAACAAACCTTTGCTTCTGCCCATGATGGATGAGTTGTATTCTATGGTTTGTTGAGTGAATGAATGAAATGAGACTCTTGTCAGAGTCTAACAGAATTTACACCTGGCAGGTATATAAAAATGGATTGAGGCTCCGCTCAGCAATTCCCTTCCATGTCTTGATCTAGTGATGGTAGTTACACCTCCTCTCCACCTCCATCATAAATCAAGGAACATCTGAACTATACCACTTTATATAAAGAACTTGGAGTCTGATATCCTCTTGGGTCCTGGAACCAACCACCAAGAGATACCTGTCTTAGCCATGCTTATCCCTATAAGAAGGCTATGCTTGCCTAAGCTTGTTGGCAGTGGCTGCTAAAATCACATTAAAAAAAGATCCTTAAGTGCTTCCTATGGGAAGAATACAACATTTCCTATGAAGTAATCTTGACCCCCTCCAAGAAAAATTAATTTAATTTGAGCAAGTTTCTGAAAATAACAACTAACTTACCAGAAATGTAGACAGCAGAGGAACAGCAGGGATGCATAAACAGAAAACTGCAAATTATGGAAAACATTATATGACAGACCATATTGCATCTTGTACAAATAAGTTGTATGACACAAATGAGGAGGATTTAAAGAGACATAAAGAGCAATCAAATACAATATGTAAATGTTGCATGTACCCTGAATTGAACAGCTGCTTTTTCTATGTTGCATTTATTAAATGATTAGGGAATTATGACCACTGATTGGATATTGAGTGATATTAAAATTATGATTAATGTAAAATGCAATAATGATAAGTGTATATTTTTAATGAGCCCTTATGTTTGAGATATACATATTGAGGTACTTATGGGTGCAGTTATATATTCTTGGGATTTGCTAAGTAATCACTGGAAAGCAGGAAAAAGTAGGAGCATAGATAGAATGGGATTGGCATGAACTGATGATTGCTAAGCTGAGAGATTTGAGCTAACCATTTTATATGTTTGAAATTTTGGAAAGGTTTAGAAATAATGAGAAGAGAAAGTAATATAGTTTGAATATGGTTTGTCCCCTCCAAAACTCAGGTTGGAGTTTAATTCTCATTATAAGGCAGTAAGAGGTTGGGAACTTTGTCTGAAGATGGTGATTTAAGATGGGATCTTCGGAAAGTTATTAGATTAGATAAAGTCATCATGGTGAAACCCCTACAGATGATACTGTTGTGTTTTTAAGAAGATAGAAAGAGGAAACCCCTCCCACCCACACAGCCTGTCCCTTGCCATGTGATGACCTGCTCTACCTCAAGGCCACCACCAGATGCAGTCTCTTACCCTTATGCCAAAATAAACTTCCTTTCTTACAAGTCACCCAGCCTCTGGTTCAACATATGCAAATCAATACATGTTATTCACCACATAATTAGAACTTAGAACAAAAATCACATGATCATATCAATAGGTGCTGAAAAAGCATTTGACAAAATCCAATACCCATTCATGTTTAAAAAAAAAAAAAACACTGCAGAAAATTGGAATAGAAGGAATGTATTTCAACATCGTTAAGGCAATATAAAATAAACCCAAAGCCAACATCACACTAAATGGAGAAAAACTGCAAGAATTTTCTCTAAAATCAGGAACAAGACAAGGATGCCCACTATCACCAGTCCTTTTCAATATAGTCCTCAAGACTCTTGCCACATCAATAAGACAAGAGAAGGAAATTAAAGAAATTAAAATAGGAAGAGAAGAATTAAAACTATCCTTATATGCAGATGACATAATCCTTTACCTAGAAGACCCAAAGAACTCAACCAAAAGACTACTGGAGCTGATTAACCAATTCAGCAAAGTTTCAGGATACAAAATCAATCTAAAGAAATCAATTGCTTTTCTATATGCCAACAATGAATCCACAATGAAAGAAATAAAGAAAACAATTCTATTCACTATAACCTCAAAACCAATAAAATACCTAAGAATAAATGTACATAAAAACATAGAAGACCTCGACAATGTAAACTAAAAACACTAAAGAAAGAAATTGAAGAAGACCTTGGAATATGGAAAGATCTCCATTGCTCATGGATAGGCAAAATAAATATAATCAAAATGGCCATTCTGCCAAAAGTGATCTACAGATTCAATGCAATTCCTATCAAAATACCAATGACATTCTTCATAGACCTAGGAAAATCAGTCATGAATTTTATATGGAGAAAGAAAAGACCCAGAATAGCCAAAGCAATCCTCAGCAATAAGAACCAGGCAGGAGGCATCACAATCCGTGTCTTCAAATTATACTATAGAGCAATAGTAGTAAAAGAAGCATGGTATTGGCACAACAAAAGGCATACTGACCAGTAGAACAGAATAGAAGAAACAGAAACAAACCCAAATACCTATAGTCAATTAATCTTTGACAAAGGAGCCAAACTCATACACTGGAGAAAAGACAGCCTTTTCAATAAATGGTGCTGGGAGAATTGGCTTTCCATTTGTAGAAAGATGAAACTAAATCCTTACCTCTCACCGTGCACAGGAATCAACTCGAGATGGATCAAAGACTTAGAAATTAGACCAGAGACTGTGAAGTTATTAGAGGAAGGTATAGGATCAACACTCCAACATATAGGCACAGGCAGTGACTTCCTCAACAAGACCTCCAAAGCGCAGGAAATTAAAGCAAGAACTAGCAAGTGGGATGATATCAAACTAAAAAGTTTCTTCTCATCAAAGGAAACCATCAAGAACCCAACTAGAAAGCCTACAGAATGGGAGAAGACCTTTACCAGCTACCACTCTGATAAAGGGCTAATATCCAGAATTTACAAAGAGCTCAAAATACTCTACATTAGCAAAACAAATAACCAATCAAGAAATAGGCAACTGTATTGAATAGACACTTCACCAAAGAAGAGATACAAATGGCCAATGGATACATGAAAAGATGTTCAACATCATTAGCCATCAGGGAGATGCAAATCCAAACTATTCTGAGATTCCATCTAACCCCAATCAGAATGGCAAGTATAAAGAAATCAAACAACAAATGTTGGCGAGGATGTGGGGAAAGAAGAACTCTTTTACACTATTGGTGGGAGTGCAAACTGGTTCAGTCATTATGGATATCAGTGTGGAGATTCCTTAGAAAACTGGGAATAGATCCATCATATGATCTGGCTATACCACTCCTGGGTATTTTCCCAAAGGGGTTGAAATCAGAGAACTACAGTAACATATGCATACCCATGTTGACAGCAGCATAATTTATAATAGTCAAAATATGGAACCAACCTAGGTCTCCATAAACAGATGAAGGGAATGTAAAATTATGGGAAATACACACAATGGAATTCTACTCAGCTATAAAGAAGAACAAAATCAGGTCATTCACAAGAAGATGGAAAGACCTGGAGAACATTATGTTAAGTGAGATCAACCAAGCACAGAAAGAGAAGGGGCATAGGTTTTCTCTAACATACCCAAACTAAGGACTATTAGAAATACCACAGAGACTCCAGAGAATGGAGGGGAAACCTCAGCAAAGCTGAAATGGAAGGGTAGGAGATGAAGAAGGCTGAGGTTGGTTAATGGAGGAGCTACATCCCAATATGTGTGAAAGTATGACTGTAGCATGATCAGTCTGGACACTCATTGTTGGGAGGGGGATAAGGGGAAGTTGGAGAGAATAGGGTACCAAGGACAGTCTGAATGTATGCCATTTTCAATATAATCCACATAAAAAAACTCAAAAAAACAATTAAAAAATAAGTCACCCAGTCTCAGATATGTCATTTTTATTATGGCAGTGGAAAATGGATTATACAAGAAGGAAAATAAAAGACAAAAAAGGAATAATAGATGAATTTATAGAATAGGTTCAGAGCCAAACTCTCTAGGGTCAAAGCTCATTTTTATCATGTTTAATCCCAGACAAGGGAGTCCACAGAACTCCCTAAGGTTTGAATGCCTTGGTTTCTTCATCTGTAAAATGGATTTAATAACATTAACCACTGTGTTGAATTATGTGGAGAAAATTAGCTGAAGATGGAAAATGATTAAGCTATTTTAGCATGGTACACTTAGCCTTCAATACATGTTTGCTATATAATTAGAATTATCATTTGATGAGCCTCTTACTTGTTCTGGAGCTGATCGAGGCACTGGGCTCATCCTTGGCACCAGAGCAGGCTCTGATTCTATAACCTGGGTGGAGATCTCCATGGGCCTCCCATGTGCCCAGGCCTCCTTCTTAGCCCAAGATAAACAGAAGGACTTATTTATAAGACTCTGCTATCTGGCTTCACAGTGCTTCAGCTCCCTGATTCAACCTGCCTCAAAGAACACAAGCATCCCTTACTAATTTTTGTCTCCTGCCTTTATTTTGGTTGATCTCTTTGGTATAGAGGTTACTTTCTTTTTTCTCTGCCTATCTTGGTCCCCTAGGGCTCCTAGTATACATCCTTCTATTCGAGAAACTCTTTCCAGAGTGATATAGTATGATCTTATTTCTGTCTCCTCTGAAGAACATGGCATTCACTGCACATACAACACAATCTAGCCTGTAATTATAGTCAGCAGTGTGGAAGAACCAGTTCACATCGGCTAGCAGGAGGATCTAATGTGCAATCTCTTCCCAATTCCCAATCTTAATGATGCCACTTTGGTATCTCAAAATTAGCCATGTTGGGAGTATTGACAACATAGTAAATACAACGAACCGGTGATCTTTTTTTTTCCACTTGAACAAATTGTTAAACATTTTCCAGTGCCCCAGTAATTGTATCTACCCATAACTACATAGTCATCTACCTCTTTCTAGATCTGTCCCACATCTAGTACAGCGCATAGCACACAGTAGGTCTTTAACAGTTGAATGAATAAATGCTGCATACTCTCATATTTTTCTACCTTTTCCTCCATGTTTTAGAACATCTTAAAACCATGTATATGTCTTCTATTTTCCATAGTCCTTGGAAGCAGTGGGCACATAATATATGGTCAATAAAGACTCATTATCAGTTGATAACAGAACAGAGTTCAATACTATCCTCTAGTTTTTAGCAAAATATCCACTTTTCTTTTTCTTGATGGTCTGCAATACACAAATAATCAACACCAAGATGTGAGGGATGGTTTTATGGGTCTTTAAAGTAAGCAAAAAATCATCTTTCATCGTGATCTTTAAAATCTTTGACTATCTCAACAAAGTTCTATCTACCAAGCTATGATCCCTTGTGGGTCCCTTGCACCACTGCAGTGCTGGACACACAGTTCACTTGCAAGCCTCATCCACTTTAGAGGGTGTACTGATCTTGGAATATGGGAATGGGGCCAAAATTAGAAACCAAGGCTGCTGCTAAAGGGCTGGGAGTCTCCTTCCTGTCCCCTCAGACTTGAGCACAGGCCAGGCAGCCTAAGAGTTGGGGAGACGCGGCTCCCCCACCTAAGGCCAGTGGCATGGCCACAGAGGAAAATGCTGGTGGCTGCCCCTTGGAAAGACCATTCACCTTTAATATTTTACACGAGGGATCTGTCTTTAATGATTTGCCATGATGTATGGAACGTGCAGAGTTTATTAATTAAGTGGGTGGAACCTGTAAATCAGGCTGGTATTTAAAAGTGTGCTCATTTACAGCCATGCCATTAAAATCATTCTCCTTGCCCTCTCCCCACCCGCCTCCCTCCAAATCCTCGGAATCTCAGAGGTACCAGGTCCTGCTGCCTGTGCTTCCTGCCGGGGAGCAACAAAGGGCTGCCCTAGCCTCTTCCTGCATACAGGCCTTGTAGGTGGCCTGAGCTGTTGCTTCCCCAGAGGGCAAAGTTTCCAGCCTGGCCCTTTCACCATCACTATGATGGTCTGTGTGTCTTTTTTCTTGTTTATAACCCATTCACCTCCAAGAACTCATTGAGCCTTCCAATCTCTCCAGAATCTTGCACCGCAGATGGGCTTTGGTGAAGAAGGGTCTTTCAAATTCCTTTACCTTCCCAAAGTGGGACTCTAATGAAGTTATCTAACCTCGAGCCTCAAGTTTGTCATCAGCAAAATAGCAATATTGGGGAGAATGGTTCATTCCTAGAAGGGCATTTTCATAAAATCATGTCTTTGATTTACACTGATTGGCATAGGTGATGGAAACTGTCATGAGAGCCCCATGATCTTAGTAGCGTAACGAAATAGGGGCTGATTTCTCCTTCATGGGAGTTTCAGTAGAGATTTTTATGGGAAGACAGGCTTTCACCAGTGACTCGGCAACCCTGGAAGTTTCTGTCAAGTTATTCGGGTGTCCTCAGGCCTCAGGGCACCTGTGGGAGGGGGATGGGGCAGTGCATGCGGAGGAGCATCTCATCCCTTGGATGGAGTCGTACTCATCCCTTCCTTCTGTATTCCATAGGCCCAGTCAGTCACATGAGCCAACCTATCTGCACAGGAGCCAGCAGTGAAGCTTTCTTTGCTGTGCTCTGGCAGAGAAGAAAGTAGGACAAAATGAAGACGTAGCATGGCCTGGGTCATGGCATTCCCAAATAGTAGTTCCTTTCTTCATCATCTACAGATGACTAAGTAATAGCTCATAGGGGCTAGTGCCTAAAGTGACTTAGCCGAAAGTAGTGAGACTGGGATTCAAACCCAAGTCACCTGACTGCTGGGCATGCCCTAGGCACTAAGACAAGGAGTGCAAATCAGTTACATTTTATTTGTAAACTCTAATCTGTTGTCTTTTGGTGAGTGGGGAAGCATTGGGTTGAAAGGCTTCTGAAGCAATGCTGTTATTTTAGTTATTGGGTATTGGAAATTGAACCCAGGGGCATTTTACCTCCAAGGTACATCCCCAGCACTTTCTTTTTTTAAACAAGGTCTTGGTAAGTTGCTGAGGGTCTTTCTAAGATGCTCAAGCTGTCCTCGAACCTTTGATCTTCCTGTCCCAGCCTTCCAAGTAGTGAGATTACAGGCGTGTGCCACCATACCCTGCAGCAGTGCTGTTATTGACTGGTGATGTGTGTTGTGGTTTTAGGGGAAAGGAATGGCATAAAGCTGTCATTTCTGAGCTGTTCTCTTCCCTCCACCTTGAAAAAGCACCTAAGTTCCCCAATCCCTTGAAGAGCCTTAATGGAGTGGCCACATATTTTCAAGTCTGGATAGTGCATCCTGGCCTAACATTAGGCTAGCAGCATGAACGGACCATTTCTAACAGTTTCACACACTGAGGATGGCCAGCATGAGAACCATAGCCCATAGTAGGCCTTTACAGTCATTATCTTTGCCACATCCTTCCTGATGTGTCCTTATCAAGGGCTCTCCTCTCTCTCTCTCTCTCTCTCTCTCTCTCTCTCTCTCTCTCTCTCTCTCTCTCTCTCTCTCTCTCTCTCCACTTTACACTTAACCAAAATCTGAATTGTGCTCCAAGCTCCAATTCAAATGATATTGCCTCCTTCAGGAATTCTCCTTTCAGCCCTTGAGAGAGTTAATTAACAGTCCCCTCCCCTGGGGTGACCTGTTTGGCCCTTTTCCTACTCTGCCCAGTGTTATCACAGTTAATTATGTTTATCTCTTTCCCCATGGACTGCAAGGTCCTTGGGGGGCAGGGGCCACTTTGTCTTTATTGCCTTTCTTACTGCCCAACCCTTATCTACAGCACATTCTCACACTACACACACACACACACACACACACACACACACACACACACACACACGGCACTTCAGAAGTGTCAACAAATGTTTATGTAATAGATGGATAGCTGGGTAGTTGGGAGGTGAGAAGGTGGGCGTGTTGCTCCCCTGTGCCCTGCAAATTACATCCATTAGACTGCAGAGTCCTTAGAAGGCCACTTGCTGAAAGGAACATTTCCCAACAGCAATTTGCTGGACTTGTCCCACGTTTCATGGAGGTTGATAGAGGGTGATTGGAAAGCCGTCATGGCAACCCCCAGGACAATGGAAAGAAAACAACCCTAGAATGATGCAGACGTGGGCTAAAGTGGCAGCTCTGCCATTTACTACCTCCATCACCTCTGACTCTTTACCTCTCAGAAATCCAGCTTCTTCATGGGCATAATGGGGACAGTATCATGGCAAATGGTGGCTGTGAAATCGAGATGAGACAAAGAATATGCATATTTCAGAGCCGAGCACCTTGTGCTCAATCAAAAGTAGCTAACATTGTCAGTGTGGCACTGGCACTGATATTGTTAATATTAACAACACTATGCGAGCAATGGGGCATATCAGCAGGGGTCTTGCTGAGGTGGCTGCTGCCAGCCACAGGCAGGGGTGCCATGCTGCTCAATGTCACTGCACGGCTATGCTTTCTTCTGAGATCCATCTCAAGATTTTCCACTTTGTAAAATGATCTGGCTTAAGAATTGTCCATTATTTTAGTCAGTCAATACAGATATTGATTAAGAACTTTTTGTGACCAAGCATGGTGGCCATGGCTGGCGGCACATACCTATAATCCCAGTACTTGGAAGACTAAGACAGAAGGATTACAGTTTTGAGAGCAGCCTCTGGGAAATAGAAAATAATATAGAAAATAGAGGGTATAGCTCTGAGGTAGAAAGCCCCTGGGTTCAATCCTCAGTACCCCCCCCAAAAAAAAAAGAAAGAAAGGAAGGAAGGAAGGAAGAAGGAAGGAAGAAGGAAGGAAAAAAATGATGGTTTCTCAAGAAGATAACCATTAGAAATAAATAATAAAAGAATCTAGAACCTATTGTGTATTAAGCATTGTGCTAAATGCAGAAGGCAATATCAATGGGGAAAAAATGGAATCCCTGCCCACACAGAGCTCCTCAGACACAGACCTGAGCATTAGTGTGAGTGGAGTGAGGAGCTCCTGGGGCAGTCCTTCATGAGGGGCTGTGGTGGGCCTCCATCTGCATGCCTGCAGTTGGGGGTGCGTGTGGTCACAGTGGATCAGATTGCAGTAGATTTGTGGATGTGGTCTTCAAGCTGGCTCAGGAACAGCAGCAGCAACAGCAGCCGCAAGGACTGCCATGAACACCATCACTTCCTTGTGCCAGGTGTGGATCCTCTTCATGACTCAATGAGAGTAATGTAGAGCTGTTGTTTCTGCAGGTGACCCACATCATTGATACTCCAGACACCAATACTATGAGATACTCATAGTGCTGTCGTTTCCAGAGCATTCCATCCAGACCATGCTTAATTCCCAGTGCTTTATGTCTTAACTCTAATAATATTTTATAATATCGTCATTTTGCAGATAAAGAAAATGGGACACAGAGAGGGGATATAATTTTTTCAAGACCACAAAACAGCCATTGACATTCCCAGGGGAGTCTGCGAGTCTCCATATGAATACATCTGCCTTGGCTACTTGCTTTCCAGAGAGTTAGGGGCTATCCTGGGTCTCCGTAGCAACTCTTTTCTCTATAGAGAGGGGGTAGCTTTGTCTTTGTTTTTCCAAACATCTGACATATTTATCTTTTGAAGGTGTATTCTGATCAGTGCATCTTGTTTATTTCTTCAGTATTCCGTCTGGAGATTGGGCAGATTGGGACTGAGTGTCCATGTCACAGATTTCAAAAGGAATGTTGGTATTCGAGGAGAGGCTGACTGCAGCATGGGAATGCTCTTGGAACTCCCAGACTTATCACTGGCACTTTTGAGCTTGATTGGGCTCACAGACCACCCGGGGATCTTGTTGGGATGCCATTTTGCTCCCGCAGGTTTGGAAGGGGTCTCAGCTGTTTCTATCCATCTCCTTGGTGAGACTGTGGCTGCCTCTCTGGACCACACACTGGGGAATGGCAGGTTCCCCCCTTTTGCCTCTTGAGGCTGCATTCTGTGTGCTTTCTCATGCTGTCTCTGTCCTGGGCTTAGAAATCTTAAATCCAGCTTTCAGTCTGACCAAGAAGGCTCTGCCAACAGGACAGAATTGTTCATTTCTTCACTGCCTGAGTCAGAAAAGCCACCATTCTTCTCTGAAGGAAAGGGCAGAAAAACCCTCAGTGTACGTGCATCAGGTCTTATCATACCTCCAGCCCCCATCTCTTGGGTGAACTCTCTACTTTGGGCTTTCACGTTAAGCACAAGTGGTCACCTGCAGGTCAGTTCCTGATTCCTCCCAAGGTAATTGGCCTAAATGAGGTAAGAGCTGGACAATTATACAGCCATGGGGGCTGGCCCTCCCCTTGCCTCATGCCTCAGACAGAGCTCATTTTATTTCTGGTTTTACAGGGTGCATTTATTGTTGGCCTTTGGGTAGCTGGTGGCTCCTATGGCCAGTGTGGGGGTTTTATGTGGATACTAGGTCTGATCGCCCTTTAGAAAGGTTCTGCTTTTAATTAAGCTTTCTTTCCTCCAGTGGAGCATGGGGCTTTCGCATTTTAGTGCTTTAAAAATAAACATTTATTATCAGTTCTTAAATGATCTTTATTATTATATATCCATAATTGTCTCCATGCTTAAGACTTCCTGTCTACCCCAAAGCCTCAGCTCGTTCGTCTCAGGAAATTCTGTATTTCCTAGCAGAAGGCAGAAAATTTTCTTCTTCTAGATGGCAGAGACAAAAATGCAGAAAGCCTTGCACAATAAGAGGTCTGGTGTTCTCCTCATAGTCTCTCCTTTATTAGAATTCTCAAGAAAGGTAGAACTAGTCCAGCCCCAAATGAACATGCCCTCTGCAGTTATCTTTGGTTTCCCCAAACTTGCTACATCCTCACATCCTCAGATTTGCCTGACCACCCAACAGGTTTGCAATTTCTTCCAACTTGTGCTCATTTCAGGGTTGTATTTCACTTGCTTTCCATGTCTGTCTACTCTCCCATCAAGAGTCGTTCAACCTTATTTGTTCATTTATTCAACAAGTGTTTACTGCGTGCTAACTCTAGGTTCAATAGTGGGCATATAGAGGCAATCCTGACAAAAAAGTTTCTATCTTCTTGGAGCTTATCCTCTCATTTACTCAACTTTTTAATTACAGTGACAGAGCTGTTACAATAGGAAACAACATAATGAAGTCCTGACCCATGAGGGACCATATATTTCTCAAGGCCAGTTACTGTTTTATTTCTTTGAGCAGAGGGATGATCTTGACTTTCTAATAGCTTAAGAGAACATGATATTGGTTGGCAGGTCCCAAGACCAGCCTACTAATAACCTGTTCTCCAGCATAATCAGAAGCCATGGGACAGCTCCCTCTTTACTCTCTGGGCCATATATGTATTGAGGCTCTTGGCCCACACTCATCCCTTTAGATTCTCTGCCACCTGGGGCTAAAAGCAAATGAACTCTTTCATTCACATTCCCTTGCTAGCCAGGTTCCAGCAAGTTTCTGCTAGCATAGCATTCTTGATAGATTAGAAGGTAGAGAGAAGCTAGAAGCCTGGCTACTTCAGGTAAGACCTTTGTAGTCACATCTGGATTTCGAAAAATGTCTTGGCGGCCGCTTTACTAGTATTAGTGTCAACAGCATAAGTCACTGGTTTGCACCTTAATTTTGTGCTTCTAGCAATAAGAACAGTGAATTTGGCTTAAGGGTTCCATCCCAAAGGCAGTATATGTTCTTAGTTTCTGGGCAAAATAAATTTCCCAGTTTGTATTCTATTTCAAAATTGTTGGATCAATATCTTGAATTAAATTCTCAATTTAAAATCTAGATGAACTTCTGTTTTCCTAATGTGAGACAGATTAGTCAGTCCATCAGTGCCACAACCATTTTGCCACCAATTCACAGAGTTCTATCACGTATACTTCTTTTTTTTTTTTTCCATGCACCTTAATGGGATACAAGATGGCGGAGGCTTACATGCATGCATTACCCAATTAGCCCTTACCCAATTCCTGCCCCATTCCCTCCCCCTCTCTCCTTCTCATGTTTGGTTTTGTGATTGATGTTGCTATGTTTGTTAAAGTACATCATGTGCATTAGAGAATTTCCTGTTTTCCCCTTCTTCCTCTCAGTTAGGTCGCCTTATTTTCTCATCTATAGTATCTCTTCCTTCGTCTAGAGTTCCTACTATGACCCACTGTCTCCCTAGCTTCTGCATATTAGGGAAAGCATCCACTTTCTTATTTTTTGTGACTGACAAATAGTCACTTAGAATAGTGTTCTTCCGTTCCATCCATTTCCCAGTAAATGACATAATTGTATTTTTCTTTCTGGCTGAGTAGAATTCCATTGTTTACATATCCCATAGTTTTGTAATCTGTTCATCTGTTGATGGCCATCTTGGCTGGTTTCATAGTTTGGCAACATGCATTAGTTTGGTAGTTTGGTTTCTATTCTTTTGGGTAGATACCCAGAAATAGTATTGCTGGATCATATGGTAAGTTCACTTTTCCTCCAGCCCCACTGACATTTCTATGCACTTGGTCTGAAATGTATTTTCTGGACTACTGCTATTATAGCTCTAAGTACAGTTCTCTCAATCCCCCCCCCCCTCTCTCTCTCTCTCTCTCTCTCTCTCTCTCTTCCCCCTTCTTTCTTCTCTCCTTCTAAACTGATCCTCCAAACCACACCAAAGACATATTCAAAGAAAGCAAATAATCTGGTGAAATGCCTTTGTTTAACATGCTACATGTGATAAAATTTAAACTTCAGCTTCTAGCTAAGGTGAAGAAATAGGGATTCAATATAATTTACCACTTAAAGCCAGGCATGTTATCTCAGTACTTGGGAAACTGAGGCAGGAAAATGACAGATAAGAGGCCAATATTAACAACTTAGTGAGATTCTCAGCAACTCAATAATACCATCTCAAAATAAAAAATAAAAAGGGCTGAGGATATAGCTCAGATGTAGAATGATCCTAGGTTCAATACCTGGTACAAAACAAAACAACAACAAAATATATATATATATATACCACTTGTAACAACTAGAAATCAAGATAAAATTAAAATCCATAAAAAAGTTTTTAAGATATTGGCCAGAAAGCAATAAAAGACAATAATCCTTGGAATATGAGAAACTAATTAGGTGAATCTTACAGTTGTATCAGCTTACTGCCTTCAGAAAGTTTTCAGATTTTTATGCAGGAAAATGGTTTACAGGTAGAGCCCAGTGAATCCTGAGTTGCTAGGGCTGAGAATATCTATAGAGAAGAAAAAGATAACTATCATTCACAGATCAAGGTATCAGAAGAGAGAAGTACACAGAGAGGGAAAAATTCTAGAAAACTATAGATATTATTCATTGATTGTTCAACATAATATTAATCAATGTATGTTTATAAAAATTTTCCCTGGGGTCAAGTGAAAAGCTATCTGACCAACTAGAGGAAATAACACGGAGAACTCACACAGTACTAACAATAATGTCTATTCTATTTCTATCAGTCAGAATGAAAAGCACGTTATTTTAAGACATTGGAAAGTTCTCAAAAGAGTCTTGCCTCAGAATAAACTAGCTATAGATAAAAATCATACTTCTTGATGTAAGAAGACCCAAAAAGATTAAACTATTTCCAAGTAACTCAGCTTCATCACCCCCCAAAGTCAAATAAAATTTATAGAAATGTAAAAATTTTCAGACCCTGGTTAGATAAAATCTACAATATGTACATTCAATTGAAAAATTACCAAGTATGTAACAGAGAAGAAAACTATATGCAAAATGAAAGAAAATATAAATTTATAAAAACTGTTATAAAGCTGACAGATGTTAGAATTATTATATAAAAGAACTAAAATGACTAATAGTATTTCAAGAAGTGAGTAGAGACACAAATGATAAATAAAAGACCCAGTCACACTTTTGGGGATTAAAAGTACAATCTAGAAGATGAAAGATTCACTAAGTAAGAGTTAGAGAATATTAGATATTACAGAGAAAGAGGTTAATTAACTTGGAGACACAACAATAGAAAGTACCAAAAACAAAGCACATGGACAAAAATTATTATCCAAAAAATGACCAATGTCAAAAAAATAAGAAATCCGATGCTTTTCTTAATGTGCAAAATATTAGAGAGGAATAGGTAACAGGAGGAACTCTAGATGAAGAAGGGACCCTATAGAGGAGCAATGAAGGTGACATATCTGAGGGGAAAAGAGGGAGGACAAGGGAAACTCTTTAAAGCACATGATGTACTTAAATATATCAAAGTCAATCAGAAAGCCAAGCATGGGTAGGAGGGAGGGGGAGGGAAGGGGTCAGTGATTGGGCAGGAGCTGATTGGGTGATGCTTGCATGTATATCGCCAAAGTTTTTCATCCCATTGAGATGCATGACTACAATGCACCAATAAAAATTAATTAAAAGAAAAAAATAAAAAGTGACTAGAGTATCAGAGAGCTGTGAGACAATTTAAAATGGTCTAATGTAGATACAATATTAGTCCCTGAAGGAGAAGACAAAGAGAAGGTAGCATATAAAAGTGTCTGAAGAAACAAGAGCAGAAAGACTCGCCAAATTTCATTACTATAAATCCACGTATTTAAGAATCTCAGTGAAACCCAAGCACACACAACAGGATGGAAACGATGCCAAGATACAGCATCAACAAATTGCTCAAAAACAGTAAGAAGAAGAAGAATCTTAAATCAGCTGGAGACAATAAGACATGTTACGGAAAAAACAAAAAAAAATCAGTCAATTCCTAATCAGAAACAATACAAGCAAGAAGACAGTAGAACCATTGTCATGCTAGAATTCTATATCTAGAAAAAATATTTTAAAAATAAAGGAAGCCGGGCATGGTGGCGCACACTTGTAATCCCCGCGCTTGGGAGGCAGAGACAGGAGGATCGCGCAGGTTCAAAGCCAGACATGCTGGCTTAGGAGACCCTGTTTCCAAATAAAAAGTATAAAATGGGTCTGGGAGTATAGCCCGGAGGTAGAAAGGTTTCCAGAAACCTCAGTACTACCAAAAATAAATAAATAAATAAATAAACAAATAAATAAATAAATAAATAAATAAACAAACAAATAAATAAATATGAATATATTAACATCTTTTAAGATGTTAATAATGAGGAAAATTGGGCGTGGAATGTGTGGGAACTTTGTACTTGCTTTATAATTTTTCTGTATATCTAATTCAAAGTTTAATTTAAATAAAGGCATGAAGTGTTTTGTGTGTGTGGTGCTGTGGATTGAACCCAGGAACATTCTACCTCTGAGCTGCACCCCCAGCCTGAGTTTTTATTCTATAGTTTGAAACAGGGCCTAAGTAGCTGAGACTGGCCTTGAATCTGCAATCGTCTTGTCTCAGCCTCCCAAGTACTGGGATTACAGGTGTGTGTCACCGTGCTTGGCTAGATGAACATTTTTTTAGACATATAAGAGCTTACAGAAGGACCAAAGAAATATTAGAGTAAGTCCTTCAGGCAGAAGGGAAATATGGATCTACACACACAAAGTGAAGAGCACCAGAAATGAGAACCATACAGATGTATAAGATTCTCCTTATTGTTTAACTATATTTAGCCGGGCGTGGTGGCACAGGCTTGTAATCCAGCATCTGGAAGGCTGAGACAGGAGGATTGTGATTCACAGATAGCCTCAGCTATTACTTAGTGAGGCCCTTTAATACTCAGTGAGACCCTGTTTCAAAATAAAAAAATAAAAAAAATAGGGCTGGGAGTGTAGCTCGGAGGTAGAATGCCCTATGGTTCCATTCCCAGTACCGCAAAAATAAATAAATAAACAAATATAAAATAAATAATATAAAATAAATATAAAATAAATATATAATAAATAAATATATCTAAAATACAATTAATTTTAAAATAATAATTAGTAGCATGAGGTCTATAACATATGTTCAATAGAATGATAGCTACAGCATAATAAATGTGGAGGAAAACATGAAATTATAATAGCAAATTTTATAATAAATTAATGAGTTGTCATAATGTCAACTGAGGGCAGCTAGTTATAAATTAAAGATAGTACTATAAACTCTAAGTCAAAAACTAAGATAATGAAAGTTACCCTTAATAAATCAACAAAGGAGGAAAAATTGAATAATATAAAATGTTTGATCCAATAAACATGGAAGGAAGAACAAGCAAATAAAGAGTCAATGGAACACGTAGAAAGCAAAAACGATTTACATATGACTGTATCAGTAACCTTATTAAATATGAATGGCCTAAACCTTCCAGTTAAAAGTAAGAGATCATCAGTTTGAATATATAAGCATTAACACAATTTTGTGCTGCCTACAAGAAATACACTTTATTATCATCATTATTATTATTATTATTATTTGTGTGTGTGTGTGTGTGTGTGTGTGTGTGTGTGTGTGTGTGTGGTACTGGGGATGGAACCTTTCTACCTCCAGGCTACACTCCCAGACCCATTTTTCTATTTTTATTTGGAAACAGGGTCTCTTAAGCCAGAGCGGCTGGCTTCGAACCTGCGAGATCCTCCTGTCTCCGCCTCTCAAGAGCAGGGATTACAAGGGTGCCCACGCCCGGCAGAAATACACTTTAAATATAAAGAGTTACTCTCCCAGCTTCTCTCGGATGTACTATCCTTTTATTTTTCTAAAACAACCTCCTCTTTTAGGATGTCTTACTTACTTTAATTAATTAATTAATCCTCTATACTTATCCTAATAAATAAACAGACATACATAGTAGACTAAAACAACTGAATAGGAAAATATGCCACTAACACAGATCAAAAGCAAGCTGGAGTGACCTTGTTGATAATAAAGTAGATCTCATAGCAAAGGTTATGCCCAAACATGAAAAAAAAATACTTTTGAGACAAAGAAGTAATTTTATCAAAAGATTCTAACAGTGTTAAGTATTTATGCACTTAAATAGTATAGCTTCAAAATATATATGTAAAAAACAATAAAGCTGCAAGAATAAATACATAAATCCACAATTACATTTAGAGATTTCAAAAATTTATTTAGTACTTGATAGAACAAACAGAAAATTATTAAGGCTATTAGTGACTTTAACAGAACTATGAACTCTTGATCTAATTGACATTTATGGAACACTTTACCCAATGAAAGCAGAATGCACATTGTTTTCAAGAACACATAGAATATTTACTATTACACACCATATTCTCCCAAGCTGAACTACTCTTAACTTGGCACAACTCTAAATTGTGTGCTTTGTGTCTTGCATGGTGTCCCCTTGGCATGAACACACTTCACTATTTTCTGGTTGCCCCACTAACTGGCTAACTCCTGTTTATCTTTCAAAATCCTACTCAGCCACTACCTCTTTTATGAGGCCTTCTTCAACAATCCCAAGTAAATTTCTTTGTTTTCTGTCTGAATACTTTGTGCATTCATCCATCCTTGTTTATAACATTTATATTTAATGAACAGACAATATATGCCTCTATATATACAGGTATATATTATACTATGTATATTATATACATATATATAGTGTTTTTTATTTATTTTTGTGTGTGTGTGGTCCTGGGGATGGAACCCAGAGCCCTCTACCTCTGGGCTACATCCCTGACCTATTATATATATATATATATATATATATATATATATATATATATATATTTTTTTTTTTTTTTTGGTGGTACTGTGGTTCCTGGAAGCCCTCCTTCCTCCGGGCTACACTCCCAGACCTATTTTATATTTTTGAAACAGGGTCTCTTACGCCAGCACGGCTGGCTTCGAAACTGCGCGATCCTCCTGTCTCCGCCTCCCAAGCGCGGGGATTACAAGTGTGCGCCACCACGCCCGGCCTATTTTATATTTTATTTTGAAACAGGGTCTCACTAAGTTGCTGAAAACCTCATTAAGTAGCTGAGATTGCCTTCAGACCTGTGTGATCCTCCTGCCTCAGCCTCCCAAGTACTGGGATTACAAGCGTGCGCCACCATGCCCGGCCCACATAGTGTTTTTTAAAATTTATCCAACTAGATTATAAAAATAGAAGTTAGGATAAAAACTTCATTATTATAAATTAAAATCATATGCTACAGTTAATTAACAATAGCTATCATTTGTTAATGCTTGTTATCTCTCACTCATTAACATATATCATTATAGTTTTTAATATACAGACACTTTTAAGAAACATTTGTGCAGTTATAATATATGTTAGACATTGGAACACATTGCCTTTATAATACATTTGAAAGGGGAAAGATGATTAGAGTCTACCAAATAACATTTATTTAACATATAAGGAAATCATTGTAATTCTCAAAACAGGTAACGTAAGGATGACATTTTTCCCCTATAATAAAGAAATTATTGGGTATTGATAAAATTAGAGCTCTTTACTGTCTTTCATCAGGTTTCCCATCCCAAATCAAGTCAGGGACTTGACTCTGGGCTTGTGGAGACACCCTTTCAGTTGGTCCCAGTCAGAACTGTCTCCCAGTGTGTGAGATAATGAAGCAAGAACCATCCTCTGACCCCCTTGTTCCATGCATGAGAATAAATTACCCCATTCAGCATGGAATATTTTTGATTAATTGATTCTTACAGCCATTCAATAGTCTGAATTGCCTCTTGCAATTACTTTTTCACTTCAGAAGGAGAAATCATCCTCGCAAAGCGGTACCCACTGTGCATTTCACAAACTTTCACTTGATTTATCTGTGTTGAGCCAAGGAGAAAAACCAGATTTTTCATCAAGTACATCCTTAAATCATTTGAATCCTTCCTTGTCAACAGTATTCGCACAAGAAGAAAGAAAGCAGTGATTAGATATCAAATTTAGCCCAGGCTGCCTAGAAACACCATCATAATGTCCTTTTTGGCTTGACTGGGTGGATCAGAAAGTTTGATTCACTTTTCCTGCTGCAGAAGTCCTAGATTATTAGACTAGAAATGAAAACCATTTCTCTTCTCCAGTCAGGGGAAAAAAAATGTTTGCCAAATCATTATATATAACAGATTGTAGTGAGAAGGTGCTTAGGAAAATGCCCCGGGCGGCAGTTACTACACAACACCAAGAAGGCAAAACTTAATTGGCATGGCAAAGGAAGTTTGCCATTTCTTCCCAGACTGTGGACCGACCCTGGCTCCTTAGGGATAGCACTATGAGGGTTTGCCATTGATGTAGCCAGAAAAATGACATGTAAATTGGCATCAGAGAAGTCAAGGGCACATTAATACAACTGATGAGGCCGATTCCGGCTTCAATACGGTCTGTGTGGCAAAGCCTTATGAAAACACTTTCCCTCGTAAATTCATGGTTCTTAAGGCAGCTAGACCTGGTGGCTCCAGGAACATGGAGCACTAAGGTTTCAAACAAAAAATACTATGAGAGAATAAGCAAAATAGAAACAAGTCTGAACTATACAAATCAAAGTCAGGAATGGCAAAGCCACGCTCGTGGTTTCTTCTTGCTTGTCTCTTCAGGGACTGACTACTTGAAAGTCCCTTATACTAATCAAATTTTGTTTATTAGGTGATACTCAAATTGTTTTCTCATTTATAATTCAAGCTTGATGTTATAGTCAACCAACATCAACTATAGATAACTGGCTTCCTTCCTTCCTTCCTCCCTCCCTTCTTTCCTTCTTTCTTTTCTTCCTTCCTTCCTTCTTCCTTCCATCTTTCCTTTCTTCTTCCTCTTTTCCTCATTCCCTCTCACCTATTTAAAGATCTTTGTGAGTCTGACATGACAGCTCATGCTTTTAATCCCACTACTTGGTAAGCTAAGACAGAAAAATCGCAGGTTTGAGCCCCGTGTGCAGTAACTTAGTGAGGCCCTGTTTCATAACAGAAGTTGTGGGGTTTTTTTTAAGACTTGAAGGCATACATCAATGGTATTAAACCCCATGTGAACCCCCCTAGGTTCAATCTCCAGTACCACCAAAAAACAAAAACAAAAACAAACAAAAAACCTGTGGATTTCAGGGCTTGGTTGTAAGTATATAATGTAAATTTTAAAACATTGTCCTTTAGGATCTCTGCAGCTGAAGATTTTAATCTTCATAACAAAGAAGAACTAAAGGCTTTAATAAGTAAGAAAATGTTAAAATAGATTAATTCATTAAAAAAGAAAAAATTCACTTATTTTATAATTGATTATTATATTATAGATGAGGAATTCAATGCCTCATTGATCCTATCATAAGATAAATAAATAAATAAATAAATAAGATAAATAAAATAAATGATATCTGTCATAAGCAATACATAGGATATACTAAATTCCATTTACAAAACATCTTAAGTTACTTAGATAAAGGTCAAGTTTAACAAACTTTTCTGGACAAAGAATAGGTTAAATATTTTAAGAAAATATTATTTTAAGCACTTCAATAAAATTAATAGTTATCATATATTTCTACCTTTTTATAATGGTTGTCTTTGTTGTTATTAGTAATAATTACTATCTATTAAGCATTTTCTATGTTCTAGGTGAACAGGTGAATATTTTAAATATATATCTTCCCATTTAAAACTATAAGGTGGACGCTATTATTTTCTTGATTTACCAAAACACACAGAGAGGCTAAGAAATCTGACCAGAGCTACAGAACTAGTAGGTAGTTGAGCCAGAAAGAATTTCCAATCAGAAAGAGATGGAAGCATGTTCTGAGTGTGAGTCATGATTCTGCACAATTTAATTACTAGAGCTCAATGTCTGTCTCACCATCATTAGGATCCATCGATGATGCATCATTCCCTGGGCCTGTCAGCATGTTAGAATTTGAGACCCATGAGCAAAAGTCCATCCACAACAACTATTAGAATCAATTCCATTATTTTCCTAAGAAAATAAAAGCCACTTCACAATCCGGAGATATTGTTTTGTTTTGTTTTGTTTGTTTTGCAGTACTGGGGATGGAACCCAGGGTCATTCTGCCTCTGAGATACATCTCCAGCCCTAATTTTTATTCTTTATTTTGCAACAGGGTCTCACTGAGTTGCAAAGGACCTCACTAAGTAGTAACTGAGGCTGTCCACAAACTGCGATCCCTCTGTCTCAGTCTCCCAAGTGCTGGGATTACAAGCACACTCCACAATGACCAGATTGACTCTAGTTTTTTAACTCAGTTGTATTCTTTTTTTTTTTTTTTTTTTTTTTTTTTTTTTTTTTGCGGGTCTGAGTATAGAACCCAGGGGCATTTGACCTCCAAACTACACCCCCTGCCCTATTTTTTATTCTTTATTTTGAAACTGGGTCTCACTGAGTTGCAGAGGGACTCACTAAGTAGCCGAGGCTGTCCGCGAACCGCTATCCTCCAGGTCTCAGCCTCCCAAATGCTGGGATTACAAGCGTGCACCACCACGCCCAGCAACTCAGTTGTATTCTTAAACCATTCGACCATAACATGACTTCAATGCCATTTAAGTCTTTCTTCTTCAAGTATTACAATTAGATATGAATTGAAATTCCTGGGCAATTATTTTAATAATTTGAATCTCAGTTTTCTCACCTGCAAAATGGGAACAAAACACGTAGCCTATCATTGTGCTGGGAAGAGTAGGATAAAATAAGTAATACCTATAAGAAATGCATAGAATATCCTAAATCCCATTTACAAAGCATCTGGAGTTACTTGGATAAGGGCCAGGCTTAGCAAACCTTTTTTTGGATAGAGAATAGATTAAATACATTAAGGAAATATTATTTTAAGCACTTAAATTCTTGAAGTATTATAAAATTAGAAGTCATTATATATTTCTACCTTTGGATAACAGTCTTCAGTGGTAACTATCTGGATACTTTCCCTTTGTCTGGTTTCAGATACACTTTAGGGGACTGGGTTCCAGTCACCGTTATTTTAAACAATGCTATAATGTGAGTTTTCACTAATCGATGCTCTATACCCCTACAATCAATTCAGATCAGTGAGGTTTTAAAACAAAGAAAATAATCCTAAAGAGCACAATACTACTCACCTAGCAGGTACCGAGTGCCCGGCAATTCCGGCAATTCTTGAGGAGAGCCTGGGGATGTATACACCAAAACGGAAACATCAAAACGTGGCTTTCATGGACCTTACTCTCTAAAACAGACATGACAGACATTTAAGGACAAAGCAGAACATGTGTACAGTGACACAGTGAGGATTTACAGAAGAGGTCTCTTGTTCTCATTCTTAAAACAATTTTTTTCCAGAATTAATACAAAGAAAGATTTTCCTAATTCAAATAGAAAAGGAATAGGTAAGTTGAATCTAAAGGCTCTCCATTAGCTTACTCTTCTACAAACACCAACTGTAGAACTATACAGCATGTTGTGCATGTCTGTTTTATGTGCATATATATCGATATATATACAATGGATATGGAAATACATACTCAATGCATATATACCCATACATACATCTGTTTTTAAATAAATGCTGAATCATGCTGCGAAAACTATTTGGTAGTTTGCATTTTTCACCTGGCTATTTTCTGAGAGAATAAACACATCTGGATTCTTGTTTATTAAGCTCTTTGGACAGAAGAGAAGAATCAGTGTGTAGATTTGGTTTTCCTACTGAGTTGTTTAGAGAAGGTTACATGAGGGGAAAAGAGCTTGAGATGGATAAAATAGGCAGAAAATATGAAAACAAAACATTTTCAAAAAGGAAATGGACATTTTAGAATGAGAGAGAGAAAGGTGAGGGGGGGGTTGACCAAATAGCTTTCACAGCAATAAGTCAATTCCACGCACACCCATACTAACAATCCAAGCCTGAACTAACTAGATTAAAACTCTATCAAGGTCTTACTGTAGAAGCTTTGACCTCACTAGGGAAAGACTAGATGTTACAGAATGGATACCATCTTTCTAGCAGTTCCAGATCAGGACCACCACTCTGGTGGAAAATAAGTCAGAATGGAGGGAAATTGGCAAAGGAGGGAGAAGAAAGTTGCCATTTCTAGTCAGTGAACACAGTGGAAATGGGTCAAGTTAGCTCAAAAAAAGACTCAAGTCCCTCTGCACTAATTGTATTTCAGTGTGGAGAAGGAGATGAGATTCTTGTGGCTCTCTCTTGGCTTCCACTATTAGCTGAAAAAGAGCCAGAGAATTTTTTAAATAGAGGCTCTTCTGTAAAGAAAGCGGGGAAACAATAGCTAGCTGTCACAGCCAGCTGATATCTACCTTTGATCAGCCAAATGAATGTTGCAGGCATTTCTTATAGAAAGGAGATTGCTTATCGATCTATATCAAAATATGCATGCTAATCCTGGGCAGCAGAGAGTATTTTCAAGTGGAGTTAATAATCTGATTGCTGCCCTGTCTGAGGCAATTCTCTGAACCCGGAGCTCTAATCAGCCCAGGGTCTTGCAGTCAAATGTACTTTGCTGTTTAAATTTGGATTTGTGACATTGATTGAGGAGCCCTTGTAAAGGTGTTGACAAATCAAATTGTTTGTTCCAGTAGTGTTTTGCCAGAGATCAAGTCCAAAGTAATACGCAGTGAATTTGTTCATTACTAGTAGGGTGAAAGGAATGATAAAATTCACCTGCATCATTATCACAGATACAAGCCCAATAAAAGATGTGTTCTGTCTGGAGAAAATGTGGGTTTTGTGGGCGCTCCTGTGAGTGATACCGAGGGTGGCCCTTCTAGACCCACAGGATATTAGATATGTTTTAAGGGAAATAAACAAATAAATTTATTCCATGTTTAAGATCAGAACACTTTGTTTGGCTGGAAAACAAATGAGAAAGATGGGCAGGTAGACTAGATGTTCTGTGTAATTTGAAGAACACTTAAGCAGGCAAACCTGGGTGGAGCAAGAAGCTACCCCACAGCAGGGGAAGAGGATGAAGGAACCGAGCATCACGGTCCTCAAGACTGGATCCTACTCATGTGAGGGTCTGTGAACCATCTCCACGTGTTTGTAACAGACTTTGATAGGCCTCTAGGGCTTAACACCACCATCTCTGTTGTGAACTAACTTAGCAAGTACTGCGGGAGTAGAAGTTAAGACAGAAACCAGAAGGTGAGTGCAAGCGTGTGCTTTGGAGGTGATTCCAGGAATCATTGGCAGGGATTAGGAAGTGACCCCGAGAATAAAAGGGGTTCCCTACAGCACACGTTAATGAACAGGTCACTCTGCCTGTATCTGGAATCAGTCCTGCTGGGGACTTGGAGATGCTGAGCTTGCCAGAGGCAGGAAGGAGCTGAGGGAGAAAAGAAAATTCTTGTATGAGCACAAGGGTTCATAAGTAAGAATGGCAGCTCAGGCTCTGCATAAGGGAAGCCTCACTTATGTCAGTGGATGATGCATAGGGTTAGGGCTGGGTTGGGAAGACAGCGGGAGAAGATTGATGTTTTTCGTTATTCTAACTTTTCATGTCACTTTGCTATAGTTAATATTATCGCCTAAAGTAACAATAATATCAGTGTTAGGAGTAAATTTATATGGTGTAATAGAAAAAGACATATCTGAAAGCAGCTCATCAAGGCAAATTTTACTTTTTGCACAAAGGGATGCTGTCCCCAGTGAGTCAGCACACAGAAGCAACATGGCGGGAAACTCTGGCACGTGTATTTTCTAGCACTGGGCGTCTGTGAGGTGCCCCTGTTGGAGGAACCATAGCCTCACAATCTTTATGCCTAGGCTAAAGGGGATGTGGGAGAGGGGTTGGCGCTCACAATCTCCAGGAAACGCTATTTTTACAAAAATACAAGCACACATAAGGTTACAGAATGGCAGAGTTACAAAATGGCATCCAAGTCAAACTATTCCTTTGATAGAAAAAAATCTAATTATATTCCTACAATTACCCCCTCTTTTTATACACTAATATTCTTTTCTTCAAATTCCATTATCATATGATAACTTTTACTCTCAAGGGTGTTATCAGCTTTAGCATCCTCAGCTAATTCATACCTAGAGCTAAATGATTTTCCTAGGTCATCTTACTGGTGGCATCTAGTTGTTTAGCTGCTCCCTTGATGGCATCTCAAGTAGGTATAGTTGACAAGTCTCTGCTAATTATAATTTACTCTATAAAACAAAACAAAAACCTACAAACAAAAACAAACAGCAGAGAATTTAGCATATCAGCTACTATTATCCTATCCATTAATATCAATAATTTGCTTATAATAAGGGTTTCCACAACTATCTGGCTTTTGTTTTTACGTATTTGGCAGAACTGTCTATCAATCAAGCATCTTGTATTATTTTTTTAGATACCCAGTGGTCCTAGACCTTTAAACCCTTAAAAGGGACAGATTTATTTTCATAGCATGTTATAAGGATTCCATGAGTATGTCTTTCTCTATACCCCATAATAGAACACTCATTTTTGGTTACTTTCTAGCTGGGTGTTCAAGAGCAAGTAGTTAGCTCAATACTGGGCAAACGTAAATTATAAACTGTTTACTGTTAAGGTCAGTCAAGGCTCCTCGGGGTCACTCCAAGGGAATCTGTGAGGCTTTTCCTCTACCATTGTGCATTCTACATGATGGGTCACGGTCTTGCTGACCATTTGCTCCCCTTGAAGCCTAGAGGACAGTTCATGTTCAATGAACCTCCTTTTCTGCAGAGTATGTGCTGGTGGCTCCCAGTCTCTGGGGTCTTCATGATCCCCCTGATTTGGGAGGTCAGATGACTCACTGGAATTGCAGGGGCCTTAGTGAGGTCTTCCCTTGGGTCCTATTTCATTTTGCATGGCTAGGACCGAAATATTGGCTGTCCTTTCTTAGCCATTTCCATTTCCTGATTGTTCTCCAGGTTTTAGTTACTGAGTACACAGGTTAGTTTACCAGTCCTTTCTAATAAATAGGGGTCAATATTGTAGCCTGTTTCCAGGTGATGGCTGTTAAAACATGGTGTAGGTTATTTTGTTAAAGCTGTATACTTGTAATGTTAACAGACAGCAATTACAAAGATAAAGAAAATAAAAAACAAAACTATTAGGGGCAAAACAAATCCAGTTTGTATAATAGTTCTGATAATATTTAGTGACATAAATAGTCCTTTAAATCTGACACAAAGTCTCATTTCAATTTGACTTTACATAATATATAAATATACATATTATTAATACCCAATCTTTATATATACAAATAATATGTACCTATTAATACCCAATGTTTCATCAGAGTGGCATGATTTGGAATGCCATGTGTTCAAGCACATTTAACTGTATAAGCTTTTACAAAACATTTAGATAAACCTCAGATACACAGTCTTCAGATGTTTACACATCTTTTGTCACAGATATATAGAGTATCAAAAATAGCAACCCAAAGTCATTGCTACCCATTTAGCCTGAGTTAAAAAATAATCATTAAGCAAGTGTAAAATACAGAAATTTAAATCCTGATTTTGCTAAGATCAGCTTACAAAGTACTCGAGGGCCTAAGAATGACAGTAAACATGAGATTATCTTGATAAAACACACATTAAGTTAGTTCTTAGTAAACAATAAGAGCAGAAAATCATATTTTTAAATATGAAGAACATAGGGAACTATCTTTTTAAAAAAATGATGAACTCTTGCTCTCTCGGCTAGTTTTGCAAACTTTTACAAAAAGCAGATTAATGTCTTAAGAGAATATAATTGCTCTAAACATGAAACCAATACATTAAATATGACTTTAAAATTTCTTAATAATTTTTATCTCTTGCAAATCATTTACAACTCCCTTAAGATCTCTTTATACCAATAAATGCTTCCTTTTAATTACTGAGCTTTCTTACATTTAAATCAATCCTTTGAATTAAATGTTTTACTTAGACAAAATACTTCTTTTTAGTAAGAATATTTAATTAATATCCAAAAGGAAGTAATCCTAAACTGTTCTTTGTATATGAAAATATAAAATATATTTGATAAAGCAAATGTATTTTCTCTTGCTGACATTAAAAGGTGAACAGGGCAGGTAAACTGGATGGAGGAAAGGCCAATATGGTGAACTTTATAACATTAATTTTCTGCAGGAAACCTAGAAGCACCCTGGTGGCTGAGCCTATGGCCACCAGAAAAGAAATGTGCATTACTTTAAAATTACTGCCCTTGCCGGGTGTGGTGGTGCACCCTTGTAATCCCCGCACTTGGGAGGCTGAGACTGGAGGATCGCGCAGGTTCAAAACCAGCCTCAGCTACTTAGTGGGACTCTCAGCAACTCAGTGAGACCCTGTTTCCAAATAAAATATTTTTTTAAAAAATAGGTCTGGGAGTGCATCCTGGTGGTAGAAAAGCCCCTGGGTTCCATCCCCGGTACCACACGCACAAAATAAATAAATAAGTAAATAAATAAAATAAAATTACTTCCCTTTCTGCCATGGCTACCAACTGTTCATTCTATGGACCTTTTTCATTCAAAGGTCTCTGCCTTATTTCCAGTCTTTTTTGTTGTTGTTTCTAATTGAAGCATTAAGCCTTCTTTAGCCATCTTACTTTCTTTGGCAGCACCATCTCTGTGCTTTGTTTTTCACCCTTGAAATTTGTTACACAATTTACTAAATGCAGGCATCAATATCCATAAAGCAGTTTGAATATTTTGCTGCTTGGAATTTTTTTCCTCCCATTTTATTAATCAGTCCATCACCTCTAAATTTGTGCTCATACAAAGTTTCACAATAATCCTAACAATGAATACTATACCTCCAAAATTACACTAAAGCAAATAATTCCTAGTTGGCTAGCCTGTTTTTGTTAAAAAAAAAAATTAAGTAACACGAACTAAAAGGTATTTGGTTTCTTTTTTTCAACTTATGAGCACTTATAAGCCAATTTTGGTAGCATATAGACATAGACAATATATTTATTGGTATAAATATCCATAAAAAATGGACAGCAAACACCTATCTTATAGCTTTAATTTGCCAGGCACTGCATACCCATGCATAGAGGATGAGAGAGTTATAAATATTTTAAAAAGATAAAGTCATATTTAGAGTTCCCAAAATCAAAATACAACCTATACACAATGAGCAACAGATTTTAAAAATAAAGGACACAAACATGAAAGTCCACACAGCAAGGGATGTCTGCAGCAGGGTCTACCAATCACGGATGACACTGAAACAAAGGCTTCAGGGTGGCCACTGTCACCATGAAGCAGTTCTGCATCAAACATTACCATGTATATTCTTCAGGGGGAAAAAATCCAAATATTTAGTTTCTGCTCATTTACAAAACAAGCCTCCATTGTCTAATTTAAATTAGGACCAAGCCAGGTAATTTAAAAAAAAAAAAGAACTAGTTTCCTCCTTTTTTTCTTTCTCTAAATCCTTTGCTTTTGAGCTGGGTATAGTGGCACACACTTGTAATCCCCGCGCTTGGGAGGCAGAGACAGGAGGATGGCGCAGGTTCGAAGCCACCCGCGCTGGCTTAAGAGACCCTGTTTCCAAATTTTAAAAAGTATAAAAATAGGTCTGGGAGCATAGCTCAGAGGTAGAAAGGTTTCCAGGAACCTCAGTACTACCCCCTAAAATAATAATAATAATAATAATAATAATAATAAATCATTTGCTTTTCATTTATCTAATACATACTCAAGGGATAAGTTCTCAGGGATAGATACCAAATTACCATGATTTTGTAATTCTGCCTATTTATCTCTCCAGTATTGAAACATTGGGCCTAAGGGACTCTCAGAAGAAATTCTGTCTTTAATCTTGTATTGTAGGTACACACACACACACACACACACACACACACACACACACACACTTATGGTAGATACTCAACATCTACCTAGAGGTGTCTTGCATTTACCATCCCCTTATCACTGACAGTGTGTTCCCATTGGAATCTCAACCCCTCCTATTTTCTGGGAGTTTCTTGAATCTGATGTCACTTCTCCCCGTGGCCAGGCCCCTGGCAGGGAAGCCTTAACCTTCAGGGTCCACCTGTGTTAGGCATCCTCAGACATCCCCACTGTGTTCCCATACCCCTCACCCTGGGATATCCTGACCACCAAGGAAATGCTTGGTTATCTCCTGTGATACTTTTCTTCCCTTGGCCTGAAGCAGTCACCTGGCTGCCAGGGACAAGCAAGGGTGCCCCTCCTGCAACGTGTTCTCCTTTCCGTTCAGGGTCCACTGTCATCCAGGGAATGGTGACATATACTGTCTTGGGGCCTCTAGCAACTTGGTGACAGGATGCTTCTCCCCAGAAAGGAAACCCCATGACCCTCTGGTGACGATTTATATTCTCTATGGGCCACCAAATTGTTAGAAGTAAGCTTATATGGAAAAAGACATATTCGAAAGCAGCTCAGCAAAGTGAATTTTACTTTTTGCAAAAAGGGATTCTGCCAGCCAGGCGTGGTGGCGCACGCTTGTAATCCCCACGCTTGGGAGGCTGAGACAGGAGGATCACACAGGTTCGAAGCCAGCCACGCTGGCTTAAGAGACCCTGTTTCCAAATAAAAAAGAACTATAAAATAGGTCTGGGAGTGTAGCCCGGAGGTAGAAGGACTTCCAGGAACCCCAGTACCACCAGAAAAAAAAAGGGGGTATTCTGCCACCAATGAGTCAGGCACACAGGAATAACATGGCAGAAAACTGCTGGCCATTTTATTTTAGCAAGGCTTCTGCACTGTGTTTCTATTGGTAGGAACAAAGCCTCACAATTACAAAAGGATCTTTATGCCATTGGCTAAAGGGGATGCCCGGGGAGGGGTTGGCACTCACAATTTCTGGGAAATGCTATCTTTACAAAACTGCAAACACACATCAAGTTACACAATGGCAGATTTACAAAATGGAGCCCAAATCAGGCTATTTCTTTGATAGAAAATTTCTAGTTCTATTCTCACATTAGCAGCTAGCGTTTATTGTATATCTTTCATGTGTCAAGCATATTATGGTGGTTTTTAATCTGGAGGCTGTGAGCTTTAATAGGCCTAACATTTATTGACTGGATCACCAGGAAATTTTAGAAAAGCACATAACAGAATAGAATACAATAGATTACATTAGAGAGAAGGATATCAAAGTAGATAATTCTTCACAAGGATTAGTTTTGTTTAGCTCACTGCAGTGGGGCTCACCTATAATCTCAGTACTTGGGAGGCTGAGACAAGAGAACCACAGGTTTCAGGCTAGCCTCAGCAGCATAGTGACACCCTCGGCAACTTGGCAAGAACCTCAAGAACTAAGTGAGATCCTGTTTAAAAAAATAATAATAAAAGTTACTGGGGGTATAGCTCAGAGGTAGAATGCCCCTTGGTTTTTATCCCTAGCACACACACAAGTTTTGTTT
Source organism: Muscardinus avellanarius (assembly GCF_963383645.1). Classification (NCBI taxonomy): domain Eukaryota; kingdom Metazoa; phylum Chordata; class Mammalia; order Rodentia; family Gliridae; genus Muscardinus; species Muscardinus avellanarius. Next base: position 34,147,015 of record NC_137796.1, read on the forward strand.
AATGCAGACTGTTTTACACAAGGACATAGTATAAAATACATTTCTACACTTCTTACTACAAGTCAAGAAGAGTTAGAGACTGAATTTTCACATTAAAATCTCATAATAATTCTATGCTGTCAATCCCATTGTATAGGTAAGAACACTAAGATTTGAAGATGTTAATTAACCTTCAGGAGTCGACAAAAAAAAAAAAAAAGCATGAAAGTGGCAGCGCCAGAGTTTGACTTCATCCACAGAACGCTTGCGTTGCCCCATAGCAACCCTAACACAGCCAACTCGCTGCAGCAGAGAAAACGTAAGCCGTGTAACTTTCACAGGGACCCTGAGCTGGGGAGCCTCTGAGACCATCTGCTCTTCCAGAAGGCTCACAACTGTTCTTTTCATGTTTGTAAGAAGAGTTTGGTAACAAAACCCATTTAATATCAAACTGGAAGACAGCAGAGAGCTCCTTGGTGCTACAGCATTGTTGATGTCGCCTTAATTTATAACACGGCAAATGGTTAGGCAGATGGCATTTAATATATTCCCAGACATAAACATGAGGATTAAGTTGTATATAGTGTAGGTTCCTGGGCTTCCATAAACTCTGTAGGAGGTAAGCCTATCTCCTCACCCTCCCCAGCCCGCCCCCACTCCTTCTGCCCTGAGCAGTGTTAACCATTGAGAGACACAGGAAGGATTCCCCAAATTGGCCCTGGTCAGAGTTACTGAATGATTTATCCAGCTTTCCAAAGCATACTGGTCTAGACTGGAATATTATACCTCTTAGTCACTAAAGGCAGGTTCTGCCTAAGAGAAGGACCTACCTAAGAGAAGGACCTGGATTTTAGAGTCTGGACACCAGGGGGATTGGGCCCCATCTCTAGACCACACAAGTTGAATGTCTTTGCTTTTCAATTAATATACTTTAATCTTTAGAACAACTTGAGATTTACATAAAAACGGAGCAGGAAGTACAGACCATTCCTCTCTTCCTCCTTACACACATACACTGCTACTATTATTAACATCTTACATTTACATGGGTTTTTGCTACAATTAATAAACCAATTTTGTTAGATTTGTATTAACTAGTCTCACCAGGACACCATGTTAAATTTAATTGTCAGGTTTGCTTAGATCCCTCTTGGCTCTGACAGTTTTTGTCATACTTTCCTGGTTTTGATGACCTTGACAGTTCTGAGTATTGGTCAGACATATTGTAGGCTATGCCTCTTTTGGAATTTATCTAATGTTTTGCTCATGATGAGATTGAAGATATAGATTTTGTTTTTTGTTTGTTTGTTTGTTTGTTTTTGGTGGCACTGGGGTTCCTGGAAGCCCTTCTACCTCTGGGCTACACTCCCAGACCTATTTTTATATTTTTATTTGGAAACAGGGTCTCTTAAGCCAGCGCGGCTGGCTTCGAACCAGTGCAATCCTCCTGTCTCCTCCTCCCAAGCGCGGGGATTACAAGCGTGCGCCACCATGCCCGGCGAGATATGGTATTTGGAAGAAAGGATCACAAAGGTAAGAAAGGATCACTTTAGTTACACTGTATGCACAGTGTCACTTTAGTTATACTGTGTGCACACAGCAGCAGAACTTATCACTGTTGATGTTGACTCTGACAGTGCCTGTCATGTTCTCTCCTGCAAAGTCATTTCCTGGGAGTAACTCCATTCCACACTGTACCTGTGGAAAACTCACGGTCATAGCTCACCTTTAATGGATCACGAATCATGTGCTTCCTCCAGGGTGAAGTTTCTATGGAATTTTTTTGGAACTCTTCTGCATGAGGAATTTGAGTCTCCCCCATACTTTTTACCTTTTTAAATTATTTCTGTACATCAGTATGTAATCATGGAGATCTGTTTAATACTTCAAGCTACCTTACTGATTTTGTTGCTCAAATTGTTTCTGCTTTGGTCACTGGGCACCCTTCAGGGCTCCTGTGCCCTGTAGTGTCCCCTCAGCTGGGTGGCATTGCTATGTTTAAGCAGGTCTTTATTTTCTAGCACTGCAAAATGATATTAGCTCATCTTGTTAATTCTTACTCCAATGCTAGAATCCAGCATTACTTTAAGAAACCCCGAATATTTTTATTGGAAAATGGTATTGGAAACTAAGAGATGGATACTGAGCATGCTTTTTACTACTGGGATATAGACCCTGTTAGCTGACAGAAAAAAAAAAAGAAATATGTATATAGATACCAACCTACATATATGCACATATCTAAGACTCACTAATGTCTTCAACTCTGACCCATTACCACATGAATAATTTGATAATCTTTCTCTTATATAAATTCCCACTACAATATACATGTACGGCATTTTTAGAATTAGTAACCTAGTACACTGCTTCTATTAGTTTTTTTTTGCCTTTTGTCTTACAGATCCCATTCATTTCTAAAATTACTTAGGTAAGTATCTTTTACCCCAGGGCCCCTTCAGTGATTGCTCTTTCATACATTTATACTACACTTAGAGTCTCTTTTGTGTGTGTGTGTGTGTGTGTGTGTGTGTGCACGCGCGCGTGCAAGCATGCTACTGGGGATGAAACCTAGGGACTTTCTACCCCCGGGCTATACTCCCAGACCTATTTTGTATTTTCTTTGGAAACAGGGTCTCACTAAGTTGCTGAGAGCCTTACTAAGTAGCTAAGGCTGGCTTCGAACCTGTGCGATCCTCCTGTTTCAGTCTTCCAAGTGCTGGGATTACAAGTGTGTGCCACCACGCCCGGTTCAGTTAGAGTCTCTCTAATCACAGTCTACATTCTTTCCTGGAATCCCACACCTCCTAAATTATTTTTTCAAGTTTCTATACATTAAGATTTACTCTTGATGTGACATTCTACCCTCACAGTATCATACAGAATACCCTGCTCTAGAAATGATCTTCTCATTCCTCTTTCCTCTCCCAAAACTCCTGGAAATACCTGACCATTTTGTTCTCCCTCTAGTTCTGTCTTTTCCAGAATGCTGTATGTGGTCATCCCTCACTATCTGGAGGGATTGGTCCTAGGAGTTTCTTGTATATGAATATCTGTGTATGCTCAAGTCCATTATATAAAATGGATAGTTTTTGCATATAGTCTACAAGTCTCCTCCCTTTATTTTTTCACTCATTGAAGGATATCTTGGTTTCTTGTAGGTTTTGATAATTGTGAATAAAACTGCTAAAAACACACATATATATGTATACATATACATAGATATATACACATATACACATACACACACATACACACACACACACACACACACACACACACACACACACATATATATATATATATATATATATATATATATATATATATATATATTGGATGAGTTTTCAGCTCAGTTGGGTAAATATCCAAAAGTGCAGTTGGCTTATCCAGTAATATTATGCTTTGCTTTGTGGGAAATTCTCTTCTAAAGTAATTGTACAGTTTTACATTCCCAGTGCAGTAACTAAGAGTTTGTCGATCCACATCTTTGTGAAAATCTGGTGTCTCTCTGTGTTTGGGAGATTAATTTCCTTATTATAAGCAATATGCCATTCTAATAAATATGTAAATGCAATATCCCATTGTTTTAACTTGAAATTCCCTAGAGACAAACGATGTGTGGTATTTTCTCTTGAGCTTACTTGCCCTCTGTTTATCTTCTGTAGTGAGGTATTTATTCAGATTTTCTTTTGTCCATTTTACAGTTTGGTTGTTTGCTTCTTTTACTGTTGAGTTCTAAGAATTCTTTATATAGTTTAGATCAGGATTTTATTTTACAAACATTTTTTTCCCAATTGATGGCTTGTTTTTATTTTATTAATGTTTATATTTTATTGGTGGCTTGTTTTATTGTATTAATGTTTTATTTTATTAATGGTCTTTTTACAAAGCAGAAGTTTTTAATATTAGGGGACTCTGCAGACCTTCAGATATCTCTGTGTGTGTGTCAGCCGTCTCTTCTCCCTTACTCTCTGCTGTGTCTCCTGAGTCTCTGAAATCTCTTCTCCTTTCTTCCCCTCAGAGTGTCTTTGGCTCCCCCTGAACACCATTTTCCAGTTCTGGAAACCTCTCAAGTCAGTAGGCTAGCCAATCTTAGGAGTGAAAGTATCCGTTGTTCTGCAGCTCCATAAAGTTAAAACTGGCCTGAGGGGAGACGAGATGTGCGTCTCAGAAGGAAAGGAAAAGATGGAGAACTGCCCTCTTCCTCACTCCCAACTAGCCAGTAGAAGAATGAATGTTGAAGTTGCTGGTTGAAGGCAATCCCATTTCTTCTCCACAGCGAAAGCTGAGATTTGTATAACTCTGACAATGTGACACATTTTGAAGTCAGAGGTGTTTCTGTTTTTCTGCTTAGATAGTTTCTAAAATGATTTTAATTGTTTAATCTATTTCTATTTCTTTCTCATCAGGGAGATATTGGTGAGTTGAGTAAAATCTTTTTTTTGGAGGGGTAGGGTACTGGGGATGGAACCCAGGGGCATTCTATCTCAGAGCTACACCCCCAGAGCTATTATTTTATTCTCTATTTTTGAAACAGGGTCTCACTGAGTTGCAAAGGACCCACTAAGTAGCTGAGGCTGGCTGCAAACCTGGATCGTCCTGTCTCAGACTCCTAAATGCTGGGATTACAAGCGTACGCCACCATGCCCAGCTTGAAATCTTGAAATGGTGTCTCCAGCACCAGCTTTAGTGTGCACAAAGTGTGTACAGACAGGGGTTATTTCTAGACCCACTGAGCATGGGACATCCTGGGATCTCCTCTTCTTCCTTTCTTCCCATATTTTTCTCCCCTCTCTTTCTAAAACAGCATAACTCATTTATTTTGCATTCTCTTCTGAGGATGGAGCTTTTGGAAGCTCTAGAGTAAGGGTTAGCAACCTTTTTTTCAAGGGGTCAGATAATGAATATTTTAGGCCTTGCTCTTCAAAGGGCAGAATCAAAGCTACTCTGAAAGTACTAACCTAATCATTTCAAAATGTACAAACCATTCTTAGCACTTGGGCTATAAACCAACAGGCACCTGGCCAGGCTGGCTCTTAGAGTTTGCTTTAAAGAATTGGATAAGATCTTGAATCTCAAAGACTTGGGGGAGTTCCCAACATAAGGAGAGAAGAAAGAATAATCTGGAGAATCTGCATCCAAGACTGGAGACTTTTTTATATTAAATCCATTTTTATTAAGTGTTACTTGTCAAAAATCTATCTAATTCACACACACCCGCATCCCTGCAACTAACTTCCTACTGAGGAGGATCTCATAGGTAGAATGAGAAGTTGGACACTGGCTAAATGGTACTAGGATCTTTCTTCTAGTTTGGAAAACTCTCTACTTTGGCTTTCTTTAGTGTGTTCATTCGATTAATTAATTATGAGCAGCTTCTCACCCTCTCTCTATGAAGACATCCTTGTCTTTGCTGTGTTCTCTCTCTGTGGCTGGGCTGATTCTCCCCTAATCCACATCCTCAACCCACACTCCCAGCTGCAACGGGTACTAACTTAAACTCACTGCACCCTTAACTTGAAAGGTTGTCACAGTTAAGGGGATACACACCCCAGAAAGATCAAGCAAGTTGATTCCAGAAAGCATGTGATCATAACAACACACTGAAAAGATGGCTTCCAATGATTCTTAGATCCTGATAGTTACACTCGTGGATTTTTTCCCCTCTCCTTAATTATGGACAGGGCAAAGTTACTTGTCTCCAAGGTGAGAGGTTGTCATTTTCAAAATATGGTTGTCTACAAGCTGAGTGTAGTGACACACACCTGAAATCCCAGTACTTGGGAGGCTGATAAAGGAGGATATCAGGTTAGAGACCAGACTCAGTAACTTAGAGCTAATCTATTTATTTCAAAATAAAAAATATAAAATAGGGCTGGGGTGTGCCTCAGAGGCAGACCCGCTCCCAGCTTTAAACCCTAGTCAGTCCCCAGTAAATACCACACACACACACACACACACACACACACACACATGATGTGGTTGGCTATGAGGAACTGAGATATCCATCCTGTAATATTCCCTGTCTTACTCTTTTACTTGTCCAACTTAATGACAACAGCTGCCATTTGGTGACCTACATGTGGCTACTCACAGCCAGAGAGGAGCTGAGGCCTCACTACTGCATCCCACAAAGAATTTACACCTGCCCAAGATCACAGAGGGGGCTTAGCAGTAGATCCTCAGCCTCCAGGCAACAGCAGTTCCAGCCAGAAACCCCACTGCACTCTCCTGAGAAACCTGGAGCCTGAGGACTCAGTGAAGCTGTGTGAAGCTGGATTCCCACCCCATGGAAATGAGGAGAGAGTGATTAGTGTTATCTTAAGTCACTGTTTTGTGATGACTTGTTACATTGCAAGAGATGTTGAATATTTATATGAATAAATATTTTATTCCAAGACTCTCATGTGTATTATAATGCACAATGAGAAAAATATGTTTACTAAATATTTCAATTTCTTCTTAAATGTACTTAAGTTTTAAAAATTGAGTTGTTATAGGGCATGGTGGCACACGCTTGTAATCCCAGTACTTGGGAGGCTGAGACAGGAGGATCACAGGTTAGTAACCAGCCTTAGCTACTTAGTGAAGCCCTCTGCAACTTAGTGAGACCTTGTTTCAAAATAAAGAATAAAAATAGGGCTGGGAATGTAGTTCAGGGGTAGAATGCCCCTGCCTTTAATCCCCAGCACCACACAAAAAAGTTGAGTGGTTATAAAGATATGAAAATAACAATACAGTTGATATGTGGAGATGGCACCACATTTCAAAAATAATGAGAATCCTGAAGTTTTGGAACTTCTGCTCTAAGCAATGGCTTTGAACTTAAACTTCCAGATATCACCATTAAGCGTCTCATGCCTTGTATACTTCTCCACCTCCACTGAATACTTCATCACTCTGCAGTCTAGGATAGTTTCTTGGGGTGAATGCTACTGGCCAGGCAGTTTATACCTACTAAGCATTTTGTTAAGATTTAGGACTATTTTAGGTCCCAAAAAGGATTAAAATTTAAAAAAAATTAATGTCTTGTTTCATGATCTTAGTAGGTCAAGTGGAACAGCAGGACTGACTTGCATGGAACAATTTATACCGTGTGCTATGTACATAGGAACAGAGAAATCATGAAGTGAAGCTGAGTATTGGTATAAGATCCTGGGATGACCTGGGCCACAGAGAGGAGAGAAAGGGGATAGAATTGTCTAGAGAAGGGAAGAAGAGTCATTTCTGCCACTGAGGAAGGATCAATTTTATACTCGGGAAGCATGAGGCCATCTACACTAAGCACCTACATGTAGTGGTAAAAGCGTTTTCCATACTTCCTGACTAGGGACATAGGATTTTGGTGCAAATATCAGCAAAGTGTCAGGCAAGTCAAGACACCTGGTCACCCTAGGTGGGGGCCTCTGTTCTTGTGGAGGTTTGAGTTGTAGAAGTCCATGTCGTTAGAAACTGGAGAGCTCATCAGATAGGCTGCATGATGGACTCCTATCCACTCTCTCCATCCTGATCCTCAGAACCTACGGCAAAAGCAACTTCCAATGTGATGTATTTCAGACTCTTGCAGTAGGCGGGTCCTGGATTATCTAGATGGGTTCGGTGCAATCACAAGCATCCTCATAAGAGGGATGAAAGGGGACTCAAAGTCACAGTGTGATGTTTGAAAATAAAGGAAGGGGCCATGAGCCAAGACTTGTAAATAACCACTAGAGGCTGAAAAAAAGCAGGAGAACAGATTCTCCTCTGGTCCCTCCTGTCGCCACTGGGCCTCTAGCCCACTGATTCTGATGTTGGACTTTTGACTTCCAGAACTGTATTAGAATAAATGCATATTGCCGGGCGTGGTGGCGCACGCTTGTGATCCCCGCGCTTGGGAGGCGGAGACAGGAGGATCGCGCAGGTTCGAAGCCAGCCGCGCTGGCTTAGGAGACCCCGTTTCCAAAAATAAAATAGGTCTGGGAGTGTAGCCCGGAGATAGACGGGCTTCTAGGAATCCCAGTACCACCAAATAAATAAATAAATAAATAAATAGAATAAATGCATATTGTTTTAAGCTATTGATTAATGATAATTTGCTACAGTAAAAATAGGAAACTAATATAGGTGTACATTAAAAAAATAAAGGCAGGCTGACATGTACCCTGGAAGCCGCTCTTGCTCTTCCTGTTGCAGCCTGGCTGCTGGGTCACCAGTGGCTGGCAGCATTCACATTTCCTCTCCTGGCCCAGACCCAGGCTGTGAACTCTCAACCGTGATACTTCTCCTGGAAGCCACAAAGCATGAATTTCCCACATCCTTGCTCCCTTATCCCTGAAGTTTAGTGAAGAGTTTGGTGATATGATGATGCCCAATCCCTGGAAAGCCTCACACTGGAGGCCGGCTCGCTCCACATCAGGCACACTCTTAAACATCTGTCTGTGGCGTGATTTATTCTATTTTAAAAGAGGTTTTCAAACAACTCACTATCTTAATTTTAGCAGTTCAGTTTCTTTGTACGCTAACAATACCAAACATGCAAATGAGCTACCACTTTGCTTTCTAGCAAAAATGTTTCTGTGCAAACACTTGATTTTATAACGCACTTTGCAGCTTTCTCCTATAATTAGTTGTTAAATCTATATTTGACTTTGTCTAAGTGGTTGTGTTGCAAGGCTGTTTTATCAAGCTTCTTACTTTGGCTGGTCCATTTTACCCCTAATCATGCATCTGTTCCAGTAGGGGTATGGTCTCCTGGCTAGATTTTATTTTATTTACTTACTTATTTTTTGTGGTACTGGGGATGGAATACAGGGACATTCTACCTCCGAGCTACATCTCCAGACCTATTATTTATTCTTTATTTTGAAACAGGGTCTCACTGAGTTGCAAAGGGCCTTACTAAGCAGCTGAGGCTGTCTGCGAACCATGATCCTCCTGGTTCAGCCTTCCGAATGCTGGAATTACAAGTGTGCACCACACACCTGGCTTCCTGGCTAGATTTAAATTAAACATGAAAACAAGGAAACACACCTGGAGTCAGGTCTCAGTTGTACTCAGAGGTCCAAAGGCTGCAGGTTGAGTGCAGGTTCATTCTACATACCTCCTATCCTCCTAGATCATCAGATTAAACCCAGAAGTGGCTAGTGTATTCCTCCCATTTGGAGGCCAAAGCAAATCGCTGCCAGGTTTATTACCAGTGGGTACAAAAGTATACTCCTCCTCTCGCAGTGACAGCAGGGCATTTCATGAATTTTTTGTGCAATAATCTGATCTACCATACTTACCAAATGAACCTTAGAAGTAAATCTTAGAGCTAGTAAAAGGGTTATTTATGTATGCCATCAAGGTTTGAGTCCCTACTTCACACTGACTACTGTAGATGTATTGTTGATAGAAATTTAAACCGAAGAAGATGTAAACCTACACTTTCCTATGCTTGCAGTTTGGACTAAAAAGGTCACTGAGGCCAACCTCAAACCCTCCAATCTCTTGTAGATTACGGAGCTTGCAGCATATGCCAATTCAGAGCCTTTAGCAAGCAAAAGAATAGAAAGGCACAAGCTTAGGCACAAAATAATGTTTACTTAGAATCTGTAATTGTGTTAAAATGTGCTAATTTTAAATAGCTAACAAAATTTAAAAATAAATATAATATTCAAAAAAATAAAATAACATTTTAATGAATTAACTGCTTGGCAAATCTCTAATATATTTCCCCTACAGTTTGGATGTTACATTTGGCATCTTCCTATGATTATGAGTTTGTAATATTTCTATAGAGAGAAGAGAAAATTAATCCAGTTTTTTCTCTACTAAAGTTGATCCAAAGTCATAAAAATATAATACTTGGGATTTATAAAACATCAAACTTCACAGACACATGTACTCACTGAAGAATACAGGTTTGTACCCTTCAAACATAATATTTCTGATCAATTATATTTCATGAGATTCTTATAAAATTATAGTAGGCTTATAATTATATAGTCAATAAAATGCTACTTTCTTGAGTATATTCTGACAGGAAAGAACTTCTATTTTGACTAGGAATCAATTGAACAGAAATTTCTGCTTATAATTGTACATTTCTGATGAATATAGAATTTTTCAAAGCTTAGCTTCTGACACTGTATCTTTCAGATATTTTTCTACTTTCCTCTTACATCCTCCCAATCCTTGCACCAAATACCACCGGACATGTTCTTATGTCAATATAATATCTGGACTCACATCTCCATGGCATGCTTCTCATGAGTTAACCCACTAGGAAAGAGGGGAATTGTTAGTCCCACTCAACTGGGACAACTTATCAGTAACTTACTGCCCAAGGCTGCCATCAACCACGGAAATATTTTTCACTAAGTGCAAACTAAATATGTCTCTAACTCTGTATCCTTTTGGCCAGTTCCTATAAATGTTCATGTATGCCCAGCACTTGAATAGTATAAGAGAAGTAAGTTGCAATGGACAAAGACAACATTTTAATCTACTGAAGTTCACATAACTAATTTTGCCAACTTTACAGAAACATGGCCATGTGAACTCACACTAGGGCCCCTCTCCAGGGTTTGGGAGGGGACTACTGTGCAAATTAAGGTCCTTAAAAGTCAAGCTTATGAACTTTATTGTGTATCTCAAACCGCTTGAGCTCTCCTGACACTGACTTCCATCTGAAGATAGTTTCTCAACCATGGTGACAAATCTGTTCCATGGTATGGAATGGGAACCACAGGAAAAAATAAAAAATAAAAAAGAAGAGTATCCAGAGCTTTGTTTGGCCTTGGCCTCGTGGACTGGATCACAAACTACTTGATGTGTCCTACAGCTTACCCCCTCTGTCTATCTATCTCTCTTTCCCTTCCTCCCCATCTCACCATGGCCTTGCCCCCTAGTCTCCATTTTTACTTCCACTTGCCCTTTAGATGTGAGTGTAGAGACCAATGAGCTCTCTCAATAAAGCCTGCCCCAGCTTGTCCCAGCCCTAGCACCCTCTGCATAAATGGTAGGAAGTTCTTCCTAGATGAAACACAGAAAGCCTAGCTATAAACTAAAAAGTACTCAAATTCAAGATGATCAAGAAAATGTCGACTGAACCCACAGTGAGATTTCATCATGGTCTTACAATATTAAAATGATACATAACATTTTAAGAAACAATTTTATCTTAAATGCAAATAAAAGGATTGATTATTTCAAGAGCAGAAATAGTTGCTGGCAAGTTAGTATCCTTTTTTATGCAATATTATTGAGAAGCTTTATTGGAACATCTGTCCGAATTTATCATTTTGACCCATGTACATTTTTACAAGCCTTTAACAAAAATATACTTGCTCGCACAAACACATATTTTAGGAAGTTTTCATTGTAGATTTGAAATAATAAAAATGAGACAACATAAATTTCTATCAACAGGTAAGTCAGTTATTGTTCACCCACACTGTAGAATTATCTGTAACTGTTTAGAAAAAAGAGTGATGCTCTGATAGAGAACTATCCCAAAGATGTATTAATAAGTAAGAAAATTAAGTTAGAGCATAGCTTGGTTGTGGCTCATTTCTCATGGATAAAGAGACTTTGAACAAATCAAATAACCTTCTGGGATCTCAAGCATCTCATTTGGAGAGAACCTCCCATTTACCAGATGCCAGAGAATTAACAGTGATAGTGCATGCGAAAGAATCCTACAATTCATAAAGTTCTATAAAATTCTACATCTTTACTACATCAAATGAAAGGCAAAAATCTTGAAGGTCCAAATTCTTTTTTTTTTATATGTTTACTCATTAATTCTAGATATCTCCTACTGTCTATTAAATATTTCTTAAGAAATAAATCGATTTGCTTTCTGATGGAGCTGTCATATAACATAGGCAAGTTAAAGCATACCTATCAGCCACCCAGTACACAGTAAGCACAAAAATATTTCAAATATGTAAAAAATTGTAAGCCAGGTATGGCGGAGCATACCTGTGATCCCAGTACTTGGGAGGCTGAGACAGAAGGATAGGAAGTTCAGAGGCAGCCTCAACAAGCAGTGAGTGAGACTCATCAACCTAGCAAGACCCTGTTCCCATTTCAAAATGAAAATAAAATTGGGCTGAGGGTATAGCTCAGAAGTAGAATGCCATCCCCAGTAAAACACACACACACACACACACACACACACACACACACACACACACACACAATGAGTGGCTAAATTCCTGAATAGAAGAATGCATGTCAAGGCAGGATGAAGTAACAGAGGAGACTGTGATAGTTGTAGAAAATTGCTAATGCCAGAATCCTGGTAATGACTGTAGAATGATAGGTGAGGTATCCTTCCATGGAATATTGTAGTGTTATTTACATGATCAGAATGGTGAAATATTTGTTGAAAAGAACAGAGTACCAAAATAGAATGCACACTATGATTATGGCTATGTGGAAATGAAGTAGGTTTAAGAGATGAGCCCAGGGAGGCAAACACAAAATTGAGAACAGTTGGTTTGCCTAGTATCATGATAGTATGGGTAACTAATTGTTTTTATCATTCTAAGCCAGTTATATCTTTTCAAGGCAATACACATTTTTTTTTTGGTGGTACTGGGGTTCCTGGAAACCCTTCTACCTCTGGGCTACACTCCCAGACCTATTTTATATTTTTATTTGGAAACAGGGTCTCTTAAGCCAGCGCGGCTGGCTTCGAACCTGTGCAATCCTCCTGTCTCCGCCTCCCAAGAGCAGAGATTACAAGCGTGTGCCACCACGCCCGGCAAGGCAATACACATTTTGCTTCTTTAAATTTCTATTTTTATATTACTGCTTCATTTATTACTAGGGTTAACAATAATTTGAAAAAGTGGTGAAATATTTTGATTAATTCATATTTGAAATATTAGGCAGTATTAAATCATTTTACAAATATTTCTGAATTCAAGCCCTGAGAATGATGTTGAAGAGAAAGAAAAATGTCAACAGTTATGTGAGAAGTCTAGATAATTCTTTAAATTTCTTTTGAAGCTGGGCATCTTTCTATATTAAGAGAAATAGGTATCATAATAGAAAATTAGGGAACTGGAGAAAAACTAAAAGGAAAGATTAAAAAATTCCCTCATAGAGCAACTGCCAGGCAATAGCTGCCATTACAAGGTAGGATCTTACACTGGAGGCTTGCTATGTTTATTTCTTAATAATTAAGAGGAAGATATAAGCTGGGTGTGGTGGCACACGCTTGTAATCCCAGCACTTGGGAGGCTGAGACAGGAGGATCATGCAGGTTCAAAGTCAGCCTCATCTACTTAGTGAGGCACTCAGCAACTTGGTGAGACCCTGTTTCCAAGTAAAATATAAATGATAGGTCTGGGAGTATAGGTCATAGGTTCCATTTCCAGTACCACACACAAAAGAGAGGGAGATATAGCCCACTGAGGTGGCACATACTATAATCCCAGTGCAGAAGAATCTCAGGCTGGAGGCCAGCCTCAACAACTCAGTGAGGCTTTCAGCGTCTTAGAAAGATCCTGTTTTAAAATAAAGAAATAAAAAGGGTTTGGGGTATAGCTCAGAGGTAGAACGTCCCTGGGCTTAATTCCTATTATTCCCCCGGAGGGGGAGATATTTCCCATATTCAGGTTTTATAACTACCTCTTGAACATTTCTCAGTAGTAGACTAACTATAATAATGAAGAGCTGTGCATGGAGCCAGTGCATTCTGGTTCGTGTTATTTACCAGCTTTCCCACATTTTGAGTACGTACTCACTCTCACAGAACTTTAAGTTCCTCATTTGTAAAATAAAGCTATTCTTAGTTCATACTTTCTGAGCAAATTGTATCCTGTGGACCATATAGCTCAATTCCAGATGCCTAATAGATGCTTCAAAAGTATAATTCTGAAATATAGGATAAGTGAACCAAGCAGAGGAATTTGACCTGGTCCAAGGGATCAGGGAAATCTTTCCAGAAGTGCTATTTGATCTAGGGTTGCAAGGATAAGCAAGAGTTTACCAGGAGGGCAGGGGTTTGGGGGAGGATGGGAGAGAGAAGAGATTATTTCATGCCAAAGAAATAGCATACATCCAAATTCGCATGGAGAATAGGAGGCAAAAGGGACTCAAAAGGAAGTTGGTAAGAAATAGGACCATCGAGCAGGGGCCCGGGGTGATACACAGGGAGGCCGGGAAGGCAGCAAGGTTAGATGTCATGGGGCCTTCGGGGCCATCATGATGGATTGGCATTTGTTCTAGAGGAAAATGGGAGACCCTCAGAAGTTAAGAAAGAAAAGACCTGGTTAGCCTTGTATATTTAGGAGACCACTCTACTGCTGTGTGAGGCATGGACTGGACATAGGTACAGAGTAGAAACTGGAAGACAGTGTAAGAGGCTGGTGCCCTCTTCCCAACAAGCGGTAGACGCAGGCTGAACTTGTGCCTTTAGCTTGGAGTGAATAAACACCAGCCCCGGTTTGTTACTGGCTGCTGCCTGACTCTTGGTTTCCAGTGCATCCAAAGCTGCACCTTGCTCAGCCTACCTTGCAGCCTGCTATTTTGAATCTGCAGGGGTTCAAAAGTTGGACTGAACAAGTAAAGAGGCTTATTTCTGCTGAGCTGAAGAAAGGTACAGTAAGTGCTACCATCCGCTGAGAGGACTGACCTGCAGGCCTGCAGCAAAAGTCTCAGGTTTATATTCCAGACCACCAGCCACTATAATCATTCATTTCTCGGGCCTCAGCAAAGCACAGCAAAGATACTTGCAGCCAGAGTCTCTGTTATAAAGGCTCTGGTCTTGGTTGGTTATTAACTATACTGTACGAAGCCTCATAAACACCTTTTTACACATACAGTGCAACCTTTCAATACAACAATCAAATGCTTTTCAACAAATTACAGTCTCCTAGAAAAGGGAGCTCTTGATTGCTTCCCAGAAAGAGGTGGAAGGAAACTTTAGACAGAACTTGTTTGGAGCCTGATGTTTAGAACTGTGTTTGCTTTAGGCTGGAAATGTTAGCCTGGAGTTCAGACCTTGAGAAGCTCTGGGGAAATCAATGCTAATTAATCCAAACCTGGCTGGAGGAGGAATCAAGCCACAGAAATAATTTCACCAAACCAGTCTACTTTATAGATGATCATAATGGCTTCAGAGAGTAGCAGCCACTCTGTAAGGTCACCTGGACCAACTTCCGACACCTGCTTCGTCATCCCTGGCTGTGGACGTCAGATTCCTTAGCTCAGAGTCCACCATCTCGGGAACAGAACACGGTATGTCCTTATCCCCAGTACCTTCTCCTCTCTATGACATTTTCTCTCTTAATCTCAGTCTCTTTCATGAGCTTTTTATTTTGCCAAGTATGTCAATAATATGTGCAATCTTTTACCACTAACTTTTATGCGAGAAAAAAATGTTATCTAACTAGAAGGAAATAAAAAAGAGGGAAAGGAAGAAAGAGGGAAGGGAATTCTGAAATGATATTGGCCAATACCTGTGCCAGGTGGGAGCATCATTTGACTGCAAAAGGGCACAAGGTGAGGAGATGGGGGGTGCATGAGGGCACGCGTGTGGCAAAAACAAACCACTGCTGTGTGTTGGGGTGTTCCTTCTCATAAAAAACAAAGATGAAACATAAGAGATGGGAAATCAGGCATATTCTTAATGTACCTCAACTTGCCTCTGAGATTAGAGCAGGGCTCAAGGACAGAAGAAGGAAGAACATACAGGTTTCCTAATGGAGCACTGCCCCTGAGTGCTCCCTACCCTTGGCCCATCCAGAAGATTGCTGCACCAGAGTGTGTTCCTACTTGGTGTCTCTGATGAAAATCAACCCATGACAGAGCCAGAAATCTCTGTCTTTGACTTTGCTGCACTTCCTTTTGCAAAAAGCAGGACCACTCCAGGCCTCAGCGCACTCGTCTCTCCATCACAGAAGTCATCAGCCTATAAGGGAAACGGTGAAAATCAAGTCAAAGGGAATCCTGGCTGGTTTCCCTCCTTCAAACTTTCGTTCTTTTCCTCATGATACATGAAGCTTCCAGGGACATAATAGAATGCTGACTTGCACACCAGAGAGACCTGAGTAGGATTTTAGTCCAGACACTAGCTGTGTGACATGGGACAAGTGACTTTGCCCTGACGAGGTGCTGTGTTTTTTGCTGTAAGAAGGCATTGTGGTATCGCCCTTGAAGAAATACTGTGAGGAGGGAATAGGATACCCGGTAGAGTCACCAGCGCGATGTCTGCCAAAGGGCAGTTCTGAAAACATAGGTAGACGTCATTCTGACTTCTCCTAAGCGTCTCCTCGGGTCTCCTGGCATGTAACAGGGAAGGCAGAGTTTTCACAGGGTAGAAAATGCTCAGGCTCAGTTTCCTCAAGTCTTAGCAGTGAGTATCCAAAGAGGTGACCCATATGGAATGCCCACCCCATGCCCGGCACGTAGGAGGGGTTCACTCAGTGAAAGCCATCCAGTGTCCACAGAAAGCTCAGCTCCATCTTGGTCAAATATGGCCAGCCGTGGGGCAGTCACTAATTGGACCACCTTTGGGTCAATCATTATAGACTTTTCTAAAGTTTTAGAAAAGTGAAATGGGGATGACTCAAGCCTTCGGGCAAACACAGATTGTAAACTGGAATTTCTTTCTTTCTTTCTGTCTTCGATTGTTAGGTCAGGGACATCGTCTGCTGTTTTGCAGCCACTCCCGCTCTGCCAGCAACAGTGGTGAGCACATAACAGGTGCCCAACAAATGTTTGTTGACTGAGTGAATGAACTCACTAATCCCAGAATAAATGAAAGCAATGTGCCTGAGGTCTTTCCAGTTCGTTACTCATTCACATATGATTATCTGTAAATACCAAGCTCAGGCAAGGAAGCTGCCATAAACATTGTAGGAGATGCTCGGGTGAATGGCTGCAGTTAGAGATCCCAGCCCTGCACTGCTTTGCCTAGAGTTGAATTTCATTTGGGTTTGGTTTGGGTTTTAGGCAGATCGAAAGAAATATACACTATGTCTCTGTAATCCTCACAGTACTGCACACATTAGAATGTTCCAGGATCGATGTACCCAAATTACTAAAGCACAGTTGCAACCTGGTTTACCTCCGCCCCTCCCTTAAACTCCAATGTGAAATTCAATTCACGATGACTTGCCAAAATGGGCTTTCAGCGTTGCATGAAACCAAACCAAAGCCAACAATCAGCAAAAATCAGAATCAAAACTAGTGAGCATGCTTGGCTTTCCAGGACTCTTTCTTATTTACACTTGGGTTTTAAAACTCTGCGAGACAACAGGAGCACTCTAATTGGAGCCTAGGAGGAGGGAGAGAATGGCCAGTTGCTAGTAAAACCGAAAGCATTTATTTATTATTTAATTTGTTTGCCCAGGAGACTTCGCTCCTGATGGAACATCTGGTTTTCATTGTAGCCCAACTTTTACCTAATTGTACAGCTGGGGAGATTAAGGCACGAGGGGTCACAGGCCGAGCCCAGCCAGGACCCAGCCCCCTGTGAGAGCTTTGCTCCTTGCTCCAGGGGAGAGACCACACTCCTCGCCTCTGGTCTTCTGGTGGAGACCTATAAATAAGAAAGGAATTACCCTTTCAAGTCCCTATGCTCTCTCCTTCTGATTCTCATTAATGGTAGGACTAGGGTTGGGTGGAGGAGGGAGCTGGGAGGAAGGGGCGGTAACCACAGGGGTTCCAGCCACAGGCAGGGGTGCAGTGCTATCCTGAGCTGCTCTTCCAGGGACCTTTGTCAAAGCTCTCAGCACCTCTTCCCACAGCGGCCGGCCAAATGCTCACAAAAAAACACTGAGTAACAATTCAGGGCTGAGTACCCACAGCAGCCAGAGTAAAATCTATTCTTTAGTCAGGATCCGAATAATCAGGGCTGGAATTAGAGAACATGTGAGGGAAGTAGGGCTGGATATGGGTTTTGAGGGATGAGTAGGAGTTAGAGTGACCCCAGCCAAGCATTCCAGAAAGCAATGTTAAACACTCGCATAGTTCTGGGTGTAGGTGTACTGGGGCCACAGATGGGGTGCTGAGAGGATCAGTATCAGGCAATAGGTAATATCAGGCAGATGGGTAAGGTGTACAGAGAGATGTGTGCTATCTTCCAGGGCATAGGGGTGGGGCTTGGAAGTCATGTGAGAATGGAGTGTGCCTCCGAGGGCTAGAAGCAGCTATTGTACTAGGAAAGGTCATGGTTTAAGAGCACCTTGGGGAAGACACATGTACAGACAAGGTGGACAGGACTAGCCTAGACTAAAAGCATGGATGCCTTTGGGGCCTTCTGGCCTTCTTGCCTCACCAAGGCTTGGTCCAGATTTCTCATCTCACAAATCCTCAAGGGCTGAGAGATTTCTCTCCTTGGTAGGCCCTGAAACATGTTCCATTTCTCTGCCATTCTTACATATCCTACCTCGTTAACTAGCCTCTCAGCCAGATAAAACCCAGCTCTAATGTAGCCCGAGCCTGCTCCAAGGACCTAACTTGCTGTTTAGTGTTGGGAAGTTTTAAATTTTCTCTGAAGTTTTGATGATATTTGTCTATAAAATAAACTGGCAACAGGCAGATGTAATAGAATAAAGCAATGTGTATTAATGTACAGAAATGCAGAAACCATATTCAAATTATGAGACACAATGAAAGGACCAGGTTGTTGAAGCTTAAAAAGCATTTTAAGCTATAGAAAGAAATAAGGGATTGAGACTTCTGGGAGGTGGTGGGGATGCAAGTAATGGATGGGCGAGGGGGATCACACCAAACAAAGGACGTCTTTATATAGATAAAGTCTCCCAGGTAACAATCATCAGAAGGCCACCTGTAGCCATCTCTGTCTGGGCCAGGTGTCAGACTCCCAATCTCTCCTTCCCAACGAAAAGATCTTTCCTAAGAAGATATGAAGATGATACTTTCAAACAATAAAAAATGCAAAACAAGAAAAATCAGGCTGGGAATCACATACCCCATTCAACTGATATGCACATCCATTGCTTAGATTACAGATTTGAGTACAAGAAGATGATAAGCCTAAGCCCAGTAAAAAGACACTCATGCTAGGCATTCTGAGAAAGTGGAGACCTGGAGAACAGGTGGCTGCTGTTCCTCTGTCTCTGGAGTAGCTTTATACTCCATACTGAGCTGCTTCCTGGAGTGGTGAAATAAAGAATCACAAATGCTTTGGTGTGAGCAGACACAGAGTAAGATCTTTATTCTACCACTTCCAGTTGTATGATTCCTTGCCAAGACACCAGACTTCTTTGTCTCTCATTCCCCTTGTCTATAAAATAAAGACTTTTGTTTCGAGGAAAAATTAAGCCAGGGTGCATATCCAGGATCCCTGGATATGCAGAGGGCACCTGCTATATTCCGGGCACTATGCAAGATGCTAGAGGTGAGTGAGTAGATTCAAAGAATGAAGACATGGCTAATGGCATGTTTCACAAAGTGCGGTCCAGAGAGAGGAAAGTCAAAGGATGTGACCTGAATAAAACACATGTCCCATTATCACATATGTGTGATGTACTGAATGACCAGAATTCTTCACTACAAGGCACCTTAAAACATGTAATATATTATTACACTGAGAATATTTAGAGGAGATAAAATGTCTCTCGTTTCTCTCATGGAACACACAGAGTAGCTCAATCTTTAAAGAGAATGTGATACCCAACTGTTGTTCTGAGCAACAGGATGCTTCTGAGTTAGGGCCACCAACCATACAACAGAAAAGAAGCCCTCTCTTCTTTCATCACAAGCTTTAGTTTTTAATGCAGTTCACCCTGAAACAAATATCTCAAGTCATATCCAAATATCTCAAATAAAAATAAAATCTAGTTCAGTTGAACTTAAAATTAAAACCAGGTATGGTGGCGCACGCTTGTAATCCCCGCGCTTGGGAGGCAGAGACAGGAGGATGGCGCAGGTTCGAAGCCAGCCGTGCTGGCTTAAGAGACCCTGTTTCCAAATTTTAAAAAAGTATAAAAATAGGTCTGGGAGTGTAGCCCAGAGGTAGAAGGGTTTCCAGGAACCCCAGTACCACCAAAAAACAAACAAACAAACAAACAAACAAAAAACCAGGCAGTTGAACTTAAAAATAAAACCAGACAATACTGCAAACATGATTATGAGTATCTAATAAGTAATAATAATACTAAAATTGGTACTCTAAGACCTGATGTTGTAGGAAAAAATATTCTGAGTAGTTTTTCTGTTTGTGATTTTCCATTTATGTCCTAATCTACCTTCAACCTGTGCAAACTCACTACTCTTAATAGGACTCTTCAACAGAGTGGTTGGCAACATTACTGTACCATCTTGATCCAAGGACAAGTCAACCATCAACAGTACCACAGAAACTTATTATTCTTTTCTAATAGCTTATAGTATATAAAAGTGGGTCTTGTTGTCAGATGAAGATCCTGTGTTCTAGGAACTTGATCTACTTTGCCACAAATCTAACAGATTTCTACTTAAATGTCTAAGAGAAAAATCACAGTGGCCAAAGTTAGGCCAGGATTTCTTGTCCATTCCCATCCTAAACAATGGCCAAGGGTGAGTTTCAGCCTTAAATATTTGATTATGTTTATCCCTGAAAGGGGAAAGGTTAAACTGTTTTGTAACTTTTTCCCAGAGCAGAAATAGGTATTATTAAACACATCCATTATGGTGGACTTACGAGGTGTGTTTCATGATCCTGAAAGAAAAACCCTGAGACTAAACCGTGAGACTTCAGAAGACTTTTCTCTAGAAATCTTCCTGAGGTCATCTGGTCTGGTCTTTTTATTTCGACTTAAAGGTTGTCTAGAGAATTAAGATAAATATAGAGAGAGCACATCTCTACTCCCCTTTACAAATGGAGCAGCCTGGAGCAAAGCCTTCACCAGCCCAGCACATTTTCAGGAATCAGCATGAAAGAGGGCTCCCCCAAAAGCAAATCAGTGTGCAGAATGAGCCGTCTTCCGAGAACACCATCTTGTCTATCTGGTTCTTGGTTCTTAACCTTATACTTACACTTACCTTAGCACACACTCAGTTCCTAATGCCCTCTTACTTAAGCCTTGAATTTTATCTTCCTAAATATGACTTTCCTCCTTCTCTTTTCCTTCACACCTGGGCTCTGGATGTAAGAAGAGAAGACCCTATCAGATGCAACAACACACATCTTTTTTTCTGATTGTCTTGTACCTCTTAGATTTGCAACTCATAAGCTTGGTTGCAAGTTTCATGAGGTTGCACCATAATCTTGCCAAACACGGGCAGCACCTGACTCAATCAGGGCACACAATAAGCTCTAGCCAAGTACTGATTAATTCTTTGGATCTATCAACCACACATCTGGAGATAGAGTGCTAGGGTAAGAGTATCGTTGTGTATTTGTCTCAAGCAATAGAAAACAGGCTAAATAGGGACAAACCAAGGGGCTATCTTGTTTGTTTCCTGGCTATCTCCTGACTTTATTACATTAATATAGTACATCTTTTACCTTTCAACCTAAGAGCACTGTTTTAAAATATTTCCAGAAACAACTCTCTCTCTCTCTCTCTCTCTCTCTCTCTCTCTCTCTCTCTCTCTCTCTCTCTCTCCACACACACACACACACACACACACACACACACACACTCCTTTTGTATTGCTTTTCCTGAACAAGAAACATCAAGTTTAATCCCCTGATTCTCACTGTGCCCATGGTTTCAAAAGGCATGAGAAGATATTGTTGTAGATTCTAGTGTCTCACTGTATAAGGTAGAAAAAACTCTGTATTCTTATTCTGATAATTCAGTCTGCATAGGAAAGTGTCACGCATTTTGTGGGAAGAGAAAATGCTAAACCTGCCCTTCGGATAATACATCTCTGCTTAGGGAAGTAGAGATTGGGGACAAACACATTGAATCACTCCTCCTTTCATTATTTTTGACATTGATTTGTCATTAGGAAAATTTATTAGGCTCTAGATTAAATTGATTTGAAGAATCATTAATTCATGGGATGAAGCAAGAGCCATTTGGCCTCCCCACACTGCAAGGAGGCAATATTGATAAAACAAAGGGAAACAGCAGAGCTCTTTGAAGTACACTATTGCCTACCTGGAGGAATAGTTTGGATCTAAGTTGGAGGAGGGGTGAATATTCTAATAGTCAACCATTAACTTGTATCTAAAAGAGGATTTTTCGATATCTAAATCAGAATGAGAGATGGAGATTCATTTCAGAGAGGTCATTCAAAAGAAAGACAAGATTCCATTTACCCTTTTGCTTAGATAGGAATTAAAAAACAGACTCCCTCCTCCTCCACAAAAGTGGCAGTGGCGCACCTGTCTGCATCCCAGTCCTGCCCCTTCCCAACTAACTTCCCCTTCACCACCATGGTACCTTTGAGCTAAGCCAGGGTAGCCACCTCATTTAAAGTAATTTGACATAAGTGTATGTGTGTGTGTGTGTGTGTGTGTGTGTGTGTGTGTGTGTTGCTGGGAACTGAACCCAGAGGCATTCTACCCCTGAGCTACACCCCCCAGCTGATGAGTTGCAAATCTAAGAGGTACAAGACAATCAGAAAAAAAGATGTGTGTTGTTGCATCTGATAGGGTCTTCTCACATCCAGAGCCCAGGTGTGCGTTTTATTTTAATTTTTTTATTTTGAAAAAGAGTGTCACTAGGTTGATGAAGGTCTTGCTAAGATCATGAGTCTGGCTTCTACCTTGCAATCCTCCTGTCACCACCTCCTAAATACTGGGATTACTAATTTAAGGCAAGACCATTGGTTGTCTAATTACCTCTCCAATCCCTTTAAATCTACTATGGGATACAAATTTCCATGAAATATATACAAACACACTTTTCCCTACCTTTTTTTTTTCTTTATCAGCTGCTATATTAAAAAAAAATAATGTCCACCACCATCACTGCACTGTCAGAAGTATTGTTTTCAAATGATCAAAAAAGCTCAAGAAAAAAAGGAAGTGTATTGATTCAGATTCCAGAGGTGTAAATGGGCTCAAGGCATTGCAGGAAGCAGTGGATCAGACACTGTTGAGAGATTCCATTCTCCTCCCCTCCCTCCAATCCTGTCCCCTGCCCTCCCATCTCCTTTTCTTTTCTCTCCTCTCCTCTCTCTTCCCTTCCCTTCTCCTCTTCTCTCTTGCCCTCTGTTTTCTTTCTCTTCTTTCCCTTCTACTTTCTTCTTTCTGCCCCCTTCTTTTTCCATTACTTAGTTTTTCCATTTCTGGACTCAGGCAGGCTCTCTTATGTGGGGGCCTCATTAACTCTGAATTTACCTCCTCTCTACTATGAATTCCTGTGGATTCTCTTTCCCAGGAGTCCCAGCACAAGTCCATGTATTGGGTCTTTTTGGCTCAGAAAGGAACTCTAATCTCTCATTTATTCATTCATCCATCCAATTGTCTTCATCCCCATCTCTAGTCCCCTCTATGCCCATACGCTGATTTGGGGGGACCAGACATAGCCCTTACCTCCACTCACCCCTCTTTTTGCAGCTTGCCCTTCCACTCCTCTAAGAACACAGCCTGCCCTTGTCGCCTCTATACATACACATCCTTGTGACAGAACAGATGTGACTGAGGGAGACAGGGTCAGTTTTTACTTCTCTAGACATTTCTCAAAATGGTTTCATTTTCCACCCAAATGCAGAGAGCCCTGGAAGACAGGCATTGGCTCTAAGAAAGTGTGAAGAGTTAAGAACTTTAAGTTCACAAGTAACCTCGCCACTCCTGACATCTGGAGTCCCCTGGAGGGCAGAGAAGCATATAACTGAGTGGCTGCGAGCACTGCATGTGGCCCTGAAGCTGGCGTCTGCTCTACCAACCCTGAAGCCAGAAAAGCAAGCACTGGAGAGGAATCGGAAGTGAAAGAGAACTTGCTGGTGACTAAATAGAACTAAACTTCAACTTTACCCCAGGCTTCACTAAGTTCTGTGAACTTTTTGTTGTTTGTTTGTTTGTTTGTTTGTTTGTTTAGTTGGTTGATTGGTTGGTTGGTTTGGATACTAAGAATTGAACCAAGGGGCATTCTACCTCTGGCTACACCACCAGCACTTTGTAGTTTTTATTTTATTTTTATTTATTTATTTACTTATTTGTGGGTGGAACCCAGGGGCATTCAACCTCCAAGATACACCCCCTGCCCTGTTTTTTATTCTTTATTTTGAAACAGAGTCTCACTAAGTTGGGGAGGGCCTCACTAAGTAGCTGAGGCTGTCTGCGAACCTCAATCCTACAGTCTCAGCCTCCTGAATGCTGGGATTACAAGCGTGCACCTCCACGCCCAGCTAGTTTTTATTTTAAAATAGGCTCTCACTAAGGTTTTGAGACTAGACTGGAACCTGTGATCCTCCTGTCTTAGCTTCCCAAGTACTGGGATTACAGGTGTGCACCACCAACAGGCCTGGCTTCTGTGAGTACATGCAAGTGTGTGTGTGTGCGCATGCGCATGCACGCACATATGTGCACGTGTGTGCTCGTGGTCATCTGAAAGTCAGAGTAACCAGGAAAAGCAGCCTCTGCCCTAGCCAGAGGACATCACAGGAGCATATGGCCTCTGGATGGATCTGGGTGCATATTTCACACATGGTGCCTCCTCTTCAAACCAAGCTGTGCCCTTCTACCATCCTGAGAGCTTGACCTGCCTTCAAGCTTCATCACCTAGTGTGACTCTTCTTCAGTGCTATCTCACTCCCTCTGAAGGATTCATGTTGCCTATAGAGGAAAGGGAAGGCCTGGCACACAAGGCCTCACTGAAAATTTTTCTATGTATCTTGGAGACCTCTATGCCTTTGGAAAGCACAGAACTCAAGACACCACTATGAGTGGACAGAGCTCTGCAGCTTCCACATCCTTGGGTGTCTATAATACCATCATCAAATATCTGCACACGTTAAAAATCCATGATGATCAAGCTTTGACGGTACACGAGACACTGAGTCCAGTGAACTCTTTATTTCATCTTGTTTCATCATCCAAAGCCAGGCAAGAATAGATGCTGTCCTTACTTAAATGGACAAACTGTGTGTTTTAGAGGTGCAGCAACTTGCCCAAAGTCATATGTCTCATGAGCAGTAAAACCAAGATTCCAGCTCAGATCACAAGGCTCTTCCCAGAATTATTAACACAATGCTTTTGACAGCAAGCATTGAGCAGATACTTTTTGAATGAATGGGAGAACAAATGAATGAGAAAATGAGTGAAACATTTTCCTTTGCCTGAATGAGTTCATTTTTTCCTTTCATGCCCTTGGCTCTGAGGCATGGATGACGTCAGGGCACAGGAGATGAGGGAACTCAGGATGCTAGCAGATTCATTTGCTCCCATCCTGGCTCTTAGGAGCCATTGACAAACTTAGGAGTCCCAGGCTGGCATCCTGAGCTGTGCCTCACGGATGTAGGCCGGTTCATTAATGCAATTGTGGTTCAAAGACCGTCAATACCGCGGCTGCCTCCGATCAGCCTGCATGAAAAAAAGGAATTCAACTTCTTGTGTTTTGCCGATGCACAGTATGTTGTGTGGGTAATTTCTGGTCTGGCCAGTAAAAACCTCCGGGAGCCTTCCTTTAGGTCTTTAATTATGAACTGTAGGGGACACCACAAAATAAATACTTAAAATGTCTAGACAACCAGTCATCAGAGTCGGATAATTAACTTCAAACATTCTAAATTGTTGGAGGAGTTGTTATTCACCTTCTGTAGTTCCTTTCTATATCCTTCTCCGGCCAATATGTTTGCAGCAATGAGGCCAGGGGACCAGTTGAAACCTTCTCCTGTTACAAAGCAGCCTCTATCTCCAGATTTTAAATGACAAGTCACAAATGACCAGAGAACATAACAATAAAGGAACATAAATGGAGACCATTAGTTTTTCCAAAGAAGAAAAAAATCTATTTCTTAGTTGTATCAGAACACAAAAGAGTTCTGGAGTAAATTTGGAGAAGTCCTATTTTATTTATTTAGTCTATTTTATGCATTTCTGTCTTCAAATTTTCTTACTAAAAAATTAATCAAGCCATCTGAATTCTTGATAAGAGCTTAGCAAATTTGCTCCAGACATTGAAATATGACTAGGCTGCTGTCGAATTTGAGGCATCTCTGTTCCCACCCATCCTCACCACCCACGAACTTCCTCTAAGGAAGCATTTTTAGCATAGAACCCACATTAATATTTTTTTCTACCTAAAAGTCAAACATTCCATGAAAGAGATATGGGTTTCACAATGGAAACTTGCTGCTAACGGTTTCAGGCTCCTGCTCTTGCTCTGGAAGGAGCTTGTGTGGAGCCCAGAGGCCTTGTTGTTAATGTCAAAACCCTGAATTCAAACAGCCTTGCTTTGGGCAATGAGTGGATCTTAAAACCTCAAGCCCGAGAGTGTAGAGCTGAGCTTGGCTCTGAGCAAAGGAGAGCTGTTCCAAATGTCAACGCTTCCTTCCCCACACCTTTTCCTGTCATCCTCTTAGCAGACAATCTTTTATAAGACGCCAAATAAATCAAAGAAATGCCATGCCAGCTGTTATTTAGTGGAAATTTTGTAATATTGTATTTATGATGACCATAATTAATTGCTATTTCTCTAGTTAAAGGTGACACCTGATTTTGTGCATGTAGTGTGTGTGTGTGTGTGTGTGTGTGTGTGTGTGTGTGTGTTATTTGGAATTGAACTCAGGGCATTCTACCTCTGATCTATAGCCCAGCCTATTTTAATTTTTATTTTAAAACAGGGTCATGCTAAACTGCTGCGACTAGCCTTGAATCTATGATCCTCCTGTCTCAACCTCCCAAATACTGGGATTTACAGGCATACACCACCATGTCCAAATGAATCCATACTTGTACTTTTTAAAAACCCATAATTGTATTACAGGAGCCATTGAATAGAAATGAAAATTTTCAATGACAAAGTTATGTTATTAGTACATGCTATCAAATATGATTGATGGCAAAATTAAATCTCTTTTGGTTGCCAAACAGAAAAAAACACATGCTGCTTTCAAAGATGGCACCTCCAGTGTTAAGCAGGGAGCCAGGAAAAATAGGCTGGTACCACCAAAGAAAGCTCAGTATCCTGGTAGGAATAAGAGCTGCTGCTACCATGCTAGATGGGTTGATAGAAACTCTCTTGTTTGGCCCTGTGTAGCAATCCTGTTCCATGAAGGCATTACAGAAAGGTACTCAAGGGTATGTATGCAGGGTTTGAGAAGGTCCCTTGCAGGTCACCATCTCCAATAAGAAACATCTCGAGGAGCAATTGGCAAACTAGCAACGAGACTGTACTTAGTTGAGCGAGTTGAACATGGAAAATTGATTGCATATTTGCCCCAGATAGTCCATAATCCACAGCATCCAGTGTCTTCATCTAACTAGTAACTCTGGTCTCAGAGCAGGGCAAAAACAAGAGGAGAGAAAGAAGAGAGATGCTGGATTTTGAGCTCCATAATGTGAGGCAGAGCCAAAAAGATAAGTTATCATAGAAAAGAGAGAAAGAAGACAACAGAATGTTTGTGGCTGAGTTTTCCCTCATTTAATGTGTGTGTGTGTGTGTGTGTGTGTGTGTGTGTGTGTGTGTGTATACAGTACTAGTAATTAAACCCAGGGATATTCTACCTCCAAACTATACCCCAGTCCCCCTTTTAGTAATTTTTTTTGTAGGTCTGAGGATGGAACCCAGAGGCATTTGACCTCCGAGCTACAACCCCTGCTCTATTTTTTATTCTTTATTTTGAAACAGGGTCTCACTAAGTTGCGGAGGGCTTCACTAAGTAGCTGAGCTGACGCGATCCTCTGGTTTCAGCCTCCCAAATGCTGGGATTACAAGGGTGTGACACCACGCCTGTTTTTTTTGTTTTGATTTGTTTTTGTTGTTTTTTTTTTTTTTCCTTGTTGATTGCTGAAAGTCTCCTCAAGTTGCTGAACCTGAGATCTTCCTATCTCAGCCTCCCAAGTACTGGGATTACAGGTACATGTCACCTAGCTCCCATTTAATGTTTATACTAATTTTTTGAGGATAGAAATGACAAAACCGAGGTTCAGGGAAAGGAAGTAAATTTAGTCCTTCAGACTCCAAAGTTCGTATTTTTTCACCTATAGCACACATGTTGAGGGACCTATCATACCTTATATTTAATACACTGTTGAGTTTCTTTGCTCCAGTTTATGGATCTATGAAAAGGAGTCCTCATTCAGAAAGGCAACGGTAGCTGACGAGTGTTGAGAGAACACTCCAGCCAGTACTAGCTGGTGGCCCGGTGAGATCAAGGACTGTTGCATATGGAACATCACTCAGAGTATAGTGCAAGGAAACACGTTAGACATGAATGATTGGAAAGACAGCTCTCAACTTTCTAATGCTGGTGAGCACTTGGCCATTTGCTCTTGTTCTTCTCCTGCTTGGCTCTGGTTGGGAAGAAAGACAAGGACACTCCTGATCTCTAGATTCACCTGTGGGATGGTTCATTTGAACTCAGGACCGGCCAATTTTTCTGATCTGCCCTTAATTCAAAGGATGTACAGTCTCAAAAGAGAAATGCAACTAAAACTTCTGGAAGGTAGTGACCTTCTTTCTTAAGGCTGGCAGGTGGATGGACTTTGCCTGGGGGGCATGGCTTGTTTGCCTGAACCTAGCCTCATATTGACACAAGCTCATTAGTATTCACCATGCTGGTTATGAGCTGTGTCAAGAACGCACTTCTCACCGTGAGTACAAGGAAGAAGAGCAGAGAATGCATTACGAGTGAGCTTTCAGTCAACCAGCTCATCCATCTTCACCCCATTTCTCAGGTGGAAAGAACGAGAATTAGCTTCTTGCTTCCACCAACATGATCCTCAAGGGCCCAATGTACAGTTCATATGTTAGAGGTTGTATCCCAAACCTCCATCACACAAGGATGGTGCCATTATATACCCAAGCAGAGGCTAAACATCTTGATTAACTTAGCCTCCAAGTACTAAACCGAAAAACCTCATCATTGCCAGGCAGTGACAAAGAGGGTGAGAGAAACGTGGCTCATGATCTAGTTAAAAGGAAGACCATGATTCACTCTAGAAAGAATTCTAATGGCCAATAAACTTATGAAGAATTAGTTCATCTCACTAGTAAACAAATGAATGTACATTCTTTGTGTGTGTGTGTGTGTGTGTGTGTGTGTGTGTGTGTATCTTCTCTTTTGCCAATACAGTAGGCAAAGTTTTAAAACATATGTACAGCAATAAAAAGAAATGTGTTGCTGAAACAATGTAACATGGATGAATCTTTTAAATTTTTTGTTTGTTTTTGGTATTGGGGATTGAATCCAGGGGCATTCTACCTCTGAGCTACACCCTCAGCCCAATTTTTTATGATTGATTTATTGATTTATTTTGTGGGTCTGGGGAATGAACACAGGGGCATTTGACCACTGAGCTATGGCCCCTGCCCTATTTTTTATTCTTTATTTTGAAACAGGGTCTCACTATATTGCTGAGGGCCTCACTAAGTAGCTGAGGCTGTCCGCGAACCACGATCCTCCAGTCTCAGCCTCCCAAATGCTAGGATTACAAGTGTGCGCCACCAGTCCCAGCTATGTTTTATTTTTGAGACAGGATTTTACTAAGTTACAAAGTGTCTCACTAGCTAAGGCAGGTTCATCTTCTGTTTCAGCCTTTCAAGTACTGAGATTATAAGTGTGTATCACCATGTCTGGCTTATTTTCTTGTTTATAGAGGCTGAAAAATCAAAAGCATTCTTATGTTCATAAGAAAGATAATGCCCAGTTTTGATGAGTGAAAAACAAAAGGTGTATTCTCACACACCACTGGAAAAAGTGTTCATTGATGACATAATGATATGTCTCCATGGACGGACCATATGCATGACTATTGAGCTATTTATAACAGAGAAAGGGAAAGTGTTTTCTGCACCTGAATATTTCCTGGATTCTTTATAATATAGAAAGTTTTGAAGAATTCTAAGTATGTAATTATAAAAGACTAGTTAAATAAATTATGATATATCAATTTGACAGTATACTTCAGGAATGTTAATTATCAATATAATGTAAAAGATTTGATATGAAAAGATGTTAATAACAAATAAGCATATAACATATATATACATACATAAATTCTAGTTACATGTTTTCAAATGTTGACAGTTATGCCCTAGATATAATATTCTTTCAACGCATTATATTCCACATTTTTCTAATATTTTATGACTAGATATGCTTCAAATATACTAATGTAGAAGACTATATAGCCTGTTATCACATTGTTCTTTTCATGTCTTTTTCTTATTCTTCTGAATAATTTTTTTTCTCCAATTCTGTATTTCTGACCCGCTTTCTTTTAGTTAATATTTGTCTGGAGTATTTTTCATTGCTTGATGTTTTTAACATTCTAATGTCATTTCATTTTAAGTTGTGTTTTTAAAATTCTGTTTATGGTTCATGTCTTTTAATATTTAATGGATAAGATGAATTCACTATGTTTAACAAATAATTGAAGTAATTTTCACCAAACTATTTCTGTTATATATTTATGATGCATCTTTCTTCCTCCTACTACTTTCCTGTTTTCTGTTGCATTAATATTACCTTTGTTCTTTTTAAAAATTTTCTCAGCTATTTTGGAATTTAACAGTCACTTCTTATGCTTACAGTGACTTTCCTGTGTTTAGCCTTCATATTTTCTAACAAAATTAACAGTCATTCTGTGGTTCTATGCTTCTTCAATTGAAGCTAAATATCTTCATTAACTACAAGTCTATTTCTCTTCCTGACATCCTTTGCACGGTTGACTAGAATTTTAAATCCAGTTTGAAAAGGACAGAATATTAGAATATATATAATATTTAATGACACTGATCAATACTTTTTGGGATTTTTTTCTGGTAATTTTATTCCTTTGTGCCAGATTTATTTTTTTTTTCTTGGTTAAGTAATCCTTTGATAGTTATTTGTTCATCTAGAATTATTTAATTTTGTTCTCTCTATATATAGATAATTTAGTTAAATAAAAGAGTCTGCCAGCTAGGGTAGTGGTACCTGCCTATAATCCCAGTGCTTGGAAGGCTGAGATAACTACACTCAGCAACTTAGTGAGACTCTGTTTCATAATAAAAATAAAAAGAGGTAGGGCTGTAACTCAGAGGTAGAAGGTCCCTGGGTTCAATCCCCAGTGTGAAAAAAAGAAATCTAGATACTCAATTGTTTTCTTCAGCAATTTCGAAATATCACTATGGTTTTTCTAGAAATCATTTGACTTTTATTAGTTCTCTTAGCAATTTAACGAGACTATTCTCTAGCAATTAAGGGCTTTCTTCAAATGTAGGAAAATCTCAATCAGCATCTTTTCTAATTCTGAATCTTCATTATAGGCAGGGTTTTTTGGCTCTCTTTTTCTGAGTTTTCTGGAACTTCTCATTGTGTCCTGTTGTCTAACTGGTAAAAATTTCTATAAAAGTTATAGATGCTTACTTTCAATTTGTTGAAGTGCCTAGCAGTAACAAACAATCCACAGATTGATGTTGGCTAGGACACCACCCCATACCTTCAGTTAAGAGCTCTTGGCCAGAGAATATTGGGGAACTTACAGATCCAGTCATGGATCCAGCTGCTATTTAGTCCTGGGAGTTGAGTAATTCGTTTTTGAAACTGCAGCCCCTAGAGAAATCATTAATTTCTTTTTCAATCTCCTTTTATAGAAAGGGACATCCTCCTGTCTGAGTCCCTAGTTGTGAAAAGTGAAGCCTGTTTGGTTTTCAACACCATGTGAGAAATTTCACAAAAGTCAAAGTGAGTATATAGCACTCCAAAGAATTGGGCCTTGCTCAAGTCTCTGCATTTCATTCTGTTTCTAGTCTATGAGTATGAGTATTCTGTTTCTAGTCCATGGGTATAAGGATCTTGTTTCAGGATACAGTAATATCTTTCTGCATTTTCTTATTTCAATTGTATGTAAGGTAGCAGATAATACGTAGTTGCCTTCTTTCTTTTGGTTTTCTTCCTTGAGATAGATTTTCACCATGTTGCCCAGACTGGCCTTGAACTTGTAATTCTCCTGTCTCAGCCTCCAGAGTAGCTGGAATTTCAGGTGTGTGCCACCATGCCTGGCTGCAGTTGCCTTCTTAGTGTTTTTTTTTTTTTTTTTTTTCTGCTTTATAACAGAGCTCCAGTGATGTCTCTACCCTCCTTTTCATGGAAATCCAGTTCCAGCCCCATCACTGGTCAGTAATTGATTTAAACTTGCTGACGTGACACATTGTGACCATGAGGGAGGTACAAGAAGACAAAGTCAATAACTCCAAGGAGGACACAGCTGAAAATAACAAGAATGTTGGCCCTCGGGGATGTCCAGTCACTGAACTGGCCACTCAAAAAGTCACACTCCTTCACTACTTCCTTTATTGGCAGTGAGGAATTGCCTATTCTTTGCATTGGTTTGAGTTGTGATGTTGTTGTGATGCCATGCATTTGTAGCGGGGCTCTGTAGTATAAAGGCTGAGAGCACTCTCTTAGCTTTCAGTTACTCTCGTTTCTGTCATAAGTTTTAGGGTAATTCATGGTAATACTTTTAAGCATAGGAAATAACTTGGAATGAGCTTTAAAAAGTGTTCTCGTGTACTTTGAAAATTGCTTAAAGAATTAAGACTATTTTCTATTTAGCATATTTATTGTGATTGTGACAAATGGGCATTTATGAAGTTTCCTACATTCTAGCCAGCATTTATGAAATGCCTGTTAAACCAAAACCCCATAATACAAGTCTTCTTGTTTTACTTATATTTTTATTAGTTCAGCTTAATTATACAAAATAATGAGTTTTAACTGTGCTATATTCATACACTCATATAATATACTTTGATCATATCCACCTACCCAATTACCCTCCCTTTCCCTGCCCTCTCATCCCTTCCTCTTCTTAGAGGTTATTAAAGAAGATAAAGATAAGTCTTTTCTCTTAAAACATCTAATTTGAGATAAAAGACTATAATAACAATATGCAGTATTATAATCTGTCCAAATGAAGAAGACCTACAGTAAATTGTGTAGGAGGGTCAGGAAAAAAAAAGAAAGGAGTGAGGTAAACAATCTCAATGAATACTTGCTTAGATTGACACTTTGTTACCAAACTTTGTCTCCATTGATCACAGTTAAACTCCACCCATGCTCATACTCAAATAAATGTTAGAGAACAGACTGTTAGAGATTTTCTATATAATTTGTAAGCTACAGAATTATTTCCAACTCATCTCAAGATCTCTAGTTTGCATGTCTTTGAATGCCAGAGAAGCAGTTATCAAATTTGAAGAAATATTCCTTAGGGTGGTGTGTTCATTAAATGTGTAACTTTGTCAGAGTGCCACCGCATTAAAGATTTTTTTTACAGAGAAGTGGTGAGAAAAGTACCTTTGGAATAGCTACTCACTGACAACATATAAAGTGAAAATTGCGCATGTTCTCAAATCTTTACACATTTCCCTGACTGATCATTGGTTCGTTTGGATGGTGGAGGTTTGTGTGAAGCATGCCTGCAGGCTACATATGTTAAAAGTTAACAGGAAAATGTGTACCAGAAATCACATGTAAGATTCTCTTAGATCAGTTCTTCAGTGTTGCTGCCTATTGAGCAAGATTATTAGTGGTTTCTTTATAGCTACAAATGAAGCAGGGACTGAATGTTGGCATAAAGAAGAAATACCTACAAAGCTGACCCATTCTACTGTTGGTTATGAAAATCAGCACCTATTTTTTTATTTTATCCATGATAAATAAAGATTCATTTGAGTCTCTTATTTTTTAAGAAAATTATTATTGTTTAATTTTTTTAAAATCTAGAATAGAAAAATGAGTACACACACACACACACACACACACACACACACACACACACACTATGAACATCCAGGTAGAAATATATGCCAATTTTTCATAACAAAAACATTTTCAAACCCTGGTCAATAGCTGGTAGATTCTGAGCAGGCTACATTGCACCAGAAAAGAGACCTTAGGTAAAGCGCCTCCTAAAATTCTGTGCAATGGAGGCCAACCTGTCGGCGGCTGCTTCTTTAATAAACCATCTTTGTTTGCTTGGCAAACCCAACATGTACTTTCAACACCATCAACTGGAAGCTACTGAACAAGAGAACACGTAAGGGTAAGAATCTGGAAACCCACACAGGCTGAGATAGAGAGAAATAATTCTTTAAAGAAATGATAAACTGCTAGGAGTGTGTTAAAGGTGATTAATTCAAATACATCTTTTAAAATTAAAAATGAGATTACTATACATTCCAGGAAATCATTTCTCATTATGTGTCCTAAAAACTAACCAATCGCACAAAAGCATGTGTGAGACATTTGTTTTAATGTAGCTTGTAATAGACAAAATGTAGGCAGTGAATTGTGTCTAGCAACAAAAGAATGATTAGATAAGCCATTCTCTCTATATAATAGTTATATATAATGAAGTGAACCTCCGTTTGTCAACATGGGTCTTTTTTAGGCATGAAGCTGGGCAGAGGGAGGAAATAAAATTTAAGAGTACTATATAAAGCTGGACACGACCATATTTTGTTTCATGAATGTTCCCCAAGGCCCATATCACCTCAGGGTGAGACTATTAAGAGGTGGTAGAGCCTTTAAGTGGTAAGGCCTAATGGGAGATCTCTAGGTCATTGGGGTGTGACCTGGAAGGGGATTGTGGATCCCTGGCCCCCTCCTTGTTCTGATTGCTTCCTGTCAAGGAGATGAGTGCTTTTATTCTACCATACACGTCCACCACGATATGATGCCTCACCAGAGGCTCGAAGCCCTGGGGCCAAGCGAGCAAGGACTGGAACCTCCAAACTGAGCCAAACAAACCTTTTCTCTTTAAAAGCTGCCTTGTATATTTTCTTAGTGATGGAAAGCTAACTAACACACTATGTGCTAAATGAATTGATCGTAAAGCAATACTATTTCTTCTATACATATAAATAATTTTGCTACTTGCAAATTGTATAAGACTTGGAAGTCTGTATCCTAGTAAACAGGGTCTATCTCTGTGAAGGTAAGAGAAGAACAGGATTGAAAAGAAAATATCTTAAAGTAGTACTATGCATTTATTAGGAAGGTTTCCATTTATTTTTTGCACAGAAGCTCTGCTGTTATATACATTCCACATGATTTATAAAATCAAAATAAACAAATAAAAGACATCGGTACTCTGTGTGGTTCAGATTTAAACCTATCCCACACACAGAAAGGGTTTTTTCAAGGTCTTCTGTGGTTCTACTGCACTGAGCTAATGTTGTGGTTCTGGATACTGAGGATTCTTGGAGGCAGGAAAGGTCAGTGATATAATGAAACATATCACTTATATGGGGACAAGATTAAGGAATTCTGCAAAACTGATAGTGCCCCATGTAGCCCTCCTCCTTCGGTGTCTCTTGACTTGAAGACAACCCTGTTTATGTCACAACTCCCTTCAAGTCTTCTAAGTTGACGATGGAGCTTGGGTGCTTCGTTTGATGCATTGAGAGGGAAGTGGGGATGCTGCACAGACCAAGTCAGCAGAGATACTGAGGAACATAGATGGACCAAGGTTCGTGGGCTGGACCAGGCAATTTCTAGTTCCCTATGGAAGACCCTGCCAATGGATTACAAATACACTGGCAAGTAAAATAGGATGAATAGGAGCTATTGGGGGAAAGGGAGCACTTTATTTCAGAGTTGTTGGGACAATCTGTGGCCATGTTGCAATGGCAAGGGAAGAGATATCTGAAGCTGAAGCCAAATAACAATAGAAAACCAAGACATGGTAAATAGAAAAAACATTTTTGATGGCACAGCACTGATTAGTTCTTCTAGATCCAACTATATATTCATTTTAAAATCACAATGGAGCCGGGCGTGGTGGCGCACACTTGTAATCCCAGCATTTGGGAGGCTGAGACTGGAGGATGGCAGTTCGCAGACAGCCTCAGCTACTTAGTGAGGCTCTTTGCAACTCACTGAGACCCTGTTTCAAAGTAAAGAATTAAAAAAAAGGGCTGGGGGTATAGCTCGGAGGTAGCATGCCCCTGGGTTCCATCCCTAGTACCACAAAATCACAATGGACTTTGTAATTATTCCCATCAGTAGCATTCCTATTGTTTTCTTGCCCCCAAATACATCCTAACACCTCCCATTCCACTTGAAGCCAATTAATAGTTCTGAGGCCTGGTGCTATGGAGAAAGTGAGGGCCCCTCTCACTGACTTTGTCTTGATTTAATGGTGGGGATAGACAAGTTTTGAATGTCCAGGGGACAGATATTGTCAGAGTCGGAGGGGCTTCCCAGAAAGGAACTCTCAGCCGAGCTGTGGAATACCACTCTCAGTGTAGCTAGCAAAACCGAGGTCCAAAGTGGATGGATCCAGAGGAATAAAGCACAGGAGCTTTGTGGGAGATTACACTGATCCAAGAGGCACTGAGCTCGCACGGACAAGACTAGTTGTCTCCCCTGCTGACTAGGAGTCTTCCTTTACCTCTGGGCAGAAACATGTTTTTTTGGTTTTTTTTTTAACATTTTTATACACCACATTTCATGTAATTCTCACAGATGGTCTGAAAAGGAACCTGGTAGGGAATAAAAATCTCACTTTTACAAATAAAAAAAAGTGAGTCCCAGGGGTTTCCCTAAAGTCTCTGCTTAAAACTTTTCCAGGGCTAGCGGGCATGGTGACACATGGTGACGCACGCTTGTAATCCCCGCGCTTGGGAGGCAGAGACAGGAAGATCGTGAAGGTTCGGAGCCAGCCTCGCTGGCTTAAGAGACCCTGTTTCCAAATTTTAAAAAGTATAAAATAGGTCTGGGAGTGTAGCCCGGACATAGAAGGGCTTCCAGGAACCCCAGTACCACACAAAAAAAAAAAAAAAAAAAAAAAAAAACTTTCCCAGGGCTAATGTCATTTGCATACTTGGGGAGGCCTGCTTGGCCCTTCCCGACCCCGCCCAGCTGCGCCTCACCCCTCCCACCATGGCTCTTTCTCCAGTCTCACTGGAGAAGTAGACCTGTGCTCATCCCTGCCCCGGCACTAGCTGGGTTCGTGTCATGGTGTTCTTCTCTCCTGGTCTGCACCTGCCTCCCTCTACCTCACCTTGCGGGTCTCAACTCAGCACCCTTGCTCAGAGCATCTTCCTTGCAATCTTACCCAGAGCAGATCCTCTCATCAGATCACATCAGTCATCCATTTTACTTCCATTATAGCTCTCTCCGCCATGTGAGCGTGCCTTGTTCCTGCTCTTGTTGCAACTATAGACCAATCAGTTAGAGTTCTACTAGAGAATAGAAATATATGTGTGTGTGTATACACACATGTATGTGTATATAAATATATACATGCATATATGCATGTATGTGTGTATATATGCTGTCATAAATGTGTATACATGTGTATGAATATAGATGTGTGTGTATATATACACATCATGTACATATATAAGAATAAGTATCCATTCCAAGGAATTAGCTTATGTGATTGTGGGGCTGCTGGTCCAGGGCTGCAGGGTAGGCCAGAGAGCTGGAATGCCATAGGCAGGCCACAGGCAGAGTCTCCTCTTAGAAATACCTCTGTTTTGCCAATAAGGTCTTTCAACTAATTGGATGAAACACACTCAGATTGTGGAGAATAATTTTCTTATCATAAAATCAACCGACTGCAGATGCGAGTGCATCTATAAAATAGTGTTTAGTTGAATAATGGGTACCATAGCCTAGCCAGATTAATGCATAAAACTGACCCTCAAAATTAGTTTCTTTTTCATCTCTCTTCCCCACTGGGAAGTAAGCCCCATGACGAGAAGGGTCTCATCCAAAATGCCCTCTGTTTTATCCCTAGGTCCTTCGTGCATTCGCTTGTGACAAGTCAGCCATTTTCCTCCAGGCAGTTGATCCGCCAATATGAATCTCCGGGTGGCCAAAAGGTGGCATCTGCTGGAGTATTTTGAGCAGCTACTCAGTTGTCCCTAATTTACTGGAAACAGAAACTTGGTGCCAGAGACCTCCAAAGACCTGTTAGTGGCTCTGGGCAACTGCCCTGTGGCCCTGTCCACACTCACTGAGACAAAGCAAAGATGCACCTTTGTTCTCCTGGCTTTGAAACTCTAAACTTGAATCAAGAGGTTACCCCAAGGCAGAGTCAAAACTCCTCAGAAAGCCTACATGGTGGAGGCCTGAAAGCGGGCTTTGAGACAACAGCCCCTGGGTTCATGTGGGGTATTGAGCACATGAAGCTGTTCCTCAGATGGAGACAAGACTGCTATTCTTCCCAACGGGGGCATGAAGTAGTAACAGGCCCCTGTCATCTAGTGCTCCTCTGCCCTCCAGAGAGGCAAAAGCACCACTGAGCCACTTGGAGGACCCCTCTCCCCAGTGTGAGGGGCATCAAGAGAGGAATACACCGGGCAGAGGCAAGTGTGAGCAATTTAATTTATTTATAATGCCTTTATACATCATATGATTGCCTATTTATGTATGCATTTATTTATTTGTGTGGTATATATATCTCCCCAGTAGAATGAGGAAGAGGAATCTGGTGGAACATTCTATCACAGCAAGAACAGTGCTTGGCTGCAGTAGGTGTTGCCCTGGTACAAGGAAGAGAGGAAAGGAGGCGAAAGAAAAGATCTATTGCCAATCTCTGAATGAGCCTCAGAGGCTTCAGGGGCTCCTGAAATCTGGACATGAGTAGTCAGAGGGGCTAAGGAGCAGTCTGCTCTGGATCCCCACAGCTGGGGTTTTTTTTTTTTTTTTTTCTTTCCTCTGCTGCCATATCACCACAAGATGGCCAAAATCTCCAAAAACAGCACTGAGCTGACTTAGCATAGTTCAACTTCAAACGGAATCTAGACATGGTTGTGATGATTTAGGGTTTTATCCCAGAAGCCAGAGATAAATTGGCCACTTTGATTTTGAACAGGGAAAAGAAGGAAGATGAGAGAGAGAGAGGGGTGGGGGGGAGGCGTCTCCTGGATACTGGTTTCAGTTTTGCACCCAAGATTTTTTTTTTTTTTTTCCAGTACTGGGCATGGAACCTCCAAGCTACACTCCCAGCCCTATTTTTAGGCCTTTACAAATTTTTGAAACAGGGTCTCATTGAGTTGTGAATTGCCTAAGTAGCTGAGAGGCTGTCCATGAACCACTGTGATCCTCCAGTCTCTGCCTCCCAAAAGCTGAGATTATACACATGAGCCACCATGCCCAGCTCTGCACCCAAGATTTTTTGCAAATCTTTTCTTCTCTGTACCTGGACTCTTCTTCAAAATTAGGGAATGGAGGAAATCAGCACTATTCAGGCTTTGTCTTTAAGCAGAAGAGTCTTTCAGGAACTTCAAACACAAATCATATATACATAGAACAGAATTGTTATCTATGTATATTAATATATGTAAGTATAGAACACTTATTTATATAAATAAGAATAGTAATATGCCTTGATATAAAGCAAATATTGAAATATGGAATAATATGAGAAAATAGCAAATCTTTATCAACTATTATCACTTATTTTTTATTCTTATTTTCATTTGCAAAACAAGGAACATTTCAGATCAGCACTTGAATTGAGTCACTTCTTATTTTATTATGTACAAATCTTTGGTTATAACCCAAATGGCAAAGTCAGTCTTATTCCAAGTCTTCAAATTGAGTTGACCTTGTAACTGAATTTAGCATATTTGGAGTCACCTCTGAGCAAAATATATATTTTATTAGCCAAAAAGCAGAATTTTTTAAAAAAATTCTTAAAATATGAGTAAGCAGATACCCCCCAAAAAGTTTTCAGATCCTCTGTAATACCTCCAAGAAAATAATTGCAACATTGCTAAGCTAGAGGATGTCTAGGTCTTTCTGCTTCTAAATGTCTCTTAAGTCTGAACATGTGTGTACTAAGCATGCATTATGTGCTTGTTCCCAGAGATCAAAGTAACTATAGGACACAGGCCCCTGTGTGTGTGTGTGTGTGTGTGTGTGTGTGTGTGTGTGTGTGTGTGTGTGTTTTGCTGGGATTGAAGCCAGGGCCTTGCACATGCGAGACACACACTCTGCCTCTTAGCATGTTTCTGACTTGGAGCTTCACTCCAAAGACCTTTTTCAATATGCTCACTTTAGTAAGGCAAGGGTTTTCATATATTATTTGATTTCATCTTCCAAAATAAAGCTGTGAAGTGCACATTCTTGTTTTCTCTTCTTAGAAATGGAGAAACTGAAGCTTTGGAATGTTAAAAAATTTTTTTTCCAAAAGCTACAGCTAATAAATGACAATTACTAGCCAGACCTATATCAGTCAACTTTGGATTTCTGGCTCCTGACTATTTAGCAACATTTCCTGGGTTTGTCCAACTCTGATCCAGAGGGGAATGGCTTTCTTCAACCACCTCTTTCTCTGGGAGGAAAGTGAGGTGGCACCGCAGCCATCTGAGTTGGTGGCCGCTCCGATGGGTCCTCGCTCCTCCGGATTGCCTCAGAGTGCCGCTCTGCGACCAGCCCACAGCCAGCCACTCCGCTCGGCTGCTGGCATGGCTGCCAGGTTTCCTCCGCTAGAAAGAAGAAAGCCTCCATTAGCAGGAGGCAGCGTCCCTGGGACAAGAAGCATCTGTTGCTACTCCCCATTGTTCCAGCCGAGAGCACACTAATTGTCCTCTCCAAAGTTGGACCGCAGTCTCCTGCCAGAGGGAAATTAGGGACCGTTTTTTTCAGCAGGCACTGTCCTTTCCACAGCTGTCAGCTGAATGGCCCCAGGAGGAACAGGCTGATTGGGGGGGGGGGGGTGTGGGAGAGAGAAGTCCATCTTGCATCCTGATCCATTCTGGGAAGGAAAGTTAGCCTGTTCCCATGAGGAAGCGGGAGCGCCACCAGACAGTCACCACCCAAGAAATCAGAGACTGGCCAGCAAAAACTCGCTTCGACTGTCTGCACGATTTCATGGCATGCGTGGTGGCTCACGCTGCCACCGGGTCATTCAGGAGCTCAGATAGAGGCAACATTCTGAAGTAGAATAAATAGACTTGGCAGTCACACTATGCTGGGTTCAAATCCAGCTTTGCCACTCATTAGCTTTGACCTTGAACAAATCATTGTTACTTATCCATCCACCATATGGGGCAACGGGGAGGAATATGGAAGCCAATAAATCACTGTGAAATATCTAGCAGAGGTTTCAACACACAGCAAGTGTGATTTCTTTTTATTAGCAATAGTAGTGCTATTTTTGCCTTAACTCTAAGTATAGAATCACACGTGTAGAAATGGCCAGATACTGGAAGGATCCTTTGAAAGGATCTTAGGTGAGAAGGTAGGAGAAGAGAATAGTAACATTAACCATGTATATACAAAACTACTTAATTACAGCTATGTTCTAGGCACTGCGTTGGATGCTTAGCATCCAGTAAGAGAAACCTATTTCTACAAGGAAGTCACAGGATGGCCGTCTTGAACTGGGACTGGAGAAGCAGTCGGTGTTGTAAGATGTTGCCGGAAGCTTGGGCCAAATGCTGTTGGAAGTGCTGCTCAGCCACCCGGTGCCTCCCAGGCCACCATTTCTGCTTGGAGCTCTTTGGTTTCAACACTTTTATCCCCTTTCCTGTCTTCTAACGACAGGCTAACAGTAATATTTGCTAAGGTGTCTACAGCGCTATAGTGCTGTGCACATCTTTGGAATCCAGACTAACAGTGTTCTCCACCATTATCTTTCTGGCCTTAAAGCCTTAAAGATCCCTATATCTCTGTTGTTATCATTTCCCACAATGCAAATTCCTGTCCTGGACTTTTAAAAAGTTCTACCCCTCACCCAACACACACATAGACATCTCATCTCTAAAAAGCATGCAATGTTCTGATTGAATACTCTCATTACAATCCTATTTTTTCATTTCAGGCAGAAGAAAAAGATGCATGTGCATTGCTACTATGGGACTCTTTCAAATCTGGTCCCCAGTACCCCATGATCAGGCTTAAAGAGCAAATGTCTCTGAAAGGCAAGCATATAGATCTGAATTCACCACATCTATGAACTAATTGATGAATTT
Source organism: Muscardinus avellanarius (assembly GCF_963383645.1). NCBI lineage: Eukaryota > Metazoa > Chordata > Mammalia > Rodentia > Gliridae > Muscardinus > Muscardinus avellanarius. Next base: position 34,188,969 of record NC_137796.1, read on the forward strand.
ATGTCTAAGCACAGAATCACTCACTGTATAGAGAGCACCTCAGAGTTCCTGTTACCATGGATCTCAGCGGAAAATGAGACTTGGGAGAAAAAGCTAGAGATACACAACACATACCTGAGCTCCTGCCTTGAGCAGGAACTACACCATGTTTTACTAACAGACAGAGTGAAAAGCAAAATAGAATAACTTTTTATGCATCGTCAAGCTCCGAGTCTTGCAGGGAAAATAGATATCATTCAAATACTCTCACAGGAAGATCATTATGGTCTGTGATATGTGCTGGAGAGGTAAAAAATGGGATGTTACAAAAGTACAAGAGGCTCCAGCAATCCTGAGTGTGAGGATAGGTCAGACTTCCCCGAGAAAGAAACCCCTGGTGTGAGGCCTGAGATAAATTAAAGAAGAGAGGAAGGAATCCATTCTAGATTAAAGACAAGAGAGTCTGGGTAGAGTTCCCAAGATATCAGGAAGCAAGGAATGCCACATTTTAGGATCTGAAAGTTGACGAGCACTACGGTTCAGAATGGTTGGTGTGTGTGCCCCAAAGGTAAGTTTGGTCTCCAGTGTGGCGATGTTGAAAGGTGGTGGAACCTTTAAGGGGTAATACCTAGCTGAATGACATTAGGCCCCTGAGGTTCTGTCCTTGGAGGGGACTGATGTAGTACTCAAGGATCCCTGGTTAGTTATCTGAGAGCGGGCTGCTATAAAGCGAGGTCCTCCCATGTGCCTGCAGCCACTTGCTTTTCTAGTTTTCTATCATGTTGTGAACCTCGCTGAGTTGATCAGATGTTGGCACCATATTCTTAATTCTCTAAAGCTATGATATAAATAAACTTCTTTATAAGTATGCATCTCTAGAGGATTTTTTGCTATAGCATCAGAAAATAGACTAATATAGACAGTGTAGTCAGAAATTAGAAACTTGAGAGTAGAGAGGTCATAATAGAATAGACAATTAATGATGGAAGGCAGCATGAGTTGCCTTGATCATTTGCAAACACGATCTATGGCTAGAAATGAGATACAACATGTCATTGGGGTGTATGAATCTAAGATGGTGATGCAAGGAAAATGTGGAGTGCTGCAGTGCAAGGGGCTGGTGCAGTGACTACCTCACTAGGTAATGTGCCATAAAGTGACATGGCAGGCTGCAAGGTGACTACATGCTGAGGCAGCCCATGGAAGAGAGAAAGAAGGCGACTCCTCTGCTTATCTCTTTCTTACCTTTCCCACCGGTCAGTATTCAGTGCATCCAGGTGATAACATTTAGCTCCTCAGTGGCCACCCAGAGACTCCTCCACCCCAGGATGCACTAGTGTGTGCCAGTCTGATGGAGGAAGGTGGCCCTGGTGCACTTTACACAAGCCAAGAGTGAGCTGGCATGTGGGGAGACATGCAAAGCTTGTGTCTCGACTCGGGGAGACTGGAGTCCAGAGACAGAAGGGGAGGAGCATCCACCTGTATTGATTGCCAGAGTAGAGGCTACTGGTGTTTACTCATATCTGATTCTCCTTTCTTCTATACAGCTAAACCACATTCTCATATCCTCTCCTTCTCTTGTAGAATCTAAGTGGGAGCCTGTGGCTGGTCCTATCCATGGAATACAGGAGAAGCAATGGATAAACCACCTCCAGGATGGTGCAGAAAGCCTCCACCAGTCTCTTTCCCACAGTCCTCAAGACTACATAAAAGGGCCCCAAATAGTCAGAGGGTGGAGGAAGGCTGGGTCCTGAAGTCACCCCACGACAGTCATTGTGGAGAGCCATCCCATCAGAAACAATCTCACTGGACTCTGATGAAGAAATAAACTTAGATTGTCTTAAGGCACAGAGATGAAGGGTCACTTGCTACAGAAAAATACATCACTCCACCCTAACAGATACCTGAGCCCAGTATGTCCCACAATTCTGATAATTATCCCATGCTAACTTCACAACAACCCTAAAAGGGGGAATTATTATTCCTGTTTTACAAGTGAATAAACCGAGATTCAGAGAAGTTGACACTTAGCCAAGATCCCACAGCAAGTAAAAGAGGAGCTTGGGTGTGATCTAGTCCTGCCTCCTTCTTTCCCTAGTCATTCTGCCTCATTCTCCAGAGAGGGGAATCTTGTGAAAGAGAATGCGGAGAAAGGTGTCTGTGTACCCATCTGAGTCTGGGCTGCACGTCTATGCAGAAGGAGGCAGAACTGTCTTTATCATTGTGACTACTCCAGGGAAATCTAGAGTCAACTGCAAGAGAGAGACACTCTAGAGAAACCAGTAGGAATGACTCAGTCAGCCAGAGTTTTCTCCATGCGCTTCATGGAAATGGATGGAGGAGCTGGGGGTGGGGGTGGGGCTCATAATTAGCAACAAAAGGAGTTAAATAAAGAAAAAAACATTTAACCACAGTCAATGAAATTAGATAAAAATTATTTGCTAATATTTATGAAAAGATCTAATGCTGCTCTCCACCATAAAGGCTCTATATGGCTTGCAAGATACAGTAAAATTAATTTTATATTGGGCTGCCAGGTGCTGTTAGAACGGCATGTTTATAAAAGGCAGTCCCCGGGCTTCTAACATGGAGTTGTAAAGACCAAGCATCAGCTACAAACATGAGGAAGAGAAGCTCAGGTCCCTGAATTCTCCCCGGGGGCAAAGTCCTAGCAAGCTTTATGGCTGCACATTCTGTTGGTGTTTTTCCCTAAACAGCCAGAGCCAGGAATGTGAACAGTGAGATGTATCTCTGGTTTTGTACTCCAGGGCTAGTTGAAAGAGAATTGGAAATGACCATTTTTACCTAAAACCTAGATGAGCATCACCCCTGTATGTTGTATATACAACTGATCTTCTATATCCGTGAGTTCTGTATCCAGGGATTCAACCAACTGCAGATTGATTTTATTTTGCTAAAAATTTTAAAAAGCAAAATTCAGATTTGCTGGACATTACAGTGAATTCATAGGAATGAGGTGATGCACAGGTGTGCCCTGTGGCAGTCACCATCCCATCCACCTCTCAGCTTCCCGCCCCTCTCCTGCACTACTTACATGAGCAGTTTGCCTTGAATCTAATTCATGTGCTATGTAGTGAGGCCTGTGATGGTTTCCTCTGAACTGAACATGTGCAAGCATTGTTTATTCTTGTCCTTATCCCCTGATCAATACAGTATAACAACTACTTAGATAGCTTTTGCATCATATGGGCATTATAAGTAATCTAGAGATTATCTGAAGTGTAAAGGAGGATGCAAATACAGTATTTTATACATGGAACTTGAGTATCCCCAGATTTTATTTGAGAGAGTTCTGAAATGAATCCCTCAAAGACACCCAGGGACAACCATATACAGAAATAGACTGGATTAAAAAGCCCAGGCAGGGAAGACACAGGTTTAATTAGAAGAAATTAGGAATCTGCTTAAAGAGTGACTCCTTGTTTACCAAAGGTACTGTGGAGCTGTTGCTAGGAGGCTACATCACAGCCAGGACTACATTTCCCAGTCTGCCTTGCATCTAGATGTAGCATGGAATGTCACCAATAAAATATGAGCAGAAGTCGCAGGCAATTCTTTCAGATCAGGAACTTGAGAAGCGGGTGCTTGTAGCTCCTGCCTTCTACTGGCTTTATGCAGAAAGACACAGTTACCTGAAACCCCCATGTTAAAGACCACAGGACCACAATGTAGGAGGAACCTGAGTCTTTTTGTCATTACTTGCAGGTGAGCTAACAGAGAGATGTATTTTGGACTTTGAAAGCAAAGGAAACTTCTATTATCATTATTATTTAGGAATGGAACCCAGGGGCATTCTACCTCTGAGCTACACCCCTGGTCCTATTTCTTAGTCTTTTTTTTATTTTTTGAAACAGAGTCTCACTGAGTTGCAAAGGGCCTCACTAAGTAGCTGAGGCTGTCCACGAATCGTGATCCTCCAGTCTCCGCCTCCCAAATGCTGCAATTACAAAGGTGCACCACCACACCCAGCTTCTATTATGTTTAAGCCATTGTAGTTTGGAAACATTTTACACATCTGATATTATGCCAATGCAGTGACATTAAGCCCTAGGACTAGGGAATAGTATATTCTTTTTACCTTCATTAAAGCGTTGCAAGCATTTTGCTTTTCTCCCTTACTATGTCCACTGGAAATATCACTAATTGACGATAGCCTTTCTAGCTTCAGAAATTATTGAAATTGACCCTCAAAATAACACATACTTTCTATGCCCACATGACTTAAGGCTTCTTGAGACAGGATTTAAACATCTCTTGCATAGCTGCAGCTCAAAAGGTTGATGAATAAATAAATGCATGAATGAAAGCATAGGTATTCCACCAAGACCATATTTTGATATATTTAAAACCTTCTATAAACCAGGGAAATATTAAAAACAGGAGACTTAGAGAAACAGTTTTTCTGAATAATTCAACGCAGGTAGTAAGTCCCCTAATGACCTCAGGAAGCCATCTCAGGATTGTGGGGCTATGTTCACTGACAACCTCTCACCTTTTTCCTTTGCCTTGTCTTCAGAGAAAGATAAAACCAAATTGTTTATATCTGCTTGGAGATCCCGTGTTAGAGGAGATGACCGGGACAATCCTCACTGTTCAGATGGCAGATTGAAACTCACAGCCAGACAGAGTATTTGACTGGAGTCCTCCAACAATAGGTCACAACAGTCATAATGATGACAATCTCTTCTCTTTGTACAGTACCAACCCCAGTCCCTCAATTGTGCACTGTCACCCCTTTGCATATCATTTAGGTAAAGAAAATGGAATAAATTTAATAGGTGAACAGAGACTCCTAGAGAAGAGGTGACTTAACAGCTTAAACTCAGGTCAAGAACACAGATAGGACTCTTAAAACGTTATTCATTCAGCGAGGTTTCACTGGGCCCTGCTTAATACATCATCCTGCCATGCTTCCATGGTGCAGACTCAAGCTTTCTAAGATAGCCTCTCAATCGGTATTTTATGAAGCATTGTCCTTTCCTTTTCTGTCAGACTATTATGGATAGAGGCGTGGAAGAAATGGCATATGGTAAGAAATCATCTCCACTCTTAGAAATGTGCTCATTCTGGAATTTGGCTGGAGTAAATAGACAGGCAGGCTACATTAAAGATTTAGACAGTATCTATTGGGTGTCTAAGGGCCTGGAAGCCTTCCTCTGTGCCTCAGCTTAGGCTTCATATTTATAAATTGAGAAACACAGCTTTCAGTCCAGAGCTTGGATCCATAAACATCACAATTCAGCATTTTTGTGTGTGTGTGTGTTTTGTAGTCATGCATCTTAGTGGGGTACAAGATGGTAGAGGCATACTTGCACACATCACTCATTTACCCCTTCCCCAGTTCCTACCCCATTCCCTCCCTCTCCCTCCTTCTCCTGTGTGGCTTAGTAATTAGCTTTGATATGTTTATGAGTGTACATCATGTACATTAGGGAATTTCTCTCTCCCCCCTCTCATTCCCCTCAGTTATATCTTCTTTGCTCATCTTTGGTTTCTCTTTCTTTGTCTAGAGGTCCTCCTATGACTCATTTTTCTTCCTAGTTTCCGCATATTAGGGAGAACATCTGACTTTTTACTTTTTGTGACTGACTAATCTTACTTAGCACAATGTTCTCCAGTTCCAGCCATTTCCCTGCAAATGATGTAATTTTGTTCCTTTTTATGGCTGAATAAAATTTCACTGGGTACATATTCCATAGTTTTATAATTCATTCACCTGTTGATGGACATCTTGACTGGTTCCATAGTTTGGCAATTGTGAATTGTGTGGCTATGAACATAGATACATATGCTTAGTTTGGTAGTTTGGTTTCCATTCCTTTGGGTAGATATCTAGAAGTGGTGTTGGTAAGTTCATTTCCATTCTTCTCAGGATCCTCAATACTGTTTTCCAAAGTGGTTGCACTCATTTGCAATCCTACTAACAATGTATTAAGAGTTCCCACTTCTTCACAGACTCAACAGCATTTGTTGTTGTTTGTGTTTTTAATGATTGCCATTCTAGTTGGAGTTAGGTGAAATCTCAGAGTAGTTTTGATTTGCATCTTTCTGATTTAGCAATCAGATGTCAAACACTTTTTTCATACATTGATTGGCCATTTGAATTTCTTTTTTTGTGAAGTGAACTTAGTTCACTTGTCCATTTTTATTGGGTTATTTGTTTTCTTAGAAGTGAGTTTTTCTAGCTACAAATCATCACAGTACTTGAGTAGACCCAGGATGGTCGTAGGAAGAACCAGCCACTTGATCACTTTCACTGACACTAGAGCGCTCTGGTTCAGAGTCTGACCTCTATCCCAGGCTCTTACCACCAGATCAAGAACCATTAGAGTCTTTCCTTCAGTCCTTGTTTACTAGTGCATAAATGTCAGCTCCTGGCCTCATCATTAGAGGGAAATAGGAATTTTCCCAGGAGGAGCAGGTAGCATCATGAGGTGAAGGTTAATTGTTACAGAGGAATAAGATTGTGGAGATACTAAAGCACAAATAGTACTTTGTTGCTGTCGTTTCTTTTAAGAAGTCTTTGAAAAACTTACTTTAACTCCAAGACTTGCTTTCCCTCCAAAATTTGTTCTAAGACTGCTTATCCAACTTTATTTTTACTTCCTCCCAAAACGTGCTCTTTATTCTACTTCCTCATAAACACTTAAGTGCACCATTTTTATTTCTGCTTCTCAAACTTTGCAAAAGCAATCTGAATGGACCTTTCCTTTCTGTCTTTTAAGAAAGCCCCACCCACTCCACTAAGTGAGCTTCAGCTTTGGCTCACGGTCCAGTCTTCTCCTCAACTCACTGCCCCGGGAGAGGAATGTATACCCACCCTTCATTGTGTCTTCCTTTCTTTCTCTTTCTGTCAAGTGTCTTTATCTCCTCTCCCCTCTATGTTCAACAAGCCTTGAGTAGAATAGGCAATGTACTATACCCTTAGAATGCCTAAAGAGTCGATTGTTTAGAAAGTAAATGTTGCTGTTGTTGCTGTTCTTGTTTTTTGGGCAATGGATGAGACCTTTGACCTCAGCCCATAGATGCTTTATTCTAGGGAGATGGTCCAAAATTTGGTTTTAAATGGGTTCACCATTTACTGTGTAGTGCTTCAAACAGACAAGGCATCCACGGGCACAAGTATAGTTGGCACAACCTTCCAAGATGGCCCTCTACAGAGGTCAGGGAATTCAAATGGGATGCTATGATTTAAGTGTGTTTCTCTAAGGCTCCTGTTCTTGAACTTTAATTCCTCAGTGCAGCAGTGTTGGGAGGTGTTAGGGTGATGGGAGCAGAAGAGTTCTCATGGATAAATTAGTCTCTTTCTCGAGGAGTGAATTCTTACTCTCTCAGGATGGAGTCAGTTATCTTGAAACCAGATTGTTAGGAATAAAGCCCACCTCTCCTGTCTTCTATTCTGCACGCACCTGCCTGTTCTTCTGCTCTCCACCAAGAGCTGAAGCGGAAGCAGGCTCGCACCAGCTGTGGATCAGATACTGATGCCGTGCTCTGCTATTTCCCACCCTCCATATCTGTGGGCTGAAGTTAACCTCTCTTCTTTATTAATTACGCAGTCTTAGGGATTCTGTTACAACAACAGAAAATAGCTTAAGATAGGTGATGTCTTTGAAAACAAGGTCACCTAAAAGGACCTAAAAGAAAGTAAAGGAACTCAGTCTCCTGGTCGCTTACTAACTTTTGGAAGCCTTATTGGAAAGACTACATATGGGTCAGTCACCAATCCAAAGGCCAGGCTTCCCTAATGAGCACACAGGACAGTTGGAGAGGACGCAGGGGCCGTGTCCGTGGGTGGCATGTGTGCCTGCTGTGCCCGCCAGCTTGTGAAAGGGACCTTAATCAATTGTCCCCATTCTCTCACACCCCAGGCCGGCTGAGGGCCAGGCAGACCTCCAACATTAAAAGCAGCAAATGCGGTCTGGGCCTTGATATGTCTCCACCCTTTCTCTCCCTCAAAGAGGATACCGGTGCCAGCACCATATGTCGAAAGGGCCCAAACACAATCCTATTACCATTGCAGGAGGTATTAAATAATTACATTAATTTACCTAAATATGGAAAAAAAAATCTTTACAAATCAGGGACACTTGGCAGGTTTTCCAGCTGCACATTTTCTGCTTGGCAAGGCAGGCCGTCCTGTTGGGTTTCTATTGCTACTTGGAGTGTTTTCTCTAATTGTGGGGCACATGGCTTCTCTTGTTCTGTTTAATTTTCTTGAAGCTGGTTCCACATTCTGGCTACAAATATATTATAGGAAAAAATGCCCACAAAAGTATGGATTGTGCTTGAGCATACCCTAAGGGAGACTGCATAAAAATAGTAATTTCTTGTATATGAAACCTTCCACGGGGCGGTCTTTCACTAGATTGCTTTGGAAAAAAAATAAAAGGCTGAAGGAGTGGAAAAGAAAGGCAAGAGAAAGAGGGAATAAAACTAGGAAAGGGAAAAGGAATTACGAAATGGAGTGGGAGGGGATTGTCTGCATTCTATGTTCATGATGACGATGAGCCAGATTTTCTTTGGTGGGATTTTAGTAGGAAAGCCCACCACCAAATAAATGTGCATTTGTTGCCGGTGCATCTAGATCATAGATTTCCGTAAGTGGCTGCAGAATTTGAGAGCTTAAAGATGGATGATGCACACAGGGCCCTGATCCCCCAACTCAGTGTCCCCACAGGAAAGACAGGCAGAGTGGCTGTTCTCACACCGCCCAGCCTCAGAGGCCAAAGAAAACCCTGGCCCCTTCCAAGTTCCTCTGACCCATGAGCTGCTGATATCTTTCCTTGGGCTGAGGCCTTTTAGAAGGTGCTTCTCAAAATCTCTGTGAAGAACAAGGCTTGTGCCTTTTTTTTTTTTTTTTTTTTTTTTTTTAGTTGATTGCAGACTTTTGCTTTTTTTAATCTCAGCACTTAGGGTATCAGAGTAGGGTAAGATTGCTAGAAAAATGTGAAATGCGCCAATGCTTCCTCTTCATTTCCAAGCTTGCTTCATTGTGGGCTGGAAACCACAGCAATGAGCACAGGGCCACTCTGTTTTAGACTCAGGGCCGTGAGATGTGGCTCGGCTGACTCCTCCCAAGAGAGGCTGCCCGGCTACCTCAGTAACATTGGATGGCAACTGTCACATCCTTTCTCCAGGACACAGGCCTGAGGAGCAGCTGAGGTCCCTAAAGATAACTGTTTTGGGGGTCCCAGCTTAAAAAAGGGCCCACTTAGCCTCTAGGCAGGGCTGGCTGTGTCTGAGGACAGAGGGGAGGCCAGGCCTCAAACATAGCCAGGGATGCTGTAGAGAGCTAAGCAATCATTTTTAAGGTAATAAGTAGTGCCTTTTATAAAGGTTAAAACATACTGTTAAGGTTATGTGAAATGATATTAGAGGAAGCAAGAAAGAGTGGAATTTTTTTGGTTTTATTTTTGGTTTTGAGAAGGGGTCCTGCTGTGTTGCCGGGGCTGGTCTCTAACTCCTGCACTCAGGACGTGCTGCTGCCTCCTGGGAACCTGGATCTGTGGGTGCACATCACCTCACCTGGCTGTAGCATTTTTTAAGTTCTTACTCCCTTACTCAGCAGTGTGCTATTCTGTAACAGGGATCTGGCGAGGCCTCTGGCTCTAAACATTATACACTTACTTGTCCCAGGGCAACTAGGCCCTGGTTCACCTCCAGTGCACTGGGTTCTCTGACTTCTCCTCCTTCCTTGCTCCCAATTCCTCGCTTTGGCCTCAGGCTGCTTCTTTGCCTTCTGGGAGCATCAACACCATCGCCCTAGAGCTTAGTAGAAATGAAGGGAGCTCTGCCCCACCCCAAACCTGTTTTTATAGATTCCACATACTAACAAAAACTCAAGGGATTTTTATTCACACTACAGTTTGAGACACTCTGCTCTAGGAATCTGTAACAGGCCCACATCACACGATAAGCTCTTCCTCTGACACATGGAAGATGGTACGCTGAGGCGGGACAATGGAATAAGGTGAATGACAGTAAATCAATAGGGTAAAAGAGATGGGGCTAGAAAATTAGGAAGTTTCTACCACCCTTAAGACTGACAGGGCAAAGAGAAGTCACCTGAATCCTCAAAGATGTAAGGGAGAGTCCATGGCCTTTGGCAGAAGAACAAGAGAACATAGACATTTTCAACTCAGCCAAAATAAGTAGCTTCTCTGGTCTTTCTCTTCTTTCTATCTGCTGTTATAGGTTATGGGTGGAACTGCATCCTATACATGGAAGTCCTAACCCCCAGTACCTCAGATGTGACCTTATTAGAAAATAGATTCATTGCTGACATAGTTAATATAACATGATAGTAGAGTAGGATGGGCCCTTGATCCTGTATGATAAATATGCTCAAGAAAAGAGGAAAGACACCGTGATGGACACCGGGAAAAGACGGCTGCGTGACAAGAGATTGGAGTGAGGTGTCTACACACCAAGGATTGTTTGCAAATTTCTGAGGCTAGAAATTAAGGAAGAATCCCCTACAGGCTTCCAAGGGAGCATGTTCCTGCTATCTCCTTGATTTTGGACTTGTGGCCTCTGGAACTGTCAAAAAATAGATTTCTGTTTATTTTAGCCACACAGTTTGTGTTTCTGTTTCATGGGGGTCCTGGGAAATTCGCACAGCCTCTCATTGGCCAAATACAGTCAGAGGCCAGAGAAAAAGGGAGGCTGGCTGAAGCTGTTCATAGAAGGGAGGAAACATGGAGAAGAAATGTGTACAAGCCAAAGAGAGATATTCACATCACATGGGCTGTATGAATAGAGTGAAGCCTGTGGAGGTGGTGTGCACCTGGAATCCCAGTACTTGGGAAGCTTGGACAGAAGACTAGCCTGGGAAACTTAGTGAGACCCTATTTCAAAATAAAAAATACAAAAGGCTGGGGGTGTCTCTCAGAAGTAGAATACCCATGGGTTCAACCCCCAGTCCTAAAAGAGGAAGAGAAGGAGGAAGAGGAGGAGGTTGATAGCAAAACATTAGGTTTAAAACAAAACAAAATAAAATAAAACTCTTTTTGTAAGTTATCAAACCGGATGCTGGTCCGTTCCTTGAATCCATGGTAGCAAAGCATCTGTGACCTGTAGTATATGAGGTCAGCACCAGATGCTGAAAGACAGAGAGAGAGACAGACAGACAGACAGACACACAGACACACAGACAGACACCAGGTGATAAACTCGATGACATCATTTAAGCCCTTGCTCCAACAATACCTGAAACTTCTGTCCTTGGCATTCACAGCTTTTAATCCAGCAAATTCCTTCTTTGGCTTAGTCTCCTATTTCCAAATGCCAGAGAATGGTAGTATATTTTATTTAATTTCATGGCACTGATAAACAGGAATCCACAACAAAGTCTTTCTATCCAATCTCACTATCATCCCTAAGGGAAAGAAAGCAAAACTTTCCAGAAAGAAAATCTGCCAAGGATCCTATCCACATAAAAGGAAACTATTTATATAAAATACAGAATTTCTCATAACCCTTTTGAAGAAAAATCAGTAGCAATATAGGTACACAACAAAAAGGGATTTGTCAGATGCAATTTCTTCATCCATACAATCAAAATTTACATAGGTAAACTTGTGACCTGGAATAATAGTTTCTGGATGTCTTCTACAGGAGCCCAGGGTATGTCAGAAACCCTCAGGGACACTAAGTGCTGAGATCATAGCCCCCATTAACCAGTGTTTTTATTTTGACCTCTTCTTATAGATTTCCAAGATGGCTAAGTATGCTATCCACTAGGTGAAGGGTTCCTGGCACCCACCAAAGGCATTTCAGTGGCTGGAGGTGGGACGAGTAGCCCTGGAGAAGAGCAGGCTTTGATGAGCTGTAGGACAAGGATGTGGCCCACCAGTGACTCTGTGCTCACCTATCACTGATCCCCATTGGTTAATAGGCCAAAGGCAAGAGGGAAAGAAGGGGGAGCTGGGCGGGGCCCAGTCCTTCCACCAGCAGGAAGTGTGCAGGTCCCCTCTGGCCTTGTGCCACTTGGCCCTCAATGGCAAGGGTCTCCATGGGCACGTAAGTGTTCTTTAGTAGCAGGCAAAACATTTTGACCTATGTGATGTCAGAAAGAAACTTCTAAAGGTAGCAATAGTCATCCAGTCTGCATACAGAGTCCTAACCTCAAGTTCCCTGTGTGTTTTCAGCTCCTTTGCAAGACATGAACCAGATTTGTGGATAGAAATGTGCTGGTTCTGATAGAATATTTTATTTGATCGTCACAACAATCTATTGAAATAACTCTCATCATGCCGTCTTCTCATTTTAATATAGGAAGAAATTGATTCTCAGAGGGGGTAAGCAATTTGTCTGAGGTCACACCACTAGCAAATATCAGAACCAGGATTTGATGCCCTACTGAGCTATTGGTCTTAATGACTATTAAAGACCCAAAAAGGGACGGTGACATTTTTTAGACCTCAAAATTAACACGTTTCAGTATTTAGCTCTAAGTATAGGTGATATGGATTCACATAGGGAGAAAGAGAAAAAATCAATAGCTTGTAATAATTTTCATGGAAAATCATGCAGTGAAGACAGGGAAGGCAGCTTGCTTTGGAATCAAACCTCAAAGAGAAGGTTTGACAACATCCAAGCCGCACAATTACTCGATCTCCAATCCCCACCAAAGTCCAAGATTTTAAAGTCAAGATTATCTGTCCTTAACACTACAATTGTTGCTTCACACTGAACTCTGAGATGTGCTTGCCGCACTTCCCAAGTCTTGAAAAAGGCTGAGAAAAAAAAAAATCCAAACTGCCTCTGAACTTCTGCCCTGCCTAATGAACTCATCCGATTTACCAGATGTACCAAAGTGAAACAAATCTGACGCACAGCTAATCCTTCATCTTTCTTGGCGGCAGCCTCGGAAACAGCAGGACAGGCCCCCAGCCTGCAGTGGTGTTACGGATCACAACGGAAGCATATTGTCATCAGATTAATTTTCCAACGCTCCTACCCCAACCACAAAATCCTGAGAGAACGAGTGTCAAATACACTTAATAATTGCATAATTATGACATCTGTTACTCTCCAGCACCTCTTAGTGGAAAATTAACTGAAGAAATAGCAGGTTCAAAGATGTGTTAACACTCTGATAGCAGATTTAATTGAAATATGACGGGGGAGGATAATGGAGATTAAATTAAGCTCTCAGATAATCATCTGACACAAAGATAATTGAGCCAGCCTCTGCCACGCTGATGAACGCTCCGGAGATGCTGTGCGGGTGGCGTTTCGAGCATCTTATCCTTCAGGCAAAATGGAGTTCTTCTCCCCTCCCCCTCCACTTCCCCTTCTCTTGTCATTCAACATTTGTATCCTCCAAATCGATAATGTGAACAGCAGCATAATTGGAAATAAAAGATGATCTGAAATCCGCAGGAAATTCAATTGAGGTGCGTGGAGGAAATACAGTCACATCCTAGAAACAGGGTAGGTTTTTAAGGGATGTGCCCCCACCTGCAGTCCCACTGGGAATGTACGTCCAGTTCCTCTGTCCTCCACAGAGAAAACTTCCCATGTGTGAGATGGGCAGGCAACCACTTCCTCCCAACTACCGCTTTGTGCTTTTTATTCTCTCCCAGGGACAATCTGCATGCTTCGCGGGGCATTCATGGGGATTGGTGTAAGGAACTGGTACCCACGGCTAGCAGGCATGGAGTCAGCCAGAAGCAATTCTTGCTGACCATCCATGATGAAGAGGGGTCTGACCTACTGGAGCAATTGAAAGCAAGAAGCAGGAAACAGCTCTGGTGGTCCTTGGAAGAGTCGCTCCCTCATCCTAAGGGCCTCCCCTTCTCTCTTCTCCTGCCTCAGGTGATACCCCATGTGGAAGGACTGGGAAGGACAAGACAATATAGAGGTGAGGGGGGCATGCAGAAAGGAGTCTTCTCTCCTCCTCCTCTCCACCAGCACCCCAGCTTTTCAGAAGTGCAGTGTCTGGCTCTGATACCAATGTATTGATCTGCTTTACCAATGCAAAGTCAAGAGAATGGGGTCCTATCTCTTGTAAGGTTCACTTAAGCAGCTCCCCACATGATTGTTATTCTTCTCTTACTGGGCACCACCCCACCCATAACCACTCCCTATGCTGTGACACAGCTGAGGGGCTACGTCTGGGGCTGGAGATCGCCATGAACACAAGTGCCCCAGAAATGGATTGGCTGGCTGACACCTGGCCACCGGGGCACGGCTGGGGAAGAGGAGCCCTCCCCCACAGCAGGCAAGCACTCAAGGCTGAAGGGCGTGTGGTTGCTGGGATTGAGCGGAGGGGCGCGGGCAGTCTTCTGCTCCAGTGGCCTCCACATTCTGCAGTTTAGATTCTGACTTCTGCTGCAAGAAAACACGGACAGTGGAGTCAGACAAGCAGCGCAATCTCTCCAAATGTGTCCACCCAAGCAGGCATCTTTGTACAGTAGCTCCATAGCACCAGGCTCAGCATAGCTGGGGCAGGGTCTGTTGCCCAGGGTGTTAAAGTTGTCAGAGCTCCTCGGTTACCACCCAGCCTTTTCTCAAACTTCACTGGGATTTAATTTTGAAGCCTTATTCCTTTTCCATGTTTCTGAATTTGGAATAGGGCCCAAGATTCTGAACAGCTACAACTTTTCACCTCGGGGGCGAATGATGGGTTTCTCCACCCTGTGTGTTCACTCTCTGAGAGTCTCATAAATATATTGTCCTGATGGATGAATATCAGCAACATATTTTATCTCACTAAGCTCCCAGCTTCTCTATGGTGGTAATGTTTAGGAGACAGGATTGTCTCATCTGTCCCAAAACTTCTCTCCCAAATTGTTAATTTATTAAAGCATAAAAGAGCAAGCCATCTCAGAGAAGAGGACTGGAGGGATTGTTTCAATCACCATTCTGCAGCCAGGTAATCGGGCACCAGAAATGCCTTTCAAAGAGAAGATTCTTGACCTTCCTCTGACCTCCCTTTTTATCTGCAGGGTGGGTGTATGGTGCCCATAAATCACCTCAACCCCCCCCCTTCATCTAGTCTTAGTTGCCACTGACACTAGGGTGCTGGGAAGAAGGGATCTTGCCTAGAGAGAGCATGACTGTGCTCAGGACGGTGACATGCTTTGCTCCCTCTGCCCGCCTAACAATTTCTACAGCTCCTTCGAGGAGTTGATTATTTTTAAATTGTGCATCATCTTGTCTCCTTGAGCAAACTGCACAATCAATGATACGTTTCGCTGAGTATGTAAATCCTTTTTTACATATTTCAAAATAATATCTAATTAAAATGTCAAGGTTATAGCTCATGTGGCTGGAGTGGACAGGGCTCCACCCCTCTCCCTCAGCCTCTCAAAAGAACAGTTAAAATATGTCCTGTAATTAGGAGCAATTATAAATTCCAATTAAAAAGAAACCCACACAATTCTGAAGATGTTTTGCTTTGATGTTTCTTGCTTTAATTTATGTGCTTGTTACACCAAACGGTCTCTGCCTCCTCAGAAATGTTTCTAGGAGAAAAAGGCTTCCCAAACTGTAGAGAGAAAAGCAGGCCAAATCTGAGAAAAGTAGGAAAGTTCATTAAAAAGGGTTATTGCATCTATAACTTCTGGACTTGATGTCCATTGATTAGAGATTAAACATCATCCTTTGTGCTACTCAGATTGGGATTTTTAATTAGGATGTCATTATTACACAGATATACTGAATGCCCAATTGATTTCTGAGACCTTTTGAAATCATAGCACTACTTCTGCAAAATGAAAATCATAATAGATTATTGACTTCCTCCGGAGTTTTGATCCAAGGGCACCTCCCCAATGTCAACATTTTCAATATCTTCAGTTTCATGCAAAGAGACACTCATAATTAGGCTTATATTAAAAGTTTGTGCATATCGACTCTGTGTTATTAATGCCGATGGCATCACATTGATTCCCCTTGAATTATAACAGCAGCGACATTGCTTGTTGCTGAATTGTTTACGTACCATATAGCCTTTGACTCTAGCTTTGTTTGATTTAAAAAGTGCTCATATTCACTATGAGTAGCATGCTTGATTTGCAAGATCAGATCATCTTTTGTGTGTGTATATGTGGTACTGGGGATTGAACTCAGGAGAGTTCTGCTTCTGAACTACACCTCCAGCCCTATTTTGAAATAGGGTCTTACTAAATTGCTGAAGTTCTTGCTAAGTTCATGAGGCTGTTCTCAAATCTGTGATCCTCCTGTCTCGGCCTCCCAAATACTGGGATTACAGGTATGTACCACCACGCCTGGCTGAATCATCAGTGTTCTTAATTCATCGGTGCCTTGGTGTCTGGCTGATTTTTTTCACATTATTCTTTGTTCAAAAGAATTATCTAATATTCCCTTTTTTAAGTATTCAGGCCCAAACAACTCCATAAATATTTTATTCTAACAACTTAGTGGGCACTTTTAAATATCACACATAAATTGAAAAAAAAAGGAAACATCTGAGCCAGGCATGGTGGCACACCCTTGTAACCCCGGTTCCTGAGACTGAGACAGGAGGATCGAAGGTTCAAAGAGAGCCTCGGCAAGGTAGCAAGACTCTCCGCAACCGAGAGAGACCCTGTTTCAAAAACAAAAAGTAAAATAGGGCTGGGGGTTTATCTCCAAGATAGAATGCCTCTGGGTTCAATCCCCAGTACCACACAAAACAAGAAAAATCTGCTTATTTTATTCTGCAATATTCACAATTATTCACTGTGCCGATGAGGCTCTGGAAAACTTCTTAAGAATGGAATTAGATTGGACTCTGCCACCTTCTTTTCCTACTCCATACTGATCTTCTTAAGGTCCTTGCTTTTTAACTCAGCCACCCCAAAACTCAACTTTTCCAAAGATAGGACATCATCAAAAAAAATGCACTATGATCTAACGTTGAAACTATGAACTACTTCAAGGACGTAGTCTGCATAGCGTCTGACAAACGTTGCTATGTTTTCCTCAGAAATTAAAAATAATCTATAGTGCCCACGAGAACTCACTGCCTCATCCTGTGTTCCTTAGTAACCATTTCTGAATCATGGGACTATACATAAGTTTCTTGACGTCATGAAACATATCTTGTCTTTTTCTGTAGCTTCAGTGCTACCACAGTGACGAGTGTACTTAGTAGACGTTGTTTAAAGAACAGTGGCTTTTGTTACCACTTTCCTTGTTTAGATCATTTTAATTTAAAGAATTACAACTTGATAACATATACCCCCTGTATACACAAGTCGTTGTCACAAACTGAGGGTGTCTTTTCTCACACACGCTCAAAGAGCTTAGGTGGAGGAAATTGGCAGAGTCATCTCTATTTGAAGCATTTCACAGAAATACTTTTTCTGTGAAAAAGGCAGTATCTCTAAGCCCTTTAGGTTTTGTCTAAACCTAAGAAAATGCTCACTACCAAAAGTGTTACAAACACACACAGAAGTGAATGCTTAGACCAAAGAATTCCTTGGACCACATGGTCTTATTCAGGTATGAATGGAGGTGCGTATTCAGAAAAGAACACCTTTTGTCCCTCTCAGGATAGTGGCTTTTTGCATGTGCATCTCCACTGCCACCACATATCTGAATGAATCTGAAGGTATATATTTCAAACAATGCAGCACCGATATACAATGGAATATTATTCAGCCTTAAAAAAGAACAAAATTCTGATCTGACTACACAATCACCGTATCTGGAAAATATGATACTAAGTGAAGAACACCAGATACCAAAGGCTACGTGAATGAATCTATTGAGATGATAGATCTAGACCAGGCAAATTATAGAGGCAGAAACTAGAATAATGGTGGCCAGGGCTGAGGGTAAGTTGGAATGGGAGAGTTTGTTTGGAATGATGAAAATGTTCTGGAAACATAGTGTTGACAATTATACAACTTTGTAAATGTCTTGCTATAGCTTAAATGTGTCCCCAAAATTTATGTGTTGGAGACTTAACACCCAAATTCATATGTTAATGGTATTTGGAAGTTTGAGGGTGGCGTTCTCATGTCACATTCGTGGCTTTACACCAAAAGAAAGCATGACCCAACCTCCGTCTTACCACACAAGGCCCTGCACCATGTTATGGTGCAGCCAGCAGGCCTGGACCAGATGCCAACCTTTATATCCACGAGCCAAATAAATTATAAATTATCCACCTGTGGTGTTCAGTGATAGGAATGGAAAATGGACTAAGAAGCATACATTTTACCACTGAATTGTACTCTTAAATATGGTTGGAATACCAAATAGTAAATTTTATGTTATTTATGTTTCGCCACACACAAACACAAAAGTGACCAGCCTGGAGAAGAGTTGCTTAAAAAGTTGGCACCAGTAAGTAGAGATTAGAAATGCAAGTACGCCACAGCCACCTTACCTCCTAAGCCATCAAATGCCCGGTTATAACAAGGTTAGTAAATTTTTTTTTCTGTAAAAGAACCAGATAATAAATATTTTAGGCCTTACAGTGTGGTCTTTGTTGCAACTATTGAGCTCTGCCGTTGAATCCTGAAAGCAAAAACAGAAACTACGTAAATTATTGCACCGGGCTAATTTCTAAGTAAACCTTTATATGGACACTGAACTTGAATTTCATGGAATGACCATATAGCACAAAACTGTGTTCTTCTTTTGATATCTTTTTCAATCACTTAAAAACATCAAAACTGTTTTCAGCTCATGGATCTTATAAAAACAGGAGGGGGCCAAGTTTGAACTCTAGGACACAATTTGCTCACCTCTGAGATAGAACCCCAAATCCATGAGAAGAGAGTACCTTACTGAAAACAGACAAAATTCTTCTCAATGTTAGAGACAGTGTTCCATGGTTGGCAGGATGTGTCACCCTTAGAAAACATGCTGTGGGCAGAGCGGAGAGCACGAGGTGTTGTGAGGCTGAGGGAAACCTAGAGCCGGCGCTCATCTTCCAGTTCTGAGACTGCCCACCGACCCAATCAAGCCCCCGGGCTAGAGCAATGCCCAATCGATCCAGGCAGGGAGAAAATCCATTTGATTCACTACAGGATATTAAGAATGCCTTTTAACATCTCTTAGAGGATCATTTTTACTGAAACAGACACTTCAAATAAAGTGAAGACCATAAGAAGAAAAAAAAGGCAACAATCATGATGAAATTCCTGAAAGGCATCTTTTGAGAAGCAGAATTTCCAATGCTGCTAAAATAAAATGGTAGGCATACTTGTATTAAAAGTCATAAAGGGCAGACATTCTAAGAAGAAATTTGGGAGTAAAGCAGAAAGGGGTTGCCAAACATTTCTAGCATAATGTGATTTAGCCCATGGATCTTCTAGAAACAGGAAGGGGTCAAGTTTGGACTCTAGGACACAATGTTGTAGGCAGCTGACTCACACACATATATGGCATATTTGTAGAATAGGTGAAATTTAATTGAGCAAATTTTACTGAGCACCTACTTTGAGGGAAGCACCGGGAACACAAAGGTCTTAAGAAATTAGGATTCTGAGTTTTGGGGGAGGATTGCTTTTCCTTATGCTTTATGTGGGAGTGGGAGGTGTTGAAAGACAGTTGATAGCGGTGGATAAATACCACATTACCAAAATTTCTAATTAAAAGAACTAGGTTTTCATTTGGCACTGTGGCACATGCCTGTAATCCCAGTACTTGAAAGGCTGAGATAGAAGGATCGTAGGTTGGAAGCCAGCCTCGGCAATTTAGCCAGACCCTCAGCAATTTAGAGAGATTATATTTCAAAATAAAAAAATGAAATAGGCTTGAGGGTGTATCTTGGAGGTAGAATGCCCTTGGGTTCAATCCCTAATCCCTAATACCTCCCCCCCCCACACACACACATACACTCCACGTTTCTCATCTTGGCCATCCCTGTCCCTAGAACCCTTAAGCAAGAGTTTTTTCTCACATCACATCAGCTGCTGCTCTTTGAGAACAGAGATTCTTGTCAGTGACTCCAACAGGGCAATGGACAGTACAGTGGTGGCACTCTCTCTGTGTGTATCCACAGCTCCTTTGAATGACTCAAAGCACCTCTGAGAGGCACAGGTTGCTGAGGGAGGTGCATGGCAGGTCTGCAGCTCTGCATTTTTGGCTTCTCCTTCTAACTCTGAACATGCCTTTCTTTAATTCTCAGATTCGCTCTCTCACTTTTGCATTATAAATGTCCATGTCAGCTCACGGTGCCATTTTGTCAACATATGGAACAATAATAGTTCACAATTGTCTCTAAATAATTTAAATATTTTGGTTACAATGAACATAGCTATGGTCTGCATGTCTAGCTGAGCTAAGCAAGGACTTTCTTTATTAGTTCTAACTTTATTTCTCATAAAATAGGAGGCCATTTGAGTAAAATGATAGTTGGAAAAAAATTTTTAAACAGAACCAGCAAATAAACATGGTCTTTATGAGTTGTAACTTAATCCCCAGCTGATGTCATGCTTCATGTTTCAACTGCCAGAAAATGCCTGACATCTATATATCAGGCAGATTTATGGAGACTTCAGGGTAAGAGTTAAGAAAATCTGTTAAATAAGGATAGCGTGTTGGTCTGGGGGTAATTTGGAGCCTCTGTTAGCCATACACTGCAATGCACATGTTTGAGTAAATGATAGGAATATGCCTTCTCATGTAATCTCTTTTTATGATCAAAAAAGTCTTCAGATCTGGGAGGCGGATGCATGAGAGGAGAGAGAGCACAAGAGAACTCAAAATATGACTCCTTTTTGCCCCTATTTGGTCAGTGATGCTTCTCTGGCAATACTAAAGAGGAAAGAAGAGATCTTGCATTGCAAAACTCAGATTCATAAACCTCACACAGTCTCTCTTCATGTCCATGCATCTCTTGATGGCAATATACTCGTGTCGGCTACGGGGATGACCAAAGTTGTGGCACCCTGGTAGTTTCATATCAAGAAATTCCTGTTGGATCTGCTCCATTACAGAAATTATCCCACCAGGACACTTATCCAAACATGAACTTCTCCTCCTATTTTACAAATTGGGAGCCAGATAGCCCAGAAAAACAATTGTGAAATCATCTCGGGGGCAGGAGGGAAGCTCATTTAGTTTATCATACATTGTTTTTATATTTGTAACTTGCATTCAAGACTCTTATAGTGAATTAGTAAGTGTAAGTTACACTGTCTACTATAATAAACAGTCCCAAGACTCAGGGCTGTTTAACATGGTGAAGGTTATTTGTTGCTTGAATTGTAGCCCTATTGGATGGTCCAAGAGTGAACTTCTCTATATTGTGAATTTGTCACCCAGTGGTGTTCATCCAAATTGTGACTTGTCCTCTGCCAAGACTTAGAGTGCTCCATAATCTCCATCTACCTGTAAAATGAAGAGGGGAGAAAGATGCCAGGTGACCTACACAGAAAGCTTAATAGAGCAAGTACCTCTATTTATTGCAAGGGATTCTGGGAAAGGCCATGAAGCAGTGACCCCAGGAAGATGATTGGCTTCCAACCTCCATCTTCTTTTTGTGTGTATGTGGTACCAGAGATGGAACCCAGGGGTATTCTACCTCTGAGCAATACTCCAACCCCTATTTTTTTGTGTGGTACTGGGGTTCCTGGAAACCCTTCTACCTCTGGGTTATACTTCCAGACCTATTTTTATACTTTTTAATTTGGAAACAGGGTCTCTTAAGGCAGTGCCGCTGGCTTCAAACCTTCGCAATCCTCCTGTGTCTGCTTCCCAAGCTCGGGGATTACAAGCGTGCGCCACCATGTCCAGCCCTATTTTTTATTATTTATTTTGAAACGGGGCCTCACCGAGTTGTAAAGGGCCTCACTAAGTAGCTGAGGATGGCCATAAACCACAATCCTCCCATCTCAGCCTCCCAGATGCTGGGATTACAAGTGTGCACCACTACACTAGGCTCCAACTTCCATCTTGATGCAAAAACTGCAGCATGATGTCTAAAAGTTGCTGGAATTTCCCCAGAGACAAAAGGAATTGAAATTAAAAAGTCACTTTTTCACACTTGTATCTCATCATTGCCAATAGGCTTAATTTCACTCAATCCTCTCACCAGACCAACAAGGAGACAAGAATTATGGTCTTTACTTTTAAGTGAGGTTCTCAGTAGAGCAGGGACTTGCCTAGGGCCTGGATCAGAATCGGAATCAGAACCAGGTATGCAGGTGTTGGATCGGCAGTTTTTACCATTGCAATCCAGAGACAGAAGTAGACAGGAGAGTTGGGGTGGGAAAGGGAGGTGATCTCCTCAAGAGAGGTGAGGGATGAGATGGAGTTGGAAGACTATTTCTGGTTCCTTCTAGATGTCGGTAGAGACTTATTCATAGGACACTGGAGGAGTGGCACGTAAAATTGTTTTAGTTCTCACTCTGCTCTGAGGCTAAATGCCAGCCTCATTCAGAGTTCCAATCCTTGTGCACCTTTGTCTTGTCTTTTTCTCTTCAACAAATTAAAGCATAACTTTGTACTGTGTTATGTTAATATAAAAATATTCCTGGCCATGATGACAGCTGAGATGACAGGGGAGAAAGCTCTTGTGGCCTCCCCACAAAGGAAAAGCAACTCAAAAGGCATTAAGGACAGAGAAAACTGAACTGGAAGGCTTGAGAGAGCTAAGGTTAGAGTCTTTGTATGTGTTAATTTCCACAGCCGGTACAATCCTAATAAAATGTTTTCATCCTTCATGCCAACAAAAGGGGAGAGCTCAAACCCCTCTGCTGCAGATATGCAGCTCCAAAGAAGTGTTGCAAGGATTCATAATCATGATTTCAAAGAGGTTTGTGGAAATGTTTCATTAATTCGTATAAAGAAATCCTTTTTTCTTAATTTTTTCATTAACTTCAGACATTTACTTGCAATTACATTTGTTAGGTGAATACAATGACAGAAATTAATAATTCATAGCTTTTGTCAAGGAAATTTTTTTTAAAAAAGGACAGTTGTTCAATCAAATACAATTTTAAATGCACAATCTTCATTTAAATAAGATGGGAAAAAATAAATAATGAGGACTGGTATTGTACTTTTGAGAAACCTCTTCTCTTCCAAATTATATCTATGCTCTACCCAGTGACATGAAATCTGGGGTTTCTCAGAGCACATCATGAAAATAACAGGTTCAGATCTGATGATCTGCAAGGGGGACTTGACTCAGGCTCAGTGTCTGCGATGCCTCCTGGATCTTCTCAGGCCTTGTGCTCAGAGAGTCAGAGTGTGGTAATGCTGAGTGGATCAAAAAGACCATGCCTTCCTGACAGTCCCTCCTCTGGGGTCCAGAGAGACAGTGAGTTGGCAGCACTGTTGAACCTGGAGCACAGTTACCCTGACCCTCCACCAAATTCTCCTCATCTACAGAGCCATCTTTAAGCTATCCCACCAGGGCCTGCCCAGCAACTAGCACATCTAAAGGCTGGACACTGAGGCCTTGTTTCTCTTTGCAGCATGTGGGTTGGTGGGCTGACTCTGCTAGTTGGTTCACATCATCTTTCTGGGACCATCAGATGAGCTGGTTTTCCCTAGGTGAGTGCAGAGATGCAAGAAGGCTGGTGGAAACACGTGGGCCTCCTAATGCCTGGGCCCTTTCACTTCTAGCTGTGTATCATTGGCCTAAACAAGGGCATGGCCAAACCTGAAGGAAAAGAATAAGGAAGGAAATTCTGTACCAAATGAGATTATGGAAAGAAGTGAGGAGTAAAGAACTGGGCCCAAAATGCAATTTTACATAAGGAATAACAAAAAGCAGTTTCTTATTGCATTGTTCTTTCTGATGAGTAGTTAAGAAAATATGTGTAAAGTGCTTGTGACCGGCTCCATCATCTTAGAATAGTAAGGTGCCTAGAGGTGGGTAGGCACTGGTCCTGGACTGGCTAAAGGAGTAATAAAGGCTGCTTGATTTGGGTTGCTGCTAAAGGGTGTGTCTTGTGGAGGTGAGGATATGTGTGGTCTTCCTAGATTGATCAATTTCCTGCTTCCAAATACAGTATTGACCCTCATCTCACACACCAAAAGAAACAAATGGATTTGATTAGCAAATACTTTCATCTACATCCTAATTGAAGTCTCTGGGACTTCCTTGTTTTGGAAAATCCCATTTTAATGCGCCACACATCAGGTAGCCAAAAGAATTTCCTTTCCCAGCAGCTGCCCTGCTCCTCCCAAACCATGGCATTTATGCACCATATTCTCACCAGCCCCATCCATCTAAGCCTAGACCAAGGCATCAGGGCTCTGCGCTGGAAGATTCTCCTGCTGTTTTTGATTCATGCCAGGATCACTCAATCTGAATGCACTTAAAACAAAGGTACGGGACAGGCCCCAGTTGTGCTCGGGCCCAGATGTCCTTCTATCATGAGCTGTTGACTCCCAGCCAGGAACCCTGAGATGCGAAGCCCATTTCTCCTGGTAGAAGCAGCTGAACTAAATTGGAACTGAGGAGGCAACCATTTGGCCATCTGAAAAGTCTGACCAGTTGGCACATTCTTGTCTCCAAATGAGCCGGCAGGAAACGGGGTTTCCTAAAACTTGGTTTTAAAGCACTTAGAACAGGAAACCATTTCCCATGCATGTTAGATCTCTCTAATGACTGACTAACTAGAAACAGGCTATCTTAATACTCTGCCTCGAGCCATTACAAATGGCTTTCTTTCCAGACTTCATTAGAATATTTACTGCGATTTGGATAGAAGACTTTTGACACTGCAGTCATAAAATTTACAGGGGACTATTTTGTTGTTGTTTTTTTTTTTCTTTTCAGTCTAAGAAGAGACTTGGAAGAAACGGGGAAAGCCCCCACCTCCCCTCCATCACCAATATCATTCATTAGTGGTCTTAGTGTCTCATGACCTCTAGTTAAGAAAATAAACATCCCTGTGGTAGTCCAATAAATTACCTTCAGAGAAAAAAACAGCTAGATAGATCTCTCTTTTGTAAACTTCTTCCTTTTTCCTATATGTGTGGCAAGAGAGAAATTCTCAATGTGTGCAGTTTATACTTGTGATATTACTAAATGTTCAATAGCCACAACCACCCCATTTTACATCTGAGAAAATTGATGAAGGAGGTTCCCAAAAGTCACACATCTAGTAATCAGAGCTGGGACTGGAATCAAGGCATTATAGCTTCTTTCCGACCTTCTTCACTATATGTGATTATCCTCAACACATACAGAATCTACACAGGCAGCTGCTATTCTACGGAAAAGAAATTTGGACTCACTTTTACCTTGCTTTAAATTTCATTCATACAATGCCTTTGTGAAAGTGCCCAACCAGAGCACCAACAGAACTGATGTCACATATCCAGTTAGAGACAGTGACGGTGGGACAGTGGTGCTGCAGGGCTTGCAACAGTGCAACACTCAGTCACATGTGTGGTTGCCCAGTGGTGAAGCCAGCCACAAAGAAAATAAAGCAGGTGAATGAATGGGATAAGACTGGCAGTGAGGGCCTGGAGAGAGACAGTGATTTTACTGAATGGTCCAGAAAGGACTCCGATGGGGGGCAGTTAAATAGAGACATGAGTGAAATGAGGAGGGTGAACCCATGCAAACATATCTAGAAGCATCCTAGAATAAAGAGACAAAAAGCGTGAGAGCTCTGAGATGGGGACATGTATGGTGTATTTGAAGACCTAGTGTCCCCAAGTATCTCTGCTGGTGTCCCTGTGGCTAAGGGTACATGGAGAATTTCAGGCTCTCAAAGTTCTCTATCTGCATGCCAGTAATCTATGAGAAATCTGCACGCCTGTGTCACATAGTTAATCCCGTGTAGGTAGCATCTCCAGGGGCCCTCACTGCAGAGCTCTGCCCGAGAATTTTTAATCACAGGATGCATGGAGACTGTGCCTCCACTCTCAGTAAGGCTCTGTTGAATACACGGTCCCCTACGATGCGCTATGGCTTTGGAGCCAAGAAAATGATGATCGTTCCTACAAACAGTGTGTGCTTTCTCTTAGCAAGTAATAAAGAGCACGTGACCTATCATGTTTCCCCCTTTTTGCCTTGATTCCTAGGAAGCTCGATGTTAAATTTAATATTCAATTAAAACAACAAAGTTAGCCTTCAAGGGTTTTGAGTATTTTTAATGCTTAATTGTATATCTGCTTTTCATTGCAAGCAGCCTCTAGTCCTTTTGGACTGGTGTATAAATAACACATGTACATAAAGTCATGTATGCCAAGCATATAAGAAGGTTGATCTGCCTAACAAAATAACATTTATAATCAGCTCATTGGAAGTTTCAGATAAGCCAGTGTTTACTATTCCATTTACGTGGAGATCAACCCTGACCAGAAAGAAATGTTGTGGTAGAAAGATATGTTGAAGTCTCTGTCCATCAAAGAGTTACATCTTCTAGTATCTACAACCCCAGGCCTCGCCTATCACATGGACACTAGGCTTTGCCTCATGACTTGCCTTAGCCAATGGGACCTTAGTAAATATGTTGCAGGCAGAAACCTGATCAATTTCAGGCATAGCCCTCTTAAAATGCTGCCGCCACCTTGTGAGATGGCCAGGGGTAGCCTCATTGAAGACTAGAGACCAAGGGGCCAGAGAGGCCTACTGATCCTGCAGCTTAATGCAGCGAGCCCACCTGTCCAAGCTACTCAAGAACCATAGGAATTAATAAATCCTGTTACTCCCAGCCTCTCAGCTGTTGGGTGGCTTGTTATACTGCAATGGATAGCTGATACGGATACCTCAAATTTATTTTAGGGTAAAAAATCTAAAGAATAGTTACTAGGCCGAGTGTGGTGGTGCACGCTTGTAATCCCAGGATTTGGGAGGCTGAGACGGGAGGATCACAGTTCTCAGACAGCCTCAGGTACTATTTAGTGAGGCCCTTTGCAACTCAGTGAAACTCTGTTTCCAGATAAAGAATAAGCCAGGCGTGGTGGCGCACGCTTGCAATCCCAGTACTTGGGAGGCTGAGACAGGAGGATCGCATAGCTTCGAAGACAGCCTCAACTACTTAGCGAGGCTCTCAGCAACTTTGTGAAACCCTGTTTCCAAATAAAATATAAAATAGATCTGGGAGTGTAGCCCGGAGGAAGAAAGCCCCTGGGTTCCATACCCAGTACCACAAAAGAAAGAAAGAAAGAAAGAAAGAAAGAAAGAAAGAAAGAAAGAAAGAAAGAAAGAAAGGAAGGGCGGGCTAGGGGTATAGCTCAGAGGTAGAATGCCTCTGGGTTCCATTCCCAGTACCGCAAAAAAAAAAAAAAAAAAAAAAGAATAGTTACTAATTTAGGGAGTCCAATAAGTACTTTGTACATGCCTTGGAATGTCAAGGCATCCTGAAGGACTCATTCTGCCAAGAATGAAAACCAACAAGAATATATATTTTCTGAGAATCCATAGCATAGAAAGTACCACTTTTGACCCAGGGGCTACATGGATAAAACACATTATTGCTATCTTTTCAAAGTCCTGCTAGTTGATATGGAGAAAATAATTTAAGGAATTGAAAGAATGGATGGAGATATAGAAAAAAAAATAGAACAGATCATTTAGAAACAGATCCTAATAAATACTAGCATGTAATGCAATATAAAATAAATGGAGAAACCCATATTAAAGGCTTTACAAAATAACTAAATAAAATTATCTTTTATGTATGGTCCTAAAATAATAAGGGAACTACTAGGGGGGAAAAAAAACTCAAAATAACAAATATCTCTCCTGATACTGAGCATATAGAGAATACAGTGATCACAGCCAGTAGTAATATGCTTTTGTGAGTTTCATAAATATTTAGAGATTTTCATAGCTTGTTATTGAAGTGTTGGTAGCTTGAAATCAGCCACATTAGGACTATTTGTACTACTTTAATTAATAACTATGAGAAATCAGGGTGATTTTTGGTTACTGCTTTTGTTTTTTAGAATATTAATATCACCCCATTGGAAATGAGAAAGATATCGGTATTTTACCACATATATATTTAAAATATATTCACAATAAATCTAAGAAACAGAATTGACTAGATAGTATGCTTTATTGATGTGAAAAATATAGATATGTATAGAAAAACTGTCAGAAATGTTTCACCTTAGATGGGCATGGTGGTGCACACCTGTGATCCCAGTACTTAGAAGGCTGAGAAAGAAGGATCCCAAGTTTGAGACCAGCCTTTTTCACTATGCTGTGACAGCCGGGGGGCCCTAAAGATGAACTCCCCAGCCATCACAATTGTGAGAAAAATAAATCTCCTTTCTCTCTCTCTTTTTTTTTTTTTTTTTTTTTTTTTTTGGTGGTGATGGTACTGGGGTTCCTGGAAGCCCTTCTACCTCCGGGCTACACTCCCAGACCTATTTTTACCTTTTCTTTTTGAAACAGGGTCTCCTAAGCCAGTACCCACAGCTGGCTTCGAACCTGCACGATCCTCCTGTCTCTGCCTCCCAAGTGCAGGGATTACAAGCGTGCGCCACCACACCCGGCAAATCTCCTTTCTCTTTTATAAAGTGTTCAGACTCAGAACTTTTGTTATAAGAATATAAAAGAGACTAAAAGAGCCAGGCATCAGATGAGGAAATTGTTTATTTTACCATTAAATCCTCACCACACCCCCAATTTGCAAATGATACTATGGAGACCTGAAAAAGTGAAGTTACTTTTCTGAGTTCATACTGTTGGTAAACAGCAGTGTAAACCTCCACATTCGGTTTACCACATGGCACTGGTTCCAGTATGCAGTTATGACAGATACTAAAAACCTTCAAAAAGAACTAATGCTCCTAAAATCCCCATAATTCTTTCAAACTTTCATATAGAGACTATTTACCTTATGTTAGTTAGAAGTATATAAAATATGGTTAAAACAGAAAATCAAAATGTGAGATGCTGATCTAGCAGCAGTCAGGGAACTAGTAACTAGGAAAGACTGGAAGCTTAAGACAGTGGTATTCTAAAAGACCCACTACAGCTTGCTTCTGGTCCCATCTGCATGGCTCAGCTCCTTGCTGGCCCCTCTTTGGCTAGCAATGCATAGCTTTGAATAAATAAAGAATACAAGGGATGAAGAGGAAAAGGGAGGGATACAGTAGGGAAGTAAAAAAAAAAAAAAAAAAAAAAAAAAACGGTGGAAAGAAACACATAAGAAAATTACCAAAAGGCAAACATAAGAAATAAAAACCATGGCACTGTAGGGCCTGCGGTATATGGCCAGTGGTATAACACTCAGCTGCCTCTGAGTGTATCCTTGTGATGTTCAAGCCAAGACAAGAGCTGATAATCCTGAGTAATATGACAAGTAGTAAAAAATAATACCAGCACAATCTTTTTCAGAAGGCAATAATAGTATGGAGTCTACTTTAAAAACATTTTTAGCATATGTGATTAGAATTTGTACTTAGATGGATCAACATGAATCAGATAGAAAATGCATTTTTGAAGAATACTTCATTCCCAAACTAATTTTCCTTGATTAGAGATACAGGTCCATGCAAACAAACCCAGCCATGGAACCGATGATGAATGGTGTTTTCCAAGAGTCCATTTAAACCATCACATTACAGATATTATTATCATAAGTTCACAATTATTTGGAAAAATTAAAATTTCCTTTCAAGGTCAGCTGGACACAGATTTGTTTTTTGTTTGTTGTGATTGTATATGTTGTTCTGTTTTGCTTCACTCTGCTTTATCTCAAATGACCTCATCTCTCTGCATATCCTCTAGAATTTGTGTTAATCTTCTAGCTGCTTGCCCTTAGCAGAATTAGTTTTTCAATCATAAACTAGAATCAAGAAGCTGAGCAGGATATCAGAGTGGTTAGTAAAAACTAAATTGGAAGAATCAAGAAGCTGGAAAGGATGGTCATTGTCCTGGTCACCAAATCAAAAGCTGAGAGGACCTAGCTTGTCCCTCTCCTCTGTGGTTATTTGGTAAGACCTGGCCTCCTTCCTCCACCTCAGCATCTTTCTTTTTAAAGTGGGAATAATAATAGTTTGCTGCTCAGGTGTTTTTGTAAGAAACTATATAATGCTCGAGTCCAATTTTTACAATTGTACTTGGCACTCAAAAACATGAAACCTAGCCAGGCGTGGTGGCGCACGCTTGTAATCCCCGCCCTTGGGAGGCGGAGACAGGAGGATCGTGCAGGTTCAAAGCCAGCCACGTGCGCTGGCGCTGGCTTAGGAGACCCTGTTTCCAAATACAAAGGTAAAAATAGGTCTGGGAGTGTAGCCCAGAGGTTAGAAGGGTTTCCAGGAACCCCCAGTACCACCAAAAAAAAAAAAAAGAAAGAAACCTATAATTATGAAGCTAAACATAAAACATGTTTTTAAAAGTTCTGTTGGGATATTTATTTTTTGTCTGTTTGTTTGTTTTTTTGGTACTGGGGATGAAACCCAGGGCTATTCCACATCTGAAAGACACCCAAGTCTTATTTTCTTGCTTATTTTGAAACAGGGTTTCCCTAATTTGCTGAGGCTGGCCTAGAACCTATCTCTGCCTCTCACACACTGGGATTACAGGTATGGGTCGCCATGCCTAGATTTTTTTTTTTTCTTGGACTTGGTTTGAGTTAGAATCTCTGGTCAAGAGGCTAGTTTCTAAACTCATCTTATATACTAGGTCATCTCTCAGTATAAGTCGAGATTTTATAGGTACACAAAATGTTAGCCAACGTGATGTCTAAATTGTAATCTTTACTTTTCACCAAAAATCATTTGTTGGAGTTATGACACAGTCTAAATCCTACAAGTGACTGAGCATTCTTCCTCTCCTTGGGTAGAGAATTTCAAATCTTAATTGAATTTGCTCTGGGTTATTTTGGTCCAAAGTTAAGTAAACATTGGCTAGGTAGCTCCAATTCCTGTTTGTCGTTTCCTTTAGAAATATTTGATTCTTTTTAACTCTTATCCTTTTGATATCAGATTCAATGAACACCTTGAGCAAACATATAAAACCCCGAATCCAATAAATATTTTCACTTCAGAACCATATTTCAAAACTCCAAAAATCCATACTTTCTGACCCAGTGGTTGACAATGGACTCCTGCTACTGCTCACTTAACGAGCAAGCCAAACAAAAATTCCAGAAAGAATTCCAGAAAAAGTAGCTTCGCTACAGAAGTCCTCAGATATACCTCCGTGGCAGAACCAAAACTCCCATCTGCAAGCTTGTATTTGTAGATGGGTATATTTTTTTTTTTTTCGAGGAAAGATTCTCACAAAGTTTTCTGTCATTTCTCTCATAGTCTTCAGGCTTGTTCTTCCAAGCTAGTCAGCTTCGTGACCTCCTTTTAAAAGTCAGGGAAGTTCTCAATAGTCTACTCGTGTTTCTATCTTGTTGCCCTTTCTTTTACATCGACAACAGAATCTCCAGAGAAGTGAAAGGAAAAAGGGATCATTAGTTAGGAAGGAGACCTGTCCTTCTATGGGGACCCATGTCTGTATCCCCAGTTTGTTCCTGTGTCTCCACTGAGCACATTCATTCAGTTGTTTTGGGTCCCACTGTGGGCCCAGGGGGCAAACGATATACTCTAGGCAATTCCAGCCAACTTCTAGTTCCTATGGGCTTCTCTTTTTTGTCCTTTCAAGAGTCATTTTATAGTGAATTCATAGGTCTCCAAATATATATATTTCCCTTCCCTAAAACTTTACCAAGATTTACAACGTATGGCAGTCCTGCTGATGAGAGAAATGAGCCATTACCTTCATGTATCTATTTTTTTCTTTCTATGATGAAAAAGCTACAGTGAGTTATTTGTTCTCAAGCATGGCTTTGAAAATAAACCTGTCCCCTTTGCTGACAGAAATGAAATTTCAGTTCTCAATTTGTTCTTTCAGGAATCCCCATTCCCATTCATCTCAAACTTTATATACAGAACCATTCTCCCAGCATTTCACAAGTTACTCCTCCCCTTTAAAGCTTTCCAGAGTAGGTATTTTGCACATCACTCTGTCTTCTCAGAATACTGAACATCTCTTTTATTCATTTCAGTAATTGATAACATACTGTTTTGTACTTACTTCTAATTAGCTTTTCCATGTGAGTGGTCTTAATCTTGTCTCTCAAATGAGCACATAGATGCCTTAAGAATGTAAACCAAGTATTAAACTCTATTCTTCACAGGATAATTCTTACTTTCTAATACATTTTAAGCATATACAGTATGAACATTCCTAACCTATAAATCTGAACTCTGATATTTTTCAAAGAA
This sequence comes from Muscardinus avellanarius, assembly GCF_963383645.1. Lineage (NCBI taxonomy): Eukaryota > Metazoa > Chordata > Mammalia > Rodentia > Gliridae > Muscardinus > Muscardinus avellanarius. The sequence goes on from NC_137796.1 coordinate 34,221,084, forward strand.
TAAGACTTTTTGAATACTAACAGTAGAAAACTCCACACCTGACCTCATGAAACATGTCACTGTCAAAACACAGATACACTGAAAACATTACACAAAACTACCTTCAGGCTAGGTGGATGAGGTATAGTGAGACTTAAGTGAATTGTGTATTTAGTCTTGGGTCTCATCCTCACTCAAGACATCTCATTATGTATATAAAAATATCTCAAAATTCAAAATATGAAATACTGCATGTCTAAAGTATGTTGAATAAGAAATAGTCAATCTGTAGTAGATGTATAAATGGACACTTATAAATTTAGATTTCCATCATGCAAGTTTTTATACATTCTACATATTTTTATAAAAGCACTGAAGGTCGAAGTAGTATAAAGAAAAACAAGATCTAGCAATTAATTCTAGCAAAATAATCACGTAAGTACTTTGATTTACAATCTCATTGAGTAATTAGGATTGAAAACACATTTGCACCTCCAGCACAAATCTTCATCCAATCTTGGAATCTTGCTACCATTTTCTAAGAAGTTATTAATGGAAACATTTTCCAGTATGTTAAGTATGGTCACTTCAAAAATCTTCAATGAGAGAGACTACTTTTCTTGACCAATTATATTATGCTATACATATCTGTATTTAAAACATATAGAGAGGCTCAGTAGGAATCTCATTTTCTGTTACTTGCTCCAAGTTAAATTCCAGGTAATTGGTAGGAGGGATTAAAACCTCTGGGATACTGCAAATATTTAATGGCCTCACACCTGCCTTCCCAGGAAGCTGCAGTCTATTCCTGTTCTGCAACTTTTAAAGCTCTCCCCCAGCCTTTTACTGATGCATCCAATTAGACACAAAGGGGGTGAGATTCCTTAAACCTTGGCAGAGGGTCCAGCCATTCTTGGGCTTGACACAAGGTTCTCTGGGAGAAGGTGAGAACAGTGACAGTGTCTTCCCGGTCCCAGTCCAGAGGATTTCCTTTCAAAACCATGAAATTACTAGTTTCGGGATACACTGTCACCCAGACACATGTGGCCAGACATCACAGCATTTCTCCTTTCTTCCCAGGTTCTCATTTCTAGCTGGTTACTTCTATAGGAGAAACGTTATCCATTGAGATTTCCACTGGCAAGTTCCCAGAGTTAAAACAGATCTTTTGGCAGCGTCTAGCATTAGAAAGGAGTGTAGTACTTAGAGTGACAAATGATGATCACATATATCTAGACCAAGACAGATTTAGATAGTCACAAATGATAATCGGTGAACATGAAGGATTAACAACTGTGCGATAGTGATGTTTTCCTCTATTTTTATTTCAATACCTCCATCCTTCTAGCATTCTTACTTTGCTGCATTGTTTGATATGACCATTAAGACATCAACTTGCAAAATGTTTAAGTCCCAAAGAATTTCTATCAGGTAAAAAGCGTGGGTACCGAATTACTAGATTCAGATACACTAATTTTATTATAAATGAGGATAATAAATTTCCAGGATGGTAGGGAATGCCTCTGACCAGCATATAAAGAAATCTTACCTGTAACTGGAGAGAAATACCTTGTAGCTATGCAAGTCCTTCCTGATATGAGAAGGTAAAGGGGAAAGATTCATATGCAGGAACATTGGCACAACGTGCTTCTCTGACATGAGAGATTTGTGTTTGTGGCAAAAATACTTGCTCAGCATTAATTTCTTTTGGTAGATTTTATAACAACTGTCCACCCCCCATTGATTTTAGTCAAATAAAGAATATAATTCCTTAAAAAACTAACCAGGCATGGTGGTACACACCTATAATCGCAGTACTTGGGAGACTGAGATAGGATGATTATAACTTAGTGAGAACCTGTTTCAAAAAATTTTTTTTCTTAATTTTTAAAAGAGTTGGGTGTGTATCCAGGAGGAAGAATGCCCCTAGTGCAAACAAATTATCTGTACAAACAAAACAAAGCCAAACAAAAAAAAAAACCAAGGTATACAAATCTTAATGTTTTGATCAAGATTCTGAGTGAATCTTTAAGCAAAGTGGCTACTGATTATTTTAAATAGACATATTTTCAAGCCAGGCATGGTGGCGCACGCTTATAATCTCAGCATTCAGGAGGCTGAGACCAGAGGATCCTGGTTTGCGGACAGCCTCAGCTACTTAGTGAGGCCCTCCACAACTTAGTGAGTCCCTGTTTCAAAATAAAGAATAAAAAATAGGGCAGGGGGTGTAGCTCAGAGGTCAAATGCTCCTGGGTTCCATCCCCAGACCAGCAATAAATAAATAAATAAATAAATAAATAAATAAACATATTTTCAAAGTTTTTGTTTGCTTTTACATACAACTTTGTAAAGAATGTAGATAATAGAGATGAAAGATTACGGAACTGCTAGTTAAATTTTCCCTTTTCAGTCACTAGAAGACAAAAGTGAGCTCAGGGAAGTTTGCATAGTATCAAATTTGCTAGTTTAAATTAATAAAAAAAATCTATGTAATATTTATACTAGAGGTTATGCAAGCTTTCAAGACACCTTTAAGAAGTGACACCTTTTAGAAGTTGGTATATTAATGTGCTCATTTGACAGCTTCTTTTTTTTAAAAAGAAATTAAGTAATTAGGCTTACTCTTTTCTATAGATAGTTTCAAGTGTTGCCCTACAGTGCACCATATTTAAGTGCATGCCCTAGAAATGTAAGCGCTCAAAGTGACATTACAGTTAGTACGTATGGCCCGGTGCTGCCCACCCCCTTCTGCATAATCTTCTTATGTTCTATAGAAAACCCACATGCCTTCAAAACTGAGCTCTCAAAACCCTATATGACTAAGAGAAAAACATCCAAAAATATTTCTACATATAAAAGAGATCAGTAAAAAGGGGATTTACACAGGTAAATTATCTTTTTGCTGGTTGTTTTTGTTTGCTTGGAAAAAAAAAATGAAAACTCAGTATTGGTTGCACTTAAGCTGACTTTAGGATTATATGCCCCAGAAGAATTTTGAAGATTAACATTAAAAGAAAAAAAAAAAGATCTTTTACACTCCTTTCAAAATTGCCTGGGAAAAGAAAATAAATGCAGGTGACATGCTGATCCAATTTCCCCACTCCATTGAGAACTATCGAAAATTATACTATACAGAAAACAGTTTTCCATAAAAAGAATTTTAAACAAATATGAGCATTTAATTGCATATGAAAGCGAGAGATCATGTGATGTTCTGTTCTCTCTGGGTTTGTTTGAAGTACTTTGAGAGAAAATCAAGAGAGAAACTGTGTTTGCTTTTGAGCAACCAGCACCAATGGACACTTCTCACTCCACGTGGATAATTCTACCTTCACCTTAGCCCCAGCAGAATACCCAAACCTTGAGAAGGAGCAGCTGTGAAGCAAAGGCCTGGATTCCAAAACTAGCTGGCGATATGTAAGCTGGGTCGCCTTGGCCAAGACACTTCATACAACTTCAGTTTTCCATCTATAAAATGAAAATCTCTCTCCACAGAGAGATTTTAAGGATTAATTCAGATAATACCCAGAAAATATCTAAAGGAATGCCGTGCACATCTTAGGAACTTATAAAAGCTATTAACTATTGCAGTGGGGACATCACAGACTTTACAGAACTGAATCGCATTTTCAGGCTGAGGAGAGAGGCCAGAGCTAGCAAAAATGATTGACAACATAGCTGATGAAGCAGCAGGATACCGCACCTTCAGGGGTGTCCCAACTGAATTGGGGAGTTCACACAAGGTGGGGAGAAGGGGAGCTAAGCAGGACTTTGGGAGTGATGTTGAGAGAAGGAGTTCCTTCTACATCCCTCTTATCATTTTCAATGCATGCATTATCTGAATGAATCCTTAAAATCACTCTTTGAGGGGGGTCATCACTTTGGCTTGTCTACTTTCTAGAAGATAGAACAAGAAAAGAGACTGAGAGGCAGAAGAGTAGAGCAGAAATTGTTTGTAATTAGAAAGTTTGAGGCTCATTTATCATTTCTGCCCATTCTTAACTGTATGGCCCTGGTGGTTTAATGTACTGCTTCTATGCCAGTTCCTCAGGGTTATCAAAGCCTATATAACAAATGTGCCCTGATGTTCTAATGAAATCACACAGAATGTGCCTAAATATAGGATCTGAAGGTATTCTCCAAAGGAACTCACTGTGAGGTTTACTACCCTGGTGGAGAGTACCTATAATGGTAGGGCAGATAGTAAGGAAAACTTAAGACATGCATTAATAAAATGCATATGACAAGGACATGTGACCAAGGAGAAATCAGTAAGAATGAAATGATGGAAATCACTGAAAACTTTGGGAAAAAACATCTGGAACCCCTAGTGGTGAAGAAACCAATTTGAATGCTTGAAATGTCATAGATACCTTAGAAATAATAGCTCAACGAAGTGTAGGTGCTATAGAGACTGCAGCAGAGAGTGTCAGGCTGTTCAGCACACTGGCTTCCTTTGGATCTCTTGGTGAAGATGCTGGAGCTTGCATCAGCCTGGGCCCCTGGACACTGTGTGGAGCAGACTTTCCCATTCCTACTCCACACCCATACTAGTCGGACTTTATATAAGTAAAAAAAAAAAAAAAAAAAAAAAAACCCAAAACAAAAACAAAAACAAAAACCTAGATTATGTTTACCCTCTAAAATGAAGAGATTATAATATTTGGAGAGTCCTTCAAGGTTTCAAGGTGCACCGCAACTTTTTCTCTAATCTTTTCCCCCTGAGATTCAATATATAATCCAGCTTTGTCCCCAAAAGAATATTGCAAATTTTCAAAAAAATTCTCTATTTTTCTTAAAGTGTAAATAAGACAAATTATTCTTGCCATTAACAAGTTCTACTTGTGGAAGTAACTTTATCCTCAAGAAAATTCTAAATTAATTAATATCAAAGCAAGTGTATAGGAGTACATAAAAGTACATAAAACATCAAAGAGTCACTCTTAGTGAGAAATGAGATCATATGATGAATCTAGTAATATTTTTCATTCTTAACATGCAAGGTTTCATTTAAATCTTGATGTGAAGGTTGTGTTAATTTGATTGTGATTACGCAATGTGTAATCTCAATTTGACATGTGGTGTATCTTGAACATAAATATAGCTCTTAGATCTTAATTAAATATTTTTAAATTTTAATAAATTGTTCAAATTATTAAGAAAAAAGACTATAAGTTCAATGTTTTGTTAATTGGACTGCAAATAGTATGTGTTTATTTTTAATCATAATACATATAAATGTTGTTAAAAATGTTTTTAATTAGCCTGGTGATGAATGGAGTTGTCTTTATATTCTACATAAAGATTTTCTGGTCTGAAACACAAGACAGGATAAAGATCAAAACAGCCGTCGCTTTTTACCTTTATACTTCTGAAGTCTCAAGTTACCTTCAGGCATGTTATCACAATTGATGTAATATATTCTTATGATAAAAGTCTCATAAATATCATTTTAATAGATGGGTAGAATTAAGGGTTTGAGATTTACATGACTTTTCTAAAATCACAGTGAACAATAATAATTAATATCTATGATTTATTATGTACCTCTTAGTCAATAAGTCAGGCCCATTGTGCTTCACCTCCTTGGGTAGTAACAAGCACGTTTTGCAGAGGAAAGTGAAGATCAGAGACGTGAAAGGAATCCTCCAGGTCATGCCATGAGTAGACACATGTTAGTAGATGGCAGAGCCAGGACTCCAGGCCTGGGAGACTTTAGAGTTTGCTCAGTTAATGGGCCTTGAGGAACACCCTGGCGAAACAAAAAATTATATTAATTCTAGAACCAAGACTTGGAGGTCAGCACCAAACATGAACTTGGAACTTTACTCTTGGCTGGGTTTTATCGCAAGAGCACCCAGCAGTTGTGAGGCTGGGTGGGGCTCATTTCTACAGGGGGTGGATTAAAGGACAGCATGGTTCACTGCTCAGCCTTTCTCAATCATGAGCAATTTTAACTTTCAAATCTAATTATAAGATTATTGCAAATTCAATATATAGGTTGCTGATTCTGAAGCACAAATGTACAGAATTCTGATAACTGACCTAAAACACAAGAGATATGCCTTAAAAAATGTCTATAGAACACACCTCTTCCTTTTGGTACAAAAAGATCTTCCAAAATGACAAGGGTGGTTGGTTCTCAGCATCCAAGGCTTCAGTAAAAAGAGACTTTATGCATAAGTCTTATATGAAAGCTGTCTTCTGTTTTAAACCCTGATGCCTAAAACATCCCTTTGTGTTGTAAAATAAATTCAGACAGTATAGAGAAGCATTGGCAGGGAACCCTCCCATCTTTAATGACTCCTAAAACACTGTCCCCACTCCAACCCAGTGATTAGATTATTATCTTCCCACTCCAATTAGACACTGAAGGTGGTGGATTTTTCTTTTCTCCTACTGAAAGAACAACATACTTGATTGTTCTGCCTTTAGACTCTTCTTTGATTGAGATATAGTAGAGGCAGCTTTCCCCAGAGGCAGTAGAATGCCAGAGATAACCATTTATAGTCCCTAATTTCATTTGAAGTTGGAACCGGAAGGCAGTTTAGGTGCTGCTTGGCTTACCGTGGGTTATGTCCTGAGAAACCCATCATCACTTGAAGATATGACAAGTTGAAAATGCACCCACTACACCCAACCTCCCACTCATCACAGCTGAGCAGCACAGCACACGCTGAGGGCCAGTGGTTCCCTCTCGTGATCACATGGCTGGCTGGAGCTGGAGCAGCTCAAGGGAGTATCTGGCAGCACATCACTAGCCTGGAAAAAGATCAAAGTTCAAAATTCAGAGCACAGTTGCTACGTGCCATTCATTATTTTTTATAATCATAAAGTCAAAAAATCATAAATTGAACCATCAGACACTCAGGACCCTCTGTCATTGCAATCCAATACCACCCTTTTAGTTCCAAGCAGATGAGGAAACTGTGATCCATGTTTAAAAACTTGCCAAAGATCACACATCTCACTGTAGTGAAGCCACCCAGATCTAAACTCGCCTTTTCGTGTTCTTCCCTCAATAGCGCAGCAACCATCAGTTTCCAGGCAGCCTCACCACACCAACATCAGAAAAAGAAGTGATAAGGAGACTGTGAAGTCAAGGCAGAGATGCAGACAGAGAGGCAGAACCTAGCTGACACGGGCCCACCTTGGTCTGCAGCTACGAGCATAGACCCTACACATTCACCAGCTCCAGGGCCGACGGGTCTCGGCTGGTATAGAGAAGAGGCTCGTGGTAACCCAGCACACCTTCAAAAGAACAGCAACAGCTATTTCATGCAGGACACCATCCACAGGGTACCCCAGAGCCTCTGAGGTCTAATGCCCAAAAAAAGAGCATAAACCAGAACAGAAGGGACTGGTCCTCTTGGGGGCAGCTTTCCCAGCAACAAAATCTGGAGCAATTGCAAACAGGGTGGGGGAGGGGTACGTGAATTTATTTTTGTTTTTATTTTTGTTTTGTTATTTTCCTCTTTTCAAAGGGTCAAAAGCCAACACTCTGACGCTTGTAAAAGTGTCAGTTCACAGGGAGAAGGCTGCTTGGACAAGGAGATAGCTGGCCCAGCGTGCACCAGCAACCAGGATCCAGCACCACGCTTGTTTTCTCTTCTTTCCAGCAGCCTCTGTTGCTCGTGGCAGATTTAATGGTGTGATTTACAGCACTGAGAGACCTTTGTCAGGGCCAGTAAAATGACAAACAATAAATATATGGAGCAGTATGTTAACAGCCTCCACACAATACCTTGTCAGTTACAGCTTGATAGCGATACATTTTAATTTTGTCTTTCATAAAAATCTTGGCATGTATGCCTCATTTGAACACAGGCTTCCAAGTCAAGTGTGTCATCCAAGCATGCAGTTTATCACCCTCTATATTTTCTGTCCTTTTCATTTAATGTCATTCCTATGGCAACAGACATCGCCCTGGAAATCATTTTCAAAACAGCTTATTTGTTGAAAGGGACTGGGTGAGGCTAAAATATGTGTTTGGCTGGGAAGAATGTCAGAGTGTGAATATGGCTTAGTTACATTAATCATATTCTTTGAGGACTTTGTGTAATCAGATACTTGAAGGAGGCGTATTGTGGGGTGGGATCTGACATCCCTACCCACCCCCAGATTTTTATAGTTTTGCATTTCATAAGGAAAAAAATAAGGGCAGTAAATGTGCTGTTCACTTTGTGCACAGGGCTACACACTTGCTTCTCACAAGCCACCATCTGTCTGTAGGGTATAGGGTAGATTGGTGGTTTCTAACTTTAATAACACTAAGCTACCATTACTCTTAGGGTGATTATATAAACTCAAATTTATTTTTTCAACACATCTTTAATGAGCACATACTATGCAATGGGTATTGTGCTAAGAAAACAGTGTGAAGAGAGACTAAAGTCTCTGCTCCTGTGGCAGACTCTAGTGGGGAGGATAGATCTCGAGTAAGCTAAGTGACATCTTCTTCTAGCCAGGTTCCCTGGAAACATGGTCTGAGATGAGAGTTCTTATGGAGGTGATTTATTGAAGACTCAATAAACAAGTCTTACAGGGGCTTTATAAGGAGGCATACCTAGACAGCAGAAGCAGCTGTGGGAGAAAGCTAAGCCAAGCCGAGTCAAGCCGTGGTCTGCTCTCAGGAGGAGCTCTGGATCCCGAAAGTCCCTACTGAGCTCAGCCCCCTTGGGACACTGGGGGCTGGGCTTTTGTTGTCATGAGTCAGTCATTGGATAGAAGCCTCCTGTCAGGGAGGTATGTGCCTCCTAGACGTCCCTAGACCATGTGGCTCCTGTCAGCTACCAGGAATTCTTGGGAAAAGGGTATAGATATGGGCCATTAGCCATCAAAACTCGAAGCAGCTGGCAAATGGACACATAAGCCAGGCACATAGCTTCTCCTGAATGCATAAATGCAGGATATTTTGAATTAGAGATAGTTCTATGCATGAAATAAAAGAGGGTGGTTAACAGTACATGCATCTATCATAAAATGCTTCTCTGACAAGCAAAAGAAACACCCTGAAGATTTGGGACAATCTTTCTACATAGAAGAAACAACAAAGCAAATGACTCGTGGGTGTTTTGTGGTTTTTTTTTAAGGATGACAATTTTTACATATCTAAGAAAGCAAGAGAAGACCCCGGTGGGCCAACTGCCATGAACAACTATTAGAGTGGTAGAGAACAAAGTCACAGGCAAGAGGAGAGGTCAGATCACATAATGTATGGCACTCCTGGAGGGAGTAAATAAATCCTGGAGGGAATTTTATACTAAGGTCAGTAGAGAACCGACTACACCAGAATGCCAGCCAGAAGCATATTTTGTAGTTTAGAAATTAAACAAGCATCCCACATTCCAGCCCTCCTAACATTTCACTAGGTACTACTATTGAGAAGATAGGTCTTACTAGATGGAAGGACTCAAAATGAAGACAGTACTTACTTGAACGTAAATATTAGCTACAAATGCTGACACTTCTTGGCTTAAGCTAATACTGGGTTGTTGGTGCACAGAGCAACCCACCAAATCTTTCTTAATCTACATTTTAGATGACTGGATGCCTTGAAATTTCAATGGAAATCTGGAGAATTTTTACCACGCACTATCTTTATATCTACTGTTTCAGGGACATATTTTCCCCAAATTAGAATCTAATGTTTTTCCCTTAGAGGTAACATTCTGCATGGCAAAAAGACTCAGAGAAGCAGTTACCCAAATTGCGATTTGTAGACCATAAGCCCAGCAGTTATCTGGGAGCCTAGGAAAGCAGAATCACATGCCCAACCCAGAACCACTGAGTCGGAATCTACATTTTATCAAGAGCCTCGGGAGATCTGCACACCCATTAAAGTTTGATAAGCTCTGTTGCAGAACATTGTTTCTACAAGAAAATTTGTCCTGAGGTCCAATAACTCACTTATTAACAAAAAAGCACTTAGTACATACAAGCTGTGTGTATGCCGGCTTCTAAATGAAAAGTTAAACTTCATGAAATGATTAGAAAAGAACAAAACCTTTCTATAGCACCGTTTTATGCACAGACCAAGCTTAAAACTTGCTTGGGATTTCAGGAAATCCAAGGGACACCCAAAATACAGAGATTTAGGGAAGGAAGAAGTAGAAAGAGCAGCGTGGATGGGGATGGCTTCACAGACAAGAAGAAATCAGTATTAGTTCAAAGCATGTCTTAAAATATTGTTTTTAGGATACAGGTTTTCCAGAATGGTGCAAATCCCCAGATCTGTACATTCAAAAAAGCAATGAGAACACCGGCCAGAGTGTCAAAATCAACTTTCTCAGAAATCTAGAAATTAATCAAAGGCGTATTATATTAATCCAAGGAACATTTATTTAAGGAAATATTAGCTCTACAAGGTGCCAATTATCCAGAGAAGATGCTAAGGTCAAATGAACAACATAAAATTGAGTAAAGTTAAACAGGTTTCTCTTTTGCAGGATCTCTCAGAGCTTTTAATATGCTAAAAATTCATTGTAGAGTAGGCAATTTTCCCCAAACTTAATTGACCACAGATCCTTTTTATGATGAGATATTTTGTAGAGTTAAGTCCTGAGAAATACACCTTGGGAATATTAGGTGAGATTTTGAGGGGAGATCTGAGAAAATACCAAGAGTTGTAGGCCCTGGAAGAAGGAGTGCGCATAAAAGGAGCCATGCGTACGAGAATCCCCTGGGAGCTTGCATATTTTTATGGAGTGTGGTTAGGAACGAAACTGGCTAGGAAGTTAAAGTGGTTAGATGTTGGAGACTTTGATGGTTGAACAGAATGATTCAGAAGGAGAATTTCTTAAACAAGTTACACAAAGCAAAAGCCATAAAATAGAAGGGTGATTAATTTGACGTCATTAAAATTTGAACTTCCGTGGGGGAGGGATTATACGAAACCATGTGAAAAGACAAGTACAGCCTATGAGAAGATCTTGCAAATGCCCACGGCCAACATGGATTGGTGGCTAGGTTTTACAGGAAGCAAGAGGTGTTCTATGGCAATAAACAGAGAAAGAAACTTAAGTAACCAATAAATATGTAAAAAGATGCCCAGCTACCAGAATAATCAGAAAGATCAAAGACAAATTTAAATCATAATAATTTTTGCCAAAAAACTTGAATCTGTGATAAAACCAGCTGCTGGTAAAGAGGTGGAGCACAGCAGCGGGGCCCGCCCTCTGCGCTTCCTGGCCTTCAGGCAGCAGTTTCTCTCCACTGCCGGATTCCAATGCGGTGCCGCCTATCACAGCCTGAAAAGTGGTGTCCTGCTCTGAAATGTCCAAAAAGTGGTGTCCACCCAGTCCTGCTCTGAAATGTCCAAAACTGTGAGTCCAAAGACACCTTTTGTTTTTAATTTTTAAAATTTTCAACTTTTTTTAGTGCAGTGATTGATCCTATTATTTAGAATCATGTCATAGGTTCTAAATAATACAAATGTCCATGCACACAGCACTTGACAGATTGATTCCCCTCCCCATCCCACCCTGCTCCTCCCTCCTCTTTCTGCCTGGATATGTTAGTGCGGCTGGTAGCAATATCTTCATATATTGCCATGTTTTTCTTAATAAATGATCTCAGGTATTTGTTATAGTGATATAAATGTGGCTAGCACATCTCTAAAGAAGGGGAGGGTAGAATGGGATTGGAGAGGAGCACATAGGGGTTTCAACTTAATCTATAATACTTTCTTTCTTAATGGAAGAAACGTCTAAAACAAATATGAAAAAGGGCTTAAAGTTGACCAAGATATGTATGAATAAATAGGTGTTTGTGATATTATTCTGTTGTCCCATATATAATGTTTTTTCTTCTAAGACAACTCTGAGCAAAGATTCACTCTTGAATAAGGATTCACTTTTAGTTCTTGAACAGAAAAGAACTGGCTGGAAGGCTGGGATCCTGGATCATGCTGTAAAGAAAGATTCAAAAGAATGTAAAATTAAGCCAAGGTCCATCAGAGGCCGGTGGGGCAAGGCTCATGCCGATTCCAGCTGAGTCAGTGCTGTGGGGACCGGAGGGAACATGTGGAACCATAGGTCACAAAAGGGATGCCCACAGGAACCGCCGACTTTGGCTCAAGAGCTTGACTTCCACAACCCACCAGTCCTGGATCCAAACCTCCATCTGTCTCTAGCTAAGTGACCTTACCAGATACCACTTTTCCTTGTCCTTTCCACCTGTCCAGGGCATGGAGACATAGTGCTTCTGTTGAAAGGTTGTTATAAGGATTAAAATAAATAATGCAGGTGAAATACTTCCTACTGGGTTCGCATATAATAAGCATATTATGAATGTCAGCTATATCACAGTGTCACTGAAAGAGCCAGCAGAGAAACTGAAGTGACTCCAGCTATTTCAGACAGAGAGAACTTGTCACAAGGGCTAGGTTTACAGGGAATGGAAAGTCTGGGGGAAAGACAGGGAACATGGTGCAGCCTAGAGATTAACACCTGGCAAGGGTCTCCTGACACTGACCCTGAGGTAGGAGAGACAGAGGGAAGAGGAGGTTGAACTTGTATCCTTGGGATGCTTTAACAAGTTACCACAAATGGGGTGGTTTGAACAACACACAGTTTTGGAAGCTAGAATTTTGAAATCAAAAGGGCCAGCAAGGCCGGTGGCTTTGAAGGGCTTTGAGGGAAAATGTGCTCTCAGCCTCTCTCCTGGCTTCTGTAGTCAGCCGCCTTAGGTTTTTCTTGGCTGGCTCAGGCATCAGTTCAACTTCTGCCTCCAACATCCTGTCCCATTCTCTCCTGTGTGTCTTCTCCTCTGAGGCCACTGGTCCTATTGAATTAGGGCTCACCTATTCCACCATGACCTCATCTTAACTAACTACATCTCAAAATCCTATTACCAAGTAAGGTCATGGGAGTTTGGACTTTAACTTGTCTTTTTTAGGAGATAAGATACAACCAACTACAGACATGCTTTAAAAGAGAAGCCAAGGCTATCTGGATGGGTTAAATCCTACTGTCTAGTAGAAGCTGGGACCAGGGAGGGAGGTACTGGGCAGGAGCTGCAATCATAGAATCTGCCCAGTTGCTGCCATGGATGCCAGGATGCCACCAGATGTAGAGAAAAAAAGGAAGAACTACTCCTTCTCCCTTCCTCCAGCTTTCTATCTCCTATCAGTATCTCCCAGTAGCCAAAACATCTGGAAAGCAACTGATACCAAAAACCTGGGAAACTTCTCCTGATTTTCTCTTTGTGGAACATGTCTGCAATCCCAGTACTTGGAAGGCTGAGACCGAAGGATTGTAAGTTCAAGGGCAGTCTCAGCATCTTTAGCAAGATCTTGTTTAGGGGTATAGCTCAGAGGTAGAATGCCCCTGAGTTAAATCTCCAGTACAAAGCAGGGCGTGGTGGCGCACACTTATAATCCCCGCGCTTGGGAGACTGAGACAGGAGGATCGCGCAGGTTCGAAGCCAGCCTCAGCTGGCTTAAGAGACCCTATTTCCAAATAAAATATAAAAAATAGGTCTGGGAGTATAGCCCGGAGGTAGAAAGCCCCTGGGTTCCATCCCCAGTACCACACAAAAAAAAAAAAAACTCCAGTACAGAAAAAAAAAAAAAAGTCAGCTATTCTTCTCTCAAAGCACAAGGTCCACAGATAGTCCATGTTTGCTGGAATTGCTCAAAGCCTGCATGGACCTATTACCCCAACCAGGATCAGAGAGAAGTAGGGCTGAGAGGATGTTGAAGTAGTAACTAAGAAACATCCAATCAAAGATGAGGATAAGATGGACAAGGTCTTTTTCCATGAGGATGTTGGGTTATTAGAAAAGAGATATTAAATAAACACAATTTAAACCTTAAAGAGAAATATGTGCTATGAAAGAAGAGTGTGTGATGAATAAACAGCCATGGGACCAAAGGAACAGGATTCAGAGGCTGCTGCTGGGAAGAAGTGGCACTTCAGCCAAGTCATAAGCAGGGTGGTGGACATGTGGTGCTGTGATCTGCTCAGCACTCTTGTCTTCTTGGAATTCACTGGCTTCACCTTGGGTGGTCCCAGAGGGGTTGCCATCCACGTGCCCTAATCTTCTGGGCATGTGAAGTCACTTGACACAATCTAGGCCAATCAGATTCTTTTCCTCTGGAATTTAAGTTTAAAGCATACTTCAAAGCAAATACACGGGTGGCAGCAGATGCTTAGTTCTCTTAGGATGATGTCCCAGAGCTGTCCACAGAACCTCCTCGGAGAAGCTGTGGAAGGTTATTATCCAAAGGTTGCTATAGTAGAATCTCCCATCCTATCTACTGTTTTTACAGTGTGATTTTGACTCTCATTCCCATTGAGATGTCATCTGTGCCCCTTGCTCTTGAGTCAGAATCTGATGGCACTGATGCTCTATGACTTCTGAGGCTACCTCACCAAGTCAATATGAACTCCATCTGGTTCTTTGCAAATACTCATCCTTGGAACCAAGTCACCATGGAATCTAGCTGCTTGTGTTCTACAACCCTCAAAGGTTCCAGGTTCGTAGCAATAAGGCTGATGCCAAAAGCTTTGCTCTTCTTTAAAGAAGCCCAATAGTCCATGGGAAAGAACCAAGGCTTTTCTATTCCCCAGCTCCATTTGAGCTCCCAGCTGGTAGCCAGCACCAAATGGCATACCAGGTAAGTGAATCCTATGTAAACGGGATCATCCAGTGCCCCCTTCAGGCCACACCTAGATGCTACATGGAATGGAGACTTCTGGTTCCCTCTGATATATGTCCTAATTGACCATGATAAACAAAACAAATTATTGTTGTTGTTTAACACTATGAAGTTGGGAGGCAACTGATGACCCACTCTGGGTCCTAGAACAGCAGTCTTGATTCTCTTCTGTTCAGTTCCCTGGCTCTTCTCATTTTTATAAACTGTGTAGTATTATCTCCATCAATTCTTTCTCATCTAAATTAAACAAAAATGTTTCCTTTTACTTGAATAATCTTGATATATAGCCCTACCAATGAATGGGGAGAGAAACAGCAGACATAGAGGGAACAATGAACCTGAGGATTCATGTTCAGGAAAAAATCCAGGATATGAGGTGGACCTTGGGTCAAGGTAGGGTTGGAGAGGAAAGAAAATGGGTACTAATTGTGTCCCACACTTGTGAAAGTACTTAATGCATACTATCTAATTCATCTTCAAATCAAAAGAAAACGTTGAGACCTATTTTAGGCACACACGCATACGCCTCTTCACGTAAGGAAAAGTGGAATTGAGGCTCAAGGGTTGCTATTTAATGCTGTTCTGAAACTGGACACAGCTCCGTCTCTAAAGCCTGTCTTTCTATGGCCCAGTAGATGAAGTATGGCAAATAGGACCACATGGGAGAGACCAATGAGGGAGAAATGTAAGGATGACTAAGTCACCCAGGTAGAAAAATTCAATAGCAATATGAGATTATATGCCCTGTTTACAAAAGAAATAAATGAGATCCAGATATAGATCATGACTTTGAAATGCACAGGAGAAAGAACTCTAGCTTTGGCACCATATGGACAGACTTCCCTCAAAATCCACTTCCTCACCTCTAAAGTAGAGATGATAATACTCAAATCTGTCATAAGGCTTAAAGATTAAATAGCACTTAGTAAGTAACAATTGGCATAGATAATTCTCACCATTGAGAATAATAGTAATAATACCCAAGATTGCATAGAGACTCAAACAAAGAAGGGAGAAGAAAAAATGGTAAATAATAATAAATAATAATAATAATAGTAATAATAATAATAATAATTAGATAACATGTTCCAACAGGAGACAGGGAAGAGAGAGGACACAACTGGCGGGGAGACCCTATGAGACAAGAACAAAGAAAGCCAAGTCTCATGCTGAATCACTTTTGAGTCTCCATGAAGAAAGCTATTCCACAGCCTGAAGCAACTCCTGCTGTGATCATCCCTGCACAAGAAATGCCAGCCATGTGTATCCAAGTCCTAAGGTCTTACAAAGGATTAGGTGTTCATGATCGGAATCTAGGAGCACTGGAAACTTCCACAAAACCATCTCCAAACCATCCCATGGCCTCTCTTCAAAACCAAAGGCAGCCAGACTACCCCTAAATGAATCCCCGTGATCCCTTAACCTTACCCAGTACCAACAGCTCATTGAGTCTCTGGTCACCCCGAGGCTCCTGCTTCCAGGATTTCTATGCCACTCTTTGAGACTCACTAGAGAGGGAGCTGCCGATGGAACCCTATAGGAGAGGGAAAGAAGCAGATCGGCCAAGGGCAGGGGACACTGAGGCCTCAACACCAACTTTCCACTTCTACGCAGTATCCAATGAAAGAAATGTACTTTCAAACCCTATCACCTATGAATGTGTCAAACAACAGGTGAGAGGAATTACAGTAACTTTCCAAAGTCATCTAGAGTGAGGCCACTGTTGCTCGGACTCTTAGGTGTGACATGTCTAGAGAAAGGAGAAAAGCTGATCAAAGGGGATTTCTTTAAAAGGTATATGGATCTCTATTGAGATAGTGCATAAGAGGGAACAGCTCTGGAGCAGCATGGTTCTTGGGTTCCTTGCCATCCTTCTGCCCCTAGGGGTCTTACTGAAAATTCCTATTTCCCTTCCTCCAGCTCACCTTACCCACATCAGGGCAGGGTAGCTTCTTATGAAGAAAATAGAGGTTGCAATGTTTGGTATATTAATTCAGAGCATATGGTCAAAAATATTGTTTGCTATGGCTTGTGGGCTTATGATATTTAATTTAAAATAGATTTTCCTAAATAAAAAGGGACTTTATACAGATGGCTATTAAAAGCAAACCGTTTTGCTGCTCGGCATTGTTAAAAATACAATGTTTTTAAAGCATTTTATAGTAACTTGGCCCTCTGGCAGGGATGGAATATTTCGGGAAGATGGAGGCTTGGCACAACAGTCAGATAGCCCAGATGCAATCGTCCCAAATCCTATCCCGGGGGTCATTTTTATTTCCCAAAGTTTGATAGTCTTTTGTATAGAAGTTTTCTTCTTTGAATTCTCAAGTTCTACTCAAATCCAAGAAAGCATGGCTCCAGAGATTACATGTGATGGCAGCAAAGGCTTCATGATGTCATTTCTAGTTAAATATGAACAGATTGTTTCCACAGCAAATATCTAGCAAGGCCAGGTGCTTGACGGCTTTCCATAAGTACTTTTAGGGAGGGTCAAAGTATGGTGGGATTCATTCTCTCTCCCTCTCTTTCTCTCTCTCTCTCCCCCCCTCCTTGTAGCAGTTAGGGGAGGCTAGTACCAAAAGATCTCAGCCCTGTATTTGGGAAACTTCAGGAGACAATTAGTTACTTGGATATAAGGTGCTTAAATGAGAATAAACTTGCCAGAGCTTGAAAGAGTCAGAATATGTACCTGGCAGAATTAACAAAACCAGAAAGCATGGCCTGATATTTTAAAGTCATTGAGGTTGATGCATAAAGAAAATGATACTGTTAGATATAGCAAGGCCAGGCAGTGGTGGTCATGTTTCTGTTGGTGCTGGAGGTTAGGCAGAGAGCTTATGAAATAAAAGTAACTTCTGATTCAGCTCACTAAGGACCATACTATGAATTGTGTCAACCCAAGTGTTTTTTTTTTTTAAAGAAAATTCATTTTTAAAAAGTTAGAAGTGTGAAGGATGTAGCTCAGTGGTAAGCATGTGCCTAGCTTTCTGGAGGTGCTGGGTTCAAGCCCCGGCCCTGCAAATAGAAAAGCCAAGCTTAAAAGATGGCTGCAGACCTAACAGGCAGAGCTCACTAAGCTCTTTAATCATGAGAAGCACAGTGAAAAATGAGATGGCAAGGAGTGAACGGTTTTAACTTACAGGATACCCCTCGGAGTGGGAACATTCTCAACAACCCTGGCTCCCACCTTCCATCCTGCCCTCGCTTTGACCAACAGGCAACACTCGTAGCTGGAATATGATCGGAAGAATGCGCACACCTCTAGGTCAAATCTGTTGAGTTTGTCTGATGATGCAATGCCAGCCGCTAAAGACTTGTGCTGGAAAAGCTGATACTTGAGAAATGGTTTCATATTAGTTCGGGATAGAAAAGAAAGCTGATAGCAGTTTCTAAATTGTCAGTAATCCTTTTTTAAAAGTGACCAAAGAGAAACCGCCCACTTCCTGATCTGGCCTCAGAGAAATGTCCAGGTACAAAACAATTGTTCCAAATGCACTACCCTCTGTAATTAGGAAAGCAACAAGCATGGCGCGGTTTGTTTTTCTAGTTCAGTAACCTTCAACAACACTTGTAATCAGGTGGGTTTTTAAGTGGGGGGCAAGGCGGTGGGAAAGAGTTACATTTCATACAGCCTGTGTGCTGCTCCTGGAGAAGAGTTCAGGGTGGGAGACACAGTGCTGCCAGGGTGGCTTTCTGTGGCTTTGTTTGCAGGAATATAAACAGAGCTTAGGGGAACACACAGGGATCCTATGATCCCAAAGAGCAGCTTAACAGAGGAAGCTGTCTCCTTGGTTAAGGGAGTGGGAGATTGCATTTGCTAGTGGCCAAAAGACCCCAGCCCTGTATTTGGGGAACTTCAGGAAACAATTATTTACTTGGATATAAGGTGCTTAAATGAGAATAAACTTTCCAGAGCTTGAAAGAGTCAAAATATGTACCTGGCAGAATTAACAAAACCAGAAAGCACTTTCCCTAGAGCAGGCAAGACCCCCACTGAGGCCTTTGCAATTCCGCTCCAGAAAATTCTTCAGAGGGGTTGTCAATTAGCACAAGCTGGGGTGAGCAGGAAGGTAAATATTGATTTATAAAGTTCCTATCTCAGTGGTTGTCTCTGAATGAATGAAATGGAGATTGACCCCTTTTTACCAGGTGTCAAAGAAAGAAGGGTGTAAGGGGTTTTTTTCTCATTAAAATGAATATTTTTCTGTTTATGAAAACAGTACATGTTCATTACAGACACACTAGGAAGCATCTCTAGGAGAACTTTTAAAATAAAAAGCATCCATAATCTCAGCATTAGCTGTTAATTGTGGCAAATAACATTTCCAACTTGAAAAAAAATCAATGTAGTGCATACCAAACGTAGCGCATACCATTCTGCGATGTGCTTTCGTCACTTCTGAATCTTCATGGTGGCCATTATTTGAAATTGATAAATTTGCATCTGCATCATTTTTAATGATGGCCTAGTATTACATGTCATGAATGTACAAAAGCTTATTTAATCAATCCTTTGTTTTTAGACATTCAGACTGCTTCCAGCTTTCTGGTGTATTGTAAACTGCTTCGGTGAACCACCTTCTGGGTAAATATTTGCATTCAAGTGTTATTGTTGTTACTGCTGTTCAAATAGAATAACTTGAGGATGCTTTAGAAAATATTGTGAGAGCAAAGACGATGGTAGGGAGCTGGCATGAGCTCAAATGACAGAGTGGCCTTCTAACTCCGAGTAGGAGCTGCATGCGAGGCGAGTTTCCTAATAGGTGTGACTGAAATAGTTGGTAAAATAGAGAACATTCAAAGAAATTCTGTAAAAATACCAGGCATTTAACCAAATTGTACAGGGCTGCCAATGACCTGTTAGAGGTCTGCCACCTCTAATTTCTAAGCATGCTATTCTAGGAGGCTCTGTTTCTGTAACACATAAATGCATGTGGCATCTCCCTGGGTTATTTGGACCAAGTACTATAATTCTACAAGCTCGGCAGACTGTTTTAGGGCTTACAATAAACCTGGTTCATGTAGCAAGATGGCACTGGGGGAGATGTCAAAATGATAGTGGGGAAGGGCAAAATGCTAGGACGGGTCAGGTCCTAAGTTGTCCTTAGTGAGCCGAAAAGATATGATTTGATAAAAATAGGTTTAGACCCTGCTTTGAATGAGGGTGTTTACCGCAGTCAAGGACAACAGTTAGGAAAGTCAGTAGATGACCTCCTGTGTGGTCCATGTGTGCTCAGAGCACCTCCCCACCTCATGTCCATGTGCAGCTCCAGAATCCTCCATCCAGGTCTCCCGAAGCCATGATCCACCTACTGGAATCAGCACCTGAGATGAGACTTGGGTCTTATCACTGGCCTAGGAGAGCCCTTATTCACCACTGAGGGGGCCTTGCAGGGAGGGAGTCCATTGGAAGTGCTGGGAGTCTATTCTGTTCTAAAGAGGCCTGTTTTTTCTGTATGCAATGTAGAATTATAATCCCAGGTTTTCTTGATGTATTTATCAAGAACCACAGGCCAGGCATGGTGGCGCATGCTTGTAATCCCAGCATTTGGGAAGCTGAGACAGAGGATTGCGGTTGTTGGGCAGCCTCTGTTGGGGTCTGCTCAACCGCCAGATGACAGGTAGTGCCAAGCACGTTGGCCGCCTGTCAAAACTTCCGATGAATGGGCTACATGTAGCGATCACAGGTCTGCACAACCGCCGGAACTTCCGATGAGTAGACCTGCAACAAATAGCACCGAGCGGATGCAAGGGGGCATCTTCTTGCACCCGCTACCTTTAGTTTGATAGGTTAGAATAGTTTCCTGACTGGAAAATCCCCCGTTGCCTTTTTTGCTTTAAATTGGGTTGCCTAAAGGAAAATAAACAAGATCTTGCTTGACAAATCTCCCAGCTCCGTGTGGTGATTGGGCCGTCGGTACTCATCATCTCGCCAACCCCACCGCTGTCGGGCTGGACCCATCAAGCCTCAGCTACGTAGTGAGGCCCTTTGCAACTCAATGAGACCCTGTTTCAAAATAAAGAATAAAAATTGGGGCTGGTGGGGCCAGAGTTTGAATGCCCCTAGGATCCATCCCCAGTACCGCAAAAAAAAAAAAAAAAAAAAAAAAAAAAAAAAAGTCACAGCTTCCTGTGAGGAAGGAATGACCACAGTACAGGAAATTGCAAGTCCTCGTTTTTATGTATGATTCCTTCATTTATTCAACATTTCTTTAGTGACTTTTGTTTTAAGTCAGTTTCCCCAAGAAAGAGGAGCTTGAGATAGGGGCTTGTGTGTACTTGATTATACGAAGTGAGCTTGGGAAATCTCAGGGTTTGGAAAGAATGACACGTGAGAGAAGGAAAGTTGATGTAAGAGTGCCTTATCAGAGGAGTTACTGCTATGAGTTTGATTCCCTTAGAAGCTTCTAAGGAGCTTCTGGAATATTTCTCAGCCTTGTCTTCTTGGGGGATTGTAGGGGAGAAGAAGTATTTATCCAAGCTTCCATCTCCCATTGGTCAAAGATTGTTCCAAGCAATCCTAAGTCTCTTTTCTATGCCTGAGAATGAGCTACCCGGATAACATGCAGGTGAACCTGAAGCAGTCAGAGGTGCTCGTGTGATCCATACCCAGGACACCTATGCCGGGGAAGTCAGATCCCCCCACTGCAAAGCAGGTGGTTCCAGGTATGTCTGGAGTGGAATGCAGTCAACAGAGTAGAAGGGTGTGCTGAGGAGGTATCACATGATGTGCCATCTGTGTTCCAGCCCAGCACTAGGCACAAACACCCAAATGAACTAGCGAAGACCCCTTGAGAAAGCCATCAATAGATGATGGGCACCAGCACCCAAATGAACTATCAAAGACCTCTTGAGAAAGCCATCAACAGAGGACGGGCACACCCTGAGGAGTACCTGCCCGTCTACAAACTGTGTGGTACAGACTTCATCCTTCACTAGGAACTGTATCCATGAATACTGGGATGAACAAAACATTGTCTTCAGAGACACTGATGATGCTTTGCAACCAACAGCTGGACCAAAAAGCTCAGAACCTGGGAAGCAACAATGGGGCAGCTGTAGAGGGAGCAAGACAGACCAGGTTCCTTCTAAATGGTAGCCTGCAGACCTTTTTGTTTTGTTCACTTACAAGGATTTTGAAGAAACGTGAGCCCTTTCTCACATGAATTCGAGTTGATATCTAAAATTTCCTAATCTAAGTAGGTACAAAAATTTCTGTTTATTGTAAATATTGACATTTTAAGATTAAACTCCTTTTTAAGATAGTCAATTGAATCTGGAATTAGATGATATTCAATAACTTATTGAATATCACTTAATGCCTGAATTCATTTTTTAAACTACATTATTGAGCTCTTTCATGACAGCCAATTATTTTATTTTTAAATCTTTTAATTCTTATTTCCATCACATTTTCCCCACAGAATTCTGTCTTAATATAACATTTTAATGTTTCAAGGTCTTTCTTGATTAATCTTATATACTTTTCTGCATTAAAATATGTATAAAATAGATTTTTTAAAATTCCTGCGAGCTATACAACTAACTAGTTGTTTCTGATTGAATTATAATCTTAATTACTAACATGCAATTGATCAAAATAAGCACATTAGAAATGCTATCGAATAATGATTAGACATAAAAATAGTTTATTAGAAATTCCTCTCCTCAGGAGATTTATGAGGCATGGCGTTTATTTTCCCCTTGGATGGGTCTTACTTAGCTGGGTCTTACTTGTAGAATACAACAAGGCTCAGTATCAAATGTATCCCTATTTTTATTTTTGTTGATGTAAAGTGCTGAGAAAACTTTTCACAAAAATATGTAAGAAGAACGAAAGGAGTTTTATTGTGGCAAGATCTGTCAGTACTTTGAACTCCTTCTGAGCTATATGCCAAAATATGACAAGCTAATCTCTCTTCAGGATGTGCTCCAGTGATGTATCCACTTACTTAGTTCTCCCTTCAGTTTTGTTGAGCATACAGAACTGGAATCAAACTGACTGCTGGAGGAAGGTCTCTAGTCCTTAGACATTTCCTTTCCACTCCTTCCACTGAGGAAGCCCAGGGGCTTTCTACCTCGGCAGGAGGAGCCAAGGTCAGCTCAGGAGTAGATGCTGGGGGAGCTTTTCTTGCTGGTGTGGTGGCCGCTGGGAAGGGTAGCTGTAAACACAACAGTGGGAGGGGAAATGCACAAAGCGTGGCAAGGACCTCAGTGTTGCCACAGCTTGGATAGGTTTGTCCTCAATGTGGCAGTGTTGAGAGGTGGACCTGTCAAAGGTGTTTGGGTCATGCCCGCCCCTTCATGAGGAAGCAGTGCAGTCTCAAAGGAATTCTGGTGCTGAGATGAGGAGCAGGTTAGAAACCAGCCTAGCCCCTCGCTTGGCCTCTCTCACACTTGTGCCATATGCAGGCAGCTCCTTTGTTAGGTAGTTAGAGATGAGCAGGGCATGGGAGGGAATGAAACAGAAGATCCGGCCAGCTTCCTTGAGAAGAGATAAGGAACTCCACCCCCCAGCTGCAGACACTCTTCCTTGCCAGGGTCGTTTCCAACGTGGTGGAAATAGCACAGGTGTACTAAGCTGGGCTTGGAAAAGATAAGTCCTTCTCCAAATTTATATACATGACAGGGAAGCCTTCCAGACTGAATAAAACTCTCCAGGTGGAGAGCTCACTGCCACTTTCCACTTCTGAAATACAACCTTTTACCATGGCCTTCTTCTAAACTGTACCCCTACTTCCCTAAACAAGCCTTTCTTTTCTTTTCTTTTCTTTTTTTTTTTTAGGCCTGGGGATGGAACCCAGGGCCATTCTACCTCTGAGCTACACCCCCTGCCCTATTTTTTATTCTTTATTTTGAAACAGGGTCTCACTGAGTTGCAAAGGGCCTCACTAAGTAGCTGAGGCTGTCCACCATCCACGATCCTCCTGTCTCAGCCTCCTGAATGTTAGGATTACAAGTGTGCACCATCATCCCCGGCTTCCTAAACAAGCCTTTTATATTCCCCTGTTTGTGTTTTCCATTTGAAATCTTTCTCTCAGGAAGCCAGAACTGAGGAAGAGAGATCACACCTGTAACATTTATTTCTAGGAGGGATCATGACTGTGCATCACTTCCCCTTTCTGATCCTCCACCAAGATATGATGTAGCACAAGTCCTTCACCAGGAGCCAAGAAGATGCCAGAGCCAGCCTCTTGGATGTCAACAACTGTGAACTAGGGCTGGAGACTTAGCTCAGTGGTAGAGCGCTTGTTTAGGATGCCCCAGGCCCTGGGTTCATCCCCTGCACTGAACAAAATGAAACAAAAAGAGCTGTGAGCTAAATAAGCTTTTATTATAAATTACTCAGACTCAGGCATTGTGTTATAACAGAAAAAAGACCAGGATAACATCTATCTAAGGCTGGTGTGTTTAAGAAAAGAGAAGAAGATGTGGATTTAGAATTATCTTAAGTTAGTTGTTTCTCAGACCCTATAAAAATGTTCATGTAACCTCACAGATGCAAATACCCTGGTTTCTGCTTCCTTCCTTTCTTTCTTTCTTTCTTTCTCTTTCTTTCTTTCTTTCTTTCTTTCTTTCTTTCTTTCTTTCTTTCTTTCTTTCTTTCTTTCTTTCTTTCTTTCTTTCTTTTATAGTACGGGGGTTCCTGGAAGCCCTTCTACCTCCAGGCTACACTCCCAGACCTATTTTTATATTTTTTATTTAGAAACAGGGTCTCAACTCCAAACCAGCGTGATACTCCTGTGTCCACCTCCCAAGAGCAGGGAGTACAAGCGTGCGCCATCACGCCCGGCTGAATACCCTGGTTTCAAGTCCGTTGCTCTATGATTGTACAAGCGAAAATGGTGAGAAGGACCAGGAGCTTGAATGAGATGCAGGAGTTAGCAGTACACTAGACCTGGGGCCTGAGTGAGAGAGGGGGCGTCTCAGGCTGGGAGGGAAGTATAAAGAAGTCTGTGACACAATGACGAACTTATCTCCATAGTTAGAAAACAAATGTTTATTTTGTATTCAGGTGAAGCTGGCTATGGGTTTGGACTGATCTTGAGGTCCAGGGCTTCTCTACCAGGTGACACTGCCATCTCAGCACATATGGCTTCCAGTGTCCCTGCAAAAACAAGTGGGGTGGCTGCTCCAGGTTGAATTCTCTTGTCCTTGAGGGCCCCAGGCTACTGTGCTTATAGACCATTGGACAGCATTAGTTACCTAGACATAAGCCGACTGCTTAAGGGGCTGGGATGTAGAAAACCACATGAATGTCTTGTGAGCATTATGTGTCTCGCCACACTGGATTTGGCACTGAAGCCAGGTACAAAATGTCTCTCTTTGGGAAGACACTGTTATCTATGTTTATTATAATCTATAGTTTTAGGAAAAAAATATAAGTTTTCATCTAGAAGAATAAAAGGGCAAGATCAGTGTAGGAAAATATAAAAAATCAGACCAGTGAGAAGGGACTTGCCCGCCAAATATTGAAATGCATTAAAAACAAAAATAATTTAAGTGGGCAAGTTCAAAGGAATGGAGAAAGCCCTGAAATAGACCTCAGTGTCTATAAATTCTTAGTGCATGATGAAAGACAGCTTCCTGAGGCACCTGCACCATTCAGTTCCATTACTAAATCATTTACAGGTGGATTAAAGGGTCGAATGGAAAACTAAATAAGTACTTTGAAAAGCAATCTTTGGATTATTTAATTGATCATACATTTTCTTTCTTGACAGAAAATGCAGGGATTCAATAATTTCAAAATTCAAAAGGGATTCTCAACTAGAAAAGATTAAGAATCTTTAAATCTTTCAATTTTCACCTGATAATTTTTAATTTTTTGTCAGTAAACAATACAAATATAATTAGAAACAAACTAAAGAGCTTACTTAAATAAATTCCAACGGGGTAATATTCTTAATTTAAAGAATTCTTACAGCTAGGTCAGCTAGGCGTGGTGTTATACACCTGTAATCCTAGTACTCGGGACCTGCAGGTTTGAGGCCAACCTCAGCAACTTAGTGAGACCCTGTTTCAAAACAAAAAGTAAAGTAGGTCTGGGGATGGAACTGAGAATACCCCTGAATTCAACCTGTAATATAAAAAAAGCCTCTCACAAAGCTGCCGTACCCGTTCTCAGTTTTTTATCTCAAAGAATAATAAATACT
The DNA here is from genome assembly GCF_963383645.1 of Muscardinus avellanarius. Classification (NCBI taxonomy): domain Eukaryota; kingdom Metazoa; phylum Chordata; class Mammalia; order Rodentia; family Gliridae; genus Muscardinus; species Muscardinus avellanarius. The sequence goes on from NC_137796.1 coordinate 34,246,881, forward strand.
AGAAATACAAATGACTCAGGAAAAAAATGACACCTGAGTAAACCTAATCTTTTTGCCTGGCAAATTGTTAGTTTAATGTGTTGCTGGGTAAGGCCTGCAAGCTTTCAATGAGAGTGAAGATGATATCTCCTGCTAAAAGAAATGTGCATCGATACAGCTTTCCTGAGTGCAATTTGCAATACAAAATCAATACTGAGAATTAACAATATCCATAGCATTAACAATATCCATACCTCAGGCAAATACCTCTACAGATGCTCTTCCATTTACCAGCGGGATTATGTCCCAAAAAATTTATCACAAAGTATATTTCATACACCTACCAAATGCTGTAGCTGGCAACAGTACACTGCGGCTCCCTGCAGCACCCCAGCATCACCTGAGAGTGTCATAGTGCCTCTCACTAGCTAAGGAGAGATCAATGTTTAAATTCTGGTGCTGGGTGCACCCCTTATAGTCCCAGGAGTTGGAAAGATGAGACAGGAGGACCTCAGGTTCAAGGCTCACCTCAGCAACTTACCAAGACCCTCAGCAATTTAGTGATACCCTGTTTCAAAATTTAAAATATAAAACTATTAGGGCTGATGGTATAGCTCAGTGATGGAACGCCTCAGGTTCAATCCATAGTGCCAAAAATATGTTTTTGAGGTGTTGTGTCTACTGAATATGTATCATTTTTGCAACATCATATAATTAGTTGATCCACCATAAGTAAAGGACTATGTATATAAATACTCATTGAACTATATAAAAATTTTTGTACTTTGTTAAATGTATATTATAGCTCAATTTTTTAATGGCAAAGGTTTGTAATATTTATATTATTTCTGAAATCATAAAAATGCTCATATCCTTTAATCCAGTAATTCCATTGCCAGAATTATCCTAAAATTAATGAAGTATAGTTAAAATTTATATATAAAAACGCTCCCTATGGTGTAGCCTACAAGAATGAAACTTAGAAAAAGCACCAATATATTGCAAAATACAAAAGTAATTAAAATAAGTAAGATTTTCAAATGCTATTCAGGCATCTATTCATTGTTTTCTAGGAATATTTTAATAAAATGAAATAATTATTATAATATAACTTTCAATAGTTATCCAGAATAAAACACATTATATAGAATAGAGTTGGTTTCGTTTTGAAATATACTTATCTAGAAATATATGACTAGAAAAATGAATAAAAACGTCAAAATACTTTTCTCTGAGTATTGTTTATCTTTCCTTTTCAGCATTACCTAATTTTTAATAATTAGAATGCTACCAACATAAATGAAAAATTTGTTAAGTTCTAATTGTAGCACCATCTTAAGAGCACCTGCAATGGTAGCAGAGTCCTCTGGCCCTCAGTATGCAATCAGCTTTTGCCAAATTCACAAAATTATTAGGAGCCCTAGTTCTCTTCCCTCAATCCACCATGCAGGATTCAGTGAAATGCTTTGCACAGAAAAGCATGTTGGCCTACAAATCATAGATTAATTCCTGGGGTGGCAGCTCACCAATGCATTTTACAGCAAAGGATCTTGAAACTCAACACACCCTCTGAAACACTATCGGCGAGGGGAGAACAGAACGCTGGCTGCATTTTGTTTGTCTTCCTGGAGAAATTTGTCATTTTGGTCAGGTAGAAATTACCCCCTGATCACGGGTAGTTAACTTGCAGGGATATCTTGTTCTGTCTCGGTCTGAATCCATTTGGATTTAAGGACCCCCAGTGGCCTCCAGTCTTCCTCTGACCCAGGCTCTAAGCAACAGCTGGGAAGGCAAATATAAAACACTGAACGCCCGATGGCCCCAATGGCCTGTCTGGACTTTCTCCTTGGCAACATACCCTGATTTTGTTTGGGTTCCAGCTCTACAGAGTAAAACATAATTTTTTCTAGGTTTTTTTGGACATCCCATTTCTCCTTGGTCAGTATTCCCTTTTGTGCGCTTGCAGGTAGAACTAGACAACGTCGAGGAGAAGTCTAGCTTTGCAGGCAAAATCTCCTCCAAGAAAGAAAAATAGAGGCTTACCAGGACAGAGTCTTTCCCCTCTGCCTCACTTGCCCACTTGAAAGCAACAACAACATCTGGAGCCATGACAACCATCTTGAGGCCATAAGAGACCGTTTAAGAGAGTTCTACAGAAATCTACCCAAGGCTCTGACATTGTTTAGCTTTGGCATGCCAGTCTTTAAGTCTGAGATACTACACCTCAGATGGTTAGATCTAAAGCTAAGTGCTTTAAGCTAAATGCATTTCTAATTCTCCTTTAGATATGATGAGACTTCAGAAATGGCCTGGATTTGTGCATGATCTTGTTAATCCCCCAAATATGGGATTTGTGGCTATTTGTGATAACTACCATTGGATTTTCTAAACATATTGTGTGCGTGTGCTCTTGTAAAGTACATGGTGAGTGAAGGGATCATGCCAATGAGTGCTCACGTGTGATTCTAGGCGTCCTCACTAAGTCTTTCCTCTGCCACATGTGCCAGTGTTTGGGATCACCATTTTCCCTCCTTTTCTGCTCCTTTCCACCTTCAGTGAACTTGTCTGGTATCAAATGTTTTAATTTTTTTCCTTAGATTTGCTCTCTGGAGAACGTCCCTATTTAGAAGCATCTCCCTGTGTTGTGTACAGATATTTCTGTTTTATTTCCTTAGTTCCTTGGCTTGTACTAGTCACAGCTAGCAGAGTCAACAAACTCAAGAAAAAATCATTCTTACCTCGAACATATCTGTCGGTATCCTATGAACTTCTTAGTGACTATCTTATTTCATAAAAGTCAATGGAACCATGGACTTGGGAAACTGTGATATAGGACAAATGTTTTAAAATAAGACAACTGTCTTCCACTTGTGGATGGGGTAGTTCCTTCTATCAAAATATGTGACAGGCATATGGTCATGATATACCCTAAAATTGGTTTACATGCTTAACTCAAGTATGTGAACAAAGAAACTTTTAAAGCAATGAACCTGTCTTAAGATTTTAGTAAAATATATGATGCTAACACTCACCCTAAGTGACTAGCTAGAATGAGCTAAACTCAAGGTCTCCCTTACCCCAGCAACACGGCTGTCCTGGTTCCAGAAAGTTCCATTCTCTCTGATTCTGAGCAAGTCCTTTCCTCTGTCCTGGCCTTCATATCTTGAGATGTAAAGAGCTTAAGACTTCTTTTGGATTCTCCTGTGTAGGAATGTAGGAAAACAGAAAATCTGTCTTCTTTCTGTTAGGACTTGCCCAGCCTTTCACCTGGGTGCTTAAAATGTTAACATTTGTGAGACATTTACCTTATATCAGGCACTAGACTAAATAGCTTGTGAGCATTATCTTATTTAGGCTTTAACGTAAGGATTCTCATTCCTCTTTGCAAATAAGGATATAGATAAGAAGTGAGAAGAAAGCTCTTGAGTTCCCAAGCCTAACTCTGAGCCATTACACCATTGTACATCCATAAGGAACTTAGCATAGTTCAAGCAGTATTTAAAACAACACATGCGCTTAATTATAGGAAAGAACAGGATTCAAAGTTCTCTTTCTGCTCAGAATTAATCATGCATTTCAGTAGAATGTAGTGTTCTATATGTTTTGGAGGCTGTACTTTTGCTCCTCTGAGAAAATGACAACGTCTTCATCAAGGAGCAGATGAGAGAAGAATTCATTCAATGTAATTATAGGAATTCCAGGAGAGTTTTTCTCATTAAGCTTATTATGATTTGGCTTCTCATACCTTGTTGTCATTGGATTCCGTAAACATTCTTTTATTCAAAATATTGCAGCACCTAGTCTAAAGGTATTGTTCACCCACTGAGTAAAATCACGCTTACCCTCTGCAGGCTATGGTTTCGCTTTGAAATCTCTGTAATTAACACATTCACATTTCAGGCACTGGGTATTATTGAGTTCAAAGAAACAAAGATGTATTTCATTTTTCCTACGGATGATTCATCCATTCCACTCCCCCCACCCACGGATGTCTACATTGCAGTTGTCCATGAAGCTACAAAGCATAAATTGGCATCCACACATTGAGTCAGAGGACACCGAGTGTTAAACTGTAATACCGCCAGCAGCTCCGTGTCAACCCTCTTAACCTGCTTTCCGGTGCGGGTGTCATTAACAATGCTCTTTGCCCTGGGGCACTAAAAGGAAAAGACTCCGGTAACCCTACACCAGCAGTTCCATTTAAGTAACTACCTGCTGCATAGTTATCTTCCCAGGCTATCCGGTAAAGGGAGTGAAAACATTTGCTTCTGTTTCCTTGCCTGGTGAGCTGGTTAACACTTGTCAAAGAAACAACTCACTTGTCCCAAAGCTTAGGCTCTGACCTGTGTTTGCATTTTCACACTTGTGATAGATATCGAGATGATACCCAGCTTCTGTGTTTGCTGGACTATATCCACTTAAGACTTAAAACACACACATCTACATATTTCCTCACTGAAATATCTAGGTTAACTGTCTAGATTTGTCCAAGCTAGTTTGAAATACCATTCCTAGCAGTCCCCGGGTAATTCCTCATCAGTATTTTCTTTATTTGTTCAACGAACTATATGAAGTACCTAAATATTCTCTAGGGGTTTGTTTAAAGAGCTGTAAGTATTTTTTAATGTAGTAAGATTGCCCATGGCTATCAGCCTGAGTCTTGACTAGGAGATACAGCTAATTAGGGTGAATGGTACAAATAAATGGAAGTCCCTGCAGAGAGAGATAATTCAAGCCATTCTGTAGTCTATAATGAACATTTTAAAGTATATTTCTCCATTATGAGTGGAGGAGCTTCTAAAAGGAGATGGGGATCAGTGAAGTCCCCACAGGTTTTACATAGACGTTCTTTACAGCAGGCAGATCCTCAGGTTAAAATATTCTTTGAGTACAAAGTAGTCCAGCTCTTCCAAGCCAATACTTTTTCGGCCCCAGATTCTAAAAGGTAAAAAGTGAAAGAAAAAGAGGTTGCTGCAGTTTGGAGGTTCCAAAGCCTCCTCTCCTTGAGTGCAAATGGGTTCTGTGTATAATCTTGTGCTCTTATAGAACTCTGACCTGACCTCTCTTGCCAAGAAATACTCACGGCCACTGCTGAGCATGACCTGGCCCATTCTGCCCACAGCTCTGCTGGCCCTGAGTAACAAAGTGTGTTTTGTCCTGGGGTGGAAACAGTAAAGTGCACCTTTATTTGCGGCTCTCAATTGACTGTGGGAACATCGTCATACTCTAAGCTGGCCACTTTTTCACCACACACTGCTCCCAGGACTTTTGCAGAACCGGCTACACTGAGCTTCTCTGCTTCCACCAGAACCCCAAGGGCTTTGCTGCAGGCAGTATCCCCATCCCCAGCCTATGTACCCTTGAGGGACATAGTGGGATATAGTGATCTCCCCCAGGTAACCAGGTAGGCTGGAAGAGGACCTGTCCAAGTTTTCCAAGTTTCAAGTTACATCTGCACATCACTGAATAAAACAGCATATTCCTAGTCAATCCAGGGTCTAGAATCATGTCTCATCCTGAGGTGCAGCATCACCATCTTGCTGTAATCCATTTTGTGTCTGTCTTGGTATCCAGCCTAAATTACATGCAGTTAATAACTTATTAAGCAAAGGGCAGGGAGGCTGATGCTCACTAGACACCTTCTGCTCATTAGAAAAGCACTCTGAGCCTGAGTATGGACCTGCCTTCAACAAGCCACGCCCACCTCTGACCTTCACTGCTATGGCACCAGTCCTGACCCCTTGTGTAAATGTGAAGAACAAGGATCAGCCAGTTGTACACTATAACCTAGTGAGCACTGTGCTAAGCCCATGACTGTTCTCTCTTGATAGACAACTGCCTTTGCTACAATAGCTCCTATCTCTGCTTCTTTTGTTCCCATTTTCTGACCCTGGCCTTGAAATAACTTCATGATCAAATTGCTTTGGTCACTGTGCGAATAGTGACTTATCTTACTTTTTCATTTTTTTTGTTGTTTTATTGGGGGGGGGTGTTTTTGTTTTATTATTACTGAGGATTGAATTTAGGGGCATTCTATCTTCAAGCTATACCTCCAGCCCTTTTTCTTTTTTCTTTTGAAACAAGGTGTCTTTGTGAACATGCTCACTGATATAACGCAAAGGACATGACCTCACAACTTAGAGGATGGAGGATTTATTTACTTACAGTTTCTAGGAGATTCCAGGCTCAATCTGTATGTGATGGAGTCTGTGTGCCTCAGGGCATGCAGCTGAAAGTAGAGAGAGGAAGAGAACCAGGCTCTGCTCTCACCTCGTGGAGGCTGGAAGCAAAAGAGAGCCAGCGAGCAAGGAGATTCAAAGACACAAGCAGATTCCTAAGGCCACATCCTCATGGAGCCACCCTCCCCAGCCACACTCCATGGTTCTAGGTTACCACCCAGATAAATCTGTTACATTATCCATCTTAATGGATTTATCGACCGAGATTACAACCCTCAACCCCATGACTTGGTTATATCAACCCTGAGCTCTTCGGGGGATATTCTGTATCTGACCTTAACACAAGGTCTCACTGCTCAGGATCTCCTTGAGTTGCCGAGGTTGGCCTCAAACCTATCCTCCTGTCTCAGCCTCCCAAGTACTGAGATTATAGGCGTATACCACTAGGCCCTGAGTAGGACCTTATCTTTATGATGCCCAAAAAAGATAAGCATTTTTACCCTAAGCAGGAAACTGAGGCTCAGATAGCACAGTGATTGCTGAGGTGCCCTGCCAAGGGCTGCCCCCTTTCAGGACCACAGCTTTCATTCTCCTGCTGCTGAGAATACTGGCTGGTGGCTGGTTTCACTTTCATCTCACCCAGTAATTGGAAAGGGAACTGCTCTCCCTCTTCCATGGAGCTGAATCCTGTGACTGGTTGGCACAGGATGGAAAGGACTGCCCCTGGCCAAATTCAGGGCATTTCTGAAAGACCAGCCAGCTCCAGAGCTTCCTAGGGTCAGCCAGGGGCTCTGTATAGCTTAGTAGAGGACCCCCTTCCCTTTCTACAGATCTTGGTACACTCACTCCTCACAGACTCTGCTCCTGAAAGGATCCCCAACAGATGCACACACAAATCCCAGGCTCAGCCTAGTGGGGATAATGACACAAAAAGAGATCAAAAGAACCCAGAAATGGTATGGCCGAGACCGAAACCTAGCTGTACCCGTTGCAGGGACTATGTTTTCTTCTCTTGGCTCTTCCCTCTCCCATCGAAGCCCGCTTGCTCCAGCTCCCCCGCTCAGGCAGGTGCATTTCATTTGGCCCAGGTGGCTGTAAAAACAGACGACGAGCCCAGGCGTGGTGGTTCATACTTAAAACCCCTGTACTTGGGAGGCTGAGACAGGATTGTGGGTTCACAGCTAGCTTCAGCTACTTAGTGAGGCCCTCCACAACTTAATGAGAATCTGTTTTAAAATAGAGAATAAAAATAGGTCTGGGGGTGTCACTCAGAGGTAGAATGTCCCTGGATTCAATCTCTAGTAACACACACACACACACACACACACACACACACACACACACACAAAGATAACAATCAGCACTTTAGATACGGGCAAATTTTGCCAACATTACGAATTTCCAGCTGCTTTTGAAAAATCAGAAGAGCCCGTGGTGCTGGTCCACGCTGGCACACCAACACAGCAGCAGCTATCAGCAGCTCTGGGGCCTGGTAGTCCCCGTAGACACTGCAATTTCTGTGTCTATGCCTTTCCATGCAGGCCCTGGCTCAGAGCCTGGAGACAACTGCCATTTGTCATGTGACCAGTCTGTTTTTCTTTCTTTAATGAAGAAATCGTTCTCAATGTGCACGTCTCTACCAAAAAAAATAAAAAATAAAAATGGAAAAATAAAAGATAGGCCTGGAAGAGTAGTAATTATTTCAAGGAAAAAATGGGGACACGTGTTTAGGGGCAGATGTGGGAAATAAAGAGGAATCTTTTTGCTGTGTAATAGAGTGGGCAAGTTACAGAAATACATCCTATTTCAGCCATTTTCCTTTTCCTGAAATCTGTGGAGATTAAAACTTGGGAGCTCCCGGCCTATGAACAAGATCAAGGAATGGTGCGCTCGGTCAGTGTTATTTGTAATCTAGCAGAAACAGTGCCAGGTTCAGAAGGCAGGGAGAGAAAGGGGGGAGAGGGGAGAGGGGTGGTCCCATTTGGGGCAGGATATAATCTTAAGAACAAATCCCCAAACTCACTCTGCTTGAGATGATATCTTTAAATAAGTGCTGCACTAGATAATCTGAAAGTTTCCTCACAGTTATGAAGTGCTGTGATCTATGATCTGTTTGCTTACTGCTACACATGATTAAGTTTGCCAGAGTAATAAACATAAGGACATAGATTGTGCCGGATATTTCTCTGTATCTCTCACAGTGTAAAATGGAAGATAAGCATTTTATAGATATTGATTAAATGACGGCTCTCCAGAGCTCAAAGTTAGAATGTGTTCACACCCAGGACAACCCAATACAGACCACGGCTGTCTATCTAACAAGAAAGCAGAAACTAAACAGAGGCATTAGGGACAGTGGGGTCTGCATGCCTCACACAAGGAAGGTCACCACAGTTCACAAATGGAAACTGTCGTAACAACCGTGGGGGGAAAAAGAGTCAAAATGAGTTTCCTGCGGCACTAGTCTTTCATGAACAGAAAGAGCCCTTCGGACATAGTCTGGAGGGAATTGAAACTCACTACTTTGAAAATTCAATTAATCAGGACCCAAGAAAGTCGTGACTTTCAACTTGTGCCCCCCCCCCCACTTTATGTGTCTCAGAAGCAGTTTTCAGCAAGGGCTAAAGAAGTTCTCAGATTGATAGGACCCCTGCAGTTTGGATAAGCCCCCATTCCCTCTTTTATTCCTTGCCATTTTCCCACCATAGTAGTTTCGAAAGGACTTTTCCTGAATTATTTCTTCAGCCTCATTGCCCTCTGGATTTAGACCTAAGTCGTCAATCAGCCATATGCCACCATCTCCAGAAACGCCAGCCACCTGGAGGCCTGGATAACTTCCCTGAAGGCTGCCCTACACAGAGGCCCGGCCTCCTACAGCCGGGTCCCCTGCACAATTCAGCCCACTGATACTTTCTGCTCACGTCCTTCTCTGGCGCACAGCTGAGAAGCATAGCTTGTACCTCTGCTTTTTTTCCATTTCTCTTTTGGGAACAAGCCTTCTGAGCCAGTCTGACTAGGACTCCTGGATCTTTTACATTCTCCTAAATGAAAATGTCTCCATCTTGCTACACTTAAATATTTTTGTAAGTCTTCCAAAGTACTCCAAGCACAGTAATACCTATTTTTTTTTTTTCCGGCTGAACACTTACTTTTTATGTGTAGTCTGGAATAGTAAGTCTGAGTAAAAATTTTAATGAATACTTGGTTTAACTCTCTCATTCTATAGTTAGGGAAATTAAGGCCCAACAGAAATTAAGTTCTTCTAGAATTTCTAAATATGTCATCTACTTCAATCAGTAATCAGTTGAAGAAATAGCTCTTTGTCCCATATAGAGAACCACTCGTTTTGCTGCTCTTGTAAACCATACTGTCTTTATGTTGTAGGTGATATAAACAATTTTCTAGGTAATTTTGACCATATACTCTAATATTAGAGCTTAATGCCCAACTGTATTAATTCATTTTCTGTTGCTATAAAAAAAAATACCTGGGGCAGGAGACGTTATAGAAAAAATGAACCAGGTGTGGTGGAGCACACTTGTAATCCCAGCATTCGGGAGGCAGAGACCGGAGGATTACAGTTCGAGGACAGCCTCAGCTACTTAGTGAGGCCGTTCGCAACTCAGTGAGATCCTGTTTCAAAAAATATGAAAACTAACGCCAGGCGTGGTGGCGCATGCTTGTAATCCCCGCGCTTGGGAGGCGGAGACAGGAGGATCGTGCAGGTTCGAAGCCAGCCACTCTGGCTTAAGAGACCCTGTTTCCAAAAATTAAAAAAAAGTATAAAATAGGTCTGGGAGTATAGCTCAGAGGTAGAAGGGCTTCCAGGAACCCCAGTACCACCAATGTATGTATATATGTATGTATGTATGTATGTGTGTGTGTATATATATACTAAAAACATAGGACTGAGGGTAAAGCTCAGAGGTAGAATGTCCCTGGTTTCCATCCCTAGTACCTCAAAAAAAAAAAAAAAAAGAATAGAAAAGAAAAAATGGTACATTGAGTTGTTAGTTCTGGATGTTCCATCATCTACTGGCTCTGGTGAAGACCTCAGGGCGATGGCACCACAGTGGTAACAGGTGTGAGAGAGAGATCGTATTACACAACAGGAAGCTGGAGGGACTGCAAAGGACCACAACTATTTATTCTTATTTTTTCTTTTTTCTTTTTTTTTTTTTTTTTGTACGAGGGATTGAACCCAAGGGCCTTCTACCTCTGAGCAAAGTTATACCCCCAACCCTTCTTATTTTACTTTATTTTATTTTTTAAATCATGTCTCGCTAAATTGCTGAGGATTTTGCTGCAGTTGCTGAGGCCAGCTTCAAACCCGTAATCCTCCTGTCTAAGCCTCCAAAATTCTAGGATTATAGGCTTGCGCCACCGCACTCTACTCAGGCTTGTTGTTTAGAACAACCCTCTCACAAGAGCTAACTCAGGATCTGCCTTCAGATCAACAACTTTACAACCTCCCACCAGGCCTCACCTTAAAAGTCCCACCACTTCTTAATCTCACTGTATGGGGTACCACGCTTCCAACACTTGTCCACCTTTGGGGGGCACACTTGAACCATGTCTAAACCACTGCATCCGTCTAATGTGGACCCCGCTGTATATAACGAGGGCAATGAGAGAACACCCCGATGGGGCGACCACTGAGCTGGGAACCAGCAAGCACAAAGCAGAGGTTGGCTGCACTGTGGAAATGCCTAGGGCTGTCAGGACTGCAGTATGGATGGATCATGAGGTCTGTGTGGTGTGGGAGGGAGTGGCACAATGACCAGAGGAGGGAACAGGCTGCTTCATATGCCAGCTGAAAGTTTTAAATTTTGTCCTGTGTGTTGTGGGTGGCCTCCGAAGAGGCCTAAGGAGAGAGGATCTTGATGCATTTTTGCTTTTTACTGTACAAGGTAGATCATTTGCAGAGAGATAATACTAGAATTGAGAAGATATTTAAAAGGCCATTGCAAGCAGGGTATGGTAGCGTATAATATAATTATATAACTATAATTCCAGTACTTGAGAGACTGAGGCAAGAGGATCACAGTTTCGAGGCTAGCCTCAGCAACTTAGTAAGGTCTTATTTCAAAATAAAATAAAAAATAATTTAAAAAAGAAAACTAGGAGTGTTATGCTGTGGTAGGTACTCCTGTATTCAATCCTCAGTGGACACACACACAAACACACACACACACACAGCTCTTGTAATGATCCATGTGACAGATGATGTCAGAGTGGTGGGCGAGGGAAAGAAGAAGAAATGAATGGGAACAGGTTTGGGGATAGAATCAGCAGGACCTGGGGAACAATCCGGCTACTGATGGGTAAAAACTAGAGTACTTGGGATGTGTGTCCAAAAAGTCATCTACATGGTAATTGTCATTCAAACTATATGAGTTTGAGCACAATTTTTATATTTAGTCTGCAAGTCCAAGTAATAATCCCAGGCTTTCTGCTCCAAATGCTATAATAGACCTTGGCCAAATTTAAACATAAATTAGTAGATGGTGCTTCTATTAATTTTTCAGTCCTCAACACATAAAATTTTCCAATGGTTTTAAGATCCAAGAGTCATTAGGGTCTGGAGCCTTTAGGAGAGTTAATTTTACTGCTATTTCCTCTTGTTCAAAGACTAATTTTGAACATAGCCTTTTGTTATGTTGTAAGTTGGTAATAATCCCACAAAAATACATAGACCAACAGCTGCAGAATACGAGTCAATAGAGAAACAGTAAGCTAGTTTCTAAGTAGTAAATGCTAGTCAGTGTTATTGGCTAACCAAAGAGTAGACATAGCTGCAACAACAAAAGTCTACATCAGGGAAAATCCTTTCAATAAGTGGAAAGGTTTAGGTATGTGTATATGGCACCTGCATGTATATTAAAAATTGTCAGGAAATGCAGGACCCATTCCCTCCCTAAAGGAGCAGCTCCTAATTTTCTCTAGGCTTTAATTACCATGCATGAATGGTGGTTCAAGTTTACCAAGTATACTGAATTGTTTTTAAGGTAAAAATTTGGCCAATATTTAAACTCTGGGGCCAAGCAAACCACTTCTACGAGACACATTCAGCCCATGTTGAATAGCCAATCCTTGCTATTCAAACTGTGGTTCAGACCAAGTATGGTGGTATATACTTGTAATGCCAGGACTTGGGAGGCTGAGACAGGATGATTGCAGGTTTGAGGACAGGACAGCCTCAGAAACTTAATGAGGCACTCAGAAAATTAGTTAAGAACCTGTTTCAAAATTTAAAAATGAAATAAAGCCGGGCATGGTGGTGCACACTTGTAATCCCAGCATTCGGGAGGCTGAGGCCTGGAGGATCGAGGTTCACGGATAGCCTCAGCTACTTAGTGAGGTCCTCTGCAACTCAGTGAGACCCTGTTTAAAAATAAATAATAAAAAAAATAGGGCAGGGGGTGTAGCTCGGAGGTAGAATGTCCCTGGGTTCCATCCCCAGACCCACACACAAAAAAAAAAAAGAAAAAAAAATTAAAAAGGGCTGGGGTGTAGCTCAGAGGTGGAATGCCCCTGGGTTTGATCCCCAGTACAAAGGAAGGAAGGAAGGAAGGAAGGAAGGAAGGAAGGAAGGAAGAAAGGATGAGTGAGGTCCAGGGTATAACAATATCACCATCACCAGGAAACTTGCTGGAATTGGAGAATCTGAGGCTCCACTTCATACTTGCTTTCTTTGCCCATTTCCCATTACTATAACACAATACCTAAGGTTGGGTGACTTACAAAGAAAAGAGGTTTAGTTAGCTTACACTTTTGGAGCCTGAAAGTCCAGACAACATGGTACAGGCTAGAGCAAGTCCCCACAATACAGCAGAAGACTTCACAGTGGTGGGGGTATGCACAAAAGAGAGCAGTCGCAGAGCAAAACAGATGATCAGAGAACGGGAGGGGCCAGTCTTATACTCTGACAATAACCCTCTCCCTAGAGTTCACATTAATCCCTTCTAAGGGCAGTGCCAGCATGACCCATTCACCTCTTGCTCAGTCCCACCTCTTAAAAATTTCACATCACCTCTTGATAATTAGGTACCATTGCTGCACTAGGGATAAAATTGGGGGGATGAACACAACTATGTCTGAAGCATTTTACTTGCTGCATCAGTCTTCATTTTAAGAAGGTCTTTGGTAACGTGTGTCCACCTTGAGGTTGCAAAGTACTGGCTTCATGCAATAAGCTCATATTGCAGAGTTGCATCCTCTACACACAGAAAAGACATGCAGAATAACAGTTCTCTGTTACTGAAGCAGAGACTGTTTTTTGTAGAAAGGGGACCAGGTTCCACTCTTTGGATCAGGGCCTCCTTTGAGGTGACTCCCTTCTGAAGCCCCAGAAGGCCTTCTGAAGCCCTCAGGTCCCTGGTGGGTGGTGGCACATCTTATGCAAATCCTGGGACTTGGTAGAAGTCAATATTTGCCTCTGATGCAAAATTTAAATGGGTACCAAAACACTACTTAAGTGTAATAATTTTAAAAATCAAAATTAATGCAGAAAACCCTCTACAATGAAGAGAACATTAAAAATTTTAACTGGATTTGTACCAGTTTCATCTCTCCTTCTATTTATGCCATCTATAATCTGTCTCCTGTTATTCATACTGTCTCCCAAAAGCGACAGAACAAAGATGCTCTGCCTCTGAGCTAGACCCCCAGCCCCATTTTTTAAATTTTGAAATAAGGTCTTACTCCGGTGCTAAGGTTCTTCCTAAGGTGCTGAGGCTGGACTCAAACCTGTGATCCTCTTGTCTCAGCCTTCCAAGTACTGAGATTATAGACATGTGTCACCATACCCAGTTAAGAACTATACTTTCAAATCTATAGAAATATATTCAACAAAAATTGCTTTTCAAGTTAGACAAATGCTTCATTCTAATTCTAGTAGGGTTCAAGATGCTTGCGCCTTAAACAGAAGGACAATAAGATATATTTACTGCTTGTAGTCTCCAGTTGAGCAGACAATTGACCCTTCTCCATCCCTTGGCCTCATTATCTGCTTAAGGTTTCTGAATGCCAAACCAAGAGCTGGAACTATGATTCAGAAGTGAAATGTTCCTTTATTCTTCTGCTTTGCAACTCCCATCACTTTGAGGGAGGAGATGGGTTTGAAGGGGGACATTGGCAAGTTGGCAGAGACCAAAATAGCTTTCTGGGTCTATTTCACAGGACCATTTCCATTTCAGGGCCAGAACCTGGAAGTACCCCAAGGTACCGCAAAGAAGAAACTCGGTTAGGAGTGAATGAATCACCAGTAGGCATGTTTCAGTTCCTGTCTGGGGAGTACCAGCTGCAGATACCCAGAAAATACTAGCTCTTTTTGTTGACTCTACGCAGGCTGGAACCTGCGAACAAGAGCAGACCAAGTATGCTCTGAACCACGGCTCCTTGACACTCCCATGGAGCGGCTATCTGCACCATTCATTCATGTACAGCATCTCTGCCTTCCAGAGTCTTCAATTCTTAGCCAAAATACAACATTCTGAGGCCAAGCAAGCCATACCTAAGAAACCCTCTCAACCCAGTGAAGTCCTGGGATGAAGCAGACGAGCATCAGAGCTAAATAGATCTGGTTTCAGAGCCCATCTCGACTTTTACTAGCTAAGTGATCTTACCTGAGTAACTGACCCATTCCTTATCTTTGCAGGACCGGTATGAGATCATGCCTGTAGAATGTGACTTCACAGAGAATTTGAAACCTAAGAGAAGGCAACAGCCATCCTTCTAAACCAACTTACAAGATTCTAAGACAGCAGCCCTCTATTTTGTCCCCTCAGCTTAGCAGTAAATTGTATTTGCATAGGACATTTACAGTTTAAAAGCACTTTGCCTTAAAACAATTATTTTTTCCTACTAACATTTTATTTTATTGTGTTTTTTTTTTTTTGTAGTAGTACTGGGAATGGAAACCAGGGACTTCTACCTCCAAGCTACACCCCGAGAACCTATCTTATTTATTTATTTTCTTTGGAAACAGGCTATTGCTAAGTCGCTGAAATTCTCACTAAGTTGCAGAGGCTAGCTCCAAACCTGTGATCCTCCTGTCTCAGCCTCCTATGTACTTGGATTACAAGCATGCAACAGCACACCTGGCTCCTATCAACATTTTAAATGAGTTAGGCAGGGCAAGACTTATAGCCACCATTTTTAAATGTGAAAACTGGAACAACTGGTAAAAAGAAGACAAGTCTTCAGACTGAGTCCGATAATATTTCCACTACTTTGTCTTCTCTGTTTTGCAAATAACGGGGACTCAATAAATTTTGTTGAATATACAATTTCAGCCACCCAAACGAAAAGTCCAAAATACAGATGTTCTCATCCTACACTAAAAAAGTACACTGTGTTGCCTTTTTCTTTTTCTTTCTGATGATCTGTTGGTAAGGTGCTCAGAGGAAAGGATCTGTCTTTTATGATCTTTGAATCCCTCCCCCCACACAGCACCAAGCAGCATGCTAGCATAGTAGAAACCAGGATTTGGCTTCTGGCTGATTGATTTATAAATGATAATCAATTTGTTGCTATTAGATGCTTGGATACATTAGATATTTGCCTATGCTTTCGTGAATAAAATGAAATAGAGACTAAGCTTCCTTTCTGTTAACACTCAGCCCAGAGCCTATTAGAGCCACCACGAGTACATTCCCTTTGGGGCTAGGGGTGCTCTGAGCTGGCCGCAGTCACCTCCTTCTGCCTGGGCACTCAGAGCTTTGGGAGTTCATCTCTCACAAACACTTTAGAAATACTGAAGCCATTCTACAGGTCAGTACTGAATTTAAGGAGCCACATATCAACTTGAATCAGACTGATTACAACTCCTCTGAACCTAATTGGCAAAAGCTAACTGCATTCATGTTTTATTAAAAGCAACTTTCATTACACAGGCGGTGCTGTCAGAAAAATAAATTACATCTATAAGTACTTAGGTATAAAATTTTGCAGATATCTTCCAGTCGTCGGTAATTTTATATTAGAAACTGTTTTTCCAATACATGTTAAAACTTTGTTCATCAGTATTAAACATGCTTTACCTACCACTTTTGGAATATTTATGGGATTTGTAATATAACCTTTCCCCCCCTTCTTTAGAGATTTAGCAAACTGTTTTCTGCCAACTTTAATTTTGGCAGCTTCCTTCAGCTCTTTGGGAACTATAGATCGGTTTGCATTTTATATTCCACTGCTTACCATTTCCACCTCTTAGAATAGATTGCAATCCATTTTTAAAAAATCAGTGGTTGGTGTTGGCTGCAAACAAGCTTATTTGAAAATACAACAAATGACTCATAGGATCTTAGAGACAGAAAAACATGAAGAAGACCATTTTCACTGTAAAGCAGTGTTTGAAGCCACACTACAAGAAATGTGTTGACTGACCCTATGGGACCCCCACAGATTATCTTTTCCTAATTGTGTCTCCGATGTGCAGTGATGTAGTTTGGATATATTTGCCAGTATCCTTATATTCCAAGATAGATCTTTGTATAATTTCAAAATACTTTTGAAAGCAACAAACATGAACTCATAGTAGCTTAAGAAAACAGATTGTTTGAGACTAACAGAAACATTGCAAGCATAGAACAGAATTTCCCATATGCCCTTCTTGGAAATATCTACAGAAGCAAGGTTAAATGTGAGAAAGGAATGTTGGTAAGTAGTTAATGTACAGACTATATTTGAGTTTTTCAATTTTTTTTGTCTTTTTCTATCTCGGAATCCAATACTAGATCCTACAGTATATTTAATTTATGTGTTTTTGAGCCGAGCGTGGTGGCGCACACTTGTAATCCTCGTGCTTGGGAGGCTGAGACAGGAGGATCTCACAGGTTCGACGCCAGCCTCAGCTACTTAGGCTCTCAGCAACTTAGTGAGACCCTGTTTCCAAATAAAATATTTAAAAAAGGTCTGGGAGTATAGCCCGGAGGTAGAAAGCCTCTGGGTTCCACCCCCAGTACCACTAAATAAATAAATAAATAAATAAATAAATAAATAATTTATGTGTTTTCTTATTTCCTCCAATCTGTGATAGCACCTTAGCCTTTTCTTGTCTTTTGTGACATAGAAATGTCTGAATAACTGGCCAGTTATTTTGTATAGTGGTTCAATCTTAGACTAGAATCTTCCTCCATGATTAGCCTTGTGCTATTCTTTTTTTTTTGGGGGGGGATGCTCTGTGTCAGCAAGTGTCTTGTAACACATCTTGATCACAAGGGAAGGGGCCACTGTGACTTTCTTCACTGGAAAGTTACCATATTTCCCTTTGTAACTAATGACCATTCATTTTGGAGGACTATACAAGTACCTACTTCTTTTTTTTTAATTTTTTTTATTGGTGCACTGTATTCATACATCATAGTGGGATACAAACTTTTGTAGACATACATGCACACATCGCCCAGTCAGCCCCCACCCGATCCCCACCCCATTCCCTCCCATCCCTCCTTCCCATGCTTGGCTTAGTGGTTGACATCTAGTATTATAGCAATTTATCCAAAATTAAAAATGATAATCTCACATAACAGTTTCATTTGTCTGATACCAAGCTTTTGATGACTTAAAGATAACATTTCAATATTTCTTTTTGCTTTCTTTCTTACCAGAGAATTTTTTTTCTATTTTTTAGGTGAAACTATCATATATTTATATATTTATTTTTCAGAAAAAAATCTATCCTAATATGGAATATGGATTCTAGATACCCAAAACGATCTTGAAAAAGAACAAAGCTAGAAGATATATATTTTCTGATTTCAAACCATATAAAGCTACAATAATTGAAACAGTGTAGTACTGTTCTAAAGACAGATATATAAACCATTGGAGTTAAATACAAGCCTAGAGCTAAATTCTTTCCTATATTATCAAGTTATTTTTGACAAGGTTTCCACGAACATTTGGTGGTGGAAATAATAATCTTTTAACTAAATATTGTTGAAACATAATAATTACATGGAAAAGAATAAAATTGGACCCTTACCTAATCCCATATACAAGTATTAACTCAAAATAGATAAAAGACCTAAATATAAGTCTTAAGACTATAAACTTTTAGAAGAAAATCTGGGTCATAAAGCCTCACAACATTGAAATTGGCAGTGATTTCTTGGATATGATTTCAATGGCACAGGCAACAGAAGAGTATACAAACTCCCTAAAAAATAAAAAATATTGTATATCCAAAGACTATGTAAACAGAGTTAAAAGCTACTGATAGAATTGGATAAAATATTTCCAATTGCTATATCTGAAGGTATATTAATATTCCAACTAGAAATCCTAAAAATTAACAACAATAAAGGCAAACAATACCATTTAGAGATAGGTAAAAGACTAACATAAATAATGAATCTCCACAGATAACCAATCTTAGTTGTCTGTTGGATGGAAACTCTTGTTTCTCTGGTTCTGGTGTGTGTTACCTATTTCTTCTTTGTAGTTAATCTCTTTGAGTATTTTCTCTAGTGCTGGTTTTGAAGACATAAATTCCTTCAGTTTCTGTTTGTCATGGAAGCTTCTTATTTTTCCATCTAATTTGATAGAAAGTTTTGCTGGGTAGAAAATTTTTGGCTGGAAGTTATTTTCTTTCAGAGTTTGAAATATGTTACTCCAAGCCCTTCTGGCTCTCATGACTTGGTTTGGGAAGTCTGGAGTGATTCTAATTGGTTTGCCTCTGAATGTCACTTGGCCCTTTGTTTTTGTTGCCTTTAAGATTCTCTGCTTGGCTTCCACAGTGGTCATTTTGACAATTATGTGGCGTGGGGATCCTCTTCTCAGATCCTGTCTAAAGGGAGTTCTATAAGTTTCCTGGATCTGTGTATCAACCTCTTGCTCTATGTTTGGAAAATTTTCTGCTATTACTTCCTTGAAGAGATTGTTGATCCCTTTGGTATCACCTTCTTTTCCCTCCTCTATTCCAATTATTCTTAGGTTAGCTCTCTTAAAATGGGCCCATATTTCTTCAATGTCAGATTCCTGCTGTCGGATATTTTTTTCTAGATTAGAAACTATGTGTTCATTTTTGGAATGATCATCTTCTAAGAGCGATATTCTGTTCTCCATGTGGTCTAATCGGTTGTTTGTGCTTTGAATTGAGGCCTTTACTTCATTAATTGCATCCTTTATCTCTTTTTGGCTCTCTCTGAGTTCTTTTCGAAGCACCTCTATTATTTTTACAGTTATTTTCCTGATTTGATCTTCTAGAAATCTCTGATTTTCTGTTTTATCGGGTTCTGATGTTGTGGGGTTGTGGGCATTCATTGCTCCAGTGTTATTCCTCTTTCCCATGATTTAGGAAGTTTGTGCCTTCTCTGGGTTCTTCCCTTGGGTCACTATGACTTCACTTAAGGTGCTCTGGATCTCGAGTCTGTAGTATCTCAGACCCCACTACTACTTTACTGGGTTGTATCACAGAGTCTCCGACCCAGGGAGTCAATAGAGGCTGCTTTAGACTATGGGGGGTGCCAGGTTGCACGTTCTCCTATGGTGTGATATCTCTGCCACCGCCACTCCCCCACTGGGTCAAGTCCCAGGAAGTACAGTACTGGGATTTCCCCTTTGTGGCCCACAATTTGACTCACTATTCTTGAGTTCGCAGATGTAGCTGTATTGGACTCGTTGAATTCCCTGCTGCTACTGCCGCCGGTGGCAATATGGCGCCACTGCCACGCCCTCGGCCGTGAGGCTGGCTTATTTCTTCTTGGTTTTGAATTCCACTTTGAGTTCTTGCAGCGTGTGCTGAGCCCAGCCACTGGGAGCTTTAGATGTTCCTTGCCCTGAAAAATCCCGCCTGGCTGTTCTGCAGCGGCTCACCTCGGCTTGCTGTAGCCGTCCGGTGAATTCGCCGCTGCCGCCGGCAGTATGGCGCTGCTGCCGCGTCCTCGGGCGTGAGGCCGGTGTATCTCCTCTGTGGCTCTGAGCTCTGTTCTCAGACCGCTTTCTCTCTGGAGCCTGGTGATTTTTTTTGTTTCTCTGGTGATGGTGTTTTCTGGCTATGAAAGGCGCTGATTTTGTGGTAATGGAGATTGGTTGTTAGCGGGGCTCTTAAGCCCCACTTTTCTCGGTCGCCATCTTCCCGGAAGTCTGTTTTTTATTTTGAAATATGGTCTCACTAAATTGCTGAGGGTCTCATTGTATTGCCAAGACTGGCCTTGAATCTGAAAACCTACCCCAGCCTCCCTAAAGTACTGGGATTACAAGTGTGTGCCACCATGCCTATCTAAGGAAATCTTAACAAGCAATTGTACAAGCAAAGAGGTGGTACTGACTGCCTTGGATCATGGTTTCTCAGCCTGAGTTTGCTCCCCAGAGGCATGTTTTCACAGCTTAGGATGGTGCTATTGCATTTAGTGGGTAGAAGCCAAGGATGCTTCTAAATATACTACAATGCCCCCCAAAGCAAAGAAGTATCTGGCCATTCTAAATTAGTACTGAAACTGAGAAATCTCAACTGAAATCAATAACATCTATGGTGCGTGTTCTCTGGGGCTGGACCCGATGACATCGAAACAAAGTATAGACTATGAGAGCCCAGAAGAGAAGAAATGAGTGTCAAAAGTTCTAGTTCTACCTCTAATGGTTTTCATACTGAGTCAGAAGTGGGAGGAAAGTGTGGGGATACATATATACATTTCAAAAACATAAGTCTTTGTTATCTATAACCCACCGTGGTGGTGATGAAAATCCCTTCCCCGTCCCTAATGAGAGTGCTAAGGAGCATGGTAACCATAACCCAAGAAAAGCCAGCTGTCCAGGGTGGAGAATGGGAGTTGAGAAAACTAACCCAGGACATCCAGTGCAAATCTTACATTAGCAGGAAGATCCAAGAAAAGTGTGCAGGAAGCAGGAAGATCTGACAGAAGCGGGCCAAGGCACAAACCTAGAGATGGCATCTGAAAAGATGCAGAAACTGTCCTGTACCTAACAGCACCTTCTTTGCCTAACAGTAAAGGTAATGAAATTATCCTCAGGTCAACAGAGACAGGAGGGATGTTTGGAATCACACTATCTTGAAAATTCCCCAGACCATAAGGCTGAACCACTTCCCTTGGGTTTGTGACTGTGTGTGTGTGTGTATGTGTGTGTGTGTGTGTGTGTGTGTGTGTGTGTGTATACAAGAGAGAGAGCAGGATAAAGACAGGGAAAGGTAGGATGAGTTAGAAGCTTACTCTGGCCCTAGGTAGCTAGGTAGACCTGGATGCCAAGCCTAGATCCTCTGTCCTGGCAGGGTGAACCTAATCAAGTCAACAGGGCTCACAGAGTCAGCATTTTCTCATTTCTAAAATAGAGGTAATATGTGGACTCAATACATAGTTATCCATGGAGATTAAATTCTTATGAACTGCTAAACACAGCAATAAGTCTATAAGACATGCCAACCAAATATTAGCTGGTCCATTGTGATTGCACCAAAAAAATGTTCAAGCGGATTGTGTTGTAGTTCTCAGCAGTAAACATGGAAAATAATTGACTGGCTGTCTTAGCAGGAGAAGCAAAGGGCCCATTGCAATCACCGGAGAACCTTGACTCTTTGCTCTTTCTCTAATAGTTTCTAACAGGACCCGATTACCAACACATGGGAACTTCAGGGCAAAGACCCAGGTCCCTGTGGCCATGTCTACATTAGGACCAAATATCCAAATAGCGAGGGTTCTCAAATAACTATACACAAACCCCCAAATTCAATATTCTAGCACTTTGGGCAGATAACAAAATCAGGAATACTTACTACTTGAGACAGAGATAATTCTCAGGGTATGAATTCAGTTCAGCTTATAGAGGTGGACAAGGCAGAGTTTCAGAGGCAGCAGATCAAGGAAAACCAGAAACCTGGTAATTGTCTCTGGGTCTTTCACCAGCCTTCCAGGTTTAACTTCAATCCACCCACTTCTTTGCATATCTTCTGAGAAGCCTGTCATCCAAGCTTCCATCTCAGCAGTGCTGCTATGAAGCACTGCAAGCTAGGTGGCTCAGCATGATAGAAATTTGTGGTCTCAGTTCTAGAGGCTGGAGGTCCAAATTAAGCTATGCATAAACCCATCCATACTGTTGAAGATGCTAGGGAAGGGTCTGTCTGAGGCCTCTCTCCAACATGCTGCTAGTACATTGGCTCCTGGCAGCATAACTCCAACCATTAAATGACATTCTCCCTGTTGCCACAAAATCAGTCTGTATAAGTCAATCTCCAGAGATTTGTATGTGTGGACTTATGTTAAATCTGGAAGATTTGAGGAAAGTTTGGTTATACAAAGGATGAAATGCTTCTACACACACACATACAAACACATATACACAGCCAAGCACTGCATAATGATGAATCACTTAATAAATTATATATACAACAATGGTTCTATAGGATTCTATCACCTAATGAGTGGTAGATTAGCTATCCTAGCTTGTGGAAATCCACTCTGTGGTGTTCACATGACAATGAAATCATCTAGTGACACATTCGTAAGAATATATTCCCATTGTCAAGCAAAGCAGAAATGGGTAGATAGGTAGGTAGATGTGTACAGGTGGTCCTTGACTTACAATAAAATTAAGGGCCATCTTAAGTTGAATATATTGTAAGCTAAAAAGGGACAGAGCACACCTAACCTGCAGAACATCATATTTTAACCTCCTTCAGACACATTCAGAGCACTTTCATTAGCCTAGAGTTGGGCATCACAAGACAGAACTAGATACCTAATTTTATTTCAGAAGAAGATCAAAATTTAAAGTACAATTTATATTGATTATGTATTGCCTTTGTACCACTTTAAAGTAAAAAAAAATTAAGTATAACCACTCCACGTTTAGGACCATCTGTATCCATCACACACACCACACACACACACACACACACACACACACACACACACACACTATATATATATATATATATATATATATATATATATATATATATTCTGTGTGTATGTTTATATCTATCTATCTATCTATCTATCTATCTATATCCTCTTGGTTCTATTTCTCTGGAGAACTCTAACATGTACATTAGTTTGAGTTATAGGCAAAACCCAAGGCATTCTTTCCTATTTTCCTCAAATTCACTAAGCATAACACAGGGTGCTCTGACATCAGGTGTAGGGCTGCCATTTCCACACATGCCAAGCAGTTGTGCAATGACACCTGCCAGGTGTCCTCCCCATCAATACAACTCGAAACTTTTTACCTGGAGATAGCATCAGATCCCACAGGCCGAGGGCTCGATCCCACAACAGTGTGTCCTGCTTCAGATGCCAATCCCCATCCCGGGTTGCTTCACCTGTGCTTCTGACCAGCTGTCTATACAGGTGTCACAACCTCCTTCCTGGGTGCCATTCATTTGCGAGAGGAGTTCACAGAACTCAGGGACACACTTTAATTATGTTTACCCACTTACTATAAAGGAAATTACAAGATGAATATCCCTAGCCAAAAGATCTAAAATCCAAGGTGCTCCAAAATCTGAAACTTTCTGATCACCAGTGGTGCTATGGTAGAAAGCCTCTGACCTCATTTGATGGTCCAGGTCAAAACAAAGGCACAGAGAAAACACTGCAGAAAATTTTCTTCAGTCTATGAGCATACAATGTACAGGAACACACATGAATTTTGTGTTTGGACTTGGGTCCCATACCCAAGACATCTCATTATATAAATGCAAATATTTCTGCCTCTGAGAAAAATCTGCAATCTGAAACACTTTTGGTCCTAAGCATTTTGAATAAGGAATATTCAATCTGTACACTTTTGCTACAAACAAATAGCACAATAGAAGACATGCCTAAGGCCCAGCACGTGGAAAGGGGCATGGAATTCCCATGCTTTCTCTACTACCGCCCACTTACCTCCACTACTACTGGGCAACTCTCCAATTCCTGCCCTTTGGGGGTTTAATGAAGATTCCATTAAATAGGAATGATTCATTAAATCATTGGCTATTAGTTATCAACTCAGCCTTTAGCCCTTTCCCCTTTTCAAGAAACAGAAAGGTGAGACTAAAAGTCTCAACCCTCTAATCCTGCCCTGGTCTTTTTGGTGACCTGTCCCTATCCTGAAGGTACCTAGGGGCTGCCAGCCATCGGCATACAAAACATGCTCTTCCCACTCCAGAGAATCCAGGGGCTTCAGGAGATGTGGGACAGAAAACAGAAAGAAAAACCTAAAATATTTGGCAGTATATATCTGTCTATCTATAATATATGATGTATACACCAATATGGAATATAGTATACACGAGAGAGAGAGAGAGAGAGACAGATGAAGGAATTAGCTCATTCCCTTATGAAGCTGTAAAGTCTGAAGCCTGTAGGTTGGGCAGCAGCCTGGGAACCCAGGAAATAGTCCATAGCTCTCGGAGCCACAGGCTGGAAACAGGCAGGGTTTGAGTGCCGTAGTCCCGAGCAGAATGCCTCCTCCTCTGTCTGCCCTTTTCCATTCCTGACCTTCTCCAGTCCATTCTCCGCATAGCAGCCGCAATGGATTTTAAAATGCAAACAGGATTATGTCATATTTCTTCTTGGATGTCTCAGCAATTCCCCCAGTGCTCATAAATTCCAAACCCTGAATAGTGCCTGGAGGCCAGGGCCCCATTTTTCCCAGGATGGTTCTGGTCTTGAGGTGCCTGCCTGGCTTCCGGTAGCACCTTTATCTCCAGACCTGTCCCGGGAAAAGGATAAAGCAATGCCATCCTACAGAAGGCCGGCGAGGTTTGGCACCTGTGGCCCTCCAGCCAGTCTCATGCCACTGTCCCTTCTCTTTACTGGGGCATGCAAAGCTGTCGGAGCTCCATCAGCTCCATTCCTCTCCTCTCCAGGCTTCCCTGGGCTCCTCCCTCTGCTGCGGACCCTTCTTTGCAAGTTTCACCCACTTAATAGCTTTGAATCTTCCTCTACTCTCAGCACCTCATTCTATTCCCCTTCCTTTCCAGAACGAGCTTTCTGAGTATTATTAGTCCGAGGCCTCCAAAGAAACCCGATGATAGGAGGGGTCTGCATGTTTCATCTGATAATGGAAGCTGAGAAGACCCGAGACCTGCAGTCAGCAAGCCGGCTGCCCAGGAGGGCCAATGTTTCATTTTGATACAGAGATGACCTTGACCCAACTCAAAAGTTTGGCAGGAGAAGCTTCCTCTTGCCCAGCTCTTCTGTTTTAGTTAGGCCTCTGACTGATTGGACAAGGCCCACCCTTACTAAGAAGGGCGATCTGCCTGACTCGGTCTACTGATTCAAATGTCAATCCCATCCAGAAACACCCTCTCAGACACACAGAATCATATTTGACCCAGTGTCCGGCTGCCCCATGGTCTAGTCAAGTTGACACTTAAAATTACCATCAATTGAGCTATTTCCAAGTTATATATATATATATATATATATATATATATATATATATATATATATAAATTTTTTTTAGGAGGCTAGCCTGGAGGATGCAAAATCAATAGCAGGGAGAAGATAGGAAGATGAGGTTGAATCCCTGGCATTAGATATCAGAGAGAAGGAAGTCAGCAACACCAAAAAACAGGGAGAAAGCCCAATGTTCTGAGTGAGATGGATCCTGACAAGCCTAGACTCATACCCGCGGGCTGATTAGTCTTCAGCCCAAGCCATTTGGAGGTGATCTCCTAGCAGAGCCTGGGTGTTATATGATGACCAGGAGGAGGGCGGACGGCAGGGTTCCCTGCAGTCTTCCTGTGTGGCTGATTTATCGACTGGAGGTGGCTGCGGGCATACTGTCCACTTGCAGCCTCCACCCTTCCCTCGCCCCCCTCCACGCTCCCCGCCCCTTCTATCTGTCTCCACTCTCTCCTTCCTCCTTCCATCCTTTTCTTCTTTCCATTTTGACTCTGTAATTTCATTCAGACAAAGTTCTGGGAGACTAAAACCTGAGGGTCTGATTTCCCCAAATCTCTAGCCAGAAAATCTGAGTTGTTTTTATATCCTCCTTAAGCACCCAGCTCTTCCTGGAACCTGGAACCTGGAAATTTTCCTCTGACATCTGTTTCTCACAGCTGGAAGTCCCAGACCCTTCCCTTCTGCATTCTAATGGCAGCTAATAGTCAGCACCCTGGTTTCCAGCACCGTATTATCATCTTCCTCTCCTAACTCTCAGCCCACCCCTTCGCTTCTTTGACAGAATTACATACTCCCAGCAAATCCATCTCCTCAATTTGCTGGCCTCCCTTTTCTTCTCCAGCACCTACCATGGCTCCCTCTTGCCCAGTCCATCATGTCTGATGTTTTCCATGTTTGGACTGCCACCTCCCTTTTTAGCACAATCTGCCACCAGGACCAGGCAGGTGGGGTCTGCCGTAGACTGAGTTACTCAGGTTCTTCTCTGCCTGGTCTCAGCTAGGTCTCCAGGCCTTCACTTGCCACCCCCTAGAACTCGCTTTCCTCCGCTCCTCTGCTTAGCCAGATCCTCTTTACCCACAGGGACACGGGGCCTGAAGAACTGCTAGAAGATGCTAGTCTCTTCCACAGAGCCTGATGCTCACAAAAGACCAGGCAGGGGTGAGGCAGCCCAGAGCCCAGCCCCTATTTGGGTGTGGAAACAGGCAGGCTTTAGGGCACCACCTGCTATCGCCCTCCCCGCCACTTGGAGGGAAGTGGAGCTGCCTGAAGACTCCCAGGTCTCTCCATCCTGTGAGACGTGCGTTTCTGGCCTTGGCTAAATCGCGTGGCTGTGACGCAGCAGGATCACACATGTGCTGCCGTGAGACGTGAAATCAGAGCCAGGCGGGACCTCCCCTGAGAAAGGCTGCCTAGAACTCGTAAAACCCTTAAATGAATAGCTTAGAGGCACAGGGCTGCCTTGGCTTGGGGTTAATTGGGTCAGGTACAAAGAGTTTTATGTTCATAACTTACTGTCCATCTTACTCCTCCTGATTTTCTGAAAGTTACTTTTTCTCCAGCGCAAATTTGTAGCTGCTTTTTTTGACAGTGACCAGTCTGAAGCTGAAGCCTTTTCAGCTGTTCAGAACACGTAACTTGCTCAATACCTACCAGATTTTTCCTCTCTGATGTATCCATTTCAGATAGGTCATAAAGGATTTGGAAGGTTTGGTGTATGTGTGCATGTGTTCATGTGTTTCTAAGTTCTTTTCTATGCAAAAAAAAAAAAAATTGCTCCAAATATATTTGTTGCTTTGCTCTTTTCAAGCCTCAATTTTTTTTTCTTTTCTCACTGTCTGTTCCCTAGATACATTATCTACTATGACTCTAATCTCAATTTTTTAGGATTAAGCTATAAACCAGAGACCGGTGGCTAACACCCTAGACCCTGTGTTCATGTACACAGCAGTCCAAATGCCTAGCTCTGAGACTCGAAATCCGCCATCCCACCTCACTAAACCTTAGTTTCTACATCTGGAGCTTGGTTCTGACTATAGGTCATGGCTTCTGTGTATCTTTAATGAGATAATGTGTACAAAGTGCTACCATATGCTAGGCAAATAGCTGATACTCTATTATCCCAGAATCCTCACTAGAACAGTGGTTAAAAACACAGATTTTGGAGCAAGACTGCCCAGGTTCAATCTCAACTGGTATGGTTTGGAAATAGAATATTCTCTGGAAGAGCTTATGTATTGTCAAAAAATGTTCAGAGATGATATAATTGAATCATGAGGGTTCTAATCTCATTAGTGGATAAATCCATGGATGGATTTATGGATTTATTGGGTGGTAACCTAGGCAGTTAGGGTATGGCTAGAGGAAGTGGATCACTATGGGTGTGGCTTGGAGATTATATATTCCTCTTTCCCTCTCCCTCTTCCTCTCTCTCCTCCCATGCCTCCCTCCCTCTCCTTCATGTCCCCCTTCCCTGAGCTCCAATGACATGACTCAGATTCACATGGACTGAAACCTCCAGAACTGTGAGCCAATATATCTTTCTTCCTCTAAGTTGTGGCCATCAAGTCTCTTGGTTCCTAGCAGTGAGAAAGCTAGCTGACACACAGCTCTACCTTGGGCAAGCTGGAGAGGCTCCCTAAACCTCATTTCATTTCTTGGGTTGTAAAATGGAGATCATAATTGTAGTGCCCCATCAGATTGTGATGAGGATTAAATGAGCCGATATGTGAGAACCTCTTAGCCTCATACCCAGCACAGAGCAAGCAATCAAAAAAGCATTAGCTATTAAAATTATGGGAAAGTAGTAAAAAGAGTTCCTAGCTGCAAAGCTGTCACTTTCTAAATAACCTATTCATAATAAAATCAACTTTTCTCCTGAAATGAAGCATCCCATCTCACAATTCTAATTGTTCTAGCCCTCTGTCTTGCCTGGGCACCTGAGAAGGGCTGGCAGGAGGCAGGACAGAATGGAATGCTAGGAAATGTCAGGGAAGAAGCTGCAGACTCCACCATCCACTGCTTAATGATGAGGGTGACCCAAATTAGTTCCAGCCTGGGCTGGATGACAAATGGCAAGCGCATCCTGCCCTCCTGGTGCAGCTAAATGGCCTCACACTTGCAGTGAAGAACAAACTGACAGAACCTACAGAAAGACAAGAGGAGCATCACAGTAAGAAATAAAAATGAGACCCCAAGATACCCTGGAAGAAAAGATTGAAGCACTTCTGTGGCTGACTTGCCAGGTCCTGGGTCCTACCATGATGCACTCTGGGAGATACCCTGCAGCCTTTCAGTAATATCTCCATTATGCTGGAGCTGGTCAGAGCAATTCTCTTCCTTGTGGACAGAGCCTCAGTGAATCCAGACTCGAATGTATTTAGAAGGACCATGCTGCTGCTTATAGTTTGGATATGATTTGTCACCCAAGGGTTTCTGTGCTGGAACCTTGGTCCCTAGAGTGTTGATGTTAAGAGAAGGTGGGGCCTTTAAGATGTGGGATTTAGCAGGATGTCCTTAGATCATGGGGCGGGGCGGGGGGCCCTCAGAAGCAATGAAGGTAGTTCTTAGAGAATCTCTGAGTTAATTCTCGTGAGAGCAAGTTGTTACAGAAGTCTCAGCCTGACCCTGAACCTCTCTCTATGGCTTCATTTCTCACAATGTGATATCGCTCTCCCATGTGCTCCTGAAACTGTAGAGCCATCTGCCATGAAGCCCTTCCCACAGCAAAGTTAATGCCAGTGGCATGCTCTTTATCCTCTGGAATCATGAGCTCAAAAAACCTCTTTTCTTTATAAGCCACCCAGCCTCTGGTATCTCATTACACTAACAGAAAAAATATTAATACATTTGGTATCTCGTCAATACTTATACATATTGAAGCTACTCAGAAAACACACTTTCAGTGAATGGGGTGTCACAGCACTAGCACAAACGCGTGCGCTCACAAACACGAAGCAGAAATGACATGGGGAAACACATGTTTCAAATTTTCCTGACCAAAAACAACATTCTATAAGAGTTTCTTTCTCATTGCTTACTCCAGACTCTAGAAAAACCTCTAGACATCCCTGTTATTTCTAGATCTGGCATTTGCTTCAATGGAGGTAACGTGTGAGCCTTATTCCAACCTCCCCTCAAAGAAGAAATCCAAGAGGGGCAAAGCTAGGAAACAATACAAAGTGACCGTTTTAAAAACATTTACGAGCCGGGCGTGGTGGCGCACGCTTGTAATCCCCGTGCTTGGGAGGCGGAGACAGGAGGATCGCGCAGGTTCGAAGCCAGCCGCGCGCGCTGGCTTAGGAGACCCTGTTTCTAAATAAAAATATAAAATAGGTCTGGGAGTGTAGCCCGGAGGTAGAAGGGCTTCCAGGAACCCCAGTACCACAAAATAAATAAAATAAAAATAAATAAATAAATAAAAACATTTAGTTCCTTGGATCTCTTCCCTCACTTCTCAGAACCAGAAAGTGACATTTATAAGAGAACCCCTGGGATGGCAGAGTCCCAGGATCAACTCCAACCAGGAGTAACACTCTAGAAATGACAAGGGTGGGGCTGGGGCAGCATGACACAACAAAAAGAGGCCTGGGTGGTGGCACATGCCTGTGATCTCAGTACTTGGGAGGCTGAGACAGGGGAATCACAGGTTCAAGCCCAGCCTCAGCAACTTAGCAAGATCCAGTTTCAAAATTAAAATTAAATAGGGGCAGGGAGTATAACTTAGAGGTAGAATGCCTCTGAATTTAATTCTCAATATTAACAACAAAACAAAACAAACAAACAAGAAATTGGATGAGTCTCCAGCTCAGATAGATGGAGTGTAAGGACTTTTTTTTTTTTTTTGGCAGTACTGGGGATGGAACCTAAGAGCATTCTACCTCTGAGTAACATCCCCTGCCCTATTTTTTATTCTTTATTTTGAAACAGGGTCTCACTTAGTTGCAAGGGCCTCACTAAGTAGCTGAAGCTTCTGCAAAACACTATCCTCCTGTTTCAGCCTCCCAAATGCTGATATTACAAGCATGTGCCACTGTACCTGGTAAGTTGTGGGGACTTTGAATTAGTTCTGAGTCAGATACAGACCCTCATTTTAGTGAAATATAATCTGAAATCCACAGAGAGAGAGAGAGAGAGAGAGAGAGAGAGAGAGAGAGAGAGCAAGGACCCTCACTATAAAAACAGGTGACCCACACTCAGAGTCCTCCCTTCCTTCCTTCCTTCCTTCCTTCCCTTCTCTTCCCTTCCCTTCCCTTCCCTTCCCTTCCCTTCCCTTCCCTTCCCTTCCCTTCCTCTCTTTCTCTTTCTCTCTCTTTTCTACTGAACCTAGGACTTTTCTACTTCTAAGCTACACCATCGACTCCTTTTACTTATTTATTTTTTATTTTGAAACAGGGTCTCACTAAGTTGCTGAAGTTGGTCTCGAACTTGTGATCATACTATCTCAGTTCCCAAGCCCTGAGATTACAGACATGTACCACCATACCTAGCAGGAACTCTTACCTATGCTGGATGCTGGAAAGAAAACACCTTTTCCTGACTCAGAAGCACCCAGCACACACTCCCAAGGCCCGTGATTTTAGTCATGGGAAGAGACGCTGAAACTACCACATTGTTTATCTCCAAGCCATTATGCAATGTGCTTCCCACTATTTTTAAGTTTTCTGCCCCCTTCCCCTCCCCAGGCTCGCCTTTCCCCTACTTTAGCTCCTTATAGCTCAGCTCTTGTGTAGTTCAACTATTTTCAGTTTGGGGTTGAAGGGTCTAGACAGGAACCAAGAAATGCACAGTCTGCATATGGGTCCCGGCTGGGCTTCGTAGTTTTTCTGAACAAGCAGAGGCACGGGAAGGATTAATGGAGAAACTGTAATTCCGTGAAATAAGGCATCTCTAACACAAGCACTGGGGCCAATACATAGTATTGCTCAATATGTTGTCAAAAAAAAACAATATTAGAATTTTCTTTAGACATTAAGTCTATTGGCTTTTCTTCCTTTTTTTTCTTTTTTTAATTCTTAATAAAATATTCTGGAATTATGGCCAATCTCTCAGCTACTTAAAAACAAAATAGAAAAGTCAATCCAGTCTTATTTTGGTGGGATTCCCCAGCCCCTGAGACAGTTCTGACATACACCTCCCCAGTAGTTTTCTGTAGCTACATAAACCCACAATCACAGAATCTCAGTGGCATAGAGCAATAAGCACTTATTCAGCACCTGGGCTGGAGGTCAGCTGATCTCATCCTCCTCTGGTATCAGCAAGCTATTCTGAGTATATCTTTCGCATAATGATGGTAGATACTCGAGAACACACAACTGAGTACACAAACATGTTTCTAGCCTCTGCACATCCTACACCCTAAGATCCCATTGGCTAAAACAATCCAGGTGATTATTCATACCCACAGTCAAGTGTGAGCTCTCTTTCCCTCTATGTGAACAAAACTTGAGAAGGTGGGTTGTTCTATCACCCCAAGTCCTGGAACATGAGTAACAAACAGTAACAAACAGAGTTTGCAGCTACAGTTTCCATCAGTAATCACAAGGCACAGGGGAGAAGCTTTTGTTTTTTTAGAGCATTGAGATCTCAGGGCTTTTTGTTATTGCAACAAAACTTAACCTGTACCTGATAGGTAAATAAACACCAATTTAAGTATTTGAACTAATATTGCTTTTTATCAGTGACTACCTAATATACAATAATAATCACTAATACCATCTGGGCAGATGAGGTAAAACATGAGGATATAGTAAAAAATGTTTTGTATCTGTGAACATTTTATAAACATTTTACAGCAACGAGTGCTCGTCAAACTGAATAATATCAATCTTGCCTTCTCAACATAGTTTTGAGATCTTCAGGGAAAGCAGGTTTTCTCTGAGTTCATAAAAGTCTTAGATATTCCTAGCAAATGTCTACCATATTATTGGGTTCCTTACTAGTTCTTCAAGAATTCTTGCTGAATTGTAGTTAATGGATGATCAAGAAAAGAGCTTTGTAATGCAGAATTCCATTTTTTTACTGGTCTTCACAATAATGAAAATTCCCCTGTCAAAACTTTAGAAGCAAAATTGCTCCCCTTTATAGGAGACGAGACCCAAGAGCTTTTAGCAGCCAATATTAGTTCCTGAGGCAGGTGTAAGAGGATGGATGGGGGTCAGGGTGGACTGCCCCTGTAGCCAGGGATGAGAGATGGAAGTAAATCTTGAACATGATCACTACAGAAGCTGAGAAAGAGCCTATTAATGTCATGTAATGAATTTCAAAAAGATACAGTTGCACTTAGGGTATTTAAACCTTGGAGGTTCAAACTAAATCATACTTGTCACATGCACACAGTGTCACTAATGAGCTTATGTAAATATTTAATCTTGCCTATTTGCATTACTCAGCCTCGCCTACTGCACCTGCCTCTTCCTTCAGCCTTCTCTAACACCACAGTCAGCCTCATGGGCTGCTTTGGTTTCTGGAATGCACCATGCGCTTATGCCTCTATCCCTGGCATAAGCATCGTCCTCCATCTGGACTCTCACCTCACATTCCTTCTTCTACCCACTAACATCTACACACCCTTCATGACTCAGTTCAAATATATATATATATTAAAACCATGCAGGAGTCGGGCGTGGTGGTGCACGCTTGTAATCCCAGCACTTGGTGGCTGAGACAGGAGGATCGCACAGGTTCGAGACCAGCCTCAGCTACTTAGCGAGGCTCTCAGCAACTTAATGAGACCCCATTTCCAAGTAAAATATAAAATAGGTCTGGGAGTATAGCCTGGAGGTAGAAAAGCCCCTGGATTCCACCCCCAGTACCAAAAAAAAAAAAAAAAAAAAATGCAGGATGAGACCAGAGGATCATGGTTCTCAGCCAGCATCAGCTACTACTTAATGAGGCCCTCTGCGAAGTAGTAAGACCTTGGATCTTAGGGTGTAGGATGTGCAGAGGCTAGAAACATGTTTGTGTACTCAATTGTGTGCTCTTGAGTATCTACCATCATTATGAGAAAGATATACTCAGAATAGCTTGCTGATAACCAGAGGAGGATGTTTCAAAATAAAGAATAAAAACTAGGGTAGTGGATATAGCTCGAAGGTCAAATGCCCCTGAGTTCCATCCCCAGACCCTCAAAAAAAAAAAAAAAATGCAGGAAACATATACCACTTCTTCACTTTAACATAAATTTTAGTCTCCTCCTCTATGTCTTCATGACATCTTACTAGATTATATAATTCTGGGTACCTCATCTATTTATTATTCAACAAAGACAGGAAATATTACTGTGTCTATCATGGGGCCAAGTGCTGACATTACAGAAACTAACGAGAAATTTTATTTTTAAGCTTGGCATGGTGGTACATGTTTGTAATCCCAGTACTTAGGAGGCTGAGACAGGAGGATTGCAGATTCATGGCCAGCCTCAGCTACTTAGTGAGGCCCTCTGCAACTTAATGAGATCCTGTTTCAAAATAAAGAATAAAAAATAGGACTGGGAGTGTACCTCAGAAGTAGAATGCCCCTGGATTCAATCCCCAGTTCTGCAAAAAGAAAGAAAGAAAGAGAGAGAGAGAGAGAAAGAGAGAGAGAGAGAGAGAGAGAGAGAGAGAGAGAAATCTTATTTGTGAATTCATTGATGCAATAGCATTGTTTATTTTTTAACATCTAAGCATCATGCATTTGTGGCCTTAAATAAATACATGATATATTTTCTTTATATTTGCATCCATACTTTGTTTCTGCCTATAATCATCAGGGATGTTATATTTGTATTTTGGGGGTTTTTTTGGTGGTGATGGTGGTTGTTGTTGTTGTTGTTGTTGTTTTTGGTGGTACTGGGTTTCCTGGAAACCCTTCTACCTCTGGGCTACACCCCCAGACCTATTTTATACTTTTTTATTTGGAAACAGGGTCTCTTAAGCCAGCATGGCTGGCTTCAAACCTGCGCGATCCTCCTGTCTCCGCCTCCCAAGCACGGGGATTACAAGCATGCGCCACCACGTCTGGCGTAGGGATGTTATATTTGGAAGTAACAAAAATGCAGTTCATACTGGCTTAGTCACAGAAAGGAAAATATTGGCTCATGGATCCCAGGAAAGGTTGACCATTCAAACTAGAGGAAGATCAAGGCCTACTTTTAGGAACAGTAACAATAACCATGCCAGATGTTCTGGTCACTGATGACAGACTGCTGATCATTGTGGATTAAAAGATTAAAAAGTTCCGGGGAAGGACTTTCTGATCTGCTGAATTCAGACCACTTGCTGAAAGCCAGGGCTACCCAGTGTTATTAGAAAATTAGAGAATGACCATTGCCTATATTGTCTCAGATGTCCACCCACACATGGCTAAAAAGGCTTGCGTGATAAAGTAATATTTCTCATGAGAAAAGTGGGATGCTAAACAGATAGTCACAGTTTTCTAAGCTACTGATTCTGCAACTCGGAATTCTTCATAGGTCTAATGTGTTTAGAGCGTCATGCTAGAATAGACTGGAACAAAGAAACAAATGGCATGCAATTCCTATCTGATAATCTGGTAGGGGAGGCTAGAGAGGCAATTTGTCATAGTGATTAGAAACTTGGGTTCTGAGACCAAATTGTCAGAGGACTCTCCCAGATAAATGATTTAGATAGCTATGACCTTGGACTTCTGATCACAGTCTCCTCATCTGCAAAATGGGGATAATGATCAAATCTATCTCAAGGAACAGCTGTGGTGCTTAATGAAACACAGGTGAAGCCTATAGCCGAGCCTGGTATGGAATAAGTACTCTACACAATGTTAGCTATGATTTTCTGCCTGGTCATAAATAAGGGCAGAAGGAATTATGTTTTGATATGTCAATACATAAAAGTAAAGATGCAGCTGGGCGTGGTGGCGCACCCTTGTGATCCCAGCATTTGGGAGGCTGAGACAGGAGGATCGCGGTTGACCAACTCAGTGAGACCCTGTTTCAAATAAAGAATAAAAAATAGGGCTGGGGGTGTAGCTCAGAGGTAGAATGCCCCTGGGTTCCATCCCCAGTACCCCCCCCCCACACACACACACAAAGTAAAAATGCTAAAGAACTCAGACAATTAACACTGACTATGGGACCCAGAGAAGGCATTGCAGTGGAAGAGGAAATTGATTTAATCCTGACATTTTAATAGAAGGGACAACAGATTAGTAGCATTTAAGAAAGACAGAAGTACAGGCATGCACTGTACTCCCAGCTACTGGGAGGCTAAGAGGATGTTCTCTTGAGCCCATGAGTTTATGACCAATCTGAGCAACATATGGAGATCCAGAAGACAGGGAGGGAGGAAAGAAAGGAGGAAGGGAGGGAGGAAGGAAGGAAGGTCTACCGTAGGAAGAAAAAATCGCATGGGCCAAAATAAAGAGATATAAAATGATCCGTGGCATCCAGAAGATCCAGACATTTTCATGTGTGCAGCGTTTCTAAGAACCTAAAATTCACAGATACATGAGGTTGGGAATATGTCTGGAAAGGAAGTTTGGATGAAACTGTGAAGGGATCAGATGCCAAGCTAAGGGATTTGGACTTCATTCAACAGACAATGGGGAGTCCTTGGAGGTTTCGGAGCTGAGAACCGAATGACAAGGTGTCACGCACATTAGTCACTGAATAAAGACTTTTATTAGAGCCTCAGTGGCTACAAAAATAAATTAGAACTCCCTTTCACTCTCCTTTATAGTCCCATTTTTGTTAGAGAAATATTTCTCTATCATCAGAAAATAGCATCACAAGGGCTATTATAAATGGCAACCCGGGCTCAGGCTCAGCACTGGGGAGAATAGGGAAGAGGGGGCAATAGGTCTCTCACAAGAGGACAATGATTTCTCAGATTCATTCACTATTTACCACGCAGAACTCACCAGATCCAGTGTTAGGAAATACTCTGATGGTTCTAGAAAAGCTTAAAAATCTAGATTTTTAATGTAACATTCCTGCTTTTGCTTTGATGTTTTCATGTTCTCTAAAAGCATTTTTAAAACATTTTAGACTAAATAAAATATATCTGCGGATTAAATTTGTCCTAGGAATCATCAGGAATGAGACCCCTAGATTCCATTTGTTCCAGCAAAGAGATTATTCTGGATTCCTGGACACCTTTGATCATTCCACAATTTCTGTTGCAGGATTCAGAAATAAAAACCAAGAGAATAGAAAGCACAATAATGAATCCCAATAACTCAAAGAAGAGATTTTTAAGAGCTGAAAATTTCTAATGTAAAATAAGTAAATAAATAATTTAACAAGTTAAACAAATTAAAGATACAGACAGAGCTCTAAAACAGCCAGAAATGTTTTATTTACATTTAGACCATATGCCAGAAGCCTGATTCTAAATTCTGATTGCCATTTTCACTAACACTATTAAAAAAAAAAAGCTAAGATCCAATATAATGGAAAGAACTCAAACTTTGCAGCATGAGAAATATGAATTGAAATGACTTTAACAAAAATATTTATAAGCATATTGCTAGTAGCAGCTCATATCACTTATCTATTGCTAAATAATATGTAATGGTCAACTACGAGATATCAACCTCATATTGCAAGTATTATTTATCGCCTATGCACTCCTGGGGCTGGTGGGTCTTCTCGGCCGTGCCCGTGGTCCTTCGGGCTTTCTGGGTTCTATGTTGCTCAGCCTCATCCTTGCTCTCGCAGCCTAGCCTGCCCGTGTCCTTCTCTCCGTGATGACAGAGGTGCAAGAGAATCGGTAGAAACCTAGGAAGCCTCTTGCCCTGGGCTCACACCTGGCATACCATTGCTTCTTTTTATTAGCCAAACTAAACCACTTGCCAGAGGGTGTGGATGGAGGGAGGTGTGAAGAATGTCTACAATCTTCCCCACAAAGCAAAACTGGAAACAGCTCAGATGTCAACCGGCTTAGAGTGGAGAAATCTATAGAGTACAGTCCCAAAGTGAAATACATTGCAGCAATAAAGAAGATGAATACGACGTGGCCCAGCAACAGGGATCAATCTTACAGGCCCAGGGTTAAGAAAACGGAGGAAATCCCAGATGAGGAAGTACAGTATATATCTACGGCTGTGATGTTCCAAAAAGAGACAGAACTATATAGGTTATGGGTACTCAGATAGGGAGCAGAATCATAAAATGAATGAAGAAAAAGATTATTGGAAGAGTCACAATATTATCTTTATCTATTCTGGGTGTCCCATTCAGAAAAGAATCGGAGAGATGAGGCTTTCTAGATCTCGACCTGGATTATGATTTCTCAGGAAGTTGTTTTGTAATTATTTGTTTCAATGTGCATTTAGGAATTTTTCTGGATAAAGTTTCTATTTCAGTATCATTGACTTTTGAATTAATTTTGTATTGGCACATTGTTATTGTACATGACAGTGAGATTCAGTGATACCTTCATTCGTACACTAAGATCAGCTCTAAATCAAAATGAAAAGATAGAATAAAATTTACATGTGAAAAATATATAATTGGGAGGGAGCTGCATCATCTCTGAACATCTGTTTCTTCTTTGGTAACGGTAGGATGATAATAGCCCCATGAGGTTTGAACAAAGAGTAGATAAAACGGTGCCTAGGAGGGTATCTCTTTTAATATTAGTAGACTACTTGCAAGAAAAAAAAAAAATATATATATATATATCTTTGACATGCAGAAGAACCCAGAGACTGTGATCTTGAATCTTGTTTGCTATCTTGGTGATTGTATTTCCTCATTTTCCCCCAGGGGAAATAAAGCAGTGGAAGGACCCAAGCTCCAGACTCTACAATTAGGAGCACAAACACCATGTGCCCCGAGACCCACCTGGCACTTTCTCCTCAGGGTTCCTTCTGCCTCAGGCAGTGGTGGAGATGTGAAATTTTGGGGAAGTCCACCTAACACCAAATGTTTCGATGATTTCTCAACCTCACAGTGTCTGCCACTCTGGGAAGCATCTCACTGCATAAACAAGATTCATGCCAGCGGTTTACACTGGGCACTCACCGGTAACTCTGGGGTACTAACCCAAGAGTGGAGAGTAGTGTATGGCCTCAAGACCCATGGATCCTTCTAATCCTGCCAGAGGATGCTGGGTCTGGGCAGGAGGTCTACCCCTCCAGCAAATGGTTATCTTGAAACCCATCCTTCATACCCCCTCTTATCAGCAGAGGAATGTCAGAGGTTGTGGGATTAGCTGTGCAGGCATGTGGGAGATTAAGGGCTCTTTAGTCCCACACAAATCCTGCTCCTCTAAGACTACACAGATGCTATTCCTAAAAACCAACATTCTGAAGACCTTGCCGTTGACAAACCTATCCCAAGAGCTTTACCAGGACGTCAGCCAACAGCGACCTGCTATTATCACCCCTTTGTCACAGAAGAGAAACTGAGGCAGGGAGAGATGTCATGTTTTCAGTGCAGAAAATAGAGAAATTGACGTTTACTGTCAACCAAGGTCGCTGTACGATTTTTCCGGCTCACTTTGAGTACTTCATCTGCTTTCAAGTTTCCCTCCCTTGCTAGCAAGGGGGATGCTGGAATAATCACTTAGAACAGGTACAATCCCCTGAGCTCCCAGGGGCTGGGAAACCTTTCCCACCCCTCACCCTCCTCTGCCACAGCTGCAGGGGTCTGGTCCTTTCCACTTTATAGAGAAGGAGAATTCCAAAGAGAACCCTATGCTGGTTTATTTTTAATTGTTGACCTCCAAGGCCTTCTTTTTGCATCTGTTTATTAAATTGCGAGCTCAGCTGTGAAATGCCCTTTATGGTGTTGTTTTATTGGTGGGCCATTCAGGGACCCAGCGCCACACAAACAGGATAAATATTTTTCTTTGGCCCTGCACTCCCCACCCCCACGTTGGGGGCCACAGAACAAGGGGAGTGAGGATCGTTTGTTTATGAGCTCAGATTCATTCATTCCTTGGCGAGGAGCTGTGAAATGTAAACCTCACATTCCGCAGGACAATCCCAGAGCCAGCCTGGGCTCATTTGGAGGTGTGATGTTCCACTCAAAAGAAGGCTGTTAATTTTATTGACCGAATTTGGAAAATGGGAGCTCTGAAATTAAATAGAACCTTTGGAAAAGAAATGAACATCTTAGTTTCTGAAGACCTGGAAAGCAGTCACCTGTTTTTGTTTTGTCTCCCTCCCTACCCTCTAGGAAACTTCAAATGCCAGTGCTAGTCTCAAAAGACTTGATATCTTTAGGACAGATTTGTTAGTATTAATTATAGCCAACTTTAGAGTGCATTTATCTGTGTGCATTAAATATTTGTCCTCCTAGTCGAGCGTGATGGCCCAAGGTTGAAATCCCAGTATTTGGAGGCTGAGATATCACAACCTCACCTACTTAGTGAGGCCCTCTGCAACTTAGTGAGACCCTGTTTCAAAATGAAGAATAAAAGGTAGGGCTGGGAATGTAGCTCGGAGGTAGAATGCCCCTGCATTCGATCCCCAGTACCA
The DNA here is from genome assembly GCF_963383645.1 of Muscardinus avellanarius. Lineage (NCBI taxonomy): Eukaryota > Metazoa > Chordata > Mammalia > Rodentia > Gliridae > Muscardinus > Muscardinus avellanarius. The sequence continues at coordinate 34,286,836 of NC_137796.1, forward strand.
CAAATAAACACACACACACACACACACACACACACACACACACACGTTATACAGTGAAGAAGCCCTGAGTCAGCAGTGTAGATGGAGCCCAGGTTCACAGCCCGTCTGGATGGAGCCCTGGCTTGACCACTGCCCCTAAGACCTGGGCTCCTGAAGCACCTCTCTCCTGCCTTTTCCTCTGGAAAGTTAAATCTTAATGTTTTCTGTGCTTCAAAGACAACTTCAATTTTCATGCAACCATGGGCTGTAGATTCTTCATTTTCTCCATGCATAGAACAAGAAAAGAAATGTGAATGGCTAACAAATTTCAAAAGCCACATGTTGCCTTCACTCTCTCAGTCTGTGAGAGGATCCCATTATCAGGCACTGGGCCCCAAGGAGAAATAGCTTCAGCTCCAAAAGTCAGCCTTAGGGTTCTGGGCTCCCCACCCCATCCAATCTCCTTAGCCTGGCTGGGGAGGGCGGAGTGAGACCAACCACGGTAGCACAGCAGCATATTCGGGTCTAACTGGGCTGTTTACCCACCGCAAACCTTGAACTGGGCCACAGAAATGAATGGGCCCGTGTCAATATTTGGACTTTGAGAAGGCCCAGCTTATAATTGTTCAGACTCATCTCTGAATTGAGCTTTGAAACAGACATTTGCCGTGTCCCTCTGATGCCTCATTGTTTTCTTGGGGGAAAGGCTATTGGAGAGAGTTTCTTTAGAAGGGTTGCTGGGGACAGTAGAGAAAAAAAGAGAACAGATTCAGAATATCACAATTTGATATGGAGAGAAAAAAATGTAACCCGTGTTAACAAAAGCTCTGTCATCAAGAAACGTTATTGTTGTTGAATGGTAGGAACCATCTGGGTCTCTCTTAATGACGGGGCCCCTCTGTGGATGTACAGATGCTTCTTTTGTTATTGGCGCGATCTTGTAAATAGTTAAAATATTTACCAAGGCACCTCAGAGCTGGAGCTATCCCATTTTATTATTTATACCTTTTCAGAGGGACAAAAATGGAGGTGTCCACTAAACGTGATGGATTAGGCTTATAAACAGCCATTATGGCCGTCAAACCTCACATGTCAGCTTCCCCTTTGTGTCCGCGCATTTCTAAGCTAACCAGTGATCCATGCATAAGATAGAAGGTTAAGAATGCACACAGAGAAGAGGGTTGACTCCAAGCAAGATGTATCATCTACTGATTAGAAATACAGCTGTAGAAAGTGAGGGGGACGCTGGGCCAGGGGTGATAGAAAGGGGTGTGTGTGTGTGTGTGTGTGTGTGTGTGTGTAGGGAGAAGGGCTGGGGAGGTACAGAAGTCCCTGCAACCTGACACGCTGCATTTCAGGTCTCAATGGGAGGCTGAAACCTGCCAGGCCTCTACCTGCCAGTGTCCCTCAGCTGTGTTCTTAACTGACTACAGCTGGCTTTTGCTTTCCCAAGATAAAAATCAGGAAATGCAAAAATTAAATAGGATTTGAGAAGAAAAAGGATGGGCCCTGGGTAAGAGGGGGAAGGGTGAGCCAGCAGGTACCAAACTTGTTGACAGAGGGAGGGCCCATCTTGTTGTAATTAAGTTAAAAAATAAAAATCTTAAAATGGTGTAGGGGAGGGGCACCCCATGCTGCAGGTGATCTGGTGCAATGCCCAGAAGTTGGGCTGGGGGGACTGACTCCTGGTGGTGGTGAGACCAAAAATCCTAGAAAAAGTTAGAGTGAAAGAAACTGCTTTATAATTTGCAATGGGATTGCACTGTCAATCTAATTAATGAGAGGAAACAAAGTAACTTTTCTTGCAAGTAAATTATAATGTAAATTCAAATGTAAATTATATTATTGTTAGCCCTTTATCACTGCACATGTGTTGGAAACAGTTTGGGTGAAAAAGTGACTTCCATTAGATTTTTACCCTCAAGTCCCAGCTCCTTTAATCTCCCAGAGTTTGTTGCTGATTTCCTGCCTGCCACAAACTTAAGCCTGCAACTTAGTCCCTTGTTCTTTTTAAAAGGAAGCTGTGGAATTAATAGGCAAAGGAGCTCATGCTTGCTTTAGAAAAGATTAGGCACCCAGCAGCTGAAATATCATCCAGGAACTCTACACACAGATTGGAATTTTAATTTCAGTGAAATATTTCCTAGTCTTCTCCTCTAGAGAGTGTAATAAGAAAATTATGACCTAACTTATTTATATCTTTATATACTTATTTATTGTGAGTACTTGGATGAGGACTATAACAGATAGGAAAGTTATTTCTATATATTTCTCTAGTTTTGCAAATAGAAGAGAAAAGAACATTTGGAAATCACTAAGAACCTCAAAAACGTTCTTCTTAGGTTAGTAGTCCAGAAGCTGCTCCATTCTGAAGATCCCTCTTGTGATCTCTGGGACCTTTAACCATGTCCTGGAGAGAGGCCCCCTTCCATCCCCCTCCAGGCTGGTGTCTGCCACATTAGTATGCTGGTGTATCAGCTAATTTGCCTCTACAAATACTGGGATCTGAATCACACCACTGTTGTGTCCAGAGACTTAATTTCTCTCATCACTCTCATTGGAGAAAAAAAAGAAAAAGACACACACACACACACACACACACACACACACACACACTTCCTAAACAGCTTTCTTACTCAAGCTATGTTCACTAATATTAAAAGCCCAGTGATGACAATTTGGCTCAGTGGGAAGCATCTTTGACAAAATGAACACTCTTAAATCTCCCATAAGACAGTCACTTTTACAACAGCAAGTAATAATAACTCTTATCAGCCGACCCTCACATACAAACACAAAAGCCTAGCCGGGCTCACTGGACAGTTCCCTTGGCAAATTCTGAAAGCAAATATGCTAGCATGCCCCGCGCTGGATCCCTCCCCCACTTCATCTCTCCTGTTCATGAATTAATTAGAACTTTCAGTAAATCAGAAAAAGTTAACTAAGCAAAAAGAACTTGGAAAGCTTCTGAGAATTGCACCAAAATATTAATCATTTGGCTAGACACTGTTTTTGTTTATACAAAAATGAAAAGCATATATGTTATGCATCACAGAGTTCGTGGGACATATCAGGGCAGCTCAGAAGTACAGAATGACTCTCACGGTCCCCGTTCTCCTGATGTTCTCTCTCGTATTGCATTTGTCTTAGAAAAAAAAAAAAGACAACGAAAACCAAACAAAAACATAAAGCCTCCAGAAGGCTGTCTGCTGTCCTCTTAGACAGCCATGGACAACTTCTTTGAGAATGACTTTATTTTACTACCTTTATAAGAAATGAGGAAAGCTTGAGTTTTCATCAGTGTCCCTGTAAGGAGGCAGAGCAGCTGACCGGTCACCAGCGAAGAAAATTCCGAGTGAAGCTGTTAGATCTAGCAATTAAAAATACAAAAACACAGGGCATCGAGCTAAATTTAATTTCAGAAAATTAACAAATAAATTTTAGTGTAAGTCTGTTCTTAGGCAAAATTTAGGCCATCCCTATCACTTCTCTGACAACCTACTCAGAAAAGGTTTACGCCTGTAGACTTCAAGAGAGGTACTGATTCTAGGAATCTTGTTTCCTACTTTGAAATTTTAAATAATAATGCGAGTGATGAGTGATGTCATAGATGTCCAGATTGCTCAATGAGTCAAACCCTGATGGGGGCCAAGAAGGCACATGTCATTAAAGGATGTTACCGGCAACAGACCAGAGCTAATATGTAGCCTGACACACCAACTCTTTATCCTCCACAAACAAGCCTGTGAGGTAGAACATGCATTACCTCCATCTTACAGATGAGGAAACTGAGGCTACAAAACAGATACTTCTACTCAGTCTGGCTCTAGACCCTAAGAATCAAATAAAAATAACACCAAACCATCACATGGACAACTGAATTTTCAAGAAGACCTAAACTATACACATCCACTAAAGACTGACACGGCTGCTTCTCCATCTGCTCACCCTCACCCAGGCTACCCCCTTGCTTGGTTAGTGAATCCGACCATCTCCTGGGAGTCCAGGGAGGAGCAGGACCCGGAGGAGGACAGGACAACACAGGGCCTGGCGTTCCTGCTCCACCCACCCCATTCCTCCCAACCCACAGAAGCAGAGAGCAGTGAGGAACCCTGAAACTGCAGGCCCAAATGAGGAAAAAAGAAACTTTTTCTAATTTAAAGACCACCCAGGTGTGTGCTGGTCTGTCCCTATTTTAGGGTCTTTGCCTCTTGCTTTCTTGCAAGAAAAGAAACAGATGTGACCCATTCATCCACAATAGAGACAGAAGAGGGGAGGGTGCTGGGCAGCGGTGTGGGGGGAGCGCCAAGCTGTCTTGGGACTGCGAAGTCTATCTTGAAAGACAAGGACATTAACTTCCACAGGGTTTAAGCACATGGCTGTCACCTATCAAGTCAAGATTTAGCACTTATTAGGCCACCGGTATGTATATGCTCAGATGCATGAAAATGAAATAATACCACTGGAAGTCTTGGTGGTGCCTACAGATCAGTTTTAGGATGGGCCTGGCCTTGAGATTTTGGAGCCTGATCAGAAGAGTTTCAGTTAGTTAGAGTTCCTGGTGGCTGGAGTGGGGGTGGGGTGCTGGCTTCCCCTCACCTCCTCCCTGGATCTAGGTCAGCTTAGATTGTCCTGAACAATTATTCCCCAAAGTAGGGGGGGGAGGTCTTGTTCAACAAATCCTCAACTTCTGTCTCCTCCAGGGCTGCAGACCGTGGTCCCACTTATTGAGCCCTCCCTCTCCCCATCCTCTGCCTGGGAAGCTGTGGTTATGAGTCAATGATCAGACAGGGAAAGGGCAGGCTCACTATAGGGGAGGAGGATTCAGCCGGCTCTTGGCTTTGATGCTGGTTCTCTTACATCCTGAATGCATGAAAGGCTATGGGAGGGAGAGGAAGAAATATAAAAGCAGAGAGGAAGAAAATGTTATTAAATGTAAAAAAAAAAAAAAAGTTGAAGAAAGGGGGAAAGAAGTGCCTGGTTTGAAGTATTCTAAGTATCATCAACACATATCTCTGAGAGACAAAAGCTAGTTAAAAACTGCACCAAGATAAGGCATCTCCTTCAGTGACTCATCTTCCCAGGGAATAATGGCAAAGAGGCGTGTTTAGGAGGGGACTGATGTGCAAATAGCAGTGTCCGTGAAGCTGGGGTTAATTACAGGAAGGACTTCCAGAGTAATTGCCGAAAAACAACTCGGGCGCCAAGCCCTGCCTCCCAGGCTCGGAAGTCAGCTCTCTGCCATTTCAACAGGATCTGCAAACACCGTCCCAGAGGTGGGGGGTGGGGTGCTCCCCAAGTGGGTCCCTCAGAGGAGTATCATGCCCCTGGGGGTTCATCCAGCATCCCTATCACTTCAGTTCAGCCTCTAGAGATTCATCAGGTATCGAATCATTTTTAAAAAAGTATTTGGAAAATTAGCAAATTTCCCCCCCCAGGAGAGATAAGAAGCACCCCAAACCATCAGCTAAATCAAGTCTGCCTGGGGAGATTCCAGATGCATGACTCTAAATGATTGCATCAGGATGGATCCAGAGCGGCTTGGTCTTTGCATCGCTCCTCCTTTAAGAGAGTAAAGCATGCATTGTACCCACATGTGCAAGAACCACTCGTGATAATTAAGCCCAGAGACCCACCGCATTCTGCGAGGTTGGGGGAGAGCTGGCAACTGGTACAGGACACCTGAGCTACACAAGCAGGCTGGGAGGCACTTAGCATCATCCATAAAGAAAACCCTTCATTAAAAAGCACCCACCCACCAGCTCCCTGTGTAGTGTCAACCTGAGATGAACCGAAAGGATTTTGGAGGATGCCGAAAGAGCTCAGCCTCTGCGGCTCTTCTTGGAAGAAGTGGAGTGGAGGGCTTTCTCCAGATCTCCATGAGTATCTGTGGACAGCCCTGCCAAGGCAGGTCAGTAGAAAATGACAGGACACAGGCTTTGAGTCTCAAGGTCTCTGGCTGGTAATTAATTATAGGAAGAAGATGCAGGGAAACGGCAACGCTCTGACCCAGCCTGTTTCTTGCTCTTGTGCCAAGAAGATGGCCCGGGTGATGTCCCAGAGCGCCTCCCGCCCTCACACGGCATTCTCTGGAGCCCGGGTGCTCCAGAAACGGGTAATCTGACCTTGAGGTCAGGGACCCTATTTCACAGTCCTTTTTCACCTTGGATAATACCTTTACCCTAGTAAGAACGTCATAAATAAATATTTTGAGTAGCTCATTCACGCATGATTGGGCAAATGCTATACCTCTTCATCTGCTTATAATAAAAGATTTGTGGGTGGCTATTGGGAGTACTTCTTTTTCCTTTGATCCTATAGACTTGCTTCGGAAGAACAAATAAAAATAAATCATTGTAATAACTAACATTTATTGTGCCCGAACACATTGCACACTTTTCCCAATTACATCTCAAAATGCCCCTGTCTAGAAGCAGCTGTTATATCCCCCACTCTGCAGGAGAAGAAATGGAAACTCAGAAAGACCTAGCTGAGCTGCTGAGCTGCTGAGCAGGAAGATTGGATGCCAGGGCCAGCCCCTTCGATGCAGAGCACCTACGTGTAATCACTGTCCTCGCATGCATGGAGGGTCTTACTATAACCCTGTGCCTGGTGTGCTGAGGCAGCCAGCAAGTCATTGTCCTTGTCTGGATATAAAGTGCTCCTCCTGATTCAGGCAACTTCCTGTTTTATTTTTTTTAAATATTTATATTTGTTTTGTGGGTCTGGGGATAGAACCCAGAGGCATTTAACCTCCGAGCTACACCCCCTGCCCTATTTTATATTCTTTATTTTGAAACAGGGTCTCACTAAGTTGCGGAGGGTCTCACTAAGTAACTGAGGCTGTCCGCGAACCGCAATCCTCCAGTCTCAGCCTCCTGAATGCTGGGATTACAAGCGTGCGCCACCACTCCCGGCCTTCCTATTTTTTTTTTTTAATTTTTTCCAGACTGTTGTTTCAGGCTTCTGTGTCCATCCCTCAGTCCTCAAATCAAATGGACTGTCCTTGGGAAACCCTTCAGTACCCAGGGAGGCAAAACCAACCCCATTCTAGACGACACTCTTCAGGTGAGTTACATACGTATGTGATGATAAGATCCTGGGCTTTCTTTCCCTCTGTACTATAGGCCCCTTTGGAGTAAAGACTGTATCTGCCTTGTTCTTCACTGCACTCCCAGCAGTGTATCCCAGACTAGTGCCTGACATAAAGTCAATGCTCCAAAGCCTGGAAATGAGCAGATGCAGGAAATCAGTTTCCAGGCCATGGAGGAGAAGAGAGTCATCAGCCCGATCCCAGAGTGTGGCCCTCTAAGAACACCTGGAGCTTCAGAAGAGAACTCTTTTGACAGTGAAAAACGTACAAGCAGAACACCTTGGACATCTCTTGCTCTGGCAAGGAATGGCAATATCAGTCTAGTGGGGAATGAAGTGTCCTGTGGGTGCTCCCCAAGGACTATGACAGGGAGGGCTGCTCAGCCTGGCCTCTTTCTCACACTTGGTCACGTGCAGGTGGGACTCGGAAGTGTCTGGGATCACCAAGCCATGGGCTTTGGTAATTGAGTATCCCAGGCCTGTTTGGCAAGGAGGGGGACTGGCATTTGGGATGCACACAGAAACAGATCATAGCAACCAAGCATGCCCCGAGGAGGGGGGCGCCTTTCTGGTTGTACACAAGAGCCAATAATAAAAACACAATGAAGGGGCCTCCCTCCCAGCTGGTTGTGCACGCCCCATTCAGTTGGCTGGGATGACCGTCTCCCTTTCAAGTGGTCTCTCTTTCCCCTGCACCGCCTCCGCCTCGCTAGGCCCTTTAGTCACATACCAGACACGTCTCACAGAGCAGACCCGAAACTCCAGGTGGCAGAATCCCAGTTTCATATAAATTAGGCTTGGTAATGCTGTTCAGACACATTTTTTTTGTCTAAATCATGCAAAAATAGAACTTTCTCAGGGGCATAAATCTGGCCTAAATCTAAACCTGAATGTACAATTGACTGGTATAGTTTATAGTGCAAACATGGAATTATCTTGAAGTCTTCTACTTCCAAAGGGCACGGCCCATTTTTTTTACTCATCCTGAAAGAAATGATTTATTGGCCATCTTAGAAAAATGTGAAAGTTGAGGCATGGCAAAGGGACCAGATGCAAACTCTGATTCACCAGGAAAACACACCATGCTGCAAGCAGACAGACATGTACATCACGCTGCCCTGCGAAATGACATCTGGACACAAACCTCACTGCCATGTGCTAAGGGCGCAGATGTTTGGACATGTAGACTCCTTAAGGTAGAGATTTGTTCTGTTTTCCAAAGTAGAAAGCAAGAACAAAAAAAAAAAAAAAAAATAGGAGAGAAGAAAGTTGACAGCATTTTAAAAAAGTAATTTTACATCATAAAGTCAACAAAGCATCGAATGCCCTTTAAATAACCCCTCTGAACACTGCACATTAGGCATCATAATACAAGTATTGCTTTGGTGACAACAGTGAGAGACAGTTTCTTCAATAATTAATTTCTTCATTTATCCCCAACTCTTACTTTCAAAGTCATTCAGTCAATACGATGACCATGAAGTTCTGATGCTAGGCTAGGGAAGAATTGTCTTGGTTCTCACAAATTTTACACCAGGACCTGGGAGTGTGAGAATCCTCACTTACAGACAGTCACCATCAACCGGTACCTGTTCCCACTGTTCCACAGGATGGCCTTGGAGAAGTTAAAATGACAAGAAAAAAAACAAAAAAACACCAATATCTCTTCACACAAGTTGTTTAAATTCTCATGGCAGTTTGCCATCAAACTAGTTTTATTCAATTCGCAGTGACTTCAAAGACTGCAGAATGACAACCCGAGGGCTGCATTTCTCAAAATATATGTCAGCAGTAAGAAAGGGGAAAAATGTTTCCTTAGGTAGATATAAAAGAAAATGACACTAGGTACCTCAACCCTAATGTTTGCCAGAAGGTTTGATTTACCGATAAGCTATTTTTTTTAAAACAAAGCATGTTCTTAATTCTTATTCAATGACAGTTGAAAATTGGGCATTTTGGTATAAAAAGAAAGTACAAGGGGAAAAGAATTAGAAAAAAAGTAAATGAGAGCTGAACAGAGACCAGAGCAGGTCAAGGGCACAAGAGGAGTTGAAAACAGTTGGAAATCTTTTTTATAGTCTTATGGGGAATGAAGATAAAATATAGTCATCTTTAGTAAAATACAGCAGAAAATCAACTTGGCTTGGTACAATGTTCATACTACATGTACTCAGCAGGGAATGAGAATAAGAAATATCTGCTTAACTTACTACAACAGTGTCTTACATTAAAAACAAAAAAAAAATCTCAGCTCCCTTCTTGCCTTTCTAGCCAATTCCCATCAGGCACCATATTTTTAATCCTCAACCCTACCCCCAGCTGTCAACAGTGTAGAGCCTATACTCGACCCATAGGAACCAGCTTCTTTCTAGTCTCTCTCTCTCTCTCTCTCTCTCTCTCTCTCTCTCTCTCTCTCTCTCTCTCTCTCTCCCTCAGACCCAGGAGCATTCTACCTATGAGCTACACCTCCATCCCATTTTTTAAAATTTTGAAACAGGGTCTTACTAAGTTGCTGAGAGTCTCACTAAGTTGTTGAGACTGGCCTCAAACCTGCAACTCCCCTGTCTCAGCCTCTCAAGTACCGGCATCACAGGTGTACACTGCCATACGACTTTCTTCTCTTAACAAATATCTCCCCATTCTTCTGGTTTTAGACTAAACGTCACTTATTCGTTGCTATGACTTAAATGATTCTGGAAGAAAACTGAAAGATTCTTTGAGTATTGCGTCACATGGTCGTGTGTCTTTGATTTGAGCTTGAAGCAGAGGGACGGGGAATTTCTTCAAGACAGCAGTGGCCTTGCCCTCCCCTCAGCTTGTCATGTCTTGGTCTTTTAACTTAAGCTCCCTGCCAAAATAGCCATCCGAGTCCTGTCCTGGCTATTTCGGAATCCCTTGTACACATGACTAAAGAGAGATGCGCTCTCCAGGCAGAAGGGTCACTTTCTAAATCACTTGTGAAACTAGTGGTGCCTAATAGGAAAAAGGACCCGCTTTTTCATCCCTCCTGAAGTCTCAGTCAAGTTCCTAACCCCCTCTTTGTTTTACAAATAGATATAATGATGACACTAATATTAACGACCCTTTTGTCATGCTGTGAACATGAAATGAGAATGTGTGAATGAAAGTACCATGTCAACTTAAAATGATAACACAAGCCTCAGTAATGTATTGGCTGTGGTGACTAGTGAGCATTTACCGCGCTCCGGGAGCCACCTGTCACTCTGTACAGAGTATGTCACTTCATAAGCACAATTATCCTATAGTCAGGCGCTGACACTACACTCTTTTAATAGAGGAGGAAACGGAAACTCAGTGAGGTTGGAGAATTGTCCAAGATTATCAGCAGACCCAGATCTGACCCAAGTTCTTTTGAATGTTTCCAACAACATCATGGTTCTTAAAAATACAATACAAGCCAGGAGAGGTGGGGTGTGCCTATAATTCCAGTACTTCGGAGGCAGAGACAGGAGGATCACAAGTTTGAGGCCAGCTTTAGCAATTCAGCAAGACACTTAGCAAAATAGCAAGACCTTTCTTGTTTCAAAATAAAAAATAAAAGGACTGGGGTGTAGCTTGGAGGTAGAACAACCCTGGGTTCAATCTCTAGTACTATCAAAAGGAAAACAAAACAAAACATAATCACACAATGATAATTGCAGTAGTGGTTGAGATTATTATCTGTACTGATTCATATCTATATTATAAGCAAAGCTCTGTGTTAAGCATATATTTTAACCACAATTATGAGGTAGGACATTCTTATTTTCTCTTTTATTTATTTATATGACTGAAAGCATACATCTACTACTGCCCATTGTACAGTAGTAGACTCTAGTGTACCTTCCAGATTATTTAGTCCCACCAAACATATTATTGTCACCTCAGTTTTTCCATAAAATTTGATTAGACTCATGCCCATTTTTCTGACAAATACACTAGAAACAGAATAGTCAAGCAACTTACCTGAGATCCCACATCTGTGAGGAAGGACCTGGGTTGTGAATTCAGGCTCTAGGTGACTTCAGAACCCTCACGTTTGACCCAAAAGCCATATACATGTGGTTTGGCACTGTTCTCTAACTGCACTCTAGAAATTCCTAATACAGTTGTACTTTATGAATGGGCATCTATCCATTTAAGTCTGAATAACTTTTAAACAGTTCGGCTAAGTCCCAACTTCCCTTCAAACTTTTGGAGGAAAAACCCCACAAGGCTTTATTTTACACTCTGATGAATTTGTAAATATCCTTAGGATTACAGGCAATGACACCTTGTAATAACAGTTCTATTGTTTCTAGCTTCTTTTCTGCTTGACATGATTTCAGGGCCTGACAAGATTTCTTCCTATCAATCAGAATTTTTAAAAATGCTGCTTTGTGATAGTCTGTTTCAGAGGCTTTTGTGGATAATGTTCAGGTTGAGGGGAGGGATCTTTTTAATTAATATAACACGTAGCATTTGTTCAAAACTATTTGATTCAGATTTTTGTGATGTTTTGTAGAAATCCTGGACAAAATTTATTTTCTGGAAAAAAAAATTTTTTTAAATCTAGTCAGCATGTTACTAATGTAAATAAGTTTATAAGAGGGGCATACAAGTCCCTTAAGAGACCAAACTATTTTCAAGCAATTTAGAGACACCCTGTCATTAGGTTGGTGTGCTAATTACAAATCATTCTAATTGATTCAATAGTCTCCCAAAAGACTTCCATAATGCACTAGGCAAACACTTTATTAGCCAAGCTGAGTTACTGTAGGTTCTTAAAAGAAAGAAAGAAAAAAAAGACACACACACACACACACACACACACACACAGAGCTTTCTTGAAAACGATATCAAGTCAGAATTCTCGTTATTACAAAGGGCCCTTTCCTGAATTTATTCTCAGTGGGTGTTTGTTTCACTGTTTTGACTTCCTGCTTTTGTTTAATGAATGCTAATGGGACACAGAAAAGAGAAAATGGACTTGGTTTCTTTCCCTACATCCATCTTGTCTCCCTTTGTACAAAACATCTGTTGTTCATTCTTGACCAGGATCATTTTCCCCTTTTTTCTTTAACAATCCTGATGCCCCTCTTTTTGCGTATCTCTGCAGTCTGTCCAGGTAGATCATTTTCCCCTTTTTTCTTTAACAATCCTGATGCCCCTCTTTTTGCGTATCTCTGCAGTCTGTCCAGGTAGGTCAGCTCCTACCTTCCTGGAACCAGGACAGCCCATGAGCATGCTCTGTTTCTTGTTCCTAATGATGAAGTGAGATGTCCTGGTTGCACTAGAATTGCCCAGCTGGTAGGGTAAGAAGTGGGAAAAACTTCTCAGAAGTAAAACCAATACAGAAATTGAGACACAGAGGACTAAAGCAATAATTTTTCCCTTGAAGCTCTGCATTAGATGGTACCTGAAGTCATTGGAATCACTGATGTTTCTACCCCTTTAAATCAATATAATCTTTATTTTTTCTTCTTAACCTTCTTTATGTTGTATTTTTATTCACTTGCAAAAATTAAGTGAATTTTACTCACTCAATGAATCCCTTATATTAAAAAGAAATATTTTTAATTTGTATCATTTCATCTTCTTATATAAAGTTAACTTCCTTTTCTGAGTTCATTTAAATTAAAAATGCCAATATTTTATTTATACCACTCTTTTTGTGTGTGTGTGTGGTACTGGGATTCCTGGAAACCTTTCTACCTCCAGGGTACACTCCCAATACCTATTTTCTCATACTCTTTTATTTGGAAACAGGGTCTCTTAAGCCAGCACAGCTGGCTTTGAACCTGCGCAATCCTCCTGTCTCCGCCTCCCAAGCCTGGGGATTACAAGCGTGCGCCACCACGCCCGGCTTTATACCACTTTTCTATCTAAAAATTTATTAAACAAAATATTTCCCGTATCTGTATTGTCAATCATTTTAAGTTTTATTCTGAGTTTCCATCTACTCTCCAAATCTCTGGGAAAACCTTTTTAGTCTAGAAGTATCCCTTGATAACTCATACCATAGCATCCTCGATAAGCAGAAGGTTTGGGAAACAAAACCCAGAAAGCTCTGCAACAAACCATCTCAAAGCTAAGGAAACATAGAACCTACTTTCTGCCAAATGGAGAGAAGAGAATGATTCAATAATAAATATGAAGTGTAAGGAAAAAAATATAACTCAGGGCAAAGAAATACCCCCCTCTGCAGTTGCTTCCGAAAATTAACTTCAGCCCAACAATGAATGGCTTGAACATACAAAGTAGGCTACAAGCCAGGCGTGGTGGCGCACGCTTGTGATCCCAGCATGTGGGAGGCTGAGACCAGAGGATCGCGGTTCGCAGCCAGCCTCAGCTACTTAGTGAGGCCCTTTGCAACTTTGTGTGACCTGGTTTCAAAGTAAAGAATAAAAAATAGGGCAGGGGGTGTAGCTCGGAGGTCGAATGGCCCTGGGTTCCATCCCCAGACCCGCAAAAAAAAAAAAAAAAAAAAAAAAAAGTAGGCTACAGATTCTATTGAAGCAGTTGATGGCAATACCTTCAAGAGAAAGACAAGGCAATGAATTTTATTGTCAAGAATTTTATTGGAGTCTTGGGTCTGAGATCATAATGATTTTCTGTTTCTATATCTCAGCTTTGCCACCTATAAAGTATGGATGAGAACCCTACTTCTCCAAATACATAGAATAGATAAAAGAGCCCCTTCTCTACCTCTCTGTCCATGGCTTATGTAAAAATTGAATCCAATATTCAAACCAAATCTGCCTTCTAGATGGATTCCAGAGGAGCCACAGTTTGTAAAACTTTCTAGGCGATTGTGAAAAATGAGTAAGTTTTAAATGCTTTAAAAGGAGGCATTGATAGTTTTATTAAGCAAATGGCTCAAAAACTAGTCTATCTCCACTATAAAAATAACTATCCTGCCAAGTGTGGTGGTTACATGCCTGTAATCCCAGTATTTGAGAAATTGAGACCAGAGGACCACAGGTTTGAGGCTAGTGTGTAATAACAAGAACTTGTTTCCGAATAAAAAAGAAAAAAAGTGCTGGGGGTGTAGGAATTCAATCTCAGTACCAAAAATTATAAATAAATAAGCAAATAAATAAATGAATAGAATAGAATAGAATAAATGAATGAATGGATAACACTTCCCTGGTCCATCCTCTCACACCTGCCAAGATAAGGCCCTGGAGTGTGCCAATTCAACAGGTTTCACGGTGGGTGAAAACCGGTGCAGGGATTCAAAGATGATGCCCCAGAATACCCCTTGTTCCTGGACCTCAGGCTTCACTAAGTGAAGACTCCAGACTGCCTCAGGAAGCCCATTGTAGAAACCCAGGCTGGCCATGTTGGTGACCTACAGGGCCGAATTGGTTGGCTTGATCTTCTTCAAGAACATAAAATGATATGCTCTGGTTTCTACAAACAAGAAGTATCCAAGGATTTTATTGTTGCTATTGTTAAAGTGTGAAAGCATTTTTTTTAATTGATCTGCCTAAGGGGAAGCTGTTGACATTTTAGTCTAAAACATCAGGGATGCTCCCCCTAAGAAATTCTGGCCCAGGAAAGACCAGGGCTCTCTATCTGGGAGCAAAAAGCTCCGAGGACAGTTGTAAAGGTGGCAAAGCATTCAGTAAAAGAGAATCTTTGTTATCTAATGATTCTGTGTCCTGTAGTGATACGTGGTATGGATTCAGAAAGAGCACATCAAAAAGTTGAAAGAACTAACACAAATGTGTGTGCGGCATACCAGGTTTGGGGAAGGACATGGTTATTTCTGTTCCCTCTGTGTTCTCTTATCTGGTGGATCAATAGCAGTATCAATGTGATTATCACTAAAATACTCTGCTTGGCTTTGTTCAAGTCTAAAGGTTGTAGTCTATGGGCCTTACCAAACACACAGGTCTCATCTAAACACACACAGAATTCTAAGAAATTCCGGTAGTGACCTTCAGCACTCTGAATTCTTGAGGTTTCCCATTAAGATCCCCAACTCAGCTTCTGTTGACAGCAGTGTATACTTCAGCCCAGCAGTCTCGGTGGCTCCGAGTGGCCGGCCTCTAGACAGCAGCCCCTCCGCCACTGCATCCCATTGGCTATAGTGCATCTGCCTTGTGCACTTCTGTAGCCAGCTTAAATTTTGCATGCATTCACATCTCTGAACAGTCTGTAGTCATTCCCTTCTTCAGAACCCCTTTTTTGTAATTCTAGCATGAGTCCTTCTCAATAACCCATTGATGTGGGTAGGACCAACAAGATGGTCCCCACTGCACAGATGGGAAAATCAAGACCCAGGACAGGCACAAGATTTGCCCTGGATAAAAGAGCAACTTTTCCTACCAGGAGGACTAAATCAGACCACAGCTGGGTGCAGTGATGCATACCTATAATCCCAGTACTTGAGAGGCTGAGATAGGAGGATCACAGGTTTGAAGTTAGCCTCAGAAACTTAGTGAGACCCTATTTCAAAATAAACAATAAAAAATAAAAAGGGCTGGTGTATAGCTCAAAGGTAGAACTCTTCTGGGTTCAGTACCCAGTACCAAAATATATAAATAAACCAGATTACTATTTCCTGCCCCCACCCACCACCTCCTCCCCAACCTATTTCTAAATGAGCTGATTTCCCCAGCTCAGCTCAGGTGTTCCTGGCTTTGTGCGGCTGTAAAAGAATTGGATTTAGCTCTGTTTGGCTTCCCTGTTCGCTTCCTGACAGTGCTATTTAATGGACAAACAGTTTGTTTTATTTATCTGACAGGGTTTCTTCACATTGTTTCGGGTTATCAGCCCTCCCCTGCAGATCATATTACAGCTTGTGCCGTTCGACCCTCAGTAGGGTTCACTCTAAATCAGATCCTTATCATTACTGCAGTGATAAATAGAGAGGCCTGGAAGCCCACAGCCAGGTTATTTATTTAGTACCTCTGTGGATCATGTTTTATACAGCCGGGGCTTCGTGTCAGGCCTTTACAGATCCAGCTTAGGTTGCATTCAGGAACTAAAACCCAAAGCCCCTTAAATAATGTTAACTTAATAGCTGACGTTTTTATGAAATAAGTCTGTGAGGAGGGGGCAGAAGAGGGGACGACGCAGACAGAGAGCTGGAGGTGGATTGCTGTGTGTGTGTGTGTGTGTGTGTGTGTGTGTGTGTGTGTGTGAGAAAGCGGTGGAGTAAGGAAAGGAAAAAGCAGCTTTGATTTTCAGATTTATTCCAAACCAACAAGGAATATTTTGCTTTTACGTGAAGCCTCTTGAAGAAATGATGGGTCGAGGTGAATGCTTCCTGTGGAGGCGGCAGATTAGGACAAGGTTGTGGGGTTGTGT
Source organism: Muscardinus avellanarius (assembly GCF_963383645.1). Lineage (NCBI taxonomy): Eukaryota > Metazoa > Chordata > Mammalia > Rodentia > Gliridae > Muscardinus > Muscardinus avellanarius. Next base: position 34,303,207 of record NC_137796.1, read on the forward strand.
GATGAGTAGGGGCATTCTTTCTGGGACGCCCCTGGACAGAGCTGGCTGGTAAAGAGGGGAGAGAACGAGCCTCTTTTCATCCTGCTCCTCAAAGAAAAACTTCTGACATTAGCCACAAATGCAGTCACACACACACAATCAGTGTAAGCCTGTGCCTGTGCGTGTGTGTGAGTGTGCACACAAATGCTTTATTTTGCCAAAAGCCAACTAACATATGCAGCTTTTTTTTTTTTTTTTGCAACTGTCTCTTCCTTTTTGAATACAGCATAAGCTTCTCTTAATCTTCAAGGCCCTGTAGGGAAAGGAACCAACTACCTTCACAAAGTGGTAGCTTTTCCCTTCCAGAGTTCCCTTAGCCACTCTTGGAGTTTCTCCAGTTCAAATTGGAGGGAAGAGGTGCTGACTTGCTTAAATACCCCCCAGACTGGACTGCACCTTCCCATCTAGGCAGAAAAAATAGCCCGTTGACATGTCCTACAATTGGAATGTAAATTCTCTCTCATCTCCTAGATACCTGGGGCTGCCCCCATTTCTCTTTACTGTAATCTGCTTAGCTCGTGCATAGAATGACAAAAACAAAGAGTCTTTCTGTAAAAGAAAAGGAAAAGGAAAGAAAGTAGACTCTGTGCTCTCTTCCTTAGTCCTGGCTCAATTTTTGTTTCTGGGCCTCACGAATCATGCAGTCCATCTTTGTGTTTTGTTTATTAACCACCGAAACGATGGCACCGTTCCTGGTGTTAAGCCTTCAACCCGGGAGCTGGGGCACACATGGCGACACTTCCCAGACTTGCTATTTGAGAAAAGGCTGGGAGATCTCGATTGCTCTTTCCAAAACATGCCTCCAGTCTCTGACCAACACACGGATGCCAACTAAAACATGCAAGATGGTCTTCTGGCAGGGAGGGCACAAACCCCCTTGCCGAGTAGTGAAGAAGCTGGGAAGAAATATGCATGAAAACATTACAACACTACCAGAAGAGTGTGTAATATGGATTTCTGAAGGGAAGGAAGTTCCCAGAAAGACCAGGCTGGCATGTAACTAGTTACAAGTTTGGTTAGTTTTAGGAAGACTGGGAGGTACTCCAGGACCCAGGGCAGACAAAAAGACAAGCTCTGATAGGTGTGAGGGTTGAGTTCCTGGCCCTGCACCTACGAGACGTTGCAGCTTGTCTTGCCTGCTGCCAGACCATGCAGCAAAGACACCTGTTGTTGGGGGAAGGTAGTTGGAAGCTGGTTGCTCTGGTGGGGAAAGAAGCCATACTTGGAACCATGTAAAGAGAGAGAAAAGACCCTGATGTCATTTGACTTTGTAAATATCTAAAAATGATAGTGGTTATGGATACGGGAAAGCATTAAGTCATTGTCAAGCAATGCTTTCTCCAATCCCTATTAATTTTACTTAATAACTCTCAGAGAGGCATTTCCTTTGTGCCACGCACTGTTCTAAGCACTTTACAAGTATGAACTCATGAGGGCCTCATTACAACCCCATGAGCTAAGCACTTATATGTCATCACCATTTTATGGATCTAGAAATTGTGGCCCTGGGAGGTTAAGTAACTTACCTGAAGTCGCTTAGCTTCCACGTGGCATTCAAACCGAGGCGGCTTGGCTCAAGTCCATGGTCCCTCCCAGAGACTTCAGCCCCGAATCGCAGACACAAAGCACACGGCGTACATTGCCTTCCCAGGGTGAGCGCTCAGGATGGGCCAGGGCAGGTCTTGCTCTCCCTTTCAGAGTCTGTCCCTGTCACTAATGCCTTCACTCTTTGTTCCTAATCTTGGCCATCCCCTGCTTTGCTGTGGGAATGTCTGCTAGACATTTGTATTCTGCCACGCTAGCACTTATTTGTCAGCTAGCTAGGATGGCGGCCACTCCTAGTGTCTTCCATTCTTATCTGCTTTCCTGGTCCCCTGTTTTGTGTGGGCCATCTCACACCTGGGCTCCCCACACTCAGCCCCAGGGACCACTCGGCTCTTGAATCTTCCTCTTCCTGGTCATTCCTACCTTTGGCCTCCAACACCCACCTGCAGATAGCAACACAGCCACTGTCTGCCGAGTGACAGGTTGATATCCAGTGAGTGTGGGGGGGAACAAATGACGAACAGGGCTCTGCCAAGCGCCAGGACCCCACACCTGCTCTCTTGTGGCAAGCTCCCTCTTGAGACAATTATCCCAACACATTAATTCCTGAAAGAAGCAGCAGCCAGGAGTTCATTACTTAGAGTAGAAAACACATGAGGTTAAAAGTACCCCTTTCGTTGAGTCCCAAATGCAGTTTCTGCACAGAGTACAGACTCATTCCAGCTGGAAAGATTCCATCCTTGACATCTAAAAAGCTTTAGGCAAACCTTTGTGGAGAAAAAATGCTGGTTGAATACTGTTGGGAGAAAGTAATAAAATATAGAAATCTTATTACAAGCACATAAAAATGATATCAATCTGTAGCCAAAGACGAAAAAGAAATATGAAAGAGTTAGAATGGGTTATTATTGAGTGTTTGGAATTTGGATTTTTTAAAGTACCTGTTAATAGCTTTTGTCGTGTGTGTTTCCAGAGACGAGGAGAATAACAAAATATGAAAACAGAGACTGCACCATCATCCAAGGGATCCTGCTCAAAGCTGCCAGTCCTGAGCTGTTCTTCAAAAGTAGGCTGATCTCTTGACTAAGTTGCCCAAGTGATTGCCTCATTCCTAACCTCATAACAGCAAGGGTAGTCACACTGAGTTGATATGGTTTCTATAATTGGGTAACCTTTACAATTGGGTTCAAGGTGAGCATCCTGTGATGACATTTGGAAGGTATTTGGCATTTGAAGGACAGCTGAGTCAACATTGCATCTGATTGTTATTATAAACACATCAGATTGGTTGTGATAGAAAAAAATAAGACTACTAAAAATAAAAAGCTTATTCCAGTCAATCTAGTGACATAAATTGTCACCAAATAGTCAGTGAGCAGATTTTCTTATGTGTCGTTTGACATAATTTTTTTTTTTTGCTTAACCTAATGCCCAACATTGCTTAATAGTAATGCTCAACAATATTGTTGTTTTTTTTTTAGGAGCAATAGGATTTTAATAAACAGAACCCATCCCAAGCCATGACTAAGACAGTTGTACTTGCACCAAAACAGCATAGAAAACCAGGGTATGGTGGGAGGGCTCAAGGCAGGTGGGGGGCATGAGTAGGGGCGTGGGGGTGCAGGGCGCATCAGTCTTCAGGGAGAGGATTGTGCTTTAGCCCAGGGAAGAGGGGGAGGGGAAGACAAATGCACCAGAGGTCCATTCCCACTTTTTCCTGCTGCCCTCAGCACCCTGGAGACGCAGGCATCTGGGTGGATCCACCCTTTATTGCTGCCCACCAGCATTAAACACCCCAACCAAACACTAGCACCACTTGTGGATCCGGGGCAGGGAGAGGGCAGGAACAGGAACATTGCTTACAGAAAGATTCAACTAGAATCCATAGATGAATGATCCAATGAATATCTATTTGAGAATAAATTTTTAAATAACCATCTTATTATATTTGTACATAATTAACTGAGATTTTATCTAAATCATATAAATATGGACTGACTTTATAAAAGGAGAACCACCTGGAAGAAGATCTTGTGATATGGATAAGGGTGAGTGGTAAGTCTTTTATTTGAGAGGTGGTCTCTGGAATACCAGTAGAAAAGATGGGAATGACAAAAGCCAATCCATGGGCATTGCGGAGCACCATGGGCAATAGCAGTCAATGTCCACGTGGGAAAACGTGTTTCAGAGTTGACCCAGCTGCGGACTGGAACTGGAGAAATTAAATGCCCAGCACTAGCCAGGAGTGATGCCGCATCCCTGTAATCCCAGGACTTGAGAGGCCGAGACAGGAGGACCACTGGTTCAAGGCCAGCTTAAGCCACTTAGCAACTTAGTGAGACCTTGGTTTTCAAAATAAAAAATAAAAAGGGCTGAGAGGGTTCCTAGATTCAGTTTCCAGTATCAATATATAAATATATATAAATTTCCAGCACTTTTAATCTGCCCTTAACTAGCCCAAGTCTTCCCATCCCAGGGGAATGCCACCAGTAAGACATCTTTATCAGGAATCCTGAGTGTAGAGACCATATGGATAGTGTACCTAAGAAGCTTATTAAGTAATTTGGTACTACTTCTTTTGGTACCTCTGTCCTTTGGCTTAATCTAGAACTTTATCATAGTACATCATCATTTCTCATTATCAATTCATAGCCTACTACATGCCAAACAATTAACATGTTTTAAGTAAACAACCTGTCATTCAGGCTCAGTTCAAATCTCCCTTCCTTCCAGGACATTTTGATCCCAGGATATTTTACACTTTAGCTTTAGATCTTGTGGACTCAGCTCTTGTTGTTAAGAGCACAGTCTGCCTTTTCTTGGCCTTGCCTTCCGCTGAGCAGTGATAGGCTGGTCAACACATGTGGACAAACGAGCTTTAACTGTCTTGCCATCCTTTAAGACTTAGTGGCTGTCTAATTTTCAGGTGTGGTATTAGGCAGCCTCGCGCATCTGCCATGCTATCTAAGCTCAACTTTAGGCAGCAAAGTTTTGTATGACTTCTCTGTTTATGCCAATTGGTTCTGCACTCAGGAAGAGAGCTCTTATCAATAGAATGTGCCCTCCTTAAATTCCTACATATACAATGTAGAGACATCGAGCTTACAAATACACATCGACAAAACCATTTCCAAACTCCAAGACCTTTTGTGCTTTCATGGATAATAACACCTGCTAAAAGTGTTCTTTGAATGAAGCCCTGGCCGATGAAAAAACAAACCACCATGAGGGAGAGTCAGCTTGTGCTACAAATGGGAAATTTTATTTTCATGGTTTTTAGGGATGTTTCAGTCCATTTTGTGCTGCTACTGTGACAGAATACCACAGATTGGGAAATTTATAATGAGCAGAAATTTATTAGCTCTTAGTTCTCTTGAGAAGCCAAATAAGAAGGCACCCAGCATCTGGAAAGGGAGGCCTTCTTACTATGTCATCCCATGGCAAAAGGGCTAAGAGAAAAAGAGCAAAAGAGGGGTGGGAGGACAAAGCCACCCTTTTTAATGGTACCAACCCCACCCAGAAGGGTGGAGTTTCATGGCTTAATCACTTCTTAAAGGCCCCACCTCTTAAGACTGTTACAATGGCAATAAAATTTCATCCTGAGTTTTAAAATATAAAAACATTTGAGTGATCACAGGAGAGGATGGAAAAATCTAAATATGACATATGTCCTCCTTCAATCTGAAGATTCATATTTTCTATAATTCCAATCCATTTCTCCACACATAGAATGAAATTTTCAACAAATGACATACTTTTGTTCTTTATTGCTGAGTAGAATTTCATGGTGTATATATCCCATTTGCAGAAAAATGGATGGACTGGGGGAACATTATATGAAGTGAGATTAGTTAGTCACAGAAAGTGAAGGCTCCTATGTTTCCTCTCATATGCAGAAGCTATGGAATAATCTGTATATCAGAAGAATGTCAGATAATAGAGGAGCAATTTCACTGAAGCCAGGGAGGAGGTCCAGGGGAAGGGGGAGAGAATCATTGAAGGGATCGCTTCCATTGACACTGTGCACATAGGTGAGAATACCAGTCTCAATCTCAACATGGGGAAGGGAGGAGTGGGGAGGGAGGCGGGGAAAGCCCACCGAGTGCTGTGTGCATGTATGTCACTATCACCAAGAACTACATTATGATGTGATTATTATTATTATTATTATTATTATTACAATGCACAGTATAAAAATATGTATATATCTATATATCAGGTCCCTCCCACACCCAGCCCTGCTTAATTCCCTGCATTAGCTTCCAATTGCCCTTAGAACAAACACGAACTTCCTCAGTCACCCTACAGGTATGGGGCCTACTTACTTCTCTAGATATATTTGAGAACATCTGTCCACTCCATCTCCCCCCTGCAGCCACAGGTTCTCTCGGATTTGAGACAATCCTGGGCTCCCTTCTACCGCAAGACCCGGCCCCACGTTGCTCCTCCAACCTGGAAGAACAATGATCCTTCTTTATTCACGGCGTTCCCCCACACTCACTGCCTAGAGTACACCTCAGTCATTAGTCCGCATGCAACACTTCTCTCGCCGTTCTACTGACATCAGATCTGTTCCCTACATTTGCCAAAGTTACATTTTGACTTTTGTGCAAAAATTTGCTGGATGTTGAAATGTCCCCGTAGAATGTTAGCTTCGTTAAGCTAGAATCTGTAGTAGGCGTCCCTTGATCGTAAGACAGTGCCAGCGCAGTGCAGATGTTCAGTGAATGTCTCTTGATGACACATTTGGCGGGTGCTGAGGGGCCTGCTCACAGCTCACGGCTCACAGCTGCAGCCTTCTCTGGAGATTTGCCTTTGGCTAACAGGAGCCCCCTGAGCTGGGAGAGTGAATTCCGCAGCATACCCTGCAGTCAGTGAGAGTGCAAAAAGCTGCTGCCCAGTAACGAACGCCACTCCACACCTTCTGGGAGGGCTGTAATCAAAAGGACAATAACAAGTGTTGGCAAGGATGTGGAGAAATCTGGACCCACAGGGTTGGCTTGTGGGAGAGAAAATGGTACGGCCATTGCGGAAAACAATTCGGCAGTTTCTCAAAAGATTAGATATAGAATTCCCAGGTGAACCAGCAATTCTGCTCCTATGTACCTACCCAAGAGAGTTAAAAAACAAGCATTCAAACAAAAACCTGTGCACAAAGATGCATAAAAGTGCTATTTATTCTCAAGAGCCAAAAAAATAGAAACAACCAATGCTCCTCAACAGATGAATTAACAAACAAAATGTAATATATATATTTTAGGGCAATGTTGTTCAGTCACAGAAAGGAAGGAGGTTCTAGTACAACATGGATAAATGTCTAAAACATTTATTCCCAGTGGGGGTGTGGGGGGAGACAAAAGAGGCCACATGTTAGCCAGGTCTAACACATGGGAGGCTAAGACAAGAGGATTCCAGGTTTAAGGCCAGCCTCCACAATTTAATTAGACCTTCAACAACTGAACAAGATTCTGTTTCAAAGCAAGAAATAAAATAGAGCTTGAAGTATAGCTCAGAGGTAAAAAGCAGCTGGGTTCAATCCTCAGTACCACATATACACACATACACAAAGGCCACATATTATGTTATTCCATTTATTTTATTTTACTTTATTTATTTATTTATTTATTTATTTATTTATTTATTTTGTGTGGTACTGGGGATTGAACCCAGGGGCATTGTACTTCTGAGCTATGCCCTCAGTCCTATTTTTTAGTTTTTTTTTTTTTTAATTTTTGAAACAGGGTCTCACTGAGTTGCAAAGGGCCTCACTAAGTAGCTGAGGCTGTTCATGAACCATGATCCTCTGGTCTCAGCCTCCCAAATGCTGGGATTACAAGCATGCGCCACCACACCGGGCATTTAATTCCATTTATGTGCAATATATCCATAGACAGAAGGCAGATCAGTGGTCACCAGGGCCAGCGTGAGTGAAGAATGGGCTTGACCACCAATAGGAACAGCGTGTCCTTTTGGTATAAAGAGAAAATTCTGGAATTAGATAGTAGTAATGATTACACAACACTAAACGTACTTAATGCTACTGAATTTTACCTTCAGTGGTTAAAGTGATAAATTAATGTAATATATATTTTACCAAAATTTTAACAAGGACTAGTACTTGCCACAAAGCAAAAGCGTCTTCATGATAAGCCGTGAGCTCCAGAACTCACCACAGACCAAGCCAACTTCAGATCTTAATAAGACCACACCCTGCTTGTCTCTCTCCCCTTCCTTACCCAGTGTTCCTACTGCCTTTTAAGGTTCCCCTAAAGCCCCTCCGTCTATAAATCAAGGACATCTTAATCTCTCTGACAGGCTCTTCTATGGCTCTTGACCAAAAACAGTAAATAGATCAGTAAATAAAACAAATGTATAAATAATTTTTTAAGCCCAAGTCCTTAGAGCTTGGAGGATTCAAACCCAGATGGGTTGGACTCCTGTGCCCACTCGGCAAATACTCTGCTGCCCTTGCTGATAAGCCCACCAAAGAAAACACCACTTTGTCAGGCCACAACCATAGGCCAGATGATGTTGCTTTAGGGACCGCGCCTCTGCCTCGTTTCATACCTCTTTGTCTGTACCCCAAGATGAATGGGAAGCCTATCTCAGTAATTCTTTCTCTGCAATCTCAAGCCCTGCATAATAACACAAAAAAGAAACATGAAAACAGCCCATCCTCCCAGCCCTTCCATGTAACAGAGAAGATACTGTATGTAGAAACCCAGCTGTCCAAACTGAGATCGTGAGCATCTCCAAGCATATAGAAGGATTGGGTTAACTCACGTGTCCTAGTGAAGACATTAATATTGTCCCATCACTGAGCAGCTGAAACCCTGATAAATCTCCATTTAAAGGCCAATTTGTAAACGCCTAAGTGTAGTCATAATAATAGTGTTATAATTCTTATTGAACTTGCTCAGAGTGTTGGGTTATTTATAGCATAATGTTTAATGCTAAATACTTTGGGGCATGAATTATAAACTCTCACAGTTTATGGAAATAAAATCTAATTTGAGGGGAATTACGGCAAGAAATTACTCAGCCAAATTTGAAATTATGTTTTATTCTTTTCATGGTTCACACTAACAAAAGAGACATGCCACTAACAGGCAAAAACAATTGAGTATGTCCCCAGTCCTCATTTCTGCATATAGCTAGAGTTGAGTGAAAAAGTGTCTTTTTGACCTAGTATTGTTTAACAGGCAGCCACAAAATCTTACTAGCACTTAACAGGGAGCATCATTACTCTTTCATGCATCTGTGATTCAACTGAGATTCAGCTGACATGTCTGAACCTAACTGGACCTGGATGTGGGTGACAAGTCAGGTTCAGTAAATTTCCCATGGCTGCCACTCTTTCAGAGCCAGCAGATCCCATGATGCATTCTTCCCACGGCTGTGGCAGAAGTCAAGAGAACAAGTCCAGACACACTGGTACTGTTTAAACCTCCACCCTATGCTGCCTACCAGTGTCCCATTAGCCAAAGGAAACCCCATGATCAAGACCAAAGTTAAGGAACAGGGATGTGTACTCTGTCTATCATGGGAGCAAACATGATACACTCATCTGTATAGTCAAAGTCTTAACTTATTTGGCTGTCAGCACAAAATAACATAAGCTGTTGGCTTCTAAACAACAGAAACATGCCCATGGCTAAGAACAAGGCAGATTCAGTGTCTAATGAGGGTTCTTAGAGGACACCTTCTTTCTGTGCCTTAAGGTGGTGGAAGGGACAGGTGGTCTTTCTCAGACCTCTTTTATAAGGGCACAAATTCCATTCATGAAGGCTTTGCCCCCATGACAGAATCACATCTCAACATCCCCGCATGCTGGAAGTTAAGATACAACAGAAGAATTTTGTGGGGACCAAAAAATTTAGACCATAGAATGGAGGACCGAGGAAGTAGGATCAATAGTTAAATCTATCGCTGAGAGCCTGAATTACTCAAATGGTGATATAGTTTTTGTTTGTGTCATTTTTGGCAGACTCAGAAAATGAAGGAAAATTTTTTTTTTTATTTGCAGGTGTTTCTGCCCTGGTAATAACATCAATTTCTTGTTAGGAAACTTCCCCTCTCTCCATATAATTAACATAAGGGCTGACCTAGGGAAATAAAACCTGAAACCCAGGACTAGACAATTACTATAATTCATCTTCTTATTTACTCGGATTGGCTCAAAGATGAGCATGTGAGCTAAGACAAGCCAATAAAAGCCACGCCTGGGACTTTTTTTTTTTTTTTCAGAGAACTCAAAGAATTTTATTTTTATTTTTTTAATATTTTTTATTGGTGCATTGTAGTCATACATCTTAATAAAATATAAAATAGTAGAGGCAACATGCACACATCACTCATTTAGTCCTTACCCAGTTCCCACCCCACTTCCTCCCTCAGCCCTCCTTCTCATGTTTGGCTTAGTGATTAACTTTGCTATGTTTGTTAATGTACAACACGTACATTTTTCCCCCCACCCCCTCAGTTAGGTCACCTTATTTGCTCATCTATAGTTTCTCCTACTTTGTCTAGAGTTTCTCCTATTTTCTCCCTTGCTTCCACATATTAGGGAGAGTATCCGATTTCCTTCTTTTGTGACTGACTAATCTCAGCATAATGTCCTCCAGTTCCATCCATTTCCCTGTAAGTGCCTAATTGTGTTCTCCTTTATGACTGAGTAAAATTCCATCGTGTACCTATCCCACGGTTTTGTAATCCATTCATCTGTTGATGGACATCTTGGCTGGTTCCGTAGTTTGCTAATGATGAATTGTGCAGTTATGAACATAGATACTCATGCATTAGTTTGGTAATTTGGTTTTCATTCTTTTGGGTAGATGCCCAGAAGTGGTATTGCTGGATCATATGGTAAGCTCGTATTCATTCTTCTGAGGATTTTCCCTACTGTTTTTCAAAGTGGTTGCACCAATTTGCAATCCCACCGACAATGTATTAGAGTTTCTACTTCTCTGCATCCCATCACTTACACTTTCTTTCTGCCTTAGCAGTTCTCTTATTTTCGGCACTGATTCCCACTTACTGAAATTCTGAAAGCCGGATGAGTAACTTTGACGAGACGATCCACTCACAAACAGTTTTTTTAATAGAGGCCACTTGGATCTGGGAATCTGCTGAGAGACAAGGTGAGGCAGCGGCAGCTTCAAGTGCTTCCTGACCTCACAGTTGCGGGGACCCGCTGGCCCTTTGCTCTGCAGCAGGCCCCGTCTCGGCCTCGCTGTGGAGTAGGCTCTGGTCCTGGCCTCACTGACCTGAGGCTTTTAATAGTCAGAAAAAAAGCCGTTCTGCACATGCACGGCATGTTAAAGCTTGGTAGCTAGCTCTTATCACACACTATCTGACAAGAGCCTTTCTTTTGTCCTGCTTAGCTTAGCCCCTTTTTTCAGGGCCTTCCTATCATCTCTTTACCTACACTAACATCACTGTTAGTATAGCATCATTCCTAAAACCTTACCTCTTGAACTAAGAAAATTAGAAAATCATTTCAGAAACATCACTATTGTCATAGCAACATTAGTTAAGTCGAGATGTTCTAAAATTTTAAATGTCATCTATTTAAATGGTAACCAGAAATAAATTTTAAATGCACTAAAAACCAAACAAAAAAAAAGATATTCTAAAAAAAATAAATTGAATGCATAAGTTCTAACATTATTTGTGTTTGGGTAACAAATGTTAGATGCAGGAAAATAAGAAATGGGAGTAGGTTGATAAAAAGATTGGATATTTTTCTGTAATTGACTTTCCTGCTGCTCCAATTAATAGTGAATTTATTATGGTTTTCTGCATGATGCTTCGGAGTGCCAAGGCCTCTGTCTCAAAACCTCAGGGCAGACAAACATTTTAGGTGATTAAAAAAAAAAACACATTTAGAAAATGATGCTCTCAGAAGCCTGCGGGTGGAAATTCACACCACCCTTTACAATTTCATTACAGAAGATGAATAAATGTCTGTCAGATTAACTTTGCTCAATCTCATAAATGGTGGGAAATGCAACAACAGTGCAAATAGCAAACCACAATTTGTTTTCCTTCAGCCACTCTGTGGAAAGATTCTGGTTTCTGACGTGAGTAATGCAGAACCCATCAAATGCTCTGCTTCTGGATCCAGCTAGCATGGTATTCATCCTGAAGGCAACTATATGTGTGCACGGGAGAAACCAAAGGGGAATGGTGGTGAGGACTCACTCACTCCATCCGCCTCTGCAACTTCCTAAGTCAGTGCCCTCAAGCTATGGTCTTGAAAGCCTGGTATCCAAAAATCGCAATTTTAGAGCTCTCTTCTCGATCTGCAGTCAGACAAACAGGCTGGTTACAGACATGTGGATGATCTAAGTCAACAATAACAGCATGAAAACCATTATTGTCATATTTATTATACCATTAGTGTTGCTATATAATAAATTAGTGGAACTTCAATTCCTTAAAATTAAGCTACAAGTCTCATGCCTGGGAGTCAGCTGATTTAGATGAGTGAGCTACATTTAGCTCTACTCCATGGGTGTCTCTTCCTCTCCTGCCACCAGTGTGGCCCAGGTATGTGCTTCTTGTAGAAGTGGCTGATGCAAAAGGGAATAAGTGGAAACACTGAGGCTTCTTAAGGCCTGGGCTTCAACCTCGCACACCATGACTCGCGTCGTATGCTACCACCCAGCGTGAGTCACGTGACCAAACCAAGAGCCAAGAGTGCCAAAACATACTCTGCCTCTAGCATGAGATGAACTTAAAAGTCAATCCAGCAAAGCATGTGCAGAGAAGGGGTGTCAGTCAGCTTTTTGTCACTATGCCAAAATATCTGAGAAAAATAATTTAAGGAAGAAAAGATGTATTTGGTTCATGGTTTCAGTCCATGGTCACCTGTCATCATTGTACCTGGGTGTGTGGTGAGGCAGCACCTCATGGTGGGGAGCCTGGGATGCAGCAGAGCTATCACCTCATGGCGGACAGGAAGCAAAGAGGGAGAGAAGGGGCCAAGGACAAGATGTATACATCAAGGGCACACTCAGTGACTTTTGTCCTTCATTAGGCCCCACCTCCTTCAGTTTCTATTACCTCCCAATAGTCCTTTTAATTATGAACCTATCAATGGATAAATTCTTGAATAAGATTCTTGCCCTTATGATCCAATCGCTTCCTCAAACCCCACCTCCGAGCACTGCTGCACTGGCATGGAGCCTTCAACACAGGAACCCTTGGGACATTCCAGATCAAACCAAAGCAGAGGGAAAGGGAAGTTATTGGAACTGTTAATGCAATCTACCACATTTATTACTTCTTAATAATTATTTATACATTTATTTATTTGCTCATTCACTTATATCTTCACTTATTCAATAAATACGAAACAAGCACAAACTATGTGTTGAGTAGAAGGAATCCAAGAGTGTAAGATAGATGAAATTCCTGTTGTCATGAACATCGGACTATAATACACAGGTCAGTTAGCAAAACAATAGGTATTATTATAAGCACTATGAAAGAAATAAAGAACATTCCATAAACAATAATGTGATGGTGGAAGACGGGGAAGGGACATTTATAAAGAGTGGTCAGGGAAGCATATTCCCACCCTATTTGTCTTCCTAATCCTCATATAAAGCCAAGTCATGGTATCTACACCTCCAATCCTTGCTGAACATTGTTTTATTGTAGTTCAGATCTGAAATATATTGTTTAATCCAAGAAAATCCAAGTAATAAAAGCCTTCCTAGTTACCTGATGCCTTTTATTTACAATGTATTTTTCCAACTATTTCATTATTTCATCCTCAAAGAGTTTCTCGGTAATAGGCTAGGTAGAAATTAGATATCAAAATGTGTTATAGAGGACCCTGTGCCCTCGGTGTTGTAGAGGGCACTGTGACAAACTGAGGGAAGAGTTTTGAATGTGGTTCATTTCCACCAACATCATGTCGATTCTGAATTCTTCAATCTAATAGTATTGTAGAAGAACCTTTAAGGGAGATAATTAGGTCATGGGGCACCACCCTCAGAAGAAATTAATGTAGATCCTACAGTATAGTTTAGTTTCTAGGGAAGCAAGTTGTTATAGGAAAAGCCTGGCCCCTTCCTGGTCTCTTGATTTCTTCTTTCTCTCTCTCTCTCTCTCTCTCTCTCTCTCTCTCTCTCTCTCTCCTCTCTCTCTCTCTCTCTCTCTCTCTCTCTCTCTCCTCTCCCTCTCTCTCCTCACCTCCATATCTTTCTCTCTTTTCTATCATACAATACCATCTGTCATGTTGTCATGTACCAGGAGGCTCTTATTAGATTCTGACACCACACTCTTTGGACTTCTTTACTTCATACATTACCCAGCACCCAGTATTATATTACAGCAACACAAAACAGACATAAGGGGACTAAATTTACTTTGTGGGAGATAAGGAAAATAAGATAAAAGATGAAAGGTAAAGAGAATTTTGTAAGTGGTCAAGAGGTCTGAAAGTTAATATGTCAAACCCATAGTTGTTGTTTTATTACTCTTTTCTCATCAGCGTGTCTAAAATACCCAATAAGAACAACTTATAGGAAGAAACATTTAGTTGGGGTCATAGTTTTAGAGGTTCAGTCTCTAGTCATCCAGCTCCAAGGCAGAGACCACAGCAGAAAGACATGCAAAGGGATGCTGCCCTCATATAATGGTGGCTGGAAGCAGAAAAAGAGACAGAAGTGGCCAAGGACACATTTAGTTGTCAAGGCCACACACCTAGCGCCCTATCTCCTCTAGCTTTGCCCCATCTCTGTGCTCTCCTGCGTGGGGAACCATGCTTTCAACACAGGAGCTTTTTGTGAGACATTCTAAACACAAACCATAACAAAGGTTGACATCCAGCCACCCCTCCAACACGAAGAGTCTTAGGGGCAGAAGGCAATGTGAACGAAGAACAAGAGATGGATTTGACTGTCAACCCTTAATTAATACCAAATCTTATGTTTTTTAAATATAATATAGTGAAATAATTTTATTTTTAGTAAGGCCAAAGGTGTATCAAGAAAAGATAACTACTTGTATACCAAGCTAAAATTTTTAATATAATATGTATAATTAACAAAAAGTACAGAAACACACATACACACTTTTTTGAGATTAAAGAAACAGGCTCAGAAGAGTAAAATGAGGAGCCAAGATCATCTGAGCTCAGAACGTGGGTCCCCTGACTTTTCCTTCCAGTCAGTGATTGTCCATTCCACCAGAGATGTTCATTAAGGAATCAAGACAAATTATGTTTGAGATTAAATACCCCATTGCTTTCCAAGATCAGAAATGGCAAAAGTGTTATACCCTCCACTCCAGGAAGATTTTAGTATGTGGTTTTATTATTTTATTCATAACATTTTCAAATTCCCCTCTCTTCTTTGCCCCTAAGAAGAGTAGACAGAATTCAACTCATATTGACTTTTGCTAAGACAAATTCTAGATTTATTGACCTGAGAAATAAATATTAATAGGGGTTAAATTGGGGCCAATTTTTACTCTGAAAGATGATAAATCTGGATGTATTCCTCATGGCCGGCTGGTCAATATGTTCCTTGAGCTGCCCATGCACTCCTGAGGAAAGTGACAACTGGCAAGATGGACCCCAGAGGAGCCGCATCAAGGGAGACTTACAAATCTCCCTTTAACTCAGCTTGTCGTCATGAGGCATTCACCATGAACCCATGGAAACAATGACATCCTCTCATATTTCAGCCACCATTTTAGGGTCTTCTTTTCACACACATGCGCATGTGTGTATGCACACATTTCATCCTCTCCAGCCCACCCATCACAGTGAGAGAAAGGTATAAATCACATGTAGGTAACCCTAGGGCTTTACTAAAGAAAGGTCAGTTCACTCAGCCACTAAAACTCTGAGGAAAATGTTCTCTCCCCTCATCGACCTACCTGTTTCTGTTTTATTATTAAATGAATGACGATAGCTAACTCATTCTATGAACATTCACTTTCTGGTATTTACTCCTACCTCTCATTTATGTATGCCAAACAGTATTTTAAAAGCTTTTAGCTGGGTGTGGTGGAACAGGCCTGTAATCCCAGCGCTTGGAAGGCTGAGACAGGAGGATCGTGGTTTGTGGCCAGCCTCAGCTACTTAGTGAGGCCCTTTGCAACTCAGAGAGACACTGGTTCAAAATAAAAAATAAAAAATAGGGCTGGGGGATGTAGCTCAGAGGTAGAATGCCCCTGGGTTCTATCTCCAATACTGCAAAAAAAAAAAAAACTTTTTATATTAACTCATTTATTACTTGCAATCACTCCATGAGGTAGGTACAATTACCATGATGCATTATATACATAAAATGAGGAAACTAGAACAAAGAAAACTCATCCAAGGTCACAGGCAAGATAGAAACCCTGGTTCAGTTCAGTGAATATCTGCACTGGCTCCTATCACTTTCTGCAACACATCTCCCGGTGCTTGGTACTGAGCGTACCTCAAGAGCAGAGCAATCAGAGCATACGTGCTTGTCCTTAATACATGTACTTCTATGTACTGAGTAATTATGAGAAATATATACAAAGCTCAAAGTTAATAGCACTAACCTCTGGTTGATAGGAATTGAAGTGGTTTCCCATTTTTTTCTTTTCCCCTTGTCCTTGTTTCTTTTTCTTCCCACAATTTTCTGTGGAAAATAATATGGATTGTACCATAAATCTCCAAATTATCATAAAAGTACGGAGCACAAATACGTTACAAGGGGCCCCAATTCAGATTGGCCTGCATGGGTTCACCGAAAGGGCAGAGGTGAGGTAGGGATGTTCAAGGAACTTCAAGAAAGGATGCTGTATTTAGGAGTCTAAATCCAAGACAAAAAGAGCTGCGAAATCTTTCCATTATCAATTGAAAGGTTTAAAATAGAGTTAGGGAGTTTAGGAGGGAGGTAAAAACACCAACCGGGTTATCAGAGACCGCTGCTTTACTTGGCTCCAACCCCAGTACCCTCCAGGAGGTCAGCTGGCCGTGAAGGAAGGGACTGATGGACCACGCGTCTGGAGAGTTGCGCATAGTCCCGATCAGCTGGCTGAGTCACGTGGTGGATCAGAGGCACCAGTGTTTTATAGGCATGCTGATTCTCTCGCGACATCTATAGTCTCGCGACCTCTGGACTCTGTCTCGCGATGTTTGGAGTCTTGAGGCACCTGGAGTCTCACGATATCTCTGCTTCTGGCTTCCGGGGTTCTGCCTCCTGTTCCTGCTGAGAGATCACATGGGGAAGGGGAGGGACCCAACTTATCCTCAATGAGTAACATCTCTGAATGAGTTAGGAACGTATTCAGCTGCTAATAATGGAAAACCTGATCCAACGCTATGTGAATTAAACAGAAGTTTTAATAATTTGGGTCTCTCTCCCATGTGATCTTGCAGCGGGGGCAGGAAAAGGAACCCTGGAGGTGGAGAGTCTGCTCTGCAGACTACAGATATCGCGAGAGGAGTGGTGTTCCCCCAAAATATCAGCCTTAAAACAGAAGTACTTCTGCCCTGGAAGCTGGGTGGTTCTGCCAGTGGATTGGGACTGGTCCCTTCCCACGAAAGGCCCACATTCCCAAGTGGGGGCTCCTTGCTGGATTAAAGCAGATTCCATCCATTGTTGTCCGCTCACTTTCTTTCCTAATCTACACAGCATCTCCACAGATCTTTCAAGTTTGTCTGTCTACCTATTTGGTTGTTTATTTCTTTGTTTGTCCGTAATGAGAGTTCTCAGGATAGACAGGAGCTGGTGTTGGTTTAGAGGACCAACAATGCTGTTAACATGCTCTTTCTGCCACCTGGAGCTCCGTCCTCAGCACATCCGCGTTTAGTTCTCTGCTCCTCTTCTCGCATGTCCGCCGCCGGCCTTGTCTCTTTCCATTTTGTGCTACCGATAATGCAAACATTTGGTGTGGTCAGGGTTTGTTTAGTTTTAGTACACTGGTAACTATATGGTGATATCTCATTATGGTCCTAATTTGCATTTCTCTGATGTTCAGTATTGTTATTGGTTATTTTATATCCTCACAATTAAGAATGCTTGCCCCATCCAAGCATTTACAAATAGAATTTAGGTCTTTTTCTATTTTATGTTTTACTGAGTTTTTTTTTTACTCACATATGGAAGTTTAATTTTTATTCTCAATATAATCCTCTGTTGAATTTTATTTTACCCCATCCACCCATTCTGCAAATAAATTTTTGTGTATTTATGTGTGTGTGATTATACACTTATCCAGATATATTATCTTCTTTCACTTAGGATATATAAGAGTTTGTATATTGAAATAAACTTCTTTTTTCATCAACACATGCAGAAAATAATTTAAGCTATTTCTCTCTTTTTATCTTTCATTGTCAATACTTAATTTGTGACCTATGTATTTTTTTAATTTTTTATTGGTGCACTGAAGTCATACATCTTAATGGGGTACACGATGGTGGAGACACACGTGCACACATCACCCAATTAGCCCTTACCCAATTCCCACCTCTTCCCTCCCCCTTCCTCTTTCTCATGTTTGGCTTTGTGACTGACATTTATATGTTTGTTAATGTACATCATGTGCATTAGAGAATTTCCCTCTTCCCCCCTCCCATCCCCTCAGTTAGGTCGCCTTATTTGCTCATCTATAGTATCTCCTTCTTCGTCTAGAGTTCCTCCTATGACCCATTTTCTCCCTAGCTTCCATATATTAGGGAGAGCATTAGATTTCTTATTTCTTGTGACTGACTAATCTCACTTAGCATAATGTCCTCCAGTTCCATCCATTTCCCTGTAAATGATGTAATTGTGTTTTTCTCTATGGCTGAGTAAAATTCCATTGTGTACATATCCCATAGTTTTGTAATCCATTCATCTGTTGATGAACATTTTGGCTGGTTCCATACTTTAGCAATGATGAATTGTGCAGCTATGAACATAGATATGCATGCATTAGTTTGGTAGTTTGGTTTCCATTCTTTTGGGTAAATACTCAGAAGCGGCACTGCTGGATCATATGGTTAAGTTCATTCCCATTCTTCTGAGGATCCTCCACACTGTTTTTCAAAGTGGTTGCACTAATTTGCAATCCCACCAACAATGTATTAGAGTTCCCACTTCTCCACATCCTCGCCAGCATCTGTTGTTGTTTGTGTTTTGAATGATTGCCATTCTAGTTGGAGTTAGGTGAAATCTCAGGGTAGTTTTGATTTGCATCTCTCTGCTGATGGTGTTGAGTATTTTTTCATGATTTATTGGCCATTTGAATTTCTTCCTTCGGAGAAGTGTCTATTTAGTTCAGTTGCCCATTTTTTATTGGGTTATTTGTTTTATTAGTGCTAAGTTTCTTGAGTTCTCTGTATATTCTAGATATTAGAGAAGTAGTTGGCAAAAATCTCTCAGTCTGTTGGCTCTCAGTTGAGGTTCTTGATTTGTGATCTATTTAAAAGAATTAATTTAATCTACAATGTTTACTTTATTATAAAATTATATTTGTACCCTTTATAGTGAAAATCAATGTGAGTTTGTCGCAGGCTTATATTTATAATGATGCCTAACCCCTTATGGGAAGGAGATGATATTGTACTAACGGGAACTTCCATTATATTAATGGGATGTTCTGTAGATTAAAATCTGGAACAATTCAAATAAGATGTTAAGGTTTATTTTTTTCATCTCTAACAATGTGAGGCTTTGAAGTTAAGTATAGTTAGACCAAGATTCTATGTGTAGCTGCTTTAGCATTTAACTATGCATGGTAAATCATAGTGGAGAGATATCCATACTAGTAAAAGTTGTATCTTTTTGTTCCAAGGCCAGTTGTCTTCCAAACAGGCACATTGGCACATTGTATACATACCCTGTAGTGGGTTACCACCAGCAGTCTATGGGGTATAAGTGCAATACATAAGAAATTAGGTGTGCTGTGTAAAATAATAATAATACAACTTTTTTTTTCTTCTCTGAGTCATTAAAGGAATCTCACATGATGTTTCAAGATAGTTTCGGTGTGTGTGTTCTATAAACTTTTCTTAAAAAATATTTGTTCAAAGTATATATGCAAATCCTCAATTAAGATATTGACAGCTGTTTATTGACCATCATCATATACTTAGAATTGTGCTGTAGAGAGTGAAAGATACAGAAATATATATAATAAAAATATAAATAATATATATATATTTATATATATAAAGTATATATATATATATATATATATATATATATATATACTTTTTTTTATGGTACTGGAGGTGGAACCCAAGGTCTTTTCTACCTCTGGGCTATACTCCTAGACCTATTTTATACTTTATTTGGAAACAGGATCTTACTAAGTTGCTGAGAGCCTCACTCAGTAGCTGAGGCTGGCTTCGAATCTGTGCGATCCTCCTGTCTCAGCCTCCGAAGCACTGGGATTACAAGCGTGCACCACCACACCAGGCCAGAAATATTATATTTAAGAAAGGAGTGCCATTAACATTCTTAGAACAGTGGGTGGACAAAGTGGTGACCCTTGTAGTACAGAACCCAAGTGTGTTAGGAGTTGAACAGAGAGAAAATTCCAGAGCTTTGAAGCAAGTGGAAGAGTGGAACTTAATCTGGGTCTTAAATCTGAGAAAACTGGAACAGGAGACTGGAAAAAATGATATGAGCAAAATTCCCCAAATTTGGTAGCTTAAAGAAGACAGAAATGTATTCTCTCACACAGAAGTCCTGAGGGAGGCATCACATCTATTCCCTGGGCTTTGCTCCACCTGGTCACTCAGGAGCCCAGGCTCTTCCCACTTGCCAATCCACTACACACTAAGGCACAGCTTCTTCAAGCATTATCCCTGGGAACTTTCCAGAAATGAGACAGAAACTTGGAGTGACAAGCTGCCCGGCTCTAGGGCTCACACTGCAGAGCACACCGCTGCTCTTTAAGCTAGAGTGGTGAAGAAGAACACGGATATCCCCCTAAAGGGCTGTGTGAGAAACACAGGGAGGCTTAAAAACACAGGTTTCAATTTCAACTCTGCCATTGTACTGTCTATAACACTATTGGATAATTTTCTTATTTGTCCTATTACTGTTTTTATTTCCTACTTCAGTTTTTCACTTTGTAACCTAAGAAATACAAGATAAAACACATAAAAAGAGATGAATAAAAGGTACCTACTCTCACTGAGCACTCTGTAATGACCAGGCACTTTGCTAGATATCTTACACACCTTTTCTCTATAAGTATTAGCAATGATACTATAGAGACGCTATTACCTGTTTTACAAATGATAACACCAAAGCTCAAAGAGTAAATATTCTGTTCAATATCGCAGCATAAGAAGCAGTAATGAAACCTGATCTATCCTGCTACAAATTGTTTGTTTCTCCCATCTTGTTCTACAAGTTGTCTTGTGTTTTGGATTAAAACCCGCAACTGAGTCATGTAAGCTCTGGGGCTTTATCTGCCTTTGGCACCCATTCAACTAAGCAAATGCTCTCACCCCATAGGGATATATTTAAGGGATTCCTGGATCTCTATCCAGCATCCCAATGACTTCACTTTGAGCAGAAGTTCCTAGTGATGCTATCTCCCTCCAATATTCAAAATGAGAAAACTATTTAAGCCACGGAACTTCTCAGGAATCTTCTTACCTCCAAATCCCACGAGCTTACCAAATTTCATTGGTCTTTGTCCTCCCAAAAATAATATCACATGAAGCACTTGAGTCCCCAAAGATTTAGTGAATTCAGCTCTATACCTAGTGCTAAGCCAAGGGAAACCAATTCACATTCCTATAGCTTTACACTAAACTCCCAGGAATCTTCTAGTGAGTGATGCCCTTTGAACAAGCATTAACGTTATACTCAGTGAGACCAAACATTATGCCCTTGTCCTTGTTGTTTAACAATTCATAGAAGTCTCCATGTTAACATGTGCTATTTTTATTTCAACCCCAGGGTTTCTTAATGTATGGGATAATATTCTATAGTCACAGCTTAATATGGGGCATCATTCCTCTTTTATAAGGCATTAGCAATGATCATACTATGAAAGTTCCTTGGACATGACCCCAGCCCATACATCACACATGTATGGCCATCGCTAGTTCTTAAGAGAAAGCTACTAATCATCTAAGCCTGTGTGACGATGGCTGGGATGGAGTGAGAATTCATGGGGTAATATCTCGACTATTTCACAGCATCCTTTGCATGGAATCTTCTATTTCAAAAATCCAACAAATCACACTCATAAATGTCTAAGGGATCTAAGGGTGAGAAACTGATTTGTGATCACTAACACACACAGTTGAGTTACATACCAGAATGCTGATTCGCTTCGTGAGAATGTCGCGTATTTGTCCGTTTATTATACACCTATTTTATTGAGTATCTTTCTACTCCCAACAAGGCACCACTCCAAGTGTGGGTGACATAAGAGAAAACAAAATAGACATCATCACTACCTTCAAGAAGGAAGTATGCTCTATTAGTTAAATAGACCCCCAGACAGAACTGTCACAAACATGTGCCATTGCAGAAAGGCTCCTGGTCCCCAAAGAGTCCAGTAATGCAGCAATATGGTCCAGTCAGGAAATGATCAACTGTGGAGCTGAAATCAGATAGAGTTAACTCCATGAAAAGAGAGAGGGAGAAGAGCATCCGCGGCCAAAAGACTATAACTGAAAAGCCTATTTTTAATATTCAAAAATTTGAAAATAAAGCAAAGGATAGCTATTTGTCTTTTAACATTACAGTTCTTTAGAGTGCTGTATAAAAGGCTCAGCTGGAGATTATTTTTCTAGAGGAAAGCCCACCAATTTTTCTGTAAAAGCCCAAATATATTAAGTTTTATTTTAAAATTAGGACATATAACTTTCTTTCTTTCTTTCTTTCTTTCTTTCTTTCTTTCTTTTTTTTTTTTTTTTTTTTTTTTTTTTTTTTTTTTGCAGTACTGGGGATAGATAGAACCCAGGGGCATTCTACCTCCAAGCCAGCCCTATTTTTTTTTTATTCTTTATTTTGAAACAGGGCCTCACTGAGTCACAAAGGGCCTCTCTAAGTAGCTAAGGCTGTCCACAATCCATGCTCCTCCTGCCTCAGCCTCCCAAATGCTGGGATTACAAGCATGTACCACCATATATTATTTTATTTGGGAGATGGTTTCCACAATTGTTTTTTCAAAATAGTGTGGTAGTGCATGTGTGTAATCCCAGCATTTGGGAGGCTAAGGCCGGAGGATTAAAGGTTCCAGGTCAACCTCAGCAATTTAGCAAGACCTTCAGCAATTCAGGGATACTCTGTTTATAGATAGATAGATAGATAGATAGATAGATAGATAGATAGATAGATAGGGTATATCTCAGAGGTAGAATACCCCTAGGTTCAATCCTTATACCAAAAAAAGGAAGAAAATAAAAAGAAAGAGAAGAAAAGTAATTGTTTACTCTCAAGCTCTATAAAAGTAGATTACACACTTTTTTAGCCTGTGGGTCATAGTTTGCCAACTCCTGTTCTAGAGACTCTACCTTTGTGATATTCTTAATTATCGATGAGGACTCAGACTCTGGAAAGTTACAGTTAACTTGGAGATGTTTTTGTCTGGGAGAGATGCAAATGATTTTTGCTGGTAGGAAAAATTACTCAAGGTTACAGTTTCATTGTGCTCTGCCCATTAACCACTTTTGTATCTAAACTAGCAATCTTATTCCAACATTCCTTTTCCAATGCTGATAAATAAACTCCCTTTGAACCAGCTTTACTGTCTTGTTGTTTCCCTCACTAATGAGTTAAATAAATCATTTCACCTGCTCTCTTCGTATTTGGAGGAAAACCTTGTTCATAACTTTTTAAAATGTATGTTTGGCAGGCCCTATAGCCATAGGGGTATTGTTCTGCACAGGGAACTCAAAATGCTGTGCCCAAATCCTGTGGGGCCATGTTGGCGTGGTAAGAAAGGTGGCCTTTAACCTGAGAGCATTGGGAATTTGAAGTGTCTGTGCATGTGGATGTGTGCATATTTGTGCACTTCAGGGGAAGGATAATTTGCAGTTCACATGACCATTTTACACATGACCAAAGTATAGAGAACCAGATTGGAGGTCTCCAGGTTGGAAGTAGGTTCCACTTTTAAGAATTTACTGTAGGAGCCCAGGTAACACATGATAAGAGTAATATTTAAGGATACTTCTAAGGATATCCATCAAGGATATTTGGTTATTTTTCCATCTAATGGTGCTAAATGTGTTTTGATTAATCCAAACATATTTTCATTAATTTAGTATGTAAAATGACCATTACAGAAAGTAAAAAACACCTGGCATGACCAGTTCATTCCCTCTCTGCTAATGTATGTACAATTCTACGTAGACTCTTTCAGGTATTTTGTAGAGTTGTTGGTGAGCAGAAGACAAGGACTTGTATGAATTTCACCTGTATTGGTATTGGTTTAAGACTGCTGCAGATTTTCATTTGCAGTAACGATTGCCTTTCCTAAGGAACTGAAAAGTCAAAATGACCAGTTGATCCCCACAGTCTGTCTCTGTAGAAATAAATGACATTCAAACATCCTCTTTTTAAATACTGTTATAGTTGCTGAACCTGATAGGATTCAAACACTTTTTAGATGTGTTAGTACTCCCACCAAACTGAAGTCTCATTCTGCTATTCAGGAAGCTTCTCTGTCTCTTTCAGGTGACTTGGACTATCTTTGGTCTGGGTTCAAAGATCACTCTTCCTTTCTTCATGTTCAGATCCACGCAGCCATCAAACTGTAGCTCCCAAACACTGTGCCATTTGCTTCAAGCACTGTTCAAACTGACATAACCATAAGAACACACTGTACTCTCCAGGCAAAATATCTTTAGCAAATTATGGAATGCCTCTAGTACACAAAGCATATTTTAATGAATGAAGAGGTTAGTATTTCATAAGCCCAAGAAAAGTATAAACTGGCTTCCACTATCAACAGTTTAAAATCAATTTGGAGGCATTTGGAAAGCATTTTAAAGAGCAACTAGACATCAATAAAATTTAATTAATTGGTTCTATGGATGCACATGTAAATTAGGCGTTAATTATGCTGGCGATGCTCTACCATTAAAAATTAAGCTCATGATTAGTAACCGAGGAAAACAAGCCATCGTTCTACAAACAAGTCTCATTCCCTTGTATTTGAACCCAACCTTTTGGTAATTAAATCATAATTCAACATTTACTCAGAAGAATCTCAGCCCTGATGGATGGCCAAGCGATCTTCTCTCGGCCGTTCCATAAAAACAATTGATAACTGTGGGGATAAGTTGTGTGCGGTTGAGTTGCCCTTTCATACAGAACTATTGAATTATTGAAAGTTCTTTCTTCTCTAGTTGACCCTGAATAAAAGAATGCTCAACAATTGCAAGAGATATAGTGATGATTAGTGATCATTTCAGAAGTGATAATATTTCAAGATGGAAGGTCTACCTAGATCATCAGAGTATAAGCTGGAGAGTCTGAGTGCTTTCTAAGACACTTCCCCGCTTTCCACCCCACCTGCCCTCCCCACACCAAGATTAACTTCTTATGTCTGGAGATTAAAATGTAGTGAGATCTATAAAGATATAAAGTGGCGAGGTTAGCATTTGGGGGGGGGGGGTTTCCCAATTTATTCTTGGACTTCTTGGGCATCGAAGTCTAATCTGGATCAACGTGCAATGGACTTTTATAATTGACAAAGAGAGCTACAATTTAGAATTGGAAATAAAATGAAATACTTGAAACACTTTACCACACCACTTAGTTTTCCTCTTCCCAAAAGATTTTTCCAGGGGAAATTGAGTCCATATGCTTCTGATCCATCTTCTCAAAAAACATCAAGATGCTGTTTTATTAGAGCTATTTGGTAGGGCATTTTATCTATTTCAATGAGCCCTTTGATGTCCCTTTTCTTAGTCATGGAAAATTGGGCTTGCAGAAAAGCCAAAGATAAACCCTTTCTCTCCCCACACCCAGCAAGAAGGGAGAAAAAAAAGAAATGCTTCTTAGCCACAGAACAGTTAGGGAAACTGCTCAGGGGTTTTCTTCGCTGACTAAATTACAATGTCTTGGTAAAAAGAGGAGACATCAGAAGAGATCTAGCAATGAGATTAAGCTTTAGGTTGCTTTCTTGAAGATGCCTTCATTTTAATTTGAGGTTAGTCTTTTCCATCTATTTCTCCTTTCCAAAATGCCATGGTGGGGGAGGGGGTCAAATGATAGGTCTTCCATAAGATCCCATATTTTTTATATATTTTTATTGATACATTATAATTATACACCTTATTGAGGTTCAAATTTATACAAAAGCACATGCACACAAGTCTTGGTATGATACCCTTCAGGTCCCACCCCATTATATACCCCTTCCTATACATAACAGATTGGTAGAAATGCCTTCATACATGGACATAGCATAATTTGAACTATTTCTTTCAACAGTTCCTCCCTGTCTCCTTCCTATATCCCTTCCCTGTTCTTTTCCACTATTCTACTGGTCTTTCTCCTTAATTTTCTCCGGTCCCTTTTGTTCCCTGTTTCCTCTCCAGCTTCCACATATGAGAAAAAACATGAAGCTTGAGTTTCTGAGTCTGGATAATCTCACATAGCATAATATTCTCTAGTTCCATCCATTTTCCTGCAGATGACATAGTTTTGTTGGTTTGGGGTTGAGTAAAATTTCATTGTGTAGATAGACCACATTTTTGTTATCCATTCATCTGTTGACAAACACCTACGGTAGTTCCCTAACTTGACCACTGTAGATTGTACTGCTATAAACATGGATGTACAGAGAATCTAGACCCCATGCAAATTTGAATTAAAATCTTAACCATCCAATTCATAACTGTAATGTTGAAATGGAGTGGGGGTTGTGAAAGAGGCAAACACCAGCCAAGTTATTTTTTGAGACCAGGCATCTTTGTTCAAACTGGCACCTTCGGGTGAGGTCTGCCACCTGTGAAGAAAGGGATCGATGACCTAGCAGCAGAGCCACATGGTCAGCAGAGTCGGCCAGCAATCACAGTCAGTCGGAAGAGTCACACAGCAGAGAGGAAGTCAGGGTATTTATCTTGGGGTGGGGATAGCGGCTGGTCCTCTCACGACATCTACAGTCTCGCAGCATCTGGAGTCTGCCTCATGATGTTTGGAGTCTCACAATGTCTGGAGTCTTGTGACATCTCTGCTTCTGGCTTCCAGGGTTCTGCCTCCTGTCCCCAATGCCAGTCCCATGGGGGAAGGGAGGGACCCGACCTATCAATAACGTGTAGAAATTTAAGAATGCTTCTCTGTAAAAACATACATCCGAATATGCAACATGCTGCTGCAAAATGTGGCCTCCATCACATTTAGAGAACTAAAAACCATAGCACTGTTGGCACTTCTAGCCATCACAGAGGTACTCAAGATGTATGATCTTCCCTGTTCATGCAAATTTAGTTGACCCATCATCTATACACATGTGCGTGAGAACTATAACAAAAGATGATCAGGTGATCTGGACATGGAAGGACTACATCTTCCTCCTTATTTTAGCCCATTCTGTGGGTACTTCTCGAGTGGCTAGTTTTGTGCTAATTTCCTTTCATTGCCAAATGGATTGTGTATTGTTGAAATTGAGTCAGGGGTTGCAAAAGAGATAAATTCAGCCAAGGAGCGTGGGACCAGGCCTCTTTATTAAAGGAATGTTGCTCCCAGTTGGGGTCTGGAGACTGATATTTGGGAAGGTGGGTTGGGAATGGGGGTTTTGGTCTGCAAAGGCATGCCACAGAGAGGAAGTGAGGGTATTTATGTCGTGGGGTCTTGGGGGTGGGGCTAGTGGCATGGGAATGCTGGTCCTCTCGTGACATCTGAAGTCTCACAGCCTCTGGGGTCTGTCCCGTCTCCACTCTGGCTTCCGGGGTTCTGCCTCTTGTCCCCACTGCAGAATCCCATGGGGGAAATGGAAGAGACCTGACCTATCAAGGTGAACAAAAAAAACTTTTCATATTTTAATAGCAAGAAGGGAGAGGAAAACTAAATGAACAAGAAAGTCCGTAATAGTCACAAGACTGGGGGATGTGTTTTGACAAAAATGTAAAAATTTATGCCAAAGAAAGATCACAAGCAATCGGGGTATGGAAATTTTTAAGAAGACCAGTAGGAGCAAGAACCTCCCTAAACTTTGTATTCAAGGTGCCTGGCTTTTGTTACCCTAGTCCTACCTCTAAAACCTCAGCTATGACTCTCTGGCCTTTTCAAGTTTCTACCTAAAAATTAGGGTCTACCACATCCCCCAATGAAAATTTAAGACTGATATTGCTCCTAGGTGTGTTTGATACTGGCCAGTTATTCACCAAAGTAAACTTGGTTCTCCTAGGCATCTAGATAGACTGGCTTCCCAGCCTTTTTCACAATCAGTGATAGCCTGTAACTGAGGCTTACCTAATGCAATGTGGGCAGAAATAAATATGCCACTTTTAGACCTGGCCAATAAAACCACCTACTGCAAACGTCCACCGTTGTCCACCTCACAGCAAGGATATAGTGGAGAAGAGACCAGGAGGAGACCATGTCTCTGAATGATTACAAGGGGGCAGAGCCTTGTCTCCATCTCCATGGGACTGTGACTCTAACACAAAATGTACACTTAGCATTCAGGACACGGGTTTTGGAGGTAGAGTGGAATATGGCAATTAATGAGTACATCCTGACTAGTACAATATAATGACAATTGCCCTAATCTTCAGCTTAAATTTTTAAATTTCAGTTTTCCAACCACAGCCAGCCTGACTGTGGTAGTCAGTATAGCATCGGTTGTGTGAAATGATCTGAAGGCCTCTCAGAAAGACTTATGTCCCTTGCATCTTCCTAACCTGACTGTTGAGTCCACTAACACCCTATCACTAGAGCTGTTGCTTGGGAGTAGGGAACTTGGTACTGAAACACCTCCGTGTGCTAAAGAGTTGTGTCCTGTGGGATGGTTATATTACATAACTTGGTGACAGTACTTTGTGACCAATGAAGGGGATTTGGGGAGGGAAGTGCTCTTCAAGTATTCAGTCCTACTTATCAGTTTATTTTCCCAGGTCTACTTAACCTATCAGCTTATCTTCCTAGGGATGAGAGAGGTATTCTTGGAAATTTAGAGCACTTATGGAACCAGGAGGGCTCCCTAAATGGAAAATAAGAGTTTAAAGTATTTACATGTGAAAGACTCTGTGCATACTCTCATTTAGTTCTCACAACATTCTTAAAAGATCAGGGAAAACTATTACTGATTTTTACAGTTGTAGAAATATCAAAATTATGGATTGGGGGAGATATTCAAGAGACTTTTCCACTAAACGCCCAAACCAGTTGTTTTGTTTTATTTTGTTTTGTTTTGTTTTTGTGGTACTGGGGATGGAACCCAGGGACATTCTACCTCTGAGCTACACTCTCAGCCCTATTTTCTATTCTTTATTTTTGAAACAGGGTTTCACTGAGTTGCAAAGGGCCTCACTAAGTAGCTGAAGCTGTCCGCGAACCACAATCCTCCCATCTCAGCCTCCCGAATGTAGGTATTACAAGTGTGCACCAACACACCCAGCTCCAAACCAGTATTTTAAGCACCAACTTTCTGACTTAACAATCAGAGCTACTAGAAAATGGTCTTCTGCTACTTAAGAAAGAGGACCAGGGGACTGAGAAAAGAAAATAATTTAACAGTGCCAAGGGAAGAAAAACTGAGTCAGGTTGCATGCCATTAATCCCAGAACTTGGGAGGCTAAGACAGGAGAATCATAGGCTCAAGGCCAGCCTCAACATGTTATGAGACCATTAGAAACTTAGCAACACCCTGTTGGAAAATAAAAACATTAATAGGGCTGGGGGTATAGCTTGGACATATATTGGACATATAATACCCCTGGGTTTAATTCTTAGTGGGAAAGGGGGGGGGGGAGAGAAAGAGAGAGAGAGAGAGAGAGAGAGAGAGAGAGAGAGAGAGAGAGAGAGAGAGAGACCCAGACCTGCAAGGTGGGAAATGAAAAGTAGCATGCCAGGCTGTCTTAGGGTATCTGATGTCATATGGGATTCTGAGCATCTCCACAACCTGTCAGAGACTCTCTGTTCCTCATGGCAGTCGCCCTGCCTGTACCAAAGAGGATAACAACATGTCCCTCTTTCTACCTGTAGTATAAGCCAGCAATTCCTTTTCAGCCCTACATGTCAGCCTACCTGTTCCTGGTGACCTGGGACACTGTCTTCCTCGGTGGCTCCCAGCTCACCAGGGGTGGACATAGAGCACAAGGATGTCAATTTTGTTTGAACTACTCAGTCACCGGTGACATTTTGTTAACCACCCTATGAACTTTCTCGCACCTGGAATAGTGGTACTTGTGCCCTTGAAAACAGAACAGAAAACAACAGTATTGATTTTCTACTATCAACAAGCAAAAGACAATTCCTCTGTGCTGAGAATGTTCATAATGCATTTCACACCACTTATTCTCAGCAGTCAGCCTCCTCCTGATACAGGGTAGGGGATCTTTAGCCCCCTGCTGCTTTGGATTCTGCTAGAATTAACCCTGAAATATCAACACCATCTCAAGGGTCTCAGTTTCTTGATAGAAAAAGGCGTAAAATGATATGACTAAATTGATAAACTGATTAAATTGAGAATTGTGATCACTAGAAATCACAATGGGACACAGACCTGGGCAGAGCCGATTGGGAGTGATGGGCTATAGGAATCTTTTTAATTTTGTATTTCATTGTTTAATTAATTTTTTTGCAGTACTGCGGATGGAACCCAGGGGAATTCTACCTCTGAGCACTATTTTTATTCTTTATTTTGAACAGTCTAAGTTGCAAATGATCTCACTAAGTAGCTGAGGCTGTCCATGAACCCAGATCCTCCTGTCTCAGCCTCCCAAATGCTGGCATTACAAGTGTGTGCCACCATGCCTGGATTTAAAGGAATCTCTCAGTAAAAATATTTTTTAAAATATCAGATCTGGGCCAGTCAAGGTGGTGCACGCTTGTAATCCCAGTGTTTGGGAGGCTGAGACAGGAGGATCGCACAGGTTCAAAGCCAGTCTCAGCTACTTAGTGAGGCTCTCAGCAACTTAGTGAGACCCCATTTCCAAATAAAATATGGAGTATAGCCCGGAGGTAGAAAGCCTCTGGGTTCCACCCCCAGTACCACAAACAAAAAAGAAAAAAATCAGATCTAGGGGCTGGAGATTTAACTGTGGTAGGAAACTTGCTTAGCATTCATGAGGCCCCAAGTTTGGTACCCAGCAACACACATACACACATATACTCTCTCTCTCTCTTTCTCTCTCTCTCTCTCTCTCTCTCTCTCTCTCTCTCTCTCTCTCTCTCTCTCTCTCTCTCTCATCTCCAAAAACCAAAATGGATGTAAATAATGCTTTTTTTTTTGGTATTGGGGGTAGAACCCAGGGGCTTTTCTACCTCTAGGCTATACTCCCAGACCTATCCTATTTTATACTTTATTTGGAAACAGGGTCTCACTAAATTGCTGAGAGCCTCACTAAGTAGCTGAGGCTGCCTTAGAACCTGCATGATCCTCCTGTCTCAACCTCCCAAGTGCTGGGATTACAAGCATGCGCCACCACGCCTGGCGAATAATGCTTTTAATAAAGCAAAGAAAGGTTGAGGAGTGTGTGTGTGTGTGTGTGTGTGTGTGTGTGTGTGTGTACACACATTGTCCAAATTAATTAAACATCAGATCATTCTTCAGTAAATTTTACCATTTACACAACCATTCTGGCTAAGTTAAGGCCCAAGATCGCATCTATGAGTTACTATTCCAAATCACCAGAATGTTACTATTTTATTTTTCCTACTGGGTTCCAACTTAGTCCCTAGTTGTTTCATTTTTGACCTTCCCAACATCTCAAAAAAGGAAGTGTGAGGAACTGAAAGAGATACACAAACCTTGAAATAGCAAGCTAGCCTAACCCTCTGGAACAACTGTAGTGTCAAAATCAGTCAATATTTATGCCTAGCAACCTTGACAATATCCTTTTAATTAAAATCAATGGAGAAATAAAACATCCATTAGAATGCACTTGGGATCACTCACCTTGGGAGATGGAGAAGACGCCAGTATTATGCACAGTGTGATTATGACAAGACACACGACTTTCTGGTGGGACACAGCTTCTAGTGCTTGTATCTGAATCTCTCCTTTTAATGGCCATGTTCCTTCAGTGCGACCATTTCATTTCTTGCTTTGCTCTTTAGTGTAAATGTCTTGAGGTGCATATTTTTAAAAACTCTTCAAAATTCACAAAACATATTCATCAAGAGAAAACTATAACTTTGATTTGATGGGGAAGTTGAAAACTTAGAGGGAAAGAACCACAGAATTTAGGGATTGTCATCATTGTGTGGTCGGGGAGGTTATGAACAATATCTTTAAGTATCAGCTACAGCTACAAAATAAAATGACTGGACTCAAATCTTAAAGGTCCATTCTGGTTCTCTATGAACATTCTGTTAGAACTGTACTGTTAAAAATGACAGTCACCCTGCTGGGGGTGGTGGTGCATACTTGTAATCCCTGTGCTTGGGAGGCTGAGACAGGAGGATCACACAGGTTCGAAGCCAGCCTCAGCTACTTAGTGAGGCTCTCAGCGACTTAGTGAGACCCTGTTTCCAAATAAAGTATAAAATAGGTCTGGGAGGATAGCCCGGAGGTGGAAAGCTTCTGGATTCCACCCCCAGTACCACACACCAAAAAAATTAAAAATTTAAAAATTAAAATAAATAAATAAATAAATAAATAAGGGCTGATGGTGTAGCTTAGAGGTAGAATGCCCCTGGGTTCAATCTTCAGTACCAAGAATATATACATATATATCCACTACAGTTCTTGAAACACTCCCCATGCACAATGCACTAAGTCTCTTATGTAATCTTTACCATAAACTTATAAGGAAATAGAAGCTGAAGCAACAGAGTCATTCTCCATCTCCACTGTCACCCAGCTGGCCATTGGCAGAGTTTGAGTACATACAAAAGCCATGTGCTTCGCCAGTCTCCTACCTTAGCTACCATGAATCTGTGAAAAGTGGAAGGGGCTTAGGTCTGGGAGATGCCACATTCTTTACCTCCATAGACTTTGAAGAGTCTTCTGCCTACATGGGACAGCTTGTAGGTGTTTCTAGAGCTTGCATCGCCTGGGGAGATTTCTTTTAACCTCAGGCCACTGGTTAACCAACGGTTCCACAGGTTCAGAGTTCACCAAACCAGGACCAAGACCTATACATCCTGCTCTGATTTCAAAGACACTGATGTAGGCAGGCTTAGCAATGACAGGTTAAGTTGCCCAAGAATAGAAGGCAATTTAACACTGTCCTTTTTGGCAAGGCCGGGCAGATTTACAGTCAGATATCAGGGCTTTATAAAATCCAAGCATCACAGAGGTATTCGTGTTTGTTTGCTTTTCTCATGCAGCTGGTCCCCTCTCAAATTGCAGAAAGCTGCCTCTCTGGGGCTTGCAAGATGACTGTCATGTTGTTAAAAGCTTCCCATCCTTATCTCACTTCCTAATCACCAAGGAGGGATTTGAGAGCCTTCAACACTGGATTTTTCCTCTTCGAGGATCTACTAGTGCTGGTCTAATTAATGGAAAGGGCTTAGAGATGAGTTTCTTCAAAAAATATGGAGTGTCCTAATCAGACTAGTAAGCAAAAGGTTTGACCTTTAGGTCAGGAGTCACTCTCAAATAATACAAAAGATTCAACTATTAATGTCATTTTATGTTATTCCAAATGGGCGAGAAGAGAGGTTAAAGTAGATCCTAAAGGGCAAGGAGATGCACATGTTTCTATAATGTCCATCCCCAAAGTCTCCAAAACCCAGGTGTCTGTAGGCAGTTCTTATCTTGCCAGTTTCTCATCCATGCGCCTTCCTGTCTCTCGCTCACCGATCCTCCTTTCCCATTTCCATCACATTTGCTGCCTTTCCTACATATGGAATTATGTTCCTACTCCCTAAAATTGTTGTTCATTTGTAAGTACTTGCTCTGATTTATAAAATATTTAAAATGCATCTTTGTAAAGTGTTCCCTGCAAAGAAGATTGAGTAGATGGGTTTTTCCCTATTTCTTCTGTAAAGTACAACTAAAGAAGCCTTGGGCATCACATACAAAACCAACAAAAGAAGAACATAAAAAATAAAAAGTTAAAGAAAAGAAGTAGACTAGTAAGAGACTTCAGGACCCGAGGAACAACATAGAAGCAAGCAAGTTCCCTGGTCCTTCTCTGTGCTTCATGCGCCCCAGAATCAAAGCCAAAGATGCCAGCTAGCTGGAATGGCCAATGGTTACAGGGGTGTGTGTGGGGGGGGGGTACTGGGGATGTAACCCAGGGGCATTCTACCTCCATGCTACACTCCCAGCCCTATTTTTTGTCATGTTGTTGTTGTTGTTGTTGTTGTTGTTGTTGTTGTTTTGGTTGTGGGGATGGAACCCAGAGGCTTTCTACTTCTGGGCTACACTCCCAAACCTATTTTCTATTTTATTTGGAAACAGGGTCTCACTAAGTTGCTGAGAGCCTCACTAAGTAGCTAAGGCTGGCTTTGAACCTATGCGACCCTCCTCTCTCAGCCTCCCAAGTGCTGGGATTACAAGCCTGTGCCACCACGCCTAGCTCTTTTTTAAAATTATTTTTGAAACAGGGTATCACTGAGTTACAAAAGGCCTAGCTAAATAGTTGAGAGAGAAATATTAGAGAAGAGAAACTCTAAAATAAAACATAATCTAAGTGTGTATCTCAAGAACCTGAAGAGATGAAAAAATCTAATAAAGCAACATAATAAACTAAATAATAAAGATAATAGTCAAATCAATGAAGTTAGCCATAAAAATATTGAAAATCATTAAAAACATATTTAATTAATCATTAAAGAGATTAATAAAACTCTAGCAAAGCTAGAGAGAGAGAGAGAGAGAGAGAGAGAGAGAGAGAGAGAGAGAGAGGTGTGACATAAATTACCAAAATCAGACGTAAAACAGAGAATATCATCCAGACTGCTTACCTCGAGGAGATAATAAGAAAATACTACAAACATCTCTATCACACAAACTTAACAACTTAGAAAAAAATGAAGCAAGTTCTCAGAAACTTATACTACCACATGGCATGCAATATAAAACTGATCACTGGAGTAGATTTATCGCTATTAAGGAAGTTGAATCAAACATTTTAAAGCTTGCTAAAAATAAATACCCTGTCCCTGATAGTTACATTGAAAAATTCTATCATATATTTGAAGAATTAAAACTAATTTTTTCCAATCTATTTCCGTAGAAGAGGAACAAATACTTTCTAATTCATCTTATGTAGCTAGCATTACCTGATATTCAAAGACAGTATAAATAATAGATAAATATCTCTCATTAATATAGATGCAAAATTTTTTAAAAGAATATTAACAAATGTAATTCAAAAATAAATAAAAATAATTATATATAATGTCCATTGGGGATTACTCCACAGAAGCAAGCCTGGCTCAGTTTTTTAAAATCAGTCAGTGCAATCCACCACAATATAAAGCCAAAGAAAAGGACTAATGTGATTTTAACAGTCAATAAGGAAAAGTATTTAACAAAATTTAGCACCCATTTTTGAATTAAAACACAAACATAAACTAGAAATAGAGGGAATTTCTTAACATCTTCAACTGATAAAAAAAATATGTGAAAAAAGCCTACATGTTCCATTACTACTTAACTGTAAATGAATGCAACCTCCCATTGGGAACAAAACAAACATGCTCACTCACGTTACTCTTATTCAGGAGAGTGCTAGTATTTCAGTTAATGCAATAAGGCAAAGAAAGGAAACAAAAGAATGTAGGAAAGAAATAAAACTGTCCCAATTTTCAGATGACATTATTGTCTGTCTAAAAGGTGCCAATTACTTTATAAAAAAAAAACCACTCCTACATTTAATAAACAAATATAACAAGGTCTATGTAAACACCACGGGACATAAGATAAAGGTACCAAAGTTCATTATATCTCAATATGCTATCAATAGATAATAGACACCAAAAAAATTTAGTATACTTTAATTGGTGCATTATAATCTCACACCATAATGTAGTCTATAAGCTTCCCCCCACCTCCCCTTCCCCATACATGATATTGACATTGGCATTCATAACACCATCATTCTTCTCCAGACTCTCTTTATTGCTTCACTAGGGATATTATTTCATTACCTAAAGTCCTTCTTATATACCAATTACTCCCTGACTTCCACATATAAGAAAAATATATATAATCCATTTTTCTGCAGATGACATAATTTTATTCTCTATTACTGAGTAGAATTTCATCATGTGTCTATCCTATGATTTTGTAATATATTCATCTACTGAATGTAACATGGAAGGGATTTGACTATTGGCAATTGTGCTGCTGTAAGCATGAATATGCATGTATCACTATAATATTCAGATTTGAATCCCTTTGAAAAGACACTCAGGATTGGCATAGCTGGATTGTATGGTAGATCCATTCCCAAATTTCTGAGGATCTCCATAGCAGCTGCACTAATTTGCAATCACACCAACATATATGAGTTCCTATTTCTCCACATCCTCACCAACATTTACTGTTGTTTATATTCTTGAGGGTTGCCATTCTAATTGGGTTAGATGGAATCTCACTGTAATTTTGGTTTGCATCTCCCTGATTGTTAATGATATTGAAGATCTTTTCACATATTTATTGGCCATTTATATTTCTTATTTTTGTAGTGTCTACTCACTTAGTTCAATTGTCAAATTTTTTTTTAGGTCTGGGGATAGAACCCAGGGGCATTTTCCCTCCGAGCTACACCCCCTGCCCTATTTTTTATTCTTTATTTTGAAACAGGATCTCACTGAGTTACAGAGAGCCTCACTAAGTAGCTAAGGCTGTCCTCTAACCTCTATCCTCCTGTCTCAGTCTTTCAAATGCTGGGATTACAAGCATGTGCCACTATGCCGAGCTAACTGACAATTTGTTGCTTTAGTTGTTTTTTAAAAAGTGTTAAGTCTTTTAAGTTTTTTGCCTAGTCTAGATATTAGTCCTCTATCAGAGGAGTAGCTGGCAAAGTTCTTCTCCCATTCAGTAAGCACTCTTTTAAGACTCTTGATAGTTTTCTTTGCTACATAGAAACTTTTTAATTGAATGTCATTCAGTTTATTAATTCCTATTTTAATTTCATGAGTTTTGGGGGTCTTATTAAGGAAATTTCTACCAGTGCCTATATGTTGGAATGGTGATCCTACACCCTCATCTAGTAAATTCAAAGTCTCTTTTCTAATGTTTTTGATTCATCTTAAGTCAACTCTTCACAGGGTCAGAGGTAGGGATTTAATTCCATTTTTCTTTTTTTTTTCTTTCTTTTTTCTTTTTTTTTTTTCTTTTTTGTGGTACTGGGAGTGGAACTCAGGGGCTTTTCTACCTCTGGACTATACTTCCAGACCTATTTTATACGTTATTTGGAAACAGGGTCTCACTAAGTTGCTGAGAGCCTCACTAAGTAGTTGAGGCTGGCTTCAAACCGGTGCAATCCTCCTGTCTCAGCCTTCCAAGCGCTAGGATTACAAGTGTGCACCACCACGCCCAACTCTTATTGACATTTTTCAACAGGCAGGAAACTGAGGCATCAAGGAGCTATAAATTTTCCTCTTAACACTGCCTTCAATATGTCCTATAGATTTTGGTATGTTGAGTCTTAATTTTTGTTTAATTCCAGGATTTTTTTCTCCTTTTATTTCTGATCTAATCTATTTTCTGTTCAAGAGTATATCATTTAATATCCATGTATTTATGTAATTTTTTTTGGTTTTCCTGTTGTTGATTTCTACTTTCATTCCATTGTGATCTGAAAATTTCAGAAAATCATATTACATCTTTTGAATTTGCTGGCTCTTGCGTTGTGGCCAGGATGTGGTCTGTTTTGGAAATGGATCCATGGGCAACTGAGAAGAATGTGTATTTATCTGTTACTGGTTGTACTGGTCTGTATATGTATCTAATATATATATATTAGAT
This sequence comes from Muscardinus avellanarius, assembly GCF_963383645.1. Classification (NCBI taxonomy): domain Eukaryota; kingdom Metazoa; phylum Chordata; class Mammalia; order Rodentia; family Gliridae; genus Muscardinus; species Muscardinus avellanarius. The sequence goes on from NC_137796.1 coordinate 34,340,797, forward strand.
ACATTTGGTTTTTAGTGTTCCTTAGGTCTGAAGAGTCCTTACTCAACTTTTATCTTGATGATCAATCTAGTGGCATGAGTGGTATGTTGAAGACTCCCAATATTATTGTATTTGGGTCAACTTGAGGCCTGATGGCCCAAAGAGTTTTTTTGTTTTTTTTTTTTGTACAAATGTGGGTGCACCCTCATTTGCGGCATAAATGTTTACTATCATTATATCTTTTTGCTGGATTGTTGCTTTTATTAATTAAAAGTGCCTTGCTTTGTCTCTTCTGTTTAAAGTCTATTTTATTAAATATCAGTGTTGCCACCCCTGCTTGTTTTTGGTCTTCATTTGCATAATATATCTTTTCCATTCTTTCACCTTTAGCTTGTAGATATTTTTAGCTATAAGTGAGTTTCTTGCAAGCAGCATATAGTTGGATTATATTTTTTAATTCACATTGCCAGTTTATGTCTTTTAATTGGGAAGTTGAGCTGTTTGATGTACAGTGTTATTATTAAAATTTTATTTTTACTTCCCGTCATTTTGTGTTCTGTAATTTGTTTGATGTAGTGTTATTTCTTCTTTCCTTAGCTGTTCACCTGATGGAGAATGCCTCTTCTCTGATTCTGTAATTTTTTTCTTTTTTCTTCTTAATGATTTATTTCTCTAAGTATTTTTTCTATTGCTGATTTGGTCGTAAATTTTTTTGAGATTTTGTTTATCTTAGAATGTTTTTATTACTCCATAAATTTTAAACAATATCTTTACTGGAGATATCAGTCTTGGTTAGAAATTATTTTCTTCCGGGGTCTGGAGTATTTTATACCAGTTCCTCCTGGCATTCATTACTTGGGTTGTGAAGTCTGGAGTGATTTTTATTGTTTTTCCTCTGAATGTCACATGTCCTTTTGTTCTCACTGCTTTCAAGATTCTTTTCTTGGCCTCTATGTTAGTCATTTTGATTATTATGTGGTGGGCAGGTTCTTCTTTGATCTTGCTTGTTGGTGTCCTGGATGTCTCCTCTATGTGAATGTCCAACTCTTTTTTCATATTTAAAAATTATCTGAAATTATTTCCCTGAAGATATTCTGGATATATTGGTCTGTGCCCTACTCCTTCTTCAATGCCCTATATCTGAAAATTAGAACTTTTTGTATTGTCCCATAATTGTTGGATGTTTAGATTCTGTTGTTGCAATGTCTTCTGTATACTGTTGACTGTGCTTTTGATTTTGAATGAACTGTCTTCTAACAGTGATATTCTGTTTTCTATTTCATCTAATCTTCCAGAATTGTTTGCTATTGCTGTCTTCAATTCATTTATTGACCACTTCATATTTTTCAAGGCCTTTTTTCTAATTCTTTCTAAGGTCTCAATTTACTCTTTCATTTCCTGTACACTTACTGTGAGGCCTTTCATTATATTAAAGATCAAGATTTGGAATTCTCCTTTATGCATTTCTTGTTTATCAATATTGATGATCTCTCTTATTTTTGAGTTGTGGGATTTTGTTTCCTAATTTTTCCTCATTCTCATATTTTTAGAGTTCTTGGGTTTGTGTTTACAAAGTCTTGTCATCTTTCTCTTTGTGTGTGAGTTCTGTTTATTTGCTATCTCTTAATAATAAGATATATGCTTGTAGCCAATGTTCACCCCTACCATCTTGACTCAAATACTCAAACTTTTGAATTTTCCCCCCAGAGTCTCTCTAACTATGTTCTTAATGTAGATAAGTAGTAGTCTCTGATTAGCTGCACATCACTCTGCTGCCCCGGCCCAAACTCTACAGAGCCAGAGACCATGATGCTTTATTCAAGGCCCGCATCCAGCTGGTTGGGACTTCATGCACTCCACAGACTACTGCTGTTCTGCTGATTGTAAGCCTGTGATACTGCAGAGTGCTAACTTCCAGCCTCTGTGACCAGTGGGCTTAGCTCATAAAAGCCATCAATTGCTATGCCCTAAACTTATGAGCTGGCCTGCTGAGTTTTAATGTCCCTGGACACCACTCTAGATCTGCTTGCTATGGTCACATGAGGCACTTCCAGTCAGTAGATTACATGCATGCCAGGTACAAACTCTTCTGGGAGAGAGAGTATTAAATTCTCAGCTTTTGGCTGTGATCAAGTGGTGCCCTGGCCTCTTGATTCAGTCTGGCTGATATGGCACCTTTGTTGCCCTACACCTAAGGCCCAAAGTCTGGAAAAAGTGATTGGTGTCCTTTCTGGTGGTGTCACACTGGACTGTGATAAACTCCAAAGTCCTCATTTTTCTCCTCTCTTCTTATTGAGAAGAATATTTTAAACACAAAATTAGATCATACTTCTCAAGCTGTTTTGTAACATGTTTTTCATTTAATAATATGTCTTAGATATCTTTCCATGTGGTTAAGAGCCTCATTTTTAGTGTCTGAAGAGGATTTCTTTATGTTGGAAGTTTTATATTTTATTATATAGTGATCTTTATTAGTGATTGTTCTAAACTTATGATATATATCATATGTATTCAGAATACATGTATTTATTGATTCTTCTAAAATTATGACATATCATGTGTATTCTAAATACATATATATTAATATATATTTAAGATAATTAACCATCACAGAGAAAAGTCATTAAAAGTAGAACTTTGGAAGTCAAAGAGCAAGTAAAATTATCTGGAAAGTTTGAACAAATTTATACTCACCTCCTCACAATACAGAAAAGTTTTCAGAAAATAAGATCACATCTATATGCTAGAAAGCTCATCCTCATGGTGGTGCAGAACAAGACATTTCCTGAGAGCAGCAAAGAAATAAGTGGTGTTCTGGAAGACCTGAGCCTCAGATAGCAAACATGCAAATGTTTTATGGATATTATAAATGAAAAATAGCACATTGAGGGGCTATTGTGTGTGTGTGTGTGTGTGTGTGTGTGTGTGTGTGTGTGTGTGATACTAGGAATTGAACCCAGGAAAATTCTATAACTGAGCTATCTCCATAACCCTTTTTGTATTTTCTTTTTCCCAGGCTAGCCTCAAACTTGTGCTCCTCCTGCCTCAGCCTTCTGAGTCACTGGGATTAGAGATGTGCACCGTGCAGCCCAGCCTCAGTGGTGTTTTCCAGCTGGTTTGAAGGGCTTCAGTTAAATACTCAAATGGAGCAACCACCCAGGAGCACAGGATAGCTGTTAGAGGTTCTGAAGGCATCTCAGCAGCCTTTGTACCAGGGCAGCACGTGACTCCCTCAGGCACCACAATGAGAGAAAATGCTGCCTTGATGGTGCCATCTGAAGAAACAGGTCTTTTTTAAAAACAAAAGGCACCTAGCTAACTACTATGAAGGGTTCTTGAGACAAAAACCATCCAAGCATGAGTACTTTGTTCCACTTGTCCTGAGTTCCAGTAACCTTGACCACAAACGCTGGGGAAGCCAAAGACCCTGCTGGAAGATTTCCTTAAACACACTTCTTTTGTTTCTACCCCTCCTCATCTCAAATAGTTTTGAAGCTGGAAAAGATCTCATTTCCCAACACCGCCACATCAGACGCCACATCTACTTCCTAAACTCAAAGGGAGAACCTGGGTTCTCCCTTTTAGTAATATTAAAAAAGAGAGAATGCATTTTGCATGAAAATATGTTTTAACTGTATTTGTAGCTCTCAATAAATAAATTACAGGTTTTATATCATTCAGAGAGAGCTGCCAGTGATTTATTCAGTTATTAACTTCACACGCTTGGGAGAACGAATTAAATGCTGGCCCATATTGACGGTTTAGAGATTATCCAGTCAGAATGCAATACTGAAAAGTTTGGGCAGCTCTATAGGCATTATGGGATAAGCAAAGACTGTTTGGTAAAAGCCAGGGAAGGCCGAGAGTTCTGTCTTATCCATTTACAGCAGCTTATAAATTCCATAAAAAGGAAATGAATTATGCATTATTGGGTTTACATAAGGTCACACAGTGAACTTTGACCCCTCTCTTTTCTCATTTGGCTCAATTATTAGATGAAATGACAGATTTGATCTCTTTTCAAATTGTATTAGAAAGGGTCTCTTTATTTCACCCTCTAGCAGCAATCAGCTGACAAGACCAGGCAAGTACATTAATTATGATTGATTTAGAGTGTCTATAGGGTGATTATTTCTAGAATTCTACTTGTGAGCCAAAACCTTTTGACCTATTTCAGGCCACCCAGCAAATTTATCCATAAGAAGGTTTCAGGGGAGACTGTTTAGGGTGGCAGTTTTCCTTCTGTATTTACAATCAAAACATTTAAGACTCTCAGAGCAATCCAGAGGGATGGGATTACTGGAACACTCTATGTTGAAGGCATTTAACAACCTGACAACTCAGTTTAAAAACATCTCGTGCATGATAACCAAAAATGACACTGAATTATCCCCCAAAGGAAAAAAAAATCCAAATGCCCTGTGCTCTGTGCATATATATATATATATATATTCATACATATATAATTCTGAGTTTGTAAATTGGAGTTCCAAAATAACTTATCTGATTTGGGCCATTCAATCTCCTTCTCTTTCCAGTGGATTAAAAATCATAGCACTAACTAAAGATGTAAGAAAAAGAGACCACTGCTACTTGCAATGTATAGGCTTGAATTATAATAAGGCTCAGATGAGGAGGAGAAGGTAAAATTGGATCTCTACCATCCTTAGGCGTTTCTTTCCAAGTATAGTGTAGAAAATCATCCAGTAGCCAAGCGTGGTGGTACATGCTTGTAATCTCACTACTTGGGAGACTGAGATGGGAGGATCACAAGTTCTTGGACAGCTTCAGCAAACAGGGAGACTCTCAACCTATCGAGACACAGTTTCAAAATAAAAATTTTAAAAGTAGGGCTGGGGGTATAGCTCAGAGGTAGAATGCCTCTGAGTTCAATCCCCAGTAACAAAACAAAAAAGAAAAGAATACTGCAGTTGAATTCTGTAAAAATATAAAAAGAATATAAAAAGAGAGCATTCATCCAAAATTGCTAATTCAGAGTTATTAGATCCCAATGGGATTTAAAAGGAAGATTCTAGAATTGAAGTCAACAAATCAATTAACTAAGCCCTATTACTGCCATCCAATGCCCACCACACATGGTACAGAAGAAGGAATTTGGGCAAGGCTTGAGTACATTCTATCTGCACCATTTATAAGCTGTGTGACCTAGGGCAAGAGAGTTGACCCCCCCAGATCTCGGGTCTTGTGGCTTCGAGTGTAAGTCATACGTATCTCATTGCAAATGTTGTAGAGAGGATTAGAGAGTCTATGTGTTTAGAGGAACAAAAATAGTCTGTTGCTGTTATTTATAATCCTCCATTGCCATTTATGGAGGTAGGTCATGGGAACTAAAGAATCTTTATTTTGCTGCATACAAACAGAATTTCTATCATTGACTTGAAAATAGTACTAAGTCGAATAAGGAGATAGCTGGCAGAGAGCCCTTAAGCTCAGCAGAGGCAAAGACAGAAAAGCCCAGCAGGAGGGATGGAGGTGGAGGGATGGAGGTGGAGGTGGAGGCTGGAGAGGTGGAGAGGCCAGGACAAAGTGGTCTTAGGAGAGGGACTGACAGATGGTGGGCAGAGAAGTGAGACTAGGAGGAAAATATCTTGCTCTGGGGAGTTCCTAAAAGAAAGACTGGGTACCTTATTCCTAAACCCTTCTTCCATCTCCATTCTAAGATCTTCAGTAAAGCCTGTGATATTCACTGATCCGAGGAGTCCCTCCACTTCAGCAAGGGACAAAGCCGAGGTTTCTCTGCATAGCTGCTGCCAAGCGGGTTTGGTATATCAGGGACTGACATCTTTAATCAACGATGCTACCAGGATTGTTATGGTTAGGTAGTCTTTATGCTTCTCAAAATATTCTCAGAGGAATTATCTCATTTAGCATTATAGAAGAGGAGTCTGGCTGCCACCAGAGACCAGTGAGTCAGGGGTGCTTTCTTGTGTCTTCTCTGGATCTCACTGTCCCTTCTTGAAAATGTGGGCTGCAACCAAAAAATCATTAAACTCCCGGTCAGCTCCACACTCCATGGTCCTGTGCATCTGGGAACAGTTTTCATACTTACAGAGGAAGAACTTATGCTGTTTGTTAACTGCAGAACCAAACGTTTCCAGGGACTAAGCTGGTTAACTTGAATGAATGAAGTAGATGAAATGGAAGACACAGTAGAGTGGTAAAGACTCTGGCCAACTCGAAAATATCATTCCCCCCTAAAAAAAAAAAAAAAAAAAAAAAGGTTTAAAGTGTGTGTGTGTGTGTGTGTGTGTGTGTGTGTGTGTACACGTGTGTGTGTGTGTTGCTGGACATTGAACCCAGGGCCATGTGCATGCTGGGAAAGCACTCTACACCTGAACTGCACCCTGGCACCTGACTGGTTCTTTCAATCCTACAATTCAGCCCATTCTTGCCTCCCTCTCTGTGACTTAGAAAGACAGACCCAGCAGACGCATTTGCTTTTTGAGAAATCTGTTCCATTAAACAGAGCGATGGTGGGGGCAGCCACACTGTCGTTATCTGGAGGCCTGGCCATCAGTTACAAAGCTAATAAGTACAAGCAACATGTCAGTGGCTGCTCGGCTCACTCCTGTAGTCTCAGATGATTACATAAGCGGGAATGCTGCGTGTGGCTTAATGAAAGCGCAAACACTTCCCAAACAAGCCCAGGACTGAGACTCTGCCGGGAGTCAGCATGACATGGAGGAGCTTGAAGATGCAGGGGAAGACACGGGTTTTGAAATTCCCAGGCCTCAGCTCCTACCTCTGGCAGGTCGAGAAAGGCTTGATTCTGGGAGATGATGGAGACTTCAGTTCCTGGCTCATTTGCATGGGAGAACTGAAGCAGAATATTCCAATAAAGAGAAACTTGAAGAAGATAGTACCAAATGATTTTGGGGGCAAGGAGTTTAGAAAGCCCTCTCTATCCTAAGAAAAATCTGGAGTCACTAGTAGTAAGCTAGAAGACTCCTTTTCTTCTCCTTTCATTCCTTCCCCTGTTCTTCCTTCCTCCTTTCCTCCTTCTCCTCCTTCTTCTTGCACTAGAGGTTGAACCTCACCCTGTTTTTTGGGGGGTATTTTTGTTTTTGTATTTTAGGTTCTCACTAAGTTGCTGACAGTCTTGCTACATTGCTGAGGCTGGTCTTGAACCTGTCATCCTCTTGTCTCAACCTCCCAACTACTGGGATTGTAGGTGTGTGCCACCATGCCCAGTTTAAAAAAAAAAAAAAAAAAAAAGCTATTTCTTGAGTAATCATCGGAGACTCAGAGGAGTCCTTTGTGTCAGGGAGAAGAGGAAATGTCTGCACTCTGAGGATGTCCACATTCAGGGTTGGGGAGGAAGAGCTATGCCGAGTGACTGCGAGAAGTCTGGGAACTCAGATCTTGAGGAGTAAGAGAAGCAAGGAGAAGGCTCTAGAGCCATCGAAGGCTGAGATTAAAAAAAAAAAAAAAAAGAAGTAGCTAACTTTTATTAAGCACCTCCCCAAAATGCTGGGTAATGTCTGAAGCGTTTTCTATGTCTTAACAAACCTAAGACAGTATATCTTTCAGAGGCCAGTACTGTTATCGCCTTTATTCCTTAAATTAAGAAATGGGGGCACCTAGAGCTTTACTCGTGCCATGTGAATGTGTCCCCCAGTTCCTGCATGGGAAACTTAATCCCCAGGGCAACAGTGTAGTGAGGTGGGACCTTTAAGAGGCAACTGGGTCATCAAGCTCCGCCTTCATTATCATGGGAGTGAGTTCATGATTACAAGAGTGAGTCTATTATTAAAGTGAGTTCAGTCCTCTCTTGCTTCCTCTTGCACCTGATCTTTTGCCCTGTGCCTTCTACCATGGAATATCACAGAAAGAAGGCGGTCACCAGCTGCGAGCCCCTTGACTTTGGGCTTTTTAGACTCCAAACTTGTAAGAAATATATCTCTGTTCTTTATAAATGACCCACATGCAAGTACAGTGTTGTAGGAGCACAAAACAGACTAGGATAAGTCACTTGCCCAAGGTCATGTGGCTAAGAAGTGGTAGAGCAAAGAAAAACCTTAAACTTTGGCCCCAGACCTTGTACTCATAACTACCCACCCCAAGCTGCCCTTGGCAGGCTGAAGGCATCCACACTGCTCAGCAGGGGAGTCTACAAGGTAACTCAGAAGGACAGAGCTGAAAGAATCCTCCAGGGAACTGGCACAAACGCTGGACCAAGTCCAACAGCTCAGGGGCAAGCCCAGCAAGGGAGAGTTTCAGGGAGATAGAAGTAGATAGAAGAAAAAATATCTCCAAGGGGGAAACCAACTTCCACAAACCAAGTACCATTTCTAGTTCTTTGGCAGTAACTCTGCCGTGAAAATACATCTGCACCATGAGGGCCATGGTAGAGTAAGGAGTAAAAACTTCAGAGAGGGCTGGGAAAGACAACTACAGTCAGATTTGCCCACTCTAGACACTCTAGAGCTGGAGCAAACGAGCATCCCAGTCAAGGGAGTGGGGTAAGGAAGTTGGGACGAGAGGGGTCATCCAGACAGAAGCTTTGGGAAAGAGAATCTTAGGATTTTTGCTCAAAGCTTGTGCCACATCTTGAAAATGGACAAATGAGGGTCCTGAGAATGGAAGACCCGCCATGTAGCCAGTGCTCAAAAAAGAGGGAGGCGAGTCCAGTATGTAAACGCCATCAAGTTAGATACTTGCAGATGGGCACAGGGCAGGTGGCACTCTGCCTGGTCCTGTGGGTGGACACACTCTTCAGCGACTTGTTTTTATCCCTGGTTTTGGTAAGATAAGCGCCTTTGGCTTCTCTCTTTCTCCTTGGCCCAGCTCAGATTCTTGAAATGTCAGTGAAGCCGGTGCCTTTTCAGGGAGCCATGAAGATGAGAGAGAAGCAACGAATAGACCTTAGTCCTGGTGGAAGGATACTCAGAAGCCGAGGAGAGCGGAGCAGGCATGTTTACTTGCTTTCTTGTTTGTATTTTTTTTTCTGTTTGTTTGTTTTGTTTTTTGTTTTTGTCCTGGGGATTGAATTCAGGGGAGTTTTATCTCAAGCTTCACCATCAGTTCTTTTAACACCTGTTTGTTTTTGAAACTTGTTTGTTTTCTAGGTTATTGAGAGTCTCACTTAGTGGCTGGAGCTGGTCTTGAACCTTTAATCCTCCTGCCTCAGCTTCTCAAGTGCTTAGATTACAGATGTGATTACAGATGTGCACCACCACATCTGGCATAAGAAGGCATGCTTTAAAAATGACTGACTACAGCTGGGCATGGTGACATGTACCTGTAATCCCAGTACATGGGAGGCTGAGACAGGAGGATCGCAGACTCGAGGACAGCCTCAGCAACTTGGTAAAACACTATTTAAAAAGAAAATAGGGCTGGGGATGTGTCCAGAGGTGGAACATCCCTTCAATTTCCAGTACCAAAAGAAAAAGAAAAAAGATGAGTGACTACCGCCATTTATACATGTGATAAAGGGTGGAAGGTGCTTTAAAGAGAGGAAAAGGGAAGGACAGGTTTGGGGCGTTAGTGCCTATATTGGAAGAGTGACAGGGGACAGCTGGCAAGTGACCAGTCCATTGGGTCTGCCTGAGTCCCTCCAAGGTTCATTCCACCCAGTGGACACTGCCATACTTGGCGGTACATATACATAGGACTTGCAAATACTCAGATCTGCAGCCCCTGGACTGCAGAACTTGAGTGTCTCACAATGTACCCCTTGGGAAAGGAAGCCAAAGCAGTGGCCTTTCAATGGCATACAGGAGAAGAAAAGAAAAGGGGACACCGCAGACTCACTCTTGGTGGGACAATATCTTATCTTGGGGGTGGTAGCAGCTGATGTAAATGACCCCCTGGTACCCCACCATGGGGACTGCTGCACGGTGCTACCCTAGATCTAGGTGACTAGGTCTATATCATAGGAGTGCAAGTCCACTGCTGCCAGATCCTTATTGCACCACCAGCTTTATTTTAGGAAGTATTTCTGCAGGCCTCCTCTGCCCCAGGTCACCGTGGGAAATGCATGCTCTCCGTGATTGCATCGGTCAGGTGCACTTACACAGCAGCAGCGACAGCCGGCAGAGCTCATTGCTCCCACGGGGGAAGTTGCTTTCTTTTTCAAGCTCTGCATCCAGAGTGGGTTGGTGGAGCTAGGGTGGGATGTGGGACCTGCTTGGGCTCTGAGCATCCTGGGAAGGCAGCGACCAGGATGAAGGAGTACCTCCCTCACCAACACAGTCGCTTCTACACAGGATTGCAGTACATGGCTCTCCTCCCCCTCCTCCTCCACCACCACCCCTCCTCCTTCTGCACCTGGGATTGAATTACTCTGGAGTATTCTGCCTCCCAACCACACCCCTAGCCCCTTTTGTTTTTTATAAGCCACTGGCCTATACAGTGGCTCTTAAAGCCACCATTTGGCATGCATCATTTCCACATACACACCACTGGCCTAAACAAAAGTGGTCACTCTCAATTTTAAGGATAAAGTGGTTAGAAAGAAAATTAAAAATTGGGAAGGATCAGAAGCTGGGCAAGGTGGCATACTTCTGTTGTAACCCTAGTACTTGGGAGGCTGAGACAGGAAAATCACAGGTTCAGGGCCAGCCTCAGCAATTTAGCAAGACCCTCAGCAACTTGGCGAGTCCCTGTTTCAAAATAAAAAGTAATAAGTGACTGGCGCTGTAGCTCAAGGGAGAAAGACCCTGGTTTTAACTCCTGTTACCAAAAAATAAAAATGCAAGGATTGGAATGTGAATGAAAGAAAGAAGGAACTTTTTAGCAAAGGTCCCCACCCTTGTATTCATCTGTTCCTTAAATGAGATATTATTTCTTTTTTTTTTTTTTAATTAATTTATTTTTTAAATTGGTGCATTGTAGTCATATATCAATCACATTGGAGTACAAGACTTGAGAGGATATACAAGCACACATCATCCAATTAGCCCTCCTCCAGCCCCCGTCCCATTCCCTCCCCCTCCCTCCATCCCACACTTCTTTGGTGATTTACTTTGATACATTTGTTTATGTACCTCCTGCATTTTAAAGAGGCTCCGTCCTCCAGTATTACATACCCTCTGATTGATCACATTAGTTGCTTCACTATAGGGCCCTTTCTATAGCTCAACCTCTTCCTGTTGCCCTTTTCCTCCTAGTTATTGCTGATTAAGAGAAGCGTCTGATTTATATTTTCTGCGATATTTCTCTGTGCATGCTGCGTTGCAAGTACCAATCCCACTCTTGATGGTCCCAGTAGTGGCCTGGCTACTCAGTGGACTGATCCAGACCTCGCTGGCTCACGCAGCGGCCTTGCCTCATGGGAGGACCCAGTTCTGGTCTCACTGGCCCCTGAACCGGTCAAACCCCTAAGCTGGCTTTGGTCCCGACCTTGGAGGCCGCAGGAGTGAACTTGCCTCACGCCAGGCTCCGATGCTGGCCATTGGCCCCTGCACCGGTCTAACCCCTTGGCAGGATTCCAATCCCGGCCTCGGAGGCCCCAACACTGGTAATGCCTCACGGCAGGCTCCGATGCCGGCCTCACTGGCCCCAGCACCGGCCTAACCCCTTGACAGGCTCTTATCCTGGCCTCAGAGGCCCCAGTACCGGCCTTGCCTCACGGCAGGCTCCGATGCCGGCCTCGCTGGCCCCAGCACCAGCCTAACCCCTCGGCAGGCTCTTAACCTGGCCTCGGAGGCCCCAGTACCGGCCTTGCCTCACGGCAGGCTCCGATGCCGGCCTCGCTGGCCCCAGCAGCGGCCTAACCCCTCGGCAGGCTCCGATCCCGGCCTCGGAGGCCCCAGCACTGGTCATGCCTCAAGGCAGGCTCCGATGCCGGCCTCGCTGGCCCCAGCACCGGCCTAGCCCCTTGGCAGGCTCTTATCCTGGCCTCGGAGGCCCCAGTACCGGCCTTGCCAAACGGCAGGCTCCGATGCCGGCCTCGCTGGCCCCAGCACCGGCCTAACCCCTCGGCATGCTCCGATCCCGGCCTCGGAGACCCCAGGACTGGTCATGCCTCAAGGCAGGCTCCGCTGCCGGCCTCGTTGGCCCCAGCACCGGCCTAACCTCTCGGCAAGCTCTTATCCTGGCCTCGGAGGCCCCAGTACCGGCCTTGCCTCACGGCAGGCTCCGATGCCGGCCTCGCTGGCCCCAGCACCGGCCTAACCCCTCGGCAGGCTCCGATCCCGGCCTCGCACTGGTCATGCCTCAAGGCAGGCTCCGATGCCGGCCTCGCTGGCCCCAGCACCGGCCTAGCCCCTTGGCAGGCTCTTATCCTGGCCTCGGAGGCCCCAGTACCGGCCTTGCCTCACGGCAGGCTCCGATGCCGGCCTCGCTGGCCCCAGCACCGGCCTAACCCCTCGGCATGCTCCGATCCCGGCCTCGGAGGCCCCAGCACTGGTCATGCCTCACGACAGGCTCCACTGCCGGCCTCGTTGGCCCCAGCACCGGCCTAACCCCTCGGCAAGCTCTTATCCTGGCCTCGGAGGCCCCAGTACCGGCCTTGCCTCACGGCAGGCTCCGATGCCAGCCTCGCTGGCCCCAGCACCGGCCTAACCCCTCGGCAGGCTCTTGTCCTGGCCTCGGAGGCCCCAGTACCGGCCTTGCCTCACGGCAGGCTCCGATGCCGGCTTCGCTGGCCCCAGCAGCGGCCTAACCCCTCGGCAGGCTCCGATCCCGGCCTCGGAGGCCCCAGCACTGGTCATGCCTCACGGCAGGCTCCACTGCCGGCCTCGTTGGCCCCAGCACCGGCCTAACCCCTCGGCAGGCTCTTGTCCTGGCCTCGGAGGCCCCAGTACCGGCCTTGCCTCACGGCAGGCTCCGATGCCGGCTTCGCTGGCCCCAGCAGCGGCCTAACCCCTCGGCAGGCTCCGATCCCGGCCTCGGAGGCCCCAGCACTGGTCATGCCTCAAGGCAGGCTCCGATGCCGGCCTCGCTGGCCCCAGCACCGGCCTAACCCCTTGGCAGGCTCTTATCCTGGCCTCGGAGGCCCCAGTACTGGCCTTGCCTCACGGCAGGCTCCGATGCCGGCCTCACTGGCCCCAGCAGCGGCCTAACCCCTCGGCATGCTCCGATCCCGGCCTCGGAGGCCCCAGCACTGGTCATGCCTCACGGCAGGCTCCGCTGCCGGCCTCGTTGGCCCCAGCACCGGCCTAACCCCTCGGCAAGCTCTTATCCTGGCCTCGGAGGCTCCAGTACCGGCCTTGCCTCACGGCAGGCTCCGATGCCGGCCTCGCTGGCCCCAGCACCGGCCTAACCCCTCGGCAGGCTCTTGTCCTGGCCTCGGAGGCCCCAGTACCGGCCTTGCCTCACGGCAGGCTCCGATGCCGGCCTCGCAGGCCCCAGCAGCGGCCTAACCCCTCGGCAGGCTCTTATCCTGGCCTCGGAGGCCCCAGTACCGGCCTTGCCTCACGGCAGGCTCCGATGCCGGCCTCGCTGGCCCCAGCAGCGGCCTAACCCCTCGGCAGGCTCCGATCCCAGCCTCGGAGGCCCCAGCACTGTTCATGCCTCAAGGCAGGCTCCGATGCTGGCCTCGCTGGCCCCAGCACCGGCCTAGTCCCTTGGCAGGCTCTTATCCTGGCCTCGGAGGCCCCAGTACCGGCCTTGGAGATATTATTTCTTTAGCCTCTTAAATGGCATCCAGGATGAAGCATCAAAGCTACCCTACTTTGTAGGGTCAAGAGAACTGTGAACACACTTCGCCATTTTTCCTTCTGCTCCAAAGCCTCTTTATCGGTTAAGCTGAGGGGTAAGGACAAGAAATGTGGGTTATACTTACAGGGAAGAGGAAAACAGAAACACCCTCTGTGACCATCTGGTCAGCCTGACTCTCCCTGCAGGACCAGGCTCCGCCCACTTTCCCCAAGGCCATCAGCCAACAGGGAGAAGCCCTGCCACAAACCCTGGTGTGAGCTCTGCTCTCCTGGGGACTCTTCCGAGTTATTTCTGCACGAGTATGTGGCATGCCCACGCTGCCTGTGAGCCCAAAGAATTGTCCCTTGTGAGTCTCCTCCTTAAATAAGTTCCAATTAGACACCACTTAATGGCACCTCCAATTTGACTGTCTGTCCAAGATTCCACAATGCATGGGAATTCTCCCAGAGATTATTCCTGTTTTTCCCATCCTCAAAACAAGGAGGGGGAAATAATACATGATTGAAAACTAGCCACCAAATGTTAAAAAAAATAAATTTGCAGTTGTGTTGCTTTGAAAACTTATTGCACAGCTGGGGGCATTTAAAGAACTTAATTAACAAGCTTTGGCTGCAATGTGCCCCTCTTTGGGAGGGGGAAAAAATCACAGTTAAGATTTGTCCAATTAAATTATAGAAGAATTGGTGAATTGAAAAGGAGAGAGAGTTTGGGGGAATGCACTTCCAATTTAAAAAGAAAAATTTTAGCCTGATTGGAGACCCATCATCTGATTAATTCAATGCTCAGCTTTTCAACAGTTTCCACAAACTCATAGGCACTTAAGAATTTTTAGCCAAATGTTATTATAGGTTTTGATAATACAGTCTTTGGTTAAATAAAGTCCCCTCTTTCCTATAAAAACTGAGGATGAAATCTTTGGTAAGGGAGCTCCTGGAACCTCACTATGTCTCACTTCCATAGAAAACTCCACCTTAGCCCAGAATTGGGGCCACGTTAGGACTTCAGTAGGCTCGGACACTTCTATTTCATGCGCCCCTTCCTCTACAAAAATAGATTAAAATTATACGAATACATGCATTGGTATGAAGATAGTCATAACACAGGTTGGATTCATTTTTGCTCTACTTGTTTTATTTTCTTTTGATTTAAAAAGAAATTAAAATTTAAAGATTTTCCTTGGCCTCTGAAATTATGATCCTTCCTAGACACCATGTCTGCCGTGCCTAATGAACAAATCATCCCTGACCAGAATTTTCCATTATGAACCCAGACAAGGACATTTGGCCCAGCTAAGGACAGGCTCAAAAATAATAATGCTGATGACCATATTATTATTTTTGTCATTAAAAATAAAATGTTCACACAGGGCAGTCCACATTGGCCCTTGCTAAGCACCCGTCTTCACAGCAGACTAACCTTCAGTTCTTCAACTCATTCCCCCCCTACCAAAATAAAAATGTTATTCTGACATCATTGGTCTGAAAGAATACCCAGTACAGTATGCAGTCTTTTGGAATGACGAGTTTTCTGCCTTTTCCTAGGGGGATGTTCAGCCAAAGACAAAAATGCTTAAGGGCAGCAGAGAAAATTCATTTGTATAAGCTGGCCCCCCTACTGTGGAATTTTCAATTATATATATCTAATTATGGCTGTCAGTTGATGGATTCAGAAAAGACATTTTGGTCCCCCCCTCCTTTTTTTTGTCTTTTCGTCATCTCTTCTGTTAGAATGATTATAGCACACTTACACAACTAATTGCCTTACTGCTGATTAGTGATACAATTATGCAGACCCGGCTCCTTGTGTGAACAACCATCTGCAGAGAAAAAAAAAAGTGACACTATTCAAAAACTATCCATAATTTAACCAATGTTATTCCAATGCACTGAGCCCAGACAATCGTCCAGCCTTCATATTTCATACCCACCCTGGCAAGAGGAGGTTGGGTTTTGTGCGCCCAATTCACCTCTTTAGACACACTGTGAATCAGAAAGAAAGAGGAGAGAAGAAAGTGCTTCAGATGTCAACCCATAGTGGGGAATTGAAGCGTGGTTAACGTCCATTCCTCCTTTGGGTAATTTTTCTTCAAATTTTATACCACTTGGCAATTTTTTGTTTCCTTTCAAACTGCTGAGAAAGTGCAGATGTTCCAACTTCTCAAAGTGGGTTGGGGTTTGCTGGGGGCTTTGTGGGCTACTCTCCCCAATTCCTTTTCTCTTGTTTCCCCATAATGTTGTTTTTTTTTTTTTAAAGAAAAAAGAGAAAAGAAAAGGTTTTAATAGAATGTAAGGACACAGCTGACATATGACATTTCAATAAAGTGTGTCTTTTGTTCTCTAAGGCAAAGTGTACGGGACACCAAACTCTGAGACCTCAGAGGCCACAGGGAGGGAACAGGTGGACTGGGCAAAATGCTGTTTGCCCCAAAGAATAAACAAAGAAAGTCGCTTGGTTTCTACCAGTGTGCAAGGTAAGAGCAAGCCCAAGTGTGTGTGAAAGAGAAAGTGCCTTTTAGGGGGCTGCAAGGTTAAAACGACAAAACCACGTGTCATGTTCTCCTCTAGCTTGAAAGAAAGGCTGGGGATTGTCAGGGCAGAAAAATAAAACTGTGATGTTTCAAGAATGCCGAAATCACCTCAGTTTAGATATTCACATAGAATAACTTCTAGATAGGGCAAAAGACCAGGCCTTGAGGAGAGACCATGAAGAAGACATCCTAGAAAATCAGATGCCCACAATGGAACTGTCTCTCCAAAACAAGATGAGAAATAATGTCTGGCATAGGAGAGGCCTCATCTCGGGTTCCAACCGGGGCATTTTCTCAAAGCAGCACTTCTGAAACTTTGGCTTTCCAGACGCAGGGAGGTCACCCAGGAACCAAACAGGGAGCCATCCTGTCCTGCGCAGACACGCCAGCCTGGGATTCTGATATCTCTGCCCTCCTCGCTTTCAGTCCCTGCCCCTCAGGCTCCTGTAGAAAGTTAAAGCTTGACGGAATACACCAAACTCAGAAAGCCAAGGGTCTTAGGTTTCCTCTCATGTGTGGAAGCTAGAGAGAAAAGAGTGGGAAGGAAGAACGGGGTATCTCATGAAAACAAAAGGGAAACCAGTAAAATAGAGGAAGGGACCAGGAGGAGGGAGGAGGGGAGGCCAGGGGAGGTAATGGGAAATGAAATTCACCAAATCATGTTACATGCATGTGTGAAGATATCCCAATGAGTTTCACTACTGTATATAATTATGATGTACTAATTTAAATTTTTAATGAAAATATATCATCTTAGCACTTGGGAGGGTGAGACAGGAGAATCATAAGTTCAAGGCCAGGCTCGGCAACCTTAGCAAGACCCTGTCTTAAAGTAAAAAGGGCTGAGGGTATAGCTTGGAGTTAGAATGCCCCTTGGTTCAATCCCCAATACCATAAATATAAAAGGAAAAAAAGAAAAAAAATTGTGATGGCAGATGCTGGAGATTGAACCTGGGGCATTCTATCTCTGAGCTATATACCCCAACCCAATTTTATTTATTTATTTATTTAGGTACTGGGGATTGAACCCAGGAGTGTTCTACCTCTGAGCTATACCGCCAGAGTTTTTTTTATTTTTTATTTTGAAACAGGGTCTAATTAGCTTACTGAGGTCCTAGCAAAGCTGTTGAGGGAAGCCTCAAACCTACACTCCTCCTATTTCAGCCTCCCAAAGAACTGGGATTGTATGTATGTGTCACTGTACCTAGCAGCTGTGTGTGTGTGGGGGGGGGCGGCTACTGGGGATTGAACCCAGGGGAATCCTACCTCTGAGGTACATTACCAACCATATTTTATTCTTTTTTTTTGGAGACAGAGTCTCACTTATTTGCAGAGGGCCTCACAAGTTGCTGAGGCTGGCCGTGAACCTGTGATCCTCCTGTCTCAGCCTCCCAAGTATGGGGATTACAAGTGTGTGCCACCATGCTGGGCTTGTCTTTTTAAAGCAGAAATGTTGATTTCTTGGTCCTTTTGAACTTTTTAAAAACAATGAAAACTGAAATTTGTCAGGATGATCCCTAGTGCATGCTTTGAAATACAAAAGATAAAGATATGGTCAGCCAATTTTGCTTTATTAGATATTTTGTGATAATAAATTAATAATAGTAGTGCATCTTTCCTAAGAGCCTGCAGTGTGTGTGTGTGCACACCCATGCGCATGCATGTGCTTTCTATTCATTATTTCATTTTGATCTTCACAAAACCCTCTAAGGTAGATACTTTGAAGTCCTTCGGATTCATGAGGTCACTGCCAGGACACGGAGCTGTAGGCCTGTAGCACAGAGCTCTCCCACACTTGTCCTCTTACCAGGCAGTGTTGACATTGCAGCCAGTGCCTCAGAGTGATAACTCTGTTAACCAGGGTATTTGTGGGACAACAAATGGAGAAAGGAAGGAAACAAGGGAGGGGGTGGGCTGTTGGCTTGTGGAAGTTGCTGTGGACTTAGCAGAGCTGCCCTGCTGTCCTGGCTGCTATTCTTCCCCATGGTTTAAAGGACTTGGGGCAAGTTGCTCGACACCTCCACGTGTCTTCACTATGAAAAGAAAGATTTGGTAAAAGATGAGTGTCTTATTCCCAAAGAGCATCTCCCAGGCCTTCTAACCAATCCTGATGTCTCCTTTTCTTGCACTGACTTCTCTGGGTCACCTAGCATGCATCTCATTACAAACTGCCTTCAGTCTTTGATCATTCCATGGCGCTGGTCTTGCTAAGCAGGGTGAAGTATGAGATTTTTTTTTCTATTCTTTTTATTTTTTTATTTTTTATTTTTTATTTTTTGGGTATTGGGGATTGAATTGAGGAGCATTCTACTTTCTAGCTACACTTCTGGCCCTTTTTATTTTCTATTTTGAAATAGGGTCTTGCGAGTTGCTGAGGCTGGCCTCAAGCCTATAATCCTCTTGTCTCAGCCTCCCAAGTACTGGGATTACAGCTGTGGAGCACCACACCCAGCTAGAAATATAAGATTTTAGAAAATAAGAACTTTCCTTCATTCTACTCCCTTTCTTCTCCTCCCCTCCCCCTCCCCATGTTTTCCCTGTAAAAGTTAACTGAGTGCCTATTTTGGACTCAGCTCAAAGTCTAGTCCCCCTTCTGTCTTACCAAAGTGCTAAAGTTCAAAACATAAGTCCAGTTGGAACTGAATACAAACTTGGTAATTGATCAGAGGCAAATTTCCTGCACTTAATTTTCACTGTGAGCACTGTACAGAAAAGTAAGTAGAAACCTCTGTTGGGAGGATGACAGGTTGAAAGCCAGCATCAGCAACTTAGTGAGGCCTTCTGCAACTTAGCGAGACCTGTAAAAATTAAGAGTAAAATAGAGCTGAGGGCTTAGCTCAAGGTAGAATGCCCCTGGGTTCAATCTCCAGTACATGAAAAGGAAAGGAAAGGAAAGGAAAGGAAAGGAAAGGAAAGGAAAGGAAAGGAAAGGAAAGGAAAGGACAAAAAACAACTTTGTTGGTAGGACAGGGGACAGATGGTGTCTTTGGAAAGTGGCAACATACACTCAGCTGCATTTGTATGTGTGAATACTTTTCCTCCTGCTTAGCTTCTGGCAAAGGGAAAGGGCCATTGATATATAGTATGCGCATAGGGAGCAGGTCTGCCCACCGACTCTGAGTGCCAAGGAGCTGGTGCCACCAAGAACATAGGCCATACCTGGTGAGAGAATCTAGCAACCAGGATGCCAGGCAGAGCCCTAAAACTGATCTTGTCAAGTTGTAAAGCTATAAGATCCTTAGCCTACAGTCCCCTCACTAAGAAAGATCAGGAAGAGAGCCCCAAGCCCACATCCTACTTGGCCTTTTTCCTTGCCTAGGTATAGAACTCAGGTCAGCCAGATTTGTCTGGACATTCCAGCCACTCAGATGGACAGATCAGGTCACTCAGAAGGGACGACTGGATCTCTGAATGATGCTTTGGTAACGTTATGTCTTAGAGATGAGGAGTGGACTAGACAAGAGATGAGGAGTGGACTAGACAACTGTTTAGAAGGCAGGGGCATCCCAAAAAAAACTGAAGCCAACTTTTCACCCAGTGTGGAGCCCAAGGCTTCTCGTTTGGTTTTCTTCTTTGTCACTTCTGTTTAAACTAAAATGTTTAGAATCCTGCTTCTTGACCCTTCATGTGTCTTTCTCCTGATGTGACAGACCCATCCACTGGATCAGGCAGCAGTTATCCAACTATCCATTTAACCATTTATTCATCTACTCTGCCATCTATCCGTCCAGCATCAAGTTAACTATTATACGCCAAGCGTTAGGTAGGCACAAACATCTAAAGAAAGAACAAATACTATTCTTATATTAAAGGAGTTTTCAATCTTCTGGAAATAAAAATCATAAGTTAGCATAATAATATCCAGTATTAAATGATATAGCTGGTCTGGGGATATAGTTCAGTAGTAGAGTGCTTGTCCAGCCTACACATGAGCCTGTGTTCAATTCCCTAACATCATAAACACACAAAAATGAAATAATATAACGGATAGGATCCTAGTACTAAAATAATACAAATAAAATTTATTGAGTACTTATTATGTCCCCAGCCCCTTGTAAAGCTTTACCTACTTTCTCTCATTTAAGCCTCCCATTGGTCTTATGAGATAGTAACATTTTTCCCAATAATCTTATGAAGTAATATCATTTTTCTCATTTTTTCAGATCAAGAAGTCTGTTCTACATCATATATCTACGAAGAAGAGGAGTCATTCCGGGAAACTCAATGGTCAGTCTCCAGATCTTAGGCTGTTAACTGGCGAGCTAGCTCCCTTGATAGATGAACTTACTGATGAAGATGGGACTTCATGGTAATTTACAGTTTCCCCAGAGAGGGTGACATTTACATTGGGCCTTAAAGAACGGTCAGAAAGTCGGGCGTGGTGGCGCACGCTTGTAATCCCAGCATTCGGGAGACTGAGACAGGAGGATCGCGGTTTGTGGACAGCCTCAGCTACTCAGTGAGGTCCCCTGCAACTTAGTGAGACCCTGTTTCAAAATAAAGAATAGAGCCGGGTGTAGTGGTGCACGCTTGTAATCCCAGCATTCGGGAGGCTGAGACCTGGAGGATCACGGTTCACGGACAGTCTCAGCTACTTAGTGAGGCCCTTTGCAACTCAGTGAGACCTGGTTTCAAAATAAAGAATAAAAAATAGGGCAGGGGGTGTAGCTCGGAGGTCAAATGCCCCTGGGTTCCATCCCCAGACCTGCAAAAAAAATAAAATAAAATAAAATAAAAAATAAAAATAATAAAAAATAGAGCACGGAATGTGCAGCTCAGAGGCTGAATGCCCCCTGGGTTCCATTCCCAGACCCGCAAATAAATAAATAAATAAATAAATAAATAAATAAATATAAAAGAGTGGTCAGAAGTCACCAGGGAGAGAAGGCAAGAACCAAGTGTTCAGTTCGAGGACTGAGTACATAGGTTCAGGTCCAGGGAAGAGCAACAGTCCTTATAACCGGAACATACAGTATTGGGGAAAGGACATAAAGCAATAGTAATAACAACCACTGTGCTGTGCAGGATGCAGGATGCCTCCTCTACTTCCTGCTGGGCTACCTCTATAATCCTTAAAACCCAGTGAGGTATCCTCATCCTCACTGGATAAACAAGTTCAGAGACTTTAAATGTCTTGCTCCGGGTCACACAGCTAAATAAGCTAAATAAGCCTTTAATACGAGAAGGCTCTGATCTCTAAGTTTAAGCACTTAAACAAATTAAGAACATGGGCTCTGACGTCTGACAGCCTGGGACAACTTCCCAGCTTCGCCACTTACTGATTATGTGGCTTCAGACCCGTCACTAAACCTCAGTGTGCCTCAGTTTCCTCATACAGATGGCATAATAGGCCATCTTATTCACTTTATCTGAATGTGATTAACTAAGTCACAAAACATGATATCTGGTACCACACTTGATAAAAGTTTGCTATTATCATGACGGCTAATTTAGGTTCCACTAGCCAGGGACATCTAAGGCTGTTTAAAGCAAGAGAAATAAGTAGGTAGATGAGATAAAGAATTCTGAGTGGGATGATAGAGAAGACCTCAGGGGTGGAAAAGTGACAACTTTAGCCAAAGGCTTTCTCAGCTCAGAAAGCCACAGCTTCTCTAAGTATTCTAGAACAACTCCCAAGCTGTCCCCTTAACATCCAGGGAACCAGTCTGGGACACCCTGACTTGATATAAGGATGATGTGATGTGCTCTGTGCCAGCCTTCAGCCTCAGGAACATTGCCTTGGAGGAAGCTCACCCTGCCTGGCTCTTGGCTTCCTGGCCAATAAAGTCTTCAAGCTTCTCATTTTTATGTGTAACTCATTCAGTTTCACCCAACCTCACTCCAATTCTCCAGCCTCCAAATGGAGACCCATTGCTTGCGAGCCACGGTGAACTTTCTTTGTCAAGTGCAGTGGGCAGAAAGACAATGGAAGGCCATTTGTACTTTCTCCATGAGAGAATGTTTATTAAAATTCAAAATATTATCATCCTAATCAGCATACTCTGCTGGTCAAATCATAGGTCCCAAAATTCTGTATAAGGGCAGGCAGATATAACCTGATTTGTTCATAAAAAGAGTCTCTCAAAACAAGTGAGGAAGAGCATTCTGTTTGCTCAGCAGCACCTTATGTCTGGGTTGAGACTGCCACAACCACTGTACCAAAAAGACAAGCCATCATAGCGTGGCCTTCTCCAGAAACAAACTAGAGACATGGGTTCAAGTGTAGATCATTTATCTGAGAGGTGCAGAAAATCCTTGTAGAGGAGGAGAGTTGTGAGTGAGGAGAGGGAAGGAGTTTTCTCCAGCCAACTACCATTGTGGCAATTGGAGTTTCAGTCCTCAAGAAAGCTCCGAGGAGAGGGATAAAGCACAGAATTCAGAAGGGCCGCATCCTGGCTGTGGGGACTGGTGTTTACACACCTCCTCCATCATGGTTCAAGACCTGTTTCTGAGGGGCATTGATTCCCCAACACTTTGGGCCCACTTTCTAGGCCAAAGGGCTTTTTGAGGCTTTGGAGAAGGTCTTGCAGGGCTGGAGAAGGTCAGTTGGAAGGCAGCTGGAGCAAGCCAAAGGGAAAGATGGAAGTGAGAGGAGCCTGTAGGCCCCTTCAGAGCCATCAGTGCCTGCAGGCCCCAGGAGCACCATGCTTCCTCCTCACAGATGCCAAGCAGCTCAAATATCTACTACAATCCTGGTATCATATCACTAATGGCAACTATTTATTCATATCAGAGTTTTACTGATAGCTATAATATTATACTATATTGATACAATGCTAATAAACTTCACTGCAATGATAAGGAAAAATCAAAGGAGCAAGAAATGACAGTGATGAATTAGAAATTCTTTATGATAGTTGTCCTGCACACAAACACGCATGTGTACAATGACATATGAACAAGGATATTTAATGGTACATTGTAATAAACATAAAATGCTTGGGAACAGCCTAGATACCCATCAGTAGAGGAAAGGTTAATGAAGGCATTGAGACCCTGTAGTTATAAAGGATGATAGACATCCACATATACTAGTTACATGGGAAAAGTTTAAGATGTAAGTAAAAAAAAAGACCTTGCCACAGTGTGATTCCCTTTTATGTAAAAGTCATGTACATGTAATATAATTATTCATTACTGTATAATAGCATGTATGTGTATATAGATGTATACTCAAACATCATGAAGGAACGATAACAAGATGCAATCAGTGTTATTTCTGAGCAGAGGCCAGAAAAGGGCTTGAGAGGGACTTCCTCTTTTTCATCAATTACTTACTAGGAATATGTATTGTTATATTATTTATATAATTCAAAACACAAATCTCTTCAGTAATCCATAAGACTCTCAAAAAGCAGTCAAAGTCAAAAACTGGCTAAAACTTCCTAGCTACGTTGGTCATTCGGTGTAAGAGAAATGGGCAGGCGCCTTCATGATATAATGATTGCAACACTGAGGATACCATTAATAGAGGACCTGCTTCTCCCAGCTCAAGGGCATGATGCAATAGCCTCGGGATTGCTGTTTAAAAGGCAGTAACTTTTGTTATATGATCTAGAAAGATGTCCACAAAAATAGGCAAAAATACAATAACAAGATTTTATATTGAAAGGACTGTGGCTCCGCTGTCTATGTATAACGTTTGCTCATATGGACCAGGTGTTTGCCCAGCAATGCCAGGTAAATGAGGGGTTTCCAGAGTGAAGCTCACACTCAGGCATCTCTTGAAGGTTGCAAGATCAAACAGGCAGTCCTGGACCCAGAATCTGTTGGGCATTGTTTAAGGGGCTGGAGATAGGGCAAGGGAGGAGGCCCCAGCCTGTAGGGCTTCTGATTTCTATGTTGTAAATTCTCCCTTGGAGGTTGCTTTCGTGTTACTGTGGAACACCAGCAGACGTGGAGCTGGGAGAGATGCTCATTGTCATACCATTCCGCAGTATTTCTTCCATGACAACAGACTTCAACAACTTCAAGAGCATATAAAGCCAGTAAGAGGTAGTGAGGTGATTAGGATGTGATGCTTTTGACTATGATTACCTTTGTTTTTCACATAATTCAGGCAATTGTAGATTTATATAATTTATTTTTACAGAAGTCATGTTTAAAATCTTGAGTGCAGCATTCCAGCAGTCTTCACCATCATCAGCTCTCTGGAGCTGGTACAGGCCGGCTCCCACACACAGCACGACTGTAGGAGCTATCTGGAACACTTCCACAGAGGATACTTCAAGGAAAGGGCCTAATAGATGCTAATCAGAATTATAGAAAACACCGTGTTTGGCTCTAGAAATATAAACAGACAGATTGTGTTTTCTCAGCAGCCTGACGCTGCCTTGATGCAGAGAGATGCTCCCGAATTCCCTCAAGCAACTTGTCCAAAGGAGACGAGTGAAAAATACCATCTCCTTCCAGTGGGAAAATATTTGACTTCCCAGGCTCGATATCGGAAGGAAATTCATGCTATGTCATATGCTAAAATGTCCTGCCCCCAAAATGCCTTTGGAGCTGGGATATGGTCTCACCAGCAACCAATTTCATTTTGAAATTGGGCCTCACTAAGTTGCAGAGGTTGGTTGGTGTGTTCTTTTTTATTTTTTAACAGAACCCAAAGGCCTTCTACCTCTGATCTATACCCCAGTCCTTCTTTTTACTTTTAAAATGGGGTCTTGTACCGGGCGTGGTGGCGCACGCTTGTAATCTCCGCGCTTGGGAGGCGGAGACAGGAGGATCGCGCAGGTTCGAAGCCAGCTGCACTGGCTTAAGAGACCCTGTTTCCAAAAATAAAAAAGTATAAGATAGGTCTGGGAGTGTAGCCCAAAGGTAGAAGGGCTTCCAGGAACCCCAGTACCATAAATAAATAAATAAATAAATAAATAAATAAATAAATAAATAAGGGGTCTTGCTGCTGGGTGGGGTAGCGCATACTTGTAATCCCTGCGCTTGGGAGGCTCAGACAGGAGGATCACACAGGTTCAAAGCCAGCTTCAGCTACTTAGTGAGGCTCTCAGCAACTTAGTGAGACCCTGTTTCCAAATAAAATATAAAATAGGTCTGGGAGTATAGCCCGGAGGTAGAAAGCCTCTGGGTTCCACCCCTAGTACCACCAAAAAAAAAAAAAAAAAACAATTTAAAAAAAGCGGTCTTGCTAAGTTTCCGAGGGTCTTTCTAAATTGGTGAGGCTGGCCTCAAATCTGTCATCCTCCTATTTCAGCTTCCCAAATACTGGGATTTCAGGCATGCCCCACCACATCCAGCACTTGATTCTATTTTTCTAGAATAATAAAAAGACTTGCTAGGATCATTTCGCTAGCAAATGCAGTGTTGGTTCATTTTTCCTGTTACATGATCACAATATGTATTAGAGCATTCTAAGTGTTCTAAGCCGGACGTGGTGGCATTCAGGATTCAGGAGGCTGAGATCAGAGGATCTCGGTTCATGGACAGCCTCAGCTACTTAGTGAGGCCCTCCACAACTTAGTGAGACCCTGTTTCAAAATAAAGAATAAACAATAGGGTATAGCTTGGAGGTCAAATGCCCTGGGTTCTATCCCCAGACCCACAAAAAAATAAAAATAAAAATAAAAAAATCAAAGTGCTCTAATATATACTGCGAGGCTGTGTTCTTAGCTATATAAAAATGGAGAGGTTTGTAAAACAACGAACTCTAATAATATTATGTTTCTTCATTTGTAAACTGGAAGGGCAGGGGCTGCTGAACTACCAAATCACTACGGATCATTTTAACACGAAAAGCAGATCATTTTTTGGTCCACATTTTTACACAGTTATAACATAACTGATTGCAAGTGAGGAGAGAAAGCAGGAAGGGAAGGAGTGAGATCCCAGCACCTGGGGCATTCTCAGTGTCTGATAAATGCCAGATTTACTGCTAGAGTGAGATGGATACATACTAACTAAATCACAGCCATGCTCGGGGGCAACTCGTGGCTTTTTCCACCCCCCAAAGGAACACAAAACTTGGAAGTCAAGTCAGGCATGACCAAACCTGAAGAATCTGACGCTTCCATCTGCTGCTAGCCAAATTCCTGGTGATTTGGGTAGACTGCAGGGTCAGCCTGGGGGGCTGGTGGTGCTGAGGTGGGGGTGGGAAGAGATGTTGGATCTGGCAGGGCGTGGGGAAGGAAGGCCGGCTCAGCTCAGTCTTTCGTGAATAAACACTCTAATTGGGGACATCACAGATAATGGGTCTGACTTCTTTCACTGGCAGGCTGGATCATGATTTGCTAATTGGATATTCCTGGGGTGATGGAGGCGCCCTCACTGGCCCTGAATGATTACTAGTTAATGGAGTTTGGGAGGCTCCTATTGCAGACTGATAAAGGGAGCCATGCTAAGGAAAAGGAGCCTGTCGTCCATCCTAGAATGGCATGGCGAAGGAAGCCTGGCTTCTCTGACAGCACCTGTTGGTGCCGGGTGCCAGGAAACTCTAGGCCCAGCACTGGCTTCTCAGCTGAATCCCACACTCATCAATAGCCCATCCTGACCTCTCTTTCTTTGCAGTGTGGTTTGATCTGGGAGATAAGGTGCCCTCCACATCAGACCTCCTTGACCATCGATCTTTGGCCTCATTCCTTTGCACCTTCAAGACTGCACAGAGGCCATGCCTATAATCCTAGTACTGGGGAGGCTGAGACAGGAGAATCACAGGTTCAAGCCCAGCCTCAGCAACTTAGTGAGACCCTACTTAAAAATGAAAAAAATGAAAAGGGCTGGAGGTGTAACCCCGAGGTAGAAGATCAGTGAGTTCAATCCCCAGTACCAAAATAAATAAAGGAAATCACTCAGCAAAGCCGGGCTGGGGGCTGGCAAAGCATCATTGGTGGACCTTCATGCAAAGGGCTGAGAAAACTGCTTGAGAGTGCCCAGAGCTGAACCAGAGTGCAGAGGACGATACCAATACTCAAAGATGGCGTGGGCTTGAGGGGGAGGGCGCTTCCAGCCTGCCCCTCCAAGGGGACGGCGACCCCCAAAGGTAGGACGAACAAGAAAGAGCAGCAGTTGGCTGGTGTTTCAGAGGTGGTTTCAGAGCCACAGAGGGAACCCTTGGCCTTTCCTAGCAAATTATCTGGGTGACAGAATGAAGAACTGAGAAAGAGAGAAGACAGACCAACAAGGAAGGCCAGGGTTCTTTCTTCAAAACTCAGGTAAATTTCTTGCTGAAAATAAGTTTCTATAAAGCAAAGACTTGCTGCTCTGGCAAGACCCAGGGCGTACTGTGTTGCTGCATACGCTGACTTTTCCCCACTGCATGAAATGATGCACGAGAATAAGTATTTTTAAGCTCCCTCCCTGCTCCACGTTGATGTATCCAGAGTCCCATGTGTGTTATAAGATGGGAGTTTGAAAGAATTGGTTACATAGAATCTAGTTTTTTTGAGGTTCATATTTTGGTGTTTTTCTTTTCTTTCCTTGCTTTGCCTTCCTCCCTTTCTTTTCTCTTTACCCTCTGACTCCTGTACTTATCTCTGTTTCCTTGAGCTCTCTGTCTCCTGGCATCCTTGGTACAGCTCCATCTGGCTCATTTGTTATTCATGAATTAACATGTGTTTTGCATGCATTCCCCTCTTAACAACTGTTCCAAAGGACACCACAGTGTAGCAACCAGGGTCTCCATGTCTGATCATGCACAGCATCTGTCAACACTGTGTGGGCATGTATGCCAAAATGCGTGTATTTGCTTAAACATTCGTACATTAAATAATACATGCAAATACACATTGTATGATAAACACAAAAATAGGAAAGGAAAAGTCTGAACCTATTACGAATGGACTCTAGTGAGTCATTTGGAACCAGTCTGCCCCTCTGTGGTGACCTCAGGCTCTAGGCTGCTGGTGGGCCTCAGTCCGGCTGGCCTTAGATGATAAGCACTTGAGATTGAACACTTGTTAACACTTGCAGACTTGGGTCTGCAACACACTTGGCATGGCATGTAGTGAGAAGGAAGATGGAGGGTAGACCTAGATCCTTCAAGAAAGACCAGACATTTATGGGAATTTGACCAATGGTTAACATCAGTTTATGTTTGGGAATCATTCCATGGATGAAACTAAAGACATGTAAGAGGCCGGGCATGGTGGTGCATGCCTATAATTCCAATATTTGGGAGGCTGAGACAGGAGGATTGCGGGCTCAAGGTCAGCCTCGGCGTCTTAGTGAGATGCTCTGCCATTTACTGAAAACCTGTTTGAAAATAAAAAGGACTGGGGTTGTAGCTTGGAGATAGAATGCCTAGTATAAAAGAGAGAGCCATATAAGGACCAAATAAAGCCCATATTCTGCCAGTTTGTTGCTCCTACGATCTAGAGACAATCTTTTCTTTTTGTATTGGTGCATCGTAGTTATGCATTTTAATGGTACACAGGATGGTAGAGGCATACATGCACACATCACTCATTTAAGCCCTTTCTCACTTCCTACCACGTTCTCTCCTCTCTCCCTGAATCATAGGGGGAACTCTAGACAAAGAAGAAGAGATAATCTTTTAAATCCTATTTTAAAAAAAAAATTTTCTTCAGGGAAATACTGCACTAAACTGAGTCAGGTCTTTTGACCAGTGTGTAAACCCATTTGACAGGTACAGATAATGGTGGCCAAGAGAGAACACTGTAATAAGATCAAGAGACGCTGAGAGGACAGCACTGCCAAGAAAAAACCTCTGGGCCCAGCTGCCGGAGCCCACACTCACCCTTCACCCCAGCTCCCCAGGATGTGGGAGGAGCAGAAGTACCAGCCCCACAGGGGAGCCCCTTTCCTCTGTCCCTTTGAGCAATGCCAGAGGCCCTGAATTTGTCAAGGAGGGAACGGGGCCTGCTTTAGAGCTCTGAATCTGGAAAAGCCCTATTTCCTCCAGGAAGTCTCTATTTTTCTGATTTGGAAGAGACTAAATAGTTCCCTGTAACCCCTCGATAGCTCCCAGTCCTGCCTCAGTGACCTCTCCTCAACTTTTTTAATACTTATTAACAAGGAGACACGTAAAACCTATGTTCATGGACAGATACGAAAGGGTCCCACAGAGCTGTAATGAGACTGTCCAGAGATAACTCAAAGAAACAAAGATGGGCTCAGGAAGGAGAGACAAAGAGAAAAAGAGAAAGCAAGAGATCCAGGGAGACACAGCATAGGAGAAGGGAGCTTGCCCACCTTGGTTAGCAGAGACGGTATCTTACTATCAAATAAAACCATCAGTCAAGGTTCGCTGTGGATGTTACTCAATTCAATGGACATATTAACCCAGATTCTGCCTTGAAATAATAGTGATACATAATACAAAGGCATTTGCTATATGTCAAACTGCTGACATGCAACAAATACCATGTAATCTATTTAATCTTCATGATATCCCCATGAGGTAGGTGGCATTAGTATGATCCCAATTTTATAAGGGGACAAGAAAACAGAGGCATAGACGGGGTAAAGCCACACAGGGGCTGGGGTGTGCCTGGGGGTGGGACCGAAGGTGGTCAGCCTCCATGTCTTGCCCCTGTTCACAAGAGGACTCTGCCTCTGCTGCAGAGGATCTACAATGAAACGCCTGGTGGAGAGAGCCAGAGTTTCCATGCTCCGGTAAACAGCTCCTTTCACTTATTTTTTTTTCTTCTCAACTAATATTCAGTAGGCAAAATGGTGCTATTAAATGGCTGCTCAAGTTGGTAACAGAATGTCGGTCTGTGAGCGACTCTCAGCTTCAATTTCAACTCTCGGCTTCAATTTCTGGGGGTAACTAAGGGTGTTTCCGGCTCTTCTGCTTAAGGTACATGAAACACCATTATGGCTTGCTAAAGATATGCTTAAAATGGGGTTAACTCAGCAGAGACAAATAATATTTGAAATCTATTCATTTAAAGGACTAAATGAACAGACTTCCTCCAGAAGCACTAAGATTCATTATACATGGTAAATATTTGTTTGGACAAATCTTAAATTGAGGATCATTTGATTGATAGATAATTGTTTCTAACATCAGCTAAATATGCTCAGCTGTCGCTGCCAAATCACAAATTGATGTGTTATCTTTTCTGCTTTCTTTCTCTCTCATTTAAAAAGAAAAAAAAAATCCTGAACATTATTATCTTATGATCAGTTCTTAAGTTGATTTCTTCACTAAGGGAAAAATCCCTGCCACCTTTCTTTATCCAAGAGACCTAAGTTGTTAGAAACACCAGAGGGAGGGCTCTAGACGGGGGCCCCATGAGAGCTTCAAGATGCAAATATCTCCATCACTCTTGCATCTACCCAGAGCCAAGCCCTGTTTAACACCTAGCTTCCGCAGGGATTTCTACTCTCCACTGTTTCTCTTTTGCAGTAATCTGCCCACTTTCCAGGTGAGACAATCAAGGCCCAGGGAAAATCTGCCCTTTGATTCCCAAAGTCCTTTGCAGTCTTAAAAATTTACATATAGACACATATATATGCTCCTCAGACTAGAAGAGCTAGCAGTTAGAAGAAACAGATTAAAGTCAGGAAAACTTCCTGGAATTGGTATTTTAAAAGTTGATTTTTATTTATTTTTATTTATTTATTTTAGTCCTGGGGGTGGAATCCAGGGGCTTTTCTACCTCTGGGCTATACTCCCAGACCTATTTTATGTTTTATTTGGAAACAGGGTCTCACTAAGTTGCTGAGAGCCTCTCTCAGTAGCTGAGGCTAGCTTCGAACCTGCGCGATCCTCCTGTCTCAGCCTCCCAAGCACGGGGATTACAAGCGTGCGCCACCACGCCTGGCTTAAGTTGATTTTTAATAAGGAAACAGAAGACATAGAAGAAAGTGTTCATCAGTTCTTCTCCATTAGGGACAGTGACTGAATAAGAAATGATATACTGTTTGCAGCAAGGACTTAAGTCTGAGTATAGTAGGCCTGTCCCTTGATTTCAGTTCCCTGCCAGTGCTTATTTTCATGAATCCTTTACAAATAATAAGCATTATTTGTATAGCTAATTAACAATGTAATCTGTATCTCAGTTTACTCCTCATTTCTGGAAAAGCTTATGTCCAAAGGGAAAAGAAAAATGGCTAGATCCTCTTAAAAGTAATTCCTTCAAACAGTTCTCATTATTTTTTTTAAATAATAAGTTGAAAAATCTATTATTATAGAGTAATTGCTCATCAAATTTCTTTTTAAAAGTCAAAGCAATTTTCAAATTATAAAGAACTTCTCAAATGTGTCTAGATAATTATGAGGCTGCATTTTATGTAACTCCTATATCTCAGTAGGCTGCAACGCCTGCTAGATTCTTTGCCATTGAGCCCAAGATTGTGTCGCCTGTGTTCACGTGCAAGGCACCACGAGATGCGTGTTAAATATATGGCATCTCTGCTGATACAGACACATGCATGTGGAATTTATCTATCGGCTTCCCACAGCATCAGCTGTTAGGACCAGCACAGATTTCTTCCTCCCAGTTAAGGTTTCAGGGATGATGAAATTGCTTGAGTGATGGATAAATGGATGGAGAGATTGATTATTTATGACTTCAACTAAGTCATCGCTTCTTGGGAAAGAGAACGGATTAAAAGCCGCTGGAGAACTGAGATGCCCTGAGAGACTTTTGCCACCAGCAGGGCAGCTGGCCACCTTTGGGGACAGATCATTGTAACTTTTAGATCACTCCACAATTCTTTCATCTAAACTGAAAAGATAACACATCTAAAAAAAAAAAAAAAAAAAAAAAAAAAACCTATTTTTTTAGAATATTGTTTCATCTTTTTGTGCAGAATCCAGTTAATTCTAACTTTTAAAAAAATTTTATAGGATGGGCACCATCTCAAAAAGAATCAAAATTGTAGATGTCTGTGAATACAATGTGAAGTTTCCTTAATAAGTGGAATAAAGGCCAATTTTGGTTTCTGTAGAGTTGTGAATTGATTCTAGGAAATTAGGGGGCTAATGAAACTTTTGAAGAATTCCTAACACTGACCATCAATCATACATGCCTGTATGTGTTTACATACAGAAACACCCAAAGGAACATGCAAATATACATTTACTGTAGCTTCTCCCCTTATCTTCAATTTTCAAATGAGTTTTAGT
The DNA here is from genome assembly GCF_963383645.1 of Muscardinus avellanarius. Taxonomy (NCBI): domain Eukaryota; kingdom Metazoa; phylum Chordata; class Mammalia; order Rodentia; family Gliridae; genus Muscardinus; species Muscardinus avellanarius. The sequence goes on from NC_137796.1 coordinate 34,372,983, forward strand.
CTCAAGTGTTCGCATTCTGGGACTTCCGGGGCCCTCCATCCTCCGAGCGCTGCTTCTCTGAGACACCTGGGCAGAGAGGAGCCTCCTCGGAAGAGCAGAAAATGGTCTGGTTCACTTTAAACATTTACTTCTCCCATCATTATCCTACCCCCCAATACAGTTGCCGGCTGTGATCTGCTGCCTTTCAAGTTGGAATAAAATACATTACTTATGCAGAGAATGTTTTTAATGTAACAAAGCAAAGGAATAAAAATGCCTTACAACAGTTTTATTAAAAACAAATTCCCACAGTAAATACATATACACTCCGTTCTGGGAGCAAAACAGCCAAGGACATCACCGCTAAGTGCTCTGGGAAGTGCTTATAAATTACTTGAAATAAAAAACATTGTTGCCTGGACATCAGGGATGAAATGCTGCAGTTTGTAATAAATTAACACAGAACTTTACTTCCCCTCCTCGAACAAAGCAGCCATTTGTCTGAATAACCCACATTCAGCTGTGAGCTATATTTTCACAACTGCAACTACATTCATTTGCAAATTATTCTGCAGTTTTAATGCTCAAGTTTTAAATACCTTGAGAACTAATAAATAAAGCAAAGTAGAGCAAACAGTTGGCTTGTGGTTTAAAAACTGTCCTAATTTTGGCTTTTCTTTTGGCCTTTTTTTCCTTTCAAGTTATTTTTTGTTGTTGTAAGTAGTATAAAGTTTCCTTAAGCAACGTTTTAAAAATAAAAAGCTAAAATGTATTTGGGGGTATTCACACCAGAGCAGTTTCCATTAATTCCGTGAATTATGGAGGTATTTGGCTAGTACTCATTTTACATTTTTAAGACTTTTCTCATACCAATACTTTAATTTAGTGACAGAATAATTTATAACTATCTTTGAGGCTTTTCTATTGTGTTTAACTTTTGTCTGCAAGTCTTGGATTTGGTTAGATTTTTTTCTCTCTCTTTCCTTCTACTAGACTTTGTCCGGGAGGGGGGGGGGATCTCAAAAGAAAAGTCGTGTCACTTCTCTTGAATTATTTTGATTATAAAACAAAAACTCTGCAAGAAAACTCTTTTCACAACCTGCTCGGTAAAACAAAACCAACCGCTTTCCAGGTTTGAAAGAAAATTTTGATAGAGGCATTTACAGATTCAGTTTGAGGTTTGAAGGTTATTTTCTTGGCCAAAAAAAAAAAAAAAAGAAAGCCCGGTTTCCCTGTGCCTCCGGAGTTACTGGCTTTGCTGGATTTCTTTTGCATTGTTTTAAATAAGGTTCTGTGTAGGCAATTGCACTGGATAAAAGTAATGCACCATTTCCAGGAAGCGATTTGAGGAGGAAAACTCTTCAGAAGCATGTTATTTTCCGAAAAGTGGCTCATAAAATATTTTTATAAAGTAGGAGTTGAAATCATTTAAAAATCACTCTCTTTTATAAATCTGTTTGGAGAAAGCTCTTTTGATCCCTTCTCTTCTGATCCTCATCTTTTATTTTGCTTAGAGGTAAACAACATTTGCCTCATTTAAACAACAACATTTGCCATTGTGGTTAAATCGTTTTCCAGTCTCCCTATGGCAATTCATCACATGGGATAAAATAAGGATACTTTGCATCCAAGACTTTTATCACCTCCCAGAAAATGTTTGTTGTTTTTTTTTTTTTTTTTTTTTTTTTTGCTTGGGCTTTTTTTTTTTTTTTAACTCCCTCCTGCCCCTGCCCCTGCCCCTGCCCCTGCCCCCACTCTGAGCTGCAGGGGATCATTTTAGGACATTTCAAAGCCTTTTGTGAGGAGGGAACCAAAGTCCTTCTGTGGAGAACACGGAGAATAAGAAATGCTTGATTACATGCACTGCAAAACGGAAGATAATTCCAAATTCTCTTTTAATTAAGATGTCTAAGTAGCCATTTCTTTGGAGAGCGATTTCCACACAGTTTGAAAATAAGAATGTTTAACTGCAACAGACATCCTGCCCTGTTGGACCCGAGAGGGAGGGGACTATCGTGTGGAGGGAGGGAAATGGACATTCCTAACTCCGTAAGTGGCAGATGGGAATAGACACCTAAAACGGAGGTAATCTTAGGACCCGGATGGCAACTAACACCGTGGGCTTCCGTTAAGAGAAATGGCTTTTCTACTTGGTGGGGTCGGTTTTGCAAATGTGTCCACCTTTGTTGCTTTATGAGTTCATTCCGCAGCCTGATTTCTGGTTGAGGCTATTTGATTCTCTAACGGGTTATCTAAGCACTTGCTTAGGCCCCCATCTGGTGTTAGGCTTACACCCATGAAAATCCTCCGCTTAGCATTGAATATTCTTTTTAAAGATGTTGAAGGAAAAGGGCTGACATTAGCATATGTTCCCCCCAAGTGTCCTGTTGAACTTTCTGCCGGGCATTACCCTACCACGGGCTTTCTGGATGTTATCCAATGAGAGATTGGCTTGGAACTGTAAAATTAGCCATCTGCCTATTAAAAATGTAACCAGCTGCATCCGATGAGACACAGTGACTATTGAAATGAACTCATCCGGGAGAGAACTCGCGTCCCCTGCTTGGACATTTTTCCAGTCTACTGATGGGCTGAGACACCCCAGGAGCAAAGAGCCTTTCGACCTTGTTTGGAGAAAAGCAGCATGAGTTTCAAGAATGGAGAAGGCCTGCGGGTTTGTTTGGTGGCTAAAATTCTGGCATTTCTGAAGGGTGACTTAGATTCTCAATTCCGTTTTTCTGCCAATTGTGTAAAGCACCTCTCTGTTGCAGGAAAAACAAATATATAATAAGTGACCCATCCCCTAGCGTCTCTCCCACGCTTCAACATGCTTTGTTCAGATGTACCATCCCCAACCCTGGCCATTTCTAATAAACTTTAATCTCTAAACCTAAAATACTCCACACAGCACATTATACCTTAAAACAGAGCTGGAGTCATAATTATTCCTACAAGAGCTACTATTTCAGCAGATATTAGGCATTCTGTGCTTACTACAAGGTCTGTTTATTAAAAATGAGAACTTTCAATAGCTTGTGCTATTTTTTTTCTAAAGCCTAATGAAGCATTAAAAAATAATTCATTAACTAATTAACAAAACTGTGTTTATTTACAGTATATAAAATGTTTCTATCAGGAAAATAACACACCATAATACAGCGTTGTGTTGACAGCAAAACATCTGCAGCTTAATTTAATGCATTTAGTAAATGACGAGGGAATCAAAGGATGCTTAAACAGCTACTTCTCTGCCTGTGATTTCTGTTTCTCTGTAGAGGTCACGGGCACCCAGGGAAACCGCCCCCAGGAAGCTGGAGCTGTTTTAAAGGTACTCAGCACAACAATTGTCCTACGACTTCAGAAGCTGGCGCTGTGCAGGGTTTGGACCCTATACCAGATAACACACATGGGTCGGTACAAAAGTCCCGAATCTTGCTGCTTGGAAGCCACTTAGAGCTGTTATACTGAATCGCATGAGAGTGTCCTTTATGTAGGCGAAAGTCGGTCAGATGTTGATGGCTTCATCACACGCTTTTACCATTTCTCATTTGGACTTAGCTTCTTTCTCCCTCTCTCCCTTCTTGCCTTTCCGTCTCTCTCCTTTCTCCCAGAAACTTTTCTTCTTCTCCCCTCCCTACCCTATCCTTCTGGTTGTCTGTCTCTGTCTCTTTCTCTTTCTTATTTTGCCTTGGGCAGGATTTTTCCAAAAAAAAAATAAAAAACTAAGCTCAAAGTATGAATTGATAACGCCTGCTTATTAGATTCTAATTTTAGGATATATCTTGCTCAGTTCTTTTCCCTTGAAATCTCCCCTCTGCCTTTGCCTGAAACTTCTCATAGGGCCAAGGGTTTTCTGTATATTTGTAGGTTTAGTTTATTTACTTATTTATTTATTTTAGCAGTATTGGAGCCTTAATCTATGGATGTTGTTCCAATATCCCTGGCCATTTTAATTTTTTTGTTTTACTTTGAATCAGGATCTCACCAAGTTGCCCAGGCTAGCCTTGAATTTGCTGTCCTCCTGCCCCAGCCTCCGGAGTTAGCTGGCATTAAGGGTAGGCAGGCATCCACATGCGTAACAGGTCTGGCTTTCTTATCACCGTTCCAATAGGAAATCTCAAGAAAAAGAATATGGTAGTAATCGTGTTACTATATATACTATTTAAAAAGTACACATAGTTATCATGTTACTGTACTGTATTTAAAGGGTTTATAAGTCATGACTTCTCCTGAGGAAATATTATAAGATAGTATGGGGTGGGGGGAAAAGCAACTGCTATGATTGGAGAAATTGTCTTTCATTTGCTTGGACTCTTAAAAAATTCAAGACTGGTGCGGTGGTACATGTCTGTAATCCCAGTATTTGGGAGGCTGAGACAGGAGGATCACGGGCTCCCAGACAGCCTCAGCAATTTAGCAAAACTCTCAGCAACTTAGTGAAATCTTGTTTCAAATAAAAAAAGAGGGGGCTTTGTAGGTCTGAGATAGAATGTCCCTGGATTCAGTGATTTTCCACATTATATCCAAGCATCATCTGAGTATCTGCCTTTGTTGTAAGGACACAATAAAAAAGCAATGTCTCAACTCAGCTACATGGGAGCCATCCCTGTCAGCTCCTCACAGCAAAGCCCTGGGTGTGTGATGGCCCTAAGGAAATTTTCTTTAACAGTGCCACCTGTTCTAGATGCAGATGTATTTTAAACCTAAGCTACACAGAATAAATAGGGTTATCAGAAACTAGAGTTCTCCTTAAAACTAGATTTTTTTAAAGACAAGTTTCACAAATCATCCTTTCTAGTCAGAATTGTTTTAACCATGTGTTCCTGCATTTAAGCATAGGAATCATGTCATTTATGTCTATTAGTTCACAGCACTAATGTGTGTGGTACAGTTCTGAGTGTGACTATATTGTGTCGCTGTGTGTTGAAGAGGGGCCAGACTGGTTTTCTGTATCGGGGCCCAGTTAGGGGACCATCCGTATGACCTCAAGCATTTTTCCTCTTCCTTAGCTCCAGTTCTTGATGTACACAGTTAAAGTAAAATACCAAATATGGACCATTTTGTAACAGAGTCCCTGACCAGAGATAGAAATTGGCAAATATACTACCACTAACCCTACCGGCAACCACGGCAGACATTGCTAGTAGAGCCTGGCAGTCTGTCTCACTGACCCCTCTAGACCTCAGATGACTCCCCAAACACACACAGATCAATCAGCATTGGCTCCACAGATGAAAACCCTTAACTGAAACTAACAGATCCACATGGACAGCAAACAAAGAACCTTGAAACAACAGCATCAAATGTATCATCAGTTGGTCCAGTGGGGCCTTGCCAACTGTATCCTGGCTCCGCCCTCCTTCAATTAAGCAGGTTTATTTTTCTTTTGGCTGCTGTTTATTTGTAGGAGAAAGAGATACATTAAACAAACAAACAAACAAAATCCACACACACACCCTATCAAGGAATTAATGGGGTTTAGAACCTTGCAGGGCTATTTTCTGTGGTAAGATCACAATGAACCTCTGTCTGTCTGTCTGTCTGTCTTTCTCCCACTCTTTTTTTTAATACTAGGAACTGAACCCAGGGGCATTCTATCACCAAGCAAGCACTGCCCTCAGACCTTTTTCTTTTTCTGTTTTCTTTTTTAAATGTTGAAACAAGACATCACTAAGTTGCTGTATTTTAAACCTTCTAAGCTACACAGAACAAATAGGGTTAGCAAACAAATAGCCTTGAACCTGGGATCCTCCTGTCTCAGCCTTGCAAGTACTGAGATTACAGGCACGTACCACCAGGCCTGGCTCAACTCTGACTCCATCTGCACTCGCCACACTCACCCCTACAGGTCTGAACAGCGCAAAATGTTGTTTAGACTGACAACCTTTGCTTTTTTTCAACCACACTTTACTTCCAGTGATTCAGACATATCTGAAAGTAAAGAAGGAGTAGAGTTAAAACTAATACTAAGATTATTCTCTGCAAGGAACTACACCCTCTATTTCATTTGCATTTGAAAGCCTGGAGAGAATGCTCCAGTTAGCTCAGGGAGAATACATTCCTGCATGGGGCCTTCAAAAGTCCCTATTACCCACAAAATAGCCTGGCACTTTTCTGTGTGACACACAGCATGTTCTGTCCAGGATCTTTACCTCAGAAAGTCTCACAGGCCACACCCCTTCCACTCTCTCATCCAACCTCTGTAAATTATTTAACTAAATTGTTTTGCCAACCCCTGTGCCCTTGCATAGAAAACCTTCCCTACCTGCATATAGTATTTTCTCTGCCCGGTTAACTTCTGCTTATGCCTCAAGACCCGGTTCAGACAGCAACTTCATCTGTGCTCAGTCCACGCATGTGAAGCCCACTGCCCTTTTCCCAGGGTATAATTGACTCCGAATGGTTATGATCCCAGACTCTGATGCAACATTTCTGACTTGGTGTCCATTCCAGCTCTGAGTCCTCTGGGCAATAATTCATTTAATCTCTCTGTGCCTTGGTTTTTCCAATCATAAAATGGGGATAGTAATAACTAAGGAGTAAGAATGGACATGTCCCAAATGTGCTTAGGTTGGCCAATAGTATCAATAAATGTCAGCTATTATTGGGGGATAATTTTTATTAGTAGTATTTTATTATTAGGGTAATTTTCAATTTTCATATTTGGTAACCTCCCAAAAAGTCTTAGCCTGGAGCCCAGCACGGAATAGGAAGCCAGACAAGGCTTTCTGTGTGAGTTGCTAAATAGAGAGGAAGGGAATGGAACAGGAGAGAAAGGGGGGGTGGGGGGGAGCCGGGCATGGTGGCGCACGCTTGTAATTCCAGTACTTGTGAAGATGAGACAGGGGGATCAGGGTTCACGGACAGCCTCAGCTACTTAGTGAGGCCCTCCGCAACTTAATGAGACCCTGTTTCAAAATAAAGAATAAAACATTGGGCTAGGGGTCTAGCTCTGAGGTAGAATGTCCCTGGGTTCAATCCCCAGCACCGTAAAGATTGGTTGAAACTGGTATATGCATACTAGTATATGGCTAGTTGTACCCCAAAGAGTAAAGAAACATAAAGAACACATGTGTCCTATTAATACACACATGTATTATTTTAAAAGTGATTGAATATGCCAACTTCTTATGCATTTGCTTTATATACTGCCATTCATCAAAGAGAAGTTCAGAATTGCCAGTTTTGTAGGAAGAGAAGCAGCACCAGGTTTATTTTTCAACTCCTTTGGTCAGGATAGGATGCTCAGTGAAACCCAGCACAAAATATAAGGTCTTTTTTCAGCCTGCATTTTGATTATCATAAATCCAAACATTCACAACTCTGGAGGCTGAGTTCTGGCAATTCCAAGGTCAGCCTCAACAACTTAGTGAGATCCTGTCTTAAAATAAAAATATAAATAAAAGCTAGGGGTATAGCTCAGTGGTAGAGCTCCCCTAAGATGCCATGTGTCCTCCTTCAAGCAGAATATGGATACTGTGGCTGTGAGTGGGTCTCTGGAGGGTAGGGCCTATTGTGGCTGCAAAACACCTGTCCTGTTTCCAGAAGATGACCCCATTAAAGCACAGGTGACCTGGCTTTGCATCCACACACCATTCAGCAGCTGGGTAACCCTGAGCTCTTATCGCTTACCCTCTTCGTCTTCAGTTACCTTGCTTGTATAATAAGAATAATGTGGACATGACCTCATAGGGTCTTTGTGAAGTGCAATGCGATAATCATTGTAAATCTAAACACAGCACCTGTCACATATTCGTAAATGTGCATTGATATTACTATCAAAGAGGCTTCTAGAGGACACTCAGGCTTGGCTGGTGATGCTGAGATAAAGGAAACTTGACAGATAAGAAGAGTTAGGCTGAAGCTGGACATGGTGGCCCAGGCCTGTAATGCCAGTACTTGGGAGGCTGAGACAGGAGGATCACAGTTTCAAAGCCAGCTTCAGCAACTGAGTGAGGGTCTCATCTACTTACTGAGACCTTGTTTCCAAATAAAAAAAAACAGGGCTGGCAGTGCAGCTTGGAGATAAATGCCTCTGGTCTCTGGTTCAATCTGTAGCACCACAGAGAGAGGGAGAGAGGGAGGGAGAGAGGGAGGGAGGGAGAGAGGAAGGGAGGGAGGGAGGGAGGGAGAGAGAGAGAGAGAGAGAGAGAGAGAGAGAGCGAGCAGGGCAGGCTGGAGCCTAGGAGGATGTGTGGTGTGAAGTGGAAAAAAGAGAACGTGCTTTCTTCTCTTCTCCGTGTTTAGATTGGCTTTTAAAACAGCACAACCTCCGCTAACCTCAGTTGCAACACTGCATTGAAATGTTACTCCCAAGATTTGACATTTCCTTATTCTTCCTACTACTGTTTTCTCCTTTGTTGCTTTGAAAATATGAATTAATGATGAATACTAATGAGCCCCGTGACAAGGCGAACCTCTGACAAGGCGAACCTCTGTCTAGACGCCACTGTGGTGGGGAGCTTCAAGACTCCTGATGCTTCCAAGGAGGGAAGATGTCAGGAATCCTTTTCCTGATTTCCAAACTCGCATTCCCAAATCCCCACTTTTCCCCATTCTTCCCATTCGACTTTCCTTTAAAATTTTTAAAAGAATCTTCATGAAAGCCTGATGAATGAGACTTTGAACTTGTTCATAAGATTTTATGTGTCTACCTGGAGTAGACGTGGAATTGCTTTTTTTTTAAAAAAAAAAAGTATGTTGCATTTATGAAAATCCTTTGGGATGCCTTTTTATCGTCCCGGGCTTTCTTTTATTATTATTTTTTCTTTTATTGTCTCTGATGCTGTTTTGTGGAGCTCGGGGATTTGTGAAGCAGCCAACCAGAGGGGGCTTAAGCTTTGAGACTGAACACAGCGACTTCCTAGCTGATGCCAATTTTCCCTCCCCCGCCAATAAAAAGCAGCAATATCTGTCTGCTGTTGGCATCAAAGACAATTTTTATGGCATGATCTGCAGGACTATCTCAACACACTGGTAGATTTTTGAGCACTAAAAGCTGAAGAGAAACCAAGAAAATCTATAATATGCAGGATTTTAGAATAAAATCATACAACTGATTTGGGTACTGGAAACATACATAGCTTTCTCAGTCCGTGCCAGTAATGAACGCTAAAGGCACTCTGTCACAGACAACAGACAGCATAGTTAGCAACAGCTCCAAGAAATAAACGATACTTGGCCATTAGGACCCATCTACACCCTGAACTGCCTTTTTGGCTACACTTTGCCTACCACAGGCCTGAACATCAACAGCTAAGAAGAAATAGAAAAGAATGGACACCCAGTGGGCCCTTGAAGGTGCTCCGGAGCCAAAGGCATCATAAGTTCCTCCCTTCGCCCTGCTTGGGAGGACCCAGGAGCCAAACAGGGCAGTGTGCTCAAAGAGCTTCACTGCGGAAGATGTGCATTCAAATCCTAACTAGCCTCTTGGCCCGGGACTCAGTTTACTTATCTGTAAAAGGAGAATACTAGAGAATACTAGATCTGCCTTCCTCAGCTGTCAAGATGTTTACATTAGAGATACATTGATATATATGTATACATACACACACACACACACACATAGATATCATATTACAGATATGTTACATTGTAGATAGCTACAATATCTAAGAACGCAAGTAAAGGCTAGTGTCTGGCTAATGGTAAAAGGTCATTATTGGTAATAATCAGGCCAAGCTGCTCAGTGACCTCTGTTCGTTGGGGAAGAAAATATTCTGTCCAAGATTTAGCAAAACTATGTACCTATTTTTCCCAGGAACACTTGCACACAGAAAAATTTTAACTCAGAGTTAGAATTGTTGCCATACCACTGGATTCATGCTTAGCTCTGCTTCCTGGACTTGCTATCTCATTTCCACTACAAGCAAGTTTCTTATTTATCCCCCCACAAGTTTTTAAATTATTTCTCCACCAAATCATAGGTTACATATTAGCTTATTCTTTCATTCAACAAATATACCATGTGGCCCATGTCTGTAATCCCAGTACTTGAGAGGATGACTAAGGAGGATTGCAGGTTTTAGGTCAGCCTCAGCAACTTAGTGAGACCCTATTTCAAAATAATAAAATAAAATAGGGTTGGGGTATAGCTCAGAGATAGGACATCCCGAGGTTCAATCTCTACTTTCACAAAAAGAAAGAAAAAAATCATTCTAGATTCTTCAGTTCTGGGAAACAGTGTGTGTTGGAAGAAGGGTAATAAGCAGACACCTCCAATAAAATGTGAAATCATTTTTATTTTTTTCCTCAAGAAAAACAGTCATGGTGAAGGGGGTGGGGGAAATGCGGTGGTTCTAACTAATAACATCAGTAATAGTTTGATATAAAGGTTTAGAGTGTGGTCTCTGAGCCAGACTGGGTTCAAGTTCAGACTCTACTGTTAAAAAGCTGTATGATGCTGGGCAGGCCATTGACTCTCTCTGTGCCGTACTTTCTTTCTCTTTTAAATGGGAGTGAATAGCCGGGCGTGGTGCACGCTTGTAATCTCCATGCTTGGGAGGCTGAGACAGGAGGATCACACAGGTTCGAAGCCAGCCTCAACTACTTAGTGAGGCTCCCAGCAACTTAGTGAGACCCTGTTTCCAAATAAAATAGAAAATAGGTCTGGGAGTAAAGCCCGGAGGTAGAAAAGCCCCTGGGTTCCACCCTCAGTACCACCAAAATAATAATAATAATAATAATAATAATAATAATAATAATAAATAATCATAAATGGGAGTGAAAATTATCTCTGCTTCATAAAGTTGACTAAGTTAGTATGTTTAAAACACTGAGAATAGCCGGGCATGGTGGTGCACACTTGTAATCCCAGCATTCGGGAGGCTGAGACCAGAGGATCAGGGTTCGCAGACAGCCTCAGCTACTTAGCGGATCCCTCCACAACTTAGTGAGACCCTGTTTCAAAATAAAGAATAAAATAATAGGGCAGAGGTGTAGCTCAGAGGTCAAATGACCCTGGGTTCCATCCCCAGACCCACAAAAATAAATAAATAAATAAAACATTGAGAATAAAGCTATGTAAGCTGTCTCATAAAACATAATCAAATTAAAATTTAGTATGCTTACTCTGGACCGAGCACCACGCTGAGAGCTTTATACTGATTATCACATTTCACCCTCGCAAGGATATGCGTCCATCAACCCTGGGGAAGTTACTTGGCCTGGGTTAGAAAATGGGCTTCCTGATGCCCTCGCCTATACAGTTGTAGGAAGATTCAGTGGGTCACCGTGGGGAGCCCAGCCCAGCAAGATCTCAGCCAGAACTCAGGAGGCTGGTGGATTAGGTTGAATCAGAATCCAAACTCAGTGTCTCAACCTGTGTTCTGTTGTTATATTATTACCCATATATTGGGTAGGCTGGCCTTCTAGCTGTGCCCTAACACTGTGGAGGGCACCCCAGGAAGAGACTGAGCAAGCTGTTAGCTGGGGTCAACCTCTTCTTATAAAGCCACTATTGTGGTCACAGGGCCTGCACCCTCATGACCTCATCTAATCCTAATTACGTCCCAAAGGTCCTACCTCCAGACACCATTAACATATCACACTGGAGATTAAGTTTCAAAAGGAGTTTGAGTGGGAGCATTTGAACCACAGTCCTCAGTCTGCTTTCACCATCTTACACATTTGATTCAGTAGACGCACATCGTAGAGGTCTACGAAAGCATTACGAGAGCTCAGGTCTGTTTGTCCTGCCTGGACCAGGAAAGGTCACAGGAAGCAGATAAACTTCCTTATTTTTTTTTTCCCCTTTCTATCTTTCTCTCAACAGTGGCAGTAGACATTCATTTACTTTGGTTAGATGCAGTAGTAATGACTCAATACACACTATAAGGAATGTTTCAGATTCCTGAAGGTCAAAAGACATGATCATTTCTCATAGGCCAAGATACAGTCACACACCACATGACCACACAGGCTGGTAACTGGCTTTGGCCACAACTGATCTGACTCAGCCTGAAGCTAGAGCAAAGCAAACTGGCTAATTAGGGCTGCAGGAAATGTTTAGACTGCGTGCCATGGAGAGCTCAGCCACCAGCTCCATGTTTTCCTGGAGATCAAACTTTGCCTATGGCTGGAATATTATTGTACTTTCTCAGCTCCTCCCAGATATTGTCAGGGAGAGACTTTAGAAGAAGGATTTAACACTTCTACGATGATACTAGTGTTATGCTTAAAGAATGTTGACTGATGAGAAAAAAACAAGTAATAATTTCTGAATTATATTTCTATTTATATTTCACATATAACATTGCAGGGAGCAAAAATAGTTTGTGTCCCTTTGTGGCCTCCATAGATCTGGGTTTTTACGGCTCTAACATAGGTAATACCCATAAAAGAGTGTTGAATGAGGGCTAGAACAGCGCTGGACTTTATTAGCTCTTGGATGAGACAACAGAGATCTCCCTTGGCTCTTTGGTGAAAGATACCAAAATAAAAATATTTATTGAGTACAAACAGTTTTCTTTACAAATGAGTAGGGCAGAACCTATTATGTAACAGCCCTGAAGTTGGTTTTGAATTCTATATAACAGACAACTCATCCTCCCGCTAAATGTCTCTTTGGCTTCAGAAACCTATCAGTTGGCACAAAACACTAAAACATACCTGTTCATAGCAAGGAGTCGTGATCAAGAGCTCCCCACAGAGATTCTCTACCTCCCCTAGCAGGCTTAGCGTGAAGTCATCCCACAAACTCCTCCAAGAAGAAAGGATCCATGCTCCTTTAGTAGAAACACCGCAACAATAACCCTTTCTCAGAGATTCACAATGCGCGTTGTTCTGCTAACGCTTTTGCAAGGACAACAACAAAAACATGTTTAAAATGATTAATGCAACAGTTTCCACAGAAGCTGACCAGAGACCTCTAAAACATACATGTGTATACTAAAACATATTTTGATGTCCACCTATAGTTTACCATGTTTGCATCTATAGAGAAATGGACACATCCTGAAAGTGGCTTCTAATGCAGCACAGGTAACCAAGGCGGGTCTAGTTAGACTGTGCAGACTGTGGAAGCTGAACTCAAGTCACAGCTGAGACTGCCCTGCAGGTGACAGCCCGATTTGATGTTTATAGGAGACCTGAGCTGGGGAAAAGATCAAATACCAGAGTAAAAAGAAGGAAGGCTGGATAGGGCACCCTCTGGCTAGAGAGTGAGGGCCGTGCGTGAAGGAGGGCAACAGGAGGCGGCATCGCCAGCTCCACCCCTCCCCACCGACAGGCCAAGGAGCTGATCTTGACCTCAGATGCTTTCAGCCAAGAGCTGTCTTCCTGAGTGACCTTTTGGGGTCCATGATTGGCTGTTTTTTTTTGTTTTGTTTTGTTTTGTTTTCAGATAATTTACACAGAGCACATCCTGAGGGCAGTAATTTCAGGAGAGCAGCTCCTCAGAGCAACAGCTGTGGCTGAGGCTCGTCACAGTAAGAAGCCCACAGGTAGCCTCATTACTGTGCAAATGGCTGACTCCCCTTTCTTGTGATTCCCCCCCAAATAACTGGGAGATGTTGAGGAAGCCGAGGAGCTGAATGACAGCCAGCTGTGACAGTCATAGAGGAAATGTTGGTCAACCATGAGAACACTTGAGTTTTGCTTACAAGCCCTCAGGCTTATTGGATTTTCATAAGCCATCTTGATGTCATACATAAAATAGCGCTGTCCACTCTTATCTGTTCCCTCAAGTATGGTCAAAATCAGACTAGATAATTTGCAGTTACTCTGTCTATAAATTCATAGTACACTCCATTTAAAGTCACCTAAGTCACCGTCCTGTCACTTTTCTCGATTGTGTTGAAATTGCCCTTGCAGAACCCTCTTCTCCACCTCTGAGTGAATGCTGTGTTGTGGGTGTTGTGGTGGCTGTTGCTGTTTCAAAGATAGAACAGGGAAGGGTCAGCATTCAGAGACACACAAAAAGCAACTCACACACATGAGCATAAGCCAAGAGCCTGGCATGGCATTGGGGCACGCCTGTGATCCCGCCACTGGGGAGGCTAAGACAGAGGGCCACAGTTTTGAGGTCAGCATGAGCAACTTACTGAGATTGTTTCAAAATAAAAAGGGTTTGGGGTGTAGCTCAGTGATAGAGCACCCCTAGATTCAATCCACAATACTACCTATATACACACTCACCAAAATCTACCGTGGGAAGGACATGTGTTCTTGCAAGAACTACTTAGCCTGAATATAATTATGAATAAATGATCAGATAAATCCAGAACATGGCTTGTTCCTAGGACTCTGGGTGTGAGAAAGATTGGAGGGAAAAGATGAGACTTGTCTGGAGTAGGGAGAAGAAAACACGTCATGATCACTAAAATGCATAGAATTCAATCCAATTTTGGATTCCAACAAAACTCAAAGATATGTAAAATTTTATTTATTTATTTATTTTTTAATTTTTATTTTATTTATTTATTTATTTATTTATTTATTTATTTTTTTTGGTGATACTGGGGATGGAAACCAGGGGCCTTCTACCTCGGGCTACACTCCCAGACCTATTTTATATTTTATTTGGAAACAGGGTCTCTTAAGCCAGTTGAGGCTGGCTTCGAACCTGCACGATCCTCCTGTCTCAGCCTCCCAAGTGCGGGAATTACAAGCATGCGCCACCATTTGAAACCTGAATATGAATGATACGTTGGATGATGTTATTAAGTGAGTAATTTCCTAAGACATGATAACAGTGTTCTGATTGAGGAGGAACATGTCCTTCTTGGATGCTGCCAGCTAAAGGGTTTAATGGGGTGGAGGGTGTAGCATCACGCTTGCAAACTATTTGGGAATAGTGTGGTGTGGGGGAGTGGGGGAAACTGTGTAGTAAGAAGGTAATACTTGGTGAATTTAGATAAAGTTACATGATTATTCATCATACAATGTTTTCAGCTTTCCTATGGATTTGAAAATATGAATTACAAAACCAGGTACTTTTTTAAAAAGAAAAAAAATGGAAAAAACAATCCTTACACAAAACTGAATAGCTCTTTAGCCAAGCTTCCTAGCACAATTACCTTCCCTTCTTTACAGTGTGGCTCATGCAGGTATTTTATATCTTTTTTAAGAAATAGTGAAAGATTCTATCTTAATGAGTATAATTTCCTCTGCTCTCCCCTTTAATAAGTGGTTCATTCTCTCAAGCAATTCTATGAACCAAAAGGCTCTTTTTGTGGGCTGGGGGTAGAGCCCAGGAAAAAAGTATGCCTAGCATGCTTGAGGCCCATTCCCAGCACTTTAAAGTAATAATAATATTAATTTTAAAACAACTAAAGAGGTTTTCTTCCTTGCCCTTCTCGAAGATCACTACCATCATAGACCGATGATTTCTGGAACAATTTTCTTAATGTGCAAGAAGTTGACCTGGCACATTAAGAAAAGCTGGTGGTCACATTCAATCCTAGCTACTCAGGAAGCTGAGGTAGGAATATCATCAGTTCCAGGCTAGCCTGGGCAATGTAGTGTGACCCTGTCTTATAATAAAATTTAAAAAGAGGTTTGGGATACAGCTGAGTGATAGAGCGCACAAGACCCTAGGTTCAATCCCCAGCAAGTCAAAGCGAAGAGGGAGGGAGGGAAAAGTGACTTGAGATACTCTTGACCATGGTGGATTGCAAGTTTAGCAATCCAAAGTCAGGTCAAGTCAGCTTGGCCTTTGTCTCAGAGAACTCAGGTGGAAAGCAGTAGTCATCACTGAGTCTCCGCAAAACCCCAGCCTCACTCCTCCATTAAATTGTCCCTGAGCGTCCTCATACAGGCCAACATCAGAAGCTCTGACCTTTATGCTACAGTTGAGAGGCAGATTTTCCAAGAGTAGGACCACATGGAACTAGACCCAAGGACATGAAAGCCACAGAAGAAAACAGAGAGACAGAACCCGAAGGAAGACAAGCATGTAGAACATGTGAGCAGTGTTTCCAAGTATCTGCAGTATTGAAATATAGCATAGGAATGAGATAAGTTCTCTGTGCCTATTAAATGCTACATATAGATCACTTTTTTGACTGGAGAACAAGAAATAGTATATTGAAGGGTGGTGGCCCAAGGCAGAATGGTGTGATGCCTCTGTAGGTAATAAGCTCCCCACAGAACACATGGAGATGTGTGTTCACGGGGACAGGCACCGTGTTAGAGATAACTCAAGCCTCAGGCAAAGGAGTGACTTGAAAATCTGTAAATTTCCTTTCTACCTGGTCATATTTCTCTCTTCTTTAATCTCCAAGTGACGGAGTAATGTCCTAGAAATAGGACCGATGGCAACAACACGAGTCGCTAGGAGCCTGCCCTATGTGTTGGCTGTGTCTTTGGCTATTGGGATCAGCTGGGTTAGGAGCCTGTTGCCAGGCGCAGCAGGGTGGGAGCAGGGGGATAAGGTGACGCTGGGGGAGTCTTGTTGGCCTTTGTACATCACTCGTGCTGATCACCAGGTTCCTTAGACAGCCCTCTGAAAGGAATTCAGAGACTCTCAAGCTCCCAGCAGGAAAACCTTGGAGCCCTGTTGTTGGAAATAGCTCCCAACCTGCATCTCGGGCAGGTATTTTTAGGTTCTGTCTTGAAGACACAGAAACTTTCATACATTTCGGCTTCTTTGTCTGGAGTCACTGCAGCCCCAGACATGTCATTGAAAGGGGGTATAATTGTGGTCTCCTCCACCCACCAATCTGAGCACGGTTGAAAGAGCTTCCTGCTGTGCAACAGAGGGTTGGAGAGCCTTTTCTGGCAAGAGAAAGTCAAAATGGATTTTTTAAAATAATAATATGTTGATCAAGAAGAGAAAAAAATCTATTGAGGAGAGGGGGCTCTCTGCATTGGGGCTGATAGGGAAAGGAAGGTTACCTATTATTTTGAAACCTGGTCTTAGTTCTTCTTTGCAAGCTACAGAATTCAAGCTTGGAGGAGCTAAAGTCTCATATTTGCAGATAGGGAATAAAAATGATTAGAATCATTGGAGTTAGGTCAATGGCTGTTATTAATATGAGGCTCTCTGGGGAATAATTATAATTGTCAATCACTGGGCATAGGCTGACATTAAAAGGAGACATAGGAGAGAAAATGACTCAGGGCAGATGTAGACTTGGTGGGAGGCATCCTGAGAGGGCAGAGCTGGAGGAAGGAATGTCTGAGCTCAAGGGGTCTGGTGACCTTCGCAGGGCAGTTCAACAAAGGTGACATGGTCTATGTTTTCTCAAGGGAGACTGTCATAAGCATTAATGCTCCAACTGGAGAGAAATTGATCCTAAATGTCTGAGAAGGCACTATGTGCCTGCAGCTCTCATGACCGGAAGAAATGACATGAGCCAGATTACCCACCCACAGTAATGTCACAGTAGTCTCTGTCATCAGTGGGTTTTGATATCAAACAGCAGAGGAATGTTGATTGAGGGCAAAGGGGTATATGGAATCGGCTTAATTAAGTAGACACTGAAATGCTTCCATGGAGATAAAACAGTGACACAATTGTCAACAGGATTCCAAAAGGAGATCACTAATCCATCAATTCTCTAAGCTTCACTTGATTGGAAAGTAAATAGCTACTCCAGCCGTGGGATTTAAGGAGACTCGGAGAATAAGCACAGCATCCAATATGAAGTTTTTCTCAGGAGCTACATCATCATCAAAAACCAAAGTTGGGCTTATGTGGACCAGAGACAGGAGTGACTACATAATATACAGGGCCTGGTGCACAATGAAAACAGAGAGCCCCTTGTTCAAAAATGAAGGACTTCAAGACGGCAGCAGCAGGGGCATCAGCCAAATGCAGAGTCCTCTGAGAGTGGGGCGTTGTGCAACTGCACACTCTCCTGCCTTGAAGGCTCTTTTCTTCTGGAGTAGATCCCTACCTGACAATCCCTGGCATTGGCAGCATCAGGCAACCCGGGCCCCATTCAAACCACAGAGAGATACTGCTCATGTTACAGGAACAACTGGTAAGGAAAAGTCAAAACGCACTTTTTAAACAATGATATGTTTGTTGATCAAGAAAAGAAGTCTGTTAAGAGGAGGGGCTTTGAATTTGCATGTGTGAACTCCATGGTTATATTTTTAAGATACTGTTGCCTGGTAGGGCTCAATATTCAGCATATGACATTTAATCATATGACATTTAATCTAGAAGTCACTTCATATTACACACACACACACACACACACACACACACACACACACTACTTACCAACATTTACTGGACACTTATTATGTGATAGGTTGAGTTCTAAAAGCTTATACTTGATCCTCATAACCACCTCATAAAGAAGGAACCATTCTTTCCCCTATTTTAAAGATGAGGGAGCCAGGTGTGGTGGGCCTGTGTCTGTAATCTCAGTACTTGGGAGGCTGAGACAGGAGGGTCACAAGTTGAAGGCGAGCCCCTAAATATTCAATCTCTAATACCACATATATATGAGGGAGCTAAGATTTTGGGAGCTATACCTGGCTCCAGTACCTACAACTCTTGAGTAGACAGAAAATAAATTCTGAGTTCTGATCTGGATTCTTAGGCATCAGCTCACACTCTCTTTTAAGAAAGCAAAGAATGTCTTGCTTTCTTTTTAGGACAAGATGTTGTCATTTGTCCCACTGGAGAATCAAGAGGAGTGGTAGAGTCTCTTTGAGACTTGGAAAGTTAGCAGGGGAGTCAGATCTGAACCCAACCCTGATTCATGGATCTGCAGCTGAGCAAAGTGGGAGGCAAGGCATGGCCCCGGAGCCCTGAGCATTCACAGCCATACGGAGAACCCAGTGCTGGCAAGGACCCCAAAAGAACATGTCGCACATTTTCTGGTGGGCCACAAGTAGAGTCAGGCGGACAGATGAAGAAAAACAAATTGAAAAGCCTGAGGAAAGAGAACACCACACAAATACCTGTAAAATCTCTTTAAGTTCAAGCTGCGTTTTGCAATAGCCAGATTTTTTTTTTTTTTTTAAGACTTGGTCTCAAATAGGTTGTAAAAGTTCAGAGTTGAGCAGAGAAGTGGTTTCATGCTAATTTTTCATGCTAAAAAGCATAAAGAAAAAGTTAATTAAATCATAACCTAGTTGCTGAGAAGACTTTGTTCCTGGATGAAAAGAAATTATCCTAGGGTTGGAAGCAAAAGCTGTGCAAAGCAAGGGTGCCTGGTGCAGCTGACTTTGGCATGATGTTTTTTTCTTTTTTCCATCCTCTGCCCTGGTAGGAAAGATCATGGGGAAAAAGAGGATATAAGGGAAAGGAGCTTGAGGATCTCCCACCCCAGGATTCACAACAGCTCTGTGTCATGAATGGGGCTGTTTCTTAGTCAGAACCAGCCAGACTTACAGAGACAAAGTCAAAACAAGAAGCAGCTTGGCCTGAGCCCAGAGCTCCAGCACCTACCAAGTGTATGAGAAGGCTTTCCCGCTCTTTTGCCAGAACTTTCATCTGCTTTTGTGGTTCCAAAGAGCTTCTCAAAATTAGGAATCATTGTTTAACACATCTCTGTGCTCCTTAGTGCTTACCTGACACCTAGGAATCTCAGGAAGTTTCTGGCAATGGCTGAGTTGGTAGAGGGATGTGCTAATTGCAATCCAACTTTTCTGTCTTCAAATCTTGCTTTACTGGCCAAGGGTGATGACATATGCCTATAATCCTAGTACTTGGGAGGCTGAGAGAAGGAGTCTAGGTTGGAGGCCAGCATCAGCAACCTTTCGAGACCCACAGCAATTTAGTGAGACCGTGTTTCAAAATAAAAACTGAAATAAGGCTGGGAGTATAATTCAGAGGGCGAACACCCCTAGGTTCAATCCTCAGTGCCGCACACTGATAAATAAATAAATATAAATAAATAAACCTTGCTCTCCAGACATTTTTACTTCTACTTGTAAGATGAAAATAGCTATTAGAGGTTTATAAAGGCATTTTAAAGTATAAAACATATAACATCGTAAAACATGTATAATGTTGTCATTTTAATACATTACATATATAGAGAATAAAAAGAAGCATTCACTACCTTGTGTGTGTGTTCTTCCTACAACTCCTGATTGTCCGTATCAGAAAGAAAAAAAAAAAAAAAAAAAAAGAAGCCATATCCATGGACTAGCTAGCAATGCTGTTTCCCTGATACTAGCTTCTGAAATATTAAGCATGGCTCTTTAGAGGCGAGAGCCCTTCTTTGTAATGTGTTTTCGACAGTCCCCAAAATAAAATACAGAAAATAAGAGTCAATGCCATCCCTATCTTTAAGTCCCAGAATACTTAAAAGATGTTGAGTAAAAATTAAGCCCTAACATTTATTGCCAGGGGCCCTGCTCTGTAATTGTGCCTCTTCCTGTTCATCCCGATAAAGCCAGGGGCTTCATGTGGGCCACACATTCTTATTAAGCATCTCTTGTGCAAGATGATAGAGCACGGCTACCAGGGATGGTGGGTCTTCACTGTTGAGAGGGAATTTCTCAGAACTTGAACAGCAGTTACAAATGTGGTCTGTCCTTCAGCCGGATGCGGATGTGCCAGATTCTTTCAGCTATGAAAACAGCCAGGGAGGGTGAAAAGTGGGAACTGAATAGGTTCCTGAATCTACCCATCATTC
Source organism: Muscardinus avellanarius (assembly GCF_963383645.1). Lineage (NCBI taxonomy): Eukaryota > Metazoa > Chordata > Mammalia > Rodentia > Gliridae > Muscardinus > Muscardinus avellanarius. The sequence goes on from NC_137796.1 coordinate 34,393,508, forward strand.
TCACCTCCCACAGTGCAGGGACCGGTGGATCCTCCCAACACTTATTTTTTCATTCAAGTTGGGGAGGATCGGGACAAAAAGGAAAGAAAATGGGGACCATGAAGAGAGGGCAGGCCAGCATGCATGAGTAAATGTCAGGTTGTACAGGAGAGTTATAATTAAAGCCCAAGATGACAGATAACTATAAAATCAGATTGGTTCCTTTCCACATGGAAGGAAAACATAATGTTGTCGTCCGACCCAAGCTTTTTGTAAATTGAAATTACAGTTTTATTTGGAGCTATTTTTAAAGGTCCATTAATTAAAAATTGGAAGCCATGCCAATGCAAGAAATTCCATAAAAGGTGTTAGATTTAATGATCACCAAGGACTATAATTAAAAGATGATGTTATCTGAATATCAAATGTTCTAAACCTATGTTTGTTTTTCATTGAAAATAAACAAATTCAGGAACAAAAAAATAGAAAAGATATGTGCAAAATGTAATGATAATGGTTGACTTCTAAACAGCCAAGGAAATTATAGTCATCATGTGTGGGAAAAGAACAAACACCTCTTAATTGCATTTCATTATAACGTACCTTTCTCTGCTCGGTTGTATATATTAATTATAAAAATCGTGTTGCAGAGTGGAGAGGCTCTACAATAGTTTTTCCCCCCTTCCTCTCTTAATTCTGTCTGAAGCAGGATGGAAGAACAATATCATCTGTCATCCACAGAAAAAGCTTTCAAAGACAAAATCATAAAAAGAATGAAAGGCTATTATATAAAAAAGAAAAAAATGCTTTGATTTCACAGATTTTCCACTTATTAATGTTTAAGGTTATCTGTTCTTTTAGAAAAGTATCTTCTCATATTGTTTTGTATGTGTATGTTCAGGTAACATCACTTGCTGATAACTGTATCACATGGCATATGCGTTACGTAGATAATTGTTAATGGAAGGGGAGACTGGGTGGGAAGAAGTATTTTATGGAAAGACGCCATGCAGGACTTGAAGAATTTTCTAAGATGAGAAAAATTAAAAGTGGTGGGTTGGATTGGAGGCCAAGGCTTTGACAAGGATAACCAGCTAATCTCTGTCCTTACTGAGGGCAATAAGGAAAATAAAGGACTTAAACTACAAGGAAGACCCCAGGTAGAAACTCCAAGAAGTCTCAGACTGCCAGCTAAGCCAAAGTGGCAACAGGAATTCAGCTTAATCAGAGATCTGCAGAAACAGGTGAGATCCATCTGTCTAGCCATGTGGAAGGTGGATTCTGGAGAAAGCTGGGATCTTAACTGGAACTTTTAGGAGATATATGTGAAAAATTGCCATTTCCTGGGCAGAGTTCCATAACTTATCAGGTTCTTGGCTGTGCTTACCCAGAAAGGCTTAAGCAAGAACTGCTACTCTAAGCCTTGGGTGCTTGGTGTGTGGTCCCCAGACTAGCAGCCTGTGCATCACCTGGGAGCCCACTGGAAATGCAGACTCCCCACCCCCAATACACACATGCAGGATCAGAACGGATGTTTCATCAAGATCCCCAGGTGATCTACAGTACTCTAAAGCCTTAGATGGTCTGATGATGACAGACCCATTCATGGCTCTGGAGAGTCACAGCTGGATCTCTGCATCCACAGTTGTGGATCACAGAAGCTCAATTTACCCCCAAGCCCAGCCATCTCGTGGCTGTATGATCTGAGCCCCAGGACAGTAGCAGTGATGCCTCTCTCACATGATGTAAAAATTAAATGAGACGATGGTGGTTGTAAAGCATTTAACATGTGACACGCAATTACAGTTAATCTTTTCATAAATGTCCTGGATTTTTGCCAGATTTTGGAAATTAGCCATGACATCAAAAATGGCATGATTGACACTCATAGAGCAGTGGTTTTCAACCAGGGACAATTTTGCTCCTAGTGCCACATGTGGCAACATCTGGTGACACTTCTGTCATGTGTGTTGGAGGGGTGCTTGTGGGTAAAGACCAGAAATGATGCTAAACCCCTACCATACACAAGACAACCCCTCACAAAGAAGGTTTTTGGTCCCCAAAAGGTCAGTAGTATTGAGGTTGAAAAATTCTAGTCTAATCCAGGATTGGTGGTGTGAGCCTGTAATCCCGGTACTTGGAAAGCTAAAACAGGAGGATCATGGGCTCAAGGAACTTAGCAAGACTCAGCAACTTAGCAAGAGTCTCAGCAACATAGTAAGACCCTGTTTCAAAATTACAAAAGGCTGGGTGTAGCTCAAAGGTAGAATGGAAAAGGTTCTATCCCCACTACCAAAAAGAAAAAAGATGTAATCTAAAAGCAAAGGTAAAAGTCAGGTCTTGAGCCAGCATTAGGTTTCTATGAATACTTGAGAGAGCACTTGTCACTCTAAGTTTACTGCCATCTTTTAACATGTCAAAAATCAGACTGGGAGTCCTACAGGGATTCCACCCCAGCAAGACAGATAAGCAGTAACTGGTCAACCTATCAAAGTTCAGTCCCCCTCACTCTTTCTTCTCATCCACCCTGTTTATTTTCTTTGGAGTACCCTTTGTGCTCAGTAATTAATGGTGACTGATTATTTGTTTGAGTCTGCTCTGCCTCAGTAAGAGACATCGATGAGCTCTCTCTCATCTGTGTGTGTCCTGATGCCTAACCCTGTGGTTGGCACAGATGGAAGCTCCCACAGCATTTCTCACGGTGAGGCACACCAAGCAGTTTAATATACCTCTTCTATGGTTCTTCCTTTTTATTTTTACTTTATTTATTTATTTATTTATTTATATATTTAAAATAAAAAGAAAAGAAAAAGATGATAGGCTCTGGGATCAAGCAGAGCTAGATCAAATTAGCTTCACCACTCACTCTCTATGTGACTTTTTAAAGTTACCCAACAGCTCAAAGCCTTAATGTTCTAATCTTTAAAATAGGACTACTCATTTGAATGATTTCTAGGGATGTTCTAAAGATACAATCAGACATGAAATATAGGACAAGTCTTGACTGCAGGCCTATTGTGTGTAGGGTTCGTGCATGCAGGCTTCCAGGTAAGGCGCTTGGTTATAGCACCGCAAAGACACACAGCTGTCGGACCCCCTCATTGACATGCAGGGCTTATGAAATGCCCAGCAGGGATTCCTGCCTTCTGCAGCTCGTGAGCAAGAGTAGTATTGACTTTATAATCACACTATCTTGGTGCCCAGTGGTATTTAGCTTAGTAAAAAGAACCAAAGAAGTCAGGTGTGGTGGCACACATCTGTAATCCCAGCTCCTCTGGAAGCTGAGGCAAGAAGATCACAAGTTTGAGGCCAGCCTGGACAACTTACTGTGACCCTGTCTCAAAGTAAAAACTAAAGAGGGCTGGGATGTAGCTCAGTGGTAGAGTGCCCCAGGGTTCAATCCCCAGTACTGAAAAAAAAAAAAAAAAAAAGAATCAAAGAATGGTTTAAAATAGTTGAAGTTAGCAAATTAAAGTGTCCTTTGCCAACTCTTTAAAATTAGGAGGGAAGGATACATCAAAGTAGTCTGGGAAAATAAATTACTGCCTTAGGAAATTGAAGAGAAGTGTTTGTGAAAGATATTTATCACTGTGTTAGCTATACAATATCTGAAAAGTAGACTCAACCTAAATATCCAGGAAAATAGAGAATAATTTGGAAAATTGGGAAAGTCAATATAGTGGAATTCACGGTAAGACATTAAAAATCAAAATTACATATACTAGGGGGAAGCATACAATGTATATGTATATATGTTCCTAATGCTTACATTAAACTCTAAGTCTTCGATCAAATTGTTCAAGAGAAAATGCAAGAAATAATCTATATCAGAATAGATAGATTTTGTGCTCTATTAATTTATTTTTATTTTAAACCTTCATTAATGCCGAGAAAATCTTTTCCCAGTTAAAAATAATATCAAAAATAGTAATTGAATACTTTAGTGTTGGATTAATGACTAAGAATTTTCCTACTTTGGAAAAAATATACCCCAAGAAAGGTCCCAGAAGGGAGGAAATAAATAAAAACACATTGGAAAAATTAAATATGGCCAGTGGGTAAACTGTAATTACCTAGCGCCTAACAGTTTGAGACAGAATGTTATGCAGATGGTCATTTGCATGCTTAACTACAGAGAAAGGAGCAGGTACTTTATTTGGGGAGGAAAAAAGGAAAAGGTTGTACTTTGAGAGCAGTATTCACTGGATAAGTTTTAATTTCATCTCAAACTTGAGTTCTCTTTATACAGATGTCCTGCAGAGCAAATCAAAATGTTTGAGTGACGATGATGCATTAGGGTCAGAAAGATCTGTCTGTGAATCCCTTCATCACACCTCCTGGCTGTCCCACTTTAGGCAAAGGGCTTACCTTGCCTGATCTTCTCTTTCCTCATCTGTAAAGGGGAAGTAATACTCCCCAGCTATTGGGCTATTTTGAGGATTTGATAAGTACACAATAAGGATCTTTTAATTACAAATTAATAATATTTGCTCTAATTGTCCTCACACTCCATTTCATTCCTGACCATGAACCAGGTCAGGGGCCAAGCCCCCTGGGTTGTTTAAATGGAGAGTTCTTTTTTGGCTTTTTTCTTCTTGCCAGAACTCAAATTCCCCACTCTTGAGTTTGTCCCCATGGTTCAACGCTGCTCCCCATACTGTAACAGCTGTGTCTTTCCTATTGGGCAGCTGATGAATCACTCAAAAGATGCTTTTGAAATGGAGCGATTTGGGGGTTACTTAAGTGTCTGATGGAATGTGTGACGCTGACAGCTCCCTTAAGGATGGGGAGCAGAATTAGACTCACCAAAGGATGGTCCAGTCCAGGGCTGCCAAGCCAGCACCCAGCCAGGACCCACTCAGGATATCTATCCTACTAGCTGGATAAGTGCCTATTCATCCCCAGTTCTAGTTTCTATGGTAATGGTTCTTTTGGGGCAAATCCTTTAAAAAGTCTGTCTACAGGTACCCAAAGATTTTCTCTCAATTCCCAACCGGTGTTTCTTTCCCCGGTTCCTCTCCTTCTGTTACTCATTCCCTTTTGAAACCTATCTGACCCCAGCACCATCAAAAAGGGCAAATGGAATTCTTGGATCAGTTCATCTCTGATAAAAATTCAGTATCTTCTAGCAGTGTGTCTAGCAACCTCTTTGCAGGAAACCTTTAAATTTTAAAGTAGGATTCCCGCAAAATGATCTTCAATTCAGGTTAGTGTCTACTGGGTGCTGAGCCCAGCATTAGAGGCTGTTGGGCAGTGTATGGAATGAGGAGGGAGTAAGTAAGTATGGAGATTAATAAGCACCACCCAGACTTCATGGACCTTGGAGTAGAGCTGGGGGGAATGATCATGTTTACATCTCAGAATCATGCAAGAAAAATTAGTAAGGGATAATCAAAGTGCAATCAAAGCCTAGATCCTTCCAAGGAGAAATAAAAGTATTCTGATTATAGGGGTAGGCAAGGAAGTAAACAGGGTCAGGATCAACTCCATGGGAAAGCAATTTTTGAGGTGGGCATTGCAAAATAAAAGTTTTGATGGGCAAAAAAGAAGAGCTGGCACCCCTGGCCGAGCAAACAGCACAGTCAAAGGCACAGAATCCCCCAGATGCATTTTGTTCTAGCAATGGTAGGGAAATAGCCAAAGGTAGAAGGCAGTGAGAAATAAAGCTCATAGGCCAACACTATCAGAAATGATAGTAATTCCTGCCCTTTTTGAGTATCTATGTATTAACAAAGGGGATCTCTTTGGGATGCATTAAGAACTTGCTGTACTAGGCATTGCTCTAAGCACTGGTTATGAATTGATGCCATTCGGTAAGTAAACCTCCTTATCTGTCAGGGATTTCCCTTTACACTATTCTACCTCTTACTGGATTTGAAACATGCCCAAACATTCTTCAAGCTGGGCAGCAAGTGAATGCATACACTTTCAATACTAGCTGCACTCCAGCTCTGTGTGACCCTGGACAAGTTACTCTCCCTTGCTGGAGCTCAGTTTTCTCATTTATAAAGTGAATTGCAGGCACATCATTGCCTTTGGAAAGATGTTTTGGAAAGAGCAAAGAAGGGACTGCCTGAAGTGTACCCATTACAGCGCCTGCCTGTGTTGAGCACAGAAAAAAAAAAAAAAAATCATTATCTCATATCCCCCACTGAGCAAAGGCTGGTGTAACCATTCTGAGGACACAGTGGGAACTGCATCCCTGTGTCTGCTCTCTACCACATGGTAGGTTGATCCCTTTCCAAATCATCAGCTGAAAGATTAGACTGGACGACTTTTATCTATCGCTATCTTTAAAGTACCTGTTTTTCAATGAGCCATGCAATAACCCCTCCTCCGAAAGCCTTGCCAGATCTCTTCAAGCCACAAGGCTCTCCCTCCTCCGTGGAATGTGGTGCTGTCAGTTCCTATGCTGCTCACTCTTCCCGGAGCTGGACCAAGGAGAAGCCCAGCTCATTTACACCATCGAAACTCTCAGATTGTGGTGGGGTGGGATGGGGATGGCAGGGAGCGAACAGGGAGCCTGGGCGTGTCCAGCAGTGCTGTGGTCCTTCCTGCACCCACAGATGCCCACCCAAACCCATCAGCAGCATCTCGTTTCTTTATCCATCTCTTTTCCTTCAATATCAAGACTGAATTCCCGCTTCAGAGACCACTTTTCTTGAAAATTTTATTGTTCTGTCGAAAACCTGCCACTATTCATCTTTCATTGTCTCTTGATTCACTATCTCCACACTTAAAGATATTTGGGGTTTAAGGCTTTTTTTAAAAAAAATTCATCAAGTATTTAAATCAATCTTTCTCCTCTTTATTGATAGCAACTCAAGCCTACTGATTAACTTTTCAATCAAAGCTGCCTCCAACACATAGGCTGGTGCAGGCGCCAGCTCCAACAACAACTGGAGAAGGCTGTATCGACCTCCTCCTCACCCCCCATGAAGCTGCCTTCCTCAAGGAAGGCTTCAGCCTTGGCCTCAGTTCTGTTGCTGTGAATACCCGGTGAAGGAAGCTTTGTTTCTGAGCTGAAATGTCTTGCATGCATTTGGGTTTACTGAAATTTCTAGAACACACCTACAATGTGTAGTTTGAGTCAGGGGTTACATATTTGAAAGGAGGGGAAAAGAACAATACCAGTTTTCTTTTCCTGCTCTTGAAACATTTGAAAGAGTTGATTGACATACCTTTGATAGGACCCCAATCTCTTAATAGGAAGCTATGTAGTTTTTTTTTTTTTTTGTATCAAATATCAGAGTGCTTACCTAGAAAGTGGAAAGTGGAGGGAACAGTAATGGTAATAATAATAGCTAATATATATCCAACACTCACTATGGGCCTGGCCCTGTGATTTTCTAGCCTACACAAGATCCTTTATGTATGCAAAGATTATTATTCTCTACCTCTTCCAGTTGAGAAATGTAAACCTAAAGATGTTATGCAGCTTATCCAAGGTCACACAGCCAGTAATGGAAGTTAAGAAACTAATCAGACACTGTGGCTTAAGGGTGTTCTTTTACCTAGTAGTTCACTGGGTTTCCCATCTAATTTTCCTTTCAGTTTTGCTGGAAACTCATAGAGGACTGTGGCTTTATCTCTGCCCTGGTTGTCTAGCAGCCTGGCCCAAAGTAAGTGTACAAAAATGTTCAGATGAGTTGTTGTTTTGAAAAATTTGTCTGAGCTGATCAAGGCCAGATCTAGGTCTCAGGATAAAGAAATAAATGAGGGAGCCAGTGTCTCAATCTTCATGAGGCTTCAGTTGTAGGTGAACTGCTCTGCCTGAATTCTTGGTGTACTGTGATAAACTCATTGCTTTCCAGACCTTTGCTGAAAGCAGATTCTCTGGTTTTCTGAGGAGCAGCATCACAAACTTCAGGCTACTTACACCCAGTGTGGGAGTTGTAAGGTCATCTTAGTCATTGCCCCCGAGAAGCTGCCCTCCATATGACCTGCTGCTTTTCTTCCAGAATCTAAAACAATCTGATTTTTTTTTTTTTGTAATAGGAATTGAACCCAAGGGCACTCTACCTCCAAGTTACATCTCTAGCCCTATTTTTTTTTGAGGGGAGGGGTTTGGGAATGGAACCCAGGGGCATTCGACCTCCGAGCTACACCCCCTGCCCTATTTATTATTCTTTATTTTGAAACCGAGTCTCACTGAGTTGCAGAGGGCCTCACTAAGTAGCTGAGGCTGTCTACGAACCGCGATCCTCCAGGTCTCAGCCTCCCGAATGCTGGGATTATAAGTGTGCGCCACCACGCCTGGCTCTAGCCCTATTTTTAATTACTTATTTTGAAAGGAAATCTGACTAAGTTTTGGAGAGCCTCACTAAGTAGCTGAGGCTGGCTATAAATCTGCAATCCTCCTGTCTCAGCCTTCCAAATACTGGAAATACAAGTGTGAGCCATCACACCCAGTCGGCCAATCTGATCCTCTTTTAGAAGAAGGGATGGAGGGAGGAAGAGGGGGAGGAAAGGAGAGAGAAGAGAAGAGGAGAGAGAGAGAGAGAGAGAGAGAGAGAGAGAGAGAGAGAGAGAGAGAGAGAGAGAGAGAGATATCATCCTAGCAATTAAGCTGAGAAAAGTAGGGCTAAGGATGGGAACATCCGCTTCAGAGAGTCCATCTTCCTGATCCACAGTACCGCTGAAGAATGTTTAACCCATTTAATTTGCTATCAACATTGAAATGTCTCTCTTGGTTGCAATTTCTAGAAGGGAAGACTGAGAATATTAGGGTCATGAGAATGGTCCAGTGATATTAGTTCCCTGTTCCCACAGCCAGAATTCTCCATCTCTTTGGGTATTTGCTGGCTTTCTCTCTGGGTATCACCTTCTCTGTGGTATCCTAAGAGGCATACTCTAGGCTCCACCAGCAAGTAGACAGGGGACCTCCTGGAGTCCCTATCACATGTTACCATGCTCCAGGTGCCTCAAGGACAGAGGCCAGGCCTGTTTCACCCACATTACATCTAGTGCTGCTTCTTGTTGGGACTGGAAGAAGCCAGAGCAAATGGGAAAGTAGCTGGTATTGCATAGGTCTTCCCTGGGAGCAAGAAGCAAAGCCTTCCGGAAGAGCGGGTCTAAGGTGAGCTGATGCACACACCCCTGTACCGGTCCCCAGGCAAACCTTGCCAAACTGTATCACATTACACGCCCATTTTAGTGCCAGGAGTCTTTTGTCGAGAAAAGTAAAGAAGAGCTTCTGATGATGACGGACAAATTTTTCTACACTCAAATTTCAATCTTCACACTGATTTCTATTCTCATTATTTAATTTCCTTCTCATCAAACAGAATTAAATACCAAATACCTTTCTCAGGTTTTCTAAAGTCCAATCACCCAAAATGCTTTGTTTCCAACTTACATAAAAGTTCAAATTTCCTCTCCCCCTGATCAAATTCCTGCCAGAACAGTCATCAGCAATGAAATTTTTGAAGATAATTAGCATATCAGATATCTGTAATGAGCTAATCATGTACTTCTTGGATTGTGAGTTTCTGGTTAGCTGTTATTAATCACAAATATTATTTATGTCATCGGTACTATTTCTGTTGGTTAATATGTTTATGCTTGAAGGACTCTAGTTCAGTCCCCAGCTGCAGATGCAAGGCCCCTCTGAATGGCCTCCCCCCATGAGAGAAAAAGATTTGATAGTGTCTTGTTGAACAGGGCGAACCTGGGAGGGAAACAGTATTAAGGGAAGTAATTATCCATTCACACTGAACTGGCTACAAATAAAGTGAGAAAATCACCTTCTCAGAACTCACATGAAAAACATAATGTAGTTAATATTAAATAAAGGGATTGGGCAACCTAGCCTCTTTTTACAGTGCGTGCTGATGTGTCCTTGATCGGGGCTGTTTTGTTTATGATTAATGAATGACTCACCTTGGGCTGTGTTCCGCTCAATGCATACCTCATTATGAATTTGAAGAGGTCATTTGTTCCATGGATTTAAAATAAAAACCTCTTTGTACAATTCAGAAGGTTAAAGAGTTTGATATTGGTACAAAATTCAAGCAAAGAGAACTTGGAGACATGTGCTTTAGGGTGGTGGCCCTGGTTCCTTTATAACTTTAAGAATCTGAAGAAAAATTCTAAGCTTGGCTCTGTTTTTTTAGTAGCCCCTAAGTAGAACCTGGTGGCTGGGGCCCAATTTTTCCATGCTACCAGTACAACTCTGTAGTACCATGAATCGGAATGACCCATATGGGGAAGGGCTCTCCATTCTGTGAAAAGGGGACCTGAAAACCGATTTGAGCTTGCACAAAAACATACCAATTAAACACAAAAGCTTGAGGCCCAAGTATTGGGTTGGATCAGTGCTTTTTCTTTTTTCCCCAATGTCCAACAAATTTTCTTTTAATATCTTCTTTTCCTCTTTAAAATATTTTGTTGTGTCCATTACAGTTTAATTTCATAGAATGAACAGTAGTTTGCCAGCTCCTACAAAACTCAACTTTGGTACTGAAGATCATAACTAGGTTAAAAATTTTCTGAGTATTCTTTTGCAAGATTTCTGATAAATAAATATATATGTGTGTCTCTTTAATATATATATATATATATATATATATATAGTCTACACACATGCACATATATGTACAAATAGAAAACTAGATAGATGATAGATAGATAGACAGATACATGATAGATAGATATTGATCAATCTGTAAGTATGAATTTTGTTTTATAATTCAGATGGGTGGGCCACTACCCAAGAAAGGGAGCTTGTGTATTTGGGATACAATCCCAAGTTAGGCAGTGAGCATTTTATAATCACCATCATTTCCAGCAGTGAACACACAAACGTATGGTGTGGCCGCCTGTGGGCCTTACCACAGCTCAGTTAATGATTTTTCCACAGGGGTATGTGTGTTCACTTATGCATTCAAATGAGGGCTTGTCACGCAGAAATGAAAGCATATGCAAGAACACAGCTTGGCGGTTGACTAGGGATGCTCACTTCATGGTAGACATAGTTCATTAGTCACTTGGTCAACTTTTCAAGTTATTTCTTTATGTGAGAGAGAAACTCTGTCCTTTGATCACAGCCATTGAGACAGGATTATAGAGCAGCAAATTTCAGAAACCTGAGTATTGGTCCAAGCCCCATCACTGGCTCTGTGACCTTGAGCAGGCCAGTTCTACTCTATGAGCTTCAGGACTGTTACTATGAAGGAGAGCTTTGGACTAGAGAGATTTTAAAGTTGCTCCTTACCATCAGTTTTTGGTGTTCTATGAGTTGCTTGCTCCCAGAAATGATGTCCCTTCTGCCAGTGTTCCATGAAGAATACTAACACACGAGAGGAGTGTCTACTTCATTTATGCCCTCTTGGTGGAATCAGAGTCCTGCTGTCCCCAGAACGCCACTTAGAACTCCATGGAACAATCCATGGAGGTCAACATGTGGTCACTCTGCATCACCTCTCAGAAGGCTCTGAGTTCTGCTCACACAGAGTACATTCAGGTTTTGTTGATGGTGATCGTTATTATGTTACTTTCGATTAAGTCCCATCAGAGCTGAGTGACGCCCTGGCCACCTGGATATCAGCAAACAGACAATGTTTACAACTAGAAATAGAGATTACTCTTAGTTTCTGACTTCAACTGTGAAGATATTGCAACTAGAATCATATTATTGCTCAGGAAAACACCAAACAGGATCTCCTTATAGGTAGTTTAATATAGCTGGGCTGGATTAAATTTCTAAAACAAAGTGAACAAACTTCCAAGAAAGTCAACAAATTTAAAGAACTTTTATCAAATTATTATAAAATATTTTTAAAGACTTTGGACCCAAGCAGTCATAATACACTTAAAAAAAAACCTATTTCAAAATTAGAGAATGTGATGGGGGTGTGGTGGCACACACTTGTGATCACAGTACTTGGGAGGCTGAGAAAGGAGGATCACAGGTTTGCAGACAGCCTCAGATACTTAGTGAGGTCCTCTGCAACTTAGTGAGACCCTGTTTCATAATAAAAGAAAATAGTGCTGGGGGTGTAGATCGGTGGTACAATGCCCCTGGGTTCAATACCCAGTACCACACACACACACAAAAAAAAGAAAAATTAGAGGATGTGAATTGGGACAGGATTCATTTGCTTATTTTAATATTAATATCACTCTACTCTCAAAGAAAGCTCCCATCTGTTAGAGAAAATGAAAGGGCCAGCCGATGATTTGTGGGTCAGTTTTATTATATGTAATGCTGATAGTCATTATCCATTACCTATATGTTTGGGCCTAAAAGCTAGTTAAGCCAACTTGCAACACCAAAACCCCAAACAAATAAGTCCCTCTGGTTTTAAGATTAGGAGTTTGCATCGCTTTTTTTGATCATAAGGCGGCTGCTATACCTTCATAAGCCCCACCTAGTGACTGTTTCTTATACATTGTAGGCCATAACCCTTCCCTTCCATGGCCCAAGTACCATCACTGAAAAATGGGAGTAAACAGGGAGGGACTGCATCTCTATTTACTGCATAAGCCCAGTATCACACTGCTAATAGGTGATATACTCAACTCTCAAATAATGCTTGGCATTTCTTTTGTGAATGCTGATAAGTTACCTTGTATGTTTATTTCCTGAGAACCTACTCTTGAGAAAATGGGGCACTTTTGTTCTGATGGGGTTTATCTTATCTTTTATGAGGATTCAGAGGTAGGAGAAGAATATGATTACTCTGGTTTTATACACGGCTCAATGCAGAAAAGACTGAATGTCCCCACTGGCTTTCTCCCAAATGACTCCCTTACCTTTCTGCTTCCCAACTCTCAGCAAGACCTCCCTAAACAATGCCATTTACTGTGGGATGTGATTTGCATCGAGAGCCCATCATATGGGAGCAATGATGGAGCTCAGTGCACTCCCACGGTAGGACCACAGGGAGGAGATGAGCCACTAATCCTTTCATGGGCACTGCCTAGTCTCCATATTAGATGTTTGCTACTTTTTTCAATGCCGATCTATTTCTTCAGTTGCCCGTAGCACTCTACTTTTTCATTTGTACAATCATACTTTCTTTTTCCTGAACCATGGAGTTCAGTGTGACCAACTCCATCTTCAAGATCTGTAACCTAGAAAAGCTCATCTTTGTACCCCCTCTCCAGAGTGAGGAACACAAAGAGTTCATGTGATTAAGATGAATCAAAGAAGCCAGACACGGGGGCGCACCCTTGTAATCCCAGTACTTGAGAGGCTGAGATAGGAGGATGGCATGTTCGCAGCCAGCCTCAGCAATTTAATGAGGCCCTTGGAGACTTCCTGAGACCCTGTTTCAAACTAATCAGTAGAATAGAGCTACAGCATAGCCCAGAGATAGAATGCCTGAGGGGTCAATCATCAGCACACCCCCCCCCCAAAAAAAAAGATGAATAAAAGAGAATTTTCCAGCCATGTGTGGTGGTACATGCCTATAATCCCAGTACTTGGGAGGCTGACACAGGAGGATCTCAGGTTGAAAGCCAGCCTCAGCAACTTAGTGAGACTCTCAGCAACATAATGAGACTCTGCTATCAAATAAAAACATGAAATAGGGCTTGGGGTGTAACCCAGAGGTAGAAGACCCCTGAGTTTCATCATCCCCAGTACCACACACAAAAATAAAGGAAGAAAAGAAAAGGAAGAGAGAAGAGAGGAGAAGAAAAGAGAGAAAAGAAAAGGAAAGAAAAAAAAAAGCATTCAGGAAGAAGAAGTTATATGTGTTTAGCATAGCATGCAGAGCTTAAACACTCTATCTATAGACTGAACTTAACTCCTTGTCTCAGACCATAAAGCCAGTAATAGTTAGATAGGGATCAGCAGAGTAAGCCCAAGGCCATATACACTCTCAACCATTATGCAGTGCAGAATATAAACTAAAAGCACAGTGTTTACAGCAAAATTACTAGATTATTCTTCAATTGCCTGAACTGGAAAATTCACATTTTTTAACTTTTCCACTTGTTTTTCTCCTTCTTACCCCAGCCTCCTTTTATAATAGTTGTGCAACTTTCAAATGTGATTCAGGCAAAAATCTACTTGCTATTTGTGTTACAAAGTTCAAAAACTCTGTATTGTGTCATCAGTTTTAAAAAATGTATGACCACGAACGCTTAGCAAATTCCAGAAACCTTTGAACTCCGGTTTGTTGAATATTGTAGTTTATGTTTTCTGTAATTTGTCCGGAACCATTTGTACCTTAGATTATTAATCTATAACCAAGCACAGTTCTGGCCAGACAAGCCTTTTCCCCAGCTGACGATGCTGGGAACATGACCAAATCTATTATCTTTTCTTTGAGTTCTGTCAATATATTTATTTCAAATCTTTATTCTGGCTTCTTTCTCTCTTTATATTTCATGGACAAATTCTCTAGATAAGATCAGAACTGTTTTGTCATTCATCACCAGTCAACATGTCTGACTCAAGCACAGAGTTCACAAACAGTTTTTGTTTTTTACACTCAGATGCAAAAGAAAGAAAAAAAGAGAAATAAATGAAAAAAAAAATGCTGCCCATAGTTCTCTGCCTTTACATTTGCATATATGAGAGTATTATGATGTCCAATGGCTCTTTGAGTAGATTCACATTATAAACTAATAGACATTCACGAAGATGGACAAGCTATCAACAGATAACTGGAGGGAATCTAGGTCAGTGTCTAGAAGGAAAGATCCCAGTGCCTACCTGGCAGGGATGCACAAGGGATAGGCACTGTCCTTCAAGGCTCTGAGAGGTCTATGTCACCCCAGAGGAGCTCTGGAAACCCATTTGCTTATCTGTCCAGATGTTAGATGACAGTAGGACACACTTCACGGAAGCTTCCTTCTGGAATGATTCAGTAGATACTTACTGAGCCCCAGCCATGTGTCTGGCGCTTTTATACACACAGGGATGCTATTGCCTACATTACCATGAGCTGACCCTCTCATAGAAGAAAGAGACAACAGGCAAACCAACTGATCAGGTGGTGTCAAATGGTCATACCTTCTTGGTTAAAATGAAAGCATAATGGGAAGAGGAGCACAGGCTACTTCAGGACCTTTAGCCATGTCCTCAGGAAGGATTATTCTCCAAAGAGTTGGCATTTGAATTCATTCATTGACGAGAAGAAAGACCCAGCCACTGAAGGTCCAGACAAGGAGAAGACCACACAGGAGCTGCCCACTCCTAGAGGTGAAATGAAACAAAGGGCCACATGCTGGATCAGAGAGGAGGAAAGGGGAGATGGCAGGAGATGATGGCGGAGAGGTAGCAGAGCCAAAACCACAGCCTTCACAGCCGTGTGAGGAATTCAGACTTCAGTCTAAGTGTCCTGGGTGCACTAATATGCTCTAGCCAAGGGCTAAGATGACCTGATTAGAGATAGTGGGGAGGTTGCCTCCCAATTCTTTCTGTTGGGCTAAGGTTTCAACCCATAGCTCATTTGGTATAAAAATCTAGAAGTAAGTTGATCATGATCCAATTTATTAGAAGTGTGTGAACATGTTACAAATGTGTGAAGAGACCCTGAAAAGACCCTCATCTAAAAGAATGTCTCAAATCTCCTCAGCTACAGTGACCAGCACATGTTCAGCTTTTGCCTAGTGCAGTGGCTTAAATAAGAGAGCAATTTCTCTGCATAATCCAGAACTAATATGGTACCTGGATGGTATGGAAGACACAGATGTCTGTCTGTCTGTCTGTCTGTCTGTCTGTCTGTCTGTCTGTCTGTCTCTCTCTCTCTCTCTCTCTCTCTACATATATATGTGTGTGTGTGTGTGTGTGTGTGTGTGTGTGTGTGCGTGTGTGTGTGTGTGTGTGTACCAGTATTAGGAATGACATAAAATGATTCAAAAAGAAGTTTTGGTTATTAAAAATGTCAGTTTGTAGAAAATAGAGTGCAAACCTATAAAACGGAAGGGCTGGTAGGGCTTGGGTACTGCTAGGAATCAGGTAGCTGTTATAAAGAAAAGTACCCTGGCTAAAAGTAATTAGCAAGTGGATGGGAGAGTGCACTTCGGACTTTCACATTCTAAAGACAGGTTTGCATAATAAAAGATATCTAACTAAGGATTCCCCAAGAGGACAGGGGAAGGGATTGACCTTCCAAAGGAGAGCAGATACCAAATGGACCTTGACCTCCTGAATCATTCTGGTTTAAACAAAGAAAGCTGGGCAGAGACCAACAGGTGGAAAGTTAAGGGGCGGACTTAGACCTATGTCATAGAATTACATAGTAGAGCAAGATGGAGGACTTGATTTCCATAAGAGCTGGTTTGTATTTTGTATGTCAGTGACTTCATTTCGAGTCACTCCCTATATTATTCTGTAATAGTATAGGGCTGTACCTCCATTTTTTATTTCTATCTTTGTACTAATAAACTCATTTAAATCTTCAGTAAGAGTTCGGACTAGTGTATATCTGTCCTAAGTCTGGACAAGAACCCAAGGTTATGGGAATAATATCCGGGAACCTAACCAAGGTCCCCAGGGACAGTTCCCCCAAACCATAACAGGTTCCCATCCTAGCTCCTGCAGGAGGAGAGAGAACATATTCCTCCCCTTTTAGGGTCCCTCCTATGACCTCCACACATCTCTTTCACTCATTTACCATTGACCAGAGTCTAGTTGCAGGGCCACCACTAGCTTCAAGGGGAGCTGGGAAGTGTAGTTTATAGGTAGACAATTACGTGGCAAAATAAAACTTTTCTTATTGTAAAAGGGTATTGAAGAGATACTTTTGGTTTCTGCTATAGCTTCCAACCCAGTGCAGAAGTGACTGGGGGTGCCTTCAGCCTGTGTGGAGCCAGCTTTGTTAAACAAATTTCTATTCTCAAAGGACTGATTCATTAATAAATGAGTTGATTAAATAAAAAGATAGTTAATTGATGAGTCGAGATAACATATTAATTTGTCCCCTACAGTCCTAAGCTTTGTTACATGTACAAATAGCAGTTTGTTTTCTTACATTAAAAATCTGACCAAATAAGTCATTCTTTCACCTGCTTCTCATAGGGCCTGCATTTTAAGCTGCTTTCCTAGCAGTGGGGATAGATTTGTATTATTTTATTTGTATTTCCTAGTAGTGGGGATAGATTTGTATTATTTTATTTATATTTTCTTATCTTTCTTATCTAGCCCTCTCTTCTTCGGGATTTGTAGCATGCAAGTCAGATGTTTGAGATTCAGGATATATTTTTTCATATTAAACAAAGTCATTGTAATTCATGCTTTCTTTTTTGGGAGGTGCTAGAGATTGAACCTAGAGGTATTAAACCTCCAAACTATACCTCCAGTCCTCCCCCTGCCTGTGTGTGTGTGTGTGTGTGTGTGTGTGTGTGTGTGTGTGTGTGTTTGGAATTTTGGAAACAGAGTCTCACTAAGTTGATAGTTGATGAGGCTGAATTCAGAACCTGTGATCTTCCTGTCTCAGCCTCCCAGTACTGGTATTATAGACCTGTGAATGTTATACCTATCCTGGATATAATGCATTCATTCTTTATTTTATTTATTTATTTATTTATTTATTTATTTATTTATTTATTTGCAGGTCTGGTGATGGAACCCAGGGGCATTCAACCTCTGAGCTACAGCTCCTGCCCTTCTTTTTATTCTTTATTTTGAAACAAGGTCTCACTAAGTTGAGGAGGGTCTCACTAAGTACCTGAAGCTGTCCGCAAACTGTATCCTCTGGTCTCAGCCTCCGGAATGCTGGGATTACAAGTGTGCCCACCATGCCCAGCTGCATTCATTCTTAAATGAATACCTTTACAATCCTTAGCAACATTATGACTCTGTTCATGGAAATTTAACCCATGAGCCTCTTTTTTGTGATATTGATATTTTCCTAATTCATTCAACAAGGTTTGTGCTCTTGTAAGCTTTGTGGACCAACAGTTGAAGATTACTTTCAGTCTGTGTTTGGATGAGTAAAATAATATTACATCTATAAAGGGCAAAAAAAAATCAGAATCTGATAAGGTATGAAACAAAGAAAAGCAAAGAAAGGAAAACTTAGGTTCAATTAATATATCAATATGTTATGTGAAAACTTGTATTTTGTAGTGTTCAGCCTCAAATATGAAATAACTGAGCTTTATGGCTTTTAGAAATTAGAAAAAGACAAAGGATATATTTTGGAAGGAACGATTTGCTATTTCCTCCACCTTAAGGCCAGGAGGAAGAGAGAATATAAATGCAAATTACATGCAAATATGCTGTGGGGACCTTCCTATTTCTTGTAACAGAACTCAGCTTCTGGGGAAATATTAAAGAGGACTCCAAGTCCCTATCTCCAAGGAGTTAACCTTTAAAGTTTTCAAGAGACTTACAGAAATTACCACCTTCCATAATAAAATAAAACTCGAGTTCTCAGCGTTAGAAAGTGAAGGAAGTGTCTTTCCCTGGGGATGGAGTGTGGGAGTCAGGCTTGAGGGCCATACTTGCCTGGTGCTGTCCTTGTGTGGCACTATCCCCAGTCCACACTGGCCTGGGTGAGGGGCCCGGTGCTCTGCTCACTAGTCTGTCCTCCAGCTCTTCCAAAATAAAAAGGGCTGGGGGTGTTGCTTGGAGGTAAAATAAATAAATAAATAAATAAATAAATAAATAAATAAATAAATAAATTCATATTTGCAAGATGAAAGCCTGAAAGCCAAAGACAGAGCAGAATACCTGCTTCTGCCCACCCAAGATCTATCCCTTGTGTTGCTGCTGCTGCTGCTGCAGTTTAGATATACACATTCTTCCAGAATTTATACTTTAGAATTTAAACCCTCAAAAGAGGCTGGGCATGGTAGTACCTGCCTGTAATCGCGGTACTTGGAAGGCCAAGACAGGAGGATCACAGGTTCATGGCCAGACTCAGCAACTTTGTGAGGTTCTCATGAGCTTAGTGAGATCCTATTTCCATACATTAAAATAGGGCAGGAGGTGAAGCTCATAGGTAGAATGCCTCCTCCTTGTTCAATTCCCAGTACAACACAAAAAAATAAAAATAAATAAACCCCAAGAAAACGGTGTTGAAAAGGAGGGGCTTTTTCCCAGCCTCCAGAACTGAGAAATGAATGTATATTATTTATAAACACTCAGGCAACAACATCCTGATATAACAGTATAACAGCAGAACAAACTAAGACACCTATTTTCTGTTGTATTTATCATCTATTCTCTTAAGAGCCTGTTTATCTCTGCAAAAAGTCACTTTACTTTTGCTCTTTCTGATAAGTTGGGCCCCTCCCCTACATGATCTCGCAGCGGTAGCCAGAAGCAGAGATATTGTGAGACTCCAGGTGCCTTGAGACTCCAAACATCGCGATGCTACAGATGTCGCGAGAGAATCAGCATGCCTATAAAACAGCAGTGCCTCCGATCCGCCACGTGACTCAGCCGGCAGATCAGGACTATGTGCAACTCTCCAGACACGTGGCCTGTCCGTCCCTTCCCCCATGGCCGGCTGACTCTCCGGAGGGTGCCGGGTCTTAATAAAACAGCGGTCTCTGATAACCCAGTTGGTGTTTTTACCTCCCTCCTAAACCCCCTAACTCTGTTTTCAACCTAACACTTTCTTCCTTTCCTTTTTCTTCTACTTAATTTGGTATGTGGACCCCCACCCCAATACTAAGCACCTTTAAGCTGCTTGTCACTGAGTTCCCCCATGTGTGTCATGAGCGTGTTCTTCTCATGTAGGTAAAATTAGTACCCTCTTCTCTTGCTCATCTGTTAATAGTTTAATTCATAGCCCTCCAGACAATGGAAAAAATTTCCCTCCCATATATTAACAAGACCCTAGGTGATAACTTATGATTCTTATCCATGAATCACACTATTATGGTTTGGTTGTAGAATATCCCCCAAAGGTCATGTGTTGAAAGTAGGGTCCTCACTATAAGAAGGTTGAAAGGTGGGGCCTAGCTGGAGGAAGTGAATCACTGGGAGCGGGGCTTGGGGGACTATTTGTGTCCCCAGTCCCCTCCAGTCTCTCTGTTCTAGCCACCATGACTAAAAATGGCTTTTCTCAGCCACACCCTGCTGCTCGGTTTCTGCCTTGGAGCCAAGTATGGACTGAAACTGTGACACAGTGAGCCTGAGTCAATCTTTCCTCCTCTACATTGCTCTTGTCAGGTATTAGAGTTGCAGTGATGAAGCTGATGAAAGCACATTTGTATAGCTGAGCCATGCACCCTGACGTAGATCAGCAGAAAAATACAGTGAAATATTATCTAAAGAACAAGAAGATGAGAGACTGGCAAAGGGTTTTGAAAACATGTTGGGTGCCACAGAAAGAAAGTTTAGCAAGTGTGTGTGTGTGTGTGTGTGTGTGTGTGTGTGTGTGCGCGCACACATACGCGCACACGCGCACCTGCATGCACATGCCTTAGGTTGCCAGATCAAGCAAACAAAAATATGGGATGCTCAGTTAAATGTGAATTTCAGATAAACAATAAATATTTTAGCAGAAGCATATCCCATGCAACAGTAGAGAAATACTAGAAAACTATTATTATTTTTATCTGAGATTTAAATTTTACTGGATCTCCCATATTTATCTTGGCAACTCTACCTTTACGGGTTGCAGGATGTGTCTAACTGCTGGAAGGATGGGCATGAGGCAAGTCCTGTCCTCAGTTGCATGTAGGAGACATCTGAGAAACCTTAAAAACAATACCAAGTCCCACCTCCAGAGACTTTGATTTCATTAGTTGAGGGTTCAGTTTGTCACTGAGATGTTTAGAAATTCTGCAGCTGATTTTGAAGGTATACCCAATGTTCATGACTGCTGAATTAGACTGACTTTATCTAGAGCCAGGAAAATTTTGTCTCTTTATATGAGCTTCCAAACAAACAAACAAACAAAAAAATCACTTATGTACCAGTATTGGGAATGGCCTAGAAAGATTTGAGAAAGCTATGATTATTAATATATTTCAAAAATAATTGTGTCAAAATGGCGGAAGACCTGGAGAGAGAAAGGCTTGGGTTTGGTCAGGAAGCAAACAGCTATTGAAACTTAGATTGACTTAGCTACATGTAATTAGCAAGTTGATAGGAGAGGGGAACTAGGCCTTTCTCTATCTAAAGACAGATCTACATGATTAGATAAGCTAGCTAAGATGGTAGGAGGGGTCGACCTTCATGAAAGGAGACACATTGCCACACCTGGCTGGGGGAGGTACCTTACAGGGTTAAGGGGAGGTACCTTACAGGGATGTTTACTACATCAGGATTGTCAAGATTACGTGAACAAGATGGAGGTCATGGGTATAAAAAGGTCGAGTCCACTTGTGATCCCTTTGGTGTATTCATTTGAGTCACCCCTCCATGCCACTCTGGCATGGGGCTGTATTTCTATTTTCTGTATTTCTATCTTTCTAATAACCTTCTTTAAATCTTCAGCAACTGTCCAAGCTATGCATATTTATTCCTAGCTTAGGACAAGAACCCGCGGGTTTTTTTTTCTGTTTTTGGTCGTTTTGGTTTTTGTTGTGGTTTGAGGGAAATTGTGTTCGGGACCCTAACAGGGGTCCCCGGGAACAGTTTCCCCACAATCATATTCTCTCAATCCGTAACACTTATCTCAAGAGATAATGAGACTCCTGTCACGTGGAATGTGTAAGTAGTGGCCAGATGATCTCCTAAAGGCAAGCTGTTTTCAGAAGGAACTCAAGATTAAAGGAGCATCCAGTGATCGCCATGACCTTTCCAACTACGAAATCTCAGGACTGGTTTATTTAAGATTAAAAACTGACTAAAGCTGGGCACTGTGATACCCACCAGTAATCCTAGTACTTGGGTAGGCTGAGAAAAGAAAATCACAGGTTTGTGGCCAGCCTCAACAACTTAGTGAGACCCAATTTCAAAATTAAAAAACTAAAAAGGGCAGGAGATGTAGCTTGGAGGTTGAATGTTCTGGGTTTAAAACAAAAGCACACACACACAAAAAAATTCCCCAAAATAACAACAACAAATAAAACCTGAATGAGTCATAGAATGATACACAAAGACAGGCAAAAAAAAAAAAAAGTGAAATTCCAGTAAGGTCTATAGAATTGCATTGTGCCTAAGAATTTCCTGGTTGACAATACACTAGAGTTACATAAGATGTCTCCATTTGGAGTAAGGGAACACAACAATAAATAGATAAATAGCAGCTTCTGGGGCATCTACGACTATTTCAAATCAAAACCTTCAAATAAATCAATGCATAGCACCACATGAATGGTTGTTTTTCCTCTAGGCCTGAGCCCTGGAAGGTGGCAGGCAGGGGTGGAGCCCTGCGTGCTCTCTTGGGGACCTCCTCCTGCTCCCCAGTTCTCCTGGCCTCTCCGAAGAGGAGGAAACCACAGCTTCCCTTCCCAGGTCTATGTCCACAAGCAGAAAACAAGGCTAATCGGTTGCACTGAAAATAAAAAGACCAGAGCTCTCCGCGTCTATGGAGTTCCTAGAAGGGAAAATGTTCCAGCTTTAATTAGCAATATAATGAACTAATAATAAAAATGAAAGCTGATCGGGAGAGGAGAGCAGAAGCCAGCAGTGGCCTGCTCTGACTCTGTTTGTGGGTGTTGGGTGTGTGTGTATTTTTAGATAACAACTTATTCTGCATGTGGTAATTAGGGCCCTAAGGGGGTTGTGAATTTTTTCCCCCCAGGGTTGGCAAGCGGAGGGAGGAGGCTGCTAAAATTCCCACACATCTGGGGCAAACAGATACAGCACTCCAATTTCCTGTTGGCGCCACTGGTTTCTTTCAGAATTACTTGCTAAGTAAATGATTGTTATAAAACGATGAAGATTCGGTCAATCAAATTAACCCCTTTTGTCCATTACCTCCCTCCCCCAGCCCAACGGTTCCCTTCATTTGCCTAAACTCGGCAGCTTTTGACAAAGTGTTCCAGCCAGGAGCCCGGCCTTCCCGCAAGGGCCCTGAGTAACCTGCTCGAGAACCAGAGGCCCCCAATTGTTTTGCTAATCAAGATTATTGGCCCATTGAGATGTGGAGGCACAGCCTGGCTGACAAAAATTGTCAGTTTCCCATGAAATAGTTCTGTCAGTTTAGCCTGGGTGCTGGCAACTATTAACATATAAATGAAGTTTCTCCCTCCTTCGCCCCTTCCCCCTACTCTGCAGCCACCCATCCTAATGGATGCAGAGAAAATATAAACACACTCCCACCCCCAGCTCCCAAGCCTTCTGTAGGCTTAAATCCAACCAGCTTCTTTTCTCCCGAGCCTGGAAATCCTGGGCACTGGGGGGGCTGAGAAAGAAAAGGGGAGGGGGCTGAGAGGAGCTCATTTGCACAAAACTACTTTCTAAGGCCTGAGGCTGACAGGCCCAGTCCCCTGCTGACTGCAACCTGCGACTGCCTGAGCCTGCGAGGTACAAACGGCCTCTGAATGCCAGGGCAGACCTCCAAGGCAGCCTTCTGGGAAGGAGTGGCAAGGAGAAGCGTGGAGTCTGGAAAAATGATCTTGGCTCAGAGGTCAAACACCCGACATCAAGATCTCTCTCTCTTCTTTCTTTTCTTCCTTCCTCTCTCCTCTCTCCTCCTCTCTCCTCTCTCCTCTCTCCCCTCTCCCTTCTCTCCTCCTCCTCCTCCTCCTCCTCCTCCTCCTCCTCCTCCTCCTCCTCCTCCTCCTTCTTCTTCTTCTTCTTCTTCTTCTCTCTCTCTCTCTCTCTCTCTCTCTCTCTCTCTCTCTCTCTCTCTCTCTCTCTCTCCCCACCCCAACCTCTGAGCCACACCCCAGCCCTTTATCACTAAGTTGCTGAGGCTCAGCTGCGAACTTATGATCCTCCTGTCTCAGCCTCTCAAGTACTGGGATCACAGAAGCGACAGAAGCGGCCAACACACCCTGCTAAACACCAAGATCTCTTGCTAGAGTAGTTGCCAGACAGCAGAGCAGGAGCTGTGTGTGTGTGTGTGTGTGTGTGTGTGTGTGTGTGTGTGAGAGAGAGAGAGAGAGAGAGAGAGAGAGAGAGAGAGAGGGCTTTTCTTTCTTCTTTTATTTTTCTTTGAGTGTGTTTGTGTATGTATGTGTGTGTTTTACTGGGGATTGAACCCAAAGCACTCTACCTCCAAGCTATACTCCAAGCCCTATTTTATTGTTTATTTTGAAACAGGATCTCACTGAGTTGCAGAGGGCCTCACTAAAGTGCTGAGGCTGGCTGACCTGGGATCCTCCTGTCTCAGCCTCCCAGATGCTGGGATTGCAGACGTGTGCAACTGTACAGGGCACCGGGTGGTTTTTCTCCCTGGAATTGTGGAACTGGTGGTGGGCTTAGCTGTGGCCTGGAGTGGGCTTGCTTTTCTTCACTCTACAGTCAGGACTTCATTCCCAGCTGGGTTCTTAGCTGAGCTAGAAGAGGAAAGGAAAAGTCCCTGTCTTCCTGTTTCTCTTAGGGTAGAATTAGGGCTACAGAGAAGATGGGTGAATGACACGCAATCTCACGCATCTTGGCAAAAATAAATTCACAGTGACAAAAAGAAACAATTATTTATGTTTCTAAAATTCTTATATATGTACCCAAGTCTCAAGCATTCTCATGAAGATAAGTTATATATAAGTAAAATTCAAATGTGTATGTGTGTGTGTGTGTGTGTGTGTATACACACACAGAAGACCCTGCAAGTCATCTGCAGTATTAACC
Organism: Muscardinus avellanarius; assembly: GCF_963383645.1. Taxonomy (NCBI): domain Eukaryota; kingdom Metazoa; phylum Chordata; class Mammalia; order Rodentia; family Gliridae; genus Muscardinus; species Muscardinus avellanarius. The sequence goes on from NC_137796.1 coordinate 34,418,088, forward strand.
ATCTATCTAAATGAGTTCTCTGGAAGGAGAGTTACACCAGGAGCCTTGGAAAGTTCCAGGTGCCCCTAAGGTGGCTGGTTCTAATAATGGCTCCAGAGGGCTGGGCAGGCTGGGCCGTTGGAAGATGGCCATCTCCATCACCGATTGCTTCCGCTATCTACAACAAGCTTTTGTGGCTCGCTAAAATAGAAATATGAGCTACCCTCCTCACCCCATTTCTATGTTTTTATTTCTTGAGGGTTTTGGGGGGTACTAAGGATTGAATCCAGGAGCATTATACCTCCAAGCTACACTCCCCCACACACCTTCCTATTGTTTATTTTGAAACAGGGTCTTGCTAAATTGCTAAGAGTTCTCTAAATTACTGAGGCTAGCCTTGAACCTGTGATTCTCCTGTCTTCGGCTTGTGGGCCATGGGTCACCTCAGCTGAGTAACCCCTACTTCTCAGTAGTAGCTTTCCAACCTCCTGCTTCCTGCTACCTGAAAGGGAAGGACACCTGCTGCGCAGAGTCCCTGAGGAGTCCCAAGGCCAGATAAAGCTGCTCTGTCTGATTCTAAGAACTGTCGCATGCTTTCCTCCCAAGCAAAACTGCCATGAGTACCTGGAGTTTCCCAGTCAGAAAAGCCAGTGCTGAAATGGTTTCTTGAAGCCCAAGCATCTGTTAGCCACACTAGACTTCTTTTTGGAATGAAAAATTATTTTATTTGAGTTGATATTGTTTAAGGATACTATGAGATTTTCATCCAGAGAATTGTAGAAGCACCATTGAATTTACAGAAACAAGACTTTCAGAAAATATAATTTAATCATCAAGGGTGATAATCTCTCCTAGAAATACATTGTTTTGAAGCAGTTATATCCCTTCCTCTGTTCTTTAAAAAAAAAAAATGGAAAGCACAAATAGGGGAGCAAAAGAGGTCCAGTCTAAGAGAACGTAATGATAAAAGGATTACATTTCAAATAAAGGGTCTGGAAGTGGCCGCTTCTAGGGTTGAAAACAGCATAGAATGAAAGGGAATGATCCAAAGAAAGGGTCTGGAATGGGCCGCTTTCTGGAGTGGAAAAATGGTGGAGAGGTGGCAGGCTTTCTTCAGCCTGGAAAACTCTCCCCCCTCTGTATAGGTGGCGTTTGGGGAGGTCACTATCTTTTTTCAACCACAGCTTAGTGTGCTGTTCTCACAAAGTTGAAAACTTTTCTAAAGGCGCCTCAGTGAAACCCTGCAGGGTTACGGTGCAGACAGGTTCAGCCTCACATGTGCTTGCAGTCTTTACCCAGGCTCTCTAATCACAGCAAGGCGGGGAGTCTCCAGGGCCCACTTAGCGTTCCTTCAGGTACATCCCAAGTTTGCCCTGGCCTGCTCCTTTCTACCAAGCTAACTAGCAGGCTCTGGAATCAAACTGCCTAGCTTCCTAGCTGTGTGATTTGGACATTCATTGAACATCTCTGGGCCTTAGTTTATTCCTCTGTACATAAGAAAAATAAGGTGTGTTAGTAAGCTTTGCATCACTGGGACCGAAATATCATTTGACACAAACAACTTAAAGAAGGAAAAGTTGATTTGGCTCACGGTTTCATGGGTTTTAGTTTATGGTCAACTGACCGCATTGTTGTGGATCTGAGGTGAGACAGAACATGATGGAGGTAGGGTGTAGCCTAGGAAAGCTGCTCAGCTGATGGCAGCCTGGAATGATGGAGGAAGGGGGAGAGAAAGAGGAAAGAAGGAAGGGAGGGAAGAAAGGATGGGATGAAGAGAAAAAAGGAAGGAAGAAAGGAAGAAAGGAAGGAAGGAAGGAAGGAAGGAAGAAAAGCATCAGGGATATAGTTCACAAGGCCACACCCCCAGAGACCTACTTCCTCCAGGCACACTCGCCTGCCTAAGTTCCCACCCAATCATCCGTCCACTCGAATCGTTGACCCATGAGTGCATTGATGAGGTTAGAGCTCTCCTGATGCAATCGTTTCCTAGAAGCTCCCTCTGGACACTCCTGCATTCCTAATACCTGAGTTTGAGGAGACACCCCAGATCCAACTCATAACACACGGTTACCTATTCACAGGTCATGAAGAATCTACAAGGTTAAGATTATATTTATAAAGTGCTTAGGTACTATCTGGCATAGAGTTGACAATGCATTTGCCAAATAATACAGTATCTAGGAAAAATTCAATAAGATTTCTTTTTATTTATTGGTTTAGTTTGTAATCACTGTAAATACCCAGGTAGTTTTCATATCCTGGTAATGATCTAAATTTTCTTTTAAAATATGTTTGTTTTATAAAATACAGAGTCCATGTAAAGAAATATACTAAGTAAATTATAGTACAGGGCATATCGATGTGGTAAAAACATGAAGACTGTAGAGAAATGACTGAAGTTTGAAAAACACTGCTATATAGGTAATTAGATTGGGAGAGTTCACAAATATACATCTATTCTCATGACAACCATACTGTAGTGGGATTCTTTAATTCAGTATTATTCATGTAACTTTGATTTTTTATGAGCTTTGTCATGAATTTAATTGTATCTATGCCAAAATGCATTCATTATATGTCACTGGAGTTCTAACCCCCAAAGTGACTGAACCTGAGGGAGACAGGGACCAGAGGGTGTAGTGAAGATTCAGCGAAGTGGGGCCCTAACTCAATAGGACCAGTTATCTTGTGAGAAGAAGAGAAGAGGCACCAGCGATATCTCTAACCAGGGGAAGGCCACACCTGGTGGCCACTGGCAAACCACGGAGAGGAAGGAGTATCTAAGACCTTGATCTTGAGCTTCCAACATTCAGAAGTAAGTGGGAAAAAAATTTTTTTTTTTCTTATTAGGCTATCCAGTCTGTGATATTTTGTTTCTACAGCCCGAGAATACTAATACAGCTTTATATGGGTTACAGAGAAAATTTTCATCAGAAAGTTCTTCTTACAACTAGGAAATCCTTGAGCTTAAAAATCAAAGAGAAACTAGTATATGGCAGAGATGATCACAGTGGCCAACCCCCTGTGATGGACTTAATTCTTGTGTCCTTCCATCCTCCAATTTTGTGTGGAATCCCTAATCTCAGTGGGATGGTCTTAGGAAGTGGGGCCTCCGGAAAGCAATTAGTTCATGAAGGCAGGTAGGACTCCCATGATGGAGATTAGCGCCCTTATAAAAAGAAGGCAGGGAGCTGACCAGCCCTCTTCCAAATGCAGATACAACATGAAGTCAGCAGTCTGCAACTAGTAGCTGGGCCTTGGCAGCACCTAACTACCTTGACACCCTGAGCCCTCCAGAACTGTGAGGAAGAAATTTCTGCTTTTAAGGTCACCTGGTCTATGGTATTTTGTTAAAGCAGCCTAAACAGTGGAAGAAAGCTCTTAACAGTGACACACACCTAAGTATGGCTACACAGGACCAAAATAGCTAAACTGTTGAACCAATAGCTCCAGGGCCGCACCAGCCACGTGCCATTGCTGCCCCCACAACAAGTCCAGGGAGCAGAGCTAGAGATGTGGACACCGCCGCTTGGGCCCACAGGAAGGAGGTGCAGGCACGGTGTTCAACACTCAGGCCTTTCTGCCCTTGAAACCAGTGTTCTTGACTGCGTGGCATGCTGCCAGCAACATTTCTGTCCCTTTGAGGGATGCTTAGGAGGAGCCCAGAGAGCCACCTAGGTCTGCAGGGAGACAGTGGGAGCTGCCGGAGGGCCTATGAGCTGGGGAAGGTTGCCCAGTCCTCCAACAGGCCGGCTTCCAGACTTGGATCCTTTTCCTAAAATGGTTTCATTTTACAAATGAGCATGAGGCTCCCCTGGAAGCAGCCAAGGTTGGCAGAGATGAAATAATTAGCATTTCAAAGTGTTCATTTTCATTCTCTTCCTTGCGGGGGTGAGACTCACGGGGGACAAAAGTGAGCCCCCCCTTTTCCAGTCTCAGCCCAAGAGGGCTCTTCCTGCCCAGCCCTGTAGCTCAGAGCCCTGTGCCTCGGCCCTTCTGCCCCATGACCTCCTCCTGAGGCGCGTCTTATCACAGCTGTGACTCAGTCTTTCCCAACATGCCCAGCCTATAAACACTGGGCTTTCTTTACAGGAACTAATGAGAACATATTGCTGGTAATTTCTACATGGGCAGATTAACTTTAAATTAAAAATCCTCTTTTAGGGGGTTTAGGAAAAGGGTAAGACACTCATGCAATAAAGAAAGGAGGAGACTGTACCTGGGTCACCAGAGATTAGAGAGCTTTGCAGCTGCCCACAGTGACCGCCAGCCATGCGTGGCTATGGAGCCCTGGCAACATGGCTGGAGTGCAGAGAGGGCGCTCACTGTGAAACACACCCCAAAGCATCCCAAAGACTGAGCACAAAGAGGAGACAAAATGTCTCCTTCATATTCTTATATTGATTGCATGTTGAAATGATGATATTTGGGGCTTATTAGCTCAAATAAAGCACATTATCAGAATTAACTCCACCTGTTATTTCTTTTTGCTTTTGAAAACGTGGCTACTCCCAAGGACTAGGCCTTTCCTCATTCTCTGGATCTTTCTCCCTCGCACATCGTCATTGTGTGCTCTCCCTGGTACTTGACGCCGTCTGCAATTCTGCTACTAATGTGTGACCTGGCTTATAGATTTCTGTCTCTCCTTCTGGAATGGAAGGTTCCTCAAGACAGGGCTCTCTTTGCTCCTCCTTTGCTTTATTTTCAGTGTCCAATGACAACCCCAAGATCCAACCTCCTAAAGATGTTTGGGTTGAGTGAAGGAAGAGGGCTCAGGCTCAGAAGGGGCCCCTACTCTGAAGCATCTCTGACCACCAGGTGAAAATGACCTCTTTCTTCCTTCCTTTCTTTCTTTCTTTCTTTCTTTCTTTCTTTCTTTCTTTCTTTCTGTCTTTCTTTCTTTCTTTTCAATACTGGGGATGGAATCCAGGGGCATTCTACTTCCTAGCTACGACCCCAGCCCTATATTTTAGTATTTTATTTTTGAAACAGGGTCTCCCTGAGTTGCAAAGAGCCTCACTAAGTAGCTGAGACTGTGAACTGCGATCCTCCAGTCTCAGCCTCCCAAATGCTGGGATTACAAGTGTGCACCACCACGCCCGGCTCTGACCACTTTCTTCCTTGTACCCGAGGCCACTTCGTACAGAAACTTTTCACTGATCCTGTAGCATTTTAAGGTGCTTATAAGCCTACTTGTCAGTCCACCAGATACCTGGCCTGCAGGCTAAATGCAAAGGAGATGCTCAATAAGTGTTTAATGCATGAATCAACCATAGAAACTTTGATTTTCTGCAGCTTAGAAGTCTAAAATGAGGCAACTTTCTCAAACAAGGGGCCATTCTGGCCTTGGCTGAATAATGTTTATTTGTGTCTCTGGTGCTCTTTATGGTGTTCCTTCTCATGGCAAGAAAACATCCAGATATCACCAGTAAGATGACAGTTTAGCAGGCCAGACGGATGGGATGCCGCATCAATCCAACGAGGTTGATACTGTGCTCTGTGCTCTGCCAGGTGCTTTCATGTGACAATCAAAACCACTTTGTAATCCCCGCGCTTGGGAGGCGGAGACAGGAGGATCATGTGCTGGTTCGGAGCCAGCCTCACTGGCTTAAGAGACCCTGTTTCCAAATAAAAAAATATAAAATAGGTCTGGGAGTGTAGCCTGGAGGTAGAAGGGCTTCCAGGAACCCCAGTACCACAAAAACAAAACAAAACAAAAAAACAAACAAAAACACTTTGTAAAGTGGGAAGAGCAACTATTAGCATCCTCGTTTACAAAATTGTACAAAAGAAGAAACAAGATCAGAGAAGTGACTGACAGTGGCTTTGCCAAAGAGAGAAACTGGTGGATTTAGCTAGGATCCAACCCCAGAACACTCTGTACCTTTCCAGGCATTCTCTAAGTTCTTCTGTCTAGAAGTCCATAGATAACTCTTTGAGAAATAGAAGGAAGAAAGGTTTCTCCTACTTAACCACAACTCTGCCTAACATGCTTAAGTGGCCATCCATCACAGGAGAGATCCCAAACCACTTTCCCCAGTGTGGAAACCTTGTGCCATCTCCCTTTTAATCCCATCTCCTGACAGCAGCCCCTTCCCACGCGCACATCTGTGTGCCCAGTACAGAAACCTCAGCTCTCAGGTTCCTCAGACCTGCCTTGCACTTCCCAGCTATGGTGCCCACCCTTTCACCCTCTGAGCCACCTTCCTTCAACACCTTTCACATTCTTTCCTCCCAACTCGCTCCCTGCCTTGTCCCTTCACCCCTCCAGGCTGCATCTTGGCTGTTCTTCTGCCATTTTTCTTTTTTCCACTGTCTGAGAGATCTTTCCTCCGGGTATTCCAGTTCAGCGCAGTGTCCTCGATCATCCTTTCATTGCCCAGCTCTGAATCACCTGCTCAGGGCTTTTTCATCATCTTTACCTAATATAGTGGGCACTTGTGGTCCTGCCTGCTCACTGTGCCTAGTCACATCCCTAGGGGGGAGCTTACAAACTCCTACAAGACCCTGGTTCCTGTCGTGTTTATCGAGTCCAGGGTGGGTGTTTCACTGACGTGTACCCATTCAAAAGTTTGAAGAAAACGAGTCTCTGACAGCTGCCTCAGAAAATGCATGATGAAGAGCCAGGGACACTGAGCAAGTGGGAAGTCACATGAAGGTGTGAGGGGTTGTTGGTTTTTAATCGGTGATCCCTGGGGGCTTTTTAAGCCAAGCTGACACCCTTCCTTTGCATGCATACTCAAAAAGACACAAGTTCAGTTATCACAGAGTATAAGTCACGGAGCCAGGCCCCTCATGAGCTTCCTCCCTGGTGCAATTACCTATGGTGCATCATAGGGCATAGAAGTCCATATTCTCTTGATACAACTGAATGCATACAATGGGTAGTATAAAGAGTCGTGGTTTATTTAGATCACAGTCTGAGAGTCCGAGAGTGTGGTGCCAGCCTCTCTACTTGGTATCTGATGAGGACCTTCTCGCTAGATCATAACATGACAGAGTAAGTGTGCTACTTGGTGTGTGTGTGTGTTTCTTCCTCTTCTTATAAAGCCACCAACAGCATCAAAGGGTACCATCTTCATAACCGTATCTAATCCTAATGACCTCCCAAAGGCCCACCCCCAAATGCCATCAGCATATGAATTTGGGGATTAAGTTTCCAGCTCTTGAAACTGTGGCAGACACAGTCAAACCATAGCAGATGGTATGCCGGCTGTGTTTGTGTTAGAGAAGAGCAGTATGGCAGAAGATACTTTAGTACATACCTTACTTAGCACGTGCATGCTTTCTGGGGCTAGTGTGTGCAATAGGTCTTAAGTGGGTGGGATGAAGCCCTCACTCTGTACTATTGAGTGGAAGGAAGGTTCTTAGAGAATGCACTTTGATATCAATAGCCTATTGAAGTCAGAGCAAACCCATTTCCCCCCCATTAGCACATTCATAATCCAAAAGTGCAGGAATTCAGAAGTCCACAGGCTCACAGAATGAGTCTGTATACACTGTGTCTAAGAACAAGGCAGGTCTGTAGGGTAATGACGAACCAGTATCAAATGGAGAATTCGACTGAACCATGGCCCATGCACCTTAAAGATCTTAGACTCCTCAGGCTTCCAAGATTCCCCAAAGGCAGATCTCACCCCAGCACACCCCCTTCACGACAACCCTGCTGGAAGGCGTCAGCCATGTGGTGCTCTTCCAGCCCGCTTGCTGGCTTTTGTCAAATGCTTCCAAGGAGGCTTAAAACAGGTCAGGATGCCTTGCAACGTTATCCCATAGCTGCTGACCCATTCTTGGGGAATTTTTTTTTAATACTGGGATTGAACCCAGGGACATTCTACTTCTGAGTTATACCCCAGCTTTTTTTTTTTTTTTAAAAAAACAAGGTCTAAGTTATCAAGGGTCTCGTTAAGTTGCCAAAGGTGGCCTTGAACCTACAATCCTCCTGTCTCAGCCTCCCAAGTATTGGGATTATAGGTTTGCACCACAGTGTCTGGCTATTGGGATATTTTTTAAACTAGGACTTTTTAAAGAACTTAACTGTAATACTTACCTGGCATGGGGAGATACCATGATCATGAAGGTGGTTTTCCCAGGGCGAGGCTTATCCATTGCACTCCAGATGTGCTGACCCTTGAGATTTCCCCAAATGTGGGAAACTCGACTGCATAATTTGTGGTAGTCAGGGACTGCATTTGCGCTCTCCCCTGAAAAAAAATAAATAAATAAAAATAAATAAAAAAGAACTTACTGTAAACACATTATTTCGTTCACTGGGAATATATATATATATATATATATATATATAATCTTTGCATATATTTTATTATTTTATATTATATATTTATTTTATATATATATAATACACACACATACACACACACACACACACATATATATATATATATATATATATATATTTGTATACACACACACATAATCTGTGCATAACACATATAATGTGGTATCAGGCCTGAAATAAAGTTTTAGTCATGTCAATTGCTTATCTGTGGATGTCCTCTGGGGTCCTCAATTCAATCCATTCAAAAGTCAACTCCTTAGATCTATGCTTTCTCCATCCACTTCTCTTCCATCTCTCTAACAGCCACGCCACCCTTCCAGTTACGCCAGCCACAACATTAGGGCCATTCTGATTCTTTCTGCAGATGCTGCTGCCTCCCTCCTCCTTTTCTTCCTCCTCCTCTTCTTTTTCCTCCTTCTCCTCTTCCACGATTGAATTCATGGGCATTTTACCTTTGAGCTACACCCCAAGCCCTTTTATTTTAAAACAAAGTCTTCCTAAATTGCTGAGGCCGGCTTTGAACTTGGGACTCTCCTATCTCAGCTTCCTATGTACAAGGATTACAGGTGAGTGATACTGTGCCCGGCCCAGACTCTGCCTTCAAAATGTCTCTGGAAGCCGGGCGTGGTGGCGCACGCTTGTAATCCCAGCATTTGGGAGGCTGAGACCAGAGGATCGCGGTTCGTGGACAGCCTCAGCTACTTAGTAAGGCCCTTCGCAACTCAGTGAGACCCTGTTTCAAAATAAAGAATAAAAAAAATTGGGCAGGGGGTGTAGCTCGGAGGCCAAATGCTCCTGGGTTCCATCCCCAGACCCGCAAAAAAAAAAAAAAAAAAAAAATGTCTCTGGAATCCACCTGCTTCCTTTATTCTGCTCTGAAGCAGCATTCTCATCTGCTGTACAGTCATTTCTACTTTTGAGTCTTACCCACCCAGGTTCTGAGATACTGCCAAGATTACTTTCCTCCCTCTACCCTCTACCCTATTGAGATGTCAATGACGTACATTTAACTACAGGTAAAAGTGCAAATTTGGCAAGTCATGATAAATGTATATATCCAGGAGTCATGATAATCATCACGAAAAAATTTTTCGGCCTTTAATAATCACTTCCTCTAATCCTCCTCCCTCTTTTGGGTCCGAGGCAGACACATTGCACATTCTGTCACTGTAGATGAATTTACATTTCCTATAATTTTATATGAATGAATCATACATCGTGCATTCTTTTTGTCTGGCTTTCTTTAGTCATCATTAAATATTTTCATCCTCACCCATATTCCCACATGCATCAATAGTTTCATTGTTATTGTGGTTTTATTCCAATGTATGAATGATTTGTCTAATCAGCTGCTGGTGAATATTTGAGTTGTTCCTAGTATTTTCTTTCTTTCTTTCTTTCTTTCTTTCTTTCTTTCTTTCTTTCTTTCTTTCTTTTTTAGTACTAGGAATGGAACTCAGAGGCATTCTACCTCTGAGCTAAGTCCCCAGCCCTATTTTTTAGTCTTTTTTTTGTTTTTGTTATTTCTGAAACAGAGTCTCACTGAGTTGCAAAGGGCCTTGCTAAGTAGCTGAGGCTGTCTGCAAACTGCAATCCTCTGGTTTCAGCCTCCTGAATGCTGGGCTTACAAGCGTGCATCACCACACTCAACCAATTTTTTTTTTAATTAGCACGAATAAAAATGTGAAGCCAGGCATGGTGATGCATGCTTGTAATCCCAGTACTTGGGAGACTGAGACAGGAGGATCCGGGTTCCTGGCCAGCCTCAGCTATTTAGAGAGGCACTCTGCAACTTAGTGAGACCCTGTTTCAAAAACAGAAAATAAAAAAATGGGGCTACGAGTGTACTCAGAGGTAGAATGCCCCTGGGTTAAATCCGCAGCATGACAAAAAAAAAAAAAACAGATGTTATTCATAAACAAAGGATTGTATGATTATATGGATTCAGTCCTCACCTACATACCTTAGAAGAAGGATTGCTGAATTATATGACAAATTGCCAAATTGTTTTCTAAAGTGGTTGCACCATTTTATATAATCAATAACAGTATATGAACATTACAGTTCTAACTTTTTAGCCTCCTGTCTGAGCCCCAATCCCATTTTGGTATTGTATTGACAATACCAATACCAATACCAGTACCTGACTTGGTATTGGCAGCCTCTTTCCTCTCCAGCTAGGCAGCTACTTCTAAGGTCCCATACTGAGCACACTGTCTATGTGTTAGACACCTGGCATCCCCTTGGCATTGTGTTCAGAGATCTCAGGAGAGTAAGGAGAAAGCTTCCACCCCCTAGGGCATTTAGCATACCTAAGTAGGAATATAAGATGCCTGATTTTCAGACTAAATACTTTATTATCTTTAATTTCTACTATTCCTTATCCTATTTTCCAGCTTTTCAGAGGTTACCTCTTCTAGAGCAGCATGATGATTCAAAGCACATACTCCTTGGGTTCAAGTCTCAGCTCCTCTACTGACCAACTGTGTGATACTGAGCAAGTTACTTAACCCCTCTGTTTTTAGTTTTTTTTCTCTCCAAAGCCAGTTTAGTAATGTGCGCCATATAGAGTATTAAGAGGACAAATAAAATGATGCATAAAATGTTTAGAATAGTATATGATACAATTTGGGCATAGTGGCACACACCTGTAATCCCAGTACTTGGGAGGCTGAGACAGTAGGATTGTAGATTTGAAGCCAGCCTCGGCAAGTATTAAGACTCTCATCAGCCTAACAAGATCTTGCTTTAAAATAAAAATTAAAAAAATAGAGCTGGGGGTATAACTTGTAGGTAGGATAATCCTGGCTTCAATCCCCAGTACCACACACACACACACACACACACACACACACACACACACACACACGAAAAGAATTGTATCTAATGCAAAATCAGCTCCCACTGAACACTGGTGAGAATTACTGCTACCCCTTCCTCCCGTGGCTCAGCACCTAAGTCTTGTAAGCTTAACAGTCTCCTTCTGAGGACTCTTTTGGGATCTCTCACCTCTCTTAGGTTTTTCTTTTTCATTTTAACTCTACTAGTGTTCTGCGGATTCTATCTGGATGAATCCTCCATAAATATCCCTAACTAGTTATTCCCATTGTAGGGATCTCTCCATGGCAAGTATCACCACAACTCAAATTGCCCCATCACTACCTTCTCTGTACTAGTTCAACCCTCAGGGTGGTGTTAAAGGAAAAAAATATTCTGTCACTCAAGAAGGTGAGGAAGACATACTCAATATTGTAGCCACTGGGGTACTGCAACTGGAGGGCAAAGTTCAGCCTCCACTCCAAATACAGCAAAGACTGGAGGGGAATCATAGTCAAGGAGCAGGGTAAGGGAGTCAGTGAATAGAAAATTACTAAGAGGAAGCGTAAGGATAAAGGATCCTTATTAGCCGGGCATGGTGGCGCACGCTTGTAATCCCCACACTTGGGAGGCAGAGACAGGAGGATCTCGCAGGTTCAAAGCCAGCCACGTGTGCTGGCTTAGGAGACCCTGTTTCCAAATAAAAATGTAAAAATAGGTCTGGGAGTGTAGCCCGGAGGTAGAAGGGCTTCCAGGAACCCCAGTACCACCAAAAAAAGAAAAAAAAAAGAAAAAAGAAAAAGGATCCTTATTATACTGATAGAGCAAAATTCTGGCTAAAGGCATTAAAACAAGGGATGAGGATACACATCAAGGGTAGAAAGATGACTCAGAGGGCTTCTTACCAAAACAGGCCAAAGGAGGATGGGGTCTAGTCGAGAAGAGGGCTCAGAGAAGCCTGGCCAAAGCTGAATCTGGGAGTCTTTATAAATGGCTCCTTTATAAATGGCTGCTGATAGCTCCTTGGTCTATATGTTCCTGTTAAAATTAGGCAGAAAAACCAAAGGTGACTCATTTTTAATTCTTCAGAAATGTCAGATGTCTAAAGACTCACCAGCAGGGCCAGCTTGATGCTGAGTCCCCTCTTGGACGGAGAGTCGACTTGTGCTGGGGGCTTCACACGTTCCACCCCAAGAGGCAGGAATGAAAAATGGTACTTAGCCAGGTGTGGTGGCACACGCCTGTAACCCCAATATCTGGGAAGCTGAGATTGGAGGATCTGAGGTTTGAGATCAGCCTTAGTAACTTAGCAAGACCATCAGCAACTTAGTGAGACCCTGTTTCAAATAAGTGAATGAATGTGTGCATGGATGAATGAAAGGGCTGGGGATATAGCTTGGCCGTAAAATGCTCCCGGTAGCAAACAAACAAAACAACCCAATCCCCAGTAGCAATCCCCAGTTTAATCTCCAGTAGCAAACAAACAACTCAAAACAAAAACAGTATTCATCCAAATTCTGGAGATCTCAAATAAAATAGAGCCTTGTCTCACCCTAAATTTGCAGGCCTCCAGGGCAGGAGAATAAAGGAAAGCCCACCACCCACGTGTGCAAATACTTTAAAGTCGTCAGTGAAGCTAACAGAATAAAGACATCTTAGCTTTTACTTGCCAAATCTGAAAACCCCACTTTCACCTTGTCAAATGTACCTCGATGGCAACAGAACTGAAGGGTGAGAGTCTGTAACGTCACACCCGTGAGCACAAGGAGAAGCAGGGAAGGGGTGGCCCTCATTTCTGAGAATGCTCCTTTGTCACACCTGAATCTACCTTGGTCTCCTGGTAAGGTGAAAAGACACTGACACTTGTTTTCCTGTCCTCCCTAAAAGCTGCCATCATGCATCCCTGTCCCCTCCACAGCCCTCTCTAACTCTCCAACAGCGAGGTGATCTCAAACCTTCCTGGCGCACACACCCAGCTGCCATTGGTTTGAGGAACCAGCCTGGAGAGGTAGGAAGTGCTTGCTTGGGGCCTGGACATTCTTAGTCCCAGAAGCAGATGTTTGGGTTACAAGATGCTCTGTGCCAAGGCCAAGCAACAGATCCACATCTCTGAGTGGCCATGTGTTCTTTAATGAGTGTGTTCACATGCACGTGTTTGTGATATGCAGAATGCTCTAAAGAGGGGGCTCAAGACAGGATCCCTTTGTGCCAGGTCCAAGGGCAGCACCAGTCTTTCCTTCTGAACCATGTGTATAGCTCGACCACATTTCCCAACTTCCTGGGCCATTCCACTGAGTTATGGCTACTTAGAGGACTGGCACGGGAAAGCCTCCCCCACAGGTGTTGGCACCCTCTTTTCCCCATTCACAGGATAAATGGAGAACATTCTAAAACCCTGGAGAATGAGACACAGAGTGAATCAGCTTGGGTCCATGAATGACTGCCTGGAACCGAGCCACTGTGCAACTACTACCTGTAACTGGATTTTACCCAAGAAATATATTTTGGTTGTGCTAAGTGAATGAGCTGTTGGTTTTTCTCTGTCAAACAAACTACTCCTCATGCAAAGGCAAATAGGAAGGATAGAAAAAATGTTAGCTTGTGTGATAACAAGGTAGGCTGACATCTACCATGATTATCCCAAATACCTGTCAAGCAATGTAGTGACAATACTCAGACGGCCCCGCTACTCAGATTCTTGCCCATGTTGCCCCAAGTTTTTATGCACAAAATATGAACAATTCAAACTGGAGCCTGTGTGGTTTAATGTATTGTGCCTAGCACAACCCTCTAAGCATGGAATAGACAGCATTGGCATGTGAAGAATCCAGGACTGGAAGTAATTTCTCAGTGCCTGCATGTCATATTCTTATCAATATGATTTTAAGCTATGAACTGAAAAACCAAGAGTTATAATAAGTGGTCATAAAAATGTCAGTATTGGCCCACAGTTAAGAGCTGATAGGGAACATAGCCTGCTACCCCCGATTCAGCCAAGAGAGCAGCAACTCTGCCTTGAACAAATACAGAGAAGTTTTCACCTATTTCTAGACTCAAAACTGTGTTTGGAATGAGGGACAGGAAGTATGGAGGTAAGCATCCCTGCAAAAGTTGCTAAAAATAGAGTTTAGAAATATATAGGTTGATGCCAGGCATGGTGGCGCATGCTTGTAATCCCTGAGCTAGAAAGGCTGAGACAGGAGGATCGCACAGGTTCGAAGCCAGCCTCAGCTACTTAGTGAGGCTCTAAGCAACTTAGTGAGACCCTGTTTCTGAAAATAGTATAAAATAGGTCTGGGAGTATAGCCGGGAGGTAGAAAGCCCCTGGGTTCCACCCCCAGTACAAAAAAAAAAAATTATATATATATATGTTGGCCTGGTTGAGTGTAGCTCAATGGTAGAGTACTTGCCTAGCATACACAGGCCCCAGGTTCAATCCCCATTACTGCTCAAAAAGAAACATCAAAGTGTTGGACATGACTAAGTTTATAATAAATGTATACAATTTATGCATAATACATATATTACAAGCAACATTGGCCCAAATTGTAGGGGTTTTAATCTCTTCTTGACATTCAGTAATGTCTCTCTTTTTGAAGCCACTCTGACCATGCACAGTCTCCTCCAATTCACTGCCACAGAATGGAGACATAGCACCTCCCCACAGCCTAGACCCAGAGCTTGCCAGGTGAGCCCCAAGTGAAAAAGGAGACACCATTTCCAGTTCTGTTTTAAATCAAGTTCCAGAGTCTTGCTGTGTGTCTAAAGTGTTCCACAAAGAGTTAAACAAGAGACTATAAAAAATGATAGAAACAATATGAGATCTAAAATCTCAACAGTTGCCAAAACTAGCAAATAATCAAAATCTGACCACAAAACCTCTCCAGATACACAATGGCACCAATACCAGCTTAAGAACAAAGCTGCCCAATATATTTTTTAAATCCTTCTCGTCTCCACTCATCTTCTGACCAAATGTTGGCAAGAAACTGGCTCACAGAATTTTGAGTTGTAAAAGGGTTCAGAGATTAACCTGGAGCAGTAATTCTCAACTGTGGTGGGTGGGGAGGAGATACCACCCCCCTCACCAGTAGAGGAGGCAGATCAAAATAGGAGAAGCCAGTGTGTAAAAGAATATTCGTAGTAATTGTAGACCAGAGGCAAGACAGCACTGATGCTTCCCCAGAACAAGACACTCAAAGGACACTGTGAACATCCCCTTGACTGGCAGAGAATTGTCAACATTCTCCCTGCCAAACAGGATTCTTATGGTGTGTGTGTATCTGGGAAACACCAGCATCTCAGGAGGTGAAAGATACCATGTGCAAGATGCTCGTAGTATCAAAGGAGAATATTGTTTAAGAGCCAATAAAGGCTGATAAAGACTAATCGTCTGTTTTTGACATAATAATTCATTCACCCTTCCTTTCAATTTGGCAAATTATGGTTGAATACTGTGTGCCAAGGAGAGAGTGGGAGGTATTAGATAAACAGAGTTCAATAAGGCTGGATGCCAGCTTTCCATATTTCAGAGTGGGACTCACACATCATTAGCAGCCGGACAACTCGAGTTTAGTTCTATAGAGATGTGCAAGTTACCCTAGAAGAACCAAAACCCCACCACAGGGAGTCATGAGGGAAGGCTTCTCTGTAAAGGTGCAGCTTCCTGTCACCCGCATCTCCATCACCAGCGTCACACGTACTTCCTAGAGCCAGGCAATATAGTAAATACCAGGAAAAGAAAATGTCAGGGTTCAAAGTGGGCAGCCTCTCAAATGGCTCCCACTTATAACATCATACAGTGCGCTCCTCTGGAGTGACAGCTGACTGTAATGACCTGCTTCTGAAGAGAAGGATACAAATACAGCAAAAATGACCCATGTTGTTCTCAGGATTAGGTTACAAAACGTTTGATTACCACACCTCTCTGTATCTTTCTTCGAAGTCCTCGCTCTGGAGGATGCAAGCTGACATTCTGCAAGTGACCATGGAGTCCCAAGTCCCAAGGGCAACGAACAGCCAGAGCTCCAGCCTGCCAGAGTGGACCTCCCATCAAGCCCAACTTTGACACTCATAGTCAGAGGCACTGAGCTAAGCCGCATCTGGATTCTTAGCCCCACCCCCCACACTGTGAGATTATAAGTGTTACTGTCTGAAGATCCTGTACTTTGGGGGTAACTTGCTGTACAGCAGTAGTAAGACTCCTAGTGAACATTGTGAAGAAAATAAACTGGCAAGAAGGACCTGCATGAGTCTCAGCAAATATCCTTTAGGATAGATTAGAAAACTTAAGATCTTAGTAAAATTCTGTAAATGCTTGTTCTCAAAAGGGAAGGGTAATCATCAGGCCTGGGGGTGGGTAGGGAAAGGGGGAGAGGCTGGTCAAAGACTTCCAGTTTTTGGTTATAAGACAAATAAGTTCTGGAAACCTAATGTACTGTGTTGTATACATAAAAATTTGCTAAGAGAGTAGATCTTAAGTGTCCTTATTCACACACACACACACACACACACACACACACACACACACGATAACTATGTGAGATGATGAATATGTAAGTTAGCTTTGTCCCAGTAACCACTTCACAACATACACATATATCAAAACATCATGGTGCACTCCCTAAACATGAACAATTCTTATTTGTCAATTACACCACAATAGAGCAGAAGAGAAAAGAAGTGTGGGTCCACACACTCCGCTCTTCCTTCACTCCCTGACTGACTCACTCTATAAGGAAGGGCCACTTTCAAAGAATCAGAACACAAAAAAACATTGAACACTAACATGACACAAAAAATATAAAAGTCTCATGGGTTCAGAAATGGCATGAAAAAACAATATTTAAAATAAATGTTCAGAAATGGCATTAGATACATATTTTCAATTGGTAAGATATTTACTTGATCAACATGTACATAATTGATGGTAATTAATACTTATTTGTAAGAAAAAACTCTGCCGGGCATGGTGGTGCATGCTTGTAATCGCCACACTTGGGAGGCGGAGACAGGAAGATTACACAGGTTGGAAGCCAGCCGCTTGGGCTTAAGAGAGCCTGTTTCCAAATTTTAAAAGTGTAAAAATAGGTCTGGGAGCGTAGCCCGGAGGTAGAAGGGTTTCCAGGAACCCCAGTACCACCAAAAAAAAAAAAAAAAAAAAAAAAAAACTCAAGAAAAAAAATTAGTTTTTTATCTGTGCATTGTAGTCATACATCTTAATGGGGTAAAAGATGGTTAAGGCACACATGCACACATCACTCATTTAGCCCTTCCCAATTCCCACCCATTCCCTCTCCCTCCCTCCTTCTCATGTTTGGCTTAGTGACTGACTTTGAGATGTTTGTGAATGTACATCATGTACATTATGGAATTTTCCTCTTCCTATCTCCCAAGAATAAAATTGAAATACATTAACTTTTTAAATACCAAACATGTCGTTACAAAGAACAGAGGAACGGGCTGTAGCTCAGTGGTAGTGCTTGCCTGGCACGCACCAGGCCCCAGTTCAATTCCAACACCATGAAAAAGTGGTGGTGCACGCTTGTAATCCCAGCATTCGAGAGGCTGATGCCAGATGTTCAGGGTTTGCAGACAGCCTCAGTTACTTAGTGAGGCCCTTTGCAACTTAGTGAGACCCTTGTTTCAAAATAAAGAATAAAAAATAGGGCAGGGGTTGTACCTCAGAGGTCGAATGCCCCTGGGTTCCATCCCAGACCCACCCACACACAAAAATTTAAATGAAACAAATGCAAATAACTTCTTACATGTCACTAGTCTTTTTATTTTCTTTTTAGCACTGACCACTATTAAAGATTTGTTGCTTATTTAATTGCTTATTCTCTCTCTCTCTCTCTTGCTCGTTCTCTCTCTCTTTCTCTCTCTCTTGCACACACACACACACACACACACACACACACACACACACCCCAGTCACAGTGGGGTGCACATGGAGAAGCAAAGCCATTCATTTCATGACTAGCAAGTAAAAGAAAGGAAGAGGAAGAGACATGTATAGACACACACATATGGAATATTTTTACTTATATTTATTCAATGTCAAAATTCATGTAATCTCATTTTTGCCAATTGATTAAGGCAGGTTTTCATATAAAACAAAGAATTTAAAACATAGGTAGGTCCTCAAATTCAAAACATTTTAGAACACACCCCATCTCCCCATGTCCCCACTCCTTTTCTTTTCTTTCTTTCTTTTGTTTTTTGGGCATGGTGGTGGTGGTAGAGACAAGTTGTCTATGTTCCTGAGCTCGAGCAATCCTCCTTCCTCAGCCTCCTGAGTCACTGGACTGCAAAGCAGGTGCCTCTGAGCCTCAACTCACTCGCATCCTCAAGTGCTGTGGCTGCCCTCCTGCTCCTACAAGGGCGGCTGGAAAGAATAGCTCCAAACTCAGCCTAAGGCAGGACAAGTGGCTTCCTCAGGAGGACGTCACAGCCTGGCCACATCAGTCCCTGCAAGGGAGGCCGCAGCACACGCTCTCCGAGACCTCGGAGCTCCCAGACGTTAATAAATGAGATCTGACAAGACTTTAATCTGAAGTGGCATTTTCCTTTAAAGTTCCTCTCAATCTTAAGTGGTGCCACAGATAACAGGAGGAAAATAGAAGAAAATATTATGGAACTGCAAACAGCAGTTAACAGCTCAGAGGGAAAAAAAATAATTTTTTGGCATTCTTCTTAAATTACCTAAGACTTCAGATTTAAGCTCAATTTGCTGCAAGAATTGTATCCAAATCTGGGATAACTCCATTCCTTTTATTTGGGTTCAATTTTTCTCCTTCTGGTTTTTATTTTTAGCAGTGCCTCAATTATTTTAAGATGATAATAATCATCAGACTTTTTCGGTTCTGAATTTATGTAGAGCGAGGCCAACTGTTCTCTTTTTTCAAAGTCTTCAAGAACCCAAACTTTCACAGTCCCACATTCTGCTCCCAAGACATTAACTCTAATTAAGCTAATCAAACCCATGCGCAGTCGTAAGAATAAAAAGTACTAAAGAACAAGACAACTCTATGAGAAACAGATATTATACAATGAACATAAAATGAATTCTACAGACTTCTTTAACTACTGTTCCATTAAATCCATTTATTTTTTGAATGAGCTTTGATCTTTTTTTCATTTCATAGACCAAGATGTTGTCATTAGAGGAATGAATTACTTCCTTTAGGTTGACCTCATTCATATTCCATACCCAGAGCCAATCCTATTACAGATGCAATTGAGCATAATCCAATTACAATTTTTATTTAAAAATATAACATGATCTCCTGCACTAGAGAACCAAATACACTCCAGGGTTCACAAAAAATGCAAGATTCTCATTTGCATGAATTAGGAAAGACTAACTATAGCCTGGCTGGAAGTACCTGGATTTGGGGTGTTAGAAAAATGGAAATACCAGCACACGGTATCCTCTTACCAGCAACCTTCACCTAAAATAATCAGATGCCCAAGTCTTGGGCTTGGCAGAGGAGGCCTGGCCTCGGACCATCCACCAAATGTCCATCATAATACATCTGTCTTCATGTTCATCTTTATAAAGCCCAGCCATCTGCAGTATCTTAAGTTTTCACTTTAATGGAAGCTTTATGGCTCTTTCATCTACCTCTTATTGTTTCTCTCCCATATCTGGTCATGTCTTTTTAGTTTTTCTCAAGCTAATTTATGACCCTCCCCCTAAATGAACATCATTCTCCCCATTGGAAAGTAGTCTGGGAAAATATAGACACTGGGTGTGGCCAAGGGTTGCCACACTTGTGTATTAGTAAGTTTTCTGTTACTGTAACAAGTATCTGAGGTAGTCAACTTATAAAATGTGCATTTTGGCTCACGATTTGGATTCAATTAATGGTCTGTTGGCCAGAGTGCCCTGGGGCCTGCAGCAAGGCAGCGCACCGTGGTGGGGAGTACATGGCAAAGACAAGCCACTTGCTTCATGGTCAGCAAGTGAAAGAAAGAGGAAGGGACCACAGTTGCAGTATTCTTCCAGGTCACACACACAGTGACCTGAAGATCTCCATTAGGCCCTCCACTTAAAGCATTTCCCACCTTCCAATAGCATCAAGCTGGGGACCAAGGCTTTAACACGTGGACCATTGAGAAACATTCCAGACCCAGGCTAGAGCAACTTGGTTCTTCCTAGTCTTTCTCATTGGTTCATGAGGAAAACAATTTTATTTGCTTGGTCTATCACCTAAGATTGCTGTGAAGGTCAAATAAAATGTTCCAGAAAATTAATTCTCTAAAAGGTTTTATGCAAGACTGACAATGCCTTATTGTGGAAGAACTCCAAAAATAGGCAGTCGCAAGAAGTCTTATATATAGGAACCCCTGGAAGTGTGCAGCACACAACTATATGCAGTAGCCCGGTGCTATGCCATGCGCCATCTTTATGGAGACCAAAAACATAAGGATTAGAAGGGGAATAAGGTCCAAAGAAACCAAAAGTAAGAATGAGAGTGGCTGAGAAAAGAGGCTGGAATGTGGGATGATGCCCACACGCATGCGAGCATGTTTCCACAGATCTGGAAGGATGTATACCACCCTTAACATGAGCTACATCTACAGTGAGAGATGGGTATTGTTTTAATTTTTAACTGCTACTTTAATAGTTTCCAAGAAGCAATAATCAAAGAAGAAACAGAGCAGTGTACAGGAGCCCACTGAGCTCTGGTTATAGAGAAGACATTAGCATTGCACCCTTTGGTGCCATACTAGGACAACCCTGCCATACTTCACCACCCACTCCTGGACTTCCGAGATGAGAATTAGTGATGAGAGCAAGAGGCTGAGGGGAATTAATAAAATGAAGCCCAGGCAATGCTGTCCTCTAGCACTGAGGGGTCAGGCACTTCTTAACATCTTGGTCTTCCAGGTGTCGTGTCCAGGTGATCACGGAAAGGAAGTGAGTAGCATCACTACAGGAGCAAACACAGATGGAATTAGAGGACACACAGGTTAGTAGCCAGTGAAATAGTCCCATAGGGGACAGAGAGCATGGAGTGGTCCAAAAGTAAGAACTCTTTGCTGAAGCTGTGCAGTGGATACCAACATATCTTAGAAAAAGTTGTTATTATTGCAAAGCACTTTATGGGTTGCAAATAAGAGAAATGCAATTTAAATTTACTTAATAATAACAACAAAAAGGCAGTTACTCCAGGAATTGAAATCATGTTTATATAGCATCTGGGAACCATTCAATCCTCTGATTTTACTCACACACACACAAAAAAAATTTTAAAACTACGTATATATGCCAGACGTGGTGGTGCACACTTGTAATCTGGCTGAGACAGGAGGATGGCAGGTTTGTGGGCAGCCTCAGCTATTTAGTGAGGCCCTTTGCAACTTAGTGACACCCTGTTTCAAACTATAGAATAAAAAATAGGATTGGGGGGTACAGCTTGGAGGTAGACTGCCTCTGAGTTTAATCCACAGTACCATAAATATATATGTATTTATATATTTGTATAATTTATATAGTATATTATATAAATTATATATAATTTTAAAATATATATTTATGTAATTTATATTGATTACATATTACAGTTTTGTACTTATTGCTGAGACACTTGGGAAGGGAAAGCTGGATCCTGATTTCTTTGCTTCCCCTAATATTGTAATTTTTGCCCTTCAGAAGCAGTAGATTTATGGTGATGATTATAGAAATCTTCTCCCTGAGCGTCACTCATTTTTGTACTTACTAATAACATTGCCTTGCAATTGTGAAGGACTTGCTATTTTTCAAAATGGATTTCTCGAAGACTTCCGGGAAGATGGCGACCGAGAAAAGCGGGGCTTAAGAGTCCCGCTAACAACCAATCTCCATTACCACAAAAAGAGCGCCTTTCATAGCCAGTAAACACCATCACCAGAAAAACAAAAAAAACCACCAGGCTCCAGAGAGAAAGCGGACTGAGAACAGAGCTCAGGGCCACAGAGGAGACACACGAGCCCGAGGACGCGGCAGCAGCGCCATACTGCCGGTGGCAGCGGCGAACTCAAAGGACGGCTACAGCAAGCCAGGTGAGCCGCTGCGGAACAGCCAGGCGGGATCTTTCGGCGCAGACAGCATTTAAAGCTCCCAGTGGCTGAGCTCAGCACACGCTGCAGGGATTCAGAGTGGAAATCAAAACCAGAGAAGAAAAAATACGCCAGCCTCATGGCCGAGGGCGTGGCAGAGGCGCCATATTGCCACCGGCGGCGGCAGCAGCAGTGAATTCACCGAGTCCAGTACAGCTACATCTGCGTACTCAAGAACAGTGAGTCAAATTGCGGGCCACAGAGGAGAAATCGCAGTATTGGGCCTCCTGGGACTTGACCCAGTGAGGGAGTAGTGGTGGCAGAGATAATCACACCATAGGAGAACGTGCAACCTGGCACCCCCCATAGTTTAAAGCAGCCTCTATCGACTCCCTGGGTCGGAGACTCTGTGATACAACCCAGTAAAGGAGTAGTGGGGTCTGAGATAATACAGACTCGATATCCAGAGCACCTTAAGTGAAGCCATAGTGACCCAAGGGAAGAACCCAGAGAAGGCACAAACCTCCGAAATCATGGGAAAGAGGAATAACACTGGAGTAATGAATGTGCACAACCCCACAACATCAGAACCTGATAAAACAGAAAATCAGAGATTTCTAGAAGATCAAATCAGGAAAATAACTGTAGAAATAATAGAGGTGCTTCGAAAAGAACTCAGAGAGAGCCAAAAAGAGATAAAGGATGCAATTAATGAAGTAAAGGCCTCAATTCAAAGCACAAACAACCGATTAGACCACATGGAGAACAGAATCTCGCTCTTAGAAGATGAGCAATCCAAAAATGAATGCATAGTTTCTAATCTAGAAAAAAATATCCAACAGCAGGAATCTGACATTGAAGAAATATGGGCCCATCTTAAGAGAGCTAACCTAAGAATAATTGGAATAGAGGAGGGAAAAGAAAGTGATACCAAAGGGATCAACAATCTCTTCAAGGAAGTAATAGCAGAAAATTTTCCAAATATAGAGCAAGAGGTTGATACACAGATCCAGGAAACTTATAGAACTCCCTTTAGACAGGATCGGAGAAGAGGATCCCCACGCCATATAATTGTCAAAATGACCAATGTGGAAGCCAAGCAGAGAATCTTAAAGGCAACAAAAACAAAGGGCCAACTGACATTCAGAGGCAAACCAATTAGAATCACTCCAGACTTCCCAAACCAAGTCATGAGAGCCAGACGGGCTTGGAGTAACATATTCCAAACTCTGAAAGAAAACAACTTCCAGCCCAAAATTTCCTATCCAGCAAAACTTTCTATCAAATTAGATGGAGAAATAAGAAGCTTCCATGACAAACAGAAACTGAAGGAATTTATGTCTTCAAAACCAGCACTAGAGAAAATACTCAAAGAGATTAACTTACAAAGAAGAAATAGGTAACACTCACCAGAACCAGAGAAACAAAAGTTTCCATCCAACAGACAACTAAGATTGGTTATCTGTGGAGATTCATTATTTATGTTAGTCTTTTACCTATCTCTAAGTTGTATTGTTTGCCTTTATTGTTGTTAATTTTTAGGATTTCTAGTTGGAATATTAATATACCTTCAGATATAGCAATTGGAAATATTTTATCCAATTCTATTAGTAACTTTTAACTCTGTTTACATTGTCTTTGGATATACAATATTTTCTTTTATTTTTTAGGGAGTTTGTATATTCTTCTGTTGCCTGTGCCATTGAAATCATATCCAAGAAATCACTGCCAATTTCAATGTTGTGAGGTTTTATGACCCAGATTTTCTCCTAAAAGTTTATAGTCTTAAGATTTATATTTAGGTCTTTTATCTATTTTGAGTTAATACTTGTATATGGGATTAGGTAAAGGTCCAATTTTATTCTTTTCCATGTAATTATTATTTTTCAACAATATTTAGTTAGAAGATTATTATTTCCACCACCAAATGTTCGTGGAAACCTTGTCAAAAATAACTTGACAATATAGGGAAGAATTTAGCTCTAGGCTCGTATTTAACTCCAATGGTCTATATATCTGCCTTTAGAACAGTACTACACTGTTTCAATTATTGTAGCTTTATATGGTTTGAAATCAGAAAATATATATCTGCTAGCTTTGTTCTTTTTCAAGATCATTTTGGGTATCTAGAATTAATATTCCATATTAGGATAGATTTTTTTCTGAAAAATAAATATATAAATTTATGATAGTTTCACCTAAAAAAACAGAAAAAAATATGCTCTAGTAAGAAAGAAAGCAAAAAGAAATATTGAAATGCTATCTTTAAATCATCAAACACTTGGTATCAGACAAATGAAACTGTTATGTGAGATTATCATTTTTAATTTTTGATAAATTGCTATAATACTAGATGTCAACCACTAAGCCAAGCATGGGAAGGAGGGATGGGGAGAGAATGGGGTGGGGATCGGGTGGGGGCTGACTGGGCGATGTGTGCATGTATGTCTACAAAAGTTTGTATCCCACTATGATGTATGAATACAGTGCACCAATAAAATAA
Organism: Muscardinus avellanarius; assembly: GCF_963383645.1. NCBI lineage: Eukaryota > Metazoa > Chordata > Mammalia > Rodentia > Gliridae > Muscardinus > Muscardinus avellanarius. Next base: position 34,442,732 of record NC_137796.1, read on the forward strand.
AATTAAAAAAAAATGGATTTCTCACCCTCTGTTTTGTACATGGAGCAACCCTGGAAAACAGGATGGGTAATATATGTTCATCTGAGTAACATAGGAAACAAGATCTGCCCCACCAATTAGAGGTAGAGTTGAAGTGTGAATTCAGTACTCAGAATTTTGTATCTCAGCAATCCAGCTTAATGGTTAGGACCACAGGCTCTGAGCCAGACTGCTTAGGTTTGATTCCACTTTACCACCCACTAATAGTATATTCATAAGCAAGGCATTTAGCAGACCTTTCCACTGATTTCCTCATTTTTCACAATGGAATATTATAGGTTGAATTATGACCCCCCTCAAGTTATTTCAGATCCTACTGCTAGGTACTTGTGATATGACATTATATGGAAGTACTGTCTGTGTATATATAATTGGGTAACATGAATTTGTTCGGCATTAAGGTATTCCATTCTGGGGGAGGAGGAGAAGGTAGTGGGAACTGAACCCAGGCACATTCTACCTTTGAGCTATACTCCCAGCCCGTTTTTTTGTTTTTAAAATGGTCTTGCTAGGTTGCTGAAAGTCTCCCTACATTACTGAGGGTGTCCTTAAACCTTTGGTCCTTTTGTTTCAACCTCCCAAGTACAGGGATTACAGGTGCACACCATGCCTGGCTGCATTACCATAATCCTAATCCAGTGACTGATGCCTCTATAAAAAGAGGGAATCTGGACACAGACATACAGAGAAGAGGATATTATGTGAGGATACACAAAGAGGGAAGAAGGCCAGGTGACAACACAGGCCAGAGATTGAAGGAAGGCAGCTATAAACTAAAAAGTGGCAAAGACAGCCAGCCAATGTTGTTATTACTGACATTTGGGGATGTTTGTTATATAAGCATAACTTATCCTAAGGTGACCAATACGCTAACTTAGGAAATGTGGTAATAACTCAGTAGCATGATGCTTGTAAAACACAATACCAGGCATATTACTAATATTATTTAAGTGCTAGCATTTTCTTTCTTTCTTTCTCTTCCTTTCTCCCTTTCTTTCTTTCTTTTTTTTTTTTTTTTTTGTGGTACTGAGGGTAGAACCCAGGGGCTTTTGTACCTCCAGGCTATACTCCCAGACCTATTTTATACTTTATTTTGAAAGAGGGTATCACTAAGTTGCTGAGAGCCTCACTAAGTAGCTGAGCTGGCTTTGAACCTGTGCTATCTTCCTGTTGCAGCCTCCCAAGTGCTAGGATTATAAGTGTGTGCCACCATGCCTGGCTAACATTTTCTTAATACAAACAGTATATTATAATTATTAAGTGCCAATTATGTGCCTGGAGAAAGTACTAAGGTTCAGGGGTAGAGTTTTATGCACATGGATCATTTCTTGGACTTAACTGGAATACTCTTTGGAAGAAAGAAAAGTATTACTGGGGTTCTTAACTATTAGAGTGACATATTCATGGCACTGATGAGGGCTATCTTTTCTACTACAAGGGGAAAATCTAGTTGAAAATAATGTTCACACAGAAAAAGAAAAAAGAGGAGAGGAAGGGAAGGGAAGAAAAAGAAGAGGAGAGGAGAGGAGGGGAGGAGAGGGGAGGAACTTGGAGTTGGAAAATGGGGAAATAAGCTGGGCGTGGTGGCGCACGCTTGTAATCCCAGCATTCGGGAGGCTGAGATCGAAGGATCGTGGTTTGTGGACAGCGTCAGCTACTTAGTGAGGCCCTCTACAACTTAGTGAGACCCTGTTTCAAAATAAAGAATAAAAAGTAGGGCAAGGGGTATAGCTCAAAGGTTGAATGCCTCTGGATTCCAATCCTAGACCCACCCCAACCCCCCAAAAAAAGAAAAAGAAAAAAAAGGGGGGAATAAGGAGTACAATTGACCTCATCTTGCGTCCTGCCATGCTCATTTCTGTGCATCTTGGAATCTTCAGTTACATGAACTGATACTTTGCCATTTTCCCTACGCTACTTTGTCTTTGGCTCTTGTGAACAGAGCCCTGATGTCTGCGGGACTGTTTTAATTCCCTGCCACCAAAGGGGCACTCCTCCAGGACGGAGGCTGCACCTCATTCGTCTTTATAATTCCTGTGGTGCTCAGCACAGTCAAGGCAAATGTGGGTGTGCACTAAAAACTGCATCTGGAAATTTACACAGAACCTAAGGACATTTAAGGGCAATGTCTGTCTCCAAATGTACACAACTCACAAAGGAAGTTGTAACATACTATAGTACTATTCTCAGAAGATTACGGATAATGACTATTCTAAAAAGGACTATTTGAAAAAATTTAAATACTTGAGAAGGAAAACTAAAAATGAAGAACAATAATTTATCACATATAAGGTCTTTCCAATAATCTGAGAAACCTCTTTGAATCTGCTTCTTCATTTAAAAAGGGGTAATATTAACAATTTTTCATCTTGTCATGGGACCCAATAAGATAATACATGTACAAACAGTATACACAGATTTTTATAGCAACTTGTACAATGTCAAACAAAAATTAGCCATTGTTATTGCACACTCATAGCTAAAAGCAACCTATTTACACTGAACAAGTAAAAAAATTGTGGTAACAGGGAAACTACTTGAGACTTGAATATTTTTCTGCTGGCACAAACAATGCAAGACAATTTATGATGGCAAATGGGCACATGTTGCCCTTTTGAATGTTCCATCAGTCTTAAGAGGAAACTGGCCCAAATCAAGATGAAATATGGACAATGAGCCAGCCTCCTAGAAATCACAAAAGCTACCAGCTGGACTAACAACACAGAACTAAACTCAAAAGATCTGGAAGACAAATACAAAAACCCAAACATACTGACTACAGCTGTAGGCCAATGTGGAGGACGGTGAAGCTTCAGGAGGCAAGAGGACAGAACCATGGCCAGCCCTCCTAGGTTGGGACACCAGAGCTCTCTGTAAGAAGTGGTGCTTGTTTCTTATGACAAACATTCTTTTTCTCTCCTAACTGGATATTCCCCTTCCATCCCTGCTCCCTTGTGGTCCATCTTCAGCATCCCTGGAGACCTTTAAAAGTAAAAACAAAATTCTATTTCTGTATTGCTTAAAACTTCTAAGGCTTTCCCACTGCAATCTGAAAAACATTCCAACTCCTTACAGTGATCTAGGAAGCTCCAAATGATGTGACCCTCACCACATTACCATGGCGTCCCTGCCCAACTCGGCAGCCAGGCTCGCTTCTCCCAGGTTCCTCAGAGGCAGGAGCAAATTCCTGCCTGGAGACCCTCATGTGCTGCTCCCTCTTCCTGGGATGTACACAACACGACTTCACACTGCTCTTTTTGTCATTTAGGTCTTTGCTTGGTGCCATCTTCTGAGAGACCTGCCTTGACCACCTAATTGAGTATTGTTCATCCCACATCTCTCTGCCCCATTTTTAGTCTTACATTACTTATCACTGCCTGGAATCATGGCTTTAACTTGATGTGTGTGTGTGTGTGTGTGTGTGTGTGCATGTATGTATAAACACATGAATATACATATATATGCACATATGTGTATGTATTTATACACATATACTATATCTGTGTGTATGTGTATATATATACAGATGTTCCTCTGCTTACAATGAAACCTTGTCCTGTTAAACCCACTGTAGGTTGAAAATGTCATAAATCAAAAATGCATTCATGCCAGGTATGGTGGCTCATCTTGTAATCCCAGCATTCAGGAGGTTCAGACTGGAGGATCGCAGTTCTCAGACAGCCTCAGCTACTTAGTGAGGCCCTCCACAACTTAGTGAGACCCTGTTTCAAAATAAAGAATAAAAAATAGGTCAGGGAGTATGGGTCGGAGGTTGAATGTACCTGGGTTCCATCCCCAGACTCACACACACAAAAAAATGCATTCACTACCCCTAACCTGCTGAGCAGTGTTGCTTAGCAACATGGTACACTGTGATGTGTTGGTTGCTTCCCCTGTGAGCACGTGGCTAACTGGGCCTGCAGTTCACTGCCAAGACACAGCATTTCCGGAGTCTGATGTCACATATACCAGCCTACAAAAAGATCAACGTCGAAAATTGAAGAAAGGCTTCTACTGAATGCATATAACTTTTGTATCATCATAAAGTCAAAAAAATTGTATTGCCAAACATCATAAATTGGGGACCATATACATATAATTTTCCCCTCAAATTCAAAAGTAAATTTTATGAATGTAATGTTGGGACATTATTCTTCTCTGTTTACCATTGTATCCTCAAAGCCCGGAAGAGTGCTTGACCCATAAGAGGTTCTCAATAGATGCTTATAAAGTGAGAGAGTAAATCCCCCTATGGCCCCTCATCTTGCATGGCTTCTGTACTTGCTGATCTTGCTTCCTTCCCTTATACCATTCCTCTGAGTATCAAAGGATCTCAGGTCTGGAAAAGACTTCGGTGATTATGAAGTTCAAAATCTGAGCATGGTGGTGCACATCTGTAATCCTGGTACTTAAAAGGCTGAGACAGGCCAGGCGTGGTGGCGCACGCTTGTAATCCCCATGCTTGGGAGGCGGAGACAGGAGGATCACACAGGTTCGAAGTGAGCCGCGCTGGCTTAAGAGACCCTGTTTTCAAATAAAATATAAAATAGGTCTGGGAGTGTAGCCTGGAGGCAGAAGGGTTCCATCCCCAGTACCACCAAAAAAAAAAAAAAAAAAGAGGCTGAGACAGGAGGAGTGCAGGTTCAAGACTAGACTCAGTAACTTAGCAAGACCTTCAGCGCGTAGAAAACCTTGGGTCAAAATTTTAGAATAGGGCCGGAGGTATAACTAAAAGGGGGATGACCCTGAGTTTAATCCCTACTACTATTACTAGTAATACTACTATTACTATTACTACTACATAGACACACACACACACACAGAATTATGGAGTCCATTCTCCTGCCTCTTCATGTGGAATGGTGCCTGAACCATTTCTAATGGAAAAGAATTTCCCTTTAGATGTCTGTTGGTAGACAGGCTGAGTGGGGTCCAAAGCCTCTAGAGAGGAAGTTTCACTCTCACCTTTAATATTTCTGTGCTTTGCAAAGTAGAAACTAGAAGAGAGTCCTACTATGCAGCAAGTATAACAGGTAGGTTTCAATTCAGTGTATCTGTGTCTACCCACAGTACCATGTTGAGGAATTTGAGGTTGCTATGAGATAATTTAAACCAAAACCAACATGCTGAGGTTGATTAAGGAAGTCTATAGGGGCCCAGTCTAGCAACCTCGGTCCCTCTTTCTTGTCTGGTAGACAGCAAGCCTTGACTATTCTCACCCATAAATATCTCTCAAATAGTCCCTTTTTATCACATCTTCAATGCCTTGGTCCTTTTTCACCTAAACCTCTTTATCATTATGATTAGTAACAGTACACATTAGTCATAGACAATAGTGGATTTCTTTATGACAATTTCATACATCCAAACAATATACTTTTTATACCCACTCTCCCTATTTCTTTTACCTCTCTCCCCACTCCCCCTAAACCTGTTCCTCTTCGGCAAACTACTTCTACTGCTACACCTTCCCTTTCTACTTTTCTGTCACACTTCCCCCATAGATTCCACATATGAGCAAAAACATGAGATACTTGTCTTTCTGAGTCTGGCTTATTTCACTTAATATGATGATAGCTGGTTCAATCCATTTTTCTGCAAATGACATGATTGTGTTTTTCTTTATGGTTGAGTAATACTTCTTTGTGTATATATACCACATTTTCTTTCTTTTTTCTTTTCTTTTCTTTTTTGGTACTACCAGTTGAATGCAGGGGCATTCTACTTCTGAGATATACTCCCAGCCCTTTTTATTTTGTATTTTGAAAAAGTCTAAGTTGTTGAGCGTCTTGCTACACACACCACACTTTATCTATCCATTTGCCTACAGACATCTATGCTGATTACATAACTTGGCTATTGTGAATATGGCCACAATAAACACTCACCTAAACTTCTCCTGGACTGGCTCCCTGCTCCAGTCACTCCCAGGACTCTCTAATTTTGACACTGCCACCCACGCTAAATCTTTCTGCCTAAAAATATTGGCTGGCAATCTGCTGCCCACTGTTTAAGGTTCAAGTCAGAGCATCACCTCCACCTTCTTGCCACCCTACTTCTAGGCTCACCGGAGTCTTACTTTGTATGAAGTCTCTTTACAGTGATGTATATTCTCTTACCCTTCTGGAATGCCAGTCACCATTTAGTAAATGTCAGTCCATTTTTAGGACCTATTTCAAATGCCAACTGTTCAAACGTACCTTTGCTGATAGCTTCAGGTTGTGTTCCCTATGGCCACAGTGCTCTGGACACCACTTTTAGACATTTGTCAAGTTGGTGTCCGATTTCTGAGTGCAAAGCTGATGACCTCACTCTTAAAAGCTCCACAGAGCAGAGATTGTAGCTTTCATATGTAAGAATGCAAGGTTCAAGCAGAAGCTCCTCTTGGAGAAACCTAACCCAGCAACAGCATTCTGTGACCCACAGAGTGCTACAAAGAAGAGGGACGCTTTCCTGTGGCATCTTTGAGTGCCCGTCCTTGGTGAAACATCCAGCAGTCACGATGCGTCGAGGGCCGGTGCACAAGCTGTTCAGCTGCCTCCTGGGATCCAGGCAAGGAGGAGATGCTGTCCCTCTTTGCTGGCATCTCCGGAACCCATCAAGTTAAATCAGCCTGCAACAACAACCCCCCAAAAACTAGATAATAACCAGGCATGAGACCAATTGTCAAGTCAAGCTAATGACAATGCTAGTTTAACAGCACCCATCTGGGTGGACAGATACAAGCATGACACAGTCACATAGCTGACTGCTACCATGACCAAAAATAAAATAAAACTAGGCAGGGTCTGCGGCCACTCATATGATCGGGCCCAGGAAGGACCCAACAGAAATTTTGATTTAAGCAGAGCAAGCAGAGGAACTCAGAAGTATCAACCTGCATTCTCAATTTCCTGCCTTCCCCTTTTTTATAGCCTACATAAAATACCTTCTAGAACTCAGAGTAAATGCTTATTGGTAAATGATGATTACTTAGATTATAATAGCCAATATTTACTCAATAAGAGTCTGGGTGGAATGATAAAAATGAAAATATGGTGCCCTGGTCCAAAAGGCTTAGTCTAATGGGCAGGGGAGAGCTGATACAGGGTCCTTTTCTTTTCTTTTCTTTTCTTTTCTTTTCTTTTCTTTTCTTTTCTTTCTTTTCTTTTCTTTTCTTTTCTTTTCTTTCTTTCTTTTTTTTTTTTTTTTTGAGAAGGTTGAACCCAATTTCCCTTGTCTGGAGATGGAAAAACTGAGGCCAAGGTTGAGAAAGGGATTGGCTTAAGGTTACTCAGCTTGTTGGCAACAAGATAAAGACTAGAGGTTAATGCATACAAGTAACCCTAATACAAATGAGACTGGGCTAAGAAACACCAGGCAGATGCAGAGAACAAATCCCAGAAGATGGAAAGATTTATTCCACTTCGAGTCAGAAAAGTAAAGGAGGAAGCATGTGACCAGGACCTGGAGGAGTGGATAGGATTCTGACAAATGTGGGGAAGGGCACTCACGGAAGAAGGACAGGTGACTTAGAGCACAGAGAAGAAAGAAAAAAAAAAAAATTCTGAGAATCATCCCAGGAAAGTTCTCCATTAGCAGTTTGGCCAGATGAGTAAATGCAGGGAGGCTTGCCTCAATTTCTCATCCTGCCTAAACACAACTTCATCTTAACCATCATCATCTCTCACTTGGTCTTTGTAATCATCTATATCAATTATTGGTTCTTTTCATGCGTCCTTCAGCTTCCAGCCCATATGATCTTTAACAAGTATGAAGTAAATCACACCATCTCCCTAATGGAAGTTTGCCATCACTTCTCACCATACTCAAAATAAACTTCATACAATGCCCCATGCAAGGTGATACTCATGAGCCAGGGCTCATCTTATAGAAGCATCCCCTGGCCTGCTGTCTTCCAGCCTCTCTGAACCTCATGTTCTTTTCTCAGGTAATGCACATTCTCATCTCAGGGCTCTTCGTTCACTTTTACCTCTGAAATCTTTAACTACAAGTTATTATGTGATTAGTTCCTTCTGAGCTCAGCTCAAAGGTGACCTGTTCAAGGAAGCCATTCCGCATCAAGTGCTACCTACTTCCCGGTTCTGTGTTCTCTTTTCTTCATGGACTTAGTAGATTGTGCCTCATCTCCATTACCTTGCAAGAGAACAGATTATTCACTAAGTGGTGCTGGGAAACGTGATTTTCTACCTGGAAAAAAATTAAAATTAAATCCCTAACTCTGAGTACTTGGGAGGCTGAGATGGGAGGATCACAGGTTCTAAGCCAGTAACCTAGCAAGACCCTGTTTTAAAAAAAAATTAAAAAGGTCTGAGAATATAGTTCTGTGTTAGAACACCCCTGGATTCAATCCCAAATACCCACTCACCCCATAAAAATCCTAACTCATACCATGCGCCAAAATTCCTAAGAAAACTAATCACTTAAATATAAAGGGAAAAACAGTCAAGTTTTTAAGGAAATTGTCTTCATGATCACTGGGTGTAGATAGTGTGGATAATTTTAATGTAAAGCCAATAACTAATAATAACAATAATAAACAATAATAATCACAGAACAAAAGCTTAATAGACATGACCACACTAAAATGAGGAACTTTAGTTCACTGTAAAGCAACAACATAGGCTGAAAATAAAACATCACTACTAGGATTAATGTATCGCCTAATCAAGAGAAGTTTTAGTATTTAGAATATTTAAAGAGCTCTTGAAAATTAAGTAAAAAAAAAAAAAAAGGAATTCACTAGAAAATGGGCTAAATACATGGATAATAACAAAGGAGGAAATATGAATGGTCAACCGAGAAAGGACGTGTTTCACCTTAGTGGTAAACAGAGAAACTAGCACCATGGTAAAAAAAAAAAAAAAAAAAAAAAAAAAAAGTATATATTTTTATATCACAGATTGACAAAAAGTTAATAAAATCTGAAACAGAAATTTCTGATGAGGATGTGAAGCAGTGGGAACAAACACGAGTGTGGAAGTATTGAAACTGCCGCTTTCGAGAAACCAATGTGGCAGAAAGCTACATCCAGTGAGACCTCAGCATCTGACTCTTGTCTCTACCTAGAGAAACTCTTCCATGCATATGGCAGAGGACAGATCTATGATATTTGCCATAGCTTAGTTTAAAATTGCTAAAACAGGAGCCGGGCACGGTGGCGTACGCTTGTAATCCCAGCATTTGGGTGGCCAATACAGGAGGATCCAGTTTTGCAGACAGCCTCAGCTACTCAACATGGGCTGCATGCTGGATGGAGCATAGCACAGTATTAGATGAGGTCGACAAAAGGACCCGGTGTGAGGTGGGGAAAGGCAGGGAGGGATGGCTGCTTCACAAGGACCCTGAGCTCTGCCTCCAGGGCACGGGGTCATTTGGGCCAGGGACTACAGCCCCACTGTGGCTCAGGAGTGGGCGTCATCTTTAAAGTGGTCAGCTGCAGGCGGGTGTGGTGGCACACACTTGTAATCCGAAAGCATTTGGGCGCTGAGACAGAAAGATCACAGTTCAAGGACAGCCTCAGCTACTTAAGTGAGGCCCTTTACAACTCAGTGAGACCCTGTTTCAAAATAAAGAACAATAACAAAAAAAAAATAGGGCTGAGGATGTAGCTCGGAGGTAGAATGTCCCTGGGTTCCATCCTCAGTACCAAAAAAAAAAAAAAAAAAGGTTCAGCTGCATTTTTTAAAAATATTTTTTAGAGGCTTCTTTATATAATGTTTAAAATACACAAGATGGGCGTGGTGGTGCACGCTTGTAATCCCAGCACTTGGGAGGCTGAGACAGGAGGATCTCACAGGTTCGAAGCCAGCCTCAGCTACTTAGGCTCTCAACTACTTAGTGAGACCCTGTTTCCAAATAAAGTATAAAATAGGTCTGGGAGTATAGCCTGGAGGTAGAAAGCCTCTGGGTTCCACCCCAAGTACCACAAAAATAAATAAATAAAAATAAATAAATTTTCTATATTTAAATTTATTTTAACTGATACACAATAACATGAATTGTGCGTATTTATTAGGATATTAAGAGAGCCCTTTTTTAGTTTTGTGTTGAAACAGAGTCTCCCTATGTAGCTGAGATTGGCCTCGAATCAGTGATCCTCTAGTTTCAGTCTCCCAAGTTTTAAGATTACAGCTGTGCGCCACTGCACAGGACTCATTATTTCCTGGTGGTGAAAGCATTCCTAGTCTTCTAGATTTTTTTTTAATATACAGTACATTATCGTTACTGTGGAACAGAAACGCAGAACTTCTTACTCCTGCCTAAGGGTAGCTTGGTACACCTCCATCAGCTTTCCCCAGCCCTAAACCCCATGGGCTACTTGCTCTTCCTATAAACCAGATTCCTCCAGCCTGCTCGTGGAGGTCTGAGCCTGCAGGTGGGAAGCGCTAACCCGACCGCCCTGAGTCAAAGCCCGGCCGTCCTGGGCTCCAAGTACCTGCTGCCGGCTCCGGCCCCAGAAACACCGGCTAAGGAACTGCGGCCCGCGTGCGCTGAGAGCCCGCTCCCTCGCCCCCTCCCGGGGCTTAATTGCGCTCACAAAGGCCGGCCCCATGGCTGGAAGCGTCCCATCTGCAGTCACAAAGGCAGAGGAACCCTAGGTTACTGCGCCATTCAGCCCGGGCTCGGCCCCATTGTGCCCGGCGCCGCAGTGGTCCCCCGGCCCGCGGGAGTCTTACATATCTCATACGTGCAGCAAAGTGGGGGAACAATGTAACAAATTATGAACAAGCTCAGAACCCAGCCTGTGGAATGCCTCCCTTTGTGCGCATCCAATCACGTGTCAGCTGGGCTGGGGGCCGAGGAGGGGGGACCATGGGGACATCCTGTTGGCGGGAGACCCGACCCGCTCCCGGAACACTTCGCACTAAGGAATGCAATCTCAGTCCCTCTCAAGAAGGGACAGTTATTCTACTTTTATGTAAATATTCTAAATATCAATATTATACCTTGCAAAAGGAAAAAGATCTCAAAATTTCCAGAGTCCCGTTGTTCCTTCAAAGGCAGAAGGCAAAAGCGCTCCAGGGTGTAGATGATCAAACTTGGTCCCCACACTTCCAAGTCTTAGACCTTTGTTCTTTGATGCCTCAGGTTCCTGCCTGTTTAAAAAAAATGTCAATAAGAGCTTGGTTTGGTGGCCCACGCTTGTAATCCCAGCGCTAGGGAGGCTGAGACAGGAGAATCTCACAGATTCCAAGCCAGCCTCAGCTTCTGAGTGAGGCTCTTGGCAACTTAGTGAGACCCTGTTTCCAAATAAAATATAAAATAGGTCTAGGAGTATAGCCGGGAGGTAGAAAAGCCCCTGGGTTCCACCCCCAGTAACACACACACACACACACACACACACACACACACACACACAAAATGTCAATAAAAGTACCCATTTTGGAGGACGTGGTGGCACATGCTTGGAATACCAGTACTTGGAAGGCTGAGCCAGGAGGATCACAGGTTTGCAGCCAGCCTCAACTACTTAGTAAGGCTGCCTGCAACTTAGTGAAACACTGCTTCAAAGTAAAGAATAAAAAATAGAGCTGACGAGGTGTGGCTTGGGAGTAGAATGTCCCTGGGTTCAATCCCCAGTACTGAAGAAAAATATCCATGTTTTATGATTGGTCTAGGATGAAATATCTATAAAAAGTTTAGTACAGTATCTGGGACATAGCCCTCAAAATGTATGCAGTTGTTATCATTTTTATTAATATTAAAAGTAGTGAAAGCAGAAATATGTGCCCTCTGACACTTTATTCTCCTTCCTCTCCCGGGACCCTCCCTCTTAGCAGGTGTTTTATAGGAAGGGCCACCTCTGATACTTCTTTTGTACAGTGAGGTGCCTACCAAGGGCCAGGGCTCAGGGATTCTTTACAAGCTTGTTTTCTGGCTGGGAAAAGATGACCTGAAAATGTAGACTCTGTAATTGATGCCACAATCAATTACTTGATGAGGATGCTGCTGCACGGGGCTGAAGGCTTCTCTCAACTCGGCTCCCGAGGTTTTGTTATGAGACCAGTATCACGTCTCAGGGTAAGAAGAAAGCACCCTTTATGCAAACAATCTGGGAACATCATTACTCATGTTAATGTCCCAGGTGCAAATTCTTATGGGTGGTTCTTTCTTTCTTGGTCAATAGCTATTTTTACACAGTCCTTATCAAATTCTTAATTGTAATGATTTCTTTTCTTCTCTTTTGCTTAAGAAGCAATAAGAAAGTCACACCTTTTGCTGATGTAGCTCTAAGTAGCTTTGATTTAATAATGGACCATTCAGAGACCCAAGACAGAACTCATCACCAATTTGACAATATTTAGGGAATAAACGAGAGGGGGGGAAAAAAGAATCAAAGTCTAAACTATCCCTTATCGTTGAGTATTAGAAATCTGGAAAGAACTCATTTTTTAATAGTACAAAGGAAGAAGAAAAAGGTAAAGTGATACATTAGTCTCCCCCCCCCACACACACACACACTATGCTGCCCAGGCTGGCCTCAAAAAGCTCCTACTTCAAATTTTTGCATAGCTCAGGGTCCACTGGTGGATGCCTTTAATCCCAGAATTTGGGAGGCTGAGATAGGAGGCTTGCTGGTTTAAGACCAGCCTCAGCAATTTAGCAAGACCCTCAACAACTTAGTGAGACTCTGTTTCAAAATAAAAAATGAAAAGGGCTGGGGGTGTAGTTCAGAGGTAGAACACCCCTGAATTCAATCCCCAGGACTTCCCCTAAAAATTTTTCACCAATTAGCTAGGGTTATAGGGGTGTACCACTGCACCTGGCTTGTATCATTTATTAAATTACCAATAGACCCAGTAGCAGGGCAGGGCAGTATATTATCTTCCTACCAAATATTAGAATAATCCCTTGTGGATTTGGGGTCATCAGTACATTTCTTTCTTGTTGAGACTTTGGATATTCATTAGACTTTTAAAAAGTAGCCAGTATAGGTGTCACAGGAAACTGCATCCCCAAAGACTGAGCACATGGAGTGGGGATTGGTAGAGGATCCGCCCTCGGCCCCTTTTGTAGCAAACTATGAAATTACTTGAGCTCCACCACTGGATTTTATGCTGAGCACCATCAGTGCATCCTGGGTTGGGCTGTTTGATAAGGGAAAAGAACACAAGCCCTTTCTTCCAGAGTCTCATCTTCTTGGGTAACCAATACAAGATCCTTGGTTGGGGCCATATTGGTACTCAGCCATGGAAGAGGATAGGGAAGGTTCCATGGAACAGGAGGGACTCCCTGGGGACCTGAGAAGGCGATTACTTCATTTCCCCTTTTGACAATCACTAATCAATCAAGCCATTCTTCACCAACCCCCTTTAGTCCAGCCGAGACTTCAGAATCCTTCCCAACACGGCATCCTTTGTGGCATTACCAATCATTTACAGTTAGTTCATAAAATAGCACTTTCATCCTTTTAAGAAACGGGGAGTAGCATGAGTATAGATATACATTTCCCATCCCTCCCTGTTCTCTCTTCCCCATGAAACAGCTCCCTTCCCTCCCATGCTCAATATGACAAGTCCCTGCCATAGCCCTAAACCACAGGTGCTAATCAGAGCCAGAGACCTATCAATAGGGCTATAGAATTTTGTTAAGTTCAAAACATATCTTCTACGGTTGAGGGTGTAGCTCAGTGGTAAAGTGCATGCCATGCAGGCACAGCAAAATAAAATAATAAAAGTGGGACGAAATAAAATAAAATGTATTTTCTGGAACTGCAAAGAGCTTCTTTCTCATCTCAAACAAAGCTTCCTTCACTAAAATATAGTTGCTTTGATTTCTTGCCATCTGCACCCTCTTTATAGATCCACATAGGAAACAAAACCCCCAAGTAAACAAGTCCACACAGCCGGCACACATGTATCCCGGAGACATCGAAACCGTCAGGCAAGTTCCCTCCCACCATCCACATTCCAAAGGAGATTATTAATTGTCCCCAGAGAAGGAGGCCCACTGAAAAGGAAGATGCCCAGTTTATATGCTAATCCCAGGAAAGAAGCTTCTCCTCCACTCACCAGATCCATGGGAGCAAGAAGTCTGAGTTACAACTTAGGAGTCATCACTTTAAGTGAGCGCGGCCTCTGCACCAGCGCTGGATAGGATTTGATTTTATCTTGGGAAGGCGAAGATGGCTTTTTGTGTTTGGCTTAAAATTACAAGGTGCGTAATCTTTCCTTCCTCCTTCTCTCCTAAAAGCCAGCTTTCACATCAAATTTTGTTTCCCCGACAAGAGAATGAGAAGCCATTGCCCTCCCCATAGCCCTGAGGGTCCCCCACCCCCAGGCTTTTGTGTTTGCTAGAGATCTTGGCCGGGACCCTGGCATGCAGCATTCGGTAAGATTATCCCGCTGGTCACAGCCTTCAAGGAATAAATATCTAACACCTTGTTCCCTTTTGCGGTTCAAAAGCCACTGTCACTGGGGCACACTGGTGGTTTAAAAAAAGACTATAATTCATATGCAAACTAGAGGAGGATTTTCATGATTTCATAATAAAATGTTGAGACGCTTTGATCTGGAGTTGTAAGGAGGTGTGAAACAGTTCCTCTGAAACAGACAGATATTTGTGTAAGCATCCTTTATGTATTGCCAGTGCGGAATAATAACATATCAAAGCCCCAACTTACCTCATCTGCCTGGTACAGCCAAGGCATAAATAAAGGGGAACAATGGAATTACTATTACTCACTCTCCGAGAGCCAGCGACATCACTGTATCCTTTATAATTGCTGGCAAGAAGATTAATGTTTTGTTAAATATCAGAGCAAGGTCACAAGGGGGCTTGCAGGCCTGTCTAAACATCTAGTCTTTAAGCTTCTTCTCTTTCTCACTTGCCTTTTTTTTTTTTTTTTTTTTTTTTTTGGCGGAAATGAACTTGTAGCATTTCCTTTAATTATGGTGATTTTTGCTTTTGAAAGCGGGCCTACATCATCATCTCTCTGAACACGCTCGCACACACACGCGCGCGCGCACACACACACACACACACACACATACACACACACACCTTTCCCAAATAATATTTGGGGACAGGCTTGATTTAGCTGCAGCATATGGGCAATGTTGTTATGAGGCGACCTTGCCCTTTTAGCCAACGTGGATAATTCATTGCCTGTCACTGTAGCCCAAAGCAAGGGGCTTGTGCTCAAGAGCTCAACTTTATTGGGGTCCTCAGGGGGCTCCCTCCCAGAGACTGCTATCATCATGTGCCGCACTTCTGTTATGTTTAGCCCATACGCCTGTCCATACAGATGTTTTCAACAGCAAACAGTTCATGACCCAGAAAGAACACAATATTTTGGCTTTCCCTGGCTTTCAGCACCTGTTTAAACCAAAGGCCTGCGAATCTCTGTGCGCATATTAGAAGGCCAAGCCAGCACTGGAGAGGCCACTCACAGTGAAACCATCGTGGCCTACTCAAGCCCCATGTGCAGTAACCCTGCTGTCTTAACTCCTAGAAGAGGTAGAAGACAAGTCGAAGGTCCCACAGATGGATCTAGTACTTCCATAAAAATATTCTCATACATCAGTCCATCTGTCTCTACCACATCGGACATTAAGCCATCGTTCACACCCATCCCTCCATCACTCATTCCACAGTGTTTAGGGCAGCGCCAGTGTTTGGTATAGCACTGGGCTCTCGGTATTTGCCATTCGTGTGATTTTTAGAGGTTTTGGGACGACATTAGAAGTTCTTCCAGACCGAATGACCTGAGGACGACTCTGGGCATGGTAAAGGCTTTTGACACTTTCCTGGATAGAACAAGTGCCAACAGTTGGAAGGCTTTGAATCAACAAAAAAGATTTTCCAAGCCAAGTGTCATAGTATAGACCTGTAATCCCAGTACTTGGGAGGCTGAGGCAAGAGGATCATAGGTTCAAGTCAGCCTTAGCAGCTCAGGGAGACCCTGTTTCAGAAAAAATAATAATCATTTAATTTAAAAAGAGCTGGGGTTGTGTCTCGGAGGTAGAATGTGCCTGGGTTCAATCCTCAATGTATCCCCCACCTCAAGAAAAAGGTCTTACAATATGGCTCAGGACACAATAGGAGTTCCAAAGGGAGCCTCTCATCTCCACAGACTTCGAAAAGCAGAGATGCTTTGGAAGTTGCAGATGGGCTTAGGGGCACCTTTCAAAGGGCCTCTTTATCTCACCACTTCATACTCCTTGTCTGGGCAAAGAGTTTTTAGATCTAGTTTTAAGGAGATTTGCTTATTTGTTTGTTTTTCTTCCTTGTAGCTCAAGGAGGAATTAAGAAGTAAAAGAGACAGCTTGGAATGAAGGTGGGTGTAGGAGGCAATTAGATGAGAAACGGAGTATGTCCTGACTGGGGACCTGCCTCAGCGTCACCTGGATGCTGGCCCGTCACGTGGACAGAGCCTGTAAATGTGTGTTGCCTCAGAGAGCAGACAGATGAATGACCAGATGGCCTTATGGGCATGTGGAGGTGTCATCTTAGAGATTCAACACCAAGTAGGCTAGACAAGTAATCACTCCACTACACCACGATCTACACCCCAAGTCTGGCCCACCACCTTAGTTTTATTAATACATAACCATGACCAGTCATTTATGTTCTGTCTACTTTCATGATCTAAGACAGAGTGGAAGTATTATTACAAAGGAAACTTGGACTGCACAGCCTAAATTATTTGCTATCTGTTTCTTTACAGAATGACTTTACTAGCCCCTGAGCTACTCTAGATTTTCTGAGTCCATATGTAGGTTTTTTCTTCTTTCTTTGTTTACCTTGTTACTGATAAAATATGTTTAAAAAAATAGGCAGTTGCTATGATTTTATTATGGTTTGAATGTGTTCCCAAGGGCTCATGTGTTGGCAGTTTGGTTCTCAGTGGGGCAATGTTGGGAGATAGTGAGACCTTTAAGAGGCGGGACTAGGGCAAGGTGACTGAATCATTGAGCACTGTCCTTTAAAGACTTCTCGGTAGTTCTCTAAAGAGGATTGTTATAAAAGATCAAGCCTGGTTTTGGTCTCACTTCTAGCCTCCTGTCTCACCAAGTGACCCCTTCCTTTTGCATACATTCCTACCACCAGGTCATCCACCAAGAGGTGACCAAGCCAGCGGCCCTCACCAGAGATAGCACTATGCAGTTAGATTTTCAGCCTTCAAAACTGTAAGCTCAATAAGCCTCTTTCTCTACAAATTACCCAGCCTTAGGTAGTTCATTTATAGTCATGGAAAATGGACTAATACAGTAGTAAAACCACATCATACACTCTTGTAACTTGTATGAGCTCTAGTAAACACGCTGGGCAATAAATAACTAAATAAGCATATTTTGGTAGGACAAGGGCAGTAAACCAAGCCAACCACTTTATCTGGGCTTCAACTGAAGAAACAATAATCTTTTCTAATTCAGAACAAAGAAAAGTCAATGTGATGGATTTTTTTTTGAGAGCCTGCAAGGTACACACAAACATTGTTTTGTTAAGGAGATTTTAACATTGAAGTTAAGAGGATTTTTCTGGGGCTAATTTGGACTATATAGACTAGTTTTTCACCTTCTCGTGTTCACTTTAGCCTCTAAGAAGCTATCCTCTTGACACCTTAGAATCTTATAACCTTATCTCATAAACGTGATGAAAGAGATTATTTATGTTCACCCAAGTGTGCATGTTGAATCTTCTCTTCTTCTGGGCTGGGAGAAATACTTCCCTTTGCTTCCCATGATCTAGAAGGAGCAGTACAGCAGCTGATAAGATAAAATAAAGTCGATTTTGTGCTCCTTAGACAGGTCCTTAATGGACACGGAGCAGGTCGGTAGGTTCTCACTGTCTCCCTCAGGTCCATCGACACGAGCACAGGTGGCGGAAAGATCACAAGATCCCATGAGGTTGTCCAAGAAAGCATAGCTACTAGAAGCTCCCACGGGAATCCGGCTTGAGGTGCCAGTGCCTTGAAAGCAATGCTGCATGAACTTGGCAGGAACGATCCACAAGCCAAACAGCAGGGGAAGTGACAGGCGAATGAGGATAGATATGTGAGGAAGGCAAATTTTGTGTTATATATATTATAAAATATACTTTCTCCATAATGCAATGCCATCACTTTTTTCTGCTATGTCACTGTGAGAACTTTGCTGGCCACCAGGTAAAGCTACAACCTCTTCCCTATTAGCCACTTGGAAGGTCAAGGCTATAGGCAGCCTCTGTGCCGGCTCCTGATAGTCACCCCTGCCATTTGTGTTGTTGTGCAATGCCTGTCTCCTGAGTGAGAGCTGGACCTAGACACTCACGTCTAAGGAATGGACTGCAAGGTGTCATTACCGGGGTTGGGTTGCAAAAGTTCGTGACTTCTACTTGCTCACCTCTTCTTGTCCTCTCATTTGTTCTCTTGCCGTGTTGTAGACTGCTCAAGAGAGATTTCCATATGGCTAGAAACAAAGGAGGCCTCCAGACAACAGCTAGGGAGGACCTGAGGCTGCAAGGAACCGAGTCCTCCAACAACCACGTGAGCATGCCTGGTGATGGACCCTTCCCCATCTGGAACCTCAGTGGACTGCAGTCCCAGCTGACAGAGACTCTGGGCCAGAACACTGGCTATGCTGCATTCCAACTCCTGACCCACAGAAACTGGAAATTATTTTGTTCCTTTAAGTCAATATATTTTGGGTAATTTGGTATACAACAATGGGTAACTAATATAGTTAGGATTTCCCTCCTAACTTGCTTTGCTTTGCTCTATATCAATTGAAGTCTGAGACGTTCCTTCCATCTTTGTAACAATCAGTGTGTCTGGCATATTTTGCTTTGGCATTCAGCTTTTGTTTTTATTTTGGTGGTACTGGGGATTGAACTCAGGGATGTTATACCTCTGAGCTACACCCCCAGTCCTATTTTACTTTGAAACAGGATCTCTCTAAATTGCTGAGACTGTCCTTAAACCTGTGATCTTCCTGTCACAGCCTCCCAAGTACTGGTATTACAGGTATGTTCCACCACATTTTGGGTTATTTATTTATTTATTTATTTTTTAGAAAAAAAATCTAAGTTAAGGATAAGTGACTGATTTGTTAACTTTGTGAATTTCATGTTGGAGAAATTCTGTTCTGGCAACTATTACTACATAAGAAATTACTCAAAACTTAGTTGCTTAGAGCAATTCCACTTTGTGTTATCTCCCAGATTCTTTAAGTCACAGATTTGGATGACCTGTGGCTCGGCAATTTAGCTGCAAATCAGCTGATGTCACACAGGGGCATAAAATGGGTGGCTGGTGTGGTCTGAAGGGACCAAGGCGACTTGCCTTGTGACTGGTGCTTTGGCAAGGGTGACCGTATCAATGTGAGACTCACTGTGGTGCAAACTTGGGGCCTCCCAGCACACAGGTCTGGGGGGACCTGACTTCTCTCCTAAGAAAGGAGTCTCCACAAGTTTGGCTTTATATTCACTTTCTATTTGAATGGAACACCTCATAGATGGAACAACAAACCCAAAAGATAGTAGTAGTAGTAATAATAATAATAATAATAATAATAATAATATAGTGTAGCTTCAATAAGGTGGAAAACTTTGCCTTCATTTCCTCTTGGACATCCAAAATGCACATTAGAATATTAAAGAGTTTAAAGATCAAGAGCACAATTTAACTTGTTTAATCCAAGACTTCTCAAATATATTGACTACCAAACTTTAATCCTGTTTTCATACATGAGAAAAATTATCTGATGCTTGGAAATAAGGCAAAAATGTTGCCAGCATGTCTTTTTGATGTTGATTATGGTAGCAAAGGCCACTCAAAGATTGCCTGAGGCGGTGCCACCCAAAAGAGTGTTTTGCAGTAATCGAAATGTTTTGTGCTGCTTAATATGATAGCTGCCAGCCACATGTGGCTACTGCTTACTAGAAATTGTGACTATTTTTTTTTGGTGTGTGTGGGGGTTTGGGGATGAAACCCAGGGGTATTCAACCTCTGAGCTATACCCTCTGCCCTTTTTTTTTTATTCTTTATTTTGAAACAGGGTCTCGCTAAGTTGCAGAGGGCTTCACTAAGTAGCTGAGGCTGTCTGCGAACCGCGATCCTCTGGACTCAGCCTCCCGAATGCTGGGATTGCAAGCCTGCACCACCATGCCCGGCTCAGAAATGTGACTATATTGATTGGGAGTTGAATTTTAACTTTATTTAGTTGTAATGTATTTAATTTTATGTAGTCCAATAAATCTAGTAGATACTGTATTGGCTAGCACAGGTCTAGGGGAATGTCCTGAGTTCATCTCATTGTTTAACCTGATTAAAAGTCCCAGACTTGCCGGGTATGGTGGCGCATGCTTGTAATCCCCGCACTTGGGAGGCGGAGACAGGAGGATCGTGCTGGTTCGAAGCCAGCCTCGCTGGTTTAAGAGACCCTGTTTTCAAATAAAAATATAAAAAAAAATATATATATATAGGTCTGGGAGTGTAGCCTGGAGATAGAAGGGCTTCCAGGAACCCCAGTACCACCAAAAGAGAAAGAAAGAAAGAAGGAAAGAAAGAAGGAAAGAAAGAAAGAAAGAAAGAAAGAAAGAAAGAAAGAAAGAAAGAAAGAAAGAAAGGAAGGGAGAGAAAAGCCCCAGATTTGATGAAGTCACTCTTGTTTCTCAGATCTTTGTAGCTACCGAGCAGTCCCCCTTGACCCTAGGATTAATCCATAATCAGTGAACTAGCTCCTGACCCATAAGAACACCCCCAATACACTGCTCAAGGCTGAGGCTGTTCTGACTGGTTTTGGTGGCTAATTTTATGTGTCATCTTGGCTGGGCCACAGGATGCCCAGATAGCTAGTTAAACATTACTTCTAGTCTACAAGGGTAATTCCAGAAGAGATTAGCATTTGAATTATGGGTTAAAACAGGGTCTTGGTCTCCCTAAGTTGCTGAGGATCTTAAGTAGATGAAGCTAGCCTCTAACCTCCTAACTCAACCTCTCAAATATTAGATTTATAAACAGGCAGGCATTTGGGGATGTTACTTTACTTTTGTAGATCTTAGTTTCTTTTTATTCCCCTCTTTAATACTGGGAATCAAACCCAGAGGTGTTCTACTTCTGAGTTCTACCCCTAACCCTTTTTTAAAATTTATTTTGAAACAGGGTTTTGCTAAGTTGTTGAGGCTGGCTTCAAACTTGTGATTCTCCTGTCTCAGTGTCTCAGCATTGCAAGTACTGGGATTACAGGCATGTACCACTACACCCAGGACAATGTATTTTTTTCTTCCTGGTTGTTGTATCCAACAAAATGGGACAGGACAGGTTATACTACAATGATAAACAGCCTAATCTCCCTGGATTAAACCTTTCTTTATTAATGCTTGGTATTGAACCCAGGAATCTTTTACCTCCAAGCTATTTCTAAAATTTTAAAAATGTTTGAATCAGGGTCTCACTAAGTTGCTGAAGGTCTTGCTAAGTTGCTGAGGCTGGTTTCAAACCTGCAATCCTCCTGTCTCAACCTCCCAAGTACTTGGATTACAGGAGTGGGCCACTATACCAGGCTCTGAATCTCTCTTTTTATGGAGATGATGATGATGATAACAATAATAAACACCTCAAATGGTTGTGTGACCAGTTGCATTTCTAACATTTGCAGGGCTAAAGAAAAAGCGTATAAAGAGACCTCAGGTGCAAGATAGATGTATCCACCCTGCTCCAGACACCTCTTCACCCCACACCAACCCATAGCCAGTTATAACTACCTACACTAGTCAGCTTTCCATTACTGTAACAACAACCTAAGATTGTTCACCTAAGATGATCACCCTATAGAAAGAAAAGATGTATTTGGGCTCCCAGTTCTGGAGGTTCAGTTCCTGGTCACTTGGATTGTTACCATCATGGGGCAGCAAATCACAGTGAGGAGCCCATGCAAAGCCACGAACAAACAGAACAGGAAGAGGAGGAGCTGGGTCCCATTATTTCCCCCAAGAGCACACCCCCAAGGACCGGAAGACCTCCCACTAGGCCCCACCTCTGAAAGTCTCCCCCACTTCACCCTGTGGAGTCAAGTTAGAGCCTAAGCCTTTGAGATATTGCCGAGGCAGCAGCCTGAGAAACTTAGCAAGACCCCCTGTCTCAAATAAATAAGAGCCTTTGGGGGAAATTCTGATCTAATCTATAGCACCATCTTTTGGGCCTGGGGCACTCACTGTATCCTCATACCCCTTCAAGAGGACAGGCCCAGGAAAGAGGAGTATGCTGCCACAGGCTACTCCTAAGGTCCTAAGTACCCCAAATGCTTTCTGGAAGAGGGGACATTGAGTTCCAGATGGACATATATTCTTTACGCCAGAGTTTTCTCACCATGGAGAGAAATGTCAACAAAGAACCAGAGCAGGGCCATAGAACATGTGCACACACACGTACACACACATGCACACGCAATGCAGCCCACAGAAGGGGCTCCTGTTGCCTGGCTGTCATGGGTATTGGGGCTGAAGGTTAAGTGATTGTTTAGAACGCTGTGGCATCTGATATACTGAGCAAGTTGTTCTCTTATTTTCCCTTAGTTTCACAGTGGTACCTAGCTGTGTAAGGTCCAACTGTCCCCTGAGCCAAAACCTACCAACAGATGACAAGGAATAAACATTATTTGAATTGGAGAGAAAATAAAGGCGGTTTATGTCTTCAAAGAGAGTTCAGGGGCGATGGAATGATGAGACTGACCCAGGGAGACAGGAGGCCTCCAGCTCCCAGCGGCCATCGTATTTTGGATTCATAAGGTCAAACTTTACAGCTCTGTTACTGCCACATTTGATAATCCTTCTCAAAGATATGCTATCTATTTCATCTCTACATTAAAGAATAAAAAAGTCTCTGTGTTTTCTTATAATGAAGGCTGCAAAAGAGCGATACTGGCACAAGAACTAAAGAGGCAGAAACATATTTCTAAAAAGACAACACATGTACTAAGCTGACTCCTGAAATGTAAATGACTTAGATTATCAGGAAAGGAGTTCCAGGAAGGAAGTATAAAAATGAATTTACAATCGCACGCTCAGAGGCATCTTTGCATTGTAACCAGGGTAAGGCCAGAGGGGATGCTCCAAATTGAAAAAGATGCCCACCCGTTGGGTGATGCAGACACAGGATGGAGACCTGAGAATGGGCACCTCCTTAAATCTGAGCTGGTAGTGCTTGCTTCTCTCACTCCAGTTAGAGCCCTCAGGTATCCTTTGTGTTGATAAGGTTTTTTGTTTATTTGTTTGTTTTGTTGTTACTTTTTGGCTTTTAAATTTTTCTAAATCACTTAAGAGAAGGTCTACCCTCAACAAATGTTTAAATATTCTATGCAGTATTGTTGACTATAGGCATAACATTGTTCATCACTTTTCTAGAACCATTTATTTTGAATGACTGAAACTTTATGCCCCTGCCTGGATTAGCAATTTCCCATTTCTTTCTCTCCTAGAGTCTGGTAACTACCGCACTATTCTCCGAGTCTATCAGTTTGACTACTTTAGATATCTATATAAAGGAACCTGCAGTGCTTGTCCTTCTGTGATCAGTTTATTTTACTTAGCTGAATGTTCTCATGATGCATACATGTTCTTATATTTTAGTAAAGGGCAGTGGCACATGCCTATAATCTCAGCTACTTGGGATAATGAGGCAGGATGATCATAAATTTGAGACCCATTTGGGCAAATTATCAAGACCCCCTGTCTCAAAATAAAAAAGGGGGGAAAAAGCATATTGTCGCATATTTCAGAATTTCCTTCTTAAGGCTAAATAATAGTCTGTTGTGTGTATATTGCATATTTTCTGTTTACATTCATCACTTGATAAAAATTTAAATATAAGACCTGAAACTGCCAAAGCAGAAAAAATGTAGGGGGGAAGCTTCATGGCATGGTCATGGCAATGATTTCATGCATATGGCAATAGTAGCATAGGCAACAAGAGAAAAAATTGACCAGTGGGAGTATCCAGCACCAAACAGCTTCTGCGTGGTGAAAGAACCCTGAGCAATGACGATCCACCGAGTGTGAGAAAATATTTGCAAACCATGTATCTAATGAGGAGTTAACTTCCAAAACATATAAGATTTTTAAACCAATCTGGTTTAAAGTGAGTTATAGACTTGAGTGGTTCTGTTTTGAATAGCTATTTTGGAGCTTTTAGGGGGTTTTGACTAACTCCAAAGATGACATTCAAAGGGCCATTAGGTATATGAAAGAATGTTCAACATCCCTAATCATCAGTGAAATGCAGATCAAAACCTCAGTACCTGAGAGGTTGAGACAGAAAGATTGCAAGTTTGAGGACAGCCTTAGCAAGGAGTGAGACTCTAATCAACCTAGTAAGATCCTGTTTAAAAATAAAAATAAAACAGGGCTGGGAGTATAGCTCAGAGGTAGACTGCCCAGTACCATTTAAAAAAAATGGCTGCTGTCCAAAATATAAAAGACAAATGTTGGTGAGAATATGGAGAAGTTGGAACCCATATTCCCTGATGGTAGGCATGTAAAATGATGCAGCAACTATGGAAAATAGCATGGAAGTTCCTCAAAAAATTCAAAACAGGATTACATATGATCCAGCAATCTCAATTTTGGGTATTTATCCAAAAGCATTGCAATCAGTATCTCAAACAGATATTATCACCTAGATATTTATCACAGCATTATTCACAATAGCCAAGATGCTGGAATAAACAAGGCTTTTAAAATCCCTAGATTGGCTTTGAAATTCTCTTGATAAACCAGCTGAAAAATTAGCACACTGATGCAGGATTCAGATTGTTTGTGCCCACTAGAGTTTACTGGAAGTTTTCTAGGTTGGAAACATAAAGGGTAGGAAAAACCAGCCTTTGTACCAGGAGCTGTGGGCCCCAGATATGCAGAAAGCATACACATCTGGAAACTCACCTTACTTTCAACTGGAGAGGCTCTCCAAGACTGCAGGCCCAGGTTAGCCAGCATCAAGTAGGTGTGGAGAAGGGCAAGCCAGGTCCCAAGTCCCCAGCAGGTGCTGGGGAAGCCGAGGAGGCAAGCTCCCCAGAGCACATATCTCCTTGGCATGTTTGTCTTTGTTTCTATAGGTGTTTATTTGTGTTTTTCTCTGACTCTTTTGCATGTCATTGAGAGTTAAAGAAGACATATTGTTTGTCCTAAAGAGAAGCAGTAAAAATAATTTAACTTATTTCTTTCATGTCTGAGTGTATTAATTCTTGCTTACATAAGGAAATACAAAAAACAAACTGTAAACAAGGAATCATTTGGAATTAGATTATACATGAATAATGACACACATTCTCATCCAAGATGTGGGGGGAATCTAGTTTTACTGCCACTAAATCTAAAAAAATGTTTTTCTCAGAATGTAATAAAAACATGTTTTGGGCTCTAAAAGGATTAATTTACCTTTTGTGTCATGAGAAAATAAATGCAGTCAATAACTCAATTCTCTTCTTCTGTGAAGAAAGACAATTTCCAAGTTCGAATCCCAGGTCATTTAGCTACGATGTCTTAATACTTAGGTTGTGTCTCCCCTATGCTTTCTCTGTTACTTGATTTCTCTTTGGATGACCCGACGCCTTTCTCCACTTCCTTCTTCAAATCTAGACCCTGTTCCCCTCCATGTGCCCCCCTCCTTTTCTATGATCCCCTCTCCTCTCACTAGTGCCCTGAGACTGAGAAGCACAGAGAATCTAGGATGGGCAAAGAGGCACATTCATTCCCAGCACCTGCACCCAGAGTGGCTTCACACTTGTTGCTAGACCTTGCCATCCTGCCTCACCCTTCTCCCTTGCAAGAGAGATGAACATCAGAGCCTGCCTGGGGGTGGGGTTATTCTAAAAAGGAACGCATGAGAAGCGGGATGCAGACGCTTTTTACTAAGGTCATTACTACTTGCTTCCTCTTCTTTATGTTTGGATGGAGCCATCCTCTTTAGAAACAACTCTTTGTTCTCATTTCTCTCTTTCTCACAAGTATAATCCACCCTCCAGTTGTCCCAGGAACCATTGCAAAGACTGTTCTCATTACTATCTTTTTTAGTTTTACCTTTATTGAATCTTAGACCAAAAAGGTGGAAGGATCCTTTAAGATCTAACTATTTGTGCATTCAAGCAATAGTTACTAAACATCTAGTATATGTCAAGCACTGTACTATGCCTTGGAACAGACACGTGAATAAAACACAAGGACCTTTAGCTGGGTATGGTAGTGTTTACCTGTCATCACAGTACTTGGGAGGCTAAGGCAGGAGGATCACAGGTTGGAGGTCAGCCTTAGCAGCTTAGCTGGACTCTGTTTCAAAATTGAAAGGCCTGGGTAGAATGTCCCTGCGTTCAATCTAGTACAACACACAACACACACACACACACACACACACACACACACACACACACACTTGCCTTTGCCTTTATGGTGCTTAATCTTGTGGGCAGGGGTAGAACAATGAAACAAATAAGGACCAACCTGATTCAGTTTGACCCAGAATTACCCAGGTTTTTTTTTTTTTTTTTTTTTTTTTTGGTGGTACTGGGGTTCCTGAAAGCCCTTCTACCTCCGGGCTACACTCCCAGACCTATTTTTTTTTTTTTTTTGAAACAGGGTCTCTTATGCCAGCGCGGCTGGCTTCGAACCTGCGTGATCCTCCTGTCTCCGCCTCCCAAGCGCGGGGATAACAAGCGTGCGTCACCACACCCAGTGCAGAATTACCCAGTTTTAGCACTGAAGTTCTGCATCCTGGGAATCCCCTCCATCCTGACAAACCAGAATGGCTGGTCATCTAAGTCAAAGGTGTAATGAAAGGGAAAGATACCATGAATACTTCCAACCAAGGACCTGACCCAGAATTAGGTAGCAGAGTTGACTCATTAAAAGAAGCATCATTAGTGGAAACCAGACAGAATATCAGGATAGAGTGGGGAGGGGAAGGACAGGGCGAGTGTATGAACAGAAACATTGCATGTCTGAGGGCTGGAGGCACTGAAAGAAGCAGAGAAAACAGTGAGCTGAGATTGCAGAGGACAGTGAATAGCTTGCAGACTCCATGGAGGAATCCGTGCTTTACCAGAGAGATATGGGGAAAATAGAAGGACTGAAGCAAGGGCATTGCTCCAAAACACACTTACAAAGGAGCTCTGTAGCTGTGCTCTGCTGAGAACAGATTAAAGCAGGGTGCAGAGGCCGAGTAAGAAAGTTTCCTAAGACACTTAGTGGCTTCCACTTGGGTGTGTGGCAGGTGGCACAAAAATCCTAAATCAAGAATGCTTTTGGAGTAGAAGGGACAGGATTGGTTAGACTGATTGAACTAGAGAAAACAGGCAAGGGAAGAAGGGTTGGTTCTTGGGTGGAACACTTAGACAGATGATGGGACCAGTGTCTGAGAAGGACAAACCCACCTCAGCAAGTCAAGTCCTCAAGTAGATCTGTGATTTTGGCTCTGGTCCATGCTTGGATGACTAAGACATGGTACCTACTCCCAGACATTCACAGGCTAGCTATAGAGGAACACAGACACAATTGCAATATAATGTGAGAAGGATATGAAACAAATGCACACAAAATACAGGGGCAGGTAACAGGGAAAGGAGACCAGCAATGCCCAAAAGTTGGGGAAGCTGGACATGGTGGCATATGCCTATAATCTCATTACATGGGAGGCTGAGACAGGAAGATTGCAAGTTCAAGAACAGCCTCAGTAACTTAGTGAGGCTCTCAGCAACCTTGTGAGGCATTATTTCAAAGCAAAAAATAAAAAGGGTTGGGGGTATAGCTAAGAGATAGAATACCCCTGGGTTCCATCCCCAGTACCACACATCCATACAACAACAACAACAACAACAACAGGATTGGGGAAGATTTTCTAGAGCAAGAAACACTTTTATTTGGTCTTAAAAGACACACAAAAACTTCCTAGGTAGAGAGAGAAGATATTCCAGGCAAAGGACAAGGTGTATCCAAACGGTACAGAGGCAGGAATTCCAATTGGCTTTATTCAATCATTTATTTAGATCAGTATGAACTCATGGATATATATTTTGTTCTGCGGGTTGTCATCAGTACTATTATTTATCACGTTACTTCAATTGCCTATTGAGTGCTTCTTTGCACTGGCTCCTGTGTTCTTCTGACACACCTTTCTCTTTGGTTGAGCATTTCCTGGCTTTTTGGCATCTAGGTAACTGTCCCCAATTTTAAATCAATTTTATTTCTACCTGTGCCCATATGTTGGTGTGTTAAACCTATGCCTTCCTCCAGTAGCTTCAGTCTTTGGTCAAACTTCCAGGTCTTTGATCCATCTCGAGTTGACTCCTGTCCAGGGTGAGAGAGGTAAGGATTTAATTACATTTTTCTATAACTGGATAACCAGTTTCCCCAATACCATTTGTTGAAAAGGCTGTCTTTTCTCTAACATATGTGTCTGGCACCTTTGCAGAAAATCAATTGACTTTAAGTGTATGAATTTGTTTCTGTATCTTCCAGTCTATTCCATTGATCTATGTGTCTGACTTTGTGCCAATACCATGCTGCTTTTATTATTATTCCTCTGTAGTATAATTCCAAGACAGGAATTGTGATACCTTCTGCATGTTTCTTATTGATGAGAATTTCTTTGGCTATTCTGGGTCTTTTGTTTCTCCATATAAAAGTTCTGAATGTGAGCTGTTTTTACCATTAACATTAGCTATTAAAAGTCACTCACTAGCTGGATGTGGTGGTGCACATCTGTAATCCCAGTGGTAGGAAGACGGAAACAGAAGAAACAAAGATTGGAGGCCAGCCTCAGCAACTTAGTGAGGCCCTCAGCAACTTAGCAAGACTCTGTTTCAAAATTAAAAAAAAAAAAAAAGAGGGCTAGGGCTATAGCTTGCAGATAGAATGCCCTTGGGTTTAACTTCTAGTATGAGAGAAAGAGAAGAAGAAGAAGAAGAAGAAGAAGAAGAAGAAGAAGAAGAAGAAGAAGGAGGAGGAGGAGGAGGAGGAGGAGGAGGAGGAGGAGGAGGAGGAGGAGGAGGAGGAGAACGAGGAGGAGGACGAGGAGGAGGAGGACGAGGAGGAAGAGGACGAGGATGATAGTGAGGACGACGGGGAGGAGGAGGAGGAGGGATAAAGAAGGAAGGAGAGAAGGAGGGAGGAAAAGAAAGAAGGAAGGGAGAAAGGAAGGGAGGGAGGGAGGGAGGGGAAACAAGCAACATAACTCACTGGGGAGTATCTAGATGCTCAGAACAAAAATAGTGGCTCCAATTTGGGGGAGGAAAATAGCCAGCCTCTACCAGGAGACACTATTGGATCCAGCCGGGCAGCAGATGATGAACAACACCTGTGGTCTGATCAGCCAACTCCGGCCCCCAGGTCTGGGAGCTCCAGGCGTGTGCATAGGAGTGATCACCAGAATTTCCTGCAGCATCCTGCTCCTCTGTGGGTCAAGGATCTCAGAGAGGGACATAAGAGAGAGGTCACTGCCCAGAGAAAGATCTCCCACCCCTTCCCTCTGAAGCTTTGATGGAGCTGCCAGATCGCTGCCTCCCATCTGCAATCCCAAGTTTCATGTTTTAAAAAAGTCTTGCCAAAAAAGCGACTAGTGTAGACTCTCAGGAAAACAAACACTTGGAGAAGTATTTTTGTCAAGGCAGGAGCACCGCAGTGGCTGGCTGCTCTTACAGATAGGATATCTGTTCACCTTTCATAAATGTCAGACTTGAAATAAAAAAAGACAGGATAATGAGGTCTTATTCCACAGAAGGAAGCATGCACCTACTAATTAACCCACAGACCACTAACAAACGTGCTGTTTAGATGCTTGTGCCACAATCGTCAGATGCGCAAATAGCTTAGGCTCAAACGATCTGACTTTCTTTTCCTCCTCTGCTATTTTTAAAATATTTTAAATGGCCCCAATGATTCAACACTCATTCATTCATTTAGTACACATCTGTATAATACCACTGTGTGCAAAGCATCTGATCCTGGTGGTAGGAAGTCTTTGGGGCTACACTTTATGTAGAGTAAAAGCTCTGGCACCCAATAAGTTGGAATTTGAACTTTGCCCTCATTGTCCAAAAAACACATTAAAACACTTTTTTCAGTTTCAGGAGGCTAGGAGCCTCCCAGACTCCTGAACTTATGTAAAATGGCGATAGGTTGTTATCTAGGGTAAATGAGATGATGCAATTAAGAGTCTTACAGGTGAAAAATGGTCCTTGTTATAAAGAAGGAACAAGTCAACGAGAAAGAACTGAGGAGGAAGAGGGAGAAGGGAAGGGAAAGAGGGCTGAAGAAGAGGACATACAGAGGTGAGAAAAGAGGAGAAAAAGTGAGAATGGAGACAAGAGGAGGAAAAGAGGAGCGTTCCAAGTAGGCGCAGGAGCACATGCCTGAATTCCCAGGTACTTGGGATGCTGAGGCAAGAGGATTGCAAGTTCCAGGTCTCAGAATTTCCAAGAATAAATAATGGGTGGGGTGGGGTGGGGTGGGGTGGGTGAGGGACGTACCTCAGTGTTAGAGCACTTGCCTACCATGTGCAAGGCCCTGGGTCCAATCCCCAGCACTGAAAAGGGGGTAGAATAAAAAGAAAGGAAAAGAAAAAGATGAGTGCTCTGTCTCACTGATACTGATCTGGTAAGAAGGACTGATGTAGGTACAAATAACTAGGGTATTGGTATGGGCTGAAGCATTTCCCCAAAAATCATATGGTGAACTCCCAGCTCCCTGTGACTCAGCCTGTGACTATATTTGGATACAGGGATTTTAGAAGTGATCACATAAAAGGAATTCCTGTCAGTGAGCTTTGATCCAGCACCACCGGTTTCCTTAGAAGAAGAGGGAATCAGGACAGGTGTGCACAGAGGGAAGACCATGGGAAGATTCAGGGAGAAGACAGCCATGCAGGAGCCAAGCAAGCCTGAGGCTTCCCAGCATCAGCAGCCCTGCCAGCCAGCCCCCAGACGCTGAAGAAGTAACCTCCGCTGTGGAATCCACCAGTCTACAGCACTTTCAGTGGCAGCCCTGGCAAATAAATTCAGGTGCACTTGGCGATACAGGTAAGAGTCAGAAAAGCATTACAGATGCTTTAGAAGGCAATTGAATCTTACAATGGAGCAGGCAGCAGAGACTGGGAATGGGGAGCGTCATGGGCATCCTTCAGCAGAAGCCCGGCCATCAGATGTGCGCGTGGCAGGGAGGGGTCATGGCCGCCTTGGCAGGTGGGATTCGGTGGGAGAGGAGTAGCAATGGTGTGGTGTGCTCGGTCCAGACAGGCCTTCAATACTTTGTTCTGAAGGTGTTTGCGAGTTCTGAAAAAGGAGAGGATTTTGGAGGCAGAAATCCAAAGTGAGATAAACACTTCTAAATCCTGTCACACAGGATATGATATATAAAGAATAGAATAGTATGATAGTATTCTTTAAAAGGCATTCCATATCTTTACTTTGGAAACCATGGACAGTACTCTTTTTTTTTTTTTTTTTTTTTAAGTAGGTATCAGAGAGTGAAGCCAGGGGCATTCTTCATTCCCAGCCCTATTTATTTATTTACTCTTTTTTTTTAAGTAGGTATCAGAGAGTGAACCCAGGAGCAGTCTATACTCCCAGCCTTTATATTTATTTATTTATTTGTTTGTTTGTTTGTTTGTTTGTTTGTTTTTGCAGTCTAGGGATGGAACCCAGGTTCATTCTACCTCTGAGATACACCCCAAACCCTATTTTGTATTCTTTATTTTGAAACTGGGTCTCACTGAGTTGCAGAGGATCTCACTAAGTAGCTGAGGCTGTCCTCGAAACCGCGATCCTCCTGTCTCAACCTCCCAAATGCTGGGATTACAAGCATGCGCCACCACATCTGGCTCTATTTTTTATTTTGAAACAGAGTTTTTTCTAAGCTGCCGAGTATCTTACTAAGTTGTTGAGAATGGCCTGGAACCTGTGGTCCTCCTGTCTCAGCCTTCCAAGTACTGGGATTAGAGGCATGTTCTACCACACCTGGCTCGATGGTCCATATTTTTAATGCATTTATTTCTTTCCAAAACACATTTTATGAATTACTATATTTAATTCTAACAACCCTGTAAAGTGCCCTTATAAAAGACACACTAGGAGAAGAGGTGTCATGTGACAATCTCAGCAAAAACTGGTTCATCAGCCACAAACTGAGGAAGTCCTACAGCCACCAGAAGCTGAAAGAGGAAAAAACGGATTCTCCCCTGGAAGACCTGGAGGGAGCCCTGCCTGCCAATGCCTTCATTCTGGACTGTGGGCCTTCAAGACAGTGGGATAACCCATATTTGCTGTTTGAAGTCACTAACTTTGTAGTAATTTGTTAAGGCAACTCTGGCAGACTTAAAAATTATAAGGCAGATCTTTAAGGAGGGCGGAGAAGGGTCCTAATTCTTTTGTGGCCAATGAGAAATGTGAAGCTGTGCATCCCCACGTGCTATCCCCTGACCACTTGGACCCAGGCATCTTCTCAGAAGATCGCCATGGCCTACATGCAGTCAACGAACTCATGAGCAATTTGGAGGATGGATGGATAAGCCAGCAAACTGCCGGAAGAAGAAATCATCTTAGAGAAGTGAGACTTAAGAGGTCGAGGCTGGCAGGATTTGCTAGGAGCAGTGGCATGTAAGGAAAGCCAAAGTCTTAGTGTCTGAGGTTTCCAGGACTGAGCAGATGGTAGAAAATGTGACCAGAAAGGACCCTGAATTCTAGGGTGAGGTCTGTAAGAAAAGTTTGTTCCCATCAAGCGTGGTGGCGCATGCTTGTGATCCCCACGCTTGGGAGGCTGAGACAGGAGGATCGCACAGGTTCGAAGCCAGCCTCAGCTACTTAGTGAGGCTCTCAGCAACTTAGTGAGACCCTGTTTCCAAATAAAATATAAAATAGATCTCGGGATATAGCCCCGAGGTAGAAAGCCCCTGTGTTCTAACCCCAGTACCACCGAAGGAAAGAAAGAAAGAAAAAAGAAAGAAAGAAAAGAGAAAGAAAGAAAGAAAGAAAATAAAGAAAAGGTAAAAAAAGAAAAGTTTGTTCCCAGCCTATAAAAAAGCCTGTTTAGCAAAGCTGGTCCTTTGTATTAGCAATTAACAGGTCTCTTTCATACTACATCTACATTAATTGAATTGTCAGTCACTAGCCTTGCAGAGACAACCAGAAAAAGTGTTGGCTGAGCAGAGCGAAGTTTATCCGACCAAGTGCACTAACAGAGAATGCCGCCCTGATAGAATCTCAACACAGGGACAAGCAAGGTGAGTATTTATAGGGTTTTAGGGCCAGGTCTGAGTGACTTCAAGGTGATTATTATAAGGCAAAAAAAAAAAAATGGTTGAAACAAGGCAGAGTTTATAACAAAACAGCTTGGGACTGATGTATAGTGAGCCTCACCTGGATAATCCAGAATGATCTAATCCAAGATGCTTCGCTGATTCACGTTTCCAAACCCTTTTATTCCACGGTCACAGACACAACAAGTTTTAAAGTCAAGCAGTGAGCCATGAAAGGTATTTGTGGTGTTTCCCAGGAGCAGGTGTCCTATCTTTACTTCTTCCTGGTATCCTCTGTCACAGGCAGATGGAAGCATGCGAGGTAAGTTCTTCCGACATGTATGTACTGAGTGGGGAGCTACAGCGTTGCAAGCTATGTTCTAGGCATGTGTGCATGTATACACGTGCACTGTGTACATATGTATATGGGTGGAGGTTGCATTGTGTATATGTGTGTCTGCGTGTGTGCATGTGTGTTTGTGTCCCTGCCTTCGTAAAGGGTAAATTCTAATGAGTGTAGGGATGACAAGGTAGAATACAGTGGTGCCTCTGTATTCGTGGGGAAGGGGTTCCAGGACTCCCCCCACATATACACCATGAATAACAAAATCCATGGATATTCAAGTCCCTTATGAAACACAGCATAGTGTTTACATATAACTCATGTATATCTTCCTGTGTATTTAAATTATCTCTAGGTTACCTATAATACTTAACATAATGCAAGTGCTATATTAATAACTGTTACATTGTATTGATTAAAAATAATAACAAGAAAAAGTCTATGCATGTTCAGTACAGATGCATTATTATTATAATAATAATTATTATTATTTGGTACTTGAGATTGAACCCAGAGGCATTCTACCTTTAAGCTGTACCTCCAGGCCTATTTTATTTTATTCATCATTTTAAATTGTTTTGTGTGGTACTGAGGATTGAACCTAGGGGCATTCTACCTCTGACTACATCCCCAGCTTTGTTTGTTTGTTTGTTTGTTTGTTTGTTTTGAAACAAGGCCTCACTAGTTTGCTGAGAGTCTTGCTAAATTTCTGAGGCTGGTCTCAAATCTGCGATCCTCGCGTCTTGGCTTCTCAAATACTGAAATTACAGGCATCCACCACCATGGCCAGCTCTATTTTATTTTTTAATTTTGAAGTAGGGTCTTGCTAAGTTGCTGAGGGTCTCACTAAATTAGCCTTGAACCTTCAATCCTCCTGGCTGAGACATTATTTTTGAAAATATTCTCAATCCATGATTGGTCGAGTCCTTGGATAAGGGACCTACAGACACAGATGACTGAGTATATTCAATGAATGAATGAATTTGTGACTGAATTTTGGAAAGTTCTAGGTTCTAAGGGGAAAAAATCATCAAAAGAAGACAGGGATTGTAATGGCAAAGGAGGAGGCAAAATGATATTAATAAGTGTCGTGGGTTGAACTGCCTGTGGCCATATACATTTAGGGAGTGCTTCAGTGGACAAAAGTAAACAGACCCCATCACTCTGGAGCATCTAGGAGCCTTACGTGGCCAGGATTTATTAAGGGACTCCAAGAAGAGATTTTTCCAAACATCTTTGGCCCTGTAGCCTTCTTTACACAGAACCTCTAGGACCTCTGTACCCTTGAAAATACTTTTAAGGAAGACACCTGGAAGCAAAGGATGCCCGTCAGATGCGTAATGCAAGATGGGCCGGAAGCAACTGAAGGCCAGTCAGGGAGGTGTCCTTGTGGGGTTCTGGAATGTGGGCTTGGAGGAGGGTGGGCCATCCCATGCGCTTCTGCCAGAATCTGGGACTGTCCCAACTAGGAGATGAGGAAACTCATCTCCATCCAACTAGGAGGTGAGGAAGCTCATCTCCACCCCAGCGAGGAGGTAAGGAAACTTATCATGACTTTCCTACTCTTTGTGTTTCTGTCACAGGACTGAGCTGAATGATTTGTTGAATGAATGAAATGAGTGGGAAAAGAAAACTGGGAAGATGGACCCATGAGTCTCTGGACCACAGTAATGTTGGCCATTTTTTAAGTCTCCAGTTACAAGGCTTCAGGTCCCTCTCCTCTCCACCTCTCCCACTCACTTAGCAGGACCGCTAGTCTAGTTTATTACTGTTTCTATGCCCCTAAGGGGGCATTTCCATGTGCCCGGGAGCCTGTGCTCAAGCACCTGGCCAGGGGGATGCCAGCTTTGCAGCATCTGTCCAGACAGCACCCCATGACTTTTGCCACTACCTGCCACCCATGGTGGCTAGCCTGCTGAACTTGGTCACCTGAAACACTGCATGAGATGCAGAAGAAGCCACAATCTGAGTATCTGCTCCCTACACACCACTCTCTTGGCCTCATGCAGGTGCAACATATTTGCTCCAGGGACCAAGAAGCCTCTTGGCTTCAGGAAAGGACACCCTTACCTTTCAAGCCCTCAGCCCACTGAGGGGCAGGACTGACAGAGGTATCCCCCTTATGATGGCTATACATCAGCCTCTTTGCTCCGACCCTCAGGCTTGGGGTGAAGGCCACCTTCCCCTTCTCCTTCCCTGCTCTCTCCAGGGTTTCTGTGCTGGTTTGCTGCCTGGCCTTGCTGGGGACCACACAAAACCACCATGAGAGGAGAGGGCAGTTCAGAGTAACTTTTATCTCAGTAGCTTTTCTGACCTTACATAATGGGTGAGGTGCAAATAGAGGAAAACTGCCCAGTTTTACTGTGTTGTATCCAGGCCCCATCGGGGTGGAACACACAATCAAGCGCGTGGAGGTCTCCAGGCCTGTCAAAGCACCTTGAACCTCTGTTTCCAGCACACCCTCCACATTCGCTGTTCTCAAACCAGATAATTAAGCTGTTCCTCTACGGACCTCTGGGACTGAGTGCGGCCCGCTGGCTTGGTGACTGTCACTCAGTTCTGACAGATCCCAGGCTCCCCTCCACCACCACCACCCCCGCCCCACTGGAGAGTCTCCGGGCTCCCTCCAGGCACTTCTCAGTTCCACAGGCTCCTGAATCACCCTCCTTGAAAACATTTTGTTCTGAGAATTTTTTTTTAAGCTTGCCATAAAAACATGGAATTATTTTTTTTAATTTGAAATTCATTTTCAGTCTTCTTTTATAGATCTGTCATTTATACAATGGCTGGAAAACTTTCTAAAATCAGATATAATTTATGAACCCCTTCTTTTCGGCATAATGTCATTTTGTACATTAAAATGATAATGACTGCGGGGATCAGATGCTTCTTTCCTGGGGGCGGGGGAGTAAGGGGGAGATGGTGGGTGGGGGGCTGTTCTGGTTCTTTTGAAACAAGTCCCATGTGCTGTGCACAGCCCCCATCAGGGGCTCTCAAGAAAAGGAGAAAATAGGGGAAAAATATTTTTCACATCTCTGAAAGAAGAATAAGAGTGAAAAGCATCTTATGCCCCTACAAAGGGAATAAGGTCTTGCCAAGTGGTCAGTGATGCTTTTTGCAAATAAAATTTTCAAAGTATGCTTGATTTTCAAAGAAAGTACCCTTCAAGGTTGGTGATGGCATGCAGAGTGGTGATTCTCAGCCACCGCTGCACATCAGAATGGTACTAGAGAGCTCTGCAAAAACATTGACTATGATGTGGACCTGATGTGTGTGGCCTGGGCTGAAAACATTAGCATAGTGGCCCTCCAAAGATGGGCTTTACCATCCACCGGTGTAGTTGGCACATTGCATAGGTTAATAATAAAAACTAATGCTCACTGACCCTTATCATGGACAGAGGGCTGCTCCAAGATATTGTCATGCAGTAACTCTTCTTAATAACCTATGAGATAAGTACCATTGTTGCTTCCCAGATGAATAGGTTGAATATCTGAGAGCTTTGAACCCAGGCATTCTGGGGCCATGTGCTCTTCCTGTTACCTTCCTAAAGGACTAAAATGTCTGCTTCTAAGTAGTCTAAATATGGGTCAGCTTGCTTATCAGTTTGCTTAAAATGAGTTAAGTCAAAGATTTTTTTTTTTTTTTTTTGCAGTACTAAGGATTGAACCCAGGAGCATTCTCTTTCCAAGCTATACCCCTAGCCCTATTTTTATTCTTTAGTTTGAAACAGGGTCTCACTAAGTTGCTGAGGCTGGCCTTGAACTTGTAATCCTCCTGCCTCAGCCTCCAGAGTAGCTTGAATTACAGGTATATATGTGCCACTGTGCCCTGCTGATACGTCCCTGTTTTTAAAATGATGGCAACGAGTTCAAGGGCAATGAAGTAAAATAGTGTGCTCACTGAACTAGAGTCAGGCATCATCGGTTTTCCCACCTAGGTTTCCTGAGTCCTGGTGCAAGATTTCTTCCTGATTTCATGGTATTAAAAGTGGGAGAGGGATTTGCCTTGAAAACATCCTAAGGGAAATCCATTTACCTCATGAAAAGAACTCAAGTCTCAGGTTTAAAATTATTGCTCAAATCTCAAACCCATGTATCTACCTATATATTCCAGGAAACAGAGCACAGTGATATTTGGTATCACCAAATTTCAGTGGAGAACCTATCTATTCTTTATCAAACTCTAATTTTTGTGCTCTGAGGGATAGAAAAGAAAAATAAGTATGGTCTTGTTTTCACTGGAAGAGAGAGAGAGAGAGAGAGAGAGAGAGAGAGAGAGAGAGAGAGAGAGAGAGAGAGAGAGAGAGAGAGATCTTCTTTTGAGGAATATTCCTGAGAGAGAGAGAGAGATCTTCTTTTGAGGAATATTCCTGAGCTCAGATTGTGGTGTCTCCTTCCTAGATTCCTAGATTCTCCTCCATGGAAGGAGGAGGAGTTGTGTAAGGCAGTCTCAAAGGGACATGTATTAGAGGGTACAGACACATGTTAAAAAGCCATCAGACCTTGCCCAGGCTTTCCTTCTCTTTCACTCCCTGTAGTAGACCTGGGGGACCATCTTGCCCCTCTCTCTCTCCAGAAGTATGCTCAAGTGCCCTGGCCACTGGGTGGTCTTCCATTCCAAGCCACATACTGAGGAGACAGCCAGATGTGCTGGTTTGCCCTTGAGTCCAAAGCAATGATTGTTAGAAGGAGAGCTTTCTTGGCCCTCAAGAGTCTGAAGATAATGTACTTCAGCCCAAAATTTCCAGAACCTCTTTGTTAAAGAGCATCCTTCTAGCCACCTGCTGTACCCCCACCCTCACTGAGTCATCATAGTGACTAATGTTACACAGTGAGAAGTAGCATTATCTTAAATGTACTCCATGATGACAGCCTCTGAGCAAACACTGAATAGAAATAAGAAATAATGCCTCGAGTTTGACGCTGGGAGAAGTCCTGTGGCTCTTACTCAGATCAATGGATACTAATTGTCAAGCAACCTCAGACATTTGGTCTTAGATATTTTACAAGCAAAAAGGGGTGTAAAGTCATTCCTTTTCCTGAGAAAGAGAAATTACAAGGAGGAGGAAAAGGAGGAGGAGGAAGAGGGGGAGGCTGAGAAGAAGTATGGTAACAATGAAGACAAAGACAAAAGAGGAAGAAAGAAAGAAGTGGTTCTTGGCCATCTACCACCTCTTCAGAAATAACGTTTTTATGAGTTAAATGCAAATGAATAAAATAACATGTGGATTAAATTCCCACTAGAAACACTCATGGGCTTAAAATTTTAAAGGGAGAACAGGCCCAAGGCCAAATGCATTGTGGTTTGGGCCAAGCCCAGGGGGAGGTGATCTGGGCTCTGTGTATCACACACCTGGGTTCCCATACGTGCGTGTGCGCAGGGAGCTGTGGTGCCCTGAGGTGGTCCCAATACCTTGCTGTCCTATAGCCAGAATTCATCTGTTCTCATGACCTGGCCAAAGTACAGGAAGGGGCAGATTTGCTCTGTGATGGACTATTGGCTCTCCATCATAGCTAAAAATCTGAAACCAATTTCTAGGTCTCTTCTCTGAGCTTACAAAATACAGATTCTGTGCAAGGGAGGCATCAAACCCAGGCTTAGCAATAGATTTCCTATC
Source organism: Muscardinus avellanarius (assembly GCF_963383645.1). Taxonomy (NCBI): domain Eukaryota; kingdom Metazoa; phylum Chordata; class Mammalia; order Rodentia; family Gliridae; genus Muscardinus; species Muscardinus avellanarius. The sequence continues at coordinate 34,481,933 of NC_137796.1, forward strand.
TGGATGTACTGCGAGACCAAGCATCTGGCCTCGGGATCCATATCTTCCAGATGTTTAACAGCCTTCTCTCATATATATGGGTGCAGGGATGACTTTTGACATTAATGGCTGTCCTTTATTGAGAACTCCATCTGCCAGGCACTGTTTAAAGTCTTGATCCTCCTCAGTCACCTGATCACAGTGGTTACCCCATGAGCACCCGCGGGCTGCAGAGTTCAGGGACTTGTCCAAGGCCTCACATCTCACGTCTGATGGGAAGCGGGGGCAGAGGAGGCAGGAGCTGAGTTGTTACACCATAATGCCATGGGCTTATTATCCTCAACTTATTATCTCACAAAGTGAGAGTGTTATTTCAAATATAACTTTGAAATGTATGCATTAGTTGTAAAAAAAAAAACTCCAAATGGCTCATTGACAGAGAGCAGTCAAAGGCCACTGCCGTGTGTCACCTCTTAGGGAAGACTTCCAGACCAAATCTTGTCTGGTTGGTGTATGCAAGCAGCACAATATCATTTTATTAAATTAATCTGTGAACATCATCACTACATACATTAATAAGTTGAAGAAAAATAGAATAATGTACTTTAAGATAAATGTTATTTTTTTGGATCCCCTCCCCAAGGAGTATAAATAATGAAAATTAATCAATTCTGCGAGAATAATTGCTCTTTCCTCTCATCTGTGTTACTTCTGCTCCTTATACTTATCAATAACATTGGCTCTTGTTACCCTGTTGTAATCACCTCTTAGCTGTCATATCTTCCACCTGACTCTTATGGCAGAGACCAAAGTGCCACTAGTTCCTTCCAAGCCTTCAAGGCCCCTTGCAAATGGATGACAAAGTGTGGCATGCACACCATTGTCACACCTTCCCACACCTGTGAAAGGCATTGCTAATCCATCGCTGCACGGAGCCTCCTGCTGGTCTCAGAATTCTTCAAGATAGCTCTGTGGTTGCCATGACTAACAGATGATAGAAGAAAGAAAATCTATTCCATATCCCCATCTTCATGCCTAAATAGGAACCCATCTTCAGACAGGAAGGGCACTGGAAATATAAAAACAAGAAGGCAATATGAGAAAACAGTGGAGGCCCCCAGATGTGTATCCATCCTCTGGCAAAGATTTATGGAAGAGCTCATCAAGGAGACATGAGCAGTTAACCCAAGTTGAGCCACCCTCCCTTGAGAATTTTCCATTTGGAGATCAAGGAAGAAATTCACATCTGCAGTGATAAAGCCTAGAGATGTGAGATTAGCAGGTGTCAGAGACTATGGGACAACTGCTCTGACAAAATAAAGCAGCAGAAGTGGCTGGGAGGCTGCCCTGCTGCTCCATGCGATCTCTGATGGTCAGCCATCCATCTAATTGGCCTCTGACCTTTACGATGGTTTGGCTGCATAAACCAAATGAAACTGATTAGAGCCTTACCCAATTTTTAGTGCCATTTAAAATTATAGAAAATTGAGAACATAATTTTATTTGACTTTTTTGGCATTCACATTACTTTAAAACTTTACCTGTCTGACTAACAAAAGATGCTGACAGCAAAGGTCTTGGCAGCCTCAACATCACTGGGTCTGATCAAGGGGACTATCAGACAGCATGACTGGAAGGCTTTGGAATTCCTGTGTCATTTGTACCCTTAAGTCATTAGGGCTTGATTTAGTCTTGGCCATGAGGGGTTGGTTTTGTCTCTCTTTAGACTTAAACATTGGTTTTGTCTCACTCCCTTATTTATTTATTTTATTTATTTGTTTATTTATTTATTACTGGGGGTTCAACCCAGGGGCATTGTCAGAGCTACACTCCCAATTTTTGTTTTCTTTTAGTTTTGTTTTTTGATGGTACTGGGAACGGAACCCAGGAGCATTCTACCTCTGAGCTATACTCCTAGCCCTATTTTTTTCATTTTTTATTTTGAAACAGGGTCTCACTGAATTGCAAAGGGCCTAAGTAGCTGAGACTGTCTGCAAACCGCGATCCTCCTGTCTCAGCCTCCCAAATGCTGAGATTACAAGCATATACTACCACGCCCAGCGCCCTTTTTATTTTTAATTTTGAAACTGGGTCTTGCTAATTTATTGCTGACCTTGAACCTATGATCCTCTTGTCTCAGCCTCCCAAGAACTGGGATTACAGGCATGTGCCACCAAGCCTGGCTGTCTCTGGGTTCTTATTTCAGAGATTTATCCTCCTTGGATCTACAATAAAACCTCACTTTCAGTGGGAAGCAGCTTGTGGAGTTCTAGGTCTGCCTTCACCATGGTGTGTGCAAGCCTTTAGAGATGTCCTTTTCATTCACTCTGTTTCTGTCAAATAAGGGAGTCAAGACAGTGACACCTAAAGACTACTACATCAGTGATGTTCTTTCATTTATTCTGCTCAGAGCTGGATAAGCATGGAGTCTCAGGTCGGCCTCCTCACTCTCAGTGGGCACTTGTCCAGGGTGAAGGAGCTTTTCTCTCTCTACTTGTGGGAGGCATTCAAAAGCCACAGAGTGCTTCCTGGTCAGCCTCCCCACATAGGCCTGTTGGTGTTTTGTCCCCTACATGTGAAACACATTCCTCTATTCTGAGTCCTATGGACCCCACACTCTTTCTTCCTCAGTCTTGATATTAGGTTGAAACTCCCTGCAGAGGAATCTGCTTGTAGCATCAGCCCCCCATCCACCTCTTAAGAATGCCAAGAAACTTTTCCTTTTATTCAACTTCCAGTCCTAAGATGAGTGAAACCAAACCCAGAATTAGACCTAAGTTCTTCTAGGGCTGGGCAGCCAAAATCCAGAGGCTGAGATGAGGCTAATGAGGGTCATTTCTAGATCTCTTGCCCCTTGGACTTTTGCCCCAGTGAAAAAAAGAAAGATCAAATCTCAAGCCAATGAAATAGCTGCAGTGTGTGTGTGTGTGTGTGTGTGTGTGTGTGTGTGTGTGTGTGTTTCTTTTAAATGAATCTCTCCCAAAGAAAAAGCTTGCCTGTGTGGGTGGACACTCTTTGAGAGCCATGAATCAGCCTCTGTCTGCTCTGATGGATGCCTAGCCTGAGACTTTCCAAGTGATTGGCATTTGGTACCCAATGGGTAATCGGGTGGAAATTCTTTTTCATTTGGTAGAGTTAGAGATGCTAGAGTTGTTCTTGTACTGTGATAGGCCAGAAGGTTCATCATTTTAAAGTGAGTGGGGAAAAGAGAAGGCTGAGAGAGTGGGAGACCGTCCTCCATTCTTGGCACAGTGTTCCTGCGGGACACTGAGTAGCACCTTCATAGCTTAGTAAACCCAGAGAAATTGACTTTATAGCTCAGGTCTCCTGGATCTTTCTGGGGCATTTTTGTCTTGAGCCACTACTTCCTTCATTGAAGACCCCCCCACACACACACTCAAGTGTCTCCCCTACAGCCCAATTGTCTGGACACCCAGATACTTTCTTTTCTTTTTTTTCTTACACCCAGGTACTTTCATCTTCATCTTCTGGTCTTTTCCATGACCTCACTAGAGTATAAGGTATCCTACTCTGAGCCACATATTAGCTCTACAAAAAGATTAATGTCTGGATTCTTCATTTTACTTCACTGAGAACTTCTGCAATATATAGGCTCCTCTACATTCAAATAGAACTTTATTCCAGAAAGTAGGATGAAGGACTGAACGCTGCAAGCTGAGGCTGTGTCCTTAACAACCACGCATGAGACAAAGTTACAGGAGGCTGACGACTGTGAGCCACAGGAGTTAAAGCAAAGCAGGGAGGCACACATAGGTAGGAAGAAAGGAAGCCAGGATTAGGTCAAAAGTACGAGAAAGCTAGGCCCATGGGTAGCACATCTGGGGAGCTGAAGAGAGAGCGCCAAATTCTTCTACTGAGACCCGCGAGCAACTTAGGTCCAGACCTGCTTCCCAATTGATTACCACGGGACATTGATTGACAGGTCCCTACCTCTCTTAGGAAGTCAGCCCCCAGAAACACTGTCCCTCTATCCTCAAGTTCCCACTTTGGTTGTTTGTTTACTTGAGGAATGAAGCCATTGTACATCTGAACTTCTAGCAGCTTGGTGGCAAGGGAAAAGTCCCCTGGTTTGGCAAATGATCAGAGAAAGCCACAGTGAATCAGCAGGGACAGTCTTTGGGGCTGACCCAAAGCGACTTTTCCCTGTGGTTGAAGGCAGGGAAAGAATGAGAGGAATGGATGGAGGCACGTCCTACCAGGGCACTAGGAGAAAAAGCTAGTCAACAAGAAACAACAGGCGAGAGTGACTGAAATCAGCCGCTTTGATGTACAACTCAGGTCTTTCAGAGTTCCTTATGCAACTTGAGATGGACTGTGTCATGTATTGGGCCCATTTGATGATTTTATTTTCATATAAATCTAAGGGCTAAGTTTATATTCAATCTTCTCTTGCACCAGAAAAAAAGTTTGCAGACACTTTTAGAATAGTTCGATACTTTTGCAAACAGATCAAACAAGGCTGAGGCCACTTTCTATTTCCAAGATGTTGAGTTCCCAGAAGTACATGACCTAGTTTAAATGTCTTATTTTTCCTTTTTGATACTGAGGATTGCTCCAGCATTCTACTTCTGAGCTACGCTCCCAGATCTTTTTCATTTTTATTTTGAAACATGGTTTCTCTAAGTTGCCGAGGCTACCCTGGAACTGAGATACTCCTGTCTCAGCCTCCCAAGTACTGGGATCATAGGTGTGCACCACTATGCCTAGCGAAAGTCTACCTTTTTTTCTTCCACTCAAACAGAACTGCAGGAGGTCTCTGTGATAACAGAACAATCTCCTTTCAATAACTAACTGGAGGTAGGGAAAGCAGCTCTGACCAGAGAATGTGGAAACCTCATTGAATACCAGGTACCAAGGTACCATCTGGCACTAGCTCTGTGGTCTTGAACAAGTTATCCACTTCTTAGGGCTTTGGTTTCTCCACCTGTAGAACAAACTTTGGACCTTGCCAACTGTTTCCCTACTGTGGCTTAAGGATGGGCATAATGAAGGAGTCAGAGCAGATAAGATCCCCTACCTCCTGAGTTAAATAGAACAGCTCTGGACTTCTTTGGTGCTTTACAAGGAACTTTTGCTTAGGCCTCCAATTAAAGGGCTTCATTGCTTAAACTCTTTTGAAAAATAAAATAGTATACACTGAACTTGGCTTCTAGAGTAAATTTCATGAAAAAAAAATCACTTTTGGAGAGGTAAAAATGTTTCTAAGATTCATGCCCAGACATTACACACACATTTACACACACTATCAGTACAGAACATCAGAGTGATTCTAGAGTCAAATTATTCTATCCTTTCACAAAGCCTGAGGCAAGGCCAATTTGGGTGTTTTTTTTTTTTTTTATATTCCACTTCATTAATTCCCATCCTCAAATATTTGATGTATATTTGCTTAGCATAGTGTTTTGGTCTGCTTTTCCATTGCTATATCCAAAATACCTGACATGAATAACATAGAGAAGAAAAGGTCTCTTTGGCTCACAGTTTCAGGACTACAGTCCACAGACAGCCAACGCTGGGGCAGAGACGCCACAGCAGCACGAAGGGTGAAGAAAAGCTGAGCTTAACTCAATGGTGGCCCGAAGCAGAGAGAGCCACAGGAAGCAGCCCGGGAAGATTATATTCTCCAAGGCCACACCCCCAATTATCACCTCTTCCAGCCAGTCCCATGGGCCTAAATGACCACCCCATTCATTCACTCAAATTATTAAACTTCAGTGGATTTATCCATTGTTGAGATTAGAGCCATGATTCAGTTATTTCACCTCTGAACATTTTTGCATTGCCAATACATGAGGCTTTAAGGGGATAGCCTATATCCAAATCATAACAAATACCAACTCTATAATGAACAAAACTATGTTTGATTAATATTAAATTAATCATTTTATATTTAAGACAAAGTACAGGCTCACTTGAGGGCCTTGTTCTAAAAGCAGATTCTTTGCCTGCCCTCTAAGATTCCATTTGAGAAGGTTTGGGGTGGGGACTTATACTCTGTTCACTTTTTTTTTGGTGGTACTGGGGATGGAACCTAGGGTCATTCTACCTCTAAGCTATACCCCAAGACCTATTTTATTATTTTATTTAGAAACAGGGTTTCACTAAGTTGCAGAGAGCCTCACTAAGTTGCTGAGGCTGGCTTTGCACATGCAATCCTCCTATCTAGCCTCCCAAGTACTGGGATTACAAGCATGTGCCCACAGCTGGCTGCTTTTTTTTTTTTTTTTTTTTTTTTTTTTTTTTTTTTTTTATCTTGCTGTGTTACTTGGGCTGGCTGGCTTCTAACTCTTGGACTCAAGTAATTCTCCTGTCTCAGTCTGCCAAGTAGCTGTTTCTACAAAGGCATAGCACTGTGCCCAGCTAAATCCTGTCATTAAAAGAAATATCTCAGACTCCAGGTCTCATTTAAAAAATATCACTTGTGCCAGATGTAGTGGTGCATGCTTGTAATCCCAACATTTGGAAGGCTGAGACGGGAGAATCGCGGTTCGCCAACAGCTTCAGCTACTTAGGCCCTTAGCAACTCAGTGAGACATTGTTTCAAAATAAAAAGAATAAAAAATAGGGCTGGGGGTGTAGCTCGGAGGTAGAGTACCCCTGGGTCCATCCCCAGTACCTCAAAAAATAAAAATATTTGTTAGGTTGAAGTTCCCAAAGGCAGACTGTGGAACAGAGACTGTATACAAGTGATTGATTAAGGAATTGCTCCCAGCAGAAACTGCTAGAAATATAGGGGAAGTAGAAGATAGAAGAGCAGGAACATAAGCGTGGGTATAAATCAGATGGAGTCTGAGCTCCAGCCAGCCCTGAAGGAGCTCCCTCAGGTCATGTTCCTATCAAAGATCCGAGCTTTTACAAGTAGTCTCATGGCCAGAGTAAGTATTTAATCAGAAGGAATCTGGGTGGATCCGGAAGGTGGGAAGAAGGGATCTGGGTAGATCAGACAGGAGAAGGATGTAACTTCCTATTTTACTATCTCTTTCTACTGTGTTCAGTGGTTAACCTTGTCTGGTCCATCCATCTCAGTTCTTCACAGTATTTTATATTTTCACATTTCTGATAATTGTCTAGACCTGTCTTGTTCTTGATATGAAACCCTAAACTCCGTGAGGGTCAAGATTATGTCTAATTATTAGTATGCTCCACTGCTACACCAAAGGTCTTTTCTGAGTAGGTAATAAAGGTTTGCAGGTTGACCATACTATTTACAGTTCAAGATTTTGATAGTTCCATGTAAGCAAAAATTTCTCTAGATTTCCACTCTATTGGATTCATTTGGCTAATCAAACAAGGAATCTCTCAGGTGATTAATCCTAATTTCTTAGGCAATTAATCAATCAAATATGTATTGAGCACCTAGTCTGTACCTATCTTGACATTGGAAAGGTTACAAAATGGTATAAAATACAGTTCAGGCACCCTGGTTTTTTAAACTTTGTGGGTAGGAAACAACATTTAACATATATGAATCAAAAGTGAGGATAGTGTTACAGTATAATAAAGTACTATATTATCAAATTATGCTAAAACTCAGATGGTGGGGAATATATCAAATAACTCATCATTAAGTATATACCATAAAAGCAAAGGAGCCAGAGTAGGTTTTAAGTTCATGTCAGGTTCAATCAGTTGCTAGTAGTTGCCTGGAGAATCTTCTCAAAGTCTTAGTCCTAGTCTCAGCTCAGTGCCTAGATTGATTATCATTGTTTGTCAGGGCAAGAAAAAGGTGACTCTTGGAATAAGTGCACCAAATTGTCCATTCCTATAGACAATTGATGCTCTGTAGTTTAAAATGGTTTAATAGCAGAGTACTTTAGAAACTCAGATTCCAAAGATAAATCCAATGCCAATTAAAAGAAAAAGAAAAAAAACCATACATTTTCCAGAAACAAGTTGGCTCTTCCTAGAATGCCAACATTCAGTTCACTAATGGAATCCAGTCTTAGGAATCAGGTGTCTGGTGCAAGTATGTCAAATCAGATCTCCTGCTGGAGAGCAAATATATCTTATCTAAATATATGTACAGAGAACTCGCAAAAAAGATGGAAGGGGAAGGGAAGTTTGTCTGAATTCAGAGTCAGTAGAGAATTCAGGCAGAGGAATTCTATCACTCACCAGTGGCACCTCAGTGCTGTTGGGACATCATTCGTGAAGGATTTTATAAGACACTGACATGTTATCACAAAGCTTACCTGTCTTTAGGTTAGGTAGACCCTAGGTCAGGAAAGAACAATGATACATAGGAAAAAAGATATTAAACTTGATGTACAGAAGAGTTGGGTTCTACTATCAGACCTAACACTCTCCAGTAAAACTTTTAGCATCAATTACATCTCAGCTTCCACATGTGAAAAACAGAAACAATATTTTTGGCTTCTAGAGAGCATCTATTTTGAGGGTAGTGCCCTTCCATTGACATTCTTTTCTTGGTAAGTGTGCTCCAGATATAGTTGGGCTCACCGTTCTCCTTCATATTTAGGTATAGAATTTGAGTGAGATTGAAGCCCACATCCAGGGCTTAAGCCACATATTAAAGACTTAAGTTCATCCTTCTGGTAATTCCTTAAAAGATGGGCACAAACCTAGGTGTTCTGGGAAATGTTTAACAACTGCCTCTGTGAATAATAAAAGCCCAGATTTGTAGCAATCATTCTTGCAGCCTAAACGCTTCCTCCATGGCTTAGTTTGAGCTACCAACATGATATTCCTGAACTTGGAGCTAAGAAGAGATCCACACAACCAACTTAAGTGGGCTGACCCCAGAACACCGCTGGCACACCCATGAAAATACCTCAGGCAGGGTCAGAGAGCACACAGACCCTTCTCCACTTAACTTGGCTCTATGAGGATGTGAAGCTTGGGAGTAGTGGAGCTATTTTCTAGAAAGAGGGGAGATTATAAATCTGGAATGGTCCCAAGGAAAGTTTAATGAATGAATCTGGGTCTTGAAACTTGCATTATTTCCCCCTCATATGATTTCTACCTACACATTCATATTTTTGCTGAAGTAATTATAAGTTGGTTTTTTTTAAGCCAAATATGAACCAACATACACTACATATACTCTAGAACTAGTGTAAGAATAAAGCAAGCTAAGCTCTAAAGAGTTTTGTAAATATAAGGTCTTTCTCTTCTCATTGATGTTTGCAAGGGATATACTGTTCTTTCCTATAAACTCTACAAACAAATTCTCCAGGGGGTCATAATTGCCTTGGAGGGAGGGGAGCAAGAACAGGGGATTTTTTGTCCCTGAAATCCCAAGGCAGAGATGATTAGAGAGAGAATTTCGCTTAGGAATATAACCATCTGAAGACTTTAAAACAAAAATTAAATCTGTGAATTAGGAGTTTCCTCAGATGCCACCTTTTAAAAGTTTGCCTGTTCTCTTGAAGGGTCAAGACTACTTAGAATTGATAGAAGCGGCTAAAACTAAAAAGCTTCCCACAATACCACTTATTATAGAACTCCAAGTGATGGCAGGATATTCACCTTCCAAGGGAGAAAAGTTTAGATTAGTGTCAAGAATTTGCGCCTCTCAGAAGAAGAGATAAAAGAATATGGCTGAGAAGCCATCAGAGGAGAAAGGGGTGAAGGACAGGAACAGTCGCCAAGCCTAGCAACCGAATGACCTTACCTCCCACAGCCGGGCCCCAGCTCCAAACCTGGCTAACACATGAGCTCTCTGGGGGACACTTTATATCCATAACATTTATCTAAGTGCATGCAGTCAAAGTTCCATAGGGAACTTTGTTAACATCAAAATCTCAAAGCATTCCAAAGCAATTTTCTAACTATTTAATGTAGTCTCCACTTGAACATCTCTTGCTGCTTAGTACTAACAACCACCCCATACCCTCCTATCAGTTATCAGTAATTTGGAGCAAGTTTTTGACTAAACCACAGAGCCCAAAGTTAACTCAAGAACTGTAAGGGATTCCAGGATGTTGATGACAATGATGATGAGGTCCTACTAGGAGCACACTCAAACCCACCAACTTTTCAAAGTTCATAAGAACTTTTCAAAGTTTGACTATTTAGAAATTAAAGAAGAGAAAATCAGTAACTATCAGGAAAAGCATTTCAAATCATAATTTAAGTATTAAAGAATTAATAGAGGTCATTATAGAAACTGATAGCACACTCCAATATTTTCACTCCAAATATTACTTCTTAAAATGATATTTTAATTAAAACTTAGGTAGATAATTTTGTTGAAAAATATGCCCTAAATATCTTAAATTTATCTTTGTTTATTCTGAGAGACAACAAATTGTTGTGTTTATAGGCACCATTTTGTTAGATGTAAGATTAAGTAATTTCTTTTTTCAGTATATAGACTCAATGAGACCCTTCTTCATCCTTATAAAATTTGGTCCCCCATTTTAAGTGGATTTATCCTCAAGAATATTTTTCTTCTACCACTTATCCTGAGATAATAGGGACTTCCTCCACACCGAAGGGATGTAGTGTTAATGGAATGGTTGTTAAATGAATTACAATGGCATCTACACCTCCAAGTGTGAACACAGTTAGACCAGCCTCGATCAGCAAACAACTGCAACAAGGCTCTTAAAGACATTCCCAGACAATGATGAGTCTTAGCACCTTAACATATGCATACCTATGTTCATAGCAGCACAATTCGGATTAGCCAAAATATGGAACCAATCTAGGTCTCCCATCAACAGATGAATGGATTACAAAATTATGGGAAATACACGCAATGGAATTCTATTCAGCAACAAAGAAGAACAAAATCATGCTATTCGCAAGAAGATGGAAAGACCTGGAGAACATTATGTTAAGTGAGATCAGCCAAGCACAAAAAGAGAAGGGACATATATTTTCTCTAATATGCCCAAACTAGGGAGTATTAGGAATACCAGAGGGATTCCAGATAATGGAGGGGAAACCTCAGCAAAGCTGAAATGGAAGGGTAGGAGATGAAGAAGGCTGAGACTGATGAATGGAGGAGGTACATCCCAATATGTGTGAAAGTATTACTATAGCATGGTTAACCTGGACATTCATTGTTGGGGGGAGAAAGGGAAAGTGGTGGGGGGAGCACCAAGCACAGTCTAAATGTATACCATTTTCAATATGTTCCACATATAAATAAAATTTAAAAAATAAAACATAATTATACTTCAATATGTTACTGAATGTGTTAACCATACATTTTCATTTCCAATCTTTAAGAATATTCTAGTTTTAAGGTTATAGCTAAGAGTTCAGGTGTTCTTTTGCACAAAAAATAAATTTGACAGCTTATTTGAAAGTAGGGTGAATATAGTTAACGATAATGTATTATCTATTTCAAAATGTTTAGAAGAGATCATTTCAAATGTTCCCTCAATAAAGTAATGACAAATATGTAAGTGAGGAATATGCTGATTGCTCTGACTTGATCATTTCACAATATCTATATGTATCAATTCATATCAAGCTCATAAGTGGGTGCAATTATGCACATGTCAATTAAAAAATAAATTGAACTTCAAAATAAAACAAAACTTTGAAAAATCTAAAACAGGGAGGAAATTGGTAGTACTTTGTCAAATCTCATCAGCACACCTCCTGATCTACTTAATCATGGATTTGAGACACTTAGTATATGTCAGAAGCATTTATTTTGTATTCATACTGTACAAGCATTTGGTGTCACAGCCTTCTGCCTAGGAGATTATAGATTAACAAAGGATTAAGATGTAGAATAGTTGCAGCCTGATATAAAACTGTATCAAACCAAAGGCTAGTGCATATAGCACAGATGCTGAGAACCTAAAAGGAGTTCAGAGAAGAGGAAAACGGTAAAACCTCCTAATGGATTAGCACCAGGAGAATAATGATGGACAGGAGAAGAAAAAAAAAAAAAGAGAGAGAGGAAGGGTATCCCCAAGGAGGAAAGACGAGGCATTAAAGAAGGTAATGAACACATGGGTGCTGGAACTTAGGAGAGTTTTCTTACAATAGTAGAGAGCTAGGTGAGGATGGGAATACACCATTTCCCTTTCAGTTCTACCCCACAGTGACACTGTAGCAACTTCCTTTACTGAGACCTCAAGAACCCTGAGTGCCTGCGCATGTGTGTGTACATGTGCAGACCACTAGTTCCAAACCACTTGAACTCTCCTCACAGTTGTGATTAAGGTCTCTTGTGAGCAAGATACTTGCTCCACAATACATGAAGGCTTAGACTTTTGGGTTTCCGAATCCTGCTTCTCTGTGCCCTAAGAGATTCCTTATCAATTTGGGAGTTGAATCAAATGCCTACTGCCACAATAATGCTGCAGCATTAAAACCCATGAAACCTCTTTGGATACAATACATTCATTTAGCTAGCAAATCTGTAGGGTTCAGTTATCCAGGATGGATATGACTGAGATTGCCTGGGTTGGCTCACAAGTAGGAGGGTGGCTAGCTGTTGATCCATCTAGAAACATCTGAGCTGAGATGAATGGACTCAGTTCTCTTTCATGTGTCTCTCTTCAGAAATAGAACCATCAGGCTCGCCTGGACATGTTCATTTGGTGACAACAGAAGGTAAGGTTGATAAGTCAAATTACACATGTGCTTTTCAAGCCTGTGTGTGCATGGCATCTGTTAACATCCCATTGGCCAGAGCAGCTTGCACGGCAGAGCCCAGAGTCAGAGCAAGAGAGCATGACCAACTTACATGACAAATGGTGGGAGCAGAGAGCTCAGCCCCTTAATGCAATCAGTTCACCAGGAGGGTTGTAACTCCTTATAATGAGCAAGGCAATGAAAGGACAGGTAGGTACAGTCAGGTGATGCACTAACACCTCCCTAAAGCTCCCTTCAAGCCTGAAGTACCGACTGGAGGAGGGGGAGGGGTTATATTATTTTTTAAAGTGAGTTAGATAAGCAGCCAGCATTTTCCCAAGGCTGCCCTGCTCTATTCAGAATAAAGACTCGGGCAATAGGCCATGCTTGGATGCTCAGACCATCTGCCAACAAAAACAGGAAAAAAAATTAATTATGAATGGTGTCTTCCCATGCTAATCATTTATTGTAAAGGATTTCTCCAGCTTGTTTATAATAGCTGTTGCCTAAGGGTGCATGCTGTATAAATTGTCTGATTACAGGATACAGAGCGCTTCTTAATAGGCCTCAGCTGATTAGGAGAAGGGAAAGAAATTAAAGAGGCCATTTCCCTTTAGGTATGCAAATACCTCCCAGAACAAAAGACAAAGATATGATAGACCATGATGAAACACACCCTCTTTTCTTTTCACCTTAAATTATGTACCAGGCAAGGAGCAAGCTTCATTGCATGTGTCAGCTGAGATGTGAATGGTCTAGTAATTGAAACAATACTAATGCCAGAAATGCCTGTTAGATGCCGAGCTAAACTAGCTCCCTGGGCAGCCCCGCAGCAAATAGCAGTGTAGCACTTAGATCCCTTTGGATCACTTCTAACTTTGGATAATTTGACTCTGGCTGGTTGGGCTAAATTTGTCTGTATCACATTGGCCTTCTCATTTCTGCAGCCAGAATTAACATGTCAACATCTGGTAGAAAGGGCAGTTGGAAGGCAAACTAAGTGTGTTTGAGTGAAAAACAGAAGTACGCAGTCTGACTCAATTTCTTCTTCTCAGATTTCATTTCTCAGGCGCACACAGATTCTTACATACACACACGCCTCTTGGATATACACATAAGCATGTGAGCACACACAAATCCACTCTCACACACAAATACACACACACACACACACACACACACACACACACACACACATGCGTGCACACAGGATTCTTTGTTCCCACAAAGATTATTTTCCCCTTAAAACATTCTTTGGTGATTTCAAGTGTATATTCAATAGCACGGCTAGCTCTCTGTACCCATGGGTTCTGCATCCATGGATTCAACCAATAGTAGGTAGAAAATATTTGGAGGGAAAATTGCGTCTGTAGTAAACATGTACAGACTTATTTTTCTTGTCATTATTCCCTAAAAAATGCAGAATAACAACTCTCTACATAGCATTTGCATTGTATTAGGTATTATAAGTAATCTAGAGATTATTTAAAGTACACAGGAGAATGTGCCTAGTTTCTATGCAAATAATACACTATTTTATACAAGGAACTTGAGCACTCACAGATTTTGAGTATCCACAGAAGGTCCTGGAATTAACCCCCATGAACCCAGAATGATGAATGTATTTCATTATGATTTCATTTTTTCAGAAAGCAGGCATTTCATAGATCTCTCTTCTCAATTAGTTTTAGGGACTAAAATATAGAGGTGCACAGAGATGTTGAGGGCAGTTCCAAAGTGTGAATTTTACCTATTTCAAAGTAATGTCCTATTAACAAGATTGCAGGCACTTTCAATCACCAATGATAAGTTCTTGGTGGAGGATGAGAGACCTGACTCTACCTACCTGGCTAGTAAATCTTACACGCATCTTGTCAATGCTTCATCAAAGGTAGTTTTTTATTGTTGCAATTAGATAAATAACCCCCAAAACTTGGTGACTTAAAACAGAAACATTTATAATCTCAGAGTTTCCATGAGCCAGAAATCTGGGCATAATTTAGCAGGGCCCTCTGACTCAGAGCCTCTCACAAAGCCACAGGCAGGTGTTAGCTGAGACTATAGTCTCATCCAAATTGCTGACAGTATCTACTTCCCAGCTTACTTATGTGGCGATAGGACTGTTCCTTGTGTGCTGCTAACCAAAGGCCACCCTTGGATCCTTGCCAAGTAACCCTCTCTCTCAAGACAACAATACAAAAAAAAAAAAAAAAAGAGAGAGAGATAGAAGTGATCATCTTTGTGATCTACATCACATTGCTATATTCTGTTCATCGATAGCAAGTCAGCTGGCCCAACCCCAACTCGGCAGAAGGGAATTACATAGGGTATATACCAGGCAGGCGTCACAGGGAGTCATGATAAAAGACCACTTACCTCAAGGCCCTTCCAGCATCATTTATCAATATAAGCTCCTCCAGAAAGCTCCTGGCATTTCCTGTTATAGAATCAAGTCCCAGTGCTACCTGAGATGGCTGGCCTTTGCAATCATGGTTTTTTTTCTGCATATTCTACAATTCATTTTCTTATCATTTCGTATCAACTCAAATGTCACCTGTTTTAAAATAAATTTCTTAACCAATGTATAAACCAGTTACTTCTTTTGATCATTAACTTGATATCTCTTAATTTTCTCCTAGTCTTTATGAAAAATTGGCTCATTATTCACTTGTTTATTACTGTTACCCCCTCCCTTGACCACAAATATCCTTAGGAAAGAAAGAGACCTGACCTATCTTGTTCAGTATTGCATGCCTAGAACAGTGCATAGTAGGTGCATGGCAAGTACTTGATAAATTGTGAATAAGCGAATAAATTTTATCTATTGTGGCTCAAGAAAACCTAGCTCTAAGATTCAGACAGGTTATTTATTTCCAATTGCTTCAGTTTCCCAATAGGTAAAATAGTAAGCATTCTGCCCAGACCTCCTTCTGCAAAACAAAAATTAAGGATATCTTAAAACAATAAAGTGGTTGAAAAATAGAGATCTATTGTACAACGCAGTGACCATAGTTAATATCAATGAATTATGTTCTTTAAAGTTGCCAGGAAAACAGATCTTAAATGTTCTCACCACAAAGAGTGGACAGTATGAGGTACTGGGTATGTTAATTCGTTCAATGTAGCCATTCCATAGAGCGTGCATATTCCAACTAATATTCCAAATATCATACATGACAGATATATACAATTTCACCTTTCATTTACAAAAAAGACAGAACAGACAGAAAATCCATTTACAAGGAATTCTAGTTTACAAACAAACAAACAAACAAACAAGAAACCCTGAACTGCCTCAGAGTGAGCAAAGCTGAGGGTGAATCCCAGGTAAAGTATAGGCTTTGTCGTACTACTTCAAAGTTTGAGTTCAAAATACAAATTACTAATATACTTCTTCCAGAGAAAAGCAAGTTTTATGTCTTTTTTTTTTAGTCATTTCAAAATTAAGGAAACTAAAATTGAAACTGTAGCCCATTGTTTTAAAAGCCCAATTAAGTTAAAGTTTTTTTCTTCCCACTAATTTGGAATGAAATAATAACGATGTGGCCAATACACCTGTGAATGGAAGGCACACTCCTGGCCATCTCCAACTAAACCCAGGCTTCCTAACTAGGTCCTGAGTCTGTTCTCTCTCACTGCGTAAATTTAATACCCACAACGCATCCAGAGAGCTCTCGAAGGGACTATTTCTGGATCTCTTGCTGTTAAAACTGAGCTTGTTTTCTATTTGACTTTGAAGCTGTGTGGCAGAGCCAGGCCCTGCCACCACAGAGGCGGAGGGACGCCATCTCCCTGCGCATGTCGTCCAGGAATCGCCAGATGCTTCACCACCCACCCAGCATCCACCCTCCCTCTCTCCAAGACCAGAGCCACCTGCCTGTGTGCACAGCACCATGTGAGGCAGCCCTGGGCAGGTGCTTCTGAGTGGGACAGCTCCAGCTGGGGTGTGGTCCTCGCCACCTCCTCAGCTGCCCAGTCAATGAAACTCGAGCTGCCCACAGAGGCAACCTGCTTGGCATGGCCCTCTGCTGCTCCCTTCCCTTCCCTGTTTCACTTCCTGCGACGGCGAATTTTACGTGTGGACCTAGCTGAGCCATGATACTCAGATATCAGTCTAACAGTATTCCAGATGTTTCTATGAGAGATAAGTTAAAGGATGTATGTGGATGTAAATTCTCTTTCAATCAGTACACTAATACAGTAAAGCAGATCATCTTCCATCAGGTGGATGGGTCTCATCCAATCAGTTGCCAGTCTGAAGAGAAGAAAAGGATGACTTCCCACAAGCAAGTGTTAGTTCTCCAGCACAGCGCCTTTGGCCTTCATCCACAGCTCCCTCTACTCTTGCAGGTTCTCCAGCAAACTGTCCTTGGACTTGAGCCGTAGCTCTTCTCCGAGTCTCACCAGATTTTGAACTCACCAAGCCTCCATAATCATGTGAGTCTTTAAAATACATCTCTTGTCACACACACGTGTGTACACACACACACACACACACACACACACACACACACTATTGGTTCTGTTTTTTCTAACAGCCCCTGACTAATCTAATACACCTTTTCATTTCTTCATTCTTCTACTGGGATTTCTTAGAATAACCTTTTCAACAAACTACTTGTCCTTGAATCTGATCTCAGGGTCTACTTTCAGGGCTACTTAAATAAGAAACCCTGAGCATCTTATTGAGAAACGCTGTGTGATTATGGGTGGCAGTGGGCCTCGCATGCAAAACTGCACTTGCCTGTGTGTGTAGTACCACATGGGGCAGCCAGGTTGCTTATAGCAATACTTTTCATGTACTGTTCTGCCTTGTGCAGAGTGGACACTTAACCTCTGTGTCACAGGTCCTACTGCCTCGCTCATTTCACAGATGAGAAGAGTGAAAGGCACAGAGGTCAATATGGAGAGAAACCCAAAATGAGCTTGAGTCCTGGATCACTCCTCTCCGGTACACAGGAGTCTCCTCCTCGAGATATCAGAAAATCACAGTTCCACACTGCAGAACCACACGTTTCTCCTGGATACTGCAAAGGAATGAAAAACACAATAAGTTTTCAAGCCAGAATCTACACCTGTGCCAACCTCTCCTACAATATGCCAATATTTCTGCTGCTGGGGGCAAAAATTCCTGCTTCTAAGAAATGTTACCTTTGGGGGGAAAAAGAAAGCAGAGGAGAGAGAAAAGAAGGGGCAGGATGGCTATCCAAGAGGACTTCAGGAGTCTTCTTGGAGAGCAAACCAGTTTTGCAAAGCAACATTTTGATGAGTTAAGTGCAAATGAATCAGGAATAATGAGAAACACATGGGCTAAATTTTCCTTAAAATATACGAGTTTAAAAATTAAGAGGAAAAAGTGCTTGGGGAAAATGTGTTTTAAGTTTTAACCGAGCTGAAAGCATTCACAAAAACAGATCAAGATATTTGCTGAGCCCACAAAATGACTAGGTTGGTGCATCCGAGGCAGATAGAGTGATAAAGAGAGAGACCCCCAGGGAGAGGAGATGTGGGGCCGGCCCAGGACAGAGCTTTATGGCAGAGCTGTTCCAGGCTCCCCAAAAGCTGTAAACGGGGGATTTAGAGCAATATTGCTTTTCTTTCATTTATTTCTCCAAGTAACACAAAACTCTGCACTTTGAACGTAATGCAAATGAATAATACAGTCATTTGAAAAGCTGTTTGCCAAGAACACAAAATATATTTGGTGTTTTTTTTAAGGCCTTAGAGGTTTGTATTAACAAGAGAATTGGAACATGGAAGACGCGCTGGATCCTGAAGGCTGTCACACGCTCCGCACAGGATCTCAGCTGGTCAGCTTCTGGGTGGCAAAAATGACAGGTGTCAACAAGGAAGGACCTCAGAAGCAAAAGCTGCCTGCTGCCAGCCAGCCAGAGACACAATGCAGGCAGATGGCTCCTTGGGAGGCAGAGCAGAGCCTTCTGAAAGACCTTGATCAGAGGCTCCACGTCTCTTTCTAATCACGAGGACTGATGGAGCCTCTACTTTTTGTGCTGAAAGGACATTTTTAGTTGCAACATTTTTAGTTGGTGTCCATTCTGCTCAGGAACAATGATCAGAGGTCCATTTTCCTTTTGACTCAATATAACTTTTAGATGAGAAAAAATGGATTTTGAAAATATCTACTTGTTTTTTTAAAAAAAAGCAACAATAGGTATCCAAAGAGCTTTATGAGTTCCAGAACTATCCCTGGTAGAACTGGACCTGGATGAACAATAGGCGATGGGAAAGCCCAAAAAGAACAGCAATGCTCAACACTGCAATTCCTGAGAAAGAGCCTGTGGTACCCACTGCCCTTTGCTAAGAGGAAGAGAAAAATACAAGGATCATTAATCAGTATGTGGCATCTAATGTTCTTACACTTCTGCTCTTCCTGACATTGACCCTCAGAAAGCTCAGATACCCTGCTGGCCGGTGTTGACTCCACCCTATATCCAAGCCAAATGGAGTCCCAGCATCCAGAATGAGGAAGAGACAGCGTGTTGGAGGAATATCATGTTTCCCAGTTGTGAAGATGGGCTGGGACTGGGCCAAGTAGAAACAAGAGAAGAACAAGTTCTTGAAAGGAGACCCCCTGCCCCTAGCAACATGAAGAGTTTTCATTTTTGGAAATTTATTGGTGCACTATAATTATATATCTAGTGAGATTCAAAGTGATACATTCTTATATGCATGCAACATCTCTGTGTGGTTCTCTCCTAACCCCAATGACATTATGTCCATATGTGAAGGTATGACTAGCAACATTACCAGTATGTATAAGGAGGAAGGAGAGGTAGTGGGATGGGGTTAAGAGGACTTATTTGCAATGCTTTGCTGGCTGTTGCACTTTGCCAAGACTAAACAAACTCACCATTGTGTATGTGGTGCTTGGAAGAATTCAAAGAACAGGGTCTCTGTGCTGTTAGCCCAAATTGTCTCAATCCTCTTTACCGTGTAGAACATTTTTTGGAAAGTAAAAGGCTTTAACTAAACTGAAATAAAATCCCAGAGGTGAGGGAAAGTGACTTGACCCTCACAGTTGTCTCTGGCCTCAGTGCAAGCCCAAGGACTTAGAAGGAAAGTGGCGGGGAAACATTTCAGGGGGTAACCAATTAAAACTGGTCATTGTGAGGTTTCTTTTCTTTTCTTTTCTTTTTTAACAAAAGCCCAATTATAGAAGCAAACAGCTCATTCTATTACTTGGTTGCAACAGTCTAAGTAAGGCTAGCCTTGAACCTGAGATCCTTCTGTCTCAGGCCTCCCAGGTACTGGGATTACAGGTGTGAGCCATCGTGACTGGCATCAGCTGTCATTCTTGTTAGCTGCTAGACAGAGAGCGCAAGCTGACTTGTAACTTCATGGAAGCAATGCTAGCGGTTCCCATCTGTCCGGGAATCAGGAAGGGCTGAAGGAAAGCTAAATGAATATTTTCAGTTTCAACAATGTTGTCCTGGTCTCCTGCACATTATGGTTTTGAGATGGGATGACTGTGTGTGTGTGTGTGTGTGTGTGTGTGTGTGTGTGTGTGTGTGTGTTACTGAAGGTGGAACTCAGGGGCCTTTCTATCTCTGGGCTACACTCCCTGACCTATTTTATACTTTATTTGGAAACAGGGTCTCACTAAGTTGCTGAGAGCCTCACTAAGTAGCTGAGGTTGGCTTCGAACCTGTGCGATCCTCCTGTCTCAGCCTCCCAAGCGCTGGGATTACAAGCATGAGCCACCACGCCAGGCTGTGGGGTGACATTTTTTTAAATACCTTGATAGACCCCTTCATCTATAAAGTAAAATAAAGTCACCTCCCTCTCATTGAGAAATACAAAGAACTCTCCCCTCGAGTGCTCACTTGAAACACAGGAAGAGTCAGGCTCTGCCAGAGTGAGAGTTATCCTCAGGATGCTTTCTGGAAGTCTCTCAAGAGAGAACCCTGGTCATTTCCTGTGGGAACAGCATTGCCCCTGCTGTCCAGTAGGGACTCAGGTAAATACATCCCCCAAGTCCTGAAATATGTTAATATATAGTTAAGAAATGATCCTGTGGTCAAGTTCATTTGAGAAGCACTCGGTTAAATATCACTAAGCATATTGCTTTATACCTTTTATATTCTCTTTAAAGAGCCTGGGGATCTCAAAATCAGGGATGCACCCTGGAGCCTTTCCCATATGTACTTGGCCACAGATATCTTTTGTGAAGAAGTGTTTCAAGGTCTCCTAATCAAAGAATACATCTTGGAGGGAGCTGGAGAAAGCAGCAAAGATCCATCAGCAAATTGTTTCTCCTTCCAGGTTCTTGCGTAGAAATTATTTAATTATCTTTTATTGTTGCTGTCTTCTGTTTTTACATCTCTGGTTGCCAGACTGTACCTCCAAGCCATCTCAGCATCTTTTCAGAAAATAAAAAATAATGTAATTCTAGAGCCCCTCCCCAGACCTCTCTGGATAATAGCATATGAGCCTCTTCATTCTTTTTTTGTGTATGTGATACTGGGGATTGAATCCAGGGGTATTCTACCCTGAATTACACCCCAGTCCTATTTTTTATTCTTTATTTTGAAACGGGGTCTCACTAAGTTGCCGAGGGGGTCAGTAAGTAGCTGAGGCTGTCTGCCAACTGCGATCCTCCGGTCTCAGCCTCCAAGTATTGGGATTACAAGTGTGCGCCACCACGCCTGACTAGGAGGAGATATAGTTAAAACATGCAGATAAATGCACTCTAAAGGTTGCTATAATTAATACTAACAAATCTGTTCTAAAGACGTCAAATATTTTGAGACTAGCGCTGGCATTTGAAATTTGCAAACCTACGATCCTCCTGTCTCAGCCTCACAAGTACTGGGATTACAAGTGTGCACCACCAGGCCTGGCTGAGTCTATTTTTTTTAAGTCTTCTTCCAGGGCATCTGGGACAGTCCACCTCCACATGTGGGAGCCCCTCCTCTGCCCTGTGTCAATGACACTGTCTTCTATCTCCTTGTCATCACAGACTTCATAGCAGTTGACATAAATCTCACCTAAACATGGGAGTGCCACGTGATGGAGCCAACCCAAAAGAAATTTTGAAGCCTACAAAAAAGGGACATTTTCTTTCCACTCTCCAGATCCAAGTAAGGGCAATCATTGACTTTCCCTACAACCCATTAATTCTATATTTAGGAAACTAAAAGGAAAGGGGGGGGGGGAACCAACCACAACCTCACACACATCGGAAAAGATGGTAGATTCCCTGTGGCTATGTTGGCCCGATGCAGAATGAGCAGCTTTCTGTTGAGTGTTACCATTCTTATATTGGATTTTTTTTTCAAAAGTAGGTGAGTTCATTTACCTTGGACCCATGTTCTTACAGACAGGGTAGGGGTCTGGTATCTTCATTACCTCTTGAGGTAGTATAGTCTGGACATGCCAAGCCCCATGTATGCCTGGGAGCAGTTTTAAAAGGTTTTGGTTAGCTCCACTTTTATTAGAATGAAAGCTTTTCACAAGTAAGAGGTTTTATGAGAGTTATTTTTAAAGTAATGTGTTTTTATTGGTTTCTGGTAAGATCAGTGAAATCACATGGCATTTTTAAAGAATTTTAAACCAAAAAAAGATGTTCAAACAACTTGCCCAAAACACAAAAGCCAGGAAAGTCAGAATAAGATATTTGAACACAAGGGGGTTAATGCCGAGATAAAAACAGTTCTGACAGAACAGAAGAAAGGGGTGGAGGAGTACTCCCAGCCAAGACAAACCAGATCGGCACCTGAACTGTCACTCCCTCATTGATGAACAATCACTTATGTCTCTGCTTGAGTCCGTTGCCCAACAGACATGGGATCATGATTTGTTGTGTATGAATATTAAGCATATTAGAGAGAACACACTTTCAGTGGCCTAGGCCCCAAGAGAACAAATCAAATAATACACAAAATCCCACTGTCAAGAAATTCTGCAAAGCATCAGATATGCAAATCACAGAAGATCCATGCTGGAATTTTACTTTCTCCTCTTCCTCCACTTTTTCTTGGTTTTTGTCTTCTTAGTATTTACTGTCTTTTTTCTTCTTCTGTATTGCTAAAGTAATATATGCTTGAAGCCAAAAATTCAGACATGTGTAGGACAGCCTATAAAAGGCAATGTTCTTCTTCATATGATAAAACAAGTTAAAGGAGGGAAGGATGCTTGCCTGAGGCCCACAGCAAGCCATTTGGTAATGTAGGCCTAGAAACCAGATATTGCAATAGCTCTTTACCACAGTTTATAGTAATAATGTGCATGCATGTACTACTTACACATATGTATATATTTTCTGTTAGTTTATTTCTCTTCCCTTGCTATGTTGTGTCCCCTGAAAAAATCACACGTTAGAACTTAATACTCAGTGTGATAATATTATGAAGAAAGGGTGATTAAGCCTTGAGGGCTTCTTCCTCATGAATGAGATTAGTGCCCTTATTTAAAAAAGGCTTGAGGGGCCTACCTTGCTCCTCTACCATGAGTGTGCAGCAACGGGGTCTCAGAGCAAGCCCTCCCCAGATACCACATCTTTTGCACCTTGATCTTGGATTTTCTAGCCTCTAGAATTGTGAGCAATCAACTTTTTTTTTTTTTTACTGTTTATAAATTACCCAGTCTAAGGCTTTTTGTTATAGAAACCCAAATATATTGATACCTCTAAACTGCATAGATGGTATGCTAACCCATGTCATATGATCATCAGCTTCATAAGGAAAGCCAAAGCCCATGTCTTCCTATTATGGCATGGTACAACAAGTTTTTAGCATGTATTGGAGTTCAATTATCACAGGAATTACTATATAAATAAATTTCATTCTAATCTCTTTCTATCAAATCATGGCTGTCTCATAATCTTTTGATATAATACAAGTAAGCAATCAGATAGATTGATTAATTAGATTTAAAATTTGTAAAGCTCTCAGAATTCTTCTATCTCATTATAGAAAACATCTAAAGAGTAAACTCCTACCTGTTACCTAGGAAGAATGGCATTCATGCAACAGAGTCTTTGAGAAAGAGAACTATAAAGCGCTTTTAGAGACCTGGGTGCATACTGTGTCTGTGTCATTGGAGTTGTCTGACCTTTGGACTCCTACCTCATCTATGACAATGGCTATTACCTTCACTCTTCCCCAAGAGTTGATATAAGAGTTAGATAAAACAATAATTTGAAGCAGAACATTTAGAAATGTTATAGTCATACAGAACTTATGTTGAAAAGAAGACATTTTCTTAGTTTCTTTCTTTTCTTACCTAGGAACTATGTAATGAAGTTATATACAAGATGTGAAAGTGCTTTTATAAAGTATGGAACCAACTCCCTTTTGTGCATTAGTGTGTTTTCCACTGCTCTGACAAAATACCTGAGACTGGGTAATGTATAAACAAAAGAGGCTTATTTAGCTCACAGTTCTGGAGGTTAAAAGGCATGGAAATTCATATTTTTCTGGTGAGAATTTTGTGGTGAATAACATCACATGGTGAAAGCACATGTGAGAGAAAGAGATCAGATGGTGAGACAGGAAGCCAGAGAGAATGGGTAGGCTCGTCTTACTCTCTCAAAAACTAACTGTGGTCCTGGGAAGTACTCCCAGAGATCTAACCACCTTGGACTAGGTCCACTGTCTCTCAGCATAGCCCACACCAGAGACCAAGCTTCTAACACTTGAGCCCTTGGAGGACACACTTGAGCTGTATCGAAACCATAACACTGCATTCTGGTTGCTTTCAGAGTATGAACACTCTCGTTTTTAAAGTGAAATGTTCAAGGAGATCTCTCCTTATGAGATCTCAAGAAGACTTCATTTCCTGCAGAAGAGTATAGAAAATGCTACCACATTCTATCAGATTGATTTTAGCTATTAGATACAGCATTGCTCAGAATAAAGAGGTTTGCCCATCTTGGAAACAAACTGAGAAAAAGACCAGTTGAGTCTCCAGATGCCAGTTCTGAAAATTCTTAAATAAAAGATTAAGTGTATTCAGGATATTTGACCCCATATTGCTGATAGTATGCTACCTGTCACTTGTTCCACACCTTCTGCATCGTGGAACTTCCCATTGACATTTACTCTTTCAAGGTTGACTTACAAGTCATCATTGATGTTGTTCATCTAATATACCTGGCTCTCCACCTCCTGTGCATATTGCAGGACCATGTTTCCTGGTCTCCTATAGTTGAGTGAAGCCACATGACCAGTTCCCACCAACAAGCATATAAATGATGTGTTCCTTTGATTTAGAAAACTTAATTGCTAGTGAAAGTGTCTTTAGAGCTCCATTTTCTCTGTTGTGGCATCCAGAAATACATGATATAGCAACCCATATGTGAGAGAATGGAGAAAGGAAAATAAAGTTCCTATGTGACTCCAATCAAAGCACAGGATGTTAACTTTGGTATTCTAAGCTGCTAAAACTTTGGAGTTTTTTTGTTTATTTGTTTGTTTTTTGTTTTTTGCTATTGCAATATTACTTAGCCTGACAAGCAAAGGCAAATTGGAAAAGTAGTAAATGTTTGCATGAATTACCAATTGTCTGTACCTATAATAAACCACCCTAAAACCTAGTTACTTACAACAAATACCATCTTAGTTGTTCGTCATTCTCTGGGTCAGCTTTGGGGTTGGGCTGAGCAGCGTGATTCTTCTGCTTATTTTGCCTGAGTCACTTCTAAAGCTGTGATCCATGCTGTACTATGGGAGTGCTAGTTGATCCAGTGATCTGTATTAGTCAGCTTTTCATCAATGTGACCAAAATCCTGAGATGAACAACTTAAAGAAGAAAAGATCTATTTTGGTTCACAGTTTCAGAGATTTCAGTCCATGATCAGCTGGCTTCATTGCCCTGGGCCTGAGGTGAGACAGAACACCATGGCAGAGGGCAGAAGAGCACAGTAGTGGAAAACTGCTCGGCTCATGGCAGCTGGAAAGTAGAGAAAGGGGGACAGGGGGAGAGAAGCTAGGGACAAGCTATAGTCCCCAAGGGCACTGACCCTAAAAGTCCCAGTGACTTACTTCCTCCAACCAGGGCTCAGCAGCCTATAGTTTCCACCACTTCTCTGCCATCTCTTCAGCAATCAATGATAAAATCAGAGCCCTTATGACCCAATTACTTTTCAAAAGCCCCACCTTTGAACATGCCACACTGAGACCAATTCTTCAACGCATAAGCTTTGAGGAGAATATTCCAGATCCAAACCACAGCAGTATTCTCAGAGGCAGTAGCCCATCTCTGCTCTGTATATTCTCAATTTCTACTAGATTTGCGCAGGCTTTCCCATCTGAGCCACCACAAAATCAGAAGTTGTAACTCCTCTTGAGGACTATGATAAGAACTTCCACATCCTATTGATCAGAGCAAGTCTCTACTTCAGACTCTAGAAAGTGGAAAAATAGATTCGGCCTTTTGATTGTGGGAGCAGCAAAGTCACATTGCAAAGGGGGCGTACAGGTAGTGATGAGGAAACTAGGACACATCATTTCTTGACTAAAAGAATGCCGCCCATAATACTTATGCTTGAAATGGCATCTCATTGGTTTTGGATTTTTTAAGGGAAGGGGATCATCAACGAGATTTTCCTGCAAAAGCACTAACTCAAGAATGCACATTCTTCTACCTGCCCACAGATAGCTGTCACCATCCAGTCTTCGCAATGGCCTCCTTTCACCAGCAGTCATTGTACCTCCCAAGATGCCTGGGACATCCTCTATTTTCATTTATATGATGTTAAAAAAGTATAAATCCTTTCAGGAAGATGACTTGAAAAAAATTAAGGAAGGCCCAAGAGTCTCCAAATGTTGCTGAGGTGGATTAGAAATTTCAACAATGGCTCTGACAATGTAAGTCAACAGTTGATCTCTGAAGACAGTGAGGGCCAGAGAGCAATCTGGACATGTGAAGGGGAAAATAAGTAAAGCAAA
The DNA here is from genome assembly GCF_963383645.1 of Muscardinus avellanarius. Classification (NCBI taxonomy): domain Eukaryota; kingdom Metazoa; phylum Chordata; class Mammalia; order Rodentia; family Gliridae; genus Muscardinus; species Muscardinus avellanarius. Next base: position 34,508,407 of record NC_137796.1, read on the forward strand.
TGCTTTCCTAAGAATGAAGTCATTTTATATCTTTGTCAAGATAAGGTTACTTGCTGTACAATTCTAAGATTGGAAGTAAAACCCACTCCAGAGGGATAATTATCTAAGACACAATATGAAACACTGAAGAGACAATGACAGGGTATCCCCTGCACCCCACTTCATATTCTGAGGCCCACATGCCATTCTGCCTTTACTTGCCACTGCTCCTGGATAAGGCTGGAGGCCAGGAGTCAACTCCTCCTATCCCTGGGTTTGAAGTCTGCCGTGTCTCTATCTTTTGGTGTTTGGAGAAGGCCTGGATGATGGTCTCCATTTGCACGGTAGGACTTCCCAGATATTGCCTTCTGCCGCTGCCTTAGACAAGGTAGTGGTTACCAGGGCCATATGAGGACAGAAAATGCTCCCTCAGCCACATCACCCCTGAAGACAGAAGGGAGACAGAAAGGCTGCCGCTCTCGTAGATGGAACGTGCACAAATGCCCCTGGAGCAAATGGGTAGATCCAGATCCAAGAGGTTCCAGAATTTAAAGGGCAGCGTGCCTCCAGGCTGGTTGTGAAGAGTGTAGGAAAATTATAACGTGGGCCCTTGGAACCACTCTTTGCAGATCTGCTCCCTGCCGCCTGCCAGTTCTTTCTGCCCTAGCCTCCCATCCTGTTTTCTGGTGATCATGTGGTGACTCTTGAGGGAAGGAAATGTGTCCACCCCTCCTAGGAATCCATCCTGAGCTTGCCAAGGAGGCTGCAGGGCATTCCCCACCTTTAATTCAGTGCCCAAATGTCGATTTCACTATTAGCCTGCACAATTTCAACAGTTTCACTGTCCTTCATATAAATGTATAACAAAGTGTTCCATCTGAGACTGGATTTCTGAAATCCTAATACTTAAGAACCAAGGATATGATGCCATTTTTAAACCTGTGGATAGATTTTCAGCTCAATATGGAGGAGTAATCACATGCTTTTATCTTCCTTTCCTCCCTCCATACTAATGAGAAAATGCTAATAAAATCAAAGAGTATGGGGAATAGGAGGAAGGAATCGTTCAGTGGAGCAGAGAATCTGAGTCATTTCTAGAAGTGTTTAGGACCCTCCTAAAGCATAAACTGTAGAAGTGGGACCTGGAGTCCAGAACTCTCATGTACGGCACCTGCAAAGATGGGGCACTTTCTTCCTTCCAGAGCCCTGGAGAGTGATGCGCTATTTGAAGTGAGCAGAGGAGAAGTGGGGAGAGGAGCATCAGTGGTGATGAACTGAAGTTCTCCAGCTCCCTAGCATCATTCCCTACCCTTAGCATATGGGGCCCAGGGTCCAGACTAGGGCTCCTGACATGGTGATCCAGTATCTCTCTCAATGTAGAGAAAGGGATCCCCTTCTGTCATCCTGTCCCTCCCAAACTTCCACCATCATATTTCAAAGTTCAAATTGCCTTGTCCTACATCCAGGGAAGGTTGTGCTGGGAAGCAGACGTGTCTAACAGAAACAGAGCCATCTGCTGTATAAATCATCTGAATGGGCAACCAAAGGTAGGAAGGAAGATGGAGAAGAGGCAGAGAAAAACATCCAGCCCAAAACAAACAGGCAAATAAAAATGACCTGGGTTTGAAAGACAGAAAAGTTGGGAAAGAGAATTTTCTTTTTTTTTATAATTTTTTTAATTGGTGCATTGTAGTCATATATCAATCACACTGGAGTACAAGACTTGAGAGGATATACAAGCACACATCATCCAATTAGCCCTCCTCCAGCCCCCATCCCATTCCCTCCCCCTCCCTCGATCCCATGCTTGTTTGGTGATTAACTTTGATACATTTGTTTATGTACCTCCTGCGTTTTAAAGAGGCTCCATCCTCCACTATTCCATACCCTCTGATTGGTCACATTAGTTGCTTCACTATAGGTCCCTTTCTATAGCTCAGCCTCTTCCTGTTGATTAGGGGAAGCATCTGATTTATATTTTCTGCAATATTTTTCTGTGCATGCCGCATTGCAAGTACCGATCCCACTCTTGATGGTCCCAGTAGTGGCCTGGCTACCCGATGGACTGATCCAGACCTCACTGGCTCAAGCAGCGGCCTTGCCTCATGGGAGGCCCCAATTCTGGTCTTGCTGGCCCCGACACCAGCCTAACCCCTCAGGTGGCTCCGATCCCAGCCTTGGAGGCCACAGTAGTGGCCTTGCCTCACGGCAGGCTCTGATGCCAGCCATTGGCCCCGGCACCGCCCTAACCCCTCGGCAGGCTCCGATCCCGGCCTCAGAGGCCCCAGCACCAGCCTAGCCTCACGGCAGGCCCTGATCCCAGCCTCGGAGGCCCCAGAACCGGCCCAACCCCTCGGCAGGCTCCAATCCCGGCCTCGGAGGTCCCAGTAGCGGCCTTGCCTCCTGTCAGGCTCCGATGCTGGCTGTTGGCCCCAGCATCAGCCTAACCCCTTGGCAGGCTCCGATCCCGGCCTCAGAGGCCCCAGCACCAGCCTTGCCTCACGATGAGCTCTGATCCCAGCCTTGCTGGCCCCAGCACCGGCCTAATCCCTCAGCAGTCTCCGATCCCGGCCTCGGAGGCCCCAGCACCGACCTTGCCTCACAGCAGGCTCCGATGACGGCCTTGTTGGCCCCGGCCCTGGTCTAACCCCTCAGCAGGCTTCGATCCAGCCTTGGAGGCCTCAGTAGCAGCCTTGCCTCATGGAAGGCTCTGCACTGGCCTAACACCTTGGAGGCCGGTGTTGGGGCCTCCGAGGCCGGGATAAGAGCCTGCCGAGGGGTTAGGCTGGTGCCGGGGCCAGCGGCCGGCATCAGAGCCTTCCGTGAGGCAAAGCCACTACTGAGGGCTCCGAGGCCGGGATTGGAGCCTGCCGAGGGGTTAGACCGGTACTGGGGCCAGCGAGGCCAGCATCGGAGCCTGACAGGCAGCAAGGCCGCTACTGGGGCCTCCGAGGCCGGGATTGGAGGCTGCTGAGGGGTTAGGCCAGTGCTGGGGCCAATGGCCGGGATCGGAGCCTGCCATGAGGCAAGGCCGGGACTGGGGCCTCCGAGGCCGGGATCGAAGCCTGCCAAGGAGTTAGGCCAGTGCTGGGGCCAGTGAGGCCAGCACCAGAGCCTGACATGAGGCAAGACCAGTACTGGGGCCTCCGATGCCTGGATAAGAGCCTGCCGAGGGGTTAGGCCGGTGCCAGGGGGGTGGGGGGGGGCAGCGGCCGGCATCAAAGCCTTCCGTGAGGCAAGGCCACTACTGAGGCCTCCGAGGCCAGGATCAGAGCCTGCCGAGGGGTTAGGCCGGTGCTGGGGCCAGCGAGGCCAGCATCGGAGCCTGTCATGAGGCAGGGCCAGTGCTGGGGTCTCCGAGGACAGGATAAGAGCTAGCTGAGGGGTTAGGTCGGTGCCGGAGCCAATGGCTGGCATCAAAGCCTGCCGTGAGGCAAGGCCGCTACTGGGGCCTCTGAGACTGGGATCGGAGCCTGCCAAGGGGTTAGGCCAATGCCAGGGCCATCGGCCAGCATCGGAGCCTGCCATGAGGCAAAGCCGGTGCTGGGGCCTCCGAGGCCGAGGCCGGGATAAGAGCCTACCGAGGGGTTAGAGCGGGGCTGGGGCCAGAGAGACCGGCATCAGAGCCTGCCGTGAGGCAAGGCCGGGACTGGGGCCTCTGAGGCCGGGATCGGAGACTGCCAAGGGGTTAGGCCGGTGCTGGGGCCAGTGAGGCCGGCATTGGAGCCTGCCATGAGGCAAGGCTGGTACTGGGGCCTCCAAGGCCAGGATAAGAGCCCGCCGAGGGGTTATGCTGGTGCCGGGGCCAGTGGCTGGCATCGTAGCCTGCCATGAGGCAAGGCTGGTGCTGGGGCCTCTGAGGGAAAGAGAATTTTCTAAAAGAAAAAAATTCAGATAAGTACACTCAGAGAGATTTAAACAATACTGTATTCATAAAAAAGAGCAAACCTTCTAAAATAATGTAATCAGAAGATTTGGAAAAAGCTCTTCAAAAATAAATAGGATAATGTGGTGGATATTTAGGCTTACCTACTTAGCGTTCGTTTCTCCCTCAATATCTCCCCCTAAAAGCAAAGCATTTTGTTGCGGTATCCCTCATCACAGGGATTCTGTGACTCAAAAGGCAATTATTGGTGACAGATGGGGACACCAAAGGAGGGGAACGGTGGGGAAACAGTGTGGTGGGCTAGCTGATGGCCCCAAACATGCCAGTGTTCAATCCTCAGAGCCTGTCTATAATGTTCCATGGAAAAGCTAGTCTCACCCATTTTCTGTCGCAGAAATATCAGATGCTGAGTCTGTAATACAGAATACCTAAATGACAGTCTGTATCACAGACTGTCATTTACAAAGAAAAAGAGTTTACTTGGGCTGGTAGCCGCGAAGTCCAAGTGCATCTCCTCATCCTCTGCAGAGGGCCTCCTTGCTTCTTCATGACACGGCAGAAGGCAAGAGGGAGGGAACAATAGGAAGCCGCGAAGGCCAGACTCATTTTATAACAAGGGATTTGCTCAAGAGAGAACTCACTCTCCTGAACACAGCATTAACCCATTCATGAGAGTGGAGCTGTGACCTAGACATTTCCCATATGCCTAAAGCCTTCACGTCCCATTCCTGCTACAATGGAAACTAAGGATCTAACACATGAATGGGGGGGGGGGCACGTTCAAACCATAGCAAATCCTTTGCAGATGTGATCAATGAAGGACTAGAGAGGAGATCCCTGGCCTAGATTATCTGGTGCCCAAGGAGGGATCACTTAGAAGGGACACATGAAGACTAAGGTAGTGCAGGAGATGTGTCCATGGAAGCATGAAGTTGGAATGATGTGAGCAATGGACCACAGCCAAGGGATGCAGGTGACTGAAAAAGGTAAGAAAATGGATTCTCCCCCAAAGCTTGCAGAAGGAACACAGTCCTGCCAGCATCTTGATCTTTAGATTTCTCATCTCCAGTTTTGTAGGAGAATAAATGTGGTTCATTTAAGGCCACTGCGTTTGTGGTAAATTGCTACAGGAGCGATAGAAAACTGATGCGAGAGGTGTTATGGCACTGAGTGGACAGATCTCAGCTACCCTAAGTGTTCTTGGATGTACACGCACTTGCTTACAGCGAAGAATGATCATAACTGCAGAGCCGTAGCCTCTGGGAGCTCTGCCAAAATATCTTTCTCATCACCAGTGGTTGGGTCAGAAATGGGCACCTGACACAATCCATACTGGAGAGATGGAAATAGAGTTTGGCTGGGTTTCTAAGCTATCTTTGGAGAGCCTCTCCTCTGGAAAGACATTAGCAAGTAACATATATAGCCAGGCATGGTGAGGAAGGGGACAATTTGCTTTCCATTTTACACTCCTATATCGCCCCCAGGACCTTCAAGACTGGGGTTATTGTTGCCCCAGCTGGGAAGACTTCTGCTGCAGACAGTGTTCAGCCCTGGTCATCCTCAGGTGACACTCCCTGCAAAGGGAGCACCTTGCCCCTCAATGGAGAGAGCTTGCATCAAATGGTCAGACCTAGTTTCCTCACTAAACAAAGGACAATTCTGCAGGGTCGGTCTGGTTTCAGGGCCCCATAATGTCATGGCAGTCGGGGTGCAGCATCACAGCCTCCACTGCCTGGGCCCCTCCTACTCAGGTGTTGATCTCAGGGGTCTTCCATAATAAACTTCCTCCTTGCTAATTCCCATCACACAGTAGTTTCCTAATGATCTAACTTGGGATGCACTTGTTCTACCCTGTCTTTAAAACATTTTCAAACTATTTTCATAATGGAAGGACAGAGCTCTAAGCATGCTTTTATTTATTTTCTTCCAGAAATAAAGGTTCATTTAAGACTTGAGGGAAAACTGAAACTTTTTTTTGAGAAAAATATTCCCAGAGCCTGTTGACTTAGAATCACACCAGCTTCCCTAGACATGAAGGAGAGGTTTAAGACACAGGGAAGGGCCAGGCGTGGTGGCTCATGCTTTTAATCCCAGCATTTGGGAGGCTGAGACCGGAGGATCACGGTTCTCGGACAGCCTCAGCTACTTAGTGAGGCCCTCTGCAACTCAGTGAGACCCGGTTTCAAACTAAAGAATAAAAATAGGGCAGGGGCTGTAGCTCGGAGGTCGAATGCCCCTGGATTCCATCCCCAGACCCGAAAAAAAAAAAAAAAAAGACACAGAGAAGGTATAGGGCTTTGCACCAAAGTAGAAAAGATTGTCTTCTTGGAGTGTGATGACCTTGTGTCCTCTCAGGACATCTTAGTATAGAGACTAAGATGCAGGGCCCCTTCATGAGTTTTAAACTCAACGAGGAGCGCCACAGCCAACATCTTTTCTTAAAGGAACAAAAATGTATTGCTGTTCTCTGTTCATGTACATGAACACAGATATTGTCAGAAACATCTCATCACATGGGAAACTGTCTGATATTGATAATAACTTCTAATGGTTTCTTGTAACTACAAAATCAAACCCAAACTCACAATCTGGTCTTATAGGATCCAAGAGAGCTGCCACCACCTCCATTTCAGACTCATTCAATGTCACTTTCTACCTTCCAGGCTACCTCTCTGTCATCTTTGAAGCTTACCAAGCTGATCTCTGCCTCAAGACCTTTGCACTAACAGTTCTTTCTGTTTGCCATGCCAGAAATAATGTTCCCCTCGGTCTTTGTTCAGCTAGCTCTGTCTTGTCATTCAGATCCTAGCTCCAGTACCACACTGTCAAGAACATCTTCCCTGGCTAGTATAAAGAAATGCCCTCAGCTGGGCATGGCAGCACATACCTGCAATCCCAGTACTTGGGAAGCTGAGATGGGAGTGCAGGCTTGAGGACAGTGAGACCCTGCATCAAAAAATAAAAAGGTCTGATGATTTAGCTTGGATGTAGGATGTCCCTCGTTACAATACCCAGTAACACACACACACAAACACACACACACACACACGCACACACACACACACACACACCCCTCTTTCTCTGTACTATAACACTCAGCTTTCTTTCCTCCAGAGCACTTACCACCAGCTGGAGTTACCTTGCATTTGTTTGCTTGCTTGCTATCTTCCCTCTTTGCCTCTCTAGAAATAAAGCTTTCTAGATCAGGAGCTTTCTTTGCCATGGCCTTGTTGTCTTTGCAGAATTCGAAACAGTGTGTTGGCCCTGGTAGTTGTTCAATAAATGTTTATGGCTAAGCAAACACTACATAATCCTATATGAATTTAGTATGCTTACAGTGTCACTCCAAATTAAGGGGAAAGCTTTTCTATTTTTAAAGGAATTTAAATCCACAATCTTGAAATAACCCTGAGTGTCAAGAAGGTAACTTAGTGACATTCAACTTAAGATGAGAGACAGAATGTTCTGGAAATGCTGAAGAAAGCTGTGGCCCCAAAAGAAAACCAGTACACAAAGCATGTCTCGGGCAGGTCCAGGGCACCTTCCCCCGGGCTGTTTAAATACATTTGCGGCAGGTTGGAATACTCAATGCACCCAGCCTTTTCTCCTTGAAGGTAGATGCCATTTAAACAGGTCTTGCTGAATAGGTGCTGCCTCATGGAACAGGAAGACAGGGTGGGGCCGACGGGAGGACTTAAGGGGTCATGCTCTCTAACCCCTGTTGGTCATGATTGCTTTTCCAAATCTCAGCAGACTCAATCGTCTTATCAACTAATTGCCCCCAGCCTCAGTTTACTTCTCTGAAGAGATATCCTTGACTAAAGCCATTTACCTTTAAACATATCATTATAATTATATTTAACTATGAATTCATTTAAGACAGGTTTTTCTAAGCATGTCTAGTACTGGCCAGCCATGGTGGCACACGCTTGTAATCCCAGCACTCGGGAGGATGAGAGAGGAGGATCACAGGTCTGTGGCCAGCATCAGCTACTTAGTGAGGCTCTCTGCAACTCACAGGGCCATCTTTAGGGCCACATCAACCATGACATCTGTAAACTCTGGATCCCAGTCTTGTCCTTGCTATTTAGATTCAGAGGCAAATCTAAAGTCAGCAGCTCTGTCCTCCCTGAGACAGCCCAGGTAACACACAGGTGACAGGCCAGCCCCTGGGTCCTCCGTGGCTAGGGAGGGCTGGTGGCAACCCATCCGCCCTTCTCACACGCTCCAGGACCAGATCACCATCTCCCTAACTCTGCCTTCTCAATCAAAGCAGAAGGTGGAAGGCACCCGGATTTCAGAACCAGCAACTTATCAGGAAGCCTTTAATCGAGCTTCATTTCTTGTTTTGCTCTCTGCTCCCCAAAAAGAACACACAGAGGCTCTCAGGGCTCGTCCCCTCGCCTCCTCTTGGAAGGAAGATTCACTCCTTCAAAGCCAACACTCCCAGTACTCTAACTTATCAGTTTGACCAAAGAGAATAGAGTTTGGCTTGGTTGTATATTGAATCTGCCCCTTTCCTGCCTCCCTCTTTTCCTTTCATCTCCCAAAGTGGTCCTTTCCTGGCTGAGGGGAGAGTGTCACACTGGGCTGGGGTCACCCTCCCCCCTCAACTTTCTTGGCTCCCTCGCCCCTCAGACACTTGCTTGCGCAGCTGCTTGATATAAATTCCTCACATACATCTCCGGCCAGCCAGTTTATTTTTATAAACAATAAATAGGACGACATTCCAATGGTGTCCCACTCTGCTCGGCCTGGCTCTCAGAGCTGGGGAGACAGTGACAGAAGATCGGTGAAGTTTATACAGATGGTGTCCTGCGTGTCATAAATCTCATAAACAGGGAAGTGTGGGGTTTGGGTTTCTTTTCCCCCCTTAGAAACACAACAACAATTCACTCCCCCACCCTGTCTTCTTTCTTTCCCTAAGATCACAAGAAATTATCAAGGCCTACAAATCACCGCCAGATGATATTAAGCTGCTTCAATAACACTCTGGATCCCTTCCGGTGTGTTATTTTTCTTCATTAGAAACGATAGCCCAAGCGCACCAAATCCTCTTTCCTTCTCCTCAAAATTTATAGATCACCATCTCTAAACTAATTGTTAGTTGCACACTGGGCCGCGAGCTGCTAGTCCACAGCGCAATTACCTCCAAGGCCTTGATTAAGGCAGGGGGTGCAGAGGGGCGAGGAAATGAAACTGGTGCAGTGTGGGCAGGGCGCCCTGACACCATCTGTGGCCAACAGCCAGTGAGAAGCACCCTTATCTATCACCACCCTTGTTCAGCGGAGACCTGTGACAGGGGCCGCGGTCGAGCTGCTGACTTCTTCTATGACATTACAGACCAAAGCAGCATCCAGGTCAACTCGTTAGTGGAAAAGAGAGAGAAAGATCTACACCCTCCCAGGGGATGGGACTTCTCATGGCTCAGGCATTCCCAGGCTTCCCTGGGAGAAGCAAAGAGAGTGTTGGGCTCTGGAGAAGTCTGGATTCCATGTTCCCACCGCCTTCAGCAGGTCTCGGTCCTGACATCATCCTACCTGGACTGTACCCAGCTCTGCTTTTCAGGCAGAGCAAAGTCCCAAGCTCCAGAGTCAGAATTACAGATGCTGTCTGTGTGCTGCTCTTTGCAGATAGAGAAACTAAGCTGCCAGTGTGATATCTCTTAGCACCATGCTGAGATCTACTGATGCTTCAGAAAATTTTGCCATTTGAAGGTTGACTTTTCACTCAATATATCACAGGAAAATGGTTCCAGTTGATTTCCCCAGCTATGTCTAAGGTATATCACCTATCATCAGCCCTGTGGAAAGAAAGTTCTTAAGAGTTCCAAGGTGTTACCCTTCTCTAAGTACCAAAGAAAGAAAATGCATTGTGGCATACCATCATCTTGGTCCATCTGGCTTCTAGTATTGGTCCTGGAATCCAGGTTGTTGTTAGTGACCCCTCCACAACCTCTCATCACCCACCATTCTTGTTTCCTTCCAGCACTTGGGACTGCACCCAACTGCATTTTCAGACAGAAAAATGATGCTTAGCTCTCCTGAAGCCAAACAGAAATACCGGTGAATGAACACCGGCCAAGAAAGGAGTGGTGCAATGGAGTGTTGGATACATACCTTGGTTTCCCTGGACTGCCCAAGGCATGGTCTGTGGGTCTCCTGGGCACTCTTATGCACAGGCAAAGCCTACTCCTTTGCACACAATTAAGTGGCAACTTTCTCTTTCCCATTTTCCCTCCTCACTCTGCTGCCAGTAATCCCTGAGATCACAGGTCAAATTTTTTGTGCTCAAACTCTTGTCTCAAGCTTGTTTATGGCAAACACCAACCAAGACACTTCAAAACCATTTTGTTCCTTGTAAATGGCATCGATGCCAGTTTAGCCCTCTCAACTTCCAAAACTTTAAATTCAAGATATGTTAAATATCCTACTCCTTTTAAAACACAGAAACTAAGGGCTATGAGAGTTCTGAGGTGTCAAGAGGGATGGAAGACCTCAGACAGAAGACCCTCTGTGGTGCCTTGAAGACCCAGGAGCAATTCGCCCCGTGGAGGAGGAGGAGACACCTGCAAGACACTTCAATTCTGGCAGAGAGAACAGCTTGGGCATTTTATACAGAAGCAAAAACCTACTTAAGATGTGATGTCCAGGCCACGGAGACAAAGTGGTGTGGATGCGCTTGCAGCTTCCTTCCAAGAGAAGTAGATTTGTTCATGTTCTTGGGGAACACAGAGGTGCCCTGGCTTCAGGCCCCTTCCTTTGCCTCCTGCCTCCACTTTTCTCCTTGTTGGCTTTGTTTTTCAGCCAGATTTTCTTCAAGTGATGAAAAGATGACCACTGATATTTTCAGAAAGACCTCTATGAGGTTAGGAACCTTCTGGAAAGACATTGTCTTCCCCCCACTTGTTTTAAGGAAATTCCAAGAGCAAGAGCCATCCTGACTCCAACTCTGCCACAGTTTCCATAGCAAAAAGAAGCAACAATTGTTTTGGCCAAATCTGGGTCATGAGTAACCTCCATCGTCAGGTGTAGGGTCTCTCCCCCGATCCAGTCCTTACTGTGAGCAGAAGCAGGTTTGAACCCAAAGAACACTAGAATACCATTTCCCAAATGGGTGTGCCTGTGGTTCAGGCAACAACCAGCACTCTCCCTGCCCAAGTCCAGACCGAGCCCCTCACATCCGATGCATGGCCTGAGCTGAGGACAATATCCCTCCTGCCAAGGTGAGAGTGCCTCCACTTTGATGTTCCTCAGTTTCCACTCACAACTTATCTCTTCTGCCAGAGCCGCATGCTTGTTTGTTTTGTCTGGACAGATTTTTGTGATGTTCTGCTGAGGGAAACAGCTACATCAATAATGTCCACTGTTTGGTTAGCTTTATCAAGTAGCAGAATGCCTGCCCTGCTCTGGTGAGCTGGGTCTGTGTCTCTAGCTATCTCACAGTGGCTAGTATATATATATATACTTTCTATGCTAATATATTCACCCAATCCCAGTTTCAAAAAAGAATAATAATAATGGGTGAGTTTGTGACAACATTCTTGCGCCTACATGAATTTGCTCCTGCTAGTCCAAGGTGGCTTACACCTTCTACACTGCTCAGCAATTAGATTTTGCTTAGCAAGCAAATGTGTTTAGTGGCAATGTCACTGGCCTGAGTTTATGAAAATAGATCTTCAAAGCTCACCAAATGACCTGTGGAATGTTTCTTCTGCCTTTGTTGTAGCTACTAATGTTGACTAAGGAGATGTGAGACAAACTATTAGAGTTTCCTTCCCTCTCTCTTTATCTCTCCTTCCTTCTTTTCTTCCATAAACACTAATCAGCAGTCACCATGACCCAGGCACTGGATAGAGTAATATTTTTTAAATTCCCTGAATATTATGTAAAGTAGATATAATAATGTCACATGATATTATTATATATCAATAATACTATACAAATATAATATATAAATGTTTATGTGTGAATTATAAATATATATTTGGCATATGATGTATATATACACATATATATTATTGCTTATTATTTAGCAAGCCCAATTCTAAGAACTTTGCACATAGGAACTCTTTTAATCTTATGATAACATCATATGACAAATAAATTTTACATATGAAGAGACTGAGGCTAACTTAAGCATGCTTAAGCACTAACTTAAGCATGTGGACCTTTGTTATAGCAGCAAGAGAAAACTAATACATTCCTTGAAAAGCTTTCTAGTGACTTTCCTAACATCATGCAGGTAGTCTTCAAGAAGAGAAGATCTTGATCCAGGTTTTAGAACCATCACACTAGACTACTAATCCATCTATGGAATAATCAGATGAAAAATAAGTACCAATTGTGGTCCTCCCTGTTATGGAGAAGTTTAAGGCTCCTATAAGAAGCCCATCCTGGTCTGATAGCCATAGAGAGGGATGGCATCTCCAAGGTATATGTGAGCTAAAATTTGAGGATTAATTGGAATAAAGTTGGCACTGGGAGGGGGAGAGAGAAAGAAAGGGTGTTTGGTAGAGGGACAGTGGGTGTGGACCTGCCCCTAGGACCCAAATGAAGCATGATGGGCTCTGGACAGGGAGCAAATCCTATAGAAACAGGGCAAGTATGTCAGGAACACTAAGATTATGCCTACAGTGTGTTGTTTTCTATTAGTGATAGGCAGAATAATGGCCCCAAATTGCCCAGCCCCCAATTTCTAGAATCAATGATGTTATCTAACATGACATAAGGGACCTAGCAGATGTGACTGACAGTTCTGTGGAGCTTGATATGGGGAGAATGTGCAGGGGGCCTAATTTCACAAGTTCTTAAAAGAAGAGATTTTTACCCAGCTGTGGTCATAGAGAAATGTGATTACAAGGAAACGTCAAGAAGTTATGACAGTGATGTTTTTAAAAATAAAGGAATGAGATACGGTAAGGAAGGAGGGTGGCCTGTAGAAACTAGAGGAGACAAGAAAACAGCATGTAGAGCCTCTGAAAATATGTGCAGCTCTCATGACCCATTGTTGCCCAGCAGGAACAGTGAGGCTCTGACTCCAGATCTGTCTATGGTCAATTTGAACTGTTTAAGCTAAGCGTGGGGAGCTGTTATAGCAGCAAGGGGAAACTGACACTGAATCCTGAGCAGACGCTTGGCGCAATCTAATTTTTTTTTATTTAAATGCATATTTGTATCTAGATCTCACGTTATTTCACTACAATTTAGAAGTTGAAATGGTGAATTTTATGTGTCAACCTAACTAAGCCAAGAGATGCCTAGATAACTGGTAAACCATTATTTCTAGCCGGGCGTGGTGGCGCACGCTTGTAATCCCAGCATTCAGGAGGCTGAGACCTGGAGGATCGCAGTTTGTGGACAGCCTCAGCTACTTAGTGAGGCCACCTGCAACTCAGTGAGACCCAGTTTCAAAAAAAGAATAAAAAATATGGCAGGGGGTGTAGCTCAGAGGTCAAATGCCCCTGGGTTCCATCCCCAGACCCACAAAAAACAAAACAAAACAAAACAAAAAACATTATTTCTCATGCATACAAAAGGGTATTTCCATAAGAAATTAGCATGAATTCATAGGTTGAATAAAGAAGGTTACCCTCACTTACATGAGTGGGTATCATCCAATTGATAGATGCCCCAGATAGAACAAAGGACAGGATAAATACAAATTTACTCTCTGTCTTCAAGCTGGGACATCTGACTTCTCCAGCTCTGGATCATTCATGATTCTGGTTCTTGGACTTTCAGACTCAGACCAAGACTTAGACTATTAGTCCCTCCCCAACTACCCCCTACCACTGTTTTCTGGACTTTAAGGCTAAGAGCGAGTTACACCACTGGTTATCCTTGGTCTGTAGCTTGCAGAGGGCAGATTAGAGGATTTTTTGGCTTCTACAATCACATTCCTATAATAAGTATTCTCAGAGATGGATAGACAGGTAGGTAGGTAGATAGATAGATAGATAGATAGATAGATAGATAGATAGATAGATAGATAGATAGATGTAGGTAGAGATATACCCTACTAATTCTGTTTCTGTGGAGAACTCTAATATGGGGTCAAACATCAGCCACATTATACTGAACTGTTAGAAACATTTTCAAATGCTAACTGCAATAGTTCAGATCAGATATGAACTAAAAGTCCATATGATAAGGGCCTGTTTCCCAGGTGGTGCTATCAGGAGGTGGTAGAACTTGGAAATCAGGCTGGAAGCTCCAAAACTGTGAGCCAAAACAAACATTTTTTCTTAATAACTTTACCATTTCAGGTATTTTGTTACAGTGACAGACAGCTGACTAATGCACTGACAATTTCCCTGTGTCACAGGGCAAAGTGTTTTTCACCATTTGTGTCACAGGCATTGTATAACTCATTCTCCTGCCGTTATCAGCTGCTAGTACCAAAGTCCTGGGATAGCACAGATTTACAGGGGACTTAGTGCTGGCCAAGTCTGTGTTCAAATCCTGAATTAACTTGGGTGGCTATAGGCAAATTGCATAACATCTCTCAACCTCAACTTTTTGTTTGTTTGTTTTTTGTTTTTGGTGGTACTAGGGATGGAACCCAGGAGCTTTCTACATCCAGGCTACACTTGCAATCCTATTTTAGTATTTTAGTATTTTTAATTTGAAAATGGCTTCACTAAGTGGCTGAGAGTCTCACTAAGTAGCTGAGGCCAGCTTTGAACCTGCATGAGCCTCCTGTCTCAGCCTCCCAAGTACTGGGATTATAAGCGTGAACCACCACGCCTAGCTTTAACCTCAGTTTTTAAGCTAAAAGATAGAGATTCTTTCTAACCTACTGGGCCATTATGATGTAAAGAGAACCTTACCAATGGCCTAACACAGGATAGGGCTTATAAAAAGTCTACTTCTCCATCCTTGTGTGTAGTTGTGTCTGCTCTCTGGTCCAGATCAAGGGTTTCCAGAGTTACAACTTTCTGACCAATTATAGTAGGGGTTTTAGAGACAAAGGGCAAAAGGGGTAGGTCACTGGGTCCACCCTATGGCCCGCGTCTAGCAGAAAGAGAGGCTAAGGTTTGAACCCAGGACCTTGGGCCTGCTAAGTGAGCACCCTATCAGGAAGCCATAACCCAGCCCAAGACAGGAAGAGCAAATGGCATGACTTCCAGCGGGAGACTTGAAAACTTTCAACCTTTAAGCCTAAACTCACAACAGAAAAGGGCCACTCCAGCAGGTACATATTTATGTTAATAAACGTTTTCTGTCACCACACAACCGTCCTGTTTTATTTTTATATTATTGTCATATGATATTAGGTTTGACTTTTTCAAATGCCGGTCAAAGACCAATAAATTAATTTTACAACCCCCCTCTCTAGTTATGAATTGGTGGCAACCTCAACAAC
This sequence comes from Muscardinus avellanarius, assembly GCF_963383645.1. NCBI lineage: Eukaryota > Metazoa > Chordata > Mammalia > Rodentia > Gliridae > Muscardinus > Muscardinus avellanarius. The sequence goes on from NC_137796.1 coordinate 34,523,639, forward strand.
ACTGAGCTAGCAGGTGAGCTACACAGGAGCTAGTACTGAGCTACAACAGGAGCTCGGGATGGAAACAGCGAAGCCGCCTGAACCTGCCCGCTGCATCCCTGGTGAGCTGGATAGAAAGGCCAGGCTTAGGGACCACAGAGGGCAGCAGCTGTTCTATGGACAAGCTTTTATTCAGCCATAACATACAGAAATGGGCACCCAGCACACATACACAGCTGAATACACTTCATATTGTGAGCCCCAGAGGGGCCCCCAAGTCCCCTCGACCAGGCACTACCTTCCCACCAAAATAGTCCAGACTTCTAACACCAGGCATTAGCTGCGCCTGTATTCAAATGTTGTAGGCAGCAAAGCACACGAGACAAGCTCCTCTGCGTCTGACTTCTGCTCTGTGAACACAACGGGTGTGAGGTTCGTCCAGGTCCCTGGTATAACTGGGTGCACAGGAGACCGGTATACGGCTCGGCCTTAATTCAATTGTTGGCCTTAAGTCCTTGTGTCATTCTCTGTCTGTGCTGTAAGCACCCTTGTGAAGGAACTCTTTGCTAAATATATGTGAACATTTATATGCAGTACTTATGCCAGAGTAGACTTATTAGGTTGTGACTATGTACAGATTCGGCTTTGGAAAATATCACCCAGATGTTTTGCAAGCAAATTCTGAAAAAAATAAAATTGGTTGTAGGTTCAAATTTTTTTTATATTCAAGAATTCAGGGAGTTCCATGGGGTATTAAAAATAAATACTCTGACAGCTGAAATTACTTACTTTATTGAAGAAAAGAATGTCAATGAGAAAATAGGCCTGCTTTTCAGTCAACATCCAGACATTTGGGGAATCCCTGAAAAAGTGCTTCCTAGTTTGTCACTTTAAAATTAAAATATGCCATCTGGGGGATACCAAAAGGAGGAAGTGCCATCGCAATCCAGCTCCAGTTTCTAGAACGCGTGGCCACCATTTTCAGGCCAGGAATGCTGCTTCTACTTTGGATTGCATTCACATTTTAGTAAAGACCCTTCAGCGTTAAGATTTGAGGAGGCTGGAGGGAGCCGTGGTAAGGATATGAATTCTCCAATCTAAAACATCAGGTTCTGAAGTTGAGTCCTAATGGCTGATCTTCTGTGCAGCTTTTCACCTCTTGGGACTTAGTTTTTCCATCTGCAAAATGGGCATAAGAATGGCATTTCATGACAGAGAAGTTGTGCAGTAGATGGCTGATATGTGAGAACAGCAATTAGTAGAATACCAGCAATTCATCTTCAGTACACATTAACTCTTCCCCTCTGATATGGTTATCTGGAGATGGGGAAGGGAAGGGGGTGGGTGGTGGCCAAGTCGAGAACACACAAGAACAAAGTAGAACTGCATGAAGCCTGCAGCCAGGAGCAAATAGAAGAGAAATTAGTTCTATCCCAGGGCGTAAAGTGGCCTTGTTGAAGATGCATGGAAGAGCCATACAAGCGTGCACAGGCCCTGGAGCCCGAGACCCCCTTCAGGGCTCCCAGATAGATCTGATGACATGGTCAGCTCTCGGGAAGGGGATGTGCCGGCAGCTGTTTGTAGGGTTACAGTATCTGGGAGTCCTGCATTAGAGTTCAATTAATAGATATGGAATTTTAGGCTGGACACAATTCTGCTCAAGTAGCAATTTCAGGAAAAGGGCCTAGCAATGGGGAACAATCCGCTTCCCCATCCCTGGTCCTGTAACAGGACCTGGCATAGGCTCAGAGCTGGATGATCACAGGAACAATTTGGGTGCAAATTCATTCATGGACTCTTTTCTTATTCATTCCTTGAGTTGTGAACAAGCATTCAGCAGTATTAGTTTGCCTCAGGTACCCATCTATTTGCTACATTACAGCAAGTAGGCAGTTCTCTACTTAAATTTAGTTAAAGTGCTTCAATAGCAGACAGTCATAGACATCCCCCAAGGTCATTTATAGTTCAGTGTGTGAAACAGATAAGGCCTGAGTATTAATTACAATCGTGGTCAATGGTAGGAAGGAAAGAGTACAAGTAATCCTTGAGCACTTGCTAAGTGCTTGCGCATAAGTACTAAGCACTTGTTAACCACTAAGTACTTACTAGGCATTTGGTTGATCCTTAGAGGAGTTATAGGGATGTAGTTAATAAGATGCAACCCAGCTGCCAAAAGAAGGAAACACGGTAGACAGCATACTGCATACAAAGATTTAGACAGATTCTGAGTGCAGGCATGGTTGTGTGACTTGTTCCTGCCAATGAAATGCAAGCACGGGCCACCTGCCACTTCCAGACTGAAGAGCCAATGACCTGCTTTTTTCCTGCTTCTACAACAGCTGCCTTATCAGCCAGGGTTCTATAGGATGCAGGCCACAAGAAACAAAGGCTAACCCCCTTGCTATGGGTGTGAAGCATGGGCGAGAGATAAATACGTGTGGCTATTTACTCCACCAAATTCCAGGCTGTTTATTTCAGTCTGTTTCAGCATGAGTTTGCCTGACTAATACAGCAGTCATGCATGCAGATGCTTGAATCTAATATGAAGCCATGCCGTCATTTTCTAGTTCCTTCTCTGAGGCCACGTGCAGCATTTTCTATAGAGTACGTTCTCAGTAAATGATTGAGCTCGAGCTACCCAACACAAGATGGAGTAATCACCACTAAACAAGGGAAAGCATGGTGCCCTGAGGGGTGAGAGAAGAGAGCTCGCCCTCAGCTCAGGGATGAGGGCTCTTGAGCATTGGCTGAGCCACCCTAAGTGCTCAATTAACAATAACAATCAGTGCTTCTAAATTTACCAGGGGACTGCATCCTGGTAAACTCCATTGAAAGCTGAAAATAATAATTAGTTAAAGATATATTTAATATACATACCTATGAGACATCATAACTGAGCACTGCAACACACTGTAAAGTGCCTCCCCTCCTGAGTGCATGGTTGCCTGGGGCCTGCAGCTCGCTGCCTCTGTCCAAGATCTCAAGAGAGTATCGTATGACATCAGTAATCTGGAAAGAGAGGAAAATTAAAATAAAACATTTGGTTTCTACTAAATGTATTGCTTTCACACCATCAATGAGCTGAAAAGTCACAAGTCAAAGTTGGGGACTGTGTGCACTTTTATGATCACGATTATGTCCAAGCATCATCTGGGGAGGGACTCGCAATCAGGCTGGGCTGCAGCTTGTCACACCGCATGGGGCCTTTCTTTGTGTAGCAGGTGGCATGAACTCCAGAAGCTGTGGCGATATATTCTTAGAACCTCATGATCAGAGAATAAAATTTATAATCCCAGGGAATACTTCCTGTTGGCCCAATTGGGATTACACTCGAACCAATTCCTGTGGCCACTGGATAAAATCTAGTTGACTGGTCTCACCAAAAATTGGTTCTTTTTTGCCCAGAAAGAGCAGCATCTGTAATGGGAGGAAGAGATGCCAGAGTAGTTGTGAATAAGGCAGAAGGCTGGCTTTAGCGGCCCACCCACGGAAGGCCAGCAGCTTTGAGACCCTTCAGCCTTTTCCTCATTTCTCAAGCTGACCACTGCAGTGCTGGGCATTGCACCTGTTGGCAGGCAAAAGGATAAAGAAGGTGGGGAACAAGCCTTGTTTGTTTTTTATAGGGTACGCAAAACCTTTCCAAGAAACTCCAAAGACTTAAGACTGGCCAGATCAAGAGAAACTGGGAAAACAGGTATTTTGCTTTTCCAGTCTACACAGGGTAAGAAAAACAAACAAACAAACAGCATCAGGAACAGCTGGAGGTCAACCAGAAAGCCCTGTTTCTGCTCCAGGAGGTGACCTGTCTAAGTCCATGGACTTGCTTGCCAGGGCTTTCATAACGAAGTGCATCATCCCTCGGTGTCTGGGGAATTGGTTCCAGGAACTCAGACACCCAGATCTCGATGCTCAAGTCCCCTCTTTATGATGTTCCATATATCTATGTGTTTTCATATATCTATGCACATCCTCTCATATACTTTAGATCATACAATATAAATGCAATGTAAATAAGTATAATACTGTACTGTTTAGGGAACAATGGCAAAAAAATGAAGTCTGTACATGTTTAGTAGATATGCTAATTTTTTTCTAAAATTTTTTATATTCTGTACAGATGCATTTCTCAAATGTTTTCTATCTGTACAGATACATTTTTCCCAAATATTTTCTATCTATTGTTGGTTGAATTCCTATATTTAGGACCCATGGACACAGAGGGTCAACTGTTAAACAACCTGAGTTTACAATGCTGGGCATTGAACCCAGGGCCTCATGCATGCTAGGCAAGAGCTCAGCCACTAAGCCACATCCCCAGCCCCAGAAGGAGGCATATCTCCTCATGGTTCTGGAGCCTAGAAACCTGAGATTGGTGTCAGCACAGCTGGCTCCACTGGAGGACGGAGAGGAAGGATTCGCTCCTTCCATCTGGGCTTCGCGGTTTGCTGGCCATCATTGGAATTCCTTGCCTTGTAGAAGCGTCGTCCTGACCTCTGCCTTCACCTTCTCATGCGCTCTCCCTATGTGCATGTCTGTCTTCGAATTTAAACCCACCCTTAGACTTCATTTTAAGACTAGGACTTCCATGGGTGAATTTCAGGGAAACATTGCTTAGCCACAAAACCCATTTTTCTCAACTGTAACATCAGTATAACTGAAGCTGTTACCCTACAGTCTGCTCATGAGATTTAGCTATAATGCCATGTTGTCCCAAAGGTTCCTGTGCTGGAGGCTCAAGCACAGAGGTATTGAGGTAGTGGAGCCTTTAAGAAGTGGGCCCAGTGGAAAGTAATTGATGTGACCATCAGAAGTGGGTGAGGTCCTATGGGATGGGCTTGGTTCCCAAGAGAGCCCATTGTTATACTCTAGCAAGCCTGGCCCCTCCTTGTTCTCTTTTTTCTTTGTGTTTACATATATCCTTTCTATATGAAGTTAGTTTGCCTTGAGTTTCTCTGCCATGTTATGACCCAGCCAGGGGTCCCTTATCGGGATGCCAGTGCCATGTTGTTTGGACCTTCCAGCCACCAGAATCATGAACCAAATAAACCTTTTTGCTTTATAAGTTATCCAGCCTCTGGTATTTTGTTATACCAACACCAAATAGATTAAGACCTGAGATAACCCACATAGAACCTGACCTGGAGTAAAAGCTATGTGTAGCCACTCTAGGTGGCAAATCACACACTGTAACTTCAGTCTATAAAAGGAAAGAAAGACGAAGAATGAGAGGGACCCATAGGTACTCATCCCCTTGGGTTTACCAGTGTCTCTGAGAGGAGCCTTTTCTCTACACTTCAGTTCAGCCACATCCTTAGCAGCCACAGTGGGCACATGTTCTAGGGCAGCAACCATTACGAGTTCCAAAGAGAGGCAGAGGCAGATCCCACCCTTGCCAGGAGCCTCCCCTGCAGTAGTGAAGTTCACCTCCTCTTCTGGGGTCACTTCTGTTCCCATGAGAGCAGGTTCTGGGGGCTGAACTCTCTCCCACTTGAGTGTTTTGAGTAAATTACAGGCTCTTATCAGTGGTGGGGGTGGGGGTGCTTTATTGTTCTGCCAGGATGTCTCCCTTTGTCAAAAAAACAATAACTTGTTGTAAGTAGTACTTTTTTAGGTTTACCAAGCAGACAGACTAATTGTATCTTTTAATCTGGGTCAAACTGCTCTTGCTTATTACAAATTGGCTCTGAATCCTAAAGGGGGGGGGGGGTGTGAGGAACATTTGCAAATAATTTAGAGGCAGAATTACCTTCAGACAAACATTGTCATGTCGGGGAGAAACCCATCCATGCTCAGCCCAGTCAGGTTCAGGTTGACCTGGAGGAGACCTGAGGGAGAGAGGACACTCCTTGTCGCAGATTCTGGCTGTCCATGGTACCTTCCAATGGGATTCGTACTCATCCCTGGAACCTGTAAAGACTGTTGCTGTATATGGGAAAAGGATATCTGTAGGCTTGACTAAGGATCCTCCCCTGGATTATTTGGGTGAACCTTGACTGCAGTCACAAGTATTCTTATAAGAGAAAAGCCAAGAGCAACTTGATACAGACCACAGAGGAGGCGGCAAAGAGTGGGTTGGCACCTCCACAAGCCAAGGCATGCCGGCAACCACCCAGCTCTGGAAGAGACAAGGAACGTGTTCTCCTGTAGCCCCTGGAAGCTCTGCAGCCCTGCTGATAACTTGATTTTAAACTAGTAAGACCAACAGAGGCCTTTTGGTCTTCAGAACTATCAGAGAATGTATTTCTGTTGTTTCAAGCAACTAAGTGTGTACAACTTTGTTATAGAAACCATAAAAAAAATCCACTAAAGGGCTCCTCTCAGTGGTTTCTCCAGGGAGGATTTTCTGTGGCTGCAGAGACCCCACGGGAGGGTCATGGTTAGAATGGCCTTGGCGGGGCCTCGCCCTAGGCTCTAACTCCTGTGTCTCTCGTTCGTGCTTGGGTGACCTTGAACAAATGGCCTAAGCACTTTGAACTTCAGTTTCTTTATCATAAACAAAAGATAACCACACCTCCCTACAACACTGAGAATTAAACTAGGGAACACAGGTAAACCAGAGCCTGGCTTGTCACAGCCTCCACAAAACAGTTGATGTTTCTCCCTTTTTAAAATGGTTATTCTCACACCTCTGTTGATTCTCACACCAGGGGCTTTTCTCAGAGTATTCTAGAAGTTTCTTGGGGTACTGTAACCAGTTTCATCTTATCTGCAAACACAAAATTTGCTAGCAAAGGTTGCTTGTGAATTTCATGGGCCCAGATCACTGAGGGTTAATTTCTCCGGAAACAGTTTGTGGAAAGTGCCAATGGCAGTGGAAAGAAACTAGATCCCGAGCCAGAAGGGTGACACTTAACAGTGTGGCAGGAGGGATATTTGTGTCACCCAATTCACCAAGAAGAAAGTTATTTTGACAAAAGCAATAGAAGGATTATTTGCATCCAAGCATCTGTTATTCTCCTAGGATTAAAAAACTGGGGTTTACCATATCCGTGACGCCCTTTCAGGGGTACTTCTCCATACCTCCACTCTCAGAACCACAAATCCTACCATGAGAGAATTATCCCTTTGGTGAGATCAAGTATGGATATGTTGAGAAGCAAACATCACAAAAAATCAATATGGCCACTAATACCTTAGTGCCCTTTCCAATTTAAAACCTTTCAATGACTTTGATACTGCAGGAGAAACTATAACATCATTCCCAGGGTCTGTAGGGCCTGCATGAGCCAACCTTCTTCTCCTTGCTCCTGTATTTTTCTTCTAGTTGTTGAAATGTTCTAAGATTTCTTCTGCCTCCGGCTTTGAACAAGCGGCTGTATCTGATTGCAAAACTATTTTTTTTAAATTATTTTTCCACTAACATCTGAGTTCCTGGGGACAAGGGAAGTGGATCTTCTGCTCCTCTGTGTCCTCTCTGCCAAACTCAATATCGATTGCATATCTATGCTTCTAAGTAAACACCGAATGAATGGATGAATGAACGCATGCACGCTTGCATGAATGCAACCAACTTCAGAAAGGTGGCATCAAGGACACAGGAGGCTTTCATGTGTTTAAAGAGTAGAAAATAAATTCCAGTATTGTAAAGGAGAGGAAACAGTAACAGAAAGATTGTAGTAAAGACTGGATTTGGCTACATGTAAAAGAAAAGGGAAATGACTGAAGATGGATAAGAAGTCCCGACACAGGCTGGCCACGACTGACACAGGGCTCCGTGGCTAACAGAAATCAAGATTCTATTTCTGTATTCTACCGACCTTATGATTGGCTTCGGTTCCTGAAGTTGCTTCAAGGTCCAAAAAGATTGCCAAGACCCAAATATCAGACCCACAATCTAGGATAGAAAAAAGAAGCGAGGGGTTAAATGGCAATGAAGAATAAACCACGTTTAAAGAACTGTCCCAGAAGCTGCAGTCAACAATGCCTGTTTGCATCTCGTTGGCCATGCTAGCTAAATGTCTTAGCTAGACCCATTGCCGATGAAATAATACTCTTGGTAGTGAAGAAGGAAAGAATGTATATTGGAGTCGAAACCATTTACATACTGGGGCGAAGGCCTTGGAAGAGGAATCCAGGGCAGGGTGCTTCATTTATTTGCTCCATCCAGTCAGAAATACTCCCCTCCTGGGGTGGATCCTGGTCACAGAGTGAATACAGAGACAATGGGACATAGTTCTCACACCCAAGAAGCTCACCTTCAAGTGAGAACAGGGTGGGGGTGGTGAGCAGCCAGATGAGGGGGCCATCAAACAGACAGGTGTTGGGAGGGGACCCTCCTCCCTTGAGCTGGTTGGGGAGGCCCAGGAGGCAGTGGAACCTTGAAAGTCTGCATCCAATACTATCACGTACAGATTGTTGTAGAGAACCCATCTCAGGTAGAAAGAAGAGTTCAGGCAGAGAGGTGACTGACATCAGGGACAAGAACTGGGTGTCGTGGTTCATGCTCTTGTGTTGGAGATTTGGGCCCCAGTGTGGTGACAAGAAAACTGGTGGGAGCTTTAAGAGGTGGGACCTAGCCAGTGGATTGTAGGTCATGGGGGGGGGGTTTGGAAGAGATCAAGGTCATTGTGACCTTGAGTTAGTTCTCAAGAGCTAATTGTTATAAAAGAGCCCCATCTCATGCTCTAGTTCCTGTCTTGCCATGTGATCTCTTTCTTCTTCAAATTCTCCAGCCACAATGCATTTTGACACAGGTGATATAGCCAGGTGGTTTTGCCAGAGCTGGTACCATGTTGATTGGTCTGTGAGCCTCCAAAACTATGAGTTAAATAAATCTCTTTTCTTTATAAAGCATCCATCCTCAGGTCATTTGATATAATAACAGAAAAGTAATTCACTGGGCGATGAGAAATAATACAGGAACTCAGTACCAGGTTCTTCATGATTTGTTTCTGCCCATCCTCCAAGTTTCTTCTTGCTTATATTACGGTCCAAGTACATGGGTTTTTTAATAGCATTCTCAGTAAGCTGATGGCTTCCTTTGGCTCATCCCATCCTCTGCCTGGAGGGTCTTCCCCTCCTCTCTTTACTTGGCTGACCCCTTCCCATCATTACAGTTTCAGATGGAGCATCACTCCCCACACAGGCTCTGGCGCCATCTCCAAAGCATGCCTACTGTTATTCTCATGAAACGCACCTTACTCTATACTTCATGTTTTTACTTATATGGTTATCTAATTAAAGTCCTTCTCCCCACTAGATCATGGGCACTAAGAGGCTAGAAACAGATCTGTTTTATCTACCATTTGGTGAAGAATGGGTACACAATGGAAATTCATTGGATTTATTGGTGCGTATATGTGTAACAGCTAAACACTAATAGGAGTTAATATACAATAGGGAAAGAAAATATATCAAATTAATTAATTGTGCTCTTGCATACTTTAATTCTGAAAGGTAACTGGCTGTTTGCTGAAAGTCTGCTGCTTGGTCAGAGATGTTAGCATGAGGAAAGGTAGGATGAACTGTGGCTTCCCGGCTAGAGGTGGAAAGCCTGAGATTCAAGCACATTTATGAAATGCAGACATCACTTAGCAAAGGGCTGGGACCAGACATAACTTCTACCTTACACATTTATTTTTGGGCATAGCACAAAATAGAATTAGGGACATACAAACCATTCACTTGTAGACAGCCTTCTCCTGTGAAATTTCCAGTGTTAGCCATTTGCCCAGGAAACCTGTCGCTGGGCTTCCACTCTTTGGAAATTTCTAGTTACATTCTCAACTCCACTGGCTGAGGATTAGTCTAGACTCCTCTGGGAAGAGGGCAGAAGCACCAAAAGCATAAATTCTCAAGGAAGCAGGTCAAAAGTTCCAGGAAACCGAGGTATCCTATAGCAATAAAAAAGAACCCATTTACATATAAACAATATATTCATTACAAAGCATTATTCACTATTCTTAAAGACAGGGGACTCCAAAAGACACCCACACTAGCCATGTTAGTTTGCTTTTTTTTTTTTTCTTCTCAGAACTAGGGATTGAACCCAGGAAACTTCTACTTCCGAGCTATATCCCCAGCCCTGTTTTTTTATTCTTTATTTTGAAACAAGGTCTGACTAAGTTGTGGAGGGCCTCACTAAGCAGCTGAGGCTGGCCACAAACCTGTGATTCTCCTGTCTCAGCCTCCCGAGTACTGGGATTATAAGCGTGCGCCACCATGCCTGGCTTTTCTGTTTGCATTGTAAAGTAACACAGGTGCTTTCCTATTAAGTTAGAAAGAAACAGAGGGAAGGCAGCGAGGAAGTAAAGGAAGGAAGAGCAAGCAGGAGGGAGGGGTCTGCAGCTGTCACCGCTCAGTGCTCCGGGTGCTGGTCACTGAGCTGAGCGCTCTGCTTCCTCGTGTCTTAATTCTCCAGCCAGCCTCTAACACAGGTGTGATTATGAATTTTATTGTATAGATGAACACAACTGAGGTTTGTGGATGTAGAACTACCTACTCAGGAGTGGAAGACCAGATGTGCAAGATATTAAATAAATCCACATTACTGAAGGACATCCTTCCCCCATTACAAGCAGACCCCGCACCCCAAGTTCCTATTGCTCTGGCTGTCACTCATACAGAGGGCCTTCTACCCATTAATGCAAGTGCAAGGGGTAGAGTGTGTGTGTGTGTGTGTGTGTGTGTGTGTGTGTGTGTGTGTATGTAAGAGAGACTGAGAGATTTTAAATCACTTTGAAAAGTCTTATGAACCATAATTCAATCCTCATTTCCAATTAAGTTTTTTTGTTTGTTTGTTTTGGTGGTACTGGGGTTCCTGGAAGCCCTTCTACCTCCGGGCTACATTCCCAGACCTATTTTATATTTTTGAAACAGGGTCTCTTAAGCCAGCGCGGCTGGCTTCGAACCTGTGCGATCCTCCTGGCTCTGCCTCCCAAGCGCGGGGATTACAAGCGTGCGCCACCACGCCCGGCCCCTCATTTCCAATTAAATCATTGAGAAAATACTGTGAAGGTTTGTCATGTTAATGCTGGAGAGGTACGGGAGCAGTGGACACTTCCTTAGACTTGCGGTTGGAGTATACATTGATAAAGTCGTTCAGGAACACAAATTATTGACTTGTAGAAAAGCCAAATCTGCGAGTACCCTGCCGTGACCCAGCATGCCCCATCCACCTGTATATGCTAGAGAAATGTTTGCAAATTTACTAGGAAACATATACTAGAATACTTCTCGCTATAGTGCTTCAAATGGAAAGTTATGAAAACAAACTAAGTGTGCAGCCACTAACAGGACAGTGGGTAAAATGTGGTCATCTTTCTATGAAACGCTTGGGGGCAACTAGCCCTCCCATTACATTGAGACTGGACTCCAGAACTGGCAATGACTTGGAGAACCATCAGAACTGTTGGAAAAAAGTAGCTGCCAGAGACAGCCAACAGTGGTATGACATTCTCATTCTTTCTTTTTCTTTCTTTCTTTCTTTCTTTCTTTCTTTCTTTCTTTCTCTCTTTCTTTCTTTCTCTTTTAAGTTTTAAAGAGTAATGATCATATACACAACTGTTGTAAAATTCAAAGAAATGTTTAGAAAAATTAAGAGCGCAAGTTTTTGCTGCTGGAAAGAAGAGGAATAGTAAGGGCAGTAGTATGTGCAGGGCTTTCTTTCTTATACACTGGATACTCCAATGCTTATGAAAATACTTCTATAAGTGTCACTGGTGTGTAGTGAGGACAAATGGCCTGACTGTATATTTGCCCAGGAAGAGCTTCTAATGTCCCATCGCTCAGTAGTTTGAGCTGCCCTGCCACGGGCAGGTGGCGCAAGGCCGGCAAGCAGTCAGTGTGGCGAGCCTCCCAGGGTGCCGCCCGCAGCCTGCTGCAGGGCACAGCAAGCTCCCTGGGAAGTCACGCTTCCTCCAGGTGAAGGATGGGATCGCTCCATCTCTGTCACCTGCACGGAGGAGGAAGTGCTATAGAGAGACAGATTAGATCATCTATTATCGAGTAGGCAAGTGGTAGACTGAGGAGGCACCCGCAGCTCACCAGATGTTCTATCAATTATTGGAGTTGTGAGGAGGGTGGGTCTTGTTTCCCCCTGCCCCCAGTTTGGCCTCTCCAGGGAAGAATCAGACAGGAGATGGGATCATGGACCAGTTTCCTCAAAACTATCCTGATGATGGGATCGGGTGGGCACACCACAGGCAGCCACAGTATACATTCTTCCTAGACTGTGGAAATGCCCAAAAGAGAGGCTAATCTCCCACTGGGCAGGTGATGGAGGAGGCATAATGATGTCTCCCCTACAATGCTTAAACAGAAGCGCAGCCGATATTGCAGTCACGGCCACCACCGTCATCATCACGGACGACTTTCTCTCAGCTGGGAGCTCTGCTAAGAGTTTTACCTGCATTTTTCCATGGACTCCTGGCAGCATTTTTACAAAAAAAAAAAAAACAAAAAAAGTGCTATTAATATTTTCCTGTTACAGCAGAGGAAACTGAGGCAGAGAAAAATGGGTTATCAACTGAGGCTTCCCATACTGGACTCCCCCACACCAGCCAGATCCTGTATTCGACCACAGACCTGTCAGCGGCAGCCCCACCCCGGTGTCCGCTTGCCACGAAGGTGGGCGGTGGCACTGTCCCCTTCCACACACTCTAGCATGGCTGTGTCTGACCAGGCAAGGCTTTTCTAGAACTGGAACCTAGAGGAGTTGTGCAGCTTTCCCCGGAGCCCCAAAGGCTTTGGGGCATCTCTAGAGTTGAGAAAGGTGGTGGCTGTTAGGAGGGGGTCCTACCCCGACACCCCTTCTTGCTGGCTCTCTGGCCATCGAGAAAGTGGTTTAGCTTCACCATGTGCTTCTATCTTGAAGTGCTGCCTCCCAGCTCCATAGCAATCGAGGCCAACCAATTAGAGGCTGAAACCTCCACAACTGTGAGCTGAAATGAGCCTTTCCTCTTTGTAAGTAGATCATCCCCAGTACTTGTTATAGTAATGCAAAGCAGACTAATGCACAGGTCCTGTCTCCAAATGCAGTCTGATTCCAAGGTACGGGGGTTACTAGGGCTTCAACATGCAAACTGAGGACAGCACAGGTCAGCCCATGGGAGATGGGAAAACAGCTCTCAGAGAAAAGTGGAAAGCTTCTGTCATTGCATGATTCTCTTATCACCTGGGATCTTCTCCCTGGATTCACATTTCCTCTCCTTTCTCTGTCCCCCTACAATCTCTAAATCGTTATTATACTTTCATATTCATGATATTATATTTTCTCTTTAGAGCTGGTTTTTAAAGCCCCGGAAAATACTGTCATCGCATCCGATATTGGCCTGTGTTGTCTCCCCTGCCCACCAAAGTGGGCTCAACTGTGCTGACTTATTTATTATTTATTTACTCTTCTTTTTATTTATTTTATTTTATGTTACTTTTGTAGTACTGGGAATTAAACTCAGGGGCATTCTATCTCTGCACTATACCTCAAGCCCTATTTTAGTTTTTTATTTTGAAAAAGGGGCTCATGAAATTGCAGAGACCCTAAGTTGCTGAGGCAGGCCTCCAACCTGCAATCCTCCTGTCTTAGCCTCCCAAGTACTGGGATTACAAGCCTGCACCCCTCACTGGGCTTTCATTGTGCAGATTAATGAGTTCGGTTATTAGCAAACACCATTCAAACACCCTGAAACGCTCTTTATTTTATTATCTTGAATTATCACCTGGCACTCACAAAATATTCTGAGACTCCAAATAGATAGAGAGAGGTCTCACCCGGCACTATCCCCCACCCAACGGAATAACTTGGAATTTTCAAACCTGGGATGGAGACTAGAGCAGATGTGGAGAGGGGAGAATAAGGTAGAGCTGATGAAGCCCTGGTTTTTAAACCCAACCCAGTTTGTCAGAACTGAGAACACAGCAGCCTGCCTTCCTGCCCACTGAACCCCGAGTTTCTGGATTGTCTCTGGGGGAAGATGTTTGGAGTTGATGCTTCCATTACTCTGAGGGAAGAATAAAGCCAAGAAACACCTTCCGACTGATACAGGTTGGTCTGCCTTCAACCAACACAGTATATAGACCAAAACAACACTGCTTTAAGAGGTGATATTGGGGAACCGTTTGCTTGACAAAAAGAATGATGTTTGGGGGTGGGAGTAAAAGGTACAGGGGGTGGAACCCAGAGGCATTCTATCCCTGAGCTATACTCCCAGCTCTATTTTATTTCTTATTTTGAAACAGGGCCACATTAAGTTGCTGAAGCTAGCCTAGAACCTACTATCCTCCTGTCTCAGCCTCCCAAGTACTAGGATTACAGATGTGCACCGCTGTGCCTGGCTCTGGAGTGATTATTTTTTAAAAGCATTTGGAAAACTCCTAAAGATAATACCTGAGATGTCTTTTTCCCATCACACTTCCTGTCTCAGGCCAAAGCCTCTTCTCTCGGCCAGAAAGCACATGATGGCTAGAAGGAGACCTAGAAACGGGGGTCCTGAAAAGGACTTATTTGCTAACAGGCCATGTTTTTGGGAAGTAGTTACTCCAGGTGGGGGAGTTCAGAGGATGCCCCAGCTCCCTGCAGGTGTCAGCTGGAGCCATCTCTGTCCCCTGAGCTTGGTCCTCACACTTCTCCAACTCTCCACATTCCTGCCAGTTCCTCCAGACCCTCCAGGTGCTGTGGACAGAACTAACTGGCCTAGAGTTCCCTTTGAATGGATTAGAAAAGTCCTCAACCCTGAGAAAGCATGAACCCTACCCCACCCCCACTATCACATGGTGAGCTTAGAACACCTTCATGCAGAAGAAAATGGTGCCTTCCACCCACCCCACACAAGGGCATGGGGCTGGCTCACCTCTGAGAAGCACTGGGTTCCTGCGGTTCACTAAGATCCCTGATGGTAGGTATGTTCGTCAGCTTTCTGTTCTGTAACAAACACCTGAGAAGACCAACTTATAAAGAGAAAAGGTTTCTTCTGGCTCATGGTTTGGAAGCTTCTGTCTGATCTGGTGGCCCTTTTGCTTTGACGAGGCCCTGGTGGGGAAGAAGCACACTCTGGCAGGAGTGTGTAGTGGAGTAAAACCACTCCCCTCGTTTACTGGATGTGAAAGAGGGAAAGAAGAGACCAGGGCCCCACAGTCCCCCTTGAGGACATGACCCAGTGACTAGAAGACCTCCCACCGGGCCCTGCCTCTTGACCTTCCACCGCCTCTCTGTAGTCCCAAGCTGGAGACCGAGTCTTTTACGCAAGGCCCATCAGGGGACATTAGATCCAAATTAGAGACCAGGAGATCCTGCCAGACACAAAGCCAGAGCAATGGAGGGAGGTGGGGTGCCAGGCAGAAGGAACCGTGAGATCAGCAGCAGCTAGAGGCCAGGGGTTTGCTTCCTAGGACATAGGATAACAGAGATACTTATCTCAAAGTGGCTCTCATTTCGTGTTTTATGGTCTTAAAACAGGGAACAATGGTGCATGTAAAAAAGCAAATGGTTATATACAGTATGATTCCATTTGCATAGCATTCTTGACAAAATACAGAGGAGATCTTATGTGTTTTAACATAAAATTGCCCCGTTTCTGACCATTTCCCCTTCCCCAGGCTCCTCACCTCTGGGATGCTCAATTCCTGACTCCGTACCATGGCCTAATCCAGCAGCTCACCCCAAAGTCAGTGCTAAATATTGGCTTGTCTAGTGATTAGATTATAGCCAAAGAAAGCAGATGGAAGGCCAGGAATCATAGACATCCAGACTAGAAATTTAGAAGGAAGCCCCCAAATCCAAGAGAGAGATCAGCCAGCGGCCCCATATAGATCTCCTGCCAGCAATGGTGTGGTTTCACAGGGCTGGCTGGCTCTATTCAGGTGTCATGCAGGAACATTGTGCACTGGCCAGAAGACAGAAATCAGGGGCCCAAAATGAGCCCATTTTCCCACTCAGCTCTGCTCTTTGAGAACAGAAGCTGGGGAGCTCAGAGGATGCCCTAGCTCCCTTTGAGTATCAATCAGAGCCCAGACTTCCAAATTCTCCCCAGGCCAGCCCAGGTACTCCAGGCCCTCCCACCCCAGGCTGCATCCAGACAGTTCTCTCCTGCCAATGTCAGGGCTCTCTTGCCTTAGAAACATGTCAATGTTGACCCTGGAGGGAGCAAAATCAATCCGGCTTCTGGGATCTAGATACACAGCAGCTCTTCCAGAGCCGTTTGGAAATGACTGAACGAAGACCAGGCTGCCCAGCTCCCATGGGGACAAGAGGACCCACAAGCAGGTTTTTTCCTCCTTGTCAGGAGCCTGATGTTCAGGGACCAGCAGTCTATAACCTGGTAGGTTGGGAGCAGGGCATGAAATCTACATTTTTAAGACAATAGGATTTTTCTTTTAATTTTCTATTGATGCATTATAATTATACACAATAGTGAGATTCACTGTGAAATATTCATACATGCGCATGACATAATTTTGTCAATTTAATTTTCTGGTACCTCCCTTCTCCAAGTCTCTCTCCTCGGTCTCTTTCCTCCACTCTTTCGTTCTCTCTTCTACTTTTATGAAATTCCTTTTTATTCTTTTTTCTCTCTCTAGCTTCCACATATGAGAGAAAACTTTGAGTCTGTCTGATTTATTTCATGTTTTGTCTCCAGTTCCATCCATTTTCCTATAAATGGAAATTTCATTCTTCTTTTAGCTGAGTAAAACTTTAGAAGTGGATTCTTTATAAAAGAATGAGCTCAACCCCTCTTTTGTCTGTCTGTCCCTCTGTCTATCTCTCTCACCTTTCTACCTTTTGCCATGGGGTGATACAGCAGGAAGACCCTTGCCAGATGCCTCTTGACCTTGGACTTTTTTTTTTTTTTTGCAGTACTGGGGGTGGAACCCAGGGGCATTCTACCTCTGAGCTACACCTCAGCCCTATTTTTTAGTCTTTTTTTTATTAATTTATTTTTTAAATTGGTGCATTGTAGTCATATATCAATCACATTGGAGTACAAGACTTGAGAGGATATACAAGCACACATCATCCAACTAGCCCTCCTCCAGCCCCCATCCCATTCCCTCCCCCTCCCTCCATCCCACGCTTCTTTGGTGATTTACTTTGATACATTTGTTTATGTACCTCCTGCGTTTTAAAGAGGCTCCGTCCTCCAGTATTACATACCCTCTGATTGGTCACATTAGTTGCTTCACTATAGGGCCCTTTCTATAGCTCAACCTCTTCCTGTTGCCCTTTTCCTCCTAGTTATTGCTGATTAAGAGAAGTGTCTGATTTATATTTTCTACGATATTTCTCTGTGCATGCTGTGTTGCAAGTACCGATCCCACTCTTGATGGTCCCAGTAGTGGCCTGGCTACTCAGTGGACTGATCCAGACCTCGCTGGCTCAAGCAGCGGCCTTGCCTCATGGGAGGCTCCAGTTCTGGTCTTGCTGGCCCCTGCACCGGTCTAACCCCTAAGCTGGCTTTGGTCCCGGCCTTGGAGGCCGCAGGAGTGAACTTGCTTCACGCCAGGCTCCGATGCTGGCCATTGGCCCCTGCACCGGCCTAACCCCTCGGCAGGATTCCAATCCCGGCCTCGGAGGCCCCAGCACCGGCCTAGCCTCACGGCAGGCTCCAATGCTGGCCTCGTTGGCCCCAGCACTGGCCTAACCCCTCGGCAGGTTCCGTTCCCGGGTTAGGAGGCCCCAGCACTGGCCATGTCTCACAGCAGGCTCCGATGCTGGCCTCGCCTCACGGCAGGCTCTGATGCTGGCCTTGCTGGCCCCAGCACCAGTCTAGCCCTTCGGCAGGTTGTTATTCTGGCCTCGGAGGCCTCAGTACTGGCCTAACCCCCCGACAGGCTCTTATCCCAGCCTCGGAGGTCCCAGTACCGGCCTTGCCTCACGGCAGGCTCCGATGCCAGCCTCACTGGCCCCAGCACCGGCCTAACCCCTCGGCAGGCTCTTATCCTGGCCTCGGAGGCCCCAGTATTGGCCTTGCCTCACAGCAGGCTCCAATGCAGGCCTCGCTGGCCCCAGCATCGGCCTCACCCCTCGGCAGGCTCCAATCCCGGCCACGGAGGCCTCAGTAGTGGCCTTGCCTCACAGCAAGCTCCGATGTCGGCCACTGGCCCCGGCGCCCGCCTAACCCCTCAGCAGGTTCCGATCACTGTCTCTGTGGTTATTATTTCAAAGTTTCCAGGTGTAATGTATCAGATCTCTGCCTCCCCCGAGTATTGGCCACTGGCATTGCCACTGCCTCCACCATTTCAAATCCTTCCCAGGCTCTTTTTCCACGCTGAATGTTGTCCAGTGTTCCTAAGCATGCGTGATGGTAGCATTCGACATTTGGTGTAATTTCTCCAAAAAAATAAAGTTGGTAAGATCCGGTTTCTGCTTCTCCTGAATACAAGTCTCCACCACCATCGCGGAGAACTCTTTCAACACCGCATTTCTCCTTGGTCTCCGCTAAACTCTCTCCTTACAGGTGATGTCTGAGATTCTTAACAATAGAGAGAAATAGCAGTCCTCTTTCACGGCAAATTTTTCCATAAGTTCCAGTGCATTTAGATAAGTTTTGTCTGCATCTCCAGTGTCCTGGCATCCATAACGGCTTTCTTACCTCCTCTCTGATATTTTTCTTTATCTTTTTCTGTTCTGGGCCAGGTTTCTCCAGGGGTCTGGCGTGCTACTCGCAGTTCGGCCGGGGCCCAGAGTCCTGCGACCTGGGCCCCAGCTGGTGTGCCCCGCGGGCGACCCCCACCCAGAACCCAGCGTCTTACTGGGCCCGGTTTCTCCAGGGGTCTGGCATGCTACGCGCAGTTCGGCCCAGGGCCCAGAGTCCCGTGACCCGGGCCCCGGTTCCTGAAGACCTTTAAACCTGAAATCATAAACAGAAGTAGTAAATTACAGAAAGGGCAGGTGTGTGTGTGTGTGTGTGTGTGTGTGTGTGTGTGTTTTGCAGCGGGCTTTCCAGGGGATGAAGAGCACTCTGCTGTGGGGTGACAGTCAGCAGATTTCTGGAGAAATACTGATCACTAGGCCAACCTGAGCTTGTTGTCAGAGGAGCCGAGACCACTGGAAAAGTTCCAAGGCTGTCCTCCATTGAGTTCTCTGTCTTCTGCTCCTCAGAAGAGCAAGCCCAGGCATGGGTCTTTTATTTCAAAGAAAGGGATGAAGATCCCAGTGAGAGACAGTCACTGGGAAGGAGTGCATGGAGCAGGCTCTTCTGAAGGGGGGATGCCAACTGCGAACTTGCTTTTCAACTATAGGCAATGTGCATAAATTCCCTGGCCTATATGCTGCTGCTGGCCCCTGCAGAACACCTTAGTCAGGTGCTTTGTAGGAGCTGGGAAAGCAGAGATGCATAAATGTGGCTCTAGGTTTATAGAACCAGCCAGTATAGACAGAGGCAGACACGTTGACCACACAGCATAATATTGAGCAAGGCAGTTGGTGATGAGGCTTCCCACATCGAAATGACATGCACATAAGTCAGACAGACCCCACAGCTGCCACATCCTGCTTGGTGGACCTTGAGCAAGTTATGCCTCCACCCCGGAGTCCCAGTTCCCAGGTCTAAGAAGGAGGGATTTCATTTCTGTGAAGAGTCACCAGGCAAGGAAATCAAGAGAGTGGTTTGCATGGAAAGAAAGGCCCAGAAATGCTTGAAAGCCATGTCAGGGTGTGCACTGAAGTGGTGGGTGGGCTTCTAGAAGCCCTATTGAGATGTGCTCATTCAAGGCCCAAGAGAAATCTGGCCAGAGTCATTGCTTTACAGATGAGTGCAGAACAATGGGAGAGTAAGAAAGAGGATGTGCAAGAGTAGGTAGGAGTTGTAGGACTCGTGTCCTCTGAGCAGAACCCTCAGCTGAAACCCTGAGAACAGAGATTTTATTGAATGGCTTACGTACTTAACAAATATATGAGCATAATATGTACCAGGCATTATTCTCAATTTCAACCTTAAAACTATTTTAATATTAACTACAATCCAAAATGGTAACTATTTTCACCCCATTTTACAGATCCATGAAACCTACACATAGAAAAAAAGAGGCTCAGTACCTTGAGAAGGGCACATAGCTCAAACATAGCAAAGTGAGGCTTTAAACGCAGGCACTGGCTCTGTGAGCCGCTCTGCTTCTCCCGTAAGGAAACTAAAAATGCCGCTTGGGATTCTGCAGGGTATGGTATTCCTTACCCTCCTGCACAATAGCTTAGGCGGGTGGTCCCAAGAGGGTGCTTGGAGCTCAAGTGACTCCATCAGCCTCTGCCTGGATTCAGAGAAGCCCTAGCTGGGTTCCCTGACTTTCTCAGGCCTCCCTGGGCCCAGGCCTCATTCTGTTCTGTGAGGTGTCTTTGAGTCTCTGGTGGCACCTTCCTCAGATCCAACTAGGAAGGGCCTCTCCTTGCTGGAGTGGCAAATAGGTCTGTCCTGCCATTTATGGACAATCCATAGTGGCAGCCTGCAACACAGGGTGAAAAAGACTTGGAGTCACAGCTGGACTCCTACGGAAAGATGCCCTGGTCAATCACCAATGACTCCATGGACCAGGGACATGAGGAAGTGGCCACTGGCATGGCTCTGCGCTCAGCACCACAGCTAAGGCCCTCTTGACCAAGCTGGCCTGGGTGGTTCCATCTGATCACTTCCAGGCCGTCCCCCTATTATGACAGCCAGGACTCTTCCGGTTGCAGGTGACAGGAACTGGATCACTTGACTGAATCGTGGATGACAGATTTCTCAATCTCTCTACCTCTCAAGCATGCTTTCTGGTGCAATAACTCCATTCTCATGCAGTTTCTCCCCTCAAGACAGCAAAAGCAGCTGCCAGTAGTGCCCACCATGCTCTTTATGTATAATTTCAGCAAAAGTCCCAGAAGTAAGTCTAATTGGCTGGAGTTGAGTCACATGACCACCCTAAAACCAATCACTGTGGTCAGGGGTTTTTCCAGTGGTCCCCCCTTGGTTCCCCTGACTGCCTTGGAATGGGATGGGGAGTTGGGTTGGAGGTAGATTCAACTCACAGGCCTTGAACCCAGAGAGAAACATGGCTGGTGTTTTTGGGGGAGGTGCTTTTCTTAGAAAATGAAGAAATAGATTATGGGTTAGAAAAGACATTGGGTTACCTGTGCTTTTGAAAGGAACCAGACCCTGGTTGTTTGTGGGCCTTCCCCTTCTTCCTTTGCAGGAATGACAAGTAGCTCTGTCAGAGATATTCTCTGCCTAGCACTTGCCAAAAGAACAGAGACCAGGGGCCCAAGGCCAGCCCGCTGGAGCTTAAACCATGGAGGCAAAGGAGACACCATGTAGGGAAGGGAAGCCCCAACACTGGATTTGGTATCACCTCTCCGTGTCCATTTCACCTCATCCTCCACTATTGCCTTGTTTCCTGCCAGCCAATCAGAATGTAGGTGGGGGGAAGGCAGAGGAATAAGACCATGTTATGGTAGTTCTTGAAGACTATATGAAGAAATTTGGGGTGATGTCATTGACCCAGAAAGCCCTTGTGGGCTCCAGAGTGGAGGACTGACGAAACAACATTCTAAGAAAGTTCTATGATGAAAAGTGTTTACCGGATGGCTTAGAGCACAAAGTCCCGCAGACTATGCCAATGAGCCAATCTTGCCTTCTGTTCTGTGGAGATACAGTCTTTTCTGGCTCTGTTGATCATTCACACAGAAGGGAGTTCTGCTCCTTGAGATTATTTTTAATTATGGAAAATTCTCAGATATAATCAAAAGTGTAGAGAGTAGTCCAATAAGCCCCCGTGCCCATCCCTTGGCTTCAACAATGATTAATGCAAGGCCGATTTTGTTTCATCTCTAGCACCACCCATCCCCACCCCACCCTGGATTACTTTGAAGCCAATCCAGACCTCATATATCTTTAAGATGCTCAGATTGTAGGGCCTTACAAGAGCTGGAGAGTCCATTCTCCTTGAGAAGAAAAGAATCTGATCTGTTATTACTACGTCATTTAGCGAAAGAGAGGCTTATCCTTCCTCCTCCACAAACATGGCCCCACTCCCCTTACTCGATATTATACTTTGAATCTTTATAGGAGGAAAATTTCACTCTCATTATTCTTGTCTGGAAATGCTCAGCAGGAGAGATTGCAACCTTACGGTTCTGGATCCCCTCTGCCCTCGTCCTGCCAAGTCGTCCACCCCCATCTCTGCCCACTTTCTCTGTCTAGTCTAATTTCCTGACCTGTTCCTCATCTCCTCATACCTGGTTTCCAGTGTCCCTCTCCCCACTTCCCCAGCATTCTATGACACACAGATGGTCTAGGGAACCACATGAGCCTGCAAATCTCTGTTTCCCACTTCGCAACCAATACAATGATCCCTCTCCTGTGCACCGTGCCAGCCTCCAAATTGCTGCAGATGCATGAACTGAAGAGAGGTTTGGCTTCTAACATGATCACAGGCTGACCTCGTTCTTTCAAACTGTACGTTATCACCACCATAGCGGTACTCCTTGAATAACTAGTAAATGCAAAAGAGAGTTTGGGAGAGAAAAATAATAAAAATTATTATTATTGAAAGAGCCAGAAAAAGATAGTGAGGTTCTTCTAAAGTTACACCATCTTTCGCAGCTGCAGGGTACATTAAAGCAAGGAGCCGGAGGAGGGAAGATAGGGCGTATTTCAAAGCTGGGCTGCTTCGGGAACACAAAGCGAAGGGGGTGTTGTGTGGAATACGCCAAGCGTTTGAAGTGGACAAGATTTCTAGCATGCTGCCTTGATGCCTGTACATACTTAATAACAGATGTTTGGTCTCTCTAGGCAGATAATTGTCCTGCTGTAAGGTTGACTTGACCTGCAGTGCGGTCCAGCTCCAAGCGCCGCAGCAATAACAAACGATTCGCGCTCCTCTCTTTTTTACTGGGGGAATGCTCAGCCACGCTTCCTTTTAAGCACATAATTACTCGGCAGCGACCGAAACCCATCCATCCCCCTCTCCTAATGGCTGCGGAGCCATTCGGCCATAATTTATGGGGACAGGGTTCAAAGTTTTAATAATATTTGGATAATATCATTGCCCACACGTCGGTGGCTTCGTGATGAATAGAAGGAGAGCGGGCTTATTTCGATTCCATGCATGACAGTGTGAGCGTTAACGACTGGGTGCCCGGCGTGGCCTTTATGGAAACTGCCACCAGGCCATCAGCTCATGAATTATAGATCTGGGCATGAAGGATTATAAACAGCAGTGGGGATCACACGGGGACGTTGTTCATGAGGAACTGTCCTGTTAGCGCCTCTTCCTTATGCAGATAAATGAATTGCAGGGAATACCAAAACGGCGTAAATAAACCCTTAGTGGATAACGTATTAGCACATCAACATAAAAAACCCAGTGCCGGGGCCTGCCTGGAGATATTTATGTTTATACTCTCTGCTCAAGTGGCTTCCTGATTTTTTGGCTTCTTACCGCTCACCTCATAATTCCCACATCCTAACAGCACCTCTGGGCACGTTTCTCGAATGCTCTGTGGAGCCTGTTGACATTTGTACACAAGTTTGCTATGAGAATTCCTTTTGGGCAGCCAGATGGGTAAATGATACTTATCAAATTCAAGGCAGACTTAACGATTGCTTTGGTGACATGGTGCCGTGCCCTCGAAACAGAGGTCACGTTCTGGTAAATGCTGGAGCAGGAAGAGGAAGCGACTATCTATATCCTCCAAATTAGATGGAAGAGATGTGAGCCTTAAGCCAGGTAGGAAAGAGCTTCTTGTGATCCAGTTCAACTCACACTACTAAGAAGAGCAGGTGCCAAAATCAAGACACAGAGAGGAGAAGGGACTGCCCCTACGTTATCAGACTTTGTTGCCAAGCCAAGATTCCTGACTCTCAAGTGCTGCCCCAGGCTGCCTTTATCTGGCCTGAGTTTTCTCTCCCCAAAATGTAAACATTCAACACCAGCCCCAATTGATAGTGTTAAGACTGAAGCAGCCTTTGCCAACTTCCTCCTCTTAATCTAGACTGACTCACCCTGAACTCTGACAAGGTTCGCGTGTAGTGAGTAATCATTGAACCTACACACTTGATATCCATTTAATCTGAAGGATTTATTTGGAAAGCACAGCAATTATAGCTGCACCTCAGAATAACTAGGAAACAGCACTTTTAAATCTCTTTAGCTAACTTGCTGGCTTTCTAAATGACTCCCCGCGTCCAGCTTCCAATCTGGGGCATTCTTGCAGACACCAGGAGTAGCTTGGGCCAGGTCTCGATCATGGGGCTTGTTTCTGTACTGTGTGAATCTGTGTAGAGTGCTTTCTGCTTCCCAAAGCACTCAAGGACACATTGTCTTTTTATCTTGCCAGGAAAAAGGAGGTAGCTGATGGTCAGCAACATTCATTCAGCCTCAACATTTTCTTTAAATTATCATGTAAAAAGTTAACTGTTTTTTTTTTTATTCAAGCTTCATGAGTTTTAACACAGGTATAGAATCATGCAAGCACCATCACAATCAGCATACAGAAAAATTCTGTCTTCCCCAAATCTCCCGTTAAAAACTCACACTTTCCATGACCTCTCCCCACCAATCCCCACCAACCACTCATCTTTTCTCCTGTCTTTGGGAAATGGATGCATACCCTATGGAGCCTTTATCACGCACTAATATTTCTACCATGTTACCTTTTGAGACCAAGTCCTTTCACTCAGTAAGGTGCCTCCGAGAGCCACCAAGTTCTCACCGACATCTACTGTTCTTCATTCCTTTACTTTGCTTTGCTGAGTCGTGTTCCATCACAGACCATCTTGACTTTGAGTGAGGCGGGCACTAGGCACTGTGTGTCATGATAATGGTGGCCAAAGGTCATGACTGGGATGCTGGCACCAAGCTCCGTCCTAGTGCTTTACCACGCAAAGTCATTCATCCTCTCAACAACTACTAAGATTTTAATGTGTTCCCCAAAGTTCATGTGTTGGAAATTCAGTCCCTCAGTTCAATTCGTATGTTAATGGTATTTGGAAGTGAGGCTTCTGGGAAGTTATTAGGATTGGATGAGGTCAGGAGAATGGTGCTTATGACCTCAGTGGTTTATAAGAGAGGAAGAGAGACCTGCACTAGCTCATCCCCTCTGTCTCGCCGTGCACTGCCTCTGCCGTGCTATGAGGCAGCAGGTGTTTCTCCCTAGATGGTGGTAGTGTTCTCTGAGACTTCCCAACCTTCAGAGCCATGAACAAAATAAGCACTATTCTTTATAAATTACCTGGTCCAGGAAGCTTGTTCTAGCAACAGAAAATGCACCAGGACAATGACCCAACAAAGCAGCTACTAGTCTGGAAATGAGGAAAGCAAGCAACAGAGAGGTTACATAACTTGCCCAAGGTCGCAGAGCAGGTAAGTCAGGAATCGCCTATAATATCAGAGTGGGCCTAGCCTTGTGTTTCTTAATGAAAGATCATAATCACAAGTGTCTCTGGCAGGCAGATGAGACATTTTGATCCCCAGGGAACTGTTAAATGGCTGGTAGCATCCCTCCCAGAGAGCAGGCTCTGCTGGGGTTTGGGGAAGAAAGCAAGGAAAAGGGGTAAGTGGTCCCCACAACTTCATGCTACTGAAGACCACACAGGGCTTGCACCAGCTTATACTCATACTAAATGGAAGTAAGGAGAAAATACTTTACATGGATAGAATGGCTGACAAGTGGGAAACATCCTGGCCTCCACCCATCCTGCCATCCAAGGATCAGGAGGGGCCAGGCCTTAGAATTTAGAATTAATCACCAGGAAACCCAGGGCTACAGACCTCTAGATTCACCTTCCTCAGCCTCCTTCAACTCCAGAGAGCTAGCCAGGCGTGGTGCTGCACACTTGTAATCCCCGCACTTGGGAGGCTGAGACAGGAGGATCACACAGGTTCCAAGCCAGCCTCAGCTACTTAGTGAGGCCCTCAGCAACTTAGTGCGACCCTGTTTCCAAATAAAGTATAAAATAGGTCTGGGAGTATAGTCCAGAGGTAGGAAGCCTCTGGGTTCCACCCCCAGTACCACCAAAAAAAAAAAAAAAAAAAGCCGGAGAGCTACTTGTACCTATGTAACCATAACTGCCTAAGGACATCACTCTTGAATTCCAGGAGTCATTTCACTCAATAATGTACATGAGGGAAACCAAGGTCCAGAAAGACAATGGACTTTCCCAGAGGCATGCCCCAAACTAAAAAGCAGGTCTCTTCCTCCGCTCCTCTCCTCACTTATTCACTCAGCAAACCCTGAACTTGCCCTTTGCCA
Source organism: Muscardinus avellanarius (assembly GCF_963383645.1). Lineage (NCBI taxonomy): Eukaryota > Metazoa > Chordata > Mammalia > Rodentia > Gliridae > Muscardinus > Muscardinus avellanarius. Next base: position 34,549,773 of record NC_137796.1, read on the forward strand.
GGAGCTATTCTAGAAGAAGACAAATGACAACTAAGACATAGCACCTGCCTCCATGGAGTCCGAGCTCTTCAGGGAGAAAGACAAATGATCATAGTGAATAAACTATTTCAACCTATAATAAAGATAATTAAATTGTCTTGAGACTCCCTGTGTGTTTCCAACCAACCCCCTGTTTCCATTCCCTGAAACAACAAGACTCAGGTCTCCTAAAGTGGTAGAAGTTTCCATGGGCTCCCTGAATAGATCTCTACCTCCACATAGGTCTACATAGGTCTAGATCTAGAGCTTTTTATCAGACATTAAATGCTGGCTTTTTTTTTTTTTTTTTTTTTGTGGTACTGGGGTTCCTGGAAGCCTCTTCTACCTCTGGGCTATACTCCCAGACCTATTTTATACTTTTTTTTTTTTTTTTTGAAACAGGGTCTCTTATGCCAGCGCGGCTGGCTTTGAACCCGCCATCCTCCTGTCTCCGCCTCCCAAGCACAGGGATTACAAGCGTGCGCCACCACGCCCGGCTAAATGCTGGCTTTTAAAATAATTAACAACCCACACTTGTAATCCCAGTACTTGGGAGGCTGGAGGATTGCAGGTTCACAGCCAGCCTCAGCTACTTAGTGAAGCTCTCTGCAACTTAGTGAGAGACCTTGTTTCAAAATAAAAATAAAAATAAAAAAGAGGGGTGGAAGTGTAACTCAGAGATAGGATTCCCCTGAGTTCAATCCCCAGTGCCACCAAAAAAAATGATTAACAACCTGTTTTGATGCGTGTGTGTGTGAGTGTGTGTGTGTGTGTGTGTGTGTGTGTGTATGTTGTGTATCAAGCTCAGGGACTCGTGCATGCTAGTCAAGCATTTTACCACTGAGCTACACCCCCCAGCTCTATAATCTGTGCGTGTGTGTGTGTGTGTGTGTTGGTCCCTGCAATGAGAGGTTGCATCACCTCCACAGATCTTCCTTAGCATTCTAAAGAGGGGAGAGCAAGGGCAACTTTACGAAGATTCTGCAGGCAGGCTTAAGGAGTCATTTCGGTGTCAGGAGGGAGAGTAGGTAAGAATCAGGTAAGGACCACGTTATCATAATTTAGGATTTGTGGAAGCAGCAATGGGTATATTGTTTCAAAGAGTCTAAGGGTATAGAAAGTTGGATGCCTCCTATTGAAGAATTTATGGGTCTTTCAAGATGTTCCCATAATGAACAATGAAGTTAATTGCCTGGGCAAAAGTATTTGCTGGAATAGTCCGTTTATGCTCATGAAGATAATGTGTTATAACTACAGATAGTGAGGTATGAGGAGCGGGTAGCTCTACATCTCATAAAAGTACTACCTGTTCATCTTAGGTCGGCCAATAAAAGCAATAATAAACACAATAATATCTATCATTCTGTGCCAATCAGTGAGTGTTAGGAAGATGTGAGGCCACCTACATTATACTGCCAACTCTGAAGCTGAGATGGCCAGGATGCTCAGCCAAAGCCCTCTGCTTTGAACAAGAGAAACAGGATTCAAATGCAGGTTTCCATACTGGTCTTTGCTGTGTTGCCACCCCACCGAAAGAAAAGAAAGTACAAATTACGCATGATCTCACCACATATAATGAATCCAATCTCTTAGTAATTATTCTTTTAATCTTTTATTTTTGGTATATATATATATATATATATGTGTGTGTGTGTGTGTGTGTGTGTGTGTGTGTGTGTGTGTGTGCGCGCGCGCGCGTCTGGCTATACATCATTTTCATAATGATTTAATTATTTTATTCAACTGTCCCTAGCTCTTTCCTTAAGTCACATTTTAATTCCTGAAAACACTTGAAACAATCCCAGTGTTTTCTGGAAAAACATTGTAAAATTTCTTTGGAAATCACCCCTCTCTCGCTCTGAGCTGATGTCACTCCAATGGGGTTTACCATTCACCCAACCCTTTCCTTATCCAGGAGTGATCATGTGCCCCATTTCTGGACAATCAGCTTGAACCCAGGTCAGAATGACTGGTTCTGATGGGAGCAGGTGATTCCAGCCAGTCCAACAAGAGTCTTCCTGGGACTTTTTCTGAGACTCTATGAGGAAATGGCCACTTTTCTCCAGAATACCTAGGTATAAAGATTTGATAAGCTCAAAGCCACAAATATCCATCTTTGCTATCCACAGGGAAAGCCTGCCTAAAAATAAAGCCTACAAAGAATAAGGCAGAACCAAAATATAGTACTCTTATAAGTTACTAGAACTCCAGACCCAGCTATGTCTGAAGATTTTTGACTCTTTGGAACTGTGTAGGTCTAGGAGTCCGTAAATTTCTTTTATGGAGTGAGCTAGTATGAGGTGGCCTCTAAAATACACAGGTTTTACCCTGTTCTAAGTCCTTGGATCTCACACCTAAGGCTGGCCCATTGAGACAACTCACACTTCCATCACAACCACTCTCATCAACTTCCTTCAGCAAAAGTGTATGCTGCTCAAACTCGTGTTTGCATAAGCTGCTCATTCTACCCCAATGGTCTCTTTGTGTCTAAGTTCACCCTGAGAATCTCTGCCTCAGACTGAAAGGTTCAAATTGAGGAACTTCCCTGTGAAAACTGTAAGCCAAACTCTACCTCCTCCATGTCACTACCTCTACCACGGCCACCATTATCATCATCTTCATCGCCATCTCTACCACCACCTCCATCACCACCTCCACCAACACCAACACCACCATCATAAACACACCACCACTTGCACTGGGCGACTGTCACTTCTCTGTGCCCCTTCAGAGTAGCTATCACAGTGCCCTCCAGGGGACTTTAGAAGTAATCTGTACACTCACTAAACTTTGAGACTTTAAGAGCAGGGACCTTTTGGTCTCACTCTGAGCCTCCAGCAGCTTGTGTATAGCTTAACCCAGAATGGGAGCTCAGGCAAGACAAGTTCACTGTGTAGTGAAATGTAAGATTCTCCTGAACCCAGATCCCTGTGCCTGAGGCTGTGTGTGGCAAGGCTTCTGGCTCCTCCTATCCTGCCCCACCTGCCTCAGTGTCCCTAAATGCCCTTGATCCTCATCTCCCAGGCTGCTGTGGGGATGACCCATGTCTATGTCACCACTCAAGCAGTGGTGATGACCAGGCAATCACTAATGCCCCAGACTGTGGTAACAATAATAATAGTATCTATCACTTTGTGCCAGTCACTGTGCGGTGCCTGAAAAAGAAACAGGAGGGTCTGCCCAGGGCCAGTAGACTGGAAAAGTCTTGGACACGGACACTAGCACTGATTCAATGGTGGATACCAGATAGACTGGAAATCGGCCAATATTTATTAAGTAAAATGTGCTGTATTTCCATAGACAAATTGAACAACCACAACCAGAAAATCCAAAATCCAAAATGCTTCAAAATTCAAAACATCTTGAGCATTGACATGATACCACACATGGAAAATTCCATGCCTAGCCTGAGTGCATGGTTGCAGCTAAAATGCGAGCTCACTAAAAATACTGTATAAAATCACTTACAGGCTCTGTATATAAGGTGTATGTAAAACATGAATTTTGTGTTTAGACTTGAATCCCAGCCCCAAGATATCTCATTATGTATATGAAAATATTTTAAATTCTGAAAAATATCTGAAATCGTAAACACTTCTGATCCCAAGTATTTCAGATAAAGAGATACTCAATCTGTATTTCCCTTTTTAGCCTGAGAACTAAATCCTCTGGTACAGTAGTTGTCAGATTGAAGAGTTCATCAGCAATTAATTGGAGGGCTTCTTAAAAGACTAGATCCCCATCCAGGGTTTCAGGCTTAGCAGGTCTGGGATGGGTCTGATAATGGTCATCTCTAACAAGTTCTTAGGTGATGTGGTCTCTGCTGGTCCAAAAGTCCCATTTTCGAGTCCCTGCCTTGGTAGGGTGAGCCAGAGGAATGGAAGGGCTGGAAGTCTCCACCCATTTTCCCCCACCCTGGGTCCTCTTCAGGGTGGGAGGCCCCCTCAGCGGTTAGGGAGAGCCTACCTGAGAAAAGAGTAGATCCCTGGAGGGGCCTCCTATTTAGCCAACAAACAGAAGGGGCTAAATCCCCAACCCAACCTGCTTTTTTTGCGTAAACACGTTGCAGGACTGCCTGTGTAAACACACATTGTCTCCTGGAGGGGATTAAGAGTGAGCAGGGCTAGGCTTTTTTTCTTTCTTTCTTTTTTCTTTTTCTTTCTTTTTTTTTTTTTTTTAGCACTGAGAAAAGCCATTAAGGGATTAACACCCCGATTTATGAAAATGGAGGATGATAAAGGAACAATGGGGTGACAGCATTGTGTAAACGACATTGATTCATTTCAGAGACAGGGCTGTTAACTGGGAGAAATGGAGAAATAAATGGAACAATGAGGAGATGCTTTTACCAGCTTGTCATTAATTAGCTGAGAGTACAATTGTTTTATTGTCCTTTTTGAAAAATACAGAATTGGTAGGAAAATACAAGCACTGAGCAAATCGATTATTCTGTGTCACGGGCTGACATCTGCTTTTCCTTGTCTCCTGAAGCTTGCCTCCGGAAGTACTCCCAAGGGGGAAAAGAAACTTTCCCCTGCAGAAGGCTCTTGTGAGGCTCAGGAGTGAAGGAGCACCCCGATCTTCTCCGCAATGGCCAGCCTCTCTCTTAACTGGTGAACAACGCCCCTGAGTCTTTTCTAGCCGTCTCTGGAAAGGGGCTGGGGGCTCTGGAGGTCTGGCAGCAATGGGAAGGGGTAACACACTTGGGGAAGGGGAGATGAGTGTCTGGGTGCATCGAAGTCAGCACAGTAGTCCCCACCTGAGTGATGGGGAGTGGACACAGCTCCTATGAGGGAGGCTCCCCTCCACCATTAGTCTCCAGCTGGGAGCGGCAGTGTTTAGCCATGCCCATGCTGGGACGTATATAATGGAAAGGCATTTCCAGGCCAACAAAATGGGCTCAGAGTGAGCACAGCCACACAGAGTGCTGGGCCAGCTTTGGGGAGGGGCATATTTCTGGCTCCAAAGGCATTTCAAGGGACCCCTGTGGGCCCAGGAGGACTCCTCAGCCTGAGCCAGAGGGGAAAGGCGTGGCCTGGGCCTAGAGCCACAGAAAGCTGCAGGGTGAACACGCAGCAAGCCTGAAGGATCCTGATGGACTGAGGCTGGGGGCACGTGCAATCTGGATTGTCCTGGTCCAGCCGCCGGGCAGAGGAGCAGCTGGGGAGAGGAGCCGTGGCCTGAATGTGAGTCCTGTTCACTCCTCCATCTGCAAGAGCCATTTGTGAATCTGAGCACCCATGTTTGGATTCTAACCCCTCCGAGATAGAAGAGCTAGCCAACTGGGCTATTTTAAGAAAGAGTCAAATGATCTCACAAAGGGTTAATGACACTTATAAAGAAAAGAATCTCACAGAAGCAGTTTGCCCAGCAAGGAAACCATAAACAGCTTTCTCATTGTTCCTGCCCTCTGTGACTATCGGTCATTGTTTGGCCTTTAATCTGGAAACACTATAGATATAAATATAGCTATCTTTATAGCATTGTATCTCTACAGCCCAGAATAAAACAATGCATCTTTATATCTCTAATCTTTCTATTGATACAAAGATGTCTTTCTTCAGGAAGATTCTATATGTATGTCTCACATATAAATGTTAGCCGATCGTAGACTTTTATGCATTCATACCACAGATTCAGCGACTCCTGTGTGCCAGGCACTGCCCGGGTGCTGAACACACAGCAGGGAGTGCACCCCACTCCCAGTTTCCAGACAAGGTACAGAAAATAAACCACCACAGAAATCATGAAAATATGTCAACTGATAGCAAACTCCGTGGAGAAAGTGGAACAGAGTGAGCGGGTGTGGCGGAGGCGCTGTCTTATACACAGTGTGCTGAGAAGGGGCCAGTGGGGCAGAGACCCGCGCGGGGAGAGGGCGGCGCAAGTGGTGGGGGCGCAGCACAGAGAGGACTAATGAAAGAGCAAGTGTCCAGTGTAAGCAGGAATCAGCCCCAATACGGGTCTGAGTGGGGCAGGGCAGGGATGAGTCCAGCAGGGCTCACACTCTGGGCCCTCGTAAGGGCAGTACGAGTTATCCAGAAAGATTTCAGGCAGCCTGTGAGCAAAGCCATGGTTCAACTTGATGTATGAATTAACTGTAGAATAGACCAAAGACTGTCTGCCTCTTTCAAATCCTCAGCTCGGCCACACCTCCAGGTGCCTACATGAGCCATCAGATGATAAAGGGTGTAAGCAAGAGAGAGGGAGGGAGGAGGCAAGCAGAGCCTGCCTGCTGGTCTAAGGGGTGGCCACCTCTCAGCGCCTGCTACTTGTTGAACTTAAGAGACAGGAGCACGGAATGGCGTATCTCATCATCTTTGAAATTAGGCTGGCAGGCACGGAAAGATGAGAACCACATGTTCTTTCTCATATATGTGGATGCTAAAAAGAAAAGTCAACCTGAATGTAGGAGAGTGATGGCCAGAGGCTGGGAAGGATGGCAGGGAGGTGGCTACAAGGACGCTTGATTTTGATCAATGTGCACTCTGTGTCTGTGTTGGAATATCACATTAAAATCCACTCATAGGTACAATTAATACAAGTTGATCAAAATAAAGTATTTATTTTTAGAAAGCAAAACTGGATTTTCCAGTGGACTCTCTGGTTTTAAACTGTGTCATCTGTGGTTTTGCTTCTCATGGTTTCAGATGTCTACAATCATTCATGGCCTGAAAATAGTAAATGGAAAGTTTCAGAAATAATTCACAAAGTTGAAATAACATTTATTACAGTATGTTGTTATAATTGTTCTAGTTTATTGTTAGTTATTGTTAATCTCTTACTGTGCTTAATTTATACATTACTTTATCCAAGGTATCTATTTAGGAAAAAAACAATATGCATATGGCTCAGTATTATCTGTGGTTTCAAGTATCCACTGAGGGTCTTGAAACATATATACCCAGTGGATAAAGGGGGTGACTGTACAACTGGACAAAGAAAACTGGAAGCCTGATTCGCTTACAAACTATCAGTTCATACTCTCCCTTGAATTTCTCAGGAAAGGAGAATTAATGTGACCCATGTTCTTGCCCTTTGTTAACAGGCTGCCAGGAAACTCAAAGATAAATTTAAGTTTGAAGGACTGTAACTATGCTGCATAAAATTCTTGGCAAAATCGTCATCTCTCTTCTTCCAGTTCTCATTGTTTTATTAGATTTTGAGATGTCCAACTCGACTGTGTGCTTTTTATTATAAGCAACCTCAAATTATGTTAAAAATGAATAAATTCCAACAAAGCTAAACTTTAAGAGAATAACTACTATGACCTTACTCTTTTAAAGCCATGTACTACAGGTGTCCAGAAAACAACAATAAAAGTAGCCTGCTTGCTGCTGTGACTTTCTAGACACACACCTTGGGCTCATGCCACTTGGAACTCATGAAAACCTTTTAGATCAGGGAGAGGAAATAATCTGCATCCCATGCACCACTGCTGGCCAGTTGGAAGAAGCTGCCCAAAACACTGTGCTGATACAAGTGCAATCATCCCTCAGTATCTGTGGGGGATTGGTTCAGGATCTCCAGTAGACAAAAATCTGCAGGTGCCCAAGTCTCTTCTAAAATGGTGTTGTAAATGCATAAGGTTTGTATGTATCCTCCTGATGACTTTTAATGCCTCATACATTGTATTGCTATGTAAAGAATTCAATTAGTATGACCAGAGGAAATTTTTTTCTGGGCCACAGTCTATTTTTTTCAGACTCATTCTCTCCCTTAGTGATCATTTACTCTTCCTCCAAAATTTCCCACAACTCCCTCACTTCACTCTCCACTATAAAGAAATTATTTAAGCTTCAGCCTCTGATTTTTCTTTGAATTTCATATGTTATATGGCTCCTATGGACACGTACACATTAATAAATGTGAATGCCTGTTCTCTTGTTAGACATTTAACTGACAGCTTATTTCAGGAGACTCAAATATTAAACCTTCAGCCGAAACATATGAACTTCTCTACAGCAGACACTCAAGTCTCCCAGGAGCCCTAGAAGTTGGACAGAGGCATATAAACTTTGTCCCAACAATCAGAAATGTCCGCTCCAGGTTTTTAGTTGAAGCCCTGTGGTACAAAAAGGATGGAATTAGGAAGCATTTGGGAGAACAGCAGTGGCCATTGCCGTAAGACCTATTTCCAAGGGAAACCAGTGGGTTACCCATAGTGTTAGTGGTGTGTGTGAGGGTGGACCTTCCTTACAGATGCTGGGCCATCCCTGGCTGTGTGGTCTCCGAGCCTAGTTGACCAGCAATCCCAGTGATGTGCAAGCCACCTGTATCCTGGAATTAATTTCTTTCCTGCTTGCACCAGCCTGTCTGTTTTTGTTACTTAAAGGTAAAGAGACTTCCTGATACAGTGATGTAGGGCAGAAACATTTTTCAAAGTTCTGGAAGATGACAAGGGATGTGGCTCAGTGGAAGAGTGCTTAAAAAATAGGCTGTGAAGCCCTGGGCTTGAGCCCTGGCACTATGTAAAAGAAATTACTAAATAAATCAGAAAGCATTTGGGTTTTAATTCTTTTAAATGTTGGTCCTCACAAATAATAAAGAAACCTTTTTCACAAAGAAACCTTTTTCATCATGACCAAGCCAGAGTGGGATGCATAGGCATTAGGTCTCTACAGCTGGCCTCAGTGGGCAGGGAATCCTTTCCAAGATGCTGACAGATCAGTGCAGTGAAGGCCACCATGGAGGGCTGTGTTGTGTCTGCTCTGCCTGCTCCTTACCACCCTGGGGTGCTGCCTGGACTCCCCAGAGAGGAAGTGGTAGAGTGACAAGAAAGCTTGAAGCTCCTGGCAGCAGTACACTTAGTTCCTTTGGATCAAACACAGGAATGCAGGAGGACACAGAAAAGTTTGGCAGGGACAATCCGGCTGTGCCGGAGGCGAGCCACCAGAGGGAGAGGAGACCAAAACCTGCTATGCGGGCCTTTCAGATATTATTGGTCAGTAAAAAAAATCAAGCAGGTTGAAAACCCCCTTCTGTGGTATCCAGGGGTCTCGGGAACCACAAAAATGTAGTCACTATTCTTCCTTGCCTTTGAGGTTGCAGATCTGCCATGGGGAACTGTCCCACCAAAGAGTCAGGCCTATGGCGAGCACTGGAACCAACTGGAAGGGCTGTCAAAATGCAGAGTACAGAGCCCCACAGCGTCATTCCTGACTCATTTCTAGAAAACTCCCAGGAGACATACTTTGAGCATCAATGACTTTGCACCATTTTGCTTCTTTGTCTGTAAAATGGGAGTCGTGGGCCTTTCCCCCAAGACAGCCATGTCTTGGGTTGAATTACACCCATGGACAGAGAGTGCTGGGTGTGGAGCTTCGCCATCCAAGTGTCAGTGTTCACAACAATGCTAGTAAAATTCTCCCAGCAATAGGTGCTTATGTAGCTAAATAACTACAAGTAATAGAGTCAGCAAACCCTTGTAAAGTGCACTGCAGAGAATGCAAGAGAAATTTCCAAACAATACCTGTCACCCGACAACAATTGATGTCTCATTTTCCCTTTGGTCACACAGCCCCATTTTATAGGTATTCACTGCAGCTCCTGGATCTGAAGGGACTTCCAACAGGCCACAAGGGTGGACAGGTTCTAGGGTGGTGGAGCTTTTCCCAACATGTTGCCTGTCTCTTCTCTCAACACCATCCGCCCACCCTCAGGGGCTGACTGGGTGTCAACTTTGTACTTTGTGATCCTGACATTCTGGCCAAAGTTGTTGGGTCAAAGGTTGACCCCTGACCTAAACTGGACCAATTAGCATCTCCCTCCTGGGAATTTAGAACTGCTACTGAGAGGCAGCAATGGAGCCCTGTGTGTGGACCAGAAGATGCCAGCAGGGAGCGTGTGAGAAGGGAGAGGAATGAAGCCTGCACACAGAAGCACCAGACACAGTACCAGAATCTTCTAGAGTCGCCATTTTTCAGTCTCCAATAACATGCTTGGACCCTACTCCAACCCTCTTTTGGGATTCCATTGTACACACACATACACACACACACCCCTACATATACATAAAAATAATTTTAAAATTTACTAAATGAATAAAGTAACACATAAAATTAAACACATAAAATTAAAGGTAAACAATTTAAAATAAGATAAAGATAAAATAATTTTTTTAATTTTAAAAGAAGTAAAAGTTTCTTTGTGCATGTGTTTTGCTATAATGAAAGAAAAGTTATCTCAAGTGACTTATAACTGAAAAGTCCTGAGGCAAGTCTAGCTTCACAAAGAACTGTTTTGGTGGTTGAAATAGTATGACCAGGAGTCCACTCATTTTCTCTCTTCCTTTCTCTCTACCCACTTCCCTTCTCCTACTTTTTATTATCTAAAATCCATTCTCAGGGACCACAGAGTCCTTTGTAGCTCAACGCTTTTCTTTGGTGGAACAAAATGACTCTAACAGTTTCAAAACTCACATAATGACCCATGCTATTCAAAGGAAGAAGAAATCTCTTCCAATTGGCCCTTACCAAGTTCTGGTACTCACTCTCATTGGCCCAAACCACCTACCAATCTTTGTGAACAAGGAGATAGGATATGCTATTTAGATTAACCAGTCAAGGTGCTTCCCTGGAGCAGAGGGTAGTCTATCCTTCTCACACCATGGGATTGAAGACTGAGAAAGAGCCATTTCTGAAAGGACAATCAGGTGCTTTTAGTGGGAGGAGAAGGTAGAGAATAGACCTCAAAAGCTCCCAACACATGCCCACTCTGCTTCAATAGATATTTTTTTCTATTTAATCTTTCTTGAGTTAATTTTAAACTTTTAACCAGAGTTCTCACTACGTAGGTACATCATCACACTTTAATTTCACTAACTTATTCTAAAATATTTCTGTAAAGTCCATAGGATCCTCTTGTAAATTGAGAAAAGAGAAGCAAAGTCCAATCTCACTCCTTCAGGGTGATGGTAATGGTTTAGTCAGGCTTGGTCAGCATCCTTGGCACTACAAAAATTTAACAAAAATATAATCATTGGGACCAATAATGGACTATAAACAAAACCTTAGAGAATGGTACTAAGTAAAATCGTGAGGATTCATAGAAAATATTTAAAATTTAAATCCTGTGTATTTTATAATGCTTTATTAACTTATAATTATTTCAGTTCAAGATTCTGTTGCCTGACTCACATTGATGGACTCTTGGTTAGTTATGACCCTAAAAAAGACAGTTTTTCTTTACTAGATTCTTTTCATTAATATAATATTCATATAAATGTTTTCAGAAGAAAAACTCAAAATTTTACTCAGAGGATAGTGAACACCATTTCAGAACCATCACCATGATTAAACTACAAATAACGCCTTATAATTTGCAGGGTGGTTGTAATTGCCTGGGAAGAAAATGGCAGAGACAGTAGCCAAGCGCCCTTTTAGGAAACGCTGAATCACCAATTGCACGGCAGCATAGGAGCTGATGTTGTATAAAGAACTGAAACACAAAGAAACTTGGGAGTCATGAAGTAATATGAACGAGATGAACTCTTCATGTGAAGAGGTTTTAGAAATAACATCAATTTATTTTCTTTGGATTTGCACAAAATTATATATGGTTAAAGTCCATATCTAAATACATATAAAAAATTCTTCCAATGATTTTTATTAAAATGTTTATAAGAAAACATTGCATAATATTTACTTAATGGCTTTTTTATCTTTTTTTTTTTTTTTTTTTTTTTTTGCGGTACTGGATATTGACCCCAGGGCTGTTCTATCTCTGAGCTATACTCCCAGCCCAGTTTTACTTTGTATATTGAAACATAAACATTTCTAAGTTGCCAAGGCTGGTCTTGTACCTGTTGTCCACCTGACTCAGCTTTCCAAGTATGGAATTACAGGTGTGCACCACTGCATCTATCTATCTATCTATCTATCTATCTATCTATCTATCTATCATCATCTATATATTCGTTTTTAGTGGCACATTAAAATGGTTACCTCACCTTTATAGCAACCCAGCTTTGACAGTAATATAGCAGTCAAGTCTCAACCAAAAGCCCACGTGTTGTGGCCCAGATATTGTTATTGCTGTCATTTTTTGCTGCCTTTGCCTTACTCCTGCACATCACCATTATTGTCCTCAAGTGTGTGCCTCAGAGCTAAAGTACAGTGAATCTTAATGCTTAGCCTATTCGTTGGTTGGGATATGCTTTGTGGTTCTATGTGAAAGGATAAGTGCATTTTACAATTTTACAACAGTACAAATGTGACTGCATTAAAACTTTTTTCTGTGGTCAAACGCACTATTTCATCCTCTGAGCATCTAAGATCTGCAAAACAAAGCACGCTAACTAAACTCAAGCACATTACCATTTACTGACAGGCCCCGATGCCCCCATGCAAATGGGAGAACAGTTCAAATAAACAAACGCTTAGTGTTGTCCAATGAAGTGTAAACAAGATCCAAATGAATGAGTGGGCACATTTACTTCCTGATCAGGCGTCAGCTCCTTATTAGTTAGTCTTTAACTATGCCTTCAATGCCTCCATCCGGATGGGATTCATCAACCGAGCTGCCTCACAGCTCTGGCTATTTCTAGAAAATTAATGCTAGAATTAATACTAGAGACATGGAAAGCATGATCCTGACTCCTGCAAATCTTTCTTCTCGTTCATGGCTGATCATTCCATTACGTCATAATTATCATACAGCTATAGCGTAAATACATAGTTATTTTCATCTCTCCATCCAGATGGTCGGTTACACGATAATTACAGTATGTTTGTACTTACTGGGTTTAATTACCAGATAATCAGGAAGAACATGCAAATTGCTAGGTTGTTGTAACACAGTACATTGAACCAAGTAAAACCTGTGTATTGCATATAAGTAAACAAGCTCTTCCGTGGGACTGTGCACTGTAACCTGTGACGACAGGAAGGCTCGCGGTCAGTTATGGGTCCATTGTGTGGTTGGCATTACACTCACCCGCTGAGCTTGGATTAATGTCCAGATTATAAGGAAACGTAATGGGAGAGACACTCGTGCTGTCATCCTGCCCAGGGACAATGGGGCCCTGGCCACAGGAGTGGCTGAGCAAGGCGCCAGCTCTTAGCTCCAGCATCCACCTCTTCCAACCGAGTGCATCCCAGAGTCACCGGCAAGCATGCACTCCCAGCCCAGCCTTGTACCTGCCCAAGTACTGGTTTTGGTGGGGAGAGATTGCAAGCCATCCAAGAAGTCCGCCCTTCCCGGAGCCGAGCTTTGCTCCATGCAGAAGCCCGTGTGCAGTTCCCTGGTGTGAGCACTTTGCCACCAGGACTGGAGCCAGCTAGTGTTTTCCCCTTTCGCATAGCAAGGTGAGCTGCTCAAGTCAACATTTCCCGACTCCAGTGATCAGGCCACTGCGTGTATTGCTTGGTTGCCTCTCCGCATTCCTCACTGCTTCCCCTCTTTTATTTCCACTTGAAAATCCATGTTGTCCCTAAGAAATCAACGTTATCCTGCTCCCAAGAATGAGACTTCTGACCTTTGCAGCCAGCACATTGCCTCCCTCTGGCTACAGTGATTGACTTAAAGTTAGAACATAGCTTGAAACCACTTAAACCAATATCAGAACAGAATGTTTTCTGAAACGCCAGAGACAAGGCATTCTCTCTTCTCTCCTAGGTGTGAATGATGAAGTCTGAGGCTGCAAGGGCCACGGAGAGCCACCTTGCAACCGTAAGGAAGAAACGGGGTCTGTAGAAACATCACTGGGCCACAGGATCCAGTGTTACCTGACACTTAATCTACTTTTTCCTATCCCATGAGTGGATACCTGACTTTTCTTACACATGCCACTTAGGGTTGGGGTTTCTCTTATTTACAACTAGAAGCATTAATACCTTTAACCTCCTCTGCGCAGAAAGAAAATCCCTTGTAGGTTTTGGGCATGGAAAACTTACATTTCTGAGCACTCTCTAGACATGAGCAGCCTTGACTCTGAGATGCCATCCAGCGTCTACCTAGGGATACTCAGCCTCATTCCTGGAGAAGTAGAAAAAGTGTTCTTTATTCAAAGTCTGGCTGTTTATCCTATAGAGAAGTCTGGAAGGAGGACATTGAGACAAGCCAGGTAGAATGCCATTTGAAGTTACTCAAGGTTAAAAGCCAGGATAGAGAGGACTCAAGGACACTCCCAAGAAGACAACTGACTTCTAAAACCAGAGGGCAAAGGAAGGGCAGAAGGTCAGAGGAATGTCATGGATGGATAAGCAGAGTAAGGTGTGTGGAGAGGTCTGACACCTGCAGAAGAAGGATTTCCACTGGCTCAGCCACAACAAGGGTCCTGTGATCTATTTGCTTCAGGGTCAAGGCTTGAAGCAGCATGGCAGGCTGGATATTCATTCATCCTATAGATGCTGATTGAATGTCTAGCCAGAGAATGCCAGCAACTGCCCCAGACTTCCCATTAGGGGGATATATACCTCCTATGGCTCATTCCCTCCAGAAGAGGTCAAAGATCTTGGGAAGAGGCAAAAAGCAAAACCAACCAAACTCATTTTCAGAGGCAACTTCCTGCGGGAAACAACAGCCCCACAAAACACCAAGGAGGAGAGGGATTAGACACAGGTGAGCAGGACACGAGAGACAGAGGGAGCCTGCCAGCTTCCAGGAACAGGGTGGAGCCTGGTGACGCTGGGGAGGGAATGGGAGGGCAGCCTGCAGGGAGGCACAGCTGCTGAGGCCAACACAATGGGTCTCCTAGGCCTGGTGCCAGGCAGGGACTTCCAATTTCATCCCAAAAGGCAGACCAGCATGATCCGCCTGGCCTTTGAAGGAGCCCCTACTCAAATTTTGTTCCAAATACATCTCTAAACTACTTCTCATTAGTCTTCTTTGGGGGGGGGGTAAAAGGAAGGGGCACATATCGATAAGCCCAAGCCTATTTCCCTGTGACCCCAAGTGCACCCAAAGAGAAGGACAGGGTTTGCAGGTGCACATGCGCATCAGCCACCAGCCTCCTCCTTCGCACATTTGTTTGATGTTTGAGACACCCTTGGAATACTTTCAATAAATCTTTTTAACTCTGTTTTCCCTCGAAGCAGGAAGCCTTGTCCTCAGCATGTGATTAGATTGCAGAATTTGGCACTTCCCAGACTCTAGCGATCAGACTGGATGAAATGCCTGACTTCACTCTGGATGGCCATTGCTTGTGTAGAGATGCCAATAACCCCCTTTTTCTGATACTATAAAGTCTAAGTAGGAAATTAACCCCGGATGCTCTCAGATTCAAAATAAAGAAAGATGCACCCCAGGTCAGATGACCACAATTATGCATGCAGCTGGAATCTTATGGACCAAGACAGATGACAAAGACTGGAAATGGACCAACTCCACTAGCTGGCTCAAGCTAATGTGTGGTGTTTTATTGATACAGTTCCTTCTCCCTGCCCCCCGAGATTTCTCTTATTTTCATTTGTATGTGATTACTGAGCATAATCAAAGATGATAAATTAGAATAATAACCAGCAGCATCAGTGACAAGAATGGTTGCAGCTCACTGAGTTTGCAATATGTCAGGTTCGGACCAGAGCACCTGAAGAAAGCATCTCATTAATTCCTAACAGCAGTAACCTTCAAATAGGGATGATATTATATGCCAATTTTATTTTTCTCTTTGGTAATAGGTTTTATTTTATGCTTTTATTGGTGCGCTACAGTCTTACATCATAATGCAGTATATAGTGATAGTGATATACATGCACACAGCACCTGCTGGGCTTTCCCCCGCTCCTATTTTACAGGTGAGAAAACTGAGGCTCAGAGATGCAGACAGCAGCTAGTAGTGTAGGGAGTGTTTGAACTCAGGTCATCCAACTCCAGTGCCTACAACACACTTGACCCATAAGACACTTGGGAGATCCATGAATTACTATGAAGTCCATCCCAGGTTTCCCTGGGGAGGTACAGGATAGGACACATATCTGTCTGCTTCCGCCGTCTTTCTCCTTGATAATCTCTCTGCTCAGAGCCACGGTGCTGAGCCAACAGGCCCCATCACCTGGGCCAAGTTCTCATTAAAATGTGTGTGTGTTTGGGGGCCTAATGATTATTTTCAGTCCCGGTTCCTGCCTATTTGGTTTGGGTTTTGCACGATTAATTAGGAGCCGAAATTAATGAGAAGAGAAACACGTGTCCAGCTGGTCCTCCCAGATGTTCCTGGAAACAAACTCTCCAATTTGCACAGCATGACAGTGTAAACATGCCGTGGGGAAGCCGCTGGGAGCTGGTTCAGTCCCCGACATTCCTGGCGGGAGGAACAGGCCTGGCTGGGCACTCATAGCTCTGGCCAGGTTGACGTGATGTGTCTGGTGTATTTGCTCATCCTGTTCCTCTTGGCTCTGGCTTTACTACAGGGCAGCCACTGTTGTGCTTCCTCGCCTGAATCCCCAAATGAGAAGGGAAGATGGAAGTCTAGCCTCAGAGCAAGAGATGGAGAAGGCCGGAGACAGGAAAGAATAGAGCTTCCCTAGTGCACAGAGGAGGAGGAGAAGTTCTCTAAAACTCAGAGCCGCACGCATTCCACCTGCCAGTCAATGCAGAGTCAGCTGCTCTTTCTCAGCCTGTTCCGGGCAGTCCTCTTGTCTTCATGATAACAAAGGACTGATCTCCGTGTCCCTGTTGCATCTGGATTGGGATGGTGGCTGAAAATAAGTCAGGGTCCATCCAGGACACTCAACATGTCTCTCCATGGTGGAGTCAGATGCCATCAGGGGACCCTCCCCTTCTGTGGTCTCCACTTACAGGAGGAATGAAGGACACGCTGATATTAAAGGGGCAATTTCTGAAAGGCAACGAGATCAAGGAGCTTTGTTGTCTTGCATGTGGACGCTGGGTGCTGAGGCCATGCACTGAGCAAGGCCGGCGTCTTCTCCAGCCCCAAGGAGTTTATGGGTTGGCTGTTCTAGTCAAACCCACCATGAATGACCAGCAACATCAATACAGCCAAGAAATTCCCTTGAGGGTGTATCTCCAATGAAATGCCATTCAGCCATGAAAAGGAAGAAAATTCTGACACATGTTACAGTGTGGATGAATCTTGAAATGATCTATATATAAGTGGGAAAAGCCAGGCACAAAGGGACAGATACTGGGTGATGCCAATTATCTGAAATACCCGGAAGATGCCAAAGATAGAGGAACAGGATAGGTGAATTGCACACCTGCACTCCAACAGGCTCTATCTTGGTCTTGCATAGTTTTTATTCTTAGCACTTACTGTAGCCAAACATAATATGTGCTTTACTAAAGTATTCTGTGTTCCTGGATCCCTCCATTTCTCCACTGGAACATGAGCTTGATTTTACTGATTTTCTTGATGCAATCCTGAGCCTAGCATAATACTGGGCATGTAACAACCACCAATACATGTATAAAATGAACAAAAGCCAAGAAAATATGTAAAAGATATTATTTGATTGTGATAAATACTTTAAAGAAAAGACGGTGTGATAAAATGGAGGAAAAGTATTTTGTAGGGGAAAAAAAAGATAAATTAACCGAGGGCATGTAATTTTAGATTAGCTGGCCAGGGAAGTGTTTTTAAGTAAGATCCCATGTGAAATCATACCTGACACGAGGAGCTGTCCAGGGAATCCTCGTGTTGAAGAAGAGTATTCCAGGCAAGAGAAATAGCAGATGCTAAGACCCTAAGACAGGAAATCTTCATGTGTTAGAGGAAGAGGAAAAAGAAATCAGCTGAAGGAAACACATGAGTGTATGAAGGAGAAAGTGTTACCCTGAGAGGCTGAAAGGGCAGGAGAGACCTGACCCTGGAGGACCTCACAGAAGACACAAGAAAATGGATTTTATTCTCAGTATGATGGGAAGCCTTCGAAGCACCTTCTGTTTCTCTTCATAAGATACTTTGTTTTCTTTCAATTATGGCAAAATATGCATAACATGTAACACATGCTACTTAATCCTTTTTTCAAATGTGTAGAATAGGCTTGGAAGTCAAATGCCCCTGGGTTCCATCCCTAGACCCTCAAAAAAAAAAAAAATCACATCAGTAGCCATCTCCAGAATTTTTCATCATCCTAGTGTGAAATGTGTGAAAGTCCCCTCTCATTAAGCAGTAACTCCTCAGTCTTCCTCTTCCCCGCCCCATCAACTTATAAAGTCACTCTACTTTTGAATTTGACTCTTCTTAAATCCCTCATGCGAGTGGAACCTAACATTATCTGTGCTTTTGTGACTGGTGTAGTTCACTTAGCATAGTGCGCTACAGGTCCCTTCCTTTTAAAAGTTGATTCATATTCCATTGTATAAATACACGACATTAGGTTTATCCGTTCATCCTTGATGGAAGTTCGGATTGCTTCCCTCTTTGGGATATTGTGAACAATGCTACTATGAACATGGGTGTGCAATTTTGGGGGAGAACATACCCAGAGGTGAAATTGCTGAGTCATATGATAATTCTCTGCTGAATTTTTTTTGAAGAGTGGTCCTATTTTTTTTTTTAAACAGTGGCTGGATTTTACATTCCCTGCAGGAAAGTTCCCATTGTTCTACTTCACCAACATAATATTTACTATTTTGTTTTTAGTTATTATTATTATTATTATTATTATTATTATTATTATTATTATTACTATAGTCATCCTAAAGAGTTGTGCAGTACAATCTCATGTGGTTTTGAATTCCATTCTCTGATGATTAAGGATGTTGTTCATCTTTATATGGGTTTATTGGTCTCTGTATATATTCACTTGAGAAACAGCTACTCAAGTCTTTTTCTCATTTTTAACTATTTTTGTTGTCATTGTTGTGGTTGAGTTGTAAGAATTCTTTACATGTATTCAATATTAATCTTTATAATAAATATGAGTTTACAAAGTTATCTCTGATTTTGTGTGTTAACTTTTTGGGTTTTATTAAGTAGCATTTATTGATATACAAGTTTCAATTTTTGATGAATTCTAATTTACCTGCTTTTATTGCCTGGTTTTTGTGTGGGGTTTTTTTTTTGGGGGGGTTGGGTTTTTTTTTGGGGGGGTGTTTGTTTGTTTTGCTGTTACAGCCCAGAAATCATTAGAAATCCAATGTTCTTAAGTTTTTCTCCTAAGAGTTTTACAGTTATAATGTCTACATTGAGGTTTTGGAGTTTGTTTTTTTGTTTTGGTATTAGGGATTGAACTCAGGCACATTCTACCTCTGAGTTACATACCCAATCTATTTATGTATTTATTTTACATTGAAGCAGGGTCTCACTAAGTTATGCATACACTATATTTTATTAATTAGTCTGTATGTCTGTCTTTATCCCGGTGCCTTTATCTTGGTTACTGTAGCTTTGTAGTAGAATCTGAAACTAGAAAGTGTAAGTCTTGCAGATTTTTTTCTTCTTTTTCACGATTATTTTGGCTATTTGGAGAAACATAAGAGACCATAGAGATGTTATATTGAATTTTTTCATTTACACAAAAAAAATTGAAATTTGTACAGGAACTGCATTTGATCTATAAATTCTTTGATTAATATTCACATCTTAACAATATTCTCATATAACCCATAAATATAAGAAGGATTTATATTCATTTATATTTAATTTTTTTAGCAAGGCTTTGTAGTTTTCATTGTATGAGTCTTACCTAACTAGTTAATTCCTAATTATTATATTGTTTTGGTGCTATTATAAATGAAATTCTTTTCATAATTTTCTTTTCAGATTGTTCATTATTAGTATATAGAAATGCAACTGGTTTTTGTATGTTCACTTTAGATCCTGCTATTTTACTGAACTGATTTGTTAGTTCTAACATTTTTGTGTGTGTGTGGTGGTGGTACTGGGGTTCCTGGAAGCCCTTCTACCTCCAGGCTACACTCCCAGACCTATTTTTAAAGCCAGCATGGCTAGCTTCGAACATGCGTGATCCTCCTGTCTCCACCTCCCAAGCACAGGGATTACAAGCATGCGCCACCATGCCCGGCTAGTTCTAACATTTTTATGGATCGTTTTTGCTTTCTACATGTAAGACCATGGTATCTTCAAAAGGATAATTTTATTGCTTCCTGCCTACTTTGGATATTTTTATTTATTTTTCTTAAATAATTAATGGTTCTGCCTAGAAGCTTTACTGCTATGTTGAATAAAAGTGGTAAAAGTAACCATCCTTTTTTTTTTTTTTTTTTTTGCTGACTTATAGGAAACACTTTTCATCTTTCACTGTTGACTCTGAAGTTTGCTGTGGATTTTGTATAATGTCTTTTTGTGTTGAAGTTTGCTTCTGTTTCTACTTTATTGCATGTTTAATATGAGAGGGTATTGAATGTTGTCAAATGCTTTCTTGTATTAAATGAAATAATTATTCTCCTTTTTCCTTATTCTTTTGGTTAATTTTTCTATGCTGAACCATCCTTGCATTCTGGGAATAAATCCCATTTGATTGCTGTTTATAATTCTTTCAATATGCTGTTAAATTTTGTTTGCTAGCATTTTATTAAGAATAAATAGTCGTAAGAAATTTAACCTGAGTTTTTTGGTAGATATATTTTTGCTTTTTTTTTTTTTTTTTGGTGGTACTGAGGGTGGAACCCAGGGGCTTTCTACCTCTGGGCTATACTCCCAATAGGGTCTCACTAAGTTGCTAAGAGCCTCACTAAGTAGCTGAGGCTGGCTTCAAACCTGTGTGATCCTCCTGTCTCAGCCTCCCAAGTGTGGGGATTACAAGCATGCATCACCACACCTGGCTTTTTATTTGCTTTGTTTTCATCATGATAATTCTGGTCTCATTCAGTATCCCCTTCTCTGAAAATTTTTGGAATAATTTGAGAAGGATTAATGTTAGCTGATTTTTAACCTTTGATAATATTTACTGTTGACACTATTTGGTACAAGGTTTTTCTTTCTTGGGAGGGTTTTGGTCACTGATTTAATCTCTTTGAATAACTTCAGTCTAGTTATGGGTTTATTCTCTATTTCTTCACAACTAGTCTTGATTGGCTATGTGTTTCTATTTGTATTTTATAATATCACCCACTTATTCAATTTGTTAGCATATAATTGCTCATAGTACTGTCTTATAGTCATTGTTATTTCTATAAAATCAGCAATAATGTGCCTACTTTCATTTTTTATCCTACTAACTTGAATCTTCTGCCCCCTTTTCTTAGTCAATCCAGCCAAAATGTGTACTTTTTTTTTATCTTTTCAAAGAACCAACATTAATTTTATTTGTCATTTTTTTTCTTCATTTTGACTGATATTAGTATAACCAACCTCCTCATGAAATATCTTTCCATTATTTTACTATGTTTTTTCCTGTGGTACTGGGGGTTGAGCTCAGAGGTGTTCTACCTATGAGCTATACTCCCAAACCTATTTTTAATTTTTTAATTTTGAAACAAGTTCTCACTAAGTTGAGGTAGGCCTTGCTAAATCAATGAAGCACATTGAGAACCTGCAATCATCCTGCCTCAGCCTTACAAGTACTGGAATTACAACATCCTTTTACTGTCAAGTTATTTGTGTCCATAGATCCAAAGTGAGTCTCTGTTGAAGGCATACGATCACATTATGTTTCTGTATCCATTCTTCCAATCTGTGCCTTTTCATTAAAGAACTTAATCCATTTACATTTAAAGTAATCATTGATAAAGAAAGGCTTACTTTTGCTGTTATTTCCTTTCTCTGATTTTTATAAAAAAAGTACATTCTAATATTTTTGTGAGCGATTTTCTTTGTAGCGACAATGTTGACTCCCTTTGTATTTCCTTTTGTGTTCATTCTATGTTTATTTCTGCATGTGTGGTTAACATGCACAAAAATTAGACTTAACATCCAAGTATAAAAATCTATTTCGAACTAATGCCAATTGACTTCAATTACATACATAATTTCTATAGTTCCATCCCTGCCTATTTGTTATTGATATCCTAAATTGCATCTTTATATATCACATTAGAATTAACATATATTTATAATTGTTTCTAGTTATTTGTCATTCAAATTCTATTAAAATAAAAATTAGAGTTACAAATCAAAATAACTATTAGTTGTTTTTGTGTTTGTCCACTTTTTTACCTTTACCAGAGATCTTTATGTCTTCAAATGGTTTTATGTTATACCTAGCATACTTTCATTTTAATCTGAAGGACTCCAAAAATCATCTCTTTTAGGGCACATGGCTGATAATGATTTCAGCTTCTGTTCAACTGAAAATGCCAATTTTTCTTCTGTTTAATTATAGTTTCAGCACATATTGAACAGGTGTTTTGCTGTTAGTATTGTTATGGTTTAATCTAGCACTTTTTTTTTTTAAAGAAAGGCAGACTGTCACGTGCAGCACCTCATTTGGATGTGTCTGGAGTCTTGGAAGCTTGACTACCCTACGTTCTTCTACAAATGGACCTTGAGAGCTTGTCTGGAGGTTCTAGCAGGGGAGCGCAGCTACTCGTGTACCCTTGACCCAAGACCGGTCCTCCTCTATTCGGGGAAGGTCGTCCTCTTCCACCGAGCGTGCAGCTTCGGGAGGGACGCAGATGGAGCTGTGAGGGAGGAAGGGGACACCGCCTAGCCAGCCAGATCAGCCGAATCGACCCTGGCGATCAATGGGGTGACAGGTGTTGCAGCCAGATCACCCTCACATCCTAGCACTTTAAACATAACATTTCACTGCCTTCTAGCCTCCAATTTTTCTACTGAGAAGTCAATAATTTCATTAAGGATCCTTTTCTCTAGTTGCTTTCAATATTCTTTGTCTTTGACTTTTGACAATTTGCTATATGTCTAGATATGAGTCTCTCTGAGCATATCCTACTAGGAAGATATTAAACTTTTAGAATTTGTAGGTCTGTTTATTGCCTCAGATTTGGGAGCTGTTCATTTATTATTTCTCCAAATGAGCACCCTCTCCCTCTTCTCCTTATAGGACTCCCATAATACAGATGTTGGTGTGTATGACTGTGTCCCACAAGTCCCACAAGCTCATTTGTCTTCATTTGTATTTTTTCTGCTCCTCAGATTCAATTTTAAATGGCTTGCCTTCATATTCACTGATTCTTTTTTCTGCCTGTTCAAGTCTAGTATTGAATACTCGTGAATTTTTCAATTGTGATTATAATTTTTAGCTTCAGAAGTTCTGTTTACATCCTTTTTCAAATTTTTTCTTAACTTTGATAATATTTCCCTTTTGTTCACATATAACTTTCTAAATTTTCTGTTTGTGCCACTCTATTTTTGTCCGTTAAGAGCTATGTTTTCTTTCTTTTCTTCCTCTTTTTTTTAAAAATTTTTGATGGTATTGGAAATTAAACCCAGGGGCATTCTACCTCCAAGCTATATTCCCAGCCCTGTGTTTTATTCTTTATTTCTAAACAGGGTCTCACTAAGTTGAAGAAAGCCTCATGAAATAACTTGAGGCTGGTGTCGAACCTACAATCCTCCTGTCTCAGCCTCCTAAGTACTGGGATTACAAGCATGCACCACCATAATCAGTTTCAAGGGCCATATTTTCCTGTTTCTTTGTGTCTTTTGTAAATTTCCATCAATTATTGGACATTTGAAAAAACAATCCTCTTTTCCAGTCTTTGCAGATTTGCTATGCCCAGGAAGTTTTTCACTAAATTCCTGAGTCTTGGGATCTACCTAAACTGAAATCTTAAGGTCTTCTCAGGTCTTTTCTGTGCATGGATCTTGCCTGGGATTGAGTGTGTGGCTTTCTCAATTCTCCATGTAGAGTCTCACCCTAGCTTTTCCTTAGATCGCCTTTTATATGTCTCCACCCACACAATCTCATGCCCGCATGTCTGAGGATCATATTTTTCCTGTAGCTTTCCCAAGCCACACCCACTGCTTCTCCTCACCTGAAATCCATGTTAGGTAAAATAAAGACCAGTCCTTAAAAAGTCCCCAGAAGAGTTAGAACATTGCAAATAGGAATATGTTCCCTTTACTTTGAAGAAAAAATTGTAAACTAGGATGCCACCTCCTCCAAACCAAAATGGCACTGCACAGTGTTGGGAAAGGCAAACAAAAATACTCTAAATTCTCTATCGTTTTAAATGTGACCAAGAAAACTTGATTGTCATAGACCTTTAACTGTTTCCCAAAGTTTCCATAAACTCACTTTAGCCAGTTTGTGATGACTTTTTGGATCTCCATGAGAAGACAAGGACTTAGAGTTTCCTAGTCTGCTATTTGCTGCCATAACCCTCACAGAATAGGCCTTGTGAATCAGTCTCTTCTAAAAAGAAATAAAGCATATTTGATATATATGTTTATTATCAAGATAACTATCAAGATAATGAACATATCCTTCATACTCAAAAGTTTCCTACTGGCTCTTTGAATTCCATCCCACCCAATTTCTACCTTCTTCTATTCCCTCTTCCCCAAACAATCACTGATTTGCTTTCTCTCACTACAGATTTGTTTACATTTTTTAGAATGCATATAAATGAATTCAGGTAGTATATATTCTAGTAGTCTTCTTCGACTCAGTATAATTATTCTGAGTTTGATCTATTTTGTAGCATGTATCAATAATAGTTCATTTTCTTGTTGAGTAACATTCAGCTGTATGAAGATACCACTGGGTGCTTTTTAAATTCACCTATTGATGAATCTTTGGATTTATCTAGTTTAGGATTATTTCATACAAAGCTGCAGTGAAAGTCAGGTACCAGATTTTATGTAGACATAGGTTTCGTTTATTTGGGGTAAATAGCTAAAAGTTGATTGACTAAAGCCATATAGTAGGTACACACTTTAACTCTTTAAAAAACCACGAACCAGGTATGGTGGTACACATTTATAGCCTAGTTACTTGAGAGGCTAATGCAGAAGGATCATAAGTTCAAGGCCAGCCTGGGATACTTAGAAAGACCTTGTCTCAAAATAAACTAAATAGCTGGGCGTGGTGGCGCACACTTGTAATCATAGTACTTGGGAGGCTGAGACAGGAGAATCGCACAGATTCGAAGTCAGCCTCAGCTGCTTAGTGAGGCTCTCAGCAACTTAGTAGTGAGAACCAGTTTCCAAATAAAATATAAAATAGGTCAGGGCTGTAGCCTGGAGGTAGAAGGCCCCTGAGTTCCATCCCCAGTACCACAAAAAAATAGAAAGAAAGAAAGAAAGAAAGAAAGAAAGAAAGAAAGAAAGAAAGAAAGAAAGAAAGAAAGAAAGAGAAAGAAAGGAAGGAAGGAAGGAGACGGGAAGGAAGGAAGAAAGGAAACTAAATAGGGATGAGGGCATAGCTAAGTGGCAAAACACTTGCCTGGGTGTTTAATTTCTAGTGTGTGAGAGAGGGAGAGAGAGAGAGAGAGAGAGAGAGAGAGAGAGAGAGAGAGAGAGAGAGAGACAGAGAGAGACAGAGAGAGAAATGAAGGGAGGAAGGAAAGGACCAAGAAGGAGAGGATAACGCTAAAGAAACTCTGCCAAACTATTTTCTGAAAAACGTATACTATTTTATATTTCTACCAACAGTGAATGAAGATTCTAATTCCTCTACATTCTTACCAACACTTCATGTGCTGTTTGGTCTGTAATTTTAACCATCCTAATAGGTGTAGAGAGGCATCTTGCTCCCCCTCAACTTGCATTTCCCATAGGACTAATGATGATGAACATCTTTTCCTGTGTTTGTCTTTCATATATCTTCCTTGAATAAGAATCCAAACCTTTGGCTTATTTTTAATTGCTTTTGTTTTTATTCTAATCCCTGAGGGGTGTGTGTGTGTGTGTGTGTGTGTGTGTGTGTGTGCGTATCAAAGATAGGGTTTGTAAATATATGCTCCTACTGTGTGGTTGGTTTATCTTTTTATTTTCTTAACAATGTCTTTCACAAAGAATAAGTTTTAAATGTTGAGGAAATCCAATTTGTTATTTTATAGATCATATTTTTGGTATCATTTTTAAGAAATATTTAACTAAATAAAAGTCAAAATATTTTTCAAAACATTTTTTTTTACTAAATGTTTTATAGTTCTACATTCTATGTAATGGCCTAGAGTTCATTTTCAGTCAATTTTGGGTGTTGTTTGTTTGCTTAGTTGGTTGTTTAGTTTTGTTTTTATTTTTATTTTATTTTATTTTTTGCATTCTACCCTTGAGCTATACTCCCAGCCTTATTTCTTATATTCTTTATTTTAAAACAGGGTCTCACCGAGTCGCAATGGGCCTCACTAAGTAGCTGAGGCTGTCCGTGAACCACGATCCTCCGGTCTCAGCCTCCCAAATGCTGGGATTACAAGCATGTGCCACCACGCCCAGCCAATGTGTGTGTGTGTGTGTGTGTGTGTGTGTGTGTGTGTGTGTGGTACTGGGAATGGAACCCAGGGCCTTCTACCTCCATGCTACACCTCCAGACCTATTTTATATTTTATTTGGAAACAGAGTCTCACTGAGTTGCCGAGGCTGGCTTCAAACCTGCGATCCTCCTGTCTCAGCTTCTCAAGTACTGGGATTACAAGCATACGCCACCACGCCTGGCTCTAGTCAATTGTTTTTATATGTTGTGCTATTAGGACCTGAGTTCATATTTTTGCACGTAGCTGTCTGATTCTTCTTACCGACACTTGTTGATAAAGACTATCCTTTCTTTAACTAATTGTCTTTGCACCATTGTTGAAAATCAGTTGTATGTGTGGGGCTATTTCTGGGCTGTCGGTTCTGTTCTGTTCATCCATTTACCTACTTTCCCTTCAACACCATGCTCTCTTCTTAACTGTAGCTTCTTAGAAGTCTTGAAAACAAGTAGTCTTAGTCCTCCACTTTGTTCTTTTGCAAAGTCGTTTTAGCCTCTCCAGGCCCTTTGCATTTCCATATGAATTTTAAAATCAGTTTGTCAATTCCTACCAAACAAAAGCTTGCTAGAGTTTTGATTGGGATTGCGCTAAATCTGCACCTATAGATCTATAGATCAACTTGACAAGAACAACACTGAGATTCCTGACCCACGAGCATGGTCTGCCTCTACAGTTCTTTAGATCTTCTGTAATTTCCTTGGCAGTGCTTTGTAGTTTTGGGTGTACAGATTTTTCATTAGATTTAACACTGAAGTATATTAAGCAGGGGATAAATGTGGTCTACTTTAATTTCCAAAGGAAGAATAAAAAGACTGGAAGAGGACAAAAACAGGAACCAGAAGACCAGTGAGATGACCACTGCACAGTTCAGGCCAGTGCTGGAGATGTCAAGCCCACAGGGTGACAGTGGAGATGGGCTGAAGAACTGGTTTGAAATTCAATATAATTAGGTTGAAATCTCTCTCTCCTCTCTCTCACTCTCTCGCTCTCTCTCTCCCTCCCCCTCCAGGGATTTGAACCCAGGTGCATTCTATGCCTGAGCTACGCCTCTGGCCCTATTTTATTTTATTTTTTTATTTTGAAACAATCTCACTAAGTTTCTGATACTGGCCTCAAACCTGTATTCCTCCGTCTCAGCTTCCTAAGTCGTTTTTTTAGTAAGTCAAAGAAGCTATAATATTGACAAATTTATGATTCAACCTAATGTTTTGCAGATAAGTTAGGACTCAGGACTTGCTACTTAATGACATGTAAGAAACTAATGAAAGGATTAACGGAGTGGAGGATTAGGAGCTCCACTCAGGCCACTGAGAGGGTGAGGCGTCTCCTAGCTGCAGTAGGAGTCCGTGGCACCAGTCTCCCTGCCTCTCCTTCCCATTCCTTTCTTTTCCCCTTATCCTTAGCTTTTCAAGGGCCACAATTATCACAGGCTACATGTTTACTTTTAAATATGCCTTTTTCCCACCTGGCTCCTTGTCTGACGTTTTAATGACCTCTTGCTGGCTTGGCTTTTCATGGGTAATGCATACAGAAAGGACATATTTTCTGTGCACAGTAAGAGGCTCGTGCATGCTCCCTTAATGCTAATGCCATAGCAACATGCCCTTAACTTTTTATTTCTTTGAGCCCAACCCTCATCTGGAAGGGTTCTGGGCCACATTTTCAAGCAATTTGGTGCCGATCATCAGGAGGCTCCTGAGTTTATGGAGAGAGAGCTAGGAACGCATGCTTGAGTTTATACTCAAATTACTATCCTAAATGACTCCATGGGGGGTTTCGTTTAGGGGTCACTGAGCGCCAGAGTGAAATGTTTTTCCTTCTTCACTTTATCCCAGGCCTTGGGGCACGAGAACCATAAATGCAGGTAATATGTTTAATGGCCAGATTCTCTAGGCTCATTTTTCCACCTCTCTCCCCACCCCCAAAGATACTCAAGAAACCTCACAGCGCTGGCTGGAAACCCCGTTGTACAACCCTTTTCTACAAAGGTGAGATTTAGACGGCTGAGCAACACAGCAGGGTGTACCAGAAGCACATGACTCTTCCTGCCTCTGGCTTAGCCAGGCCACAAGAGAATGCCCTCAAGCCCAGCGGAGAGACCTAACCTGCAAAGAACCAGGCACTCATAGGAGTGAACCTTATCACCGGAGGTGTTCGAGTAGAGGCCAAACAACTGGTTGACAAAGGAATTTGTAAGTGGGGATTTATGCATCTAATAGGGACTGGAACTACCCAATCCCCTTCCATAATTTGCTTTTCATGTTTTCAGTTACTTGAAGTCAAGCAAGGACTAAAAATATGGAATGGAAAATCCTAGAAACAAAAACTCATAACTTTTAAGTAGTACGTACTATTATGCAATCTGTGCCGACCTGCTCCATCCCACTCAGAACACAAGTCACCCTTTGTCCAGGGTGTCCGCGCAGTCTGCACTGTCTGCCTGCTAGTCACTCAGGAGACATCTCGGTGACCAGGTCTCTGTGCTTGTGCTCCTGTGCTCTCTGCACAGAGCCTGATGCTGTATCGTGATGCCTGTCACTCATCTCTCTTCACAGCCCATAGACATGGTGCCGTTTAACATCACATCATCACAAGAAGAAGGGTGAGCATGGTATGATAAGACAGTTTGAGAGAAAGAGACCACGTTCACATGACTTCTTTTTTTTTTTTAATGTGTCTGTGTGGTACTGGGGATTGAATTCTACTTTGAGCTATATCACCCAGCACCCCCCCTTTTTTTTTGGTGGTACTGGGGATGGAACCCTTCTGCCTCCAGTCTACACTCCCAGACCTATTTTCCTATTTTATATTTTTATTTGGAAACAGGGTCTCTCTCTCTCTCTCTCTCTCTCTTTTTTTTTTTTTTTTTTTTTTTTTGGTGGTACTGGGGTTCCTGGAAGCCCTTCTACCTCTGGGCTACACTCCCAGACCTATTTTTTTTTTTTTAAACAAGGTCTCTTAAAGCAGAGCAGCTGGCTTCGATCCTCCTGTCTCTGCCTCCCAAGTGCGGGGATTACAAGCTTGTGCCACCATGCCCTGAGGAAACAGGGTCTCTTAAAGCCAGTGAGGTTGGCTTCAAACCTGTGCGATCCTCCTGTTTCCGCCTCCCAAGCGCAGAGATTAAAAGCATGCGCCACCACGCCCGGCAGCACCCCTCCCCCCTTTTTGAACAAAGTCTTGCTTGGTTGCTGAGATTCTTACTAAATTGCTGAGCCAGGTCTCAAAACTGTGATCCTCCTGTCTCAGCCTCCCAAGTACTGGAATTACAGGTATGAGCCATCATACCTAGCTCACAATTTTTTTCTTATAGTACATTTTTACAGCTGTTCTATTGGTGGCTACTGTTAAACATTAACCATGCCCAATTTATACAGTAAACTTTACTATATGTCTGTTTGCATAGAAAAAAAAACCATAATCTATATGACCATAGTCTCGGTCATCCACTGAGCATCTTAGAAAGATATTCCACAGGTAAGAGGGGAATGACTGAATTTCACAAAGTTTCCTTATAACATTTTTCAGATACTAAGATAGCCCTGTTTTAACACAGATTTCTTAGCTACCTCTCTGGTGTTGGGAATCATCCTGGAGGATACTGCAGTAAATAAGATGGCTATGAACCCTGCCCTCAAGAGGCTTTGAGTCTAGTGTGGATGACAGGAAGAAGTAATCTACAAGGTGGTGAAAATAGTTGTGGCTGTCAGGTTAGCGGCCCAAGCCAAGGGCCCTTGCTGGTATTTTACATGGATTATCTCAGAGATACTTTCTGACCCTACAAGGTCAAATTTCACTTTACAAATTATAAAATACAGGGTCAAAAAGGTTGTATAAATTGCTCAAGCTTACACAGCTGCCACCTGCCGAAGTGAGAAACGCAGCCCGGACCTTGGGGGCTCTAGGGTTTGTACTCCATGGCCTGTTAAGATTCTTACAAGGAGCTGGACATGGTGGTGCATGCTTATAATCCCAGCATTCGGGAGGCAGAGACCAGAGGATCGCAGTTCGTGGACAGCCTCAGCTACTTAGCGAGACCCTTCGCAACTCAGTGAGACCCTGTTTCAAAAAATAAAAAGACTAAAAAATAGGACTGGGGGTATAACTCAGAGGTAGAATGCCCCTGGGTTCCATCCCCAGTACTGCAAAAAAAAAAAAAAAAAAAAAAAAAAAATTCTTACAAAGCCTAGTGAGTGCCTAGGTCCTTGAGGCCCACATCTCCATGTGCCCCACCATTTCACTTCAAGACAGGTGAGTGAGACAGGTCCCTTCTTCTCCCCTTGACAAGCATGTTAGTCCCTGGAGACCTTCAAATAAAACCCACTACTCTGCCATGGGCGACCAAGTCTGCCAGTTCACAGTAATGAATGCCTTGCAGGCACACACACTGCTCAAAGCTTGAGGCCTGATACTGGCCAGATAGTCAACTGCCATTCTGAAAGCAAAGAATGGGAAGGAAAAGGGGAGAGAGTTGATGAAGTCCTACTAGGTGCTTGGCCCTGGGAAGACTGGGTGGCTGGAGCCTGGTGCATAAAACTAGATAAGCTACTGCACTTAACAAACTTAAAATCTAACTACAAGCACAAAAAAGAAATGAGCAGGGGCTAGCAATAGAGAACCAAGGGAAGGCACCAACATGTGGCATCTGAGACGTGTTTCTCAAATGCTGGGTCTCGCTGTGTGTCCTTGGACACGTCCCTTTGCCTCTCTGAATCTCTACTTCTTCACCTGTAACCGTTTTTCAATATAACTTCCTGTGGTGATAGAAACGTTTTATATCTACAGTGCCCAATATGGTGGACATAGCTCTGGGTGGCTTCCGAGTTCATGAAATGTGCTTAGTGTGATTTTATTTTCTTTATTTATGTATTCATTCATTCATTCACTCATTTATCCTGGGGATTGACAGCCCCAGTGCTTGAAGATGATGATGATGGTGATTCGTTTTTGCAACAGGGTCTTGACAGGTTGTTGAGAGTCTCCCTAAGATGTTGAAGTTGGTCTTGAAGCTGTGATCCTCTCGTCTCGGGCTCTCCCAAGCGCTGGGATTACAGGTGTGTGCCACCACACCCACCTCTAAATTTTTAATTTGACATAATTATAACTATTTTGAATTTAAGTAGCCATGTGTGGATACTTACTACCATATTTGGCAGCATAGATCTTGAAAGTCAAGAGTTAGCGGGCGTTGTCTACTCAAAAGTTCTGCTGAAAGAGAATCTCAGAGAGCGCGTTTTGCCCCAGGCAGGACTTGCGTTGAAATAAATAATAAGAGGAGAAGCACGAGCACCAGCATCGGGGGCCTGGCGTGGCTTTAACACGTCCAGCTGTCAGCCCTGGACAGGTCGCTCAGCCGCCAGCGACCTCCGTGGCCTTGTTTGCCAAAAGGGTATGACAACAATGCCTGGTTCACAGGGTCATTTCAAACAGTAAATGAGATGGTAGACGGGACGTTAGGAACCTTGCTAGACACTTGGGAACATTTCTCAATTGTAGTCACTTGTTAAGAATCATTATTGTTACTATTATTTGGGGGAGGTGATAATTGGGGGTTGAACCCAGGGGCATTCTACCTCCAACATACACCCCAGCACTTTTTATTTATTTTTATTTTGAAACAGAGTCTCACTAAGTTACTACTATGTTGCTGAGGATGGCCTCAAACCTGAAATCCTCCTATCTCAGCCTCCCAAGTATTAGAGGTAAAGACATGGGCCACTACGCCCGTTACTATTATTAATGAGACAGCATCATTCACCTCCTACAGTCATACCTTATCCCCCTAGCAACTCGTACATCACCAGGGGCTTCAGAAATCTCTTAACAGTCTTCTCTGTGATCCCGATTGCCAACCTGAAATTATGAAGAATGGACATTCAAAGCTAACGTAGACCCTCAGTGTGCCAAGAAGATAGCACTTCTTAACCAGGATTGAGAGCTCCTCCTTCCTAGCACTCGAGGAGGTACAAACAGAAATTCTGCCCAAGAGATGAAGATTGCGTTTGGGTTTCTAGATTAAATGGTAAATACAAATTCACAAGATAACAATTCAGGAAGATATTCAGAAAATTTTAACCAGAATATTTTTTTTTTCTTTTAAGGCTGCTAAAAAATTCAAATGGGCCTGACAAAGATCATAGAATTACCTTCACTTTCTTTCTTCTCTTCCAATGTATTGGAGAAGGGAAACAAGTGCTTTAAAATATGGAAAGCCATTCTTAGGATGCTCTGGACTCAAATCAGTGTGGCAGTTCCTAAGAGATCATGGTGTAGGAACAGCTCCCTGCAGAGTGTCACTGATCCACCAACCCAGTGTGCTGCTGAGGCCAGTGTCTGAGGTTTCCCTGTAGATATAATGGGGATTTGAATGGGATGGAGTAAAGGAGTTCTTCTTTTAAACATTTTTTTCAGCTTTGAAGGACTAACACTGACACCCTTTCTTTTCAATTTGACAATATGACAGGGTCATAAAGGCCGTTGAACGACATCTCCACTCTCCTGGCTTAGAACATCTTCAATCAAGAGTAAAGAACTCAAACACCTTCAGTGGCCAAACAGGGCACAGAAATGAGTGTGCCGGGCAGGGTAGACATGAGGATGGACTGGGGCACGCACCCTTCCCTAGAGGAGGCTGTTGGCATGTCTCTAGGTGATGTCACCTCATGGGAGGGTGGGACCTTTTCCGAGGAACACCAGGAATCGGGCTTTTTAAGTCTCAATTTTAAATGTTGGCACTAAAAATACAAAAGCAAAAACCATGGATCAAGCAAAGAATCTGTGTTGAATAAACTCTGCCCTTGTTCCTTCTGACTCCAGAGATAGGTGACTGAGCCCAGAGGGCCTGCCTCCAGGACAAATCATGGGAGGTAGCCTCTAGAAAAAAATCTGGATATCAGACCAATTATTTTTAACCTGACTCTTTTCGCTGTAAATTCATATAATGCCCTTTGGCCAAAACCAGTAAAGTCCAACCTAGACTAAAAACCCAAAGCAAACAATATTTCTGCTAATTTCTGTAATCAATTCCCCTGTGTTGAAAGTTCACATTCAAGCCAGGCACGGTGGTATACACCTGAATCCTGGTAACTGGAAGGGTGAGACTGGAGGGTTGCAGGTTCAAGGCCAACCTCAGCAACTTAGCAAGACCCTGTTTCAAAATAAATAAAGAATAAATAAATGATTACATGAATTAATGAATGAATGAATGAGGGCAAAGGGTGTAGCTCAGAAGTAGAATGTCCCTAGATTCAATACTCGGTACCAAAAATAAATAAATACATACATACATAAAAGGAAAGATGACATTCAGAACCCATTTCATCACCTCTTTGGGTACTAAGTCACACATCTTCTGGGCAGCAAGGCATTCAGAAAGTCCTTACTGCTGAGTCATAGAATTGCTTTCCTGGAATTCTTAGGAAACCAGCATCCAAGGTGATATTCAATTCCCATCTAAACTATCTTAGAAATAGTGGAAATCGGGCCCTCCTATCCCTTCCCACAGCCTTTTAGGTCCTTCTGAGCACTGATCATAATCTATGACTTATAAACACTTTTTTATTTTGTGATTCTGGGAATTGAACCCAAGGGCATTCCACTGTCCAACTACACCCACAGTCCTTTCTACTTTTTTATTTTTATTTTTATTTTATTTTATTGCAGTACTGAAGATGTAACCCAGGGATATTCTACCTCTGAGCTACACCCCCAGCCCTATTTTTTATTCTTTAATTTGAAACAGGATCTCACTGAGTTGCAGAGGGCCTCACTAAGTAGCTGAGGCTGTCCTTGAACCGCGATCCTCCTGTCTCAGCCTCACGATGCTGAGATTACAAGCGTGCACCACCACGCCCGGCTCTCTACTTATTATTTCGAGACAGTGTCTCAGCAAGTTGCTGAGATTCTCACTAAACTGCTAAGGCCGACCTTGAACCTGTCTGTGATCGTCCTATCTCCACTTCCCAAGTACTGGGATTACAGATGTGCGCCATCACGCCCAGTGACTTACAGATATTCTTATTTCCTTTTTACTGATTGCATCCTCCACTCCACAACCATAGAAGCACCATGGGGTAAAGCCTTTTTCTATCTTGTTCGAAGCTGTTTCTCCAGCTCCTATAAGAAAGCCTACAATAGTCAGGTGCCAAAAGTATATTTGCTAAGTAATAAATTGTCATCAAGATTCCATTTCAGTGTCTCCAGAAACAAGAAACTTATTACTATTTCTTTGGGCACTTTTCCTGATAGAAAGTTCTAAAACAAGTCTAAATGTAGATGATTTGCATCAGCTTCAATTTCATCTCCTGGAGTCACACGCGCTAAGTCTCTATCTTCTTCCAGGTCACAGGCTCCAGCACACAGGCATCATGTCCCAGTGAGGTTTTTTTTTTTTTTTTTTTTTTTTTATTCCAAGTCCAGTTGACACTCGTCCATTCCTCCATGCTGCTTTCCTGAAAGGAGAGAGTGAGGACTGGGGGTGGGAAGAGGCAGGAGGAGAGTGAGTGAGGGGCGTCAGCAACTCGGAGCCCTCCACACGCACTGCACCGTGCACATGCAGCTGGCGGTCCCATGGCACTCTCACTCTCAATGTGGATTTTGAAGCCAGATGGTCTGGTTTTTCAAAAGGTGCCTTTCTCAGTCACGTTTGGGTTCACACATTGAAAAATAAGCCTGTATCCCTGGTCCCGGTCACATTTCCATGTGAATGCCACAGGAGGAACCACTGGTGATGGTGATGTACGGAGAGAATGTCCTGGGCCCTGCCAACCTTGGGGTTTTAGGACTACATGAAGCACACAACTACTGTGTGTGTGTGTGTGTGTGTGTGTGTGTGTGTGTGTGTGTGTGTGTGTGTGAAAGAGACAGACAGACAGACAGACAGAGACTGTACTACAGATGGGCTTTTCTCCTAAAAATGTAGCTCTGAAAATTCCCTTCCAGGGATGTGTATGGAGCCAGTGGTCCAGGGCCAAGGAGCAAGTGGCCCAGAAATGGTAACACTACTCTTGAGTGACCCGTGCCCTTTTAGTGCCCTAAAGATCACTGATCATTATGAAGACAGGAGCTGTTCTTCCCTTGCTTCTGAAGATTTCTACTTAGGAGACTGCTATCTGGCAGGGTCTCAGCAGAGTGTCACCAAGGAGGCCCAGCCAGTGCCTTCCTGATGCCTGACCACCAAGTAGTGTATCCAACAAGAACCCATGCACTAACAGAGAGTCCCAGTGCTCTGGGAGGGTCAACGCTCAAAGCCCCAGAAAGCCAGGGAAGGCGTGGATACGCCCTGGCAGGTGATGCACTGTGCTCCTACAGGAGACTCCAGGGGAAAATGGCACATACGGCTGGGGCTGAACATGCTCCACAGTGGGGTCAGCTCATCTTTCCCTACAATTATTTCTTGAATAAGAGGGAAATCAGATTATATTTAAATCTGTGTGAGGTCTCTTGTGTCGTAAAAGTTTTTCTCAAAAACTTTCTTTTGAACAAATAGTGCTATTTCAGGAAAACACGTTAGCCTGAAATAACTTCAACCAGCTGCTTTGGGATGCTAAGAGAGGTCATTTGACACAATCAATAAAAAAAGAGGGCAAAGACATTTAAACCACATTTAGTCACTGTTCCTGGGGGTATGAACTTACAAAAGCAAGTTTTAAATGTTGTACATAGCCTTTCAGTGATTGGCTCAGAAAGCCTTACAGTAAGTGGTTAGTGGTAAAGATTGTAAGCAGTTCTTATGCATTAGGATAAAATTTCCAATGACGGTATCATTCTCAGACTCAAAACGTGCAGCATCCAAACACAAAGAAGGCCATTTTACAACAGCAGAAAAGCCAAATCCAGCAAGAAGACATAACAGCTATAAACATGTGTACCTAACAACAGAGTCCCCTTATTTACAAAGCAATAACTGACAGAATTGAAGGAAAAACAGACAACCCAATGATAATAGTTGAGGACTTAAATACTCCACTTTATATAATGGATAAAATAATTAGTGTATCAACATGGAAAGAGAAGACTTAAAGAGCACTATAAACAAATAGACCTAGCAGACATGTAAAGAACACTCCACCCCCAAAGTAACAGAAAACACATTCTTCTCAAGTGCACCTGGAGCATTCTCCAAGAGAGACCACCACTTGTGAGGTCATCGGTTGGGCTACAAAGCATTTAAAAAAAGATTAAAATTACACTAAATATGTTCTCTCCCCACAATGAATTGATATTAGAAATAAAAATAAATTTGAAAAATTCACGCGGAAATCAAGCAACACTCTCCTAACTAAACCATTTGTCAACAAACAAATCACACGGAAAACTTGAAAATCCTTTGAGATGAATTAAAATGAACGTATAATGCACCAAAACATACAGGATACAACTAAAACTCTTTACATGAAAATTTGTAGTTGTAAATGCCTTTAAAATAAAAAATCTTAAAGCCGGGCGTGGCGGCGCACGCTTGTAATCCCAGCATTTGGGAAGCTAAGACCAGAGGATTGTGGTTCGCGGACAGCCTCAGCTACTTAGTGAGGCCCTCTGTAACTTAGTAAAACCCTGTTTCAAAATAAAAAATAAAAACTAGGGCAGGGGTGTGGCTCAGAGGTCAAATGCCCCCGGCTTCCATCCTCAGACCCGCAAATAAATAAAAAATAAATAATAAATTTTAAATTAATACCCTAAACTCCCCATCTTGAGAAATGAGAGAGAGAGAGAGAGAGAGAGAGAGAGAGAGAGAGAGAGAGAATGAAACCCAAGCAAGTATAAGAAAATGAATAATAAATGAAATGAAAAATAGAAAACCAATAGAGAAAAATCAATGAAATCAAAGGTCTTTGAAAAGATCAACAAAATTGGCAAGGCTTTAGCCAGACTGACTAAGAAAAAAAAAAAGACAAATTACTAAAATCAGGAAGGAAATAGTAGACATTGCCACTTAACTTATAGGAAAAATGCAATGTACATGCTTTTTTATAGTTACTAACAAACTGATTCTAAAATTTGCATGAAAATGTAAAAGAACTCAAATAACAAATAATTTTGACAAGGAAGAACAGAGTTGGGGAATAGATTCTCCCTGTCAGACACAACTGAGCACAAGTGTCAGACATCTTTGTATCCTTTCAATCAGTTTTCAATGCTTCTCTTCCATGTTTCCTCAACTTTAGCAGGAAATGCACTGCATCATGCAGCATAACCTGCTTAGTCAAGACATAGGTGCTATCTTTCCTTCTTATATCACCAGAATACCCAAAACAGAAAGAGTGGTTAACCCTATTTTTGGATGGATGGGTGAATGGATGAATGGATAGTCGGATAGACAGGCAGGCAGATGATGGATAAATAGATGAATATGAATGGATGAATATGGAATAATGAAGGATGGATGGATGGATGGATGGATGGGTGGATGGATGGACAGGCAGATGATGGATAAATGGATGAATATGAATGGATGAATGATGCTGGATGGATGGGTGGATGGATGGATGTACAGGCAAGCAGATGATGGATAAACAGATGAATATGAATGGATGAATATGGATGAATGAATGATGGATGGATGGGTGGAAGGATGGACAGGCAGGCAGATGATGGATAAATGGATGAATATGGATGGATGAATGATGATGGATGGATGAATGATGGATGGACAATGACTTTAGACTCCTTTAGCTGAGTACAAATGGGTGAGGCAGTGTGATTTATTTGATGATTACCACAGAAAGAACTTAGGAAAACAGAAGACCTCCTTCCTAGGTTTTCCATGTACCCCTACAAAAATTTTGCCAAATCACTTACAATTTCATATCATCAGTCTGTTCTAGAAAACTTGTGAGTTTTAGTGGATGATATCCAAACGTCATTCAGGTATGGATTCTATTATTCCAGCGCTAAGTGTGTTCTTCCAACTCTGTCCAGAACATTTTGCATTTGATCGACTTGGCCTTTTTATTTTAAAAGCCAAATTTGGTGGAGCTATTCATTAAATCTTTCAAAGTGGTCAAAACAGCAGTGTGCCCAAACACAATACTCCGTCTCTCTCAAGTCTTTGCACAACTTAATTTCAGTACTCTTTGAGCTCCTTTTGTACAAAATTTACATGGCACTCAATCAGTATTCACAACAGGTTTTTGGCATGGATAATTTGTCAGCCACAACAATGTCACTCTATAAACTGGCCCTAAATTCTATTTTCTGTTACTGATGAGAAAGGGCATTGTAGATGGGAATTTATGGGATGCCTCGGGTTTGACAGATAGTTACGTGGGTAAAAGAAAAGGGCAAAGGAGGTCCTCGCTGGTCTTTAAGACCATGGGTCCTCCTGTAAAATCTAGAAAGTGTTTTGAATGCACCAGAGCAAAAAAGAGAATTAGTCCTTTACTTGTCTCTCAGTTTCGAAGACATTCTAGTTCAAAAGTAGATCATTTCTCAGAGACTTTCTTAATGCGGAAAATAGCTTGGTCTAATCTCAGAATTTTAACTCTTTTTAAATTTTTAACCAAGACACCCACTTGCTTTCTCATTCTGATTTCAGCCACAAAGAAATTTGACCAGGACTTAATTTTCCACATCCTTCAACTACCAACATGGTAGTTTAAATTTGGACATAGACTCTGGAAATTCGTTAATTATCCCATTATTACAGCAGCATTAGTTGATTTTGCATCAGCACATTTTCCAGGGGTGCTGAGGACCACAAAAGCCCCCATTCTGCCATCATCACCACCATCACAATCCTTGTTAGGGAGATGAAAAAAATCAGACATTACAAGGGCTGGCCATTTTTCCACTGGTTTCTTAGAACTCATTATTCTTATTCTAGAAATGTTATAAAGTCATTTATATCTTGAATCTTTTTCCAAGTCTCATTTTATAGCAATTATAACAAAGAGTTTTCTTTCAATCACTATAAAAAATTCTTAAAGATCACTAAAAATTGAAATTTTAATTTGAAATATAATTAGGGATTACTATTTCACTAATTTGATTTTGTGTAGAGAAAGACAAGCTATATACTACATCAAAAAGAAAAGAAGATATTCCCCTGCCTTTTGAGGCAGCTCACCAATAATTATAATTGAGGCTATTATAAGTCAATGGAAATGCATTCGGCAGAGAGTGCAGGCCATTAAAGGGATGCCTGTGCATGTATTTGGTTGGCAACAGAGGGATATATTTTCAGAATTGTAACTACAGCACACACCGCGTGCCAAGGGCCTGAGAATTCACTGGTGAGAAGAAGGTGAGCTCCGAGCATGTTCACACACCAGTGCTTCCTGACCGACTGCGTGCCTGTGTACAAATTAAAGAAGGGAACTTGAATGTCTGGCTTCCTGGGAAATAAAAGGTCAGGGGATTTATTAGCACCATCAAGTTTTGATTGCCCGGAACCATGGGAAGGAACAGCGGCCTGGAACTCCTAGTGGCACTACCCTGCCTCCCCAGCACTTCGCGGGCAGGGGTCCCCCCTCCAGTTTCTCCCATTACCCACTTTTCACCAGTCTCTTCTGGTGAGAGGTTTGAGCGCCCTAAGAATTAGTTTAAGGAATCCTTTTCACTTTGTGGAGTCATCTGGGAGTAAATTTGAGCACATCCTAATTCATCACAAGCCTGGTCAGGTGGTGAGATACACACATGGAAAAGCAAAGGAACAAATCAGGACTGGCTTGGGCATGTATGGTAGGGATGGGCTGGGAGAGGGACAGAGAGGACGAGGACGGGCTCAGCCACAGGAAGAATGTGACCGCATTGGGATTCTCATTCACACCCAACTTCCTTGCCTCCAATCCCTCAGCTGTCGCTCAGTCCCCCACCCCCGACACAGCCTCAGCGCCACATTTTCCACAAAAGAGAAGGAAGCAGTGATGGCTCCCCTCAGGTTTCTGCCTCTACTCCCCATAAGAGGTTCGGGGACTTCTCACCAGGAAGACCCAAGCGCCAAGGCCCGCCCACCCAGGAAGGAAGCCTGGCAAGTAGGCAGATTTTGTACAGAAAAAATTAATAATATTATCAGATAGATGGATGGATGATAAATGGATGAATGGGAGGGAAGGAGGGAGAGAAAAATAAAAGTTGAAGACTGTCGTTTCTGACAATCCATATGGGGATTACAAAGCCTAAGCCTCCTATCTCCACACTCTACTTCTCCCTTAGCAAACTATGGAAGAACAGGGCCCTCAAGAAACATTTAATGAATAGTGCTCTTGGTGGAGAGAAATACCATGCTCCACAGGCCTAGCTTCCAACTTTTGCTTTAATTGCCTAAAGAGCTCTCTCCTCCCTGGATAATTTTATTGGTATTGGTTGATTGAGAACCTCTGCCATGGGGACCCCCATTCCAGAAGAATGTGACCACAGTGGGATTCTCATTCATACCCAACTTCCTCATAGACAACCTGGGATGTGCACTGTGCTTCAAGCTGGAGCTAGTGCGTGGACATCTTTGGCCCAGCCACTTGTGCGGCATTTTCTCAGGTCTAAAACAGGAATGCCAACAGCCCGGAATCCACGAGGTAGTGAATGGATAGAAAGAAAGACATGTACAGGTCATAGCATAAGGCCTGGGACAAAGGGTGAGAAGTCAATAGAAGTTGGTGTATATGCAGTCATTCTTATCCCAACCAAGGTAGAGGTCAGGCCCTATTCCAGTGCTGCGAAAGACAGCAGAAGGGAGTTGTTTCAAAACTCTGTGAGTCAAAGAAGATATACTGATACTAATAAGAGTAGCAGTTGGGGCTACTAGGACTTGATAACAGTTTGTCCCCAGCAAGATTCACACAAAGGCTTGGTCCCTGCTGTGGTTGTACTGGGAGGTGGGGCCTAGAGGGAGGTGCTTGGGCCACTGGGTGAGCCTTCATGAAGACATTAATGCTACCTCACCTGAGCATGTGAGTTCTCTTTCTCCAGTATCTTGGCTAGTTACCACCAGAGAGCAAGTTAATGTAAAGTGAGTTCAGCGTCCTCCTGAGTGCTCTCTCTCTCTCTCTCTCTCTCTCTCTCTCTCTCTCTCTCTCTCTCTCTCTCTCAACGGTCACTTCCACTTTCTGCCATGATCTAAAGCAGCCTGAGGTCATCACCAACATCAAGCTCTTGGTCTTCTCAGCCTTCAGAATCCTAAGACCAAACAAACCTCTCTGCTTTATAAATTACCCAGTCTCAGATTTTTGTTACAGCTACAAAAAACAGACTATACTTGCTGATCTGCACCAGCCTTCAGACTTTGAAGACTTTTTAAAGAAACAGAGTTATCAGTCCCAAGCAGTAAAATCCTCTTTCCAACTCCCCTTCTTTCGGTATTATAGGTGGGGGTGAAAGCACTTTCTGTTCTTACTGAAGATGGCCCTCAAGAGCCAAGGATGGGCCCAGAAAAAAAACTGTGAAGTTGGGCTCAGCTTCTTTCTTTGGTCATCTGCACCAAACACTTCTGCTTCTTAACCATCTTGGAACTTCACCCTTCCCCCAGAAAAGTGATAGGCCCAGCCCCAGGGTGCCATAAATGACTTACAGGCGCTGAAAAGGATGCCTCCCTCTGTTGCTGGAAGTTTGCACATTTTAGGAGTAGAAGACTTAAACAGAGGAGAGAGCCCCTGGTTCAAGACCCAGAGATGCCCAGGGATTGGGTGGGAAGGTTCTCTGGGGGCAGGAGCCCTGCCCCTCTCGGATGCCAGCCTGCCCCTCTCGGATGCCAGCCTGCCCCTCTCGGATGCCAGCCTGCCCGCAGGAGGTGAACACTTCCCACTCCAGGTGTGCAGCACTTCACAATTTGTAACGCTCT
The DNA here is from genome assembly GCF_963383645.1 of Muscardinus avellanarius. Lineage (NCBI taxonomy): Eukaryota > Metazoa > Chordata > Mammalia > Rodentia > Gliridae > Muscardinus > Muscardinus avellanarius. The sequence continues at coordinate 34,591,807 of NC_137796.1, forward strand.
CATCTCGTCTTCTCATTGGTGTCTCTTGGTAATATTGTAACGAAAGTGGAGAAGTTTACACCAGTGGTTAGAACCCAAAGAGCCCTTAAGAACCAGTGAAACCAGGACCCACAGCACAGGATGTGCAAAACACAGGAGCTGGCAGGAGCCACTACGTGAGATTCATCCCTCCCACACCGCCTGCAGCCTCCTCCCACCCTTCCCGTGGCTTGCAGGACCGAGTAGCATTAGCCCCCCCCCCTCTCTCTCTTTGATATGTGGACATTCTACCTCTGAGCAGCCCCCTAATTTCTCTTTCCCACTTTTTTTTTTTTTTTTGAAACAGGGTCTTGCTGAGTTGCTGAGGCTGGCCTCACACCTGTGATCCTCCTGTCTCAGCCTCTCAAGTATTATGATTACAGGTCTCCATTTTTAAGAAGCCACGGACAGAGGTAGCATTCAGAGTTGATTTTTGTTGGTGGTTTTTTTTTTTTTTTTTTTTTGGTTTGTTTGTTTGTTTGTTGTGGTGCTGGAGATGGACCCCAGGGGCATTATACCTCCGAGATACACCCCCCCCCCATCCCTATATTTTTAGTTCTTTTTTATTTTTATTTTTTTGGTGGTACTGGGGTTCCTGGAAACCCTTCTACCTCCAGGCTACACTCCCAGACCTATTTTTATACTTTTTTATATGGAAACAGGGTCTCTTAAGCCAGCACACACGGCTGGCTTTGAACCTTCGAGATCCTCCTGTCTCCGTCTCCCAAGCACAGAGATTACAAGGGTGCGCCACTGCGCCCGGCCCACTTCTTTATTATTTTAAAACAGGTTCTCACTGAGTTTGTAAAGGGCTTCACTAAGTACTTGAGGCTGTCCACAAACTGCGATCCTCTGGTCTGTCTCCCGAATGCTGGGATTAAAAGTGTGTGCTACCATGCCCCGCTAGCTTTCAGAGTTTTTGATGAGCAACAGCATTTAGCTGAAATTTAATAAGAGCTTTTCTGGTTGTACTATGCTTATGTTTTCTATTACCTTTCTATTTACACAAACTGGTTTTCCACCTGTGAGAGTGAATAAAGATTTCTTTTAAAATGTATGGAACATCCAGGCATGGTGGTGCATGCTTGTAATCCCAGCATTCGGGAGGCTGAGACAGGAGGATGACGGTTCACAGACAGCCTCAGCTACTTAGCGAGGCCCTCCTCAACTTGGTGAGACCCTGTTTCAAATTAAAGAATAAAAACTAGGGCAGGGGGTATAGCTTGGAGGTCGAATGCCCCTGGGTTCCATCCTCAGACCTGAAAAAAAAAATGTATGGGACAAATTTAGCAAATTAATTAAATGGAAACAATTAAATGTTTGGGAGTCTAAGAAATTGACAAAAATGGTAAAAAAAAATTATATACACATGATGTAAGTCTAGAAAACCCTCACCGAGCCACCTGTGGCCCACCAACAGAGGACTGAGGCTGGTCCAAGGCTGCTCACTCGCTGCCCACTCACCTCTGGATCTGAAGAAGCCAAGACAGAGCAGCTAAGGGATACGCTGTGGTGAGCAGGGTGAAGTAGTGGGGTGGGGCACCCCAGAGAGCCTGAAATCGAGCCAATGGGGAGCCTGTGCGGGGATTCCTCTGCGGGACTCCTGCTTCCAGAGGCAACACCAGGGTAGAACAACTAAACTCTAGATTCCAGTGGCAGGATAGTATGGGAGCATATACGGGAACTAAGCCAGTGTGGGGCTTGCTGGCTGTCTGCAGAGATCGTTACCAGGAGGAAGATGGCAGGCCGCACTGGACCGATCTTCACCAGGGTCTCCAGGTGGGAGAGGGCGCATCAGCAGGTGACACTAACGGTGTCATGGAGTCTTTCTCTGCTTGCTGTGTGGAACAGAGCTGACCCCTCTGGACACGGGGACCAGAGAAGTCTCTTTGGTGGAAAGTTGCTAGATGCACCTTAGCAGGTGCAGAAGCATCTCTGCCTCTACCCGGTAGATACCTACAGTACCTCCCACCCTGTCTCCAGACATCACCAAATCCCCTCCAGAAACAAAGTTGCCTCTGGTTGAAAATAACTGGGCTACAATAATCTCAAGAGATTCTGTAACAATGTACAAAGGCGTAAAAAAATTCTCAAGAGGAAAGTGTTTTTATCTTGGTGCTAGTGGATGGATTCAGGAACTCAAGAAATTACTAGAAAAGTGAAAATGTCTACAACAAGACTTTTTGGAAATAAACACAATGGGTTTGGCACACAGGGAACAGTCACTTTCTAGCGTCTTTGCAATGCTGGTGCTCTTTTGCACGCCTGTCTTCGGTGAGCTTTTAAAGATCCTTGTGTGTGTAAATGAATTTCAGAATTAGGAAGAAATGCTGGGCGTGATGGCGCACGTTTGTAATCCCCGTGCTTGGGAGGCAGAGACAGGAGGATCGCGCAGGTTCGAAGCCAGCCACGCGCGCTGGCTTAGGAGACCCTGTTTCCAAATAAAAATGTAAAAATAGGTCTGGGAGTGTAGCCCGGAGGTAGAAGGGCTTCCAGGAACCCCAGTACCACCCCCCCCAAAAAAAAGAATTAGGAATAAATATTAGATGGGAGGAAAGAAGGCGTGTGTGTTCAATTAAAGTCTTTCCTGAGACAAAAATTGTGCAAAAAAAAAAAAATAGATGCAGCGGCACCATGGCTTCTCTGCTATTTATTGATCACTATTCACCCCCTCCCTTCTGCTGGTAATAATACCCACCTTTTTTGAAGGGAAGCTGTAATTTAAGATTTCCTTGCCAGGCACAGGGGTGCACGCCAGTAATCCCAGTACTTTGGGAGGCTGAGACGGGAGGGTTTGAAGCCAGCTGCAGCATCTTAGTAAGGCTTCAGCAACTTAGATTCTTTTTCAAAATAGAAAATTAAATAGGACTGAGGGTATAGCTCAGAGGTAGGTCACTCCTGGGTTCAATCCCCAGTATCACAAAAGAAGAAGGAGGAGGAGGAGGAGGAGGAGGAGGAGGAGGAGGAGGAGGAGGAGGAGGAGGAGGAGAAGGATAAAGAGGACTCTCCATTCAGTCTTAATTACAAGATAAGAGGAAAATCAAGACCAATCCAGGAGCCCTTCCTGAGAGCTATATTCCTGAGTGAAGATGCACAGGGATGGTGTTGAATTTAGCTATGTGATAGCCTTTAAGGGAAATAGACTAGGATTTCCTGCATTACTGAGTTCACCAGAGATGCTGTAGGTCTTGCCAGTAACCCTCCCAATTCCTTTGCTTGCTTAAGTTAGCAAAGCACCGACTATTATTTACAACCAGAGAATATCATAACAGTCTTTAAAATGCAGGGTGACACAGACGGGTCCAACTTCCTGTAACAAGGGCTTTTAAAAATGTAAATTCTACTCACTCAATTAGAAATGTTAAGGTCAACGACATATACAGTGGAAATAAATTTGGTAAATTAGAAGGGAATTCAGAGGTGGCATGTAGTTTAAGTGCAAAAAGAAAAGGAAAAATTAGATCAAGATAGTCTTCATTAGATGACTGAATTCAGCACAATCATTCATGTGTTCTTTTAACCTGGGTTGGGTGGATGAGTGAGGTGCAGTGTGGGTCTTGTCTTAGAAAGCAGTTGTGGCAGTGGTATTGTACAGGAATTTACTTTGCTCAGAGACAGCAGATCGAGTTCGTTAGAGATAGAGAAGGAAGAGCGAGAAGAAGCGGTGTGGAGTAGGATTCTTGAATCAGTTGCCCTCCATCACCTTTAGCTTCTTCTCGCCTCTCACAGTGTGGGCATCCAGCTTGTATTATTCACACATGGCCCCTTAAACGATGTCATCTGGTTCTGCTATGGTTTGAAACATGCTGGGAACTTGTTCCCTAGGGTAAGGATGCAAGGTTGTGGAGATTTGAAAAGTTAGGGCCCAGTGGGCAATGTGTCGGCCCACCAGAGGGATTCATGCTTCCATTCTCACACGCATGAGATTTCCTGGCACCTCCCTGAATCTCTCTTGCTTTCTGTCTTGCCATGTGATCTATTCCACACATACTGCCACCATTTTGTATATCCACCATGAGGCCTTCACCAGAGCCATGTAAGTGCCGATGCCCTGACTCTCCAATCTCCAGAACCATGAACCAAATAAGCCTTTTTATAATGTATTCAAATACCTTTGGTATTTTGTTATAGCTGCACAGAATAGACCAACACCGGTGCTTGGTTGACAGAGGGTGCCCTCTTCTAACAGTGAAGAAAATTACAACAGGATTGGACTGATAGTAAAAGATAACTAAAATTTTTTGGTTTAAAAAAATTTGTAACTTTTAAAATCACCTTATAGTTAGATATCATACCAGTTATGACTTACCGGTCCAGGTGTACCCGCCACAGTGGGTAGGTCTCCATACTCCTTCCCCATTCAGCTTTGCAAACTGCAGGCTGCAGGAAAGGAAGACCTGACTCTGCTGGGAGCATCTTCTGCCTTGGAGCTGATGAGTCTTGGGTCAAACACAGCCCTTGACAATAGGTAGCAGGGACCCTTCCTCACCCTACCTGACGCATTACTTCAGAATGAGCAACCCACTCTGCCCGTGCATTTGCCCACAGTGACAACTGCCCTTTTATGTGGTACTTTCCCTTCCTTGTTTTACTCAAAAACAACTTGCTCTCAAATTCCTATCTTAGGATCCACTTCTAAGGAAATCCAAACCAAGACTCCTGTATTTTTTTTTTCTTTGTAGCACTAGGAATAGAAGCCAGAACCACCATGAACTCTGCCTGGGAGCTATACCCTAGCACAGCTCCTACGTTTTAGACATCTATTTATCTTCACCTCACTGATAAGCTCCAAAGAGGAATATTTAATGGATTATAAGGACAAAATCCAGCATTGTCTAAAAATCTGTCTCCTCAAACAAAAACTATAGCTACACCATTTAAAGCCCGTGGGTATTCCAAGGGCCTGAGAAATATTTGCAACCCAAGACAAAAGGCCCTGGTTGCAATATATCCAAAGGGATCTGCAAAACTGTGTGTAATATATGCTTGACTAAATGTCTACAAAACATAGTGTAAGGTCAACTCATCAACCACAACTCCAAGAGACTCATGTGTAGTTGCACAGGAGATATAATTAACACTGGATGTGGTTGTTTTCAAAGCTCTCCTCGATAAGAGGCAGGCGGAGGGCAAGAAGCGTGCTGGTGGGCTGGGTATACTCTGCAACAGTGCTGGGCCCTGAGCCTGCCATCGCCCTGTCTAAGGCCATACCTGAACATTTTGAGACAGAGAAAATGCCTTTCCGGCCCATCCTGCTTCCCCCAGCATTAAAGATCTCCATCTATAGACAGAACTCTTTCCTGGGAGAAGATGTCACCAATGTTTCATATCCGATATTTGCCCTGGCTTTGTTCCGCCCACACAGGAATCCATTCTCTGCTAGGGCTCTGAGAAGTCACAGTCCTCCCGGGCTGGATTCAGAGGCCGCCGCGCCCCTCCCCCACACTCACTTGCTATTCAAATGTGAGGCCTCCGGTGATCAATGACAACGCCAATCAAAGCCACCCAGATAGGCAGTGCGCTCACAGCTCCTTGATATAAAAGGTGTTTTATTTCTCATCCCTTTATTTTTGTCATTGAAAGAATGCTTCCCATGTGTGGATTAATTAAAGTGTAAACATTAAATATTGATTGATACATTATCAGCGCAGAGCAGCGGCCTCCCGTCTGATTGATTCCTGCGGTGATTTATTGTCATATTTGGGGAGTCATTTCACTTGATAACTGAGAGCTGCCTCCCTCCCGCCCCGCCCCACACCACCTCCACCCCTCTTTTTTTTCTTGGTGCCTCCTCGTATTCTTCCAGGTGACATCTCACTTCCGTAACATCTCCATCTTACCACAGAGAGGAAAGTGTGTGGCCTTATTTTGCCTGTGTGTGTGTCTGCAAGTGTCTCCCTGGCAATTATCAAATCAATTAGCCACACAGAAACTCAGAGACCTACCCTGTGTCTGCTGTGGGACCCTTCTGATCAGCAGAGCTTACCCCTACTGAGTTCTGGAAACATGATTTACGGGCAAGTTTCAGAGGTAGGGAGTATAAAATGAGACAAGGAGGAAAAAGCAAAATGAAAGCGCGGTTCTGCTCTTGTTTCTCTGAGGACTGCTCCAGTGTCGGCCCAGAAGTGGAGGGAAGTCAGGTAACAACCTGCAGCCATCACTGGTTAAAAGTCTATAAAGAGGAACCGCCAGACCACATTTTATCAGCCTGACCTACATAAAATTGCTGTTTTTACAGGTCAAAAATGATCCGATACTAATAGTTTCATAGGGTTTGACCTTATATATTTAAACTTCCTTCTCAAATAAGATACAATGGTCTTTGTTTAGTCTGGTTTCAAATGAGAAAACAGCAAAAGAGGGACAAGTCCCATGTACTATCATTTAGTTTGTATATTTGCATAAAGCAGGCATTAATCTAAATGCTTTACATAATTTCCTAATGGGAACCTACCACAGACTATGAGGTAGACACTATTATTTTACTCACTTTATAGATAAAAAACACAAATAAGCAATATAAAACAAGGCTTCACATAGACAAATAAGTCAGAGGAGACCTCACAGGGCACATGAGTTTAAAGATGCCAGCCTCCTTCTGGCACATCTCCATCCAGGCATCCATGGGCCAAGAGGAGACTTCCAGCCAACAGCACATGTAGCCCAGAAGCCTCACAGAATTTGGCTTTGAAATTGTCGTGTTTTCTGATTCCTTCTTGACAAAGGAAGGTGTAAACAGTGTCCAGACCGGTGTAGAGAAAACATGAAAGGGAGTCATTTGGTGCTAGTCTCAGTGTTGCTATCCCAACAAGAGCCCAGATCAGGGCTTACCCAAAGAAGGGGAATGTGAAGGCCTTCCCTGCTCTGGCTAAGGAGCCCAGATGGGATTTCCCCAATGTCTTTGGTCACCAACATCCTGTCATGCTGACGTTCTCAGGGGGTGAAAGCATGGTCTCCTAATTAGTCATCAGACTACTTATCAAATAGAACTAGGAAAGGAAGCCAGTACATTGATTCCTTTCTTTCTTTCCAAACCCTGGAAATCCCATCTAGTAGCTCACAGTGCCCTCCCCAAAGGCCTCTGTCTATTCTGTTGGGGGCTCCAGGTCCTCATCACTGCAGCAGCCATATTGCATAATATGTATCAACAGCAAGATGACTCTTCACATGGACAAGAAGTCTTCCCATCTCTCCAGGACCTGTCAGTTCCTCCATGGGCCGCTCCATCCATCTTCTTTGACTGACACTTTTCCAAGGATGACCTAGAGAGAAAAAAGCATCAAGGGTTGTTTAATGGCTACATCCTTCAGAGACTTCATACTCTGCATAATGGCCATGCATAATGACATCTATTCATTAGTGGAAAATGCTTCAGTTGGTGACCATATTCAGAAAACATGCTGGTACTAACACATCCCACTGTCATGAGCTTTTTATGAGAAAATTCAGATGAAAATCGTTCTTCCTTTATGTATGTGTGCATGCATGTGTGTGTTATCATTGCTGCTGCTGGTCGTGGTGGTGATGTTTGTTTTTTAGGCTTTTGAGTTGAGTGTTTGGTTCATGTATTTTTACTGCCATATTTTGATAAGTCCACTATAGTTATTAATTGTTCTCTGGCTACTACTTGGGCCATAGCCCATAGGTTCTGTTATATGGTGCCATTGATGACTAACGTTTTTTTTTAATTTCAGTTTTGACTTAAGAGTTAAGTTGAAAAGGTGTCTTTAAACTTCTAAGAAAGGACATCTGTGGCATATTTTCTAGAAATATTGTCTGCTGTAAATTCTAGGATTAGTTTCAATTCCTGAAATTATCCATTTCAAATCAATTTCATAGCTCTTAAAATTCAAAGATCCAGTAGGATTCAATAGACATGGTCCCAATTTTGTAAGGTAGAGCTGTTGTCACTGGCAGACCACATGGACAAAGCCATGGTTTTGTTCAACTCTACAGAGCAGAACAAAGGCATATTTTAATGTCTCTTAGATCCATGTGCAGTGCTCGTTTCTGCCATATTTGGCCCTGGCTCCTGATAAGGTTCATTTTCCCTACAATATTTATTGACCATCTAGTATGTACTAGGGACTATTCTAACCACTGGGAGTAAAGCAATAAATACTACAAATTAAAATCCCTACTCTAGTGAGCAGGTGCTGGGGTGCTTACTTTTTGATTAATGAGGTCAAATATGTGAACATAGGACATGGGAATAAGAAAGGAGGCTGAGGGGGCAGAGGAACTATTCCCGAAAGGCAAGGGGAGGGGGCGGCAAGCCCATGCCTACTGGGCTCCTGGGAATCCTTGCCAGCCTACGTCCCTGAGCCTTGGAGTGCTCAAATAAGTTAATGGCAGAAGTACCATGCACTGCTTCCCTCTGGGCACCTCCTTAGGTTGTCTCCTGAAACATGACCATCTTCTATCCACCAGATATCATGCCAGGTATAATGCTGAGCATATCTATCTAGGATCTCATCCAGTTTCATCCTGGAAGTTCTATCCATTTTATGGACGAGCATACCAAGGCTCAAACAAATGAACTTACCCAAAGTTGGTAGCTCAAGAGGGTGAAATCTTTGGATTCCAAGACTGGTGCTCATTTTAGGTCCCAGAGAATCTCGGTTTTTTGTTTGTTTTTTGTTTTGTTTTGTTTTTTTCACTAAAAAGATCCTCTGGAGAAGAATCTGTGACATTTTAGTTGGTCCAAAACCCTTTGTTGTCTATTGTTTTGTTTTGTTTGCAGAGCTGGAGATCAAACCCAGGTCCTCACACATGCTAAAGGATTGTTCTGCCACCAAGCTACATCCCAGCCCTATATGTGCAAGTTTTCTTCTCTCAACAGCAACTGTTTCTTCTTCTCCTTCCTTCCTTCCTTCCACCCTTCTTTCCTTCCTCTTCATGTTTCATCAGGAGATAATCCTCTTCATAGCTATTTTCTGAGCAGCCTGGGGCTATGGTAAACATACGAGGCCCACTGTTCCATTTCCTATGGCTACGAGTAAGAGAAGGGACTTAGGAACTGATATCCTGGGCTTAAACACTAGTTCTGCTTCTTACCAGCTGGGAGATGGTGATGTTGGGCTAAATCTCTTTCCAAGGACCGCACAGGCGATCAGTAGCCATTTGGGCTAAACTGAAGCCACTACTCCACAAAGCTCAGGTCATCCTGCCTCCCAGGGCCTGGGCACGGCTTTGAACCAGAGCCCTTGGGAAAGAATTCTAACATCCTTGAGGAAACACAGGGTTCTGGAACTCTACAGACTCACAGTGACATCAAGTGAAGCTGAAAAGCTGAAGTAGAAGTGAGAGATATTGGGCATGGTGGTACACCTCTCTGATCCCAGCTGCTGAAACCCAGCAGCAGGGTTGAAAGTTCAAGGCTAGCCCCGGCAACTTAGGGACATCCTGCCTCAAATTAAAAAGACTGAAAGTGTAGCTCAGTTGTAGAGTGCCCCGGGGGGGGGGGGGTTCAATCCCCAGTAACACACACACATACACATACACACACACACACACACACACACACACACACACACACACACATACACACACACACACACAGTAGTAGTGAGAACACAACTTGCATCAGAGGTGAAAAGGAATAAGCCGTACAGGTGCTGTGACATCTTAAGTGGGCCTGGGTGAAACCAGAGGCCAAGTTTTCGCACATGCAGATCATTCCTGCCTGGAAACTAATGACTTAGGGAAGGTTTCCTAAGTCCACAGCCTGCCATGGGCATCTGAGTACATGGGGTTTGCAGAGGCCATGCTCAAGGCAGGGGAAGAAGCAGGAGAGAGGAGGGAATGGACCGAATGAGCAGTGGTCTAAGATTCAACTGATCGAAGTGCGGGCCTGGATGGAGCCACTGTCCACTGGCTGTGGGCTGCTCAGGAAATGACGAGTCTAAGTCTTCAGAAAGGGTGGCAGCTCTAAGCTATTAGCAGCCAGCACTCAGCAGCTGGGGAGTAGGTGCCCCGATCCTTAACCCAGCAAAGGGGATCTGGACCAGACCCCCGTATTAGCGCATGCACATCGCTGAAGTGCGTGTGACCCAAGTCTGCTCTGCAGCAGCACGCCTTGCTGATCAAAGGACAGCCCTTGTAGGTGGCATTCTTTGATGTCTCTTACTGTATGAGCACCAGCATCGCACCCGATGCACACTGGGCTTCCAGAGCCAAGCAGGAGCCAAGGGGCCCTTTGCTGAAATGACAAGTGGGTATCCCATGTACCCTGTGCTGCTCAGGACTCCCCTTTATCCACCATTTAAAAAGAGTTCTTATCGGGCATTATGGCACACTCCTGTAATCCCAGGACTTGGGAGGCTGTAATCGGAGGACCACAGGTTAGAAGCCAACCTCAGAAAATTGGCAAGACCTCTAGCACTTAACAAGACCCAATTTCAAAATTTAAAAAAGGCTGAAGGTGTAACTCAGAGGTAAAATGCCCCAGGCTTCAATCCATAGCACAAAAAAAAATAAAAAATAAAAAATAAAAAAGGAGCTCCTCTAGGAGCCACCCACAAGCGGTAATTTGAGGTTTGTCTTCAGATGTTTTCCCTATCCTCATCTCCTACCTCACCTTCAATAAGAGAACAGAATTTCTACCTACAGGAAGAACAATTCGAGTCACTTTAATCTGGCTGCCTCATTGTTACTTACCCCCTCACAAAATGCATTAAAAAAAAAAAAAAAACCAATACCTCCATTTCTGACCTCAGAAGAAATGAGTCTTGAAAGAGCAGCATCCTGATCCCAGTGTTTGGCAAGTTCTAAAATAATGTCCAAATAGCTCACAGATAATCTCCATCAGAAATCAGGAGAACTTGAAAGGTCTGTTCTTGCAGACATCAGCCCAAGACAACAGCCCCCGCATCGCAGGAGGGAAACTTCTGCCATTCAGTCGTGTCATTTCCCCTGTGGACACATTTCAGACTAATATACTGCAAGTCAAACTGTGGCTGCATTTATTAAAAAGAGGACTCTTGGGAGATGGAATGGCTAAGGCTGCTTTGTACACCTTGCCAAGGGATCCCTGTTTAACACAGGCATTCACTCAAATACAAAGAAAGGTAAGAAAGTGGCTCCCGTGGAATCAAGGACCCCAGAATTTTGGCAGCACAGGAATGAGAAGAGGGAGTGCAGAAAATGTGTGTGGAAGGTGGACCTTCATGGAGACAAGCTTTATAGGAAGACATCAGGTTCGCCTTGATACAAGAGCTGGGGCCATGATGAACTGCTGGTCTCTTTTACACTGAAGCAATTTATTTCTAAAAATCTAATATTTTATTATATAAAAGATATCCTCATCATACAATTTCCCCAATTCTACTTGGATTTGAACTCTTTTCTCATTAAAGCTTATTGAGTTTTCAAAAAAAAGAAGCTCCGAAAGAGAGAAGAGAACCATTTCTTCGTACAAAGGTGGCTTTCCCATCTTTTTAATCAACCAGTGCAAGTCACCTCCTAAGGTTGGTGTGTTATTTCCTGAAATAGTATATGATGGGTTTAGAAAAGTTTGAAAAAAGAGTTTTGAAGTTTGCTAAATGCCCACCATCTCCATAACCACTCAAATGAGGCTATTTTTTATAATTCCTTTAAATTAAATATCTTTGATAATAAATGCAAATTAGGGAGCAATAAATTATAACTTCTAGGCTGACCAGTGACTAATTATATATATTATAATTAACTCCAGTTTCCTACACAAGGTATTTATCTTAATAATCATCCCATACCATTAGCATATCTTAAAGGGATTTTGTATAGCAGCCTTTACCATTTGAAAAGAAATGTGAGTTTCCTCCCCTGGGCTATGAAAGGGTGCAGAATCAAAAGAGATGAAATTACTTTAAAAAGAAGTTTGGGCTAAATATAAGTTGAGAAACTCAGATTATAGACACAAAACCCTAACTTAAAAATATTTATACTAAATACACCCCTAACCATCACGAAAGAGCCTTTAGTTTCTAAAAAATCTACAATTTCCATGAATCTGTTCAAAATAGCTTTAACCCTTCTACGCGCTTGAGGATGCATCCATGAGAACAAGAAGTTGGGTTTTGAACTGCACCCAGGGACAGGGACAGTTTGGGGCGGGTCAAGGAGAACCTACTGTTGGCACTGGAGGCCCAAACAAGATGGCGGCCACTGAGTTTCTTCTTACCTTTGGCCTTACATTTGTCTTAGAAACGTAAGTATGTCTCTGGCCCACAGTTAGCTGAGCTCTTGGAATTATAATTTAGGAAGGGAGAGCCCATGTCAGCTTTTGCAGGCCCAGTTTTCTGCCAGCGTTTTGTAAGATTTGAAATTTTCCTATCAAGGGTTGCTGCAGAGTTCTGAGTGTTCTTGAAGAACACAGAAAAATGGCCCGAGGTACTCCCTCCTCAGCCTGCTGCGCCCGGGTTTCGTGTTTCTCGGAGACCTCTGGAGCCGCCCCCCAGGGTTTTTCTCTGGTGCTCAGGAGTTAAGCCTTTTGATACAGCTGGTAATCCCAGCTCCAGCCATTATTGCTGCATTTTCCCACTGTCCCTGGATAATTGTCCAAGAGACTTCGACAAGTTGCACCAGCCAAAGGCATCCTGAAGGTCAAACTGCAATAGAGCGTGCCCTGATTTTATCCAGGAGATTGATGCGCAAATCACCTTGATTTCGATTTGGCACCGGGGTTATAAAATGCACTTGCAATCACCGATAACATGTAAGATCAGGCCCAAGCATGGGACACTGTATTTTATATCCTCAGTGGAGTTTTACCTAATGCAACCATAAATCAGCCCGCAAAGCAGGGCTTTGGTCCATGTTAATAGAGACAACAGTGAGAAATCCAGGGTGCATTAGGGTAGAGACAGTTTGAGAACTTGAGCCAAGCTTAAAATCTTTAGTTTGAGTCAGGGCCACCCAGATGCAACCTTTTGGGGACAGGCCACAGCAGGGGCTTTAGAGAAGTCCCAGAGGAGTGTTAACTATAGTACTATTCAGCAAAAAACACATGGGCATCTCTACATATGTGTGAAAATTTCTATTTCTGAATATTCAGGCCAAGTTTAAAAACCTTAAGGTGGAAGAAATATTACAAAATAGAAAGTAAAAGCATTTTATTTTTTTATCTCTCTCTCTCTCTCTCTCTCTCTCTCTCTCTCTCTCTCTCTCTTTTTGTGGTACTGGGGGTGGAACCCAGAGGCTTTCTACCTCCAGGCTATACTCCCATACCTATTTTATATTTTATTTGGAAACAGGGCCTCACTAAGTTGCTGAGAGCCTCACTCAGTAGCTAAGGCTGGCTTTGAACCTGCGCGATCCTCCTGTCTCAGCCTCCCAAGCGCGGGGATTATAAGTGTGCGCCACCATGCCCAGCTCAGCAAAAGCATTTTAATATACATATTTAAATAAGGAAAAGAGAGTGGTATAGTAAGAGGAGCACGGGCAAGAAAGCAGTCCAATTAGAAAATCACAGTTTGCAAAATAACTTCTAGCAGTAATCACAGTATCATTCCTATTATGTCTTTCCTGCCTGTGCTAAATGGTTATATCAAATTAATATATTTTAGAAAAACAAATATTTTATACTTTTTAAAATCATAGAGCCAGCTGCAATAGTTTTTTTTTTAACTCTTTCATACAGAATCAGTGGAAAATCTTACCAATCTTAGAATGTCAAACTGAGTATCGGAAAAAGACAATATGAGGCACCTCTAGGCTAGTCTTCCTCCTGGCACGGGGGCTTTTGTCTAGCCCCAAATCGTGCTTATAGAAATGGCTCTCTGCTTCCGCTGACCTCCTTCCCCACAACGCCCCCACCCCACTCACCTGTGGGTGCCAAGCCAGTGGGCATCCTGCCTGGTTGGGGTCACAGAGAGAAAGCAAAGAGCCAGAGTGGCTGGTGGCAGTTTTGGAGGAAGAGAAGGGAAATATGGGTTGGAAAAAATAGAGACAGCAGTAATCACTCGAGTGTTTTCTCCCTGCATTGTTATACTTTTAGAGCTTCAAGACCCTTAATCTAAAGCAAGTAAAAGATGATTCCCCTGGATGGGCTCAGTGGTGCATGGCTATAATCCCAGTACTTGGGAAGCTGAGACAGGAGAATTGCAGGTTTAAGACCAGCACATGATAACTTAGAGAGGCTCTTTCAAAATAAAATGGGTGGCACACGCTTGTAATCCCCGCGCTTGGAAGCAGAGACAGGAGGATCGCGCAGGTTCGAAGCCAGCTGCGCTGGCGTAAGAGACCCTGTTTCAAAAATATATAATAGGTCTGGGAGTGTAGCCCGGAGGTAGAAGGGCTTCCAGGAACCCCAGTATCACCGAAAAATAAATAAATAAAATAAAATGGGTCGTGGAGGGGGGGATAGGTCAGAGGTAGAATGCCCCTGGGTTCAACCCCCAGTACCAAAGGAAGAGCAGGAGAATAAGGGAGGAAGAGGAGGAGAAGGAGGAGAAAGAGGAGAAGAAGAGGAAGAGGAGGATTGTTGAAGGTGACACAAGTTTCTTCCCAAGTAAAACAGAAACCAACAGGATGAATGTGCAAGAAAAATATATTCCACTATTAAAATTTCCTTCAATTTACAGAAAAACTCCTTCAAATTGAAGAGACATTTAAGCCCTTTTTCAAGTTCTCACATTTGTGGTTCTGAATGTCATTGAGGAATGGTTTGAAGCTGAGGAAACCAGAGAAACCCGGGCACCTATTCTTAAGATTTGCTTTTTCTTTTAATTAAAGTGGAAAAAATTCACACCTCTTTAAAACACACACACACACACACACACACACACACACACACACACACACACACACACTTTTACTATTGATATCTTATCAAGGCAGGAAAATAACTTACTAAATAAACATTTTAGATTGTGTTTAAAAAGTGAAAGAAAACAGCTACAGCTCCACAGTCTTAAACCTGGAGTCTTGATGGCAAGTTTATGTTTCCTGATCTCTGGATTCAGTGTATCCAAATTCAGCCCTCCCAAAGTGCTACACAGTTTAAAGTGAAAACACAAAACAAAAAGATAAGAATAAAAGGAAGCGCCTGTCCTGCTGACCCAAGGTCAGGATGTCAATTTGAAGTAACATAATAAGGGAAACAAAGTAGAAATCACATTCTCCTCCCCAAAGGCTAGGTGGCCCTCAGCCCCTGGAGAACCCCAAACATCAGGGATGGGCACAGTCGAGTTGCTCCCCAGCTCAGAGGAAAGGCTGGGGGACACGAAGTTATGCCCAAAGCGGGGAGGTAGATTCCTCTCACCAAGTAGCCACCACTGACCTGCAGAGTGCACAGAACAGGATCTTCCTTCTGTTTCCAGGAGAGAGAGACCTTTCTGAGTTGTGCCTGCCAGAGAGAGATTGCAGCCAAGATATTGAGGCGCAGGCAGGGGTTGAGAAGGTCTAGTTGCCTGCTACCAGGCTCTGAGCTCTGTCTCCTATCCCTAACTTTCCAGGAAACTGGACAGCCACACAATTCCCCGCCAAGAGCCAGTAGGCTGGCCTGCTTGTAAAATGTGTGGCCCAGAGCTGGAAAAGAAAGGTATGCATCCTTTGAGGCAGTGGGAAATGGGCAGGAGGCGGGAATCATGTAAAGATGGCTGCCCCAGGAGACTGTCGGTGCAAGATGGATTTTACTGAGTCCTTCATCTTGTTCTCACCAACTTTCCCCCAGGGAACATCAGGGACACTGAGAATCGGCACCTGATCTAGCTTAGGCTGGTCTCTGCTACTGTGTGTATTGGGACAGCCTGGGAGTCAACCTGCTGGGGCCTCCATTCCTCACTCGGGATGGCCATGCTGACCCTGTTGGGCATGGTGATATGCTTGTCATCCCAGCATTCGGGAGGCTGAAACAGGAGGATCACAGTTCGCGCCCAGCCTCAGCTACTAAGTGAGGCCCTTTGCAACTCAGTGAGACCCTGTTTCAATGTAAAGAATAAAAAATAGGGCTAAGGCTTCTATCCCCAGCACTGCAAAAAAAAAAGAAAAAAAAATTACCCTGGAGCCTGCACACAATGAAGCCCAAATATAAAACAAGTTTGCTTGAATGTTTTCTTCTTGTCCAAAATATTTTTCAGAGCTGGGGTACAGCTCAGTGGTAGAACACTTCCCTGGAATGTGCAAGGCTCTGGGACAGCTACCAGCCCACCCCCCATGCACACACACACTTTAAAAAGAGGAATTCACCGTATTTTAGTGTTACAAAAGCATTCCTCTCATGAGGGGCCCCTATGGATTCAGAAGAATCTCTGAAAGACCCAGACATCTCATTCACCTCACCACCTCAAGCAATGCTGGTGAATGCTCTTGTAAAGGCACCAGATAAAGTAGAGAGGAAGGAGAGCCAGGAACACGTGCGTGGATGGAATAATCCCTCCGGAGGTGAGACCTCAAAATGGCAAGTACTGGGGACCAGGAAAAGTTAACTTTAAAAGGTGGATTCTGCTGGGCATGGTAGCACATGCTTGTAATCCCCATGCTTGGGAGGCAGAGACAGGAGGATCACGCAGGTTCGAAGCCAGCTACACGCGCTGGCTTAGGAGACCCTGTTTCCAAATAAAAATGTAAAAATGGGTCTGGGAGTGTAGCCCGGAGATAGAAGGGCTTCCACTACCAACCAACCAACAAACAAACAAAAAAGGTGGCTTCAAAAAGCAATAAGGCAGCCAGGCGTGGTGGTGCATGCTTGTAATCCCCGCACTTGGGAGGTAAAGACAGGAGGATCATGCTTGTTCGAAGCCAGCCATGCTGGCTTAAGAGACCCGTTTTCCAAAAAAAAAAAAAAAAAAAAAAATATATATATATATATATATATATATATATATATATATATATATATATATATATATATATCCTGGAGGTAGAAGGCCTTCCAGGAACCCCAGTACCACCAAAAAAAAAAAAAAAAAAAAACCCAATAAGGTTACACGTGGGAACATAAAATATATGAAAAATCTCTGTACCTGGCTCTTGATTTTACTGCAAAACTAAATGCTCTAACAAGCTGAAGTCTTAAAGGAAAAAACAGCAGGTGGCGGTGAGTAGCCTCATGGGAGCCAGTGGGGCCTCCACTCACCTTGCGGGTCAGGGGAGGGCCTCGCACAAGGGTTCAGACAGCACTGAAGCCAAAGCCGCCCCACAGCGAGTCCAAAGTAGAGACAACTCCAAGGTGATAAAGACCCTGGTGATGTCAAAGAAGTTATTTCTAACCTAGCACATCACCATCTCTCTTGTTTTTATATCTGAACATGGTTAAATTGATAGATTAGGCCAGGCGTGGTGGCACACACTTGTAATCCCTGCGCTTGGGAGGCAGAGACAGGAGGATCACGCTGGTTCGAAGCCAGCCTCGCTGGCTTAAGAGACCCTGTTTCCAAATAAAAAATATAAAATAGGTCTGGGAGTGTAGCTCAGAGGTAGAAGGGCTTCCAGGAATCCCAGTACCATCCAAAATAATAATATTAATAATAAAATAAAATAAATTGATAGACTAGACAGTACCAGTGAATATTAGAAAATTTTGTCTTTGCACTGAAGAATTAATGTAACATCCTTTATAGATATTCTAGTTGGGCTCCTCTACTCTTATTCCTCTGTTAGTAATTCAGAGCAAGGACACAGAGAATTTGCCAGCAGGTAGGTGTCCATGCTGGGAAAGCAGGTGAGCAGCCCCTGCCTCCTTCCCCGTCACAGCCACCCTGGAAGGCAGGAGGGCTGAGCTCGGCTTGGGCTTGGGTTTTGCATTTGCTTCCTCTGCTGTTGACATTTTCTGCAGCTCTCAGAGTGTGTGTGTGTGTGTGTGTGTGTGTGTGTGTGTGTGTGTGTGTGTTCGCACATGCATGTATGTGTTTGCACACACACACACACACACACACACACACCTTGCTCTCCCGATCTCTGAATCTGCCGTCCTCATGCCCCTCCTCTGCCTCTCTCCATCCCCAGGACTCCACACCCGCCACAGACATGATTCTTGATAATTATAGTCTATTGATTGGCCCAGCATTTGCTACCCCCAGCACCATATGGTGCTCTCCATATTAGTCAGGGCACCAGGGATAACCAGGGAGCACTGCTGCCCAGAGCAGGTGGGTGACTCCCTCCCACCCCACCCTCTCCCCGCTGGGTCCAGAGGGAAGTGGAAACAATCAGCAGTAAACATGCAGTGGCCCTTCCACAGACCAGACTCCAGTGCTGTTTGCTGCAGCCTCCCTGTGCCCCCAGTCGCTCTGGGGAGGCTCCTGCTGTCTCTACAAAGGAGGCTCAGAGAGGCGGGGCTTGCCTGGAGTCACACAGGCTGCTAAGTGCCACAGCGGGGATATGACCCCCCAGGCTCATGCACATGATCCCAAATTGCCCCCAAATCGCCAGAACCACTGAGGTGGGTGAAGCAGGTGATGTAAGGTGAAGAAAAATGCCCCCAAGACACTGGCTTAAAAATGCACCTGAGAAGCCTGGCGTGGTGGCACACGCTTGGAATCCTAGTATTTGGGAGGGAGGCTGAGACAGGAGGATCTGGGTACACGGCCAGCCTCAGCTACTTAGTGAGGCCCTTTGGAACTCAGTGAGACCCTGTTTCAAAGTAAAGAATATAAAAATAGGGCTGGGGGTGTCGCTCGGAGGTAGAATGCCCCTGGGGTCCATCCCCAGTACCACCAAAAAAAAAAAAAAAAAAAAAAAAATGCACCGGACAGTAGCATGACTGCAGATTCCTGCCTATTGCCTCCCAGAAAGAGACAGTCCCCAGCCAGCCCAAGCCATGGCCCAGCTGCTGCAGGAGACAACCTGGCCCCCAGCCGTTTACTTCTCAGCCATAAACAGGAAGGCCATAAAAGGGGCCTTTTGGGTCAGTCACTCAGGGTTTCTCTCTTCTCCTCCTCTTCCTTTTCCTCCCCCCAGAGCTTGTCCCAGGCATGGGAGGATTTCCTTGAGAAAATGCTCCCAAGTGCTTGTGGCCCCCAGCTGTAAAGTGCTTTCTTTCATGTACTAGAATTTGTGTGTGTGTGTGTGTGTGTGTGTGTGTGTGTGTGTGTATGTGTGTGTGTGTGTGTGGTACTGGGATGGAACCCAGAGACATTCTACCTCTGAGCTACACCCCCAGCCCTACATTTAATTCTTTATTTTGAAACAGGGCCTCACTAAGTAGCTGAGGCTGGCTTCAAACCTGTGCGATCCTCCTGTCTCAGCCTCCCAAGTACAAGCGTGCGCCACCACGCCCACCCCTTAGAGTCACCCTGGGCTAAAGGACAGGAGTAGACGCCTGTGCAGCCCCAAGCACCCAGGGACACGTGGGCTATAGTGACAGGTGTAGAGTGACCTCCCCCAATCTCCACTGACCACCTAAGTCAATGTGCAGAAATTAGCCATTTCCTGAAAACAGAAAACTGCAATTCTAAAAAAGAAAGAAAGAAAGATCTGTAGAGAATACTCAAAGAAAGATAGGAAAGCATGTCTCAAAGAATTTTCTCTATCACAATCCTTCTCAAGAAATTCTGAAAATAAAATAAAACAGGGAAGGCTGAGGGGGCCTCATGCAGCAGGATCAAACTTGGCACATGGCCTCTTGAAGATTCTGATAAGTCCTGCAGTGAGAGATTCTGATAAGTCCTGCAGTGAGAGATTCTGATAAGTCCTGCAGTGAGAGATTCTGATACGTCCTGCAGTGAGAGACCCCGCTTCATTGCATAACCAATGTCCTAAATACTCTGCTCCTGAGAGCCTGTGTTCACCAATTGCCCACTGACGTAGCAATACCCCGGGCCCCCTCTGTGCTTTGGAAGCCCTGGGTCCAAGGCTCTGGGCACTCACTGGGCTCATTTCACCATGACTTTCCCCAAGAAAAAGCCGAGCCCCACAAGACAGCCAGCTAAAGAAGAGCTGAGGTGTGTGGACAGGCTTGGCCCCGTGGGGGATGTAGGCTGCAAGGGCTTGCTTTGGGTCCAGGGAGATCTCCAGTTTGCAGAAAGCCCTGTCCTGTGACAGCCCCTTCTCTCTGAGACTCAGTACACGGTGACAGGAAGGCTTCCAGATATCCCAGATATGCATCACATGGAACCATTGGTGCTTCCTCCAGGAAGACAGCCCCTATAAAAGTCTGACCAGGCCTAGCCAAAAATGTTTGATGTGGCTGCATCCTCAAACTAGAATGCACCTTGCTCCTCACCCCCACGCCCACGTCACCCCCAGTCCTCAACACCTTACTTGTAGGGATGCTCCCAGGCGCTGGACCTCGCACTGCACCCACCCCCCCGGCCAGCTGAGACCCAGGCCTGACGGCTCCTGACCTCCTCTTGGTCATTTAGCACATATATACCAGTTACAAAGACTGAATTTTCAACATTTTATATTTTAAATGATAAGTCGGGTGTCATAAGGTCTCAAACTAGTGAACCAAATCTAGCTCACTGATGTGTTAACTCTGCAGTTATTTTTTTTTAATGTTGCCTATATATATGTAATAAGTAGGTGATTTCAATGCTGGATTTATGATCTCAGTTTAAAAAATAAAATCAGAAGACCAGCCAGCAATAGGCCCACATCACATCTAAGTGACAGTCTTCAGATGGAACAGATACATTCAGTTTGCTAAAGTCCCCGCCATTCCCTAATGCCACTAGGATATGGAACCACTTACCCTGGCTCTACCATTAGCCAGCTGTAAAATCTTTGGCAAGTTACTAGACCTCTCTTGGCCTTGGTTTTCTCATCTGGAAAATGGAAACAAAGAAGCTTAACCTATATCAGTTAGGTTTAAGCTAGGTTTTCTGTAGTTAAAAAATAAACGTCCAAACTCTTGGCAAATTGCCAGGGTGAAAGTTTATTTCCCATACTCTATGTCTCATGTTGATTGGCAAAAGGAGGATGCGCCAGTCATCATAATGACTCAGGGTCCCGGGGCAAAGGAGGCTCCCCCTTAGCATCTGCTTCCATTTTCAATCCAGGTTCCCTGAAAGTCAGAGCTGCGAAAGAAAATGGAGAGGCACGTATGACTCTGGACTCTGGACAGAAGAGATATGCACCCTTTTTATTTATGTTCCACTGGCCAAAGCAAGCCGTGTGCTCTTGCCCGACTTCACAAGGAGCAGAGCGGGCCTTAACATGTAACCACATAAGCCGGGCGTGGTGGCGCTCGCTTGTAATCCCAGCATTTGGGAGGCTGAGACAGGAGGATCGTGGTTCGCAGACAGCCTTAGCTACTTAGTGAGACCTCTGCAACTCAGTGAGAGCCTGTTTCAAATAAAGAATAAAAAATAGGGCAGGGGGTGTAGCTCAGAGGTCAAATGCCTCTGGGTTCCATCCCCAAACCCACAAAAACAAACAAACAAAACCACACACAAAAAAAATGTAATCACAGATTTACTGTAAAGCTTCAGGGTCCTCCTCTTCCACCACCCTATACCTAAAGTTCTATTTGTAACACAGTATCTCTTTCCTTCAAGAGTACCCAAGCTGCCATATAACTCAGCTACAAAAAAAAAAAAAAAAAAAATCAGAAGACCAGCCCACAGAAGGCCCACATTGCTCTATAGCAATACAGTGCTTTTCAGTATTTTTTCAAAAATATTAACCTCAGAACACTATAGTGATACATGTGTGCCCACGTTTATAGAGCAAAATTCATAATAGCCAAATTATGGAATCCATCGAGGCATCCATCAACAGGTGAATTAAAAAAATATGAAGTTTTACTAAGCCATGAAAAAAACCCTGTTATTTGCAGGAAAATGGATAGAACTGGAGAACCACATGCTAAGTGAGAAGAGCCTGTCTCAGAAAACCAAGGGCTGCGTGTTTTTTCTCATGATTGGGAGCCAGAGAAAAAATAGGAAGGAAACGGGACTTCAGTGAAATGAGGAGAGAGACCGGCAGAATGGTGGGAGGGGCTGGGGGAGGGAAGTAGGGAAGACTGAGGCGTGAGGAAGGAGAGAGTTCAAATGGTGCTTGGCCCACGTATGCAGGTATCACCAGCCATCTCGCTGACAGGTGCAGAGAGGGAGGAGGGGGAGTGAGGTGGGATTCAGGGGGAAACGCAAGTGCTGTGTGCACTGACGAATGTGTCACTGAATCTCTCTATGATGTATAATTACAGTGCACCAATAAAAGTATTTTTTAAAGTGAAATTTAAAAAGAGAACCCCAAATTGGATAAGATGGATCTTCCTCTAGCCAGTACACTGTGAAAAACCCTGACGACCTCCCCACCTGGGCTGTCAGGACAGAGCCCAAGCTGGGTGTGGCGGCATGCAGCTGTGATTTCAGGACCTGAGAGGTCAAGATAAGAAGATTACAAATAAGATTTGAGGTCAGCTTGGGCAAGTTAGTGAGGTCCTCAGTAACTTAGCATGACCCTGTTTCAAAAACACACAAAAAATTAGTCAGGCATGGCAACACAAGCTTGCAATCCCAGCATTCAGGAGGCTGAGACCATTGGGTTGGGGTTCACAGACAGTCTCAGCTACTTAGTGAGGCCATTTACAACTCATGAGTTGTAAATGTTTCAAATATTAAAAAAAAAAACTAAAATATAGGGCTGGGAGTATAGCTCAGAGGTACAACACCCTTGGGTTCCATCCCCAGTACCGCAAAAAACAAAAACAAAAAATTAAATTAAATTAAAAATTAAAATTAAAATTAAAAAGGGCTGCTGGGGGTGTCGTCAGAGGGAGAATGCTCCTGAGTTCAATCCTCTAAACCAAAGCCCATCAGTGCTACTCTGTTGTTATTGGAATAATAGTAAATCTGTCCACGGCTCACAGTGAACCCAAACACACATGAATGAAATTGTTCCTAAGACTCAGCAGAAGCCAACGTAGAAAATGCCATAACAGCTGGGCGTGGTGGCGCACGCTTGTTATCCCCGCACTTGGGAGGCGGAGACGGGAGGATCGCGCAGGTTCGAAGCCAGCCAAGCTGGCTTAAGAGAGCCTGTTTCCAAATAAAATATAAAATAGGTCTGGGAGTGTAGCCCGGAGGTGGAAGGTCCCTGAGTTCCATCCCCAGAACCACCAAAGGAGGAGGAGGAGGGGGTAGAAGAAAGAAAGAAAGAAAGAAAGAAAGAAAGAAAGAAAGAGAGAAAATAGCATAACACAGCTAGGCAGTTTGTGTGGACCTGTTTCCACTTCGATCCACGTGGAGAGGGTTGCTGGATGACTTGTCTGCTCACAGTGCCAAGTCAGGGGCAGCCAAAGGAAGCCACGGGGTTCCTCGTGTGGCCCCCGCCTCTTCAAACCGCCCCCTGGAGGTCAGCCCCTGTTCCTGGGGATGGGTCCCTGCCCACAAAGCATCCCAGCAGTCCACTTCTGGGTCTCCCAGCCCTGCCCACACACTGTCACTGGCTCATAGCTGTGGGGCCTTTTCCTAACTAGCCTTTCTAGTCAGACACAGGAGATAAAAGAAAGGGACTCTCTGATGAAGCAGCTTGAGATGTCCTGCTCTGAATTTTTTTTTTCCCCTCAGCCTCTTTTTCAGGCTCCCAATTGCAGTCTCACCAAATGCTCACTTTTTCCCCCCTCTTATTTGATGCCAGAAAAAGTGAAGAAAATCTCCATCCTAAATCACACATGTGTAGAAAAGCCTCGTTCCCGTCCCCCGCCTCCATGCACTGGCTCGGTGTCTTGGGAAAGTCCCTTAGTCTGTGTCAAGCTGCTCAGCTGTGGAAAAGGAGACACCTGCCTCACCCACACCCGAAGCAGTGTTCTGCTGCGATGGCAGCGCCTTACATGTGCAAAAGGGCAGGGAAGAGTGTGCCACAGTTAATTCTGTTTTGATTTCTCTGAGTCAGCATGTGAAATGAATGGGCACAAAATTGTCGGCTTCAAACAATGCTTGTTTATTATGTCACAGTTCTGTGGTCCAGAAGTCTGTGTCCCCTCACCTGGTTCTCTGCTCAGGATCTCAGAGACTCAAATAAAATGTCTGTCAGGTGGACTCTTACCTGGATGCTCTGGAGAAGGATCTGCTTCCAAGTTCAATAAAGTCATTGAGAGAATCTAGATCCTTCTGGTGGCAGGGGGACATTCTGTTTATTTGCTGGCTGTTGACAGGGGCTGGAGGCTGCTGTCTGCTTCTCACAGGGTCCCCTTCTGTCAAAGCCAAAGAGAGGCCACCAAATGTTCTCCTCGTTGGCGCAGACCGACCCATCTTTTAAGGTGCATTCACTTAGGGCTTAATTACCTCCACATCATCCCTTCCCAGCCACACCTGCATTAGTGTTTGATTGAATTAGCAGAAGAGACACTTAGAGGTGAGCAGGGGGCATTTTGAGAATTCTGTCTACTACATGGCGATTCTTAAGCTGTGTTCCACAAAAGTAAGACTATGGAAAGGAGTTCGTAACTGGGTCATCTGGGAATTCTCAAGATAAGCAGAGTGAAGCCAGTTTCATTAATTTTCCAGCTCAAGATATAGCTGAGCCATTAATACACCACTGTGTATTAATACATACACATTGACTCTCAAGACAGGCACATCTGCAACTTGATTCCAACTTGAGTACCCTTTTTGGCCAAAACATCTCCTATTCTTTGCAACCCAGCTTGAGATAGCAATTATCAACAATTTTAGAAGAGAATTATAAGTGAGGTATGGTAGTGCAGGCCTGTAATCTTAGTACTTGGGAAGCAAGACAGGAGGATCACAGGTTTGAGGAGTGGGGGTACAGCTCAGAGTTAGAATGTTCCTGGGTTCAACCCCCACTACAATAAATAAATAAATAAATAATAAATAAATAAATAAAATGGGAAGTATAGCCATTTGTGTATGCAAAGACCCAGGTGACACCTGAGAAATTCCCTGTATCCTCACAGGAGAGTGTTTTAATGTCACCTGCTTGTTCCCACTTGCCTCATTAGCTTCAGGTGCCTTCCAAGGCACAGCTCTGGAGGGCCAGTCACTAGAAGGAGCTAACTATCTGTGGCCAACCAGGGGACCCTCCATTCTGCTTCCTCTGATAGCGAGGTCCAGGAGTTTCCACTTATCTGTGGGAGATATAGTTCAGTCAGAGCCTGAAACTGCTGATTTTTTTTTCCTATACAAACCTAAAATAGTTTATTAACTAGGCACAACAATAACTAATAATAAAATAGAACAATGATAACCATATACTGTGGTAAAAGTCAGGTGAAGGTGGTTTCTCTCTCTTGAGGTCCCCATTGCTCTCTGCTCCCCTTCTTCTTGGAACGATGTGAAATGGTCCAGTGCCTGTGAGACGGGTCAAAGTGAGGCTCATGACAAATGACAGCTTCTTGAGGCTGTGTTGGGCTGCCACCGAGACTCACCTTAACACAAGCACCACCATCCCTCGACAGGCAATCAGACGGCCAAGGCAGATGCTTGGAGACTAAAAGGCAGGTGGTGTATACAGCATGGATACACTGGACAAAGGCAGGACAGAGCAGGATGACATGAGATTTCCTCATAGGTGCCTGGTTTTGATTTGATTTAAAATGTATGGCTTATTTATTTCTGGAATTTTCCACTTAATGTTTTCTGACAGTGGCTGGCTGTAAGTGAAACCATGAAAAGCAAAAACCACAGATGAGGGGGTCTACTGTATGTATTACACCGCCAGCAACCCAAGAAATGGGTTGTAATGGTGTAATGGTGCTCACTGCCAGAGGCACACTACCCAGCCCCAGAAGTGTTTGCCTTGGGTTGAGTAGAGAGGTCCATACCTAGGAGGGAAGGAAGGAAAGAGAGTTGGAGCAAGGTAATCTCACAAAATCAGGCACCTGGGCATCACCTTTCCTGGAAAGTGTCCCTGACCACACCTCTCACAAAAATATCCCTTCTCAGAAGGTATGTCATGGTGAGCAACCCTTCCTGCGCCATCACCTCCCCCTCCTCAGGATAGTACCTTTCCACCCCTGTCCCAGAGACATCCCACAAGCAGGCTCAGGCCACGATAAGACTTAACCCTGTGCATTTGGGATAGAAAAACAGTGTACATTTTATATTATCTCCCTTGACATCAACTCCAAAATAATTTCTGCTTTCAATCCACTCACCTGCTGCTGATGCTTGATTTCAACTTGTGGTCTCTTTCTTTCTGAAGAATCCTCTGGCCATCTTTTGGGTAAATTGAAAATATGTTGTGGACTCTCTAATAATTGTAACCTCAGACTCAAAGTTGCTCTTGCTGGAGGCAAGTGATTAAACATTTTAATAGGACAGCAAACTTATCAACAGACTTACCGATAAATAAATAAATAAATAGGAAACTATTTTCTCCTCCTAGCTGTGTTTCTGAGTATTCAGAGAATTTTATTACCGGGGTCAAACATCTGTCGAATAATTTTGAAGCCCACATTTGACTCTGAACAACCTCAAAAGGCTTCCACAACAAACTGTGTGCATCATGCCCGATAAACAGCCTGGGATTTTGCCCACACTCGTCTAACTATCTGGTTCAATATCACCATGGTGCCTAAAAGGTTTTTAATATAGATATTAAATATGTCTATATCATCGCTTCAGTGAGAGCAAGCTATGCTCTCTCCTCTGGGACCTTCCAAGCTATTTGCTGCTGACATACACTATTAAAAATAAACCTACCCCAAGGAACTAGTCATTTTACATGGTATTAGGACTAATGTTATCATTTAAGTAGCTGCAGAGATTTTCCAACTACAGAGGCCCGAGATAATGATGGAAACCTGATCATGTGAGATGATCTTTCGCATGGAAATGACTTTCATCAATTGTAATATGTCATTTAGATGCTTATTTAAGACTTATACTATTGAACAAATATTGATGCCTTTAACAGAATAAAAAAAAAAAACATCAATGCCATGGTTAGAAAAACATTCCGATTCAGTTCTGGGGCTAAGGACTATGCTGGGTATAAAACACTATTCCTGGAATCTGTGCAGCAAGTGGGGGTGGGAAATAAAGAATGAAAAAGGAACCCCACTCAGTTCTGACCCTCCCACCTGGAGAGTGCCAGGGAGGGCGCAGGCAAGGCACAGGGTCTGCAGGAGAGCCTTGGAGAGGAGGCAACGATTTGTGCCTGGTTTATAGGCGAAAAAACTAAACTTCAGTGATGTTTCTTTCTTCCTTTCTTCCTTTTTTGTCTTTCTCTCTCTCTCTTTCCTTTCTTTCTCCCTTTCTCCTTCCCTCCTTCTCTCTCTCCCTTCTTTCTTCTTTCCTTTCTTCCTGTGGTACTAGGGATTGATACCAGGAAGGTTCTACCTCTGAGCTATACCTCTAGCCCTTTTTTATTTTTTATTTTGAAACAAGACCGCACTAATTTACCATACACTGGCCTCAAATCTGTGACCCTCCTGTCTCAGACTCTCTAGTGCTGCGATTACAGGTGTGGTCCACTGTGCCAGGGTGTGAGTTTTCTTCAGCTGAATTTCAAACAAGGTTACTTCTAAAATACAGCAAAAACAGGTCTGACTTCAAAGTATGTATCAAATACTGCCCTCGCCCACCATTTGTAGAGGGAGCTAGACAGAGAAATAAGTTTACAAGGTAATTCCCCACCCATTCAACTCTTGATTTAGATGATTCATCTATTCACGCATCAGTAAATACATATTCATTGAACATCTACACAAGATACTCAGTGAGGCACAGAGCAACTAAAATGAAAAAGGCAGAAGCCCCACCAGATGCCCACATGCACGCCCTCAACATTTGGTGGAAGCTGACTCCCACATCAAATGACCATGCAGCTTGGTAAAAGTGGTACCCAAGGCATATGCCATGCAGTGCTGTAGCCCTTTTGATGGACCAGATGGAACAAGGGTTTCTTTACCTACTGGATGGAGGACTTCATGAAGGAGACTCTCTAATCTCATTGGACCCAGAGTCCCCCAAAAACCCCACCACTCCACATACACAACTAGCTTCTGTTTAGTGTCCCACTGTTATCGACTATCCCGCAGCACATGACATCCACCCACTGTGTGCTTGGATTCACTGTGTAGACATTCCCAGCCCATTTTACAGATGAGGAAACTAAGGCTCAGAGGGGTGAAGCAATTTATGTAAAGCAGGCAGAGGGCATGATGTTGTGGGGCGAGGACGTGGCCTACTCCTTGCCCTTCCTTAGCCTCCCACAAACTATGACAAAGCAGAGCACCGTGTGGGAGCCTGGGTCTGAAGGCCCTTGGAGTTAGGCGATGTCAATGAGCCCATCTTACGCTGAGGATCCCAAGACACAGAGAGTAAGTCACTTGGACAAACAAGTGAGTGCACGCTACCAGAAAGAGGCAGAAAGGGGACCTGGCCGACTGACTCAGCCGCAGCAAGCCTGCAGGCCCTCCCCAGGGATGGACTCGCCTCGGCAGTGATGTGCCACGCCTTTCCTGCCCGTGGCTGCTCTCTTGTCCCGCTTTCCCTCACTTGCCTCTTGGATAGAGGATCTCTGCCATCTCATAAGCTCTGGGGCTACTGCAAGAAGTCCTTCAAAACATTAAGGGGGTCTATTTTTATACTTAAAAAAAAGAAAACTAATTTTCATGAACAGTCCAGCACTGGGGAGAAAGAGGGATGAAGACAGCACCAGAGCTGGAGCGACAGGCAGCCTGGGACTGATGGCTTAGCGTCTGGTTAAGCAGCACAGCTGGCCTGCTAGGATTTGGCAAATGGGAGCCCTGTCTCACTGCTAGTCATTCTTACCTGCTGCATTTGCATATACATATGATATCTGTTATCCTAATTATATCTATTTTCCCAGGTACAGACAGACATACCCCAGAGTTGGGGTGCCCATTAACAAATCACACGGGCCTCTGCAGCTGTGTTTTGATTAGCGGAAAAGGTTCTTTGGCATCGGAGAACTGAAATCACCTTTTAGGGTATGACAAGCGCAGCCGAGCATCTCACAAGTGAAAAATCAGAGGTTTCTCTAAGGAAGGAGTGAGAACGACCACAAAGAATTAAAAGGAGAATAACCTTTAATGGTCTCAACTGTGAAAGCTCAGTCAGGCTTAAGGCCGGCCATCCATCAGACAGCAGGGCATCCCAGGCTCTCTTCAGGCAAGACCCCCTCACACCAGTATGTGCTTCCAGAAGGAGTGGATGGTCAGGGGAGTCCCAAGGGGAGCCCGGCCCACCACCTTCCCACACTGGGCTCCAGCAGGGAGGATATAAGGGTGCAGAGGCCAAGAATGGATACAGGGGAGACAGCCAGAGCATCATGGACCAGGATGCATTCACACCTGCTTCAAATGACTTGCAAATAATATGCAAATAATTATGCAAATTACTGCACGTCCTCTTTCTACCCCGTGGCTCAGGGACTCTCTGTAGACAACACACAGGTATTCCATGTTTGCATGCTCCAGGCTCCGCTGTAGACTGCAGGCCTCGGCCCCCTTGACTTCCTTGGAAGAGTTGTGACCTCTGTTATAAATGTGGTTTATGGGTCAGTACTTCAGGCATTAAGTGAATTTTTGTAATCTATGGCATGGCATGGCTCTATCCTCCACAACACCCAGCAACTCTGTAAACGAGCCTGAACTGGTTGTGTGAGCTCTACCACACTTAGGTAAGGTCAGGCAGACAGAAGGGATAGAACCAGCCCTTGAATCTCAGTGCCCTACCTTCAAGTCTAAAACACTACACATGGAGAATGGTAAATGAATTAAAAGTAATAATAATTCCAGAAATTCTGGCCAGAATAGGAAATGAGATGCTTCTGCGATGGCCTCACCTTGGCCTGATCCTACTGAAGCCTCAACCACCCTCAACTTGGGCACAGAACTCAGGATGGCGCACGGAGCCGCCTGCCTCCAGCTGCAGTGCTCTCTGGCTACCATGACAGTATCTCCATGGCCTGGCTCCACCCGCCCCACTGCCATCTTCCAGGTGCAGAGTCACTCAGGATGCAAGCCCGATCCGCCAAGGCACTCTCCGTGGGTGGCCCACATGTGCCATTGACTGCCTCCCTCTGCAGAGGAGCCCTGCTTCTCCTGAGAGCTACGGTATTCTACATCCCCATGGGAAAGTGGGGATGGGGTCTCAACCAATTCTGATATCAATTATTAAAGTGTCTAATTCCACTCAGGAATTCCTTCTTTCTGGAAGCCTAACAGCAGCCTCCAAGTTCTTTTCTTTTCTTTTCTTTTTTTTTTTTTGTGGGGTCTGGGGTTGGAACCCAGGGGCATTGGACCTTCAAGCTACATCCCCTGCCCTATTTTTTATTCTTTATTTTGAAACAGGGTCTCACTAAGTTGCAGAGGGCCTCACTAAGTAGCTGAGGCTATCCGCGAACCGCGATCCTCCGATCTCAGCCTCCCGAATGCTGGGATTACAAGCGTGCACCACCATGCCTGGCTTCCAAGTTCTTTACTAACTCAGAGACCCTGGAAATTTGCATGCATGCACGCATTCATTCATCACTGATTCATTCAACAAGTCTTTGCCAAGCACCTACTGCGTGCAAGGCTTTAGCCCTGACTGTCAGTGGTGAGCACAGGTCTCACCCACACAATGGGTTTACTTCCCAGCAACTACTGCCACTTGCTGTGTGACTCAGGGTAACCACCGTCCTTCCTAGAAACTTGGCGCAAAGGAGGCTTGAGGAAGGGAATACTTCAAATAATGTCACACCCTACCAATCTCACTAGGGATGAAGGAGGCTGGAAAGAGGTGGGTGGGATGTGGAGGGAAATACACTAATTAATATATGCATGTATGAACATATCACCTTGAATCTCACTATGCTGGAAAATTACAATGCACCAACAGAAGAGTACACATATGCATATAAGACGCTTGGCACTGTCAGCGGCCACAGTGGGCGCACAGACTGTCAGTACTGCAAAGCATCGCAAGGGGACTTGAATCCCAGCTCCTTGGGCCCCAGGGAAGGTAAGGGTCTTGTCACAGTCACACTCTGTCTGGCTGACAGAGCCGTCTAGAAATCCTCAAAGACCTCCCACACGGCTTCTTTCTACTCCTGCATATGGGTTCCCCAACCCATCCTTCCCTCCTGGCCCCCTACCACTGGACTATCATGAGGATGGGTGGAACTCCGTGGAACTCCAGGAAGGTGTGGACACCAGAGAGCTGCCGGCTTCATGGGGGCACTCTGCTTTATTTGCTGAGACATAGATGATGCTCTCGGGAGCACTTTGGATTGTCAGGGCCTCATGTGGGACAGAAGCACTAAGCACACAGGTGGAAGTCTCCTCCCTCCCCGCCCACTGCATTTCCTCAACACCCTGAGGATAGCAGCTAGGAGGAGCTGAGCTCCCTACACCTGGATACTCGACCAGAGCCTCCTCCGGCACTTCTCCCCTGTGCCCCAGCAGGGGGAATATTCATTCCATCTCTCACCTGACACCCTGTGCAGAGCCAGGAGAAGAGCGTGGTCTGGAGCACAGCCCCTGCCCTCAGGGATTAACACCAGCCACTGCTACCATGCACTGCGGCTGTGCCGGCAGACCCCCAGGAGCCCTGCAAAGGCTCACACCGCAGCCATTCTGTGGTGTCCTGAGGGCAGGGACTGTGTGGTGCCCACTTGCCCAGTTCTATTAACCACCTTCTGAGCAATCCTGTACCTTTCTCAGTCCTCCAGAGGAGGAGGGGCGGCCACAGAGGCCTCCAGTCTCCCCGGAAAACTCCAGGCAGAGCCACGTCCATGGAATGAGCAGGGAAATGCCCTCGACTCTTTCCTGCCAGCCCTCCTCTCAACGGCACCAGACAATTCTGGTGGACCTGCCCCACTGTCGGCCCAGGACTCTTTCCAGGAATTGGTCTGCACATTCTACACTGTCATCAAGAGAGACACGCTGTGAGTCCAGTGTGATTCCTGGCCTAGAGATTGGCACCTGGGTCACATGGGGCCAATCAGGGGCCTTTCAGGGATCTCAGAAATTAAGATTTAAAAAGAGTATACAGAATCTTTGAGTGAGGCGTAGCCTGTTCTAGGTGGCCTTTCCTCCCATGAAGGAGTCAGAACGGGAGCTGCCAGGGTGCAAGGGAATGGGTGTTACGGATGCTCATCCAATGCACTGGAACCCCTGGGGCTTTGGTTCTTGAGGCTCTGTTGCATCTTTTCTGAGATACTCCAGTGTCTTTTTAAATCCCCTCTTTCCTAAAGTGGTTCAGACTGGACTTTCTGTTGCTTGCAACCCATGGCATCCTAACAGTGAGACACTGTGCTGGGAAGTCTCTGTAGTGGGGAAGCGCCGTGCTCAGGGTGGAGTTTCTCCCCACGACCCTCTGCCCTAGCCTTACCCCCACCAGGCTGACAGCCTCCCAGAGATGCTGCCATGATTATCTTTGAAGGAAACCAGATCATAAGCCACGCTTAAGAACAACATGGAGAAATAAAAAGAGCCTTCAAGGACAATGGAAGTTGGTTTGCAGAGCTCCAGGGTAGGACATCTGTAATAGACATGTTTGGGCCATATAGAGTGAGATGCTGAAGTCCAGGCTGGGAAGAATAATGAACAAATCAAGGTATCTTTGTTCTGCTTAACTATGGCTATGTAGATAAAGCTAGCTACAAAAAGAGCTGGTTTGATCAAAGGTATCAGTCTGGTGAATACATTGAGTGGCCTGGACCTTTGTGAATTAAATTTGCATATATTTAGGGATTTTTAAGTGCATTATTATTTCCAGTAGTGGACCACGGTCAACCTCCTAATCCCTGTCATTTTGGCAGTTTGGGATTGGGCTCTAGCTCCAGCGGTAGGTCTGAGGTCATGTGTCCCAGCCAATCAGATTCAGTGAGAGATTTGTTTATGTTTTGTGTTGTTTTGTTTTATCTTGTTTCGGTATTGGGGATTGAACATAGGAGCATTCTACCTCCAAGCTATACCCCCATCCCTATTTCATTCTTTGTTTTGAAACAGGGTCTCACTAAGTTGCAGAGAACCTCACTAAGTGGCTGAGGCTGGCCTCCAACCTGTGATCTTCCTGTCTCGGACTCCCAAGTAATGGGATTACAAGCATGTGCCATCATGCCCGGCTCTCGGTTTCTCATTTGATAAATTTTAAAGCAAGTATGAAATCTACTCTCACTCTCCCCAATGAGACACGCGCATGGGAGAAGGAGGCCCTGATGCCTGTGACTGCCCTCGCAACTGTGAAGGGACCCTCCCCCTTCAAAAGAGGCTGGCCTGCGTCCCTGATGTCATACCAAAGGCCTTGGGTGAACCAACTCCAAGTATGAAGGTCAGTGGATGTCCATGCAGTTATATCACTTAGAATAGTTATCCTGCTACTGTGGGCCTAAACTCATCTAACCAATGCATTCTCTAACCAAAAAAAAAAAAAAAAAAAAAAAAAGCAGCCTATTGATTAGGAGCTGAGACTTTGAGACTTCGGAATATAAGAATTCTGAGTGCAAATCCCAGCTCTGCCTTTGTATAAAACTGGGCAATTCACCTAACACTTTTGAGCATCCACTCACCAATCTGTACAGTAGGGGCATTCATATTACTGTAGTACCTATTCATCAACTTGGACTCCCTAGGCTCCCCATCTTCAAAGCTCCTTTAGGTGATGTCCCAATGGTAAAAAGTCCTGGTGGAAGACAGAGCTCACCTGGTACTGTTGATACAAAGCGGGAAAGACCTCTTTTTCCTGCCCTGGCCCAGCTGGATGGCAGGTCTTGTGGTAAGTTCAGTGAATCGTGACTGAGGGAGGGCCTGGTGATGAGGGGACGTGTGTTGACTGTAGCTGCAGAGACAGGCACATACACAAGGAAGTCAGGCAGCAAGGGAACGAGAGTCAAGGAAGGAGGCCCAAGACCCACTCCTGAAGACAAAGCACAGCTTCCGGCTCTCTGGCATCCATTGAGTCTCCCCACTTCTCAGGATCTTGTGTTCCACCCTTCTAACAACTCTGGAAGCCCACGCCATGCTTCCAGCGAACTTCCTCCTTTCATGGTAGAAGCCAGAGTCCATGCTGGCCACCAGGAGTGCTGGCCAATAAAAGGACTTTCTTGTGAAACTGCAGAGGTCCTTAAGTGCTTCATGGCTGCCATGTGCTCATTGGGTTTCAGTACAGGTTATCTATTGAGATGATTACAGTCTCTGATGGCTCCGCAAAGGGATGGTCTATGTTAAACACAAGATTTCTATTGATTAAAAAGTGTAGCCCGAATTCTAGTTGCCCTCTAGGGCTGCCCCGGGCCTCAAGCTTGCCACATTCACCACAAATTAACAATACTCAATGAACACCATCTAGAAGCATAGACCATCCAGAAGCCAATACTAATGCAAAGCAAACAGGAGTGTTGAGGGATGACTTTGGCAAAAATTGCTGATCCTAATGTTAAAATCACTACAGTCTCTGGATGTACAGCGGATGGACAGAACTAGGAAGTCAGAGCAAGGAATGAACAAGATCTCAGGGCAGAGGTCCAAGATCAGCTCTGGAGGACAAACAGCTGTCTCTGGGACCTGCTCTGCAATGGCTTGGCTGGCCTCTCTACCACCAGGCTTGCTAAGAAGCGGCCGGCCAAAGCAGCTTCCCACCTGATGAGGTACAAGCCACATGAGCAAGGCTCATAGCCGTGCTGAGTTAACTTGGTACATGTCAGACACCAGGTGATATTGCTGCTGCCATCATCATCATCACCACCACCATCATCATCACCATCATCATCATCATCATCACCACCATCATTATCATCTTCTTCAACAACGGCATCTCTTTCTCCTTTCTAACATTTATCAAGCTACTATTATTAAACCCAGTGATGAGCTAGACATTTTATATACATTAGTTTGTTTAATCTTCTAAGAATCACATAAGACCAGGTCCTGTTGCTTTCATGAACAATCCAATACTCAAAAAAAAAAAATTGAGTCACTTGCCCACGGTCATGGAGCTTGTAGGTGAGAGAGGCATAATTTACCCCCAAGGGTGGCCGGGCCCCTAACCACACAGCCATACCTCAGCTAGATCACTCAAGGCACACTCCTCCTCCAATATACACCCTCACACATTCTTTATTCCAGCCTGCTTCCCTCTCCACAGACCTTCCTCTGCTGCCCTCATAGCCACAGAACAGAGCTTTTGCCAAAATACCTCTGCGTTTTTATTTGTAAGATGGGTTTTATGCCTGGATTGGGGCTGGTGGCAGATCCTGTCTCTTCTACATTATAAACTCTTATGTACATGCCATAAAAATGTCCCCTCGGTGCTTATGGCAATATATTGATCATGGCCATTTAATGTCATGTGCAGTCAGAGGGTCGAGTCCATGCTCCTTTCTGTGATTCTGGCCTACGGGCGTTGAGCTTGTAAATCTCCTCTCCCATACCAGTGCTGGGGGCGGGGGGCGGTTATTTATGAATGGGCTCCTCGGGTGTTCTGCTCCAGATTAATTGCTTCCCATCCTATTTAACTAAGTTCCAATGTGTCAATGGTGGAAAAATGAATCGCAGCCGCATGCCTTCGATGAGGAAAAATAAATAAATAAAATTGGCGTGCATCTTTCCTGAAGGTCATGGTGCAGAGCAGCCAGGCCGTGTCGGTGACACACAGAACGGGGTGATCTGCAGTTCTGGAGGGAACGCTGCAAGGATCACTATGCACATGCTCACCCTGGGAGCAGCTGCAGCCCACAATAGCCTCAGTATTTTTTTTTTCTTTTTTACTACTCTTGTCTTGTTCCAGGGATGTGCAGCACAGATCAATAAGACGCACTGACAGAGGTGCCTGCAGCAGGGCCATTTCTCAGGCCAGACACTCATGGCACCTATCACTAGCAATAAAAGGCTGCGGGAGACAGAATCGAGGCTCTTCCCATTTTGTCTACCCTTCCGTGATAAACATCTCCTGCACAAGCTTGCAGAATGTTTGCAGGAGGCAGGGTGCCGGGGCCATCTCCGAGGATCATTTTCTTCCTGTGTGTTGTGTGGGCAGGGAATGCTGCTGGAGGGTTTGTGATAGTTCCTGGTGCTGGGAAGGTGCTGCAGAGCCCCACGTGCTACGCCAGGGAGGTCCACTCCAAATTCAATGACTTGAGGGAGGCCACACCTCGTCAGTCCTTCCTTATTGTTTTTGGAGGGGAGAAGACATCATTCTGCCAAACTAGTTGCTTAAAGCTTTTTCTTTTAATTTGCTTGTTTGTTTTGTTTTTATTCCTTCTTCTGTGTTTAAAAAGTAAAAATGAAGCTGGGCATGGTGGCATATGCTTGTAATCCCAGCATTTGGGAGGCTGAGATGGGAGGATCGTAGTTCGTGGACAGCCTCAGCTATTTAGTGAGGCCCTCTGCAACTCAGTGAGACCCTGTGTCACAATAAAGAAAAAAAAAATAGGGCAGGGGGTGTAGCTCGGAGGTAGAACACCCCTGGGTTCCATTCCTAGACCTGCAAAAAAAAAAAAGTAAACATAAGCTGATCCGGTCTGAGCATTGCAGCCAGGGTGGGTCTGAGTAGACTGTCTTCATCCTGGGGAGTAGGGGGATGTCCCCGCTGATCTGGCTCAGAACAGGGTGGACTATCGCCAGAGAACAAGGTCCTGTCCTGAAGTTGGTTGCAGAAGCGTATATCCACTGGGTCCTTTTCTCCCCCTACAGAAACTGAGTGGGAATATGAAGTGCAACACCTTTCCTATGAAAGGCAGGCAGGTGGCTAAGGCCAAGGCTGAGTTGGCCTTGACTAAAAGTCATCTCAGAAAACCTGTAGAATATTCCAAGGTGAAATTAAGGAAAGCATTTTCTAAGGATGAGCCATCTAAGCCAGAGGTTCTTAACCTCAGCATTATTAATATCTGGGACTCCATGAGCCTTTGTTTTGAGTGGTTGTCCCGTGTGCTGTTTAGCAGCCTCCCTGGTCCCTACCTACTAGGTGCCAGTAGCATCCACCAGTTGTGACAACCTTAAATATCTGTGTAATATTCTCCAATGTCCCTGGGCTGGAGGTTGCTTCCATCTAAGAACCACTGCTCCAAGCAGAGATGTGGAGGTGAGTACAAGGCTCAAATGTGCCGAATCTAGAGATACATACTCCAGGGCCTGCACTATGGATACCCAGTTCACTGGATTGCCAAGAGAATACAGGAGGTGTGAAAGGACCTCCTAAGACAAGCATCACCATTACCTCCCCTCCCCTCCTCATCTGAGCAGCCTACTTTTCTTGAGTGCCCGTCTTGTGCTCACCATTGCCAGGCTCTTAACACGCATCATCTCTAATAAGTATTAGTAGTTAATGCTAGGGCTTTGGGCTGGTGACTCAGAGTAAGAGGCAGCCAGATCTTTCATGTTCACCAAATATGGCAAACATGAGATAGTATGGCCAGGCTTCCCTTAATGCTGCCCAGGAAAGAGAAGGGCAGGCTTGTGTCCCTTCACAGGCATGGTGTCCGTATGGGGATACTTCACACAGGAGCTCCCTTTAGCCGATCACCAGCCAAGGGGCCAGCCCTTCCCCCCAGCCAGCTTCAAAGACTAGTTCCTTTACAGTCAGGCACCCCCCACACACACTGCACACAGCAGGGCCCATGACATAGAGTAACAGCACCAACCCAGAACTTGTGAGAGTGACGCTGCTCTGTAGGAACAGCACAAGGCTGCTAGCGTCTAGGAGCAGTTGCGAGTATGTATTAGTCAGCTTTCTCTCACTATATTAAATACTGGGATAAACAACTTGCAAGAAAAAAGGTTCATTTTATTGTTATTTTTGATACTAGGGATTGAATACAAGGCATTCTGCCTCTGAGTTATACTCGCAGAAACAGGATCTCAGTAAGTTGCTGGCAGCCTCACTATATTGCTGAAGCTGCCCTTGAACTTGTGATCCTCCTGTCTCAGCCTCCTAAGTACTGAGGTTACAGGTGTGCGCCACCTCACCCAGCTGAGAAGAGGCTTATTTTGGTTTACAGTGTTAGAGGGTTCCATCCATGATGGGTTGGCCCTGCTGCTTAGGGGGCTGTGGTGAGGCAGCACACCACGGCCGGGCATAAGGTAGAGCAAAACCACTCACCTCGTGGCCAGCAAGATTAAAACGAAATAAGGGCTGGGGTCCCACTATCCCCTTCAAGAGCACTTCCCCTGTGACCTGCAGATATCCCACAAGGTACCACCTTTTAAAGTCCCACCACCTCCCAACAACACTGCTCTGGGGACTAAGTGTTTAACACATGGGCCTTTGAAGGACCTTAAAGATCCAAACTATAGTGCACTGTGTATGAATGGACAGCAATGTCCCTTTTCTCTCTAGATCCATTTAGTCAGCAAATATATATAGCATGCTTACATGGGGGTCGACGGTCTGGTGGCCCCTTACCACCCTTCCCCCGAGGCAGGTGACCACACAAAAGAAATTGTTCAATTTACACAGAAGGAAAATGGGGCGCTACCAGATTAAAACACTTGGGCAAAGTCCTATTGCAAATAACAGAACAAGAGTCTTAACACAGACAACCTTTCCCCAAATCCTGACTCTTTCTAATACATGTAGCTCACCTTTCAACCACACTGACTGGGACAAAAAGAAGAAACAGAGCTTTGGCGTCTCTTAATCCCTGAATCACACTGAGGACAGGGCCAGGAGCTGCAGTCACACGCACTGATGGCTGCCAGTCATGACTGATTCCACATCCAAGGTCTGAAGACAGTCGAAGTTGCTGCAGTGAGGTTAACTTTGTTCCATGCTCTCCACCAGTTTCATCAGTTTCAAGTCAAAGGCGTTTAAAGCATCTATAAAAAATACAAAACCACCATAGCTCCTGAGACGTTAACAAGTCCATGTCCTCACACTGTATCTTCTCTACATAGAAAAGTCCAGATCATGCCCCTACATCATGAACCCCAAAGTCTGCCCCAAATTCCTTCCTTGCCCAGGCTTTCTAAAAGCTGAACACTTTCATTTAGTTTTGTTTTCTCATAAACATGTCACAAAGATGCCAAAGATGGTTTTAGGCAACATGCAGCTCCAAGCTGAACACTTTTATGGAAATTGCTCAAGAGCCTCTGTTTTCTCATCTGTCAATTGGAAAGAAGCTCTAAATAGCTCCTAGGGAAATTCATCAAGCTAACACATGACCTGAGCCCAGCCTGCACCCCAGGAAATATGTATTAAGTGCCATTTGCCTTCACCCTCCTGAAGTTTATTATGGCAGTTGATGAGGCTCCCTAGGAATTCTCCCACCCAGCAGGCAGCTGCCCTGGGAGCAAGAAGTAGGCAGAGCCCAGTCAAGTGAAGGGGTGGGGATCGACAAAGGGGTGCCCCCCTCATTCCTTGACAGTGAGCTTGCTCTCCCCTCTGGCAATCATTCAGAGGTGGGCTCTCAGGGCTGCTCAGGAAAATCAGAAGACTGCTCTGAAGCTCTCTAATGGAGCGTGGGGCTGTGAGAGTCCACATGAATGTTCTTCTGGCTCATCCAGCTCAGGGAACTTCCCACTCCACGAGCCTCAGATGTCCCCTACGCCAGAAGTTAAAAATGCCCGACACCCAGTTTCCCAGCTTCCCTTGCAACTATGCACTCTAATGTATAAAAACTACTGGCCCCTGGGGCTTCCTAACCTTTTCCACACAGACCATTGCTAACTTCTGTGTGGCTCAGGGTGGCAGAAGAAAGAAGCTGCTTGAGACCAGAGGCAACCCACCCCGGTGTCTCTGTGCCTGGGTCCCACCCTGAGCACCGGGGGAGCCAATATCTCACAGAACACTACTCGCGCCTCACGGGCACACTGGCTTTAAGGTTCTAGACTCAAACTCTGATTCACAGATGATTTGGTCCATGAACTGTTTGTGATCAGTCAACAACACCCTAACTACAGAAACTGAGAGCACAGTGAGACGCTCCTTTGGTCGTCTGCCAGAATAATTTCATGGTTGCTGAGTCTGTAGTACAATTTGGGGCTTATATTTTGTGTGACTCTGTTTTCTATTTCCTTTTTTCCTACTAATATATTGTTGTTATAATTTACAAAAGTATCGGTCTGTAACAGATTGGCGGGAGAGGGGCACAAAACTCAGTAGTTTCTCAACAAAGGTGACCCTTCACCACAACTGGTCTCTCTTGCATACCAAAATGACCACCCAGTCAGACAACTGTTTGTCATTTTAGGGGTTTGGAGTAGTGTTAGTCCAGCCTTGGACCCTGAATGTCCACCCTCTGCGTATACCTGCCACCAGAGGCTCTCGTCTTCTCTCTTATCTTGGATGGAGCATCTGATAGAGATCATTTAGCACCTGACATTCTTAGGTGTTTTTTTTGTTTTGTTTTTCCAGGAAGAACAATAGAAAAAGTCACTACCACTCAGACACACAAGGAAAACCTTAGTCTTTCTCCAGGACTCAGTGCCAACCCAGTCCCAAGCC
The DNA here is from genome assembly GCF_963383645.1 of Muscardinus avellanarius. Classification (NCBI taxonomy): domain Eukaryota; kingdom Metazoa; phylum Chordata; class Mammalia; order Rodentia; family Gliridae; genus Muscardinus; species Muscardinus avellanarius. The sequence goes on from NC_137796.1 coordinate 34,632,051, forward strand.
TACTCTGGCCAGTCCTTGTCCCCAGACCAAATATGACCAAGCCACAGAGAACTATTAGGGTTCCAGTAGTTAAATAGAACAGGAACAATTCTCCTTTCCCCTTTAAATGCTTAATATATAATACCCATTTCTAATAGTTTTTGAATGAGAAATCAAACTTTTCAATTTTATTGATGTAACTGAAATACAAGGAATGACACATACATAAAGTATACAGTGTGGCCAGTTTTCAGATAGGTATATAACTGAAGTTATCCCCACAATCAATTTAACAAACATTTCTATTATCCCTAAATGTTTCCTTGTGCCCCTTAACAATCTCTCCTAACAACCACCTAGCAGGAATTTTTTTTTTTTTTTTTTTTTTTTTTTTTGCGGGTCTGGGGATGGAACTCAGGGGCATTTGACCTCTGAGCTACACCCCCTGTCTTATTTTTTATTCTTTTATTTTGAGACCGGGTCTCACTGAGTTGAGGAGGGCCTCACTAAGTAGCTGAGGCTATCTGCGAACCGCGATCCTCCAGGTCTCAGCCTCCCGAATGCTGGGATTACAAGCGTGCGCCACCACGCCCGGCCGTAGCAGGAGTTTGCTTTCTGTTTCTATGAATTAGTTTGCATTTTCTATAATTATATACAAAGGGACTGATATTGCATGCTGTCTTTTGATTTTTTTTTTCCACTAAGCACAATACTTTTCTGACTCGTTCACATGGTGGCAAGTATCAGTGGCCCATTTCTTTGGGATTTCCCGGATAGTGCACAATTTATCTTATCTGATTAGAAAAGCCATTTTAAAATAAAAATGTAATTTCTCTATTCTCCAGAAAGCACACTAAAAAGAAGAAAGAACAGGAAAAGAAAAATGATTAAGCAAGCCTCGCTGCACTCATTCCCACGGCAAGGCCTTTGCGCTTGGTCCCTGCTTGGCCCCAGGCTCCCTAGACCTTGGCATGAGCGACACCTTCCCATCGGGGGCTCTCGAGTCACCTCCTCAGAGGCCCCCAAGATCACCCAGTGCTTCTCCTGGTTACTCTGCACCAGGGCCCCTGGCTTCCTGCTCTCTAAAGCACTTGTCATTCTCTGACTTTATTATTAACCCTATTTGTTTATTTCTGTCTTTGTCTATCCCCTTCTTTCAGAATGCAGGCCCCAGAAGGGAGGAACCTTGTCTGTCTTGTTCACCATTTTATCCTCCATTTCTAAAATGCCAACTGGCATGCAATGCGTGCTCAGTACCTGTTGGTTAAATGAATGTAGAAGTAATAGATGAAAAGATGAGAAGGTGGAAGGACACTAGAGATCAGACTATTTTTAAAAGACATAAAACCTTCATTTTGGGAAAATCCCAGAACTCCCTAATATAATAAAGATACTTAGAAGGCCACCCCGGCGCGGAGGTTGCTCATAGATCAAGTCAAAAGCCTGGACAGACGGAGCCTTCCCTCCGTGCTGTGCAAACCCTTTTAACGCAATGGCCAAGCAGGAGCCCGGGCCCCTCGCGGCTCTGGCAGGTTGCGGTGCCCCCACAAATCATCGGAAATGCTAAATCATGTTTAAATCCCTCTGGCTGTAGCCACGGGAACTATGAAGGACACTCACCCATAATTTACATACTGCCAAGCTCCTAAGAGCCTCTAAATAAAGCCCCCGCAGGCCCCCAGGCGCTATTTTTGAGGAGGACATCAAGTGACAGATTAAATCGAGTCTGCTCCCCCCACACCAGGGGAAAAGGAAACTGGCCCTCGACTTCTGCGACCATCTCACACCACATTTGCTGTCAGACTTGCTTGCCCGGGAAGCTGGGTTACATGGAACACAAAACATGTGCTCTTGTCTCTCCCACTTTACTAACAGGTATTTGTGCTCAGACTTCCATCCCTTTTCCAGGTTCTAACCATAGAAAGAGTTTTCGACTCAGTGCACGGGGGACGGGGCTTCATGAGAGAGCATTTTGTATTTTGCCTGTAAATGTTGGATTCCATTTGGTTATAACATGTTATATTTGGATATAATACTAATAATGAACTGGTCGATGCAACAACCATTAGAGGGTCTGCATCGAGACCCAGTAGACACATGTTTCTGAGGCTGGGACAAGCTGATAGGATTTTCTGTCTTCGCTGTTAGCATGAGCTACAGAATGCTCTATTGTGATGACCAGGAGGAATTTTTATAATCCAACCAAGTGGGAAGCAGAGAAGCAGGGCTGGCCATGCGGCCCGTGGTTTAAACTTTTCAGGGGCCTAAAGGAAAACAGCACTTGTCTTGTTATTTTGTTTTGTTTGAACACAACTCAGAGGAGTCTATGTAACAGAGCCAAATAAAACCACAAGGTAATTCAGGCGGCACCTCAGCAGCAGGCCACTCACATGTCCACTGTGCTTGTGAACCTTCCAGAAGCATAAGGATGCTCTGTCCTTGGCCAGAGGCTCCACATGCAGAACTGGCCTTTTGCTCATGCATGGCTTGCTCTAGTGGCCAATTTCTTCGTTAGTTGGGACTTCCCGTGAGAACGTCAGGATTCCAAGATCAGGTGTTGCTTGTACTCTCTGCACTTTACCGTTCCCTTCAGCCCAACACTGAGCCAGGAGCAACACACTCCCAGGAAATAACCTACTTCATTAATTGCTTGCAAGCAAGGAAAGGAACGCAAGTGTTTACTCAGAGTTGCATCCCCCAAGCTTAGCACATTTCTTTCTTGAGTGAATAAATGAATGGACAGATGAGAACAGAGGATAGTTTGACCACATTATATCAGTTGATCCTCACAACAGCCCTGTGACATAATGATAATAGTTTTAACACTTATATTGTGCTAATTATATGCCAGCCATTATTCTAAATTCTTCATACATATTAACTCTTTCAACCCTCAGGAGCCCTGCAATATAAGGACTGTTATTATCTCCATTTAACAGATGGAGAAACTGTGGGAGGCCTGTGGAGGCCACACTGCCAGAGTCCAGCTGACCCTTGCAGATGCCGGGCAGCACTGCATCTCTCCTCCATTTGCCACATTTCACGGAGCAGGAAGCACAGGGCAGCGATATGAATTTGAACAAGGCTGTTCTCTAGGTAAACACAAACCTAGAGCTGGGTTCCCTCAACACTGTTACTGGCAGAGCCGGGATGTGAACCCAAGTAGCGTGGCGTGGAGTTCACACTCTCAATGCCCAGTAGCACATGTGGAAGAAAGTTGGTCCACTAGAAATAAATATCTAAGGTCAGCAGAAGCCTGCCCGGGTAGGGCGTAGGGGCTAAGATCATAGGCACTTGGTTTGTTCAATGCTGCTCTCCAAACTGGAGGTTTTGTGCAGTGCAGGACAGAGAGAAAAAGAAAAAAGAAAAAAAACCCTGGAAAAAACCTGGAAAACATGGGCTCCATTTCAACTCTCCTGAAATCACGTGTCTTTGCTGGCATATCCCCAGTCCGGGAGCATCTATTACAGCCTGAGCAAAGGCCAGAAGACCTGGGCAAAGTTCTTGCCCAAGTTCCATGCCTGAGCCAAGTTTGGGGGGAGTCTTCTTGGGGATTGGACTTCACTACAAGTTTGCCAAAGAGTCTGGAGTAAGTGGGAAAACCCATGATGACAGAGGCCAGAAGAGAATGAGAATTTATGGAGGTGAGGAGAAAGAAGAGGACGGTGCTAGTTCCAAACATTAGCGTGTGCATCTGGATGGTTTCAGGATTATAACTTAAGAGATAATTGCTTCTGTTTGGGAAGGCACAAGAAAGCAAAGGTACCCAAGTTTCAAGTTTGCATATGTTAATCTCTTCAGTTTCCAACTCCACATTAAACTGGATGTTACATTGAAAAGAACAGTGTTGTTACCATGGCTGGACAGAGAAAAAGAAGCCAGGGGAAAAGGAACTATAGTGCAGTCATTAAGAAAACTTAGGGCTGGGGATATGGCTCAGAGGTAGAACACTTATCCAGCATGTAAGAGGCCCCCAAATTGATTCCAGGCACCAGCTAAATACACAAACATATATCTAAGAAGAAAGAAAACTGAGTAGAAAGGGGAAAGGGCGAAGAGAAGAGATAGGTGTGCTATCCCCCCCCTTTTCCACTCCCTTCTTTAAGGAACTGAAAAAGGGAAGATGCAGGTTTGAACTGAAAAGGACACACAGAACTGACTCAAGTTCAACATGGGCACAAGTTAAAGCTACTGCTCTGATTCAAACTGCAGTCCCAAGAAGAAATACTGCTCTCCCTCAGGGGAAAAAAGGAAAGAAAAAAAAAAAAAAAACTCCCCAAAGTCAATAGAGAGAAACCAAGAGAGATATCATTGACGAAAGTCATAACTCAGCTCAGAGTTGTGGGATTTGTAAACTACCAGTAAACTGACTGCCAGGCGGCCCTGCTCCCAGGCCAGTGCCAGTGCCCCGAGAGGGTTCTGAAGCCAGACCTTGCCATTTCATTTCTCTGCCAAACTGAAACCAAACGGCGCTTTGCCCCAGGAAAACATTAGGGAGAAGCTATCTATTGGGCAGGCACAGTGTTTTGAGAATACCAAGGTGCACATCATTTTTTATGTTAATTAAGAACGGAAGTTTTGCTGGAAAAATGACGAGTATAATTTTTTTGAAAAAATCTTGTTGCAAAAGATTTCCTAAATCATCTAGGAGTCCCCCAAGGAGTCATTTGAAAGACTCTTTTAGAAATGGAAATGAGTTTCCTGGTAGTCCCTGGTCACCTTCAAATACAAACACCCTGGAGAACTGGGACCCCTCAGACGGCACACCTATTTCCCGACTGGAGACACTAATGAGAACTAATTTGCTGGATCCCGAGGTCCTCCTTCTTGAGCTGGATGGAAATCCGCGCGCCCTGCTGGGTTTTCTAAACATCCTACTACCAGGTTCCAAGAATTAGCTACACTCTATTGCTTGGTGATGATTTTTTTTTTTCACGCTCAGAAAACCGCAAAGGGATTTAACCAAAAGGAAGCAAAGGTTTTCTTTTTATAAATTCGATTAGTCTTTTCCACTTTCTCTGCCTCGGGACATTTCCTTTGGGAGGAATTTTACACCCAGAGACCCCCTTAGCGAGGCACTGTTGCATGCGAGCGTGTTGAATTTAAGTGCAAGACGGTCAGGGGATGGGAAGTACAAATTGCAGACACTTGCAGTCGGTAGCCAAGTCACTTTCTAAGTGCCTGGTGAGAACGGCCCTGGAAGGCAAGAAAGCCGAAGTTTGTCGCGGGCAGGCAGTAGGGGACCCTTGGCTGGGTGCGCGCTGGCGGTCACCCAGCCAGCCCGCTCTGGCCGACACTGAATTTCTGGTCCCGGTCGGCGCCGGAGCGCCTAGTCCCCGCGCTGCACCCGGCGCCCGTCTGGAGATAGCCGGTGGCGGTGGGCGGCGAATGCCCCCAAAACGGTGTCTTTTCACCTCCCGGACTTGGCTGCCGGGGCGAGAAAGTGCCAAGAGCGCACAGCGCCGTCTCTGCCAGAGGCGGGGTCACCCACCGGAGATTGTTCCCCCCAGGCCTCGGGTTCGAAGCCGCCCTAGTGACTGAAGGGGGTTTGGATTCGGGCTGCAGTAGAGTGGCTCAGAGAAGAGTTTCTGAAACTCCTAGGAAGCGTTGTCCCCGAGCTCGGGAAACAACCGAGCGCACGGAGCTCTTTTCCAAATGTGGTCTGTGCTTTATGTCATTTCCTCTGCTTTTCCCCTTCCACAGACGGCGCTGGCCCCAACCCTAGAGGAGCCCTAAAAGCTCCGTACAAGACACCTCAGCCCTAACTCCCTGCTCTCCTACCCCCGCAAGGTTCCAGATAAGGAAAATACAAATAAACCCTGGGTGGTTAATGCGGGTGCATCCAAGCGCCCCATACACACACACACACACACACACACACACACACACACACACACACACACACACACACCACCCGCTGTATCCCACCCACCTCCGGGCAGGGGAGGGGCTGGGAACCCGATCCCAGGGCTCTGGCCCGAAGGCTCCCCCATCAATAACTAGATACCATCGAGGTGCCTCCTCCCCCGCCCCCGGGGCGCCGCTGCCGACTTTTTGCCGCTTTTTGATGGCGCAGAAAAACGAAACTCCTCTCCTGCCTCGGTTGGGGGGCCACCGGGACCTGGACCCCAGACTTAGGAAGCAGGGGCGCTTGGGGATATCCTCCAGTCCCTGGGCAGGGTACCCAAGCTCTCTAGGCGGAACAGAAAGCACGGTCTGGGACCCTGGCAAGGCCTCATTTCAGATCCGAGGTCAGACTGGGCCTGAGTAAGTGTTGCGAGTAGAGGAGCCAGGCCTCCGAGCGAGCGTCAACGCCCCCTCCCCTTCCCAGGTCTGGCGCTTGAACGAAGAAGCTCCCAAAACCCTTCGCTGCGAAGGTGCCTGCGGCCTTGGGGCACAGCCCTTCCGCCCGGCCAACTCACCAAGGGCGCGTTAGGTTTGGGGGAAACTGAGGGGACGCCTTGGTAGACACAGGCATCAAAACCCCAGGACAGAAGTTTGCACAACTGTCAAGCGCCTCCCTCGGGCGGTTCCTCTGGATCCGCGAGGTCGCGACCCCGGAGCAGCTGCCGCCTCGCTTCAGGCCACCCCCCACCCCCTACCCTGAATCAGGCCCAACCCAGGAACCCGCAAGTGCGAACCTCTTCGCCCAGATCCCTCCAGCAGCGGTCCTTAAACTGGGTAGAGGGGGCGCAACCCCTGGAAGCGCTCTGGGTTCTCTGAGGGAGCCAGGTGAGGGCGGGGTGGGGGACTCCAGCTGTGGCACCAAACTCGTACTTGCCGCCTTCTTTCGACCCGCCCCAAAGTAAAAATCAGCTTCCACTCGGTCTCCGTTTTTATTGATTTAATTATTTCTCTGCATCGCGGCGCGCGGAGCCTCGCCAGGTCCCTGACACCGCGGCGCCCGCTCCGGCTAACCGCGGAACCTGGGCCCGAGACAATGGCCCGTAATTGATGTATTGCCACCCACAATACAGACCCATCCTCCTCTCCTCGCCGATCCGACCATCCCCTGCCTACCATCCCCCTCACCCCACCTCCCCTCTCCGCTCTCCCCGCCGCAGAGGGAAAGAAAACAAACAAGAAATTAGCGGGGGAAGCCGCGCTCGGGGCAAGACGTCCGCTTCTGCGCCGTCGGGGACGCAGAAGAACGAAAAAAGTTATTATTAAAGTTTGGGTCCCCCCATTAATTCGTCTCCGCTCGCCCGGTTTTAATTAAACAGCGCGAAGCAGCGTTCGCACGTTGATTTCGTTTGGTGATGTGGTGGTGGTGTTGGGGGGAGGGTAAGTCCCCCCCATCTTAATCGCACATTGGAGCGAGTAACGAACACGTGTGAAGCTGGTCTCGGGAGCTCCCCCGGCGCTCGCCGCGCCGACCCGGGGACGGGGTTCGGGGCGCCGGGCCGCGGGCTCCGCCGGGCTCCTGACAGCCGGCGACGTCCCGGAGCTCGGACTTTGAAGAAGCCAAGAATGTCAGAGGCCGATGCGGGAGGCTCCGGACGCCGGCGCGCTCGAAATGAGGGTGCCAATGCCCACGGAAGCGTTTGCGCACCCAGAAGAGGGCGGGCCGGCGTGTTTTCGGGGACGCCTGTTCGCGTCGTGGGGGTGGGAGCGGGATGTACACGTGCTGCGGTACACGTTCCCGAGGGTTTGGGGGAACGAGCGGCTCGCACCCAGGAGCGCGCAGATCCATCTCTGCCGAGGGATCTCTTTAAATATTCAGTGAGAAATAATGGCCTTTGAAGCACCACCTATGGAAACATTATTATCTTCATCCCTCAACATCAGCTCCACTGATGGCTTCGTTTGTCTTTTTATCAAAATCTACAGTACCCAACAGGACCTGGGGAGAAAGGGCGAGGGGGGAAGAGAGAGGCAGAGAGTGCTGGGGACCGAGCAAGGGAGAGAAATCCGATGGGGTAAGGTAGAAAAGGGAAAATGGAGCGGGGGGGGGGGCTCAAGAAGGGAGAAGTTATACCAAGAAATAACAATAAAGTCAGCAGAACAGAAAACAAATATTCGCCCGCACACGAACGCTTTAGATTTTTTTTTTAAGTGAAGTTTAGATAGAGGAAGAGAGAAGCGGTCCTCTGGAGGAGCGCGCGCGGGTCCAGGTTCCCCGAAGCTCCGCTCTGCTCGGGTGAGCAGTGCCCACTTCGCGCGAACGAGCGGTGGCACGATCCAGACCCGGGGCGCTCCGGAACTGGGGCGTCCTTACGAGCCCTGTCCCTTCCCGATCGCGAGATAGGGCAAGGATTGTGTGTCTGCACCCCCACCCCCATTATGCAGCCCAAGTTTGTTTGAGTTTAGTCCTTCGGGTGCTGGACTTCGGGAACAGAGGACCGAGGAAACCCCGAGGCGCGAGGGGAAGCGGGGCCGAGCCGAGGACCGAGCCTCAGGTTCGCGGGCGCCGGAGCCCGGCAGAGGGAGTGCGGGGCCCGGGCTGCAGCCTCCAGGGCGCGGGCAGGGAGGCTGCGTCTCACTTCGCGAGAGCAGATACAAAAGTTTGGGCGCCGCGCTTGGCAAATTCCTGAAAAGTGGAGGCGAACTTCCGCGCGGCCAGGGAGCGGCGGCCCGGGACCCCCGCCCCACGCACACACTCGGGGCTCAGCGCGCTCCGGAGGCTGTGCCCCCCAGGGCACAGTCCAGGGGTCCCAGGAACCGGCTCGGCCGCCGCTCGGGGGCTGCCCCGGGCCCGGGGCGCGCCCGGGCGCACGGGGGCGAGCCGCTGCCCCTCCCCTCCCCCCGGCCCGAGCTGATCGCGGAGTCCGGGCGGGCCCCGCTCTCCAACCCGCCCCGGGCTCCTCGGCGCCACCGCGGCCGCCGCCTCCCCGCGGAGTGACGCGCCCCGCAGCCAACCCGGGCAGCCGGGGGGGAGGTTCGGGAGGGGTCCGGGGCGGAGCCGGGCCGCCCCCTTATCCCACCGGCTCGGGGCGCTTCTCCCGAAAACTTCAGCCCTAATTGTCCTGGGAATGTCCGAGGTAGAGAAAGGGAGCGGGGGAGCCAGCGAGCGGCAGGAGGACCGGGGCCCCTGGGGAGGGGGGACGGGGGTGGCGAGACTGCCCCTCCCCCCGCCCAAACCCATCACGTTCCCAAACCTTTCCTCGATCCTCTTCGCGCCCCCGCGAGCCCGGGATCCAGGGGATGGAGAACTCGGGGCGAAGGAAGCCGAGCCGGGCGGCGGGCGGGCAGGCGGGAGGGAGGCCGGGCGGCGGGCGGGAGGCGGACCGGCGTGGGGCTGGCTCTTCCCCACTAGCCAATTTTTTTTTTTTTATGAGGGTGGGGGTAGGCTGCTTTCTGGTAGCCCTTAGAGAACCGAGGAAACACGAAACGGGACGCCCTCCCCCCAAATCCCGCGACGGGGCTCGCTCCCCCCGCGGGCCGGCGCCCCGGAGTTGGGAAGTTCTCCGCGCCCGCAGCCCCGGCCCCCAGCCCGCGCCGGCCCCTCCCCGCGGCCGCGAGGACCGGGGGAGGGCATGCTAATTTGGGTCGGCCCAGCGGGGTGGGGGCGGGGAAGGAGGGCGGGCGGGCGCGGGGGCGCCGGCCGGGGCGCCGGGCGCAGTGGCGAGGAGGCAGGCCCCCGGCGGCCGGCCCGGAGTCCCGGCGGTCGCGAAGAGGGTTAACCCAGAGCCGGGCGGCGCGGCGCGCAGAGCCAGCCCCGCGGCCGGCTTATTGGGCCAGCGCGCGGAGAGACAGGGGTCTGCAGCAAATCACGAACTAATTGATTAAGGCGAGCGGGTTTGAATAGCGCTGGCCCAGTGCCAATCGCCTTTCAAAGAGCCCCTCTATGATTAATCGCAATGCATTATTGATAATCATAATTATAGCAGGACACATGCGCGCTGCGCCCGGGGCCGGGGAGCCGGGGAGGGGGCGGGCGGGCCGGCGGGCGGGGGGAGCCGCCGCCGCCGCCGCTCGATTTCCGTAATTTTGAGAAGATTTTTTTTTAGTAATTTTTTATTCTGCCCCAGCTGATGTTTGAGCCAGCATGTCGCGGAGGAAGCAAGCGAAGCCTCAACATTTCCAATCCGACCCCGAAGTGGCCTCGCTCCCCCGGCGAGATGGTGAGTGCCCCGGGCCGCGCCGCGGACCACGCACACGCGCTCGCGCTCCCCGGGACCCACGCGCGCCCGCCGCGCCCCGCTCGCCGGCTTTTTTCTTTTCCTTTTAATTTCAGTTTCCCTTGGCCGCCCCCCCCCCCGCCCCGGGGAGAGCTACCCCTCTCCCGCCAGGATCTTTCCGGAGTTGCGGCGTCCTCCCGGGGCAGGAGGCGGGATGCCGGCCCGGCTCCGCGCACCCGGCTCCTCCCCGAGCCCAGCCCGGGGTGCGCGGCGACGGCCGGGACCTGGGCGCCCCGAGGGCGCGGGGCGGGCAGAGGCCGCGGCGCCGCCGCCCGGGGCCCCTCGCTCCCCGCCGCGCTCCGGGGGCCCCGGCTGGGCCTCGCCGGCTCCTCCCCGCTGCCTGCGGGAAGTTTACTTGGTGCCCGAAGCTGAACTCCGCGCGCGCGGGGAGTTCGCGGCGCCCCCTTTCCCGTGCGCACACTCCCCCCGGCCCGCGGGGAGAGGTGGGGTGTCTGACCCGGGTCATCGTGGCTGGAGTAGAATAGCCTTTGCCGCGGGTTGGTCCCGAGACGGTGCAGGCGACCGAGAAAGTGTCGGGTTCCGGCTCCCCAAGTTTATTCCGCTTCGTTTCTAACAACACATGCACTCCTGGCCCCCCGAGATCTTGGGGTTCGGTCTGCGCCCTCTGCTACCGTGCGCCCTGTACTTGCAGAGCGGTCGGGGAAAGGGCCTCGGGGTCGTGTTTGAGGGCCTGCGGACGCCCGCCGGAGGAGAAGACCCCTGGCACGGAGGCAGGCGCTTTCCCCCACCGAGTGGCAGCGGCGGGGTCCCGAAAGCGATGGACAAGACCAGAACAAACTTTGTGCGCGGGAACTGCGGGGAGAGTAGAAGAGAGATCAGGGCAGGCAGCGGGGGTTCCGGGGGAGGACGGACACCCCCGTCCCCTCCTCGCCCCCAAAGTGTTCTCTGCAGGGGCCTGCGAGCTCCCAGGCCCGGTGCCCCGAGCTGTGGAGAGGCGCCCGCCCGGGTCTTCCCGGCCGGACGCTCGCCTCTCGGCGCCGGGAGGACTCGGGGCAAGCCGGCCGGGTCTCTGCGGCTCCGGCTGCCTCTCAGGACACTTACTTCCCCGGGAACAGTTTGGGGGTGTGGAGAAGGGAGCTGGACCCCGACTGAGCTCCGAAGCGCGCCCTCAGATCCGCACTTCTGTCCACTAAACCGCGGCTGCTGAGGGCCCCACGGTCGCCGGGCTCCTTCCCCAGAGGCCTGCCTTTCAGCAGGGCTGGGGCTCAGGGACCGGGCAGAACCCGGCAGCGAAGCCCAGGGACCCCCTTCTCTCTTTACCCGGTGTCCTGGCGTGGGATTCCTGTGATATATCGAGAGACTTGAGACAGATTAAGAAAATTGTTTACAATATTTGCTGCACCTCCGTACTTTCTCGAGCTTGAAGCCCTACACAGAGCCTCTTCGGTTTCTCAGTCCTCTGGAGGAAAAAAAAAAAAAATAAAGCCTCTGAAACCCCAGTTTTCACCCCAAAAAGACTCGAGCACGAGGGGTAAAGCGAGGTGAAATTACCCAAGGCCGCAGCAACTACTCGAGATTTTTTTTTTTTCTTGAGTTTCTCAGCTGGTTTCTTAGGTTTCTCTCCTACCTTACTCTTTCCTAAGTTTCTGGTGAGACTTTCTTCGCCATAATACTATTAAGGCTAACAACCTGTACAGGGAAAATCAAACTAGACATAAGAGAGTTTTTGAGTCTGTTTTGTAAATCATACTGATTTTTTACACTTTTCCACCAAAGGGGCAAAAAAAAAAACCCCACAAATCGGACTTTAGCAATGATGATTGCTGGTTCTCTGCCTTTCGCCTTCTGGATCTGGAATTTTTAATAGTTAAGGCTTCTCATAAAGCTATAGCATAAAAGGCGTTCACTACCTCTTACATTATTATTTATTAGTACTATTTTTTTTAAGTTTATTTGAGCTTTGAGGTGAGTTAATTAAGTAACTGAATCAAGTTTCCTTTCTTTTTTCCCCCCCCTTTTTCAAGTACTCTCTTTTTCTTCCTTCCTTTGTTTTTTCTTCCTAAAAGCTAGTTCATTGTGGTAAGAAGCAGTAGAATAGGGTCACCCTAGGAAACATCTCCCGGTCCTTGCCTCACCTCTCCCCACCCCCTTCTCTCTTTCTTCAGTAGTAATGGTTTTAGGTTATGACTGTTTTTACATGGTTGAACAATAAGTTTGAGAGAAGTTGCCTAGAGGGTGGATTTTGTAATAGGGTTACAGGATTTAGTGTGTTGTAATAATATTAGTACACAAGTAATCCTCCCCAATGCACGGTGTAGAGCAGGACCTACCATACCCCAGTTCGTTTTATGTAAGAATAAACTATACATTAATGCAATGGAGAGTTCATGGCATGGCTCAAGGTTACTTTTTAAAGTCGCCTTTTTTTCAGTAAACTCAGCAATCCCCATCCTGTGTTCTCTGCACACAGGACACACACTTCAAAGAGTTGATAGTTTGTTTTGTTGCATGTAGCTAAGTTGTTAAATTTTTTGAAGGCAAAACCTTATTCCAGCACTGGGATTACTTTATCTTCTATCTTGAGATGGTGTTACAACCCGGCAAACGAAATATCAAACATTACCAAATTAAATTGAGCCTCTGTTCTTAAATGCCAGAACCTCAACTTCTATGGCGTCTACCCAGAGCAGGACCTAGAGAAATTGGTAGACCCCAGTTAGAGTAGCTGTGAGGGAGCAGAGGTGCTGTTGTGTCCTGCCCTGCGTGTGTTTGAGTGTGAACGCAAGCACAAAGAAAGCCCAAGGCATGCTTCTTGAAGAAGTTCGGGAAAACAGTGTTATTTGGTGGATCTTAGAATGTCGATATTTTATTCTCCTCTAGAGCTGCCTCATGTGATGGCAGAAACACTCTAAAATAGGCTTGGTCATTTTTCTCTTTCTTATGAAACCAAGATGATGGCAAATTTGACTTGTCCCAAGTGATATTCAACAAGTCTTGCATTACTTTGTAGAAAGAGAGCTGCCACTGGAAAGATTGTTTACCAAGATAGGTAACTCTGAGGAAAGGGAATATGAGAATCTAATGATTTTACATGTAGTTTCTTTCCTATAGACTTGGACTACAGGGTGTGTGTGTGTGTGTGTGTGTGTGTGTGTGTGTGTGTGTGTGTGTTTGGATTTTTCTTCCTTTGGTAGTATTTTTTAATTTCTGTAACTACATGCAGGGCCTATTGAAACTCCATTCATTTGCTAAGTATTTTGGTGCTTAGCTTTTTCAAGAGAAATATGCTATTGGAAGAAAAATAAAAACATTAGGCATTACAGATAAAACACTAACCCTTCTATGAAGTATCATAAAAATCCCCTATATTAATAGTGAAATTCTATTATTTACCAAAGTAATTTACCCATTTGTGAGCAGCTTAATGGCAACACATTGATTTCTGGGCCCCAAAGGTTAGAGAGAACTATAATTAATTGCCTTTTTTGAAAAACCGACACCTGCAAGATAAGGCAGTTGGAAAAGATTCGTGTTAATCAGGCCTATTTTAAGTTTGGCATAATGGAAGATTCTGGATGAGAAAATGCAAACCATTTTTTAAAATGTCCTCTGAGCTGCAGATGCTTTCTAAAATGTTAAAAACAAACACCCAAGCAAAGTCTAGTTGGGCATGGGGTAGAATCGTGAAAGTGAATTTGTGATACTGAACATTTGGTGGTTTATTTTACATCAGGTTTCCCCTACGCTTCATAGGCACAGTACTAAATTATAGGTTATTCTTTGGGGGCTCTATTTCTTTTCGCCCTACTTTTGGAGGTATCAAATAGTCTTTACCAAGAGTCCTTTGGAAAGCAGAGACCCATGTTTATGGTGGAGATCTTACTAGGATCTGGGGAAGAAATAGGCAGACAGGTTCCATGTTTCGAAATTGTTAAAAGCCAGAGCTCTGGGTAGTAACCAGAATAATTCCTCCTACAACCTAAACTAGGTTTTTCTGAGACACAGCCTCGTGCAGATAGCCCTATATTCCAGAATATTCTTTGACGATCAGACCTTGAAGTAGTTCAGCCTTTTCATGCAAGAGACGGTGGATTAACCTAAGTACTGACACCCCTCCCCCCAGGAGAAAAAAGTTTGTGTGCCAGGCTTTAGAAAACGTAGATGTGTTGAGCTGTTTTAACCTTTGCTAGCCTCCTCCCATGCAAAGGTGACAAGGTCCAGATCATAATATGTCCTTCAGTATCTTCCCAGTGACCCCCAAATTGAGGCTTGCTAGTCACTTAGCAGGAAGTTCGTAGTTTATTTTAGTTTCACCTTATCAGCTTGGCTTCTTTTCCTAACCTTATTCCCCTGTCACCCTCAGATGCCAGACCCCCAAAGGGGAAGATTGACAGGTAGTTCCCATAGCTCAGCTTTACCCTCAAACAACAGGGATTTAGTTTCTTGTGCCTTTGCCAATGTTTATGTAGTCAGAGTTTAGATCTCGCCTTAAGGAGTCTCTCTTTTACGCGTCACTGGAATAGGAAAGCCACAAAGAAGTTTTTGAACAAACCCTTGCAACTGGAACCCCATCTAGTGTTCAGTTTGATTCATCCATGGGAAGACATTTTCCTCCTTTCATTTGTTGTGTGTATTAGGTGGGCTTGGATCACTCCCTTAACACGAGCGTCTTGTGCATGCCTGTGGTTATTTTTTCAGGGGTTTTCTTGTCTTCCACACTAATCCTGGTCAGCACACTGGGTGAACTCGAAGGGGGCCAGGCAGTTTGTCATTTGGTTGCATATCGCATAAAGGAAACTCTAGACTCTGCAGAAAATATGCACAGCATATGTTGTAATGTTTACAATTTCTTTGGAAGCTTAAGTTGGACATTCAAGATTGAGCCTTTTCCCAGGTCTGTGCAAAAAAAAAAAAAAATAGATAAAGGATGAATCAATCAAATATATTTGAGATAGTCTTTCCAAATAGGTCCATGAAGAGGAACAGAGTATTAAAATTATGGGCTTCTAACCCACTATTGTGAGAGATTTTATTAAAAAATGTTAATGTGCCCTTAAGGCAATGGAAGTACAGTAAAGTATATTTTTTAAGAATCTCCAAAAAAGAAAACAAAATCTGGTAGGGTCAGGAGGTTGTTGGTTGTTTTCTTTTTTTCTTTCTTTCTTTTGGTTTTTTGCTTTATTCCTTTCTTGGCTGGCTAAACCCTTTCGTGTGGGGCATAGTTTTATTTTTATTTTCTCAGTAGACAGGTATGCTAGAACACTTCAGTTTTCTGCTTCCGATTCTGCAATGTTTAGTTCAGATGATGAAAAATGGCAAATTTGAGTTGGGCGTCAAGCACCTAAATATTACAACAAGAACTAAAACATCTGGATTTTTACTGTAAATTTGGTGGCCGTATAACATCAACTTCTTCTCCCAGAAAGGCCCAGCAAATCCACATAGCTTTCTGCATGCGCATACTTAGAAAACTACTGCTTTTAAATGTTCCTATCTGACTAGACTCTCAAAGTCACTTCAATTTGTATGCAAAATCCATAGAGAAGGAACTGGAATGTTATTTTCAACATAACACAAGGAACAAGGCAACTGTATTTACTATAATGAGGTCACCAGTTGCAACCCAGTAACAGATTACTGAGAGACACACAAGATAGCAGTGGGTATCATGGGGGGGGGGTGAATAAGGACATGGTTGTGTGTGTGTGTGTGTGTGTGTGTGTGTGTGTGTGTGTGTGTCTCCTATTACAACTTAAAGTATTTCTTTTCTGGTAGTCAAAGATTCATACCAGTCCTCATGTCTCATTTCTTTTTAAGCTGTTTCATTAGAATTCTATTCAGACGCAGATAGACTGAAAGTTAGGAGTGAATTCTGATGTAGCAACACCTGCTTTTGAAATAAATCAAAATAGATACCAGGATTTTGGGGGGTCGGGGGTGTTCATAAACTTCAGGAAATTAAATTAGTTGTCTCTACAGTGAGCTCAAATGCCAGCTTATTAAAATGCTGTGAAAATCTAAGCTAAAACACGGGCCGCTTTTAACACAGACTCCTTCTTACAAGCAAGCAGGCGTTTATTTTTAAGCGTCCATATTTTCCGTCCAGTTAGCACAATCTGAAGTATAAAAATGTTCAGGTTGAAAAACTTGAAAATTCTCAAGTGAATCTTGAAGCAACAGAAACACAGAATTGGAGTGCAGGAAAGTAATAATCAGTTAAATCCTGTAAAATCACCTTCCTGTTATTTTCTCTATATATTATGAGAATATCAGATGTTTGCAAGTTATAAAGAATTAAAATGCCCTTTAATCGTGAACACAGATGTGCTAAATATTTGAAGCAACTACATTGTAATGTGTACAATTGATGAAGTCAGTTTTCTGATTCCCTTTGCTAGTTATTTAGTTCTGAATCTGTCATTATTTGTCTAAGCCCAGCTGACCAAGCAAAACTGTGTTTTAAAGTGGCTTTATGTTTTGATAAATGTGAGCTGGTTGAAAAGTATTTTCCACTGAATGCAGAGCTTAATAGAACATGCTGACATAATAGTTTTAATGCATTTTGTTGAAAATGTGTGAACAAACAGAATAGCTTTTGTTCCTTCATAATTGGCTGTAAAAGTAGATGGAAACATAACCATTACATATGGAAATGTGCAAAGAGAAAGAAATAACATTTCTGTTGAATATATTAGGAATTGCATTTCCTAGTTTAAAATAAGCATCTGAAATGGATGCATCATTTAAAATTGGTTGTCAAAATAAGAAGCTTTAAACAGAATTTTTGTCATATTATTTTTGTCGCAAGTTAAGCAACATAACTTTAGCAAATTTCATTTAATATTTTGTTTATATTATTTCAAGGCAGGGGGAGAGACAGAAAAATAGCACCTTAAATGTGCATAGGAATCTGGTGCCAATTGGGATGATTAAACATTAAATTAAAACGGGATCATTATTGGTATTTTCTGCTACAACTACGATTTGTTTGGTGGCGTTAATGCATTTTACACTGTAACCTTGTGGAGATTAAAAGATGGATATTAGGAAAGCTAGCCTATTAAGTATAACTTAGTTACTAAAATACCACTTGCAATGAATAAAGTGTGCATACATTTGGCATACTTTACTAAGGCGTCAAATCAACCTCAGCATTACTCCAGGCAGATAGAATTGAGGAATTTTCAGAAGTTAATATTTAGGTGTTAACTTTATTTTCTGAAACACAGAACTACGTAAGCTTTTTAGATGCTTACTCCAAAAAGGCAAACAGCTGGCTCTTTTGAGTGGACTCTTAAGTTTACTGAAAAAAGAAAAGCAGCATTTGGATTTTGCATGTATTCATATCTGCAATTACTTTTTTTTTTTTTCCTGCAAGTTTTCTGGGAGATTCAATTTGGAAGTCATGGAAACTACCTATTATCTGATTCAGTTCTTCAGAAAAGCATGCAGGGAGGTAATCCTTGAATTAAACAGTTTTTTTTCTTCTTCTTCTTCTTCACAGCCTTCGGAGATGACCACACACCATTTGTACAACAGAAGTTGGTGTTCCCCATGCTGGGCAAACAATGGGACTCCATCCTGTCTTTGAATAGGATGTTAGCTTGGAGTTGGAGATTTTTATGTTTAATTTACAAATGGATCTTAGTGAGGAGACATCTGAGCAACCAGTGGAAACAAACATGAAATAAAGGGATTTTTATAAGAAAAGGTTCAGGACAATCTGTTAAACAATTGATAACAGTTAAGAGCAAACTGTTTTTAGAGGCATTCAGACAAGAAGAACTGCGAAGCGTTTCCAAACTCTACCCCAAGCATTTTTTACAGGATGGAAGTGCGGCCCTTGACTGTACATCTTTCTTTAAGTTGATGTTTAATCGGAAGTAGAAATCTCATGCCAGTTTTTATACATAGGACACTTCTGGGGGGATATTTAGAGGCATGATGTTGCTATTTGGAGCATAGTGGCATTTTTCCTTGATTAGTGGAATGGTATCTCGGGGTGTGTTCTTTAATTTTAAGAATAAACATGCCATGGCGTGCTGTATAGGTGCCAGGCAGGCCTTGTAGCGGATTATGATCATTGTGTACCTCCACATTGTGTGTGTGTTGCCTTCCCTTTTGTGTTCAAGAGAGTCTTGAGGAGCGCTCTGGAGAATTTGTTACTGATGTGACTAAAGTGTGTTTGTCATGGATCAGACTTAGCTCAGGTTCGAGGCGGGGGTTTGAGGTGATTTTCAAGTTGTCAGTCCACAGCTTGGTGATATGCATTTTTTTTTCCCCCTTGTCAACAACTGATTGGAACCTGAATGACTACAAATTAGTTTAGTGACAGAACAAACTGTCACAGATATCTTTGAATCAGTTGAAAATGAATAAGGTTGACAGAAACTCCAGAGCCTAATAAGTCCTCAGAATGGTTGCTGGACCTTCTCCGGGCAAGTAGACAATCGGGTATATAAAATATTGGAAATCAATAGTTTGCTATGGAATTTCATTATGTACCAATGTCCTCCATTCATAGTATTTTATATTTTGATGAATTATCCAAAGGCCATGGCTATCCGAGGTACCAGATGGATAGGGACTCCTCCACACCCTTTAAAATTAATTATGAGCATTCCTAGGTAATATTGATTAGTTCTCAGGGGGTACGGTTTTGGATTTTGCAGTTAGAAGACAATTGATCAACCTTGTGCTTTTTTTTTTTTTAAAGTCATAGATGACACGGTGTCTCCTGGCTCCCTTTCTAACCCTGCGCCTTTAATGTTTGTAGGAGACACAGAGAAGGGCCAACCAGTTCGCCCCGCTAAGAGCAAGGATGCCCACGTCTGTGGCCGGTGCTGTGCCGAGTTCTTTGAATTATCAGATCTTCTGCTGCACAAGAAGAACTGCACTAAGAATCAATTAGTTTTGATCGTCAATGAAAATCCAGCCTCCCCACCCGAAACCTTCTCTCCCAGCCCCCCTCCCGATAATCCTGACGAACAAATGAAAGACACGGAGGACAAAGCAGATCAAGTGGACGGCAGCGACCTTCCAGAACACAAGGGACTGGACAGGGAGGAGTCCATGGAGGTGGAGGCCCCAGGCCCCGGCAGCGGCAGCCTGCCAAGCGGCACCACCAGTAGTACCACCCCAAGCTGCGAGAGCGGCTCATCCCCAGGTACCTCAGCGATCACAACCTCTCTACCTCAACTCGGGGACCTGACGACACTGGGCAACTTCTCCGTGATCAACAGCAACGTCATCATTGAGAACCTGCAGAGCACCAAGGTGGCCGTGGCCCAGTTCTCCCAGGAAGCGAGGTGCAGTGGGGCCTCGGGGGGCAAGCTGGCGGTGCCCGCTCTGATGGAGCAGCTCCTGGCGCTGCAGCAGCAGCAGGTCCACCAGCTCCAGCTGATCGAGCAGATCCGTCACCAAATCCTGCTGTTGGCGTCCCAGAACGCAGACTTGCCAACGTCTTCTAGCCCTTCTCAAGGTACTTTACGAACATCTGCCAACCCCTTGTCCACGCTGAGTTCCCATTTATCTCAGCAGCTGGCGGCAGCAGCTGGATTAGCACAGAGCCTCGCTAGCCAATCTGCCAGCATCAGTGGTGTGAAACAGCTACCCCCCATCCAGCTACCTCAGAGCAGCTCTGGCAACACCATCCTTCCATCCAACAGTGGCACTTCTCCCAACATTAACATATTGGCGGCAGCAGTTACCACCCCGTCCTCAGAAAAAGTGGCTTCCAGCGCTGGTGCCTCCCATGTCAGCAACCCAGCAGTCTCAGCATCATCCTCACCAGCTTTTGCAATAAGCAGCTTATTAAGTCCTGCATCTAATCCACTTCTACCTCAACCGACCCCTGCTAACGCCGTTTTCCCCAGCCCTTTGCCCAACATTGGAACGACTGCGGAGGATTTAAACTCCTTGTCTGCCTTGGCCCAGCAAAGAAAAAGCAAGCCACCAAATGTCACCGCCTTCGAAGCGAAAAGCACTTCAGACGAGGCGTTCTTCAAACACAAGTGCAGGTTCTGCGCGAAGGTCTTCGGGAGCGACAGTGCCTTGCAGATCCACTTGCGCTCCCACACCGGGGAGAGGCCTTTTAAGTGCAACATCTGCGGGAACCGCTTCTCCACCAAGGGCAACCTGAAAGTCCACTTTCAGCGCCACAAAGAGAAGTATCCTCACATCCAGATGAACCCCTATCCCGTGCCTGAGCATTTGGACAACATTCCTACCAGTACCGGCATCCCCTACGGCATGTCTATCCCTCCAGAGAAGCCAGTCACCAGCTGGCTGGACACGAAGCCGGTCCTGCCCACTCTGACCACTTCCGTCGGCCTGCCGTTGCCCCCAACCCTGCCGAGCCTCACGCCCTTCATCAAGACGGAAGAGCCAGCCCCCATCCCCATCAGCCATTCTGCCACCAGCCCCCCGGGCTCCGTCAAAAGCGACTCTGGGGCCCCCGATCCAGGCACAAGAAACCTGGGTGGGCTCCCAGAGGAAGCCGAAGGGTCTACTCTGCCACCCTCCAGTGGGAAAAGCGAAGAGAGTGGTCTGGCCACCAACGCAGGCCCGGCAGCAAGCAGTAGCACACTGAGCTCCCCGGCGGCTGACTGTGGCCCAGGAGGTGCCACCACCTTCAGCAACCCGCTGCTACCGCTCATGTCCGAGCAGTTCAAGGCCAAGTTTCCTTTTGGGGGACTCTTGGACTCAGCCCAGGCATCAGAGACGTCCAAGCTGCAGCAACTGGTAGAAAACATTGACAAGAAGGCCACTGACCCCAATGAGTGCATCATCTGCCACAGGGTCCTGAGCTGTCAGAGCGCCCTGAAGATGCACTACCGGACACACACTGGCGAGAGGCCCTTTAAGTGCAAGATCTGTGGCCGGGCTTTCACCACAAAAGGAAACCTTAAGACCCACTACAGCGTCCATCGGGCTATGCCCCCTCTCAGAGTCCAGCATTCCTGCCCCATCTGCCAGAAGAAGTTCACCAACGCAGTTGTCTTACAGCAGCACATCCGAATGCACATGGGGGGCCAGATCCCCAACACCCCAGTCCCTGACAGCTACCCCGAGTCCATGGAGTCCGACACGGGCTCCTTTGACGAGAAAAATTTTGATGACCTAGACAACTTCTCCGACGAAAACATGGAAGACTGTCCCGAGGGCAGCATCCCAGACACGCCCAAGTCAGCCGATGCATCCCAGGACAGCTTATCTTCTTCGCCTTTGCCCCTGGAAATGTCCAGCATCGCTGCTTTAGAAAATCAGATGAAAATGATCAATGCTGGCCTGGCAGAGCAGCTTCAGGCCAGCCTGAAGTCAGTGGAGAACGGGTCCGTCGAGGGGGACGTGCTGACCAACGACTCATCCTCGGTGGGCGGTGACATGGAGAGCCAAAGTGCCGGCAGCCCGGCTATCTCAGAGTCTACCTCTTCCATGCAGGCTCTGTCCCCATCCAACAGTACCCAGGAGTTCCACAAGTCACCCAGCGTCGAGGAGAAGCCACCGAGAGCAGGGCCAAGCGAGTTTGCCAATGGTTTGTCTCCCACCCCAGTGAATGGGGGGGCTTTGGATCTGACATCTAGTCATGCAGAGAAAATCATCAAAGAAGATTCTTTAGGAATCCTCTTCCCTTTCAGAGACCGGGGTAAATTTAAAAATACTGCTTGTGACATTTGTGGCAAAACCTTTGCTTGTCAGAGTGCCTTGGACATTCACTATAGAAGTCATACCAAAGAGAGACCATTTATTTGCACAGTTTGCAATCGTGGCTTTTCCACAAAGGGTAATTTGAAGCAGCACATGTTGACACATCAAATGCGAGATCTACCATCACAGCTCTTCGAGCCCAGCTCCAACCTCGGCCCCAATCAGAACTCTGCGGTGATTCCCGCCAACTCTTTGTCGTCTCTCATCAAGACAGAGGTCAATGGCTTTGTGCACGTTTCTCCTCAGGACAGTAAGGACGCCCCCACCGGTCACATCCCTTCTGGGCCTCTGTCATCCTCTGCCTCGTCCCCAGTTCTACTCCCAGCTCTCCCCCGGAGAACTCCCAAACAGCACTATTGCAACACGTGTGGCAAAACCTTTTCCTCCTCGAGTGCCCTGCAGATTCACGAGAGAACTCACACTGGAGAGAAGCCCTTTGCTTGCACTATTTGTGGAAGAGCGTTCACAACAAAAGGCAATCTTAAGGTACCCTGCTCCCCGCCCCTCAGCCCCGGCTCGCTGCCATCTCTAGTGCATGCTCTGGGAGTCCTCGGCCCAGATGCTCAGGGAGAGAGGGTTCTGGAGAGGGGACCTGCTGCACGTGGCTGGCTGGGGAGAAGCGGGGCTGCCTGCAAGGGTCACGCTGCGTGTGACAATGCCTTGAATAATTTGGTACCTTAGCGAAGCAACAGCCTCTCTGTTGTCTTGCTAAGTGCACCAAATGAATTGCTTTACCTACCAAATAAGACAGCCTGGCGTTGCCATGGGGTATTGATTAAAGACCTCCGTGTGGCCTGTGTGCTGCCTGTATCACTTAATAATTACGGTTCTCCCCAGCGCACGCAGCTATTTTTCATAACTATGCAGTCCAGCATGGTTTGTTTTTCTAGAAACAATCATGTCACTGCTCCGCTAATGGGTATTATGATAATTGATTATACAACATTTCCTACTGATATGTGTTGGAAATAAAGCAAATATGCTTACGTTCTAGAGCAACAGTTGATCCCTCTTACTGTGTACATTTTTCTGTTGACAGAGTATTTCTCTAGAGATTGCTGCCAGTAATGCGAGATGAGTAATTACTTTCTGGCTTTTCTCTCCATATGCCGAGCCTCCAATGGGCAATCAGCAAGGGGTACTTTCTTCCCATCTGAAAAGGACATTTATAGGGTAAAGGGTGTCAGATACAATACTTACCATGGCAATGAGAGTGGACATAACAATTCTAACCCTGAAAGGAGCTATCTGCGACTGACTGGCTTGCTGGAGGCCATTATAAGCTAAATACGGGTAATAAAAAAGAGTAACTAAGGCATCTTGCCCAGGAAGAGGAAAGGCGGCCCAGGACTGCAGAGAGTGAAAGCGTTATTACTAGTCCACAGGAGTGGATGGTTCCCGTTACCTTTCCATTGTCTGTCACCTAATAAGAATAGACATTTGGGCCACTTGCTTTGTCGAGTGTCGGGATACGAGTCGAGACAGATTTAACTATTAAGCTTCTCTCTCTCTCTCTCTCCCTTTTCCTTCCTTCTCTCCCCCACGCCCACCCTCTATCTCAGGTACACATGGGCACTCACATGTGGAATAGCACCCCCGCACGGCGGGGCCGGAGGCTCTCTGTGGACGGCCCCATGACATTTCTGGGAGGCAATCCTGTCAAGTTCCCAGAAATGTTCCAGAAGGATTTGGCGGCGAGGTCAGGAAGCGGAGATCCTTCCAGCTTCTGGAATCAGTATGCAGCAGCGCTCTCCAATGGGCTGGCGATGAAGGCCAACGAGATCTCCGTCATTCAGAACGGTGGCATCCCTCCAATTCCTGGAAGCCTGGGCAGCGGGAGCAGCTCACCTATTAGTGGGCTGACGGGGAATCTGGAGAAGCTCCAGAACTCGGAGCCCAGTGCTCCTCTGGCCGGCCTGGAGAAGATGGCCAGCAGCGAGAATGGAACCAACTTCCGCTTCACCCGCTTCGTGGAGGACAGCAAAGAGATCGTCACAAGTTGAAGCAGCAAAAGCTAGAGACCGCGTTCCCCTCCAGAATGCGACCTATGGTGGCCTCCTGCCCCCTGCCCCTCCCCTGCCCTCTGGTACCCCAGTCTATGAACTACAGCATTATGAAGACATTCTTTTGTACCTTGTTCAACTTCTAGAGTTCTAAGAAAGCTTATTTATTAGTGATATAACCTTGCTTTGCAACAGAATGCGAGCGTTAACTTTGGTCTTCTGTATTTTGGACTAAATACTAATTGACTAGAGTGCTATAAACTTGCTGTAACATTTATGGCAATCACAGGTTGCCCTGCTAGGCGGTCTTAATCCGGCATTAACTTATTTTCTATATCCAGTTTAATATGAACCCGGTGTTGATGCAATGCCTCGGTGATGCATTAGGTCCCTAATAAAGTCTGTGTATAAATGTACACTTTGATCCTGCTGGAAAATTTTATCAGCAAACACATTGTCTAATCTTTCAAAACAGATTTAAGGAAAGGACTGAAAGTACAGACTGAGCAGTGTGGTTCTTTGGAAGGTTTGGGTTTCTTGTTTTGTTTCATTTTTATTCTAAAATTCAACCTGCTTTTTTGTTTTGTAGATTTAACCATTTCCGTTTGGAACTGCTATTTGTATTGTGCTTTTTACTTGAGTCGTCCTCATTGTTAATAAGGTTCTGTACAGTAATAAGCACGCAGAATTCTTTAGAGAAAAAAAAATCAAGTGTTGTTTTGGTAGTTGAAACTGAGACGTAACATTTTGCCTTGTAGGTATATTCACAATAGGAAATGTGTGCTGGAATTTCACAATGCTGCTAAGTATAGCATCTTGAACAAACTTCAGTGGAGAAAATGTAGATGCTCTTGTACATACAATAAGAAGTATCACTTTCATTAAAATGTACATACGTTCCTTACAAGAGCAAATGCTTCTTCTTGATCAAGAAAGCAGGTATAGTGTTTGTTTATTTTGTATTAGGTATGGAAGAAGAAA
Organism: Muscardinus avellanarius; assembly: GCF_963383645.1. Classification (NCBI taxonomy): domain Eukaryota; kingdom Metazoa; phylum Chordata; class Mammalia; order Rodentia; family Gliridae; genus Muscardinus; species Muscardinus avellanarius. The sequence goes on from NC_137796.1 coordinate 34,656,805, forward strand.
ATTTGGACTGTTACATGCACTTTCTTGGAAAGTTGAAAGGGGGGGGTCCAGTTCTTTAACATTTAATACTTACTAACAACAGAAATACTGTAATTTTACTGAAGTAATCAAATACATTTTTTTTGCAACAGATAAAACAACATGCCGTGTCTGTGTTTTTAGAGTGGATTTCTATTTAGCCAGGATCCTAAATGTATTTTAACATTTCCCCAGGTACCAGTAAATTGTATATATGAGCAAATAGCTCTCCAAATAAGAAACTGTAGAGACAGAACAGTCATAACAGGCTTGCATGGGCCTATGTTTTCTTTCATTTCAAAATTTAGAGGCCCTAGGTATTTCCCCAATATCCATTACTTGTGTAGGAATGCATTTTACAGTATTTCTACTCATCAACCCATACTCTCCCAAGAAAAGAATGAAATAAAATGTTGCCGTTGGCGATCTCATCCTGACAGGTAAGTTTCCTGAAGCAGGCTATTTGGATTTGGATTTCAGCTTTAGCTATTCTTTCATTTGACTGAATTCGGTGGGCTTCCCTTCTCTTCTGGCGGCTGAGAGCAGTATTGCTGGAGAATTCCCGATGCAGCGGGGGTTATATAATCTGACTCTGAAACTGGGTCTCAACCCAGTAATGTCAACTTGTTCTTTAGTTAACTAGACTTTTAGACATTTAAAAGCATATACATATCTAAAAGAAAAAGCCTATTACAAAGGATATGTAGAATCCACTTGAATTTTTATTCATCAAAATTCAATTTGATTCTTCCTCTGTCTCCTTTGGTTGTAGGAAGGGTGGTGGAATATATTTTCGTACTGACCACAATTTTGGGTGAGCGATCCCACAGGTGGAAGTTGTGTCCACAGGGGCTGGTGTGTTTTTGTTTTTGTTTTTTGTTTTCCAGGGAGGCAGTGAACTCCATAGCTGGTGGCTGCCCCCAGATAATGGTAAAAGTGTGGGGCGGCCTCCAGCAAGTTTCCATGGGCGCCTGGAGACAGCCACTCCAGGACAACTCCCAGGACCTCCTCCTTAGATTTAAGTGCTGCTCGGTCAAGAGCCCCAGAGGAAGCTGGGCGCAGCCCTGAGGCCCAGGCAGAAGGCAGGGGAGGGGGTGTGCACGGTGTAGGGATGCAGAGAAGTCCCATGCTCAACACCCTGTAAGGTATCTCTGCCTCCCGCAGCCCCACGAAGGTCCTTTATCCCCCAAGAGTGAGAACTAGGACAGAAGGCAGGCCGGCTTTACAAGCCAGAAGCTCTGGCTCTGCGCGGGCCACAGGGGTGGTTTTAGCCGCGGTGTAGACGCGCCACTTTCCACCACTGGGCGTGGCGAGGAGGGGTGCGCCGGGCTGCGAGCTCCAGGGCCCTCGGCGCTTCTGGCCGAGGCCTGGGACCGAGGCCTGGGACGTCGGGGCGACCGCCAGCAGGGCCACCGGCCTGACCCGCGCCTCTCGCCCTCTGCAAAGGTCCGGGCGGACGCGCGCCCGGCGCCCGCGCACTCGGCCGCTGGAGCGGGCTCCGCGGCCGCGCTCCCGCCCGGCGCCCCAGGTCCCGGGGCCGGGTCGGCCGGGTGCAGCCCCGGCTGCAAGTTCGTTTTTGAGAGGCTTGGGGGGAGGGCGGGGCCGGGTGCCTTTTTTTTTTTTTTTTTTCTTTTCCCATACACCAGCCTCTTGTAGGGTTCTCTGAAAGTGAGTTAAAGCGAGCAGAAGTAGCTTTTCCTTTAGATTTTCAGAGGCAACAGAAGCCCTTCCGAAAAGGTCCCGGGATGCCGTCTCTCCCCGCCCTTCTGCCCTCCCCTTTTGTCCCTGCCGATTCATTTATGGATTGAGTATCTTTCTAATCTATTGATCGCTACTTGCCCATTCCTTTCTAGCCATTCCCAAAACAAAAAAGTGCCCTCGGCCCCGCTTCTCACTGTTACAAACACATTTAGCTTTGCGGCTCAGCCCAGCCGAAGAGCGATGGGTTTGTATTTATAAAGCCACGGGGCTGGTTTAAGAAACTCGAGGTGCATCCTGGTAGTTTTGGAATCACCCAGAACCAAATCCGCTGAACTGCGAAGCTTGTTGCAGGGTGGAATGACAGCTAGGCTTACACATTTTTCAAACTAAAAATATTCACTTTGGTGACGTTCTCCCTAGTTGCTCTTTTTTTATATGAACGGTTGTAAAAAAAAAAAAAAAAGAAAGAAAGAAAATGCAGCGTGTGCCCTATCACCACGAATTTACCAGCCTCAGCCACTTGTTTTTATCCTGGGTGGTTCTTAACGGCTTTGTTCTTCCCGGCTCACTGGCACCCTATTACTCTCTGTCTATCTCTGTATCTTTTTTCTTTTTTCCCTCCCTCCATCCCTACTGCTTCTTCTCCCAACAAGGGCTTTCCTTTTTCTGAATATATATTTGGAAGAGCAATTTGATAATTGACGGGGACTTGGGAAGGAAAAAAACAAAACCCAATGAGAGGTCCAAACTGCCCTAGAGGCTGGTGGGGGAGGGCGTTCTCGAAGATAACCCAAGCTAACTTTGGGCTTTGAGATTTCACATCCCTCAGCAGGCCAGGTTTATTCCAGTGGCTTCTAGGGAGAAGGGAATAGAGGGGAGGGCATATTTTTTAATTTTTTTAAAGTGTGCAAACAAAAAAATTCCATATGATTTGCAGTTGACAAATTTCCAGCAGTAGATTATTTGCTTATTGGTTTTGGCGTGTTGTGAATGTCAAGAATGAGATAAGTTCAAAAAAAAAGGAAAGAAAGAAAAAAATCTCCCACTTTGTTAAAACGTGGCAGTCTTCTTAGAAAAATAAAGTCATGGACTCTTTACTGGGAGTTAGACACTCAACCCCGAATGAAACATATGTCAGAGATGGTAACAAAGTGGGGGAAACGTAAAGTGAATTTCAAAGAGCTCCACAGTAAAGCGCAATCTGAGATTCACAGAAAAGTGGAGACGGATAAGACAGGAATTAGGTCATCTCGTCCAGACCCCAGGAAATATGTTTAGATCAAAGCCTGCTCTGTTAGAATAAACAAAACGAGACCCACTGGGCTCTCCCAATATTTTCATCTCAGTGCTAAGAGCTGCTAATCTAACCAACTCTATTTGATGAAAGGGGGTAAAAATTACAACTGTAAAAATGACTAAGTAAAAAATGTCCCCTCAACTATGATAGGAAGATAAAGATTTAGATTTAAGCTAAAAAGTAACAAGATCCAGGCCCAGATCAACACAAACTTCCTGGAATTTTAGCAGTAAGTAAATTATCTAATCCTAACCCATTGTTCCCTCCCTGTCACCCCCACCCCATGCACTCAGTATGCCAGAAGATTTACATACAAAATTGTTAAATTTTAACTGCAGTCTAAGAACACTGCAGGAGGCTGGCTTTGGGGTTCACTTAGTTTAGTTTCTTAAGGCCCTATCTCCTTTCCTCTCGGATCCACCGTGGCTGCCCCACAGAGGTTGTGGGGAGCATGCCAGCCTTCATTGTGTGGAGGCTCTTCAAGTTCATCTGCTTCCACTATGGTGGGAGATTGACAGAGGCCAGGAGTTTATGTCACATAAGCCCAGCTCTGGATCCTCACAGCTCAGCAGCAGATGATATTTTAGCAGCTAAGCCCGAGTCTTGTGTAAGGCTTTCTTTCACCGCAGAGTTGATGGCTTTAAACCAACTGCCAAGGAACATTCGGTAGATAGAAACATCCAGAAAAGGGACAGGAAATCCCAGAGAAGGAAAATTCACCCAGTCTAAATCCAGGGCTGTAGTCCCTCACCGAGTCCGGTTTCCTCTTAACTGTTTAAACATATGATTTGGCTTCTCCTATGTTTCTGCATCCATCTGAGTTCAAGTTCAACAAAGACTCATGGACCGCATGTCAGCTTGGCTCTGGTCCTCTATGAAGCCAGAGGACAGAGGTGGGGAATGAGAGGGGCCTTTATAAACACCGCAGAAACAGGCCATCCTCTGTGTGGGGCCCTCCCTCGGCGGCTCACTTCGAGGAGGGCAACTCCAGGATCGACTTTTACTTAAGTTTCATGGGGGACTTGGAAGACACATAAGTCTATCATTCTTTGTTAGACCCAGGGTGGGACCTCATCCAGCCTCACCTAGCACAGCCTGTTAGGATGCAGATGCTGAGAGAACAGGAGTCACAAGTAGTGATCATAGGCCAGTCCGTCATCTACCTGTGAACAGGGCTGCGCTTGGAAACATCTCTGACCCCACCCCTGATGTGAGGGGCAGGAAAGGAAATGCCCTGCCAGGCGGCCGGCAGCTCTGCTCTTGTCTTCTGCTTTGGGTCACTTCTGTGTGTCTCCTCTTGCTTATAATTCATAGCCATCCATTTCACAGATGATGAAACTGAGGTCCAGAGAGCAAAGCAGCTACACCAGGAGACCTAGAGTGGTCCCTGGCTTGATGGCCAGCACTGGGTGCTTGGAGATCATTGCCCCTGGGTCGGTACTGCTTCCCTCTCTGTGCCACCAGAGGTTATACTACCAGCCAGGTTTCCCTGCTGCTCCCTTTAGACTCGCCACCTCCATTGTCTTGCCGTTATTAGAGTACCTCCTACACTATTACTTTTTTAAATAATTGAATTTGACTCTCTTTTTAAAGCTTAAGTGTATTTATTTTAGAAGGAATGGGAAGCACTCGATTCAATTTTCTCCAGCAGGCTTCTAATCCCGTGCAGGAGAAATCCTTGCAGTGTGAAGCAGTCCCACGTGGTGATGTGCCCCAAATCAAAACAACACAAGCACATCTGATGTTTCCCTCAGTTCCACCCTCTCTTACTTCTTACCAGCTCTCTGCTCCTTGTTTTGTGCATGTATGAGCTCCGAAGCTTTCAAAGAGTTTCCTTGAAGCACCATCCCTACCTCCTCACCTGTGAAGTGGTCCAGGACTTTGAGACTGTGGGATGTGAGTCATTGGTGCATTATGACGTCATTTTAGCCGCTCATCACTAGCATCATGTCGTCATGTGATTGGCAAAATCAGTCTGCCACACATCATCAGGGTCGCGGCAGCTTGTGGAGCTTTTGTGTCAAGGCCCTTAAGAAATATGACTTGCGCTCTGTTTCTCTGCGGAAACAGATTGCGGGGCTTTAGAGCAAGGCCTGGCAGTCACGATGGGGGCTGGACAGAGCGACACAGAACCACAGGTAGGTGGCACAATCACTCATCCATCATGTAGTTTTCTAGCAGCTGCTTCTGCAGGGAAGGAGGCCCCCGGCCTGTGAGTGTTCTTCCTGTCCACACGGCTTCCACATGGGGCAGGTTAACAGGGCAGCGCCATCGAGGGCGCTTCTCCTTAGACACACACTAATGCAGAGAAGAAACAAAAACTGCAGGTGGGAAAGGCTGATGACCAAAGCAACCCGCTCTTTCCCGTTAAGATCCCTTGCCCATCTGTAATCGGACCCAGCTTTTAATATCCTTCCCCAGTCCCGCCATTTCTAAGCAACCTTAATCACTGTGGGGGTTGCTGTAGCCTAGCAGTATAGGGTCCTAGGAAATCATTCCTAAAGTGATTCTGAAGAGTCACTATAGAAACACCACTCGGACTGGCTGGGAGGGCTCAGTGACAGAGCACTTACCAGCCTTGCCTGAGGTCCCAAGTCCACTCCTCAACACTGCAAGAAGGAAAAAAAGAAACACCATTCAGATAGGAAATTTGTCTGAGGTCTTCGATGAAGATAGGAGTCTAACACACACAATTTCCTAAATCTCCAAGCTACAAGTGACCAGCAAGGAGCCTCTTTGGATACACGGAAATGGATCTGAGAGCCAGGGCTGGCTGATTTAGATTTATCCCTCTCAATCTGGTTGCAAAAGTGACATGCCTAAGGTCAGTGTGGAAGTTGAAAATCAAGGTATGACTCTCAATCCAACACTTCTTATTAAAATTATAATAAAAAGAATGCTAGGCATGGTGATGCATACCTGTAATCCCAGCAACTTAGAAAGCTGAGTCAAGAGGACTGGAAGTTCAAGGCCAGTCAGGGCAACTCAGCAAAAACCTGCCTCAAAGTAAAAGATAAAAAGGGCTGGGATGTAGCTCAGTGGTAGAGTGCTCCTGAGTTCTACCCAAGGGACTAAGAAAGGGAGAAAGGGAGAGAGGGAAGAAGGGAGGGAGGAAGGAAGGGAGGGGAGAGAGGAAGATGGAAGGAGGGAAAGAAAGATGGTAGCTCTTATCAACAGCATCAGTCCTTTCCTTTGTTTGTTTGTTGCTGTGCTGTGGATACAACTCGGCCTCCCACATGCAAGGCAAGTGCTCTAGCATTGAGCCCTGGTCCAATGGTATCGGCTCTTCAGTTCTCTAATCTATGCCCTGTGCCATATAACTTGAAGCCACAGAGCTGGCGGTGCCTCCACACCATGGGCAGGTGGACTTCCCTGCCCCTTTGGGTTGGGCCAGATGACTTGCACTGGCCAGGAGGGTACGGCGGTTGCTGTGGCATGCGGCTCTATGCCTGGGCCTCGGGATGCCTGCATGTTTGGGTTGTGCGCTTGCATCGTTCTTTCACTATGAAGCACGCATCCGCTGCTTTGGGATAAGAATGAGAGCCCCTTGGGGCAGAGCCATCCCCAGCCAAGCCCAGCCCCAGCCAGCTGCAGGCACCTGAGTGAGTCCGATGGTGCACAGTCTACCTACTGCTAATTGTTTCAAGCTTAGGGGTGGTGGTATTTTTTTTTTTTTTTTTTAGTATCACTAGAGTTAAGAAATCCCATTTCAGTAAGATGCTTTTTAGCAACTTTCAAAGTGTCAGACATTATTCCAGATGTTTACTTGAATTCACTCATTGAATCTCTATATTATTCTCGAGCCCATTTCATGAATAAAGACACCACAGCACAGAGAGGTTAAGTTAAATGTCTAAGATCACAGACCTGGTAAAAAGAATTTAAACCTAGATTCCCTGGCTCCAGAGCACATGTGCCAAGTTCCTTTTTTTTTTTTTTTTTTAAGTACTGAGGGTGGTACCCAAGGGCATTCTACCTCCGAGCTATACCCGCAGCCCTATTTTTTATTCTTTATTTTGAAACAGTGTCTCACTGAGTTGCAAAGAGCCTCACTAAGTAGCTGAGGCTGGCCTAGAACCGCAATCCTGATCCTCCTGTCTCAGCCTCCTGAATGCTGGGATTACAAGCGTGTGACACCACGCCCTGCTCTGAGTTTCTATTTTTTAAATTTTATTTTTTTTTAATTATTATTATTATTTGGTGGTACTGGGGTTCCTGGAAGCCCTCTACCTCCGGGCTACACTCCCAGACCTATTTTTACATTTTTATTTGGAAACAGGGTCTCCTAAGCCGCGGCGCGCAGCTGGCTTCGAGCCTGCGCCATCCTCCTGTCTCTGCCTCCCAAGCGCGGGGATTACAAACATGCGCCTCCACACCCAGCTCCGAGTTCCTATTTTAATGGCCATGCTACCTCTTGCTCTGCCACAAAATTTCCCACAAAATCTGCTGCCCAATCTCCCTAACTAAACACCAGGCCCAGGATTATAAGATAAATAAGCCTCATCTCTGCACCTCCCCCTCTGGATGTTCCCTTTCCCTACTCCATTCATAGGTCTCCAGAGAAGAAGACTCCTCGGGGTTCCAGGCAAGGGGTGTGTTCTGTGAACACCTGTCTGCCTGGAAAACCATCCTGCTCAAGTGCTTTAGCTCATGTGCAGTGCAGGTGGAAATGGCAGGAACTCACACACGTTGTGGATCCACACACTAGCTCCAGTATCTTCCTTCAGCAAGCAAGGGATGCTTTATACATGTGATAATCATTATCTGCCCTACAAAGCCCTCACTAATGCTTAAAGATCAAAATATTTTCATGTCTTTTACAAAGAGGAAATGATCCGTCCACCTAGAAGTGCGTGGGGCTTTCCCCCCTCCCTCTTTCCCTCTCCCATGGGAAAATAAATTAACTGTTTTCTCTTTTATTCCTCACAGACTGCAAGTCATGCAGTCTTCACAAAGGAGGAAAGTGGCATCTGAACTGTCACCGTGAAGAAATTGTCTGCAGGCATGAGCAGCTGATATATTTTTGTCTTCATGTAAAGAGAATCAATGCCATGCACATTTTCTTACACACAAAGCTAGAGTTGAAGGAAATTCCTCGAAAAACAAGAAAATACTTAAAGAAAACTTTAAAATTTAGGAAATCTGAGGGGTGGTCGGGTTTTCGTGCCTGGGTGTGCTGTGGGGGGTGAGAAGGGGGTGGGAATATCGGCACGATCACCCGCCTTCCTTTCTTGGTGTCTGCCTTAATCCATTTTTGTTGCTGTAACAGAATACCTAAAACTGGACTTTTTGGAGGGTAAGTATACTGGGGATTGAACCCAGGGCCTCAGCATGCTAAACAAGTGCTCTACCCCAACCCAAGAATGGATATTTATAAAGGGAAGTTTGTTTAGCTCACAGTGCTGGAGGCTAGAAGTCTGAGGTTGGGCAGCCATGTCTATCATGAGCGTTGTGCTAGCACCAGGTAGGGTGGCACACACCTGTAATCCCAGTAGAGGTGGAAGGCTGGGACAGGGGGATTGCAGATTTGAGGCCAGCCTCAACAGTTTAGAAACTTAGTGAGACTCTGTTTTAAAATTAAAAATAAAATAGGGCTGGGGATGTAGAATATCCCTGGGTTCAATTCCTAGTAACACACACACACACACACACACACACACACCACACACACACACGCCACACACACACACACACACACACACACACACACACAATATCCTAATGCTGCATTGTAACAGGTTGGAAATTCGGAAGAACAAGTGGCATGTGTGGAAGAAAAAGTCGGATGCAGTTTAGAGCAGTCAAGCTCTCTAGAGCAAGCCCGCTGCAGAGAGACGTGCCTCTCTAATCGACCTAGTCACCTCTTAAAGCCCCACCTTCCAGTGCTGCACGGTGGAATCACATTCCAACATGAGTTCCAGGGGACAAACCAGAGCGGTGTCCACCCCTTGACTGGCCAATGCAGTGATTTCCCAGGGCTGCTATTCACTAACACAATGAGAGAAATAGATTATGCCCCAGCCTCAGAGGTTAGAAGTCTGAAATCAAGGCGTAAGCAGAGCTGTGTGGTCTTTGCTGGAAATATGCCCCGTGCTTTTCTTCTGGCTTCTGGAGTGGCTGGTGATCCTTAGCGCGCCTGGGCTGGCGGGCACATCCCTTCGGTCTCTGCTCCTGCCGTCACGCAGTGATCTTCTTGAGTATCTTTGCATCATCTCCTCTGTGCGTGTCTCTTTCTTCTCTCATAAGGACACCAGCCATATTGAATTAGCATCCATTCTGTAGACCTCATCTCAATTCCGTTGCGTTTGCAAAGACCCTATTGCCAAATAAGGTCCCAGGCACAGATCTTGGTTAGAAGGAGGCTGTCACTGAAGCCTAGGTGAGACACACCGAGAACCTAAGAGGAAACGGGAGTGGAAAGAGAGTTGGGTGTTTTTGACCAGACCCCACAGCCCAGAAAAGCAATGGCTCTCAGAGTTCAAACAGTGCCCGGAGCCCTCTGGCCTCAGATTGGAGGCTCACGGATGGAATTTGGTGATTCGCACAACCGAGTGTTTCGGTTGGCTCATGCAGCGTGGTTAACAGCTTCGAAAGCATGGCCAACATTTAAAGCTCAGAAGGTCTCATATAAAAGTTCCAGATTTTAAAAGAATATCAGATGATCAAGTGTCCTTTTCTTTCCACATATCAACAATTGGCTAGTACCATGTTGTGATTGTCCCCTGTGGAAGAATAGACACGTTCTCCACTTTTCTATAGCCCCCATCCAGTCACCCTCCTTCTGGCCTCGGTAAGCATTTGACTTCCTGCAAGTGAGGAAAGAAAGGAAAGAGAGAGAAAGAAAGAGAGAGAAGGGGTGTTCGCCTTTGCATTGCCGTGACCAAAATATCTGACAAGAACAACTTAGAGGAGAGAGTTTATCTGGGCTCACAGTTTCAGGTTTTATCCGTAGAAGCCACGGTGGCAAGGCAGAGGAACATAGCTCTCACATCATGGTGGGCAGAAGCAAAGAGACAGACAGGAAGCATCCAGTGGCCATATGTAGTGGCCAAGGCCACACACTCCACTGGGACCCACTTCCTCCAGCCATGCCCCAACGTTGAACCTCACTGCATGCACCGGGGACATGCTTTCAATACAGGCGCCTTTGGGGGGGAATTCCAAACCCTAACCTAACAGAAGGTCTTTGCTTTATTGATGAGGGCAACTACTGGTGATTCCAACAAGGGAACATCAGGGTGAAATGGCAGCTTGAGATGCCTTCAAGATAAAGAGCCAAAGATATCCAAGAAGGCGATCGTGGTGCGAGGATATTCCGGGAGGAGGGCGATATTCAGGAAGGGTTCAGAGGGCCTGGACTTCCTAGAGGTGAAAGTCCTTGCTGGAGATGGGAGACAGAGGAAGAACAGGGCAGCTTGCAGCGGGGCCCCAAGCTGGGCAAAGGGAGCTTTGCTGCTCGTGCTTGGCATACGGGAGAGATTCTGCGCTTCTCAAGGCTTGTACATGTGCTGATTCCTTTAACCCTGTCCAAAGGCAGAGGAGATGGGACACGTTCCCTTGCTACAGATGAGGAAGCTGAGGTTAAGGAACTGAATGTGGCCTCTCTGGGGCTTCACAGTAAACAGCAAGGAATTACTTAAATCCAGGCTTCCTCTGCACAGCCCAGCACTCTTTTCATTGGAATACCATTTTAGAAGTTACATTTATCTTCTGGCAAAAAGGCACTAACACCTCTGTGTTTAGAAGGTTTGGCTCAGGCCCAGTCACAACAAAAACATAAAAAGTTAGCTTCCCCTCCCACAGACAGAAGGAGATCAAGTTATCTAGAGAGTTTTTTTTTTTTTTTTTTTTTTTTTTTCAGTGCTGATGATGGAGCCCAGGGCCTCAGACAGGCTAGGCGAATGCTCTACCACTGAGCCGCACCCCAAGCCCCAAGAGAAGACTATTTCTAATTTTCCTTTTTGCCACTTACACAGACCCCTTTCTCCTCCTTCCCCCTCCCATCTTCCTCCTGTCCCAACTCTTTCCTTCCTCATCAAATAGTTTATAAGCATGCCTGTAATCCCAGTGCTTAGGAGATGAAGACAGGAGGATTTCAGGTTTGAGGGCAGCCTCCGCAAGTAGTTAGATTTTCATCAACCTAGGGAGATATTTTCAAAAATAAGAATAAAATGTGCTGGGTAAAATGTGCTCAGAGATAGAATGCCTCTGGTTTCAATCCCCAGTACCAAAAAATAACAATAAAAATAAACAGTTAGTGCCATGCTTTGTCCCCATCCAAAGCTCATACTGAGGCTTATTCCCAGTGTGACTGGGCTCTCGAGAGGGTGGTGAGGACTTGGAGAGGTGCTCGATCATGAGGAATTTGCCCCACGAAGGGGTTAACGTGGTTCCCTTGAGAGGGGGCCAACTATCCCAAGAAAGTTACTGTAAAGCCATAAATTAGAAATAGTTACTGTAAAAAATTAGAAATAGTTACTGTAAAGCCTCAGCGCTCTCTCATTTCCCTTCTCACTGTGTGGTCTCTTTTCCCCTTTTCTACCTAGAGGCCTTCCCTCTAAGCCAAGCAGATATGGGCCCCTTATAAGCCTCCAGAACTGTGAGCCAAAATAAACCTCTTTTCTATATAAACCACCCAGTCTCAGGTATTCTGTTATAGCAACAGAAAATGCACTGAGATAACAAACTATTAAACATGCCCTAAGTGCCAGGAGTTTCAGTCAGTGCCAGGATTAGCCTCTGGTGCTCAGAGCAGTAGAGACTGCTGTGTGATCCCACAAAGTGCGGAGAATTGTTCTAGAAGTCTGTACACAGGATACTACAGTGTAGCCACAAATGGAGCAAGGGGCTCAAGAAGGCCAGGTCAGTCCCGAGAACGTGCCTGGCTTGCTGGCTGGAGTTCATTCACTCGCACAGCATACATGGAGTGAGCGCTTACCATGCCCTGGACACTGTTCTAGGTGCTGGTGACCAAAGCTGAATCTGCTCTCATGATGCTTAGACTTGCAAACGTCTGGGAGAGCAAGTGGTTGACGTGGCTTGAACAGTCGCTTCTGTAAGACCTGCTGCACTGGCCAAGCAGGGTCTGAATAACTCTTGAAGACAACAATGGCTGCTGTGGGGAGAGCTAACATTCTGCATTCTTCGGGCACAGGACAGCATGACCGTCAATGAGAGGGGAAGTAGACCACGCCACCAATGCCACGCACCAAGCTAGGGGAGCGATCTCGTTTCCTAGGACTCAGGTTTCTGGATGTCCGGAAGAGCAGAAAGCCCTCCTGCTCCCGGGGTCCTAGATACAGGAATAATCAGCATCAAAGGACAAGAGATAAAGTTTGGAGCCTGGTCAATTGAAAGAAATATTTGATCAGTGAGAGCCACAGAGTAAACACAGGACTCATATTTTTTTCTAATTACAGAAGGAAAGAAGCAAGACCTGTCCTAGAATGAGCAAAAGCCATTGCATAAAAAAAAGGATCATTGTAAGAGAAACAAGAGTACAGAAATAAAATGATGAGTAAGGCTTACTGAGCAAAATCTGCCTGCCTGCCTTCCTTCCTTCCTTTCTTCTTCCCTTGCTCCCTTCTTAATCCTTTCTACCTTTCATTCTTTCTTTGGTACTGGGAATTGAACCCAGGGGCATTCTACCTTTGAGCCACGCCTCCAGCCTTTTTAATTTTAATTTAATTTTATCTTATTTTATTTTGGTGGTATGGGGGTTCCTGGAAATCCTTACTACCTATGGGGCTACACCCCCAGACCAATTGTTATACTTTTTTATTTGGAAACAGGGTCTCTTAAGCCAGCATGGCTGGCTTTGAACCTGCGCGATCCTCCTGCTTCAGCCTCCCAAGCCCGGGGATTACAAGCGTGCACCACCACGCCCGGCTAATTTTTTATTTTTAAATAGGGTCTCACTAAGTGGCTGAGGCTATACTCTAACCTGAGATCCTCCTATCTTAGACTCCCAAATGCTGGGTTACAGGCATGACCACCATGCCCAGCTTGAAGTCTCTGTTTTATAGTGTTTTTTTTTTTTTAATAGATCACTGCTTTGGATAAGGGTTGAGTGTGTCTCCAAAGGTCAGGGGATGGAAGCGTGGTCCCCAATGTAACAGTAATAAGAGGTGTTGGAGCTTCAGAAGGTGGGGCCTGGTAGAAGGTGATGGGGTCAAGGACACCAGCCTCAGAAAGGGTTAATGCGGTTTGGGCAGGACTGAGTTAGTTCTCACAGGAGCTGGCTCTAGAAGCAAGGCCAGTTTCCCTTCTGCATCACCATGTGCAGCATGGCCAGGGCATCCTCAGCAGTGGTTAAGAGTCGCCAGAGTCTGGGCCAAGTCAACCTCTATTTGGGCAGTTAATTATTTATACTTACTTAACTTTAATAAAGAGCTTTTTCTCTTAAAAAAAAACTAAAGATAAAAATGTTTCCGTGTCTACTGCCCAACTGATGAACTTCTGTAAAGCCATTTAGATATCAAGGCTGTGGTTCAGACACTAAAGTTAACTCTGCGAGGTTAAAAACACATCTAATTTAGAACAGAGTTATACTCATTTTGTTTTTTGTTGGTTTTTTTTTTTTTGTGTGTGTTGGTTTGGGGGTCACTAAGCTCAGAGGAAAAATAATTGTATAACTTGGTATGTTGTTGCTTTCTCATAATTTTTTTGTGTGTGTGTGATACTGGGGATTGAACCCAGGGCCATTCTACCTCTAAGCTACACCCCAGCCTAATTTTTTATTATTTATTTTGAAAGAGGGTCTCACTGAGTTTCAGAGGGCCCCATTAAGTAGCTGAGGCTGTCCAGCCTCCCAAGTACTGGGATTACAAGGTACGTCACCATGTCCAGCTTCTCATCTTTTCTCTCTCATCTTTGACTTTATCTTGACATGCATTATGGCATACACTATCCTTCTCAACCCACGCAGGGGAGGTGGCTGAGATGCTGTGGTCTTCACTGGCTCCAGGTGACGCTGCTGTGGCTGGTTCATGGACCACACTCAGTAGAGCGATGATCTCGATCAGGTCACTGCCACTCCGTCCCCAGGCTGCCCACAATTTTTTGTTTTTGTTTTGAGATGGAGACTTGCTGAGTTGCTCAGGCTGCAGTTACACGCTTGCCTCTTCTGCCTCAGCCTCTGGAGCAGGTGAGATTACAGGAGGGTGTCACAGCCCACTCAGTTCTGCAATCTTTGAATAAAATTCTGGAACTACAATTCTCAAAACTATCAGTACATCAAAGCCACCTCGAAAGCTTGTTTTAGAATATCATTTCCAGAAACCAAGTGTGGTAGCACACACCTGTCATCTCAGTACTTGGAGGCTAAGACAGAAGAATCATATTTTTAAGGACAGCCTCAGCAAGTAGTGAGATTCTCATCAACCTAGGGAGACCCTGTTTCAAGTGAAAAAATAAAATAAGGCTAGGGGTGTAGCTCAGAGGTATAATGCCTCTGGATTTAATCCCCAGTACCCCCCCCACACACACACACACACTCACTCACACACACACTTCCAATTCCAGAATCCTGGTCCCCAAGATTGTTTTGCCGCTGCTCCTTCCCTGTGTGCACATAGAGGCCAGTGTGGCCTCCAGCTGTTCTCCCTGCTGTCTGCAAAGTACCATCCACAGTGGCCGTTCTTCTCTTTCGTAAATGTGCCATGTTTGTTTCCATGACTCCGCTCACCTGTCTCCTCAGAGAGGCCTTCCCTGGCCACCTAGTCCGAGCAGACCTCTCCACCCCAGCCATGCTCTTAACACACCGGGATGTTTTCCTGCCTTCACTGCTCCTAGTGATCGCTGCCATTGTCTGGTCTCTCTATTTACTAGTTGGGTTAAGGACTCTGCCTGTCTCCTTCCCACACTGAATTTCCAGTACCCAGCACAGTGCTGGAACAACTGAATGAATGAATGAATGAGTGAATAAGTCCACCAGACTGAGAAGTAAGGTGGAAAATGAACAATGTCATGAATACTGGTGTAAGACTGCAGAGCAACCCAGGTGTGAGGGTGAAAGGAGCGAAAGGGTCAGAGGAATAGAAAACGCACAACTAGGCTCCATGCAGGGTGGGAGAAATGAAAGGAGGAATGGATAATACAGGCTGCCTTGTCTTTCTCTGCATCTGATTTTTAAATTATATAAAAAATACATGTTCATGGTAGACATTTTGAGAAAACAAAAAATTAAAGAAGGACATACCACATTATCCTATCCCCCACAGATAACCATAGTTTTAATTTTTGTGTTTTTTCTTTTAGAATATTTTCAAATATACCTACTTAAGAATACATATATGGTACATATACTTTCATGTCCTGCTCTTTTATTATTTCACTTTATAGGATGAGCATATTCTCATGCCTATAAAGTGTCTTTAAAACATGTTTTTAAAGCTTGCTTAATATTTCATTATATGGTGGAAATACGTAATTTATTTCTTTTACTTTATATTCAGAAGAGCATTCTAACTTTGTACTAGTTCTCTTTTACGTGGAATAGAAATGTCTAATAAGTGAATTTTCCCTTTGATAAAGGTAATGATTCTTGACTAAGCAAATTTTTGTCCCTAGGAGACATTTGGCTATGTCCAGGGACACTTGGTTGTCACAGCTGAAGATGGGGTGAAGGCCAGGGATGCTCCCAACCCTCCTTGCAACACACAGGACGGGCCCCACAACAGAGAACTGCCTGGCCCAAATGTCCGTAGTGCCGAGGCTGAGAAACTTGCTATCTGAGATACTGTCAGGGTTAATATTCAACATCTGCTTAAAATTCAAATGAGCATTCTGCCACTAAAGTTCAGGACTTTGCCCTCAGACTCTGACTTACATTAACATCTCAGTTAATTAGAACTCCAGTTACAAGAATCAGGAATAACTGAAAGTAGAAGTTGTATTTTTTTTTTTTAATTAAGGCCCAGGAGCTGGGTGTGGTGGTGCATGCCTATAATCCCAGTAGTTGGGAGGCTGAGACAAGTGGATCACAGGTTTGAGACTAGCCTTGGCAACCTAGTGAGACCTTGTTTTGAAATTAAAAGTAGAACGTGTGTGGGGGGGGACTGAGAGGTAAAATGTCCCTGGGTTCAATCCCTAGTAACACACACACACACACACACACACACATGCACACACACATGCACACAAGCACACATCTGGGTTGGTTCTGGGGTTCACCCTTGTCTGAGTCCATGCTTTCCTGTCAAAACTGGGGCTCAGAGGATCTGGGGCTCAGTGCCAGGCTGATAGTTAAGTTCAGTAGAAAACAGTTTTTCTAAGATAGAAAAATGATTCCATCATTACAGAAATAGAGTTTCTAAATTCAAATGGAGGTTTGATGAGTACTTAGTTCAATTAGGATATGTGGAATCCTACTCTCTGAAGCTTTACTTAAAAGGAAGTTCTACTCCTTTACGGCTTTTGAAATATATAAAATTGTTTGGTATTCCATATTTGGTAAACAAAGTCATCAGAAACCACAGTTTTTCTGCTGCTGAGAAACGTACAATCTCTTTTATCAAAGATTTAGATCTTTTATCAAAGATTTAGATCTTCAAAACTTTACCTTATCTTTTAACAGAAATAATAAGTATAGGAACAATTAATTATAATTCAGTCCCATGGGCCATGCAAATACCATTGGTTCAACGTAGAAAGAAGGGAATGTTTGGTTATTCCTTTTCATCTACCTACCCACATTCTTTCTGGGATAGATTGTGAGTGGAAAAGAAGTTTTAACTTTGAGATGTTCACTATTACATTTTAGGTATCTAAAAGATTAAACAAAAAGCTCTCCCAAGGACTAGGTAACACATATCAAACTCAGTAAGATGAGGCATCACTATCTGAGCCATAGCAACGGGCATACAATCTTCAGTTAACCTGGGCTCAGAATTTAGGCCAGTGAGATGGGCCAAGCTCAGAGACTCACACCTTAAGGCTGCCGGCCGCATGCCCCTGACACTGCACTTGGGGCTGACTTTGCCTTCTGCACGCTCTTATGTGGCTCATCTACAGAGTCTCATGTCTGCTGGGTATGGTCCCTGTAGCCTCCCTGGCTGTGAGGTCATCTGAGAGTCCAGCATCTTCAGCTCCTCTTCCTAGAAATGGCTGAACACAGGAAGCATTTCTGGGCTCTAATTGGTGCATGAGTTAGTGACAGGGACCATACCATTTAGGAGGCCTGGAAGAAGATCTGGGCCAGACAAGACGGAGCAAACCATGGGGTTGGGAGACAATTTTAAAAGAGCAGTCATGGGCCAAAAGAAATCATGTGGCTATAAAACAAGTGCAGGAATTTTTTAAAAAATGGATGGAAATTCAATCCTCAGGTCTCTCTCTTTTAGAGGGCTATGCAGGGATATTTTTTTTTCTTGTACTCTTAGCCAGCAATCTTGGTTTTCAAATATTCATTTTCTTTGAAGTTTTCAATTATAATATTGATTCAACTGCTGAAAATGATAGAGCCGATGGCTTTTAAGATTTGTAACGCTGTAGAAAGACAAGCCCATCCCTCATTGGCAAGACATGCACAACTGGAGACATAGAAACATACTGAAACATACTGAAACATACTGAAACATGCACAGAAACATACTGGTAGTGCAGACACACTCTATCACACACACACACACACACACACACACACACACACACACACACACACACACACCACGCCTGGAGCTACTGTAAGCTCTGGCAGAGAGGCAAGTGGGGCTTCCTTAAACTCAACTGAGTCCAAGAGTCAAACGCTGTGACTGAGGTGGATGGATGTGGCAGAGATGGTAAGAACAGGAGGTGGAAGGGAACAAAGTTCAAAATGTGCATACATGTTCTTCCCTGTGTAGAATTCCTCAAAATACTAACTCCAACTCAATGAATCCTCACTTATTAATTCAAAAAATGTTATTTCTGATTCAACAAATACTTAGACCCCACCTCTATTCCTACAAGATGCCATAGGAACATGCATGCGTATGATATCAGCATTGCTCTCAAGAATTAAAAATATAAGGCCAGGTTGAGTGGCGCACACCGGAAAGTCCATTACTTAGGAGGCTGAGACGGGAGGATCACAGGTTTGAGGCTAACCTCAGGAACTTAGTGAGACGCTCAGCAGCTTAGTGACACTCTGTTTCAAAATTAAAATATAAAAAATAAAATAAAATAAAAAAGAACTGGGGGATGTAGAGGTAGATAGCCCCCGGGTTCAATCCCCAGTACAAAACAAACAAACAAATAAATAGACAAATAAATAAATAAATGAAAATTAAAATGGAGCCATTGGGTCATCTTATAAATACCTTGATTCAGCCGGGCGTGGTGGGCACGCTTGTCATCCCCGCGCTTGGGAGGCGGAGACAGGAGGACCGCGCAGGTTCGAAGCCAGCCGCGCATGCGCGCTGGCTTAGGAGACCCTGTTTCCAAACAAAAATGTAAAAATAGGTCTGGGAGTGTAGCCCGGAGGTAGAAGGGCTTCCAGGAACCCCAGTACCACCAAAATAAATAAATAAATAAATAAATACCCTGGTTCAAACTGACTTTCGAGTTCTAAAGAAGTGCGTTCGAAATGGCACCTAAGAGTTTGTTCAGATAGTTTCCGTTATTGTAACTGGGCCTCCCAGACTGCCCAGGTTGTGCCAGACACTTTACTTATGTGAGGAGTAAATAGATTATTTGTTAAAACAAAGGGAGCTTACTTAAGTAGATCTAGGTTTTTAGTCCTAGATTAATTTTGTCTGATACTAGAGGAAACGGAGGCCTGGAAGGGGTGAGTGATCACACAACTTGCAGGCTTTTGTTTGCTATATTCTTCCTGCTCCGGCACACTTCATTCATAACACACTGATGTCTAGACATCAAGTAAAATGAGAATCCTGGTTCCATTACATGTATGCCTAAAGATATATCCTGATCCAGGCAGGAAGGACAGGAGATTCCACTGACATACACCGTGCAAAATCCATAGCTGAATTTCTACTACACAACGGAGCCCAAGAAACACGAGTTGCCAGCTGTGTCTTCATCATTACTCTTACCATCACTGTTTTGTGTCTTGCTTTAAGGAAATTCAATCTATGAAAAACTATTTCAGAGCTGGGTGTGTTGGCACATGTCTATAATCCCAATACTGGGAGAGTTAAAACAGGAGGATCGCAGGTTTGAAACCAGTCTTAACATAGTGAAATTCTCAGTAACTTAGCAAGTGTGTCTCAGCCTCCTAAGTACTGGGATTACAGGTGTGTGACACCACACCTGGCTCAAAACAAAAATTTTTTTAAAAAGGGTTGGGGGTGAACCGGGCGTGGTGGCACACACTTGTAATCTCAGTATTTGGAAGGCTGAGAAAAGAGGATCGCAGGTACGTGGCCAGCTTCAGCTACTTAGTGAGACCTTATTTCAAAATAAAGAATAAAGAATAAGGGTGGGGATATAGCTTGGAGGTAGAATGCCTCTGGTTTCAACCCCCAGTACCACAAAACAAACAACAACAAAAATCCCTTTACTTCAAACATAGATAAATTCAGTATGCATAAAAATCCTTTATTTACCAAGGCATCGTCTCTAGTAAGTACTTAATTTTTATCTACCCTCCAAACAGTTACACAAATAAAATTTATTATTATGTAAAGAAAGATATATTTACTCTCAATTTGACTACATATTTTGCATATAACAAGAAATGTTAGATTTTCATTTGTACTGCCTACATGACAATGATAATCAAAGATGTCCACAGAGTCCAGAAGTACACATATTATTAGTTGCTTTTATGGTTATCAGTGTCCTCAGGCACATTGTTTATATTTGCCCATGGCTCCAGACTTTATGAATACCCTGTAGATCACAAACATAGTAAACAAGAATAAACTGGTTGCCATTTTGGAGGAATTCCTGTTTTACGTGCTTGGCTGAAAAAACAAAAATCAACATATATCTTATGATGGAATCTTTATGTTTATAAACAAAGCTCCAAAAATTTACGGAGAAAGAAATTATTTTGATTTTCTTACTCAGTATCAGTTCCATAAACCATGACCAAACTATGCCAAATCCTAATTTGAAAGATGATTGAGTTATTTTGTTTGAGTTAGTTTAATATGTGAAGGACTAGACAACTTATTTTTTTCATTTTGCTAAACTTTGTCCTCTGAATTTTCAAAATTAAATCATCAGGGGTCATTTTTCATCGGCTTCTGAGCTCTACAGTGCAGAGAAATTTGTTCCAAAAAGTTTCTGTTGTTGTTGTTGTTGTTGTTGTTGTTGTTGTTGTTGTTGTTGTTTTTCTGGGTGCAAGCTGGAAGTAGAAACAATTTAATTTTAAAACAAAATATTGATTAGAAAAAAAATCTAAAAAAGCTCAGAGCAGGTTACTTTCTAGTTCTTAAAGATCAGGGGATCAGCCAGGTGTGGAGGCACACACCCTTAATCCCAGGACTTGGAAGGAAGATCGTAGGTTCAAGGGCAGCCTCGGCAAATGGTGAGACTCTCATCAACCTAGTGAGACCCTGTTTCAAAATAAAATAAAATAAAACAGGCCTGGGGGTGTAGCTTGGAGTAGAATGCTTCTAGGTTTAATTCCCAGTACAAATAAAAAATCAAGAAATTATCTGTAGGTGTTAGACCATACATAAAACACAAATGCAGGACTCCTGCTTAGTGGGTTTTATTGTTGTTGTTTCCAAATTAAACAGGTTTCCAGTTTCTTCAATGACAGAATCATAGGCTGGGTGACCATCTGCCTGGTCAATAAGTGGCCAGTGTTGGCCTGAGTCAGCTAACTGTGCGTAATTGGGACTATGTAATAGACATGGCACTCCTCTCTCCAAACAAAGACCATCACATCCTGCTGTTTCAGGTGACCACTGTTCTTTTCTGGCCAGTGAAGGCAGAAACGCAGACCATCGCAGAGGGTACTGACGAGCCCAAGGCGGCAGGAACGATCAATTCTGGGATAAGCAGGAGACCACAGGCAGGGGGGAGGGGAAAAAAAAGAGAAGGAGGGGAGGAAATAAGAACACGATCAGGGCGAAAAAGTCTAGCCCGGAGAAATTAATCACCCTGTTTCTGGATCCTAGAATGTAGTCACGTTCGATGTCTGATTTCCTGGCTGTGTACTGCAGAGTCGGGGACAATTCTGCATTGGCTGTGAAATGGTGGAGTCAGGTACCTTGAAGGCCAGGCAGGAACCGGAACAGCCTATCCTCAGCGAGCGGGCACTGGTTAGTGTGTAAGAGCGGCACACTTGAGTTGGGACCTGGAAGGGTTGTGCTCCAGTACAAGGGCACAGCAGAACCGTGGGGACACTGGCTGTCCATGCTTAGCAGATACAGGGCTGGAATAAAGGCTCCGTCACCCCACCATGGAGTCAAGAGAGGAGCCTAGGATTTCAGCATCCCTCCCCCTTTTCCTGGACAGAATGGCAAAGGCACTAAGGTAGAAAAGGTAACAACAGTAGCACAGTGAATTCTGGGAGAAAAAAAAAATCCAGGCGTGGTGGGGGCGCACACTTGTAATCCCAGCATTTGGGAGGCTGAGACAGAAGGATCATTGTTCGAGGACAGCCTCATCTACTTAGTGATACCCTGTTTCAAAATAAAGAATAAAATAGGGCAGGGGGTGTAGCTTGGAGGTAGAATGCCCCTGGGGTTCATTCCCAGTACCGCCAAAAAAAAAAAGCTTTAATTCAGTCTTCGCCGCCGGGTACTTCCCGGTACTTCCCCAGCCGCAGCACACTATCCGACAGCTCTCTGTTGGGGGCCATCCTTTTCCTTGCTTAGCACCTCCAGCCTCTACCTGCTAAGTGCCAATTCTGCCATTTCTACCTCCTCCCCATTCTCAGGTAGTGACAGTCAAAAATGTCCAGAGCTGGTCATGGTGCCACATGCCTGTAATCCCAGTACTTGAGAGGCTAAAACTGGAGGACCACAGGTTAGAGGCCAGCCTCAGCCATAATTTAGCAAGATTTGGTTTAAAAATAAAAAGTATGTCTGGGGTATAGCTCAGAGGTAGAATGCCCCCGGAGTTAAAAAAAAAAAAAAAAAAAAAAACTACAGATATTGCCAAATGTTCCTGAAGAGGTGAGGCAAAGTTGCCCCAGGTCGAGAGCCACTGTTTGGGGCTTTCCCACTCTGATTTGCTTGCATATCTACCAAGGCAGAAAGCCTGTCCCAGCACCGGGGTTATCTGGGGAGTCCTCTGCGGACCTGGCTCTGTGCGTGTGCATCAGCGCACAGGTGAGGGTTTGTCTGTGTGTGTGCATATATGTGTACATGGGAGTAACACGGCCAGTAAAATGACCAGCAGAGAATGTTCCAGGAGTTGGTGACCAACTCTTCTTTCAACAGTCAGCCCCAGTACACAGAGCAAAGGCCACAGGTGGAACCAGACAGTGAACAAAGAGGCTGCCTATCTCCTGGCCTAGGAGGACCTGCCCTGGCCGCAGGGCTGACCACTCCCGGGGCTCCTTACTCCTCCCACACACGCTGTGGCCCACAGCACCGCTGTCTCTGGGGTCACACAGGAAAGAGACCCAGACAAAGCTATAGGCCTTAGGGGCTTACATTCCAGAAAATAAAAGCAGCTTGCGGTAACCTTAGGATCCTGGCCTTCCCCAGGGTCAGACTCCCCCAGATGCTATAAGGCTCCAGTTTGGGGGATTCCCACTCCTCAGACTTTCACTAAGAATTGGGAGGGACCTTGGCAACGTGTACTGTGATATTTTTAAAACGGAGATTTGAAAGAGTCTGAGTGTTTTTTGAGTGGAATCCCTCTCCAACTGTATAAACTTTAGGTCACAAAACCTGGATCTCACCCTGATTTTTTTTTGTTTCCTATACATTACAGAATCAGATCCTCTTCAAAATATATCAAGAAGACAGAGGGAAACACATCTAGCTTCAATTCACCAAGAGAACAGCAGAACAAAAACTATATCCGTTTGCAAACAGAAAGCAGAGAAAACAAATTGTGGGTCACCCCTCGCATCGACCAGTTCCTGGGGCGCTGGGTCCCGGGGCTGGGCTCGTTCACACAGGCCAGGGCAGAGGGAGTTCCACACAAGAGGGGCAGGGAGGGAAGTTGCACTCTCAGGTTAGGAGGGGCTGAGCAGCTGGCCGGCCCCCCTCCAACCCCGCTCTGGGCGGGAGGCTCCAGTCTGGAGCTCCAGGCCTGCCCCCGGCTTTCTCTCCGGGCCTTTGTGAGCTCATATTGATCAGGCCAGGAAGCAATAGGGCTGCAGCAGCTGAAGCTCTGGGGTGGGCAGCATTGATCTGGCCCCCTCCCTGGGTTATTTATAGGATGCCCCGGTCTGGCAAGTAACAGGGGAGAGCTTGTTTAACGAGGGTTCAGGGCGCACTTCCCTAGCTGGTTAACTTTAAGTATTGGAAATGGAATTGATGCGCACATAATAATATTATGATTCATACAAACCACTTCTCAGGCAACTCAATATATTTCATTACCTCCTTTCTAGCAAATGTATTGATTTCTGTTTTGCGGTTTTATAACACAATTTCAAGGCTGTTGTGGGCTTAATGAGCCGTGTTCTTATGATGTTTAAAAAGATTTGAAGCTATTGTTGAAATAAATATTATGGATCACCCCCTCCCGAGGCCCCCTCCCTCTCCCAGCTCTCTCCTCCCTCATCACTGGCTCCCACCCCCAATTCGCTGCCCCCTCCTCAGCCTGGCCTGGGCGAGCAGGCAGGCAGGCAGGCAGGCGGAGCCGCCCGGCAGAAGGCAGGGGGCTGCAGCTTCGCAGCCCTTTGTGGCTCAGATCAAAGGACCAGAGCACCACAAAGGCGGCCCCACTAGGCCGATCGGCCACACACAGCCGCACCTGCAGCGCGGCCAAATGTCATTGTCGCTTAGGCGGGGCGAGCGCGGGGGACGCACCTCCAAGGCGGCAGATGACTCTAATAACGCTTGATGGGAATTGATGGGGAAAGAGGCGCGCAGTGCCCAGGGCTTTTTATTAGCTGCCCCGACTTCTCGAGCCTCAGCCCCATCGCTTGCACCTGTGGACTCCCTTCCTCTCGGCCTTTATGGAAGTTGACAGATTTTATTAACTTTAAGGAAGAACTTTCCAGCGTGCGGAGGGCGGCAGTTTATTTTGTATTCATGCGAAACGGAAACCGAAAAAGCCATGTTTACATATTTACCAGCCCCACTGACCTCCCTCTGGGGCTCCATAAGTCACGCTCCAGATTAACTTTGTCATAAAATTGACTGGTGTGCTAGGGGATGTGGGGAGTTTGGGGGATGCTGTCGGGTGTGTGATCTTTTTTTTTTTTCCAATGGGAGAAAGCTATATTCAATTATCTAATTTCTCCCAGGAACCCCCAAAGACTTTCCAAATGGGGTAGAAATTGGAATTCTTTCTAGAAGCATTTGTTTGTGGGGAGAAAGCATTTGCAAGCAACCCAAGTAGGCTTCCCTCCCACATAGCAAGGTTTCCCAATCTTTCTGATGACCTATAAACAAAGGCAAGCAGCAGGGACATCTTCAAACTTTGGAAAGGCTGAGTCTCCCGGAGGTTTGTTGGTGAATGTCATGTATATATCCTGCTTCGACTTTGGAGGCTAGGCTGCCACGTATGTGAAAGAACAAAATATGGTTCATTTAATAAAATGATCTGTTTGGTGGGGAAAATATCTTCATATACCCCAAAACAGGTAAAAACTCTACTTCTAACATTCTTACTGTGAGAGAAGCCCTAACTGGAGACGGAGTATTAAGGCTTGGCTTTTGTTCTTCGTGGTGATTGCACCCACAGTGTTTCTAGGTTTGCCCTCTGGTGAGGCATGGAAGGCCACAGCTCTGAAAATTCGTGTGATATTAATGATAAAGTGTTGAAAATTCAGCCACAGACTCAGCCGGGTATACTGCTTATTAGCTTAAAAGCATAAAGCTTTCTGGAGCTTCCTTTTGTGCGCCAAGTAAACTCCAAATGAACTGAGGATCATTTTGCAGAGAAGCCCTTAAGTTGAGTGATAATAGAAAGTAGTTAGGAGAATATTACACTTTTCATTTGGGCAAACAGATGGGATGCCTGCTTTTAGATTTAATCAGGGGCTGACAGACAGGTAGGACGCCGGCATATTTTAGTTGGAGTCTCTTTCTTTTCAGGAAAGAATGAAACTACTTAATATTCAGTATATCCACCCCCCCATCCCCACCAGCTCATCTATTCCCTAGCACCTCGTGATGGCTAATGCCTAACTTTTTCTCATTTCTGACGACATTACAAAGTACAAAGGTCATCTAACTGCAAGTGAATCCATTCATTAACACATCTTTTATTCTATTCTCCCCTTATTTAAAAAAAGTATAGGTCTGCACACTGGTGCGCGCGCGCGCGCGCGTGTGTGTGTGTGTACACGCACACACGTGTGTGTGTGTGTTTAAAAAATAAAGCATAAACTGCTTAAATCGCTGAGAGGGCACCCAAATCTCCATTTACACAGACACAGACGTAAAGAACTGACTTGACAATTTGGGAGTCATGAGTCTCTGACCTCATGCCTTCTCAACTAACCTTTTAAAAAGATTTTGATATCAATTGTTTCTCTTTTTTCCCCAGAAGCATAATACATGGTAACCCTAGCATGCACAATCTGTTTCAACAGAGGGATACAGACAAGAGCAGCCAATGGTGGATTTTAATTCCCTGGCAGAGTTTATATTACCTTGCTGGAAACAAAATCTGTCCCCCTCCTTCAAATGCAAGTCCCTGGACACCCCCATCAGAGATCATTTGTTATGCAAAGTCTTGTGAGGCAATCAAAATTAATTCACAGTGATCTTTTCACCGAAGCCTCCAGCTTCTCATAATGGTCTTTCTCAACAGGTGTTCATTGTAGCGGTCTGACTTCAAATTGCCTGACTAAAGGTTTTATTCTTCAGTCATTTCTTTTTTAATCTCAAACTTGTAATTTACTAATCTGCAGCAGCTGCCAAGAAAGGCCCAGCTGTTTACAAGAGGGGACATGTACCACCCAGAGGCCTGGGCTGGGAAGACGGGCACCTCAGTCGGCAAGGGGGACACTGATGCTTGTGGCCTGCAGAGAGGGCCCACCAGGGACGCAGGCCCACACTGCCTCCCCATGACCTCCTCTGAGGCCGGCCTAGAATGGGGGATGTCTTCTTCTGACCCTTTTGGGAAAGCTTCAGACATATCCTTGAGTTTTATGGTAGTGAATGGAGAAGGGATTTTAACAAAGCAAAACCACCACCAGAAAAATAGGAGGGGATTTTTAAAAACCTGCAGATTTTTTGGCTAGCCATAAGGGCGCATATACCTGTAATCCCAGTACTTGGGAGGCGGAGACAGGAGGATTGCAGGTTCAAGGCCAGCCTCAGGAACTTAGCAAGACCCTGTTTCAAAATTTAAAAAAGAAATGGTGCTAGACATGGTGACACATGCCTGTAATCCCAGCACTTGGGAGATTGAGACAGGAGGATCGCAGGTTTGAGACCAGCATTAGCAATTTCGGATGATTCTCAGCAATCTAATGAGATCCTGTTTCAAAAAAAGCAAAACAAAAAGCAGCTGGGGGTATAGCTGGGAGGTAGAATGCCCCAAGAAAGGGGGGCAAGGGTTAAAGCTCAGATGTGGAATGCCCCTTGGTTCAGTCCCTAGTACCAAACAAAAACAAAAAACCCTAAACAAAAATCTTGCTGTTTTTTGCTTTATTTCCTTTCCAGGGGCTAGAACCCAAAGTCACTCTACTAGTGAGATATGTCCCCAACTCACCCCCTTTTTATATCTTGCAGGGTGCTGACAAGGTTGGCCTTGAACCTGTGGTCCTCCTGCCTCAGCTTCCTGAATAGCTGATTACAGGCAGAATCACCAGCCTGGCTACAGTTGGGCTATTTTAACCCACCCAAGCTAACATGTTGTCTTTGTCAACTTCCAAATCTGCCTCCTTTAAAGGTCACTGGAAGGAGAGTTGGATTCTTACAGGTTCTTGGATTTCAAGGCTCATCAGAGCTAGCTGGGTAAATGTGTGTGTGTGTGTGTGTGTGTGTGTGTGTGTGTGTGTATGACACTAGGCTCCTGCTTCCCAAATTGCTAGAACTATAGATACCAAAGTCCTAGCCCCAGAGATTCTGATGTAGTAGGAGGTTCTGGCCTGGAGCCTGAGTTTATACATTTTAACAAGCACCGAGAGGTCTGGGGTGGAGCATGACGCACAGGCGTAACCTATGGGCCCCGAATCCTTTCCTCTCCCTTCGCCTCAGCAACGCCATTTGTAACACAAGCTCTGCAGTCTTTTCCATCATGTCATGGTCCTATGGTTCACATCACAGCCCAGCAGTCAGCCCCTCCCCCTGGGAGGGCCACTGGGAGCCATGGTTTCTTCCTAAGAAGATGATCTATAAAAGTCCTGTATAGAGGGTAAGCAAAGCCGTTGCTATGGTTAGAAGATAGAATGTCCCCTGCACATTGGCAAGGTATTGCCAATGCAAAATTGTTTAGAGATGAAATAATTGAATCCTGAGGGTTCAGCTCATCATTGGATAAATACATGGACGGATTAATAATGAGTGGATTTAGTGGGTGGCAACATAGGCAGGTAGGGTGGGGCCAGAGGAGGTGGGTCACTAGGGGTGTGGCCTTGGGAACTATTACTGTCCATGGCCCCCTCCTCTCTCTCTCTTCTTTAGACCTCCCTGATGTGAGAGCAGTTCCCTCTGTCCACCTTGCCACCGCTCCCTGGCCCTGTGGGCTGAAAGTATGAACCCCAGTAAACGTCCCTCCTCTGAATCTTGTGTGCCAGATGTTTAGATCACAGTGGTGAGAATGGTGACGAAACAATCATCAAGAAGTGACTTCATGCCACATGTGGTGGCACCCTCTAGTAATCCAGTATCTGGGAGGCCTGAGTCGGGGGATCATAAGTTTGAGGCTAGCCTCAGCAACTTAGCGAGACCCTGTTTTAAAGTAAAAAATAAAATAGAGCTGAGGCTCTAGCTAAAAGGTTGAACACCCCTGAGTTTAACCTTCAGTATTAAAAAAAATGTTAAATTGACCTCTCAGCTTCTTGGTTTCTTTTGCAAGTGACACCTACTTACAGCTTCTTTATTTCCTCCGGGCCCGTGTCATGGCTGAGACAGAGTTGAGCACAGCCAATAAAGACCAGAACAAAAGCAAACTAAACTGGGGATCCGGATCCCCAGGGCCCAAAAAGCAAGTGTAGAAGAAGTGTCTATAGAAAAGAAAGCCTTCCTTTCTATAAGTCTGATTTCTGCAAAGGCTCAAAAAGGAGGGAGGCTGAAGAGGTAGGCTCAGATTCTGAACAAAACGTTAACTTTGGCTTCCTCTGGTGTTTGACAGAGGAGTAGATGAAGACATAGGCAGCTTGGGAGAGAGAAATCAGACATCTCAGGAGAACCCAAAACCAAGATGGAGAGTCAGAATGGTAGGACATAAAGGGCTTCTTGGAGGCTTCAGTATTTTGTTGGCGAAGCCTGCATGGAAAGGTCGCTGCTGGCAGGCAGGATGTCTCTGTGAACGCTGTTCCCCATGCGGTGCCCCTTGGTCTTTCCACTCACTTGTTCTTGGGTGAAGAATCTCTCTCCTGAATCCATTCTAAATCCAATGATGACGTAGAGGCTGCGCTGCTGTGCGTGCTGGGCCATCTCCTCTGGCACATCATCCCTGCACTGAGTACCCAAGGGGACTGATTTTGCAGTACTTGAGCAACCTCATTTGTTCAGCTTTCCTGGGCCTCTTGTTCTGTGAGGCAAAGGTTTCTTGGCTCCAAAGACCAGAGGCCCCCCTCCCTTGCCTGTAGCCCATGGATAAGAATATTATTTTCTGGTCTCATTTCTGTATAGTACAAATCGACCTCTACATATTCAACATCAGAAAGGGATCCTTGCCACACTCTCAAAAACAATGTGCTTTTTTTCAGTGGGGTTGGAGAACATCCTTTGGGGGACATTGCTGAAAAGCACTCCAGACTTAGTCAAAACTGCCTTACTGGGTGGATTAGTCAAGTTCCAGGAGCTGATAACCAGCATTTATGGGGTGCCTGCTGTATGCTAAAGTGCGACTGAGCATGATATTATTCTATATTATAAACATATAATAGGTACTTTGTTATATCTCAGCTTCACCTATGGAAGGTCTGAGAAAGATGACCCTCACTGACAGCTGAGGAAGCCAAGGCCCAGAGAGAGGAAGACTCTTGCTCAAGGTCACACAGCAATTTTTAAATTGGGCATATTGCTCAATCATTTTGTGTGTGTGTGTGTGTGTGTGTGTGTGTGTGTGTGTGTGTGTGTGTGTGTGGTACTGGGGATGGAACTCAGAGAGTTTCTACCTCCAGGCTACACTACCAGACCTATTTTTTATATTTTATTTGGAAACAGAGTCTCACTAAGCTGCCGAGAGCCTCACTAAGTAGCTGAGGCCAGCTTCGAACCTGTGTGATCCTCCTGTCTCAGCCTCCCAAGTACTGGGATTACAAGCGTGCGCCACCATGCCCGGCTCAGAGACATCTTTTGACCTACCAATGTATTGAACTCAATTAAAGTCTTGTTAGGGAGATGTTTTCCCAAGCTGTTGTATTTGCATTACTAATCGTTTATTTGAATCCTTTATTCTACATTTCAACAACTATTGTCGAGCATCTCCCATGAGCCAGGCACATGGGAGCTAGGGATATAGAGATGCACAAAGCAGATATTATTGGTCCTCTCATGGAGCTTTGGATTTTTGGGTCAAACAGACACTAAACAGATAATTACATATAATTAAATAAGTATAATCATGATAAGTCATTTAAAGGGAGAGGTCAAGATATCTGACCAAGTGAGGGAGTCCAGGTGGGACCATTAGGACAGAGCAGGTGTATCAGCCAGGTTAGGTTATGTTCTGATGTTTAACAAATTGCCCCAGTCTCCTGGAGGTTAGCAGGACATGTTTGTTTTTCTCTCATGCAGGTCACCTGCTCCTCATGAGAGAGAAAGAAATAGTCAGTGGAATTTCTGGGCAAAGCAAGCTATGACATTCATATTTCCAAATGCCAAGGAGTTCCTCTGTGTTCAGGTTCTGAGAAAACTCCCCAAAGATGTGTGTGTGTCACTAGAGAAAAGTGTTGGAAGCATCAAAGAGCAGTTTCAGAAATGTCTCCTGGAAAAGGCCGAGAACGCTTTTGTGTGCTGAGCCTCCTTTTCCCAATTAGCATACAAAAACATTTTTAAAGGAATAACCTTTACTAATAAAGTGCTATAATCTCAATAAGACATTTCAGCAGGGGAATTATTAGATATTAATTCATGCCTAGTTGCACTGACAGCTCTCGGCCGTCAATGTTAGCCTAATAGCACACTAGAATTAATATGCCATAATTCACGCTCTGTCATGCATTATTGCTTAAATAAGACACATGAAGAATAACCTATTCTGGCGAAATAACTGGGATTCTCAGTGTTCTCCCGGCCAAGTTATAAATAGTTACGTTAGGATCCAGAATTTTTTTGTATTACTAAATTTGAAATAAATTGCATATATGTATCCTCATCTGTAATTACCTTGAACAGCTTTTCTAACTACTAGCATTAAGCTCGGTCATATTTCATGTTTTTAAGTTGAACTTAAGGAAAATCACATAATTTTCTTAAGACCAAAATAGAAATTTCTTTCCCCCATATATCATTGTATCTGGGGCTATGGAATGATGTAGCTAAGAGGGATGGATGATGGTCTCAGAGTGGCGAAATGGGCCTGACTAGCAGGGTGCAAAATAGAAAGGGTATAGTGTGAGAGGGCTTCGAACGCTTCTGTTACTGTCTCTCCAAACAATTATAGTTAGTCATGAGTGCCTACTGTTTTCCTAGCAAGGGGAGACCAGGTGAAGTCAGAGGCAATCGCTGTCCTGCAGTGGCTTAGAGTCTCCTAGAAGGGATAGCGTTGATGTAGGCGGTAAACTGACCTTGTCCTCACAAGCTCATGCCTGAGAAAATGCCAAGATACAAAGAAGATGACCATGGAGTGAACAGAGGGAGCTTTGTACTCTTACAGAGTTAGGAAATAAATCGTCAATGAAATAATTCATGCATTTATCATCTATTTACTGAGCACTTTCTCTATGCCAGCTCTCGCACTGACCATTGAGCCACAAAGAAGCTGGCAGTCTTGTGAGAGAGATGGACACTACATATGATATTGTGCAGTAAAAGCTAAAGCCAAGTAGCTCAAGAGCTCAGAGGGAGCAGTGCCTACCTCAGCCTGCTGATAGAACAGCTGGTCAAAAAGAGCCTCACAGAAGAGGGGACACCTGAGGTGACTCCTCAAGGAGGAGCAGGAGTGAAGGGTAAGGGAAAATGACAAGTAGATGCCAGGAAATATGAATGGAGGAGGTGCAAATGGAGGTCATGTGGTGGAGACCCTACAGAGTGTGGTAGGGGGCTTTGTACATTATCTCAACGTGACTAGATTTTTCTTTTAGATTCAGCTACTAGAAGAATCATCTAGTCGGTATATGTTTCAGTCACCATTTTTACTACTGTGACCCAAAAATCCTGACAACAAAAAATGGGAGGAAGGAAGATTTGTTTGTTCACAGTTCTGGAGTTTTCAGAGGGTTCTGTCCATGTTGGGCCAAGTTACATCTGTGAAACTCAGGGTATGGCAGTAGGAGGCATAGAGAGAAAGAGAAAGAGAATGAGAAAGAGAAAGAGAAAGGGAAAGAGAAAGAGAAAGAGAAAGAGAAAGAGAAAGAGAAAGAGCTCTGCTTTTACATCATGGATGCCAGAAGCAAAGGGAGCTACAGAAATGAGTTCACGAACTTATGCATAATGCCCAAGGCTGTACCCCCAGCAACCAAGCCCTGCTTCCAAAAATGGCTGCCTTGTCTATGTGAAATCTTGGGGACATTCTAAATCCAAAGCGTACAAGAATCTGAGGAGACAAGGTAGCAGGGAAACCAGGTAGGAGCTATTGTTTCGTCCAGGAAAGAGGCTGGAGGTCAGGACTGGAGCAGAGCACATGCTTGGGAGGCAGTGCAGGAGCAGGTAAGGGTGGAGGGAGGTGGATGGGGTTACTGTGGGACATGTGATGTTTGGTGTAGAACTCAGTGATGAAGTCAGAGCTGAAGGCCAGGACCTAGGTCCATCCACGTTTGTGAAAGTAGAATATCAGAGCTGGAGGGGCTGTTAGAGAGGTCTTTCCCATCCTACCTCCGTCTTCATGACAGGGAACTGAGTTCCGGAAAGGGGAAGGACCTTGTCAAGATCACAGCAGATCTCTGGAGTCCTCCAGATGGATGACTTACTTTCAGTTGGAAGTTTTTAATTTGAATTGTCAAATAAGAGAACTATTGATGAAAGCAGAGGAGAGTGATGGTTTACAACAATGTTTCCCAGACTTTGGGCATTTCAATCAGTGCTTGTGACTTTCTCTATGACCCATTACTTAAATTTATTTATTTTTGGTGCTAGGCAAGTGCTCTGCCATACCCTAGCATTTTCTTAATATTTTTAAATGACTACTTTTTTATTTAGTAAATTTATTTAAAATGCTTATTTCACTTCCATAAATGAAAACTGAACTTCCTTTGCTATGAAAGGACACAAACCTAAAAATTAACTCCATGAAAAAAATCAATCAAAAAACTCTAATCAGATACTGTTACTAACAGAGGCCTACTTTATTTTTCTTAAACAGAGAGACCGTCAAGTTTTGGAGAGATGTCAGAGCCATATTAGTACCAAATTGAGTATTTCTGCTTGTCTTTATACGACGGGAAGAAAATTGAAAAAGGAATCATTTTCTCACTATGTGAGTCAAGGTTATTAAGCAGTGTGCCCCTCTGTCACCTAAAATATGCCATGCTTTCAGAAATACCGAGCTTGAAAAGGTAAAATAAAATGCGTCACTTCCACATGCCCCAAAGATGGGTTATATTGTAAGGATTTATTGAAGAAGGGCAATGAGAAAATGCCAAGCTGGCGTGGAGTTGCTGAATAATTTTATTAAAGATACAATCAAACCTGTTTCAGAAAAACTCTTTGTGAAAATAGTTTCAGCTTTTCCACTTGGATACTGAGGATGATTCTCTGTCTTTTCCCCTGAAGTAGGTGGTCATGAGGCTCAAAGGAGAATGTCATATACCCAAGAGCTATGCTTATGACCATAGCCTGATCCAGAAATGTCACCCCAACTGTAGAAAAGGAATGGGGCACAGCCTCAGGTTTCCTGGAGTAGGGTCTCTCCCCGCAGTGTGGACATCTTGGGTCAAATCAGGTGTCTGTTGACTCTAAAGCACATATACCTAGAAAAGATGCCTGCCTGCCTGCCTGCCTGCCTGCCTGCCTGCCTTCCTTCCTTCCTTCCTTCCTTCCTTCCTTCCTTCCTTCCTTCCTTGTCCCAGGGACTGAACCCAGAGGCATTCTTTCTTTGAACTACACCCCTAGTCTGATTTTAATTTTTTTGTGTGTGATACTGAGGGTGGAACCCAGGTGCTTTTCTACCTCCGGGTTATACTCCCAGACCTACTTTATATGTTATTTGGAAACAGGTTCTCACTAAGTTGCTGAGAGCCTCACTAAGCAACTGAGGCTGGCTTCGAACCTGGGCGATCCTCCTATCTTAGCCTCCCATGCGCTGGAATGACAAGTGTGTGCCACCACACCCGGCTCGATTTTAATTTTTATTTGGAAATAAGGTCTCATTAAGTTGTTGCGGCTGGCTTTGAATCGATGCTCCTCCTGTCTCAGCCTCCCAAGTACTAAGATTACAAACATGGGCCACTATGCCAAGCCCGAGGCTGCTTTTATCTTTTAGTTTGGGTTTCCTTCATAGCAGAATCTAAGACAAGGACTTGGGTGCAAGTGGTTTATTTGAAAGGTGATCTCAGAAGCCAGGTATGGTGACACAGGCTTGTAATCCCAGCTGCTCAGGAGGCTCAGGCAGGAGGATTACAAATTTGCAGCCAGCCTGGGCAATTTAGCAAGACATGGTCACAAAATTAAAAAATAAATAAATAAAAAGAGATGGTGGGGTATCTCAGTGGTAGACCACCCTTGGGTTCAATCCCTATAACCAGATGGGGGTGAGTAGGGAGGATTGAGCTGTTACTGCTATGGGCAACTGGGGCCAAATCTCACTGGGACTGTCTAAGAAACCACACAGCATTGGCCTCTCTACTGTCCTTCCCACAGGATGAAAGTGGGATTAGCTACAAACTCCCATCCCCACTGGCAGAGGGTGGCACATACTCCCTGGATGAAGAGCTGCCTACCTCCCCACTGCTGAAACTAGATGGCCAAAGGGTGGCAGCTCAGGGGACACAAAGTATATGTGTCACCATGTCCTGGGCAGGAGGGAAGCGACAGGGGTTGCACCCCAAAGAGTGAAGTTGTATACCTCACTTCAGGTAGTAGAGATGGAGGAAGCTGATAGGAGGGGAATCTTTGCCTCAGGCTTCTTTGATTTGTCTCTGCCCACCCCACCGCCAAGCCTTTCTCAAAAGAGCCGCCTCATCCTTCATCTTTCAGGGAGATGTTCCGAATGGAGACACTTCCTCCAGCCTGCCAGAGTTCTGCTTCTGTTTCAAGTGAATATTGATGTCTCTTTTCCTTGGCTGGACAGCTGGGAAGAGGGTGTTTGTCAGGGACACTGGCTTTCAGGGCTCAGTGGCCTCTTCCTACATGTCATTTGAGACTTGAGAAAGTTGGTCTTGGCAGGGAATAGAAGGACAAGGAGACACGCTTGCATCAGGACATTGTGTGCACTCAAAGAGGTGACCCCTGCCTCAGCTTCATGGCTTCTGCCTTTGACTCTCTCTAGCCTCCCTCTGAACATCTGTGTTGCTTAAAGCAAGGCACAGGTAGAAGCTGCAGGGTACGAGGAGGTAGGGGGTTCTCTTGGCAAGTCTTCCTGCCTCCTCTCCTCTCCAGCGTGCCTGAAAAGGATGTAGAAATGTCGATTGTTTCCTGGCTCGGTTGCTCTGCTAACCCAATCAATCCATATGAAAAGAACAGATTAAATTGACCCATCCTTATATATTTAATGATTGCTGCTATTTGACCAGGATACGTTCCTGAGAAGCGCCTGTCACAGACTATCAATAGTCTTTTAATCCCAAGTTACTCAGTGTTGGGCTTGCTTTCTGCCCAAGACAGTCATCTCTGGCAATTCCTGAGCTTTCACAGCAAGAAAGTGAGATGCCCAATGGCTTGTCTTCACTGTGGGTGAATGGATTTAATTCCCTGGTTATGGATTTGCTGGCACATATGACACCAGGACTTCCCACCCAACCTCCATTGTCTAGGTGGTGTGTGCT
Source organism: Muscardinus avellanarius (assembly GCF_963383645.1). NCBI lineage: Eukaryota > Metazoa > Chordata > Mammalia > Rodentia > Gliridae > Muscardinus > Muscardinus avellanarius. The sequence continues at coordinate 34,692,114 of NC_137796.1, forward strand.
AATCAGAAGAGGTACTATGAAATTCTCAGCTAAAACATCCTCTAAACTTGTCAAGATTTGCAAGGTTTATCATGTGTGTAATGATAATATTAGCTAGCATTTTTGGAAAACATTTAAAAAATATCCTTTGATTTTTTTTAGTAACAGAAACCCCCAAAAGTTGATACTTTTATTAACTCTATTTTGAAATGAAGATGCTAAGGTATAGAAAGGTTAAGGAACATACTTGAGGTCACACAGACAGCCCGTGGCAGAGCTAGGATGCCAGCCCGTACAGAAAGACTGCATATGCCGAATGACTCGCTGCTCTATACTGATAGTAAATTTCACATGCATACTAAGCGCTGTGTGTGGTGGCTACATACCCTGCGATAAGATCTTATTAAGATGTTAGGCTTAAAACTATGGCAGCTGCAATCTCCTTTCTTCCTGGGGTTTCTGTCTGTTTTCAGCCTTTAGGACCTAAGTCCCCAAGATAGGACTGATTCCAGGTGACTGTCTCAACCAAAAATATTCTAGGAACACTGCTTTAGTCTGTTCAAACTATTATAACAAGATACCAAAAATGGTGTGGTTTAACAATGCAAATTCATTTTTTACAGTTCTGGATCTGGATAGTCCAATATTAAGATGCCAGAGGTTCTGGCATCTGGGGTGGGCTCACTTTCTGGTTCATAGATGGCACCTTTTTCAAGTGCCCTCACATGGCAGAAAGGCTAAGAGAGCTCTCTGGGAACTCTTTTATTAAGGCACTTGCCACTTATGAGACTCTACTCTCCTGACTTAGTCACCTCCCAAATGCCCTACTTCCACATATGAGTGGGGCACAGTGTGGAAGGAGGAACTCAACTCTTCAGTTCATAGCCAACACTTACTCTACCGCACAGATTCTACCTCCCCTGCCCCTGCCCATTCTGCTTCCTTCTCCTTTTCTCTCTCTGTAGCTGAGAGTCTAGACCTTCAATTTAACAAACATTCTAACTCTCGGTGTTTTAAAGATTCACTTCATATAATCTCACCCAACAACCATTTACCAAGCCTACCATAATCTTGCTTTGTGGTAGGAAAAAGGGAAGACCCAGTTCCTGTGCCCAGGACACTCACAGTCTGTTTTAGGCAAATGCATCAGGACAATTGTAAATTACTGTGAGTCCAGTGACAGAGACCTGGGACACTGCGGTGGCCGGAGGAGGCCTGTATACCAGAGCCACATGGAGAAGCTTCCTGGAGGAGATGGAGGTCTCACCGATCCTTCAAGAGTGATAACAGAGAGCAGCTGCAGGAAGACTGGCATTCAGAGGTGACCTGTCTCTTTGAAAGCATGTTTGGTTACTTTCTATAATTCAGTATTCGTTCGTGCATGGCAGTTAGACACGGTGGGAGGGTGGGTAAAGATGGGGGGGAATGGGAAGCACTAGGAAATGAGACATGTGGGCATTTGACTTCTATCCAGAAGATTTGGGGGGTTCATAGAGTAATTCTAAGCATGGTGGTGATAGGAATTGTGTAGTTTGAGCTAAGAGTATGGTCGCAAGTACTAGAATTCAAGTCCAACCCTCACCAAGAGCATTGTGGTCTTAGAATGGTGCATGTCCCACCTCCCTAAGCTTCCGCATCCTTATCGGCCAAGTTATTCACATCTCAGAGGTGGCTGCCGGGATTAAGAGCTATGAGAGAAGACGCACTGAATGCCAGCACCAGGCACGTGCAGTACGTGCGAAATGAACACGGCACTTTTATGATCAGATTTGCATTTTAGGAAGCTAAAATGTGTTGGATGATTCCAGGCTGGATGTGAGAGATAAAGGAGGACACTGATAGGCAGGAAGTGGGGGACTCTGCCCTCAGGCCTCAGCAGCATATGGAGATATTGAGGAGCAGAGAACAAAAAGGACAGTGAGCCGTGAGAAGTGGGTGAGGGACATGGAAGGTCTGGGGTGGCTTCCCCACTTCTGTTTGGTAACAGTTACATGGGAAAAGCCACAGGCTCGAAAGGTTTGCACTGGCAGGTGTAGGGCTTGAGGTGCTTGAGGGCCCCTCAGTGGCTCTGCCCTGAAGGCAGTGTAGAGCTGGACCCAGGTCACCCAGCACCTTCCCTTTCCTAGAGGAGAGAAAGCTCGGCTGGCCTGGAGAGTAAGTGGCTCTCTTTTGTATGTCCCTTAGGGAAGGGTCCAGAATATCCTACCCATCTTCTGTGGAGACTCTTTAAGGAAAGAGGACCAGCTCCCCCAAGGGGCCTCTCTAACCACTCCCCACCCCAGCCCTCCTCCCTTGACTCTCCCAGCATGACTTCTTCTCTATGGCCCAACAGGGCTGTTTGATATATGTGCCCTGCCTCAGCTGGACTTTAAACTGGGTGGTGACCTCATTCTCTTCTCTCTCATCCCCTCACGCCTGGCCCAGGCTTGGATCTCCTGCCCACTGGCTTATCCACCAATGGATTCCAGTGGATTCTCACTCTCAGATAAAGCTCTGGGCTTTCTGCTGTCTTCTGTGTCTACAAAAACGAGAACCTTGCTCTTAACCTATGTGGAAGAGGCCATCCGGTCAGCCTCTGAGCTCACGGGGCTAGCCTGATCCATGTGGAATCCCTCCCTCCACTCCAAGGAGATGCTCATCTGCAAAAAGATGCATTTTTAGCTCAGCCCAGACTCCTGGTTTGTAAACACAGAGTATGAGAGCCCTGGGGCTCTGAGACGATCACTTAAATGGCTTGATTCTCTCCACCCCCTCCTGCCCTTCTAGTTCATCAGTGTTGCCTCCTCCCACCCCACCACATTCCTGACTTGAGCATTTGATCTAGGGACTATAAGTAGATGTGATAAAATACCAAGTTGCTTTAAAAAGAAAACCATACATGCAAAGATTTGACCTGGGGAGCATCCAATAACAGATAATACCGCTCAGCTCGCTTTAGGTGGGCTGGAGCGTGTCTCCTGCCTTAGGTCCCAGAGTTCCTGTCTGCTGCTTGGTGTCACCAATCATTTCTCTCTTAACCCATATTTATTTTCATTCTGCTTCTAGGAAGCCACAAATAAGCTTGAGAGTAGTATGAAAAGCACATGAATGAGCTGGCCCGTTCTCCCAGCTCTCTCTGCTCAAGCAAAGAGGTGCAGGATTGGGTATAAGGAGTAAAGCTGGGCTTGCTTTTTTCTGGCTGGTGAGTGTGACTTCACCCAGGTAGCTGGGAGAGCTCCGTTCTTTTACTTCTGGGAGGAGGGAGAGGAGAACACCAAAGATTTCCCCTCAGATTGGACTGTCTGCCCCTTTCTAACCAAGGACATTAACCTCTTTCATTAAGCAAAAGCTTATTAGGTAATCTTACAATCTCTTACCTCCCCAGGGCCTCCACCTTCCCTTCCATGAAATGATGAATTGGACTGGGGGATTCCCATCGGAAGAGTTTGCAGGTCAAAGCTAACAAGTGAGCGAGGCTAGCAGGTTCTGGCTGTATTCAGAGGTGACTTCAGGAGTGACCCCAGAGCTCCACAGTTGCTGGGCTCCTTGCCCTCCTCTTCTAAAAGGCTACCCCAAACATGAGTTCGGGGCCCCCTCTAACCCTTCCCTTGGCCTCCATAACAAATTGTAAATGCAATTCTCCATCTATAACCAAGTTTCTCAACCCAGGTGGTATTGGCATTTCAAGCCAGATGATGATGATGATTTTGCAGTACTGGGGATTGAACCCAGGGGCATTCAACCTTCAAGCTATATCCCTACCCTATTTTGTATTCTTTATTTTGAAACAGGGTGTCACTAAGTTGATGAGGGCCCCACTAAGTAGCTGAGGCTGGCTGAGAACCTGTGATCTTGTCTCAGCCTCCCAAGTACTGGGATTACAAGTATGCCTCACCACACCTGGCTGATAATTCTTAATCTGTTGCTGTGGGGACTGTCCTGTGCATAGTAGGGCGTCTCACATTCCTGGTCTTTACCTCTCTGGATGCCAGTAGCAATTCTCCCCAGTTGTAATGACCCAAAGCATCTGCAGGCATTGCCAGCCCTCTCCCAGGGAAGGGGAGGTGTGAAGGACTCCTATCTGAGAGCCATGGTCTAGAACATTATTACAGCAGGTTGCGTATACTCTCTTGCACTACCTCTGGGCCAAGGTTATATTGATTCATTTCTGTGGCAAATGGTAGGTGTGTGGAACTAATGATACCAGTAAGAGACGGAGTCAATTTCTGAGCCAGATGGTACTTTTTGTGCCATATCTGCCCCCTGATGAATAAATATTTGTAAGTCACTAGTAGATGCCAGGCACCTCTGTTCTGAGTATGCACTGCAGAATATGGCAGCCACAGACAGGAGCCTTATGGACTTTCTTACACTCTTGTGAGAGTAGGGTAGTGAAAGATTTGTAAGACAATAACCAGTAAGCATCAATTAGCAGGATAACGTCCAGCAAGAAGGAGCCCATGAAGAAAATGCTTAAAGGACCCAAAGTGACCAGGGTGGGGGTGTCAGATGGTGATAAGGGACGTCTATCTCCCTTGGAAAGGGACATTAGCACTGTCACTAAAACAGGTGGGAAAGCAGAAGCACTTAAATGCCTCTTGTCTCTTGAAGTCTCCAAGTATCTGCCACTTAGTAGGTGCTTAGTAAACAGCTGCCTGTGCGGTGCATGTCCGCTCCTCTCTGTGAAGTGGTGTTGCCAGTACTCGTTGCCTGTGGAACTCTAACGTTAAGTTCTAAAAGCATCGGTCCGTGGGGTAAGTGTGTAATGTTTGCCGACAGTCTGAATCAACACGGGAATCGTCCTGTCTCCATTTGCTTCTGTTTTTACAAAGAGAGCTTCTTTGAAATAAATGGGACAACAATCTCCTCTCCAAATCAATCACTTAATCACACACCAATCATCCTCGTCATTTAAAACCCGAAACCACATCTACACGCGCTGGCCATTTCCTGGCCCAGGTGTGAAGCCCAGAATGGTTGGGAAGAATATGTGAACTCCCCCCCCTCCCCCAGGCATCCACCTCCCTGACCAAATGTGCTCTGAGGATGGGGTAACATTACTATTGTGCCTGGATAAGAAGGCCTGTTCCGCCCCACCCCGTGGAAGGGGGGAAGGAAAACAGCTTAATCATTAATAACACTAACTTGCATTTCTAGAGCCTTGAAAATGAGAATTTTGCCCTTTTTTCCCTGGGAGTAAATTGGGTCAGAGTGTTCCCAGAATTTACATTTCAATTAAAAATACAATAATAACACATTGTGCTAATAGTGAATGATTCGGACCCAGGGGAAGATGACACCGCCCGCTACTTTGTTAATGAAAAGCCCCTTCATTCCGAGGGCCGCACCGCAGAGGTAACAAATCTCCTGCCTTGTTCTGGGTCTGGGAGGTGGAATGGGCCGGGAGGGGTGGGGCCGGGGAGGTGAGCCACGCACAGCCGCCCAGCTGTGGCTTCCAGCGACAGAAACTCTCAAATCCAGCTTTCAAAACCAAACCTGCCGCTTTAGAAAAAATTAAAAAGGGCTGGGGGTGTAGGTCAAAGGAAAACCGCCCCCATGGGTTCAATCCCAGCACCAAACAAACTGAAAAACCTCAACTTGACTTTGAACATCAAGGTCCCGAGGTCAATCCTCAGTAGCAAGGCCTTTATCTTTTTAAATAAAAGTGAGATTTTTGTTCGTTTGCCTTTGGGGTTTTAGTCAGTGTGCTCTCCCTTCCCCCTTAGGTAGGCCTTTGGGAATGAATATCACTTTAAAAACACCTTCCATTAGCTTCTCAGGCTGGGATCTGAAAGAAACTTCACTGGGGCTGCCCCAGCGCTTGGGAGCCTGTTGCTGCTGCTTTTTGTGAAAATCCGAGAGAGGATGGTGGTTGTGATGCTAACTAGGTGGCGCTTTTTTTTTTTCTTTCTTTCTTTCTTTCTTTTTTTTTTTTTTTTAGGAGATCCCTCCCTGTCTCCCTGGCTGGTGTTTAGAACGGGTCTGCCCCCCTCCCATCCCATCAGATTCCTGTGACCTGGAGCTAAGTCGAGGTGCCCAGCCAGGTGGGGCTCCGAGGCCTGCTCCCAGGGGCACTGGACAGAAGGGGCCATTCTGACTGGACAGACACAGCATGAAGTTTTACTCTCAAGTTGTTTCTGAAAAGAAATTACCCCTCTCAGCTGTTTTCTTTTTATCTTTTGTGATATGGGGGTTTGAATCCAGGGGTGCTCTACCTTCCAGCTACACTCCCAACCATTTTTAGTTTTTGTTTTGAAACATAAATTACTGAGGGTCTTGTTAAGTTGTTGAGGCTGGCCTCAAACCTGTGATCCTTCTGTCTCAGCCTCCCTAGTCCTGGGATTAAAGGTGTGTACCATCCACACCCAGTTCAGTTCTGTTTTCATCAGAAAACAAACTTTCTATGTGAGAGAAAGAATAGCACACTGCAACTCTCTCCAGGAGTGGAGGGACTTCAAAAGCAGCTGTGAGAGCTGGACACAAACTCCAGATGGACAGATTCAACCTGGTAGACCTGGTGTCCCTGTTCCTCTCCTCCGGGCTGGGCCAGATAGAGTGATGAGAAACGTCCTGGGACAAATTAAGGGCAGGCAGCAAATGTGCCTGGTGCCTTCTATTGTGTATATTTGAACACTTTTCGTGGTTTAAAAAAATGTGTACAGATGCCCTTCAACTTACAATGAGGTTATATTCTGATAAACCACCATAAATTGAAAATATCATAAGTTGAAAATGCATTTAATATACCTAGCCTAAGCAAATATCACAACTTTCCCTCACTCTGCCTTAAACATATGCAGAACACTTACATTTGCCCGCAGTTAGGCAAAACTGTCTATCACAAAACCTATTGTATATTTCATATAATTTATTGAATATTGCACTAAAAATAAAAAGTGAAAATGGCTATATGGACACACTTTTGAACTTTAGTAAAGTTGAAAAATCCTATGTTGAGGAACATGTGTATGTAGAATGAAAATTAAACACTTCAAACTCCTAGGATCTTGGAACCTTGGAAGAGGGAGAAAAATGAGTGCCCTGAACATTATACATTATCTGTAACTAAACCAGATGGGATGTGGACTGGCTCAAAGCTCTGGGACTTTCTTCACCCAGGAATGCAGATGGCCCTCTCTCTCTCTCTCTCTCTATCTCTCTCTCTCATCCCCCCCCCCCCGCCTCTCTTGTTTCCAAATCACTGAAGGAAGATTAAGGCCATGGGGGTTCAACTCCTCAAGTTTGGGTTCTAATAATTTGTAGAGTATAATCAACATTCCTCAATAATTATACTTTGTTTGCTATATTCTCATTTATCCCCAAATGTGGGCCAGAGCACCTCTGGTATAGATGATACACACTGGTGACATTAATTAGCATGGGTCGTCGCCCTTCTTTTCATTGTCCCCACACACTGAGCCTGAGTCTCCAGCCACATCTCTGTCCACAGTCGCATGACTTTGCTCCCCATCTCTGTTAGCCTGACTTGACTTCTAGCCAACTGCTTGGCTTCTCCATTCTAGGAACTTCCCCAAAGATCCACCGATTCTTCAGTGAAAGCATCAACAGGATGTATCCGAAGATTCCTTTGAGTTTCTACTCTTAAAAATCCTTGTTTTGTTTTTTCCATCCATCCTGAATGATGAATCCTAATTTTTACCACTGTACTGGGTGATTCTTCTTAAATCAAATTTTCAATTCCCAATACATTTTGCCTTTCTTTCCCTTCCATGAGAGACTGTCAAAACTGTCAGGGTGGTATTCTCCATTGCCCCAGGAAACCATTCTCTCAGCTTTCTTGGTGCCAGTTTGTATTAGTAATATTTGGGGGAGCGTGTGTGTGTGTGTGTGTGTGTGTGTGTGTGTGTGTGTGTGTTGCTGAGGGTTGAACCCAAAGCATGCTGCCACTGAGCTACACCCCCAGCTCTTCTTATTTTTTAGTTTGAAACAGGATCTTGCTAGTTTAGCTGGCCTCGAACCCGCAATCTTCCTGTCTCAACCACCCAAGTGCTCGGATTATAGGTGAGCTTTGGCCACGAAGCCAGCTTTTGACTCCTTCTGTCTTGCTCTCTGCTCATCTGCTTGGCAGAACTAAGAGTTGGTGCAGGCTTGACTTTGCTGCCTCTCCTAGTTTTCCTAATCTTAAATATCAGAGCCTAGGCCTTGGGCTCAGAGCTTTGAACAGGCATAAATATCTGGTGAAAATGCAATCCTGTTATTTTGTGTCAATTGTATTAATTTAATTCATTTCAAAATTATATCAAGATAATGCATAATCATGTAAAACAAATGGCTAAATAATGTGAACAAGGCCTGGCACCCAGCAGCAGCCTCACACTCACCCTTTCTCCCAGCCCCAGAACGCCAGTTTCCCGAAGTAATCGCTGTCAGTTTCTATGGCTTTTTCTTCTGCGGTTTTTCCCTCTCTACTTTTAAATGATGTACTTATGTTTCCATTTCCTGATGTTAATACCCCACAGGCAGACAGGAGTGATTTCAAATATGAACAAGTGTTCATGTCTTGCTTACACTCATCTTCGCTCGCTCTCTCCAGCTTCCTTCCCTCTGGAGATGTGTTGTCAATTTTTCATTATTAAATCCAGATTCAGTGTTTCGTTATTATGAATGAGTAGATAGTATTCACAGCTTCGACAATCAGTGCCTGACGGTGTCATTATCTGCTGATCCCTGCCTCTTTTTGCACAGCTTTCTTTGAATATCCGGGTGACTCTTCCCACACCCTCCAGTAGCCCTGTACAAAGGCCTTCAATCCAATTTTACACCCGGCCACACCTGTCAGTTAATCTGTCAGCTCCATTTTTTTCTCAGCGACATCCCTCCTAGAGCCGTCCATCCTTCAGCTCCACCCCATCTCAATACTCCCACCCCTACCACACAGCTGTCCTCTGAGACTTCCCTCTGCTGTTCCACGCAAGAGCCCCCGTGCCCAGGGGCCTAATGTCTTCATCTCTCTGTTTACTCTTTTGTTTTGGTGGAGCACATTCTCTGATATGCTCCCAAGAAGGGTTGCTTTGGAGGCAATTTTTGACACTTGACACACCTTAGAAAAAAAAGCATTTATTATTCCATTACATTTGATTGATAGTTTGGCTGCGTATAAAAGTCAAGACTTGAAGTGATTTCTTTACACATTAAAAAACTATTTGGGGCAGTATTTTATTGGCTTTCATTGTCTTACACATCCCCAATCCTTTATATGTGTGATCTGGATTTTTGTTGTGATTGCTGTTGTGTTTTTTCTCTCAATTCCTGGTGCTGTGAAATTTCATGATAATATCCCTTTGTGTGGCTGTCCATTCACTAATTCATTGTGTGCTTGGTGGGCTCTTTCATTAAGATCACCAAAATCTTCAGTGTCTGGGAAGTTTTCTTGTATTATTTCTTTATTAATTTATATCTCTGTATCCTCTATTTTTTGCAACCTGGAATATCTATTATTCAGATGGCAAACCTGAAACAATCTATTTATTTTCTTCTCCTTTTGCTTCTCTCCTCTCCTTTTGACCATTTTCTTGTTTTCTGAGTGTTCTTTTTTATAGTCCTGTGTTTCTGTTTCATGGATGTAATCTTTTCTGTCTGAGTATAGCAGAAGCTATAGAGTGCTCCAGTGTCTCTTGGGCCTTGTCATTTTAGGACATGCAGGACAACTTTCTATCACCTATGGACTGTATGATATCCAGTAAGACACTATGGATTTGTTACTGCTGCTGGCTGCATTTGCAACTGTCATAAATATGTGTCACAAAATGCTACTGATGATGAAAAGCCTGTCTTCCCTTATTAATAGGCATCCTATCTTCTTTTGGGGAGAAGGAAAGGTCCCTGGCTGGAGATGGTAAGAGGGAAGTTGGAGGTCTGGCAGATGCTAATTCAAACTTTCCATCAATCCTCCTGGATTCAGCCCTCTTTGAACTGCCATCTTTTTAGGCTCCTTCCCGGGTACCACTGCTCAGCACAGCTCACCTCTTTTCTTCTTAATTCAAGACCTAGATGTCAATTGGTCTTAACTTATTTTACACTAGTTCCAAAATTTTATTGACACCTGCCATTTGCTATCTTTGCCTCTTCCATTCTTTTTGGTCCTGTGGGTTTATGCCTTTTTGTTTTTTATTCTTTAACTGTCATTTTACGAGAGTTTCAGGAATGAGCAGAGTAAAACATTTGTGTTTAATCCACCATGAAACTGCCATTGTGCTTATTTTTAGAGGCATAGTCAATTCATGGCATGTAATATTGGTTTTCCAGTTTGGCCAGTGATAAAAAGTTTTCATTAAAACAAATATATTCCTTTTTTCTTATAAAAAAAAGACCCAATTTAGTTGAAAAATATTAAATAAATAAAATGTGGGATATGGTCCAAACCATGATGCTACTAAGAAACCGACAGGAATTTGAGGTTTACTGAGTCAGACCACTATATTTCTTTGCTGCAGCAGATAAAATGGAATTGTCTATTAGGCTTTCTCCTTGAATGTTCCTGGAAAGGACCCTGATTTTAATTCTGTAGTGATAACTGAACTCATAATCAGAGATGGCAACAATGTCCCCTAAGTCAAGGTTGGAGTGGGTCTGGGGATGTGTGACCAGGATAGGCTCATGGGGGTTGCAAGTAGAAGTCGTGAGCACAGCCAAAATGAGAGAAGGTAAGCTCTGGCCGCTTAGGATGGATTGCTCACTGGTCTTCTGGCTGGAGGGTCAGGCTGCCTCCTGTCCCAATTCAGCAATCCAGTCACTGGGAAAAGGAGACATGTGTCTTCAATTTTGACTTTTTCTGGATGCATTCAAAGATCAGAGTGGACTCTAGCTGTTGGTGCAAGTGCTGCTTCTAAGTGAACCTGGTACTTTTTTCTGCACCACCCCATAGCCCCACACAGCTGAGCAGGGCAGATGGAAGATGCTCCTGAAAGACCCCTTTGACACCTCATTTAAACCTACATCTCAAGGGTTGCTTCTGCTGCCTCTTCTAGCAAAGAACCCCAGTGTGTGGGGTGGACTGGCCTCTTCTAGCTGTTGTGCTCAGAGCTCCAGCAGGGCAGCACTGGTGCTTTTGCTCCAGCCTGTACAGAGGAGATGCCTGGAAGTTAAGAGCAGGCTGGGAATCGCTCCTCCGCTCGGCGTGTGGTGCGATGAAGGGCCATTGATTAGTCTTTGCGTCTAATGAAAGGAAATCATTCCTACAGCTGCTGGGGTTCTGGCTGCTGATTGCCTGGGGGTTATTTGTTTATTTAAGTGAACAAAGTAATGGACAGTGGAGATGTCTGAAAATTGCCTGGGTTTGTTCCCTTTTTGCTTACCTGTCCCTCCTGGGTGTCATTACTCTCTAGCACCTACTACGAGGGCGATTTCACCAATCTATCTCTGTTAGGTTAAATCAGTCAGCTCTCAGGCGGGGTAATGGGAGAGTGGGGAGAGAAGGAGAGTTTCTTGATCTTTAGGCGCAGACTGGGGAGCCAGGAAGAAAAACCAATCCTGAGATTGGATTCCACCTTGAGGGTATGCTACAGTCAAGGCAGACACTATCCCAGCGGGAGGGAGACTGGCTGGCATTTCAGGTCAAAAGGGGAGGCTGAGTGTGTGGGGCTTCCTGTCATCTTTATTTCAAGATAACAACTTCATATGTACCTGCTTCATATTTTAAATTTTGGAAAGAGATTGTGTACATTAGGAGTTACTATACACATCAGATGCTTTCCCTAATATGTGAAAGCTAAGGAGAAATGGGTCATAGGAGGAACTTTAGATGAAAAAGGAAATGCTATAGGGGAGCAAACAAGACAACCTAAATGAGGAGACAGGAGGGGGAAAGAAGGAAATTCTCTAAAACACACAATGTACTTAAACATATCAAAGCCAACCACTAAGCCAAGCAAGGGAAGGAGGGATGGGGAGGGAATGGAGTGGGAATTGGGTAGGGGTTAAATGGGTGATGTGTACATGTGTGTACACACAAGTTTTTTACCCCAATATATATATGAATATAATGTACCAATAAAAATTAAAAATAAGTAAATAAATAAATAAAAGGAAGTTACTATAAACAAATGTGAAAACCATTGGCTTGACCCAACTTACTCTCTGTACAGAGTAGGTGACTGAGGCTTAGGGAGGTGAAAGTCGCCTGTACCTTCACTCTGGTTTTTGGCTTAAAAAGATGCAAAGTATGGCCTATTATATTTTCCAAAAGTGGCCATGGCAGTATTTAAGATCTCACATGCTTTTTCCAAAATTTGACACTTACCATCAGTGGAGCTTCCTTTTTTCCTGTCTGTGACCTGGTTGGTATCTTTGACAGCCTCAGTGAATGGAATGGGGAGGAAGTGACGCATGACTCTGAGGTGAGGTCTGAGAAAGTTTCAGGGCTTTTTCTTGGCTTACTTGCGCTTTTTCTCTATCTCTTAGAACATGTGAGTTGCAGCCTGAGCTGCCATGCCACGTAAGGCCCATTACCCTTAAGCCACCTTATTGCAGAGGCCACCTAGAGATAGAGGTGTCCCAGTAGCCCGGCTTTCTCAGCCCCCACAGGTTGAGTCCATGCACCAGATGAGTGAGTGCAGAGGCCTTCAGGATCATGCCAGCTGTGGCCAGTCTGATGGCAGCAGGACCCCACCTACTTCCTATGCAACATCTGTCCCACTGAGTCAATTCCCAAATGTGTGAGAGATGACATTAATAAGCCATCACCACTGCTTTAAGCATATTTTGGGTGGTTTGATAGACTACCAGAATACAGGCAGAGTCGTCATTGTGGAATGTGATCATCAAACATCTTCATTCACTCTTTGGAGAAAAGATCTAGTAGGTTCCCTATGCTCTAGCTTCTCCTCCCACATCTAAGAGATCTGCTTTACAGAGACCCGCTGAATCCAGAGCCTCGGGAATGTTGGGTTAATTTCCTCTATGCCTTTATTTGCTCAACAGGGAAAGCTGGTCCCTGCCTTGGAGTTGACCTTGACCTTGGAGTTGTTCTTAGTGTCACCATACTTTGATAGGTTTCATGAATGCTGGCGGGAGATAGATCATTTTTCCAGCTATAAACTATATTTAATCAACTTAATTTGTCTGATAGACACCTGTTGATAATTGTTACATGTTGGCAGTATGTTACCCCCACCACCACCACCCAGGAATGGAAAAAAGGAAAAATAGGTAACATACCAGCCCTGGCTTTAAGTTTTGTTTTTTGGTTTGTTTGTTTTTTTGTCTTAGGGGAGATGGAGGTCACTGAGGAGAGGAAGGGAAGACACACATGACAGACAGAAAAGCAAGTGCAGTGCTATGCCAACTTGGAGTAGAACATCAGTTTTCTTTGGGGCTTTAAGTGGAGATTTGAATCTGGCTTTAGGGCTTGATAGAAACTTGATAAACAGGGCATGTGAAAAAAAAGAGGACAGAAGAGAGAGGGAGCTTGAATAAGCTTGGTGTGGAAGTGGGTTTAGGAGATGGAGGGGAAAACGGTAAAAAGAATGGCTGAAAGTGGTAGGCAATGCCAGTTGTGGTGGCGCACGCTTGTAATCCCCGCGCTTGGGAGGCAGAGACAGGAGGATCGCACAGGTTTGAAGCCAGCTGCGTTGGCTTAAGAGACCCTGTTTCCGAATTTAAAAAGTATAAAAATAGGCCTGGGAGTGTAGCCTGGAGGCAGAAGGGTTTCCAGAAACCCCAGTACCACCAAAAAAAACAAAACAAAACAAAAAACAAACAAACAAAAAAAAAAAAAAACCAAACCAAACCAAAACAAAACAAAACAAAAAATGTGGTAGGCAAGGTTAGTAGTGGAGAGAAAAAGACTATAAAAACAGGGAGGAATGCTTTTGCTGCATCAGAATTAATCACTTTGCTTTGCTGAAGGAAAGTCACTATAGAGAGTCAACAACAGGTGACCAAGGGGGAGAAAAATGACCACGCAGGATGGCTCACACACCTGCGGAGAGGCCTCCGGAAAACCAGCAACATAAAAAATTGCAGAAAAAGGTAAAAAATACTAAGTGTTGAAGATGATGTGCCTGTATTTCAGGACTTATCATAAATTGATGGCATGTAATGATGACATATAAACTGACATAGCCACTTAGGAATAAAATCTGGTAGCAGGTATTAAACTGAGTATATATGGACCGTGGGATCTTGTCATCTGAGCCCTAGTCTGGCCCCCAGAGTGACTTTCTGATTGCACACATGCTGGTTGCAGCAGAGTTTCTGACACAAGGACAACAGGTGACCTTCATCCCTAGATCACTCCAAAGACAAATTTCTGTGCACATTTAGAAAATATAGGGCAGTGCTTAGAAACAGGACAGTGCATCTTCTAAATGAATTTTAGTGAAAAAGTAGGAACCAAAAAGTGCTATACACAGCTCTATTTTTATTCATGTAGAATTCAGACACACCAAACACTCTGCATTTCACTTGGACATGTCTAGGAGAGAACATAGACCAACACATGACTTGGTGTGCCTAAGGGGAGGTGAGGGATGAGTAGGGGACCCAAAACTTTTCAAAATTTAAAACAGATTGGTTAAAATAGTGGGCCTTTTCCTAGGATTGGACTGCCGCAACTCTGCACCTAAACTTAGGACAAAAACAAACAAATAAACAACAGTAACAACAACAACAACAACAAACAAACAAGAGAAAACAGTTCACCTGGCAGAAAGTAGGTTGTCAGTTAATGTGTATTGAATAAGTGAGTCAGGCAGATGGGTGCAGGTGACTTTAAGGCCATTGTCATTCTAGGAACCTGCACAATGACAAGCTGTCAGGATGACTTGGGCTCTGGAGACTCAGGAGGTTGACCATACATTTGGGAAAGATTTCTGGCCAGTTTGGTTACAATGGCTTGATGCCTGTAGGGGGAGGCAACCATTATCTACAGCATCCACTTATTGAAATGGCTCTTCTCTGACAGAAGTGGATAAATGAGGTATTCCTGTAATTGTATGTAAATGGTGCTTCTAAAGTGCTTGAAAAGTTTGGTGTCTCCGAGTAGGCTAAATGTCACCCCCTGCAAGTTTCTTCACCCTCTTAATTTGCTTAGAAAATCCTTTTTTTTCAGAGTGTGAATTACAGTAAAAGCGGTTTATCTCTTTGGCATCCTGTCAACCAGCCTTGGGGTATGGGGACCAAGGAAATGATAATGTGTGCTGCTGGTGGCAATCCCAGGCCCCTCAGGCTTCTGAGTCATCTAAGAAAGTTGAAATGAATTTCTGTAGAGTTTTAACATTAAATGGATGTTGTGTGAACCAAGCCTTTGAAGAAAAAAAAAAAAAAACTGGCCAGTTGTGGGTGGTAGTATACTTTGAAACTCAATCAAATATTTGATTAGCAGGAATTCTCACCTCCACCTGGAGGTGACAGTTGAGGAAGAACACTTACTTTCTGCCCCCCCCCCCCCAGAGCCCTAGGGTGTGGGGTGGTTAAAGTTGGCTGTAGACTCTTGTCCCTTTTTGCCTTGAGAGGTGGAGTTTACTTTCCTGCCTCTCAGAAATGGGCTGCGGGACAACTTTAACCTTACTGTGACGTAGTAACAGATGCCGGTTCCAAGCCCTGATTTAGGAGAACTGGTGGCTTCTATGTAGGCTCTCTTCTTATATTCACTTTTGGGATCTAACCTTCACGGCCCCCTGGAGAGGCCACAAGAAGACAGAAGTTCCAGCCTGCTGGCCAGCTGTACCCTTGGTATGGAGAGCAGGTGCAAAGACATGAGAGCCTTTTGTGACTGTACCTGCGTGAGAAATCCCAGCAAGAGAGCAGAACGATAATTAACAACAACATTAATAATAGTAATAATAATTGGTGGTTGTTTTAAGCTATGAGAATTGGGCGTGATCTGTTAGGCAACAATATATAACTAAAACAGTCCTTGTTTTTATTTGTTTAACTAAGAAATTATCAAAATATTTTTCACTTATTTAAAAACACTAATAATTTTATTACATAAGTAGAAATTTTTGCTAAATTAAAAAAATTTTAGATTTTACTTTGGTAAAATACACATAATACACAGCTTCCTATTTTAACTATTATTGTTTTCAGTTTGACGGCAGTAAGTACATTCACATTGTGGTACAGCCATCGCCATCACCCACATTAGAATCTTTTCGTCATTCCAAGCTGAAACTTACTCCCCATTCTCCCCTCCCTAGTCCTGGGCCCTCACCATTCTATTTTCTGTCTCTGTGAACTTACTGCTCTAGGTACCTCATGCAAAGGGAATAATCTTTATATTTTTAAATCTTTATGTCCTATAAAACCTGTTAATGTGATGACTAATTTTAGAGACAATCTGACTGGGCCACAGGGTGCCCATATATCTGATCAAACATCATTTTGTGTGTCTGGGAGGATGGTTTTGATTTTGATTAACAGGTGACTCAGTAAACTGCATAAAGCAAATTTGCCTTCCTAATGTAAATAGGCAGAATATTCTATTCAGAATGCCTGAATAGAACAAAATGCTGACCTTCCTTGAGTAATAAAGTATTTTACCGGAACTTTGAACTTATAAGATATCAGCTCTCCCCACACACCCTCCTGGTCCATCTAAATGTCCTAATAGAATGTTTGCGTGTGTGGGTGTGTGGGTGTGTGGGTGTGTTGCGCGCCCGCGCGCACCCATGCATTGTTGATAGGCAGATTTCCCATCCACATTAGGGAGGGCAATCTGCTTTACTCAGTGTTATGGTTTGGATATAGAATGTTCCCTGAAGAGCTCATGTACTAATGTTCAGAGATGGCAGAATTGAATCATAAGGGTTCTAAATCTCATCAGTGGAAGAACCCACTATCATGGATTTATTGTTTATAGGGGAAGAACCCGCTATAATGGTCCTAGGCAGCTAAGGTGTGGCTGAAGGAGGTGGGTCACTGGGTATATGGTCTCAAGGACTGTGCATGTATCCATGAACCACCTTCATGAGCAATTTCTTGCTTCCAGCCTCTGTGATGTCAGAACAGAGTCCTTGCATGTACATTCTCTCCCTCTCTCTCTCTCTCTCTCTCTCTCTCTCTCTCTCTCTCTCTCTCTCTGCTTCCAGTGCCATATCCTGAGCTCTACAGACTTCACCTGGCCTAACATGGACAGGATATCTGAAATCTCCAGAATTGTGAGCATAAAAATCTCTTTTCTCTAAGTTGTTATCTTCAGGGTTTTTTTTTTAATCACAGAAATGAGAATACTGACTGAAATACTTGTCTACTGATTTATATGTTAATTTCACCCAAAAAAATTCTCTCAGAAACATATAAAATGATGTCTAACCAAGTATCTGGGTATCCTATGGTTCGGTCAGATTGACACACATACTCTATATATGAATATAAAATATATTTTAATATATTTATATAAAACATATACTATATAATATAAATTATATAATAAGTTATATAAAATTATATAAATATAAATATATACTATAATATAGTATGTATAAATATATACTATATTTATATTTATAGTTATAGATTTATAAATATATAAGTATATATATTTTACATATAAAATATATAATATAATTTTTTTTCCTGGAGAGCCCTAATTAACTTACCACTATAGCCTGGAATTTGGAAACCAAATCAAACCTAATGTCTCTAGTTTATATTTGCTATTATAACACCCCTGTGCTATATCCAAATACAGGTATGCCAGAGCATCCTTGCTGAGAAAGTAAGAAGCCATGTTCTTGAAGGTACCTGGAGAAAGTCAGTGGATACTGTGTGTCTTTGTATCAGCAATGCCTTATGAGTTCTCCTTGTTCCTACCACTTGCCATGTAAATAGAACTAGACACATGAAGAAAGCAGAGCAAGGGTAAGTGGTCAGATATCAGGCTGGGTAGTAAATAGATTTATGCTAAGTCTGGCTGTCCTCTGCATGCCAGTGAAGAAGCAGTGGCCAGTGAATGGGGTCCACAGGGTTTTTGTCACCACCCATTCCTTTGAGGAACTTGGAAATTCCACTGGCTAAGTGACACCAAAATATTTGATCTTGTATCTGTCTACACAGGTAGTATTTATTCCCCATCTATATTTATAATTGGCAAAGTCCTGCTTTACAATACTGGAAATGTAGTCAATGAATGTGGTGTGTTCCACATAGTTCTAATTGTGTTCTTCTCAAATGATATCTATCTCTGTTCTAGTCTGGATCAGGACATGAAAGCAGAGTCTAGTCTAAATATTCTAAAGAAAAGAATTTAATACAGGGGATTGGTTGTACAGGTGATCAAAGAGTGAGAAGCCAAATGGGAGCGCAAGACAATCAGAAATTGCAGGAAGCCGCTATCACCTGTACATCAGAGGGCCAAAGGAAGGAGGCAGGTTGCCAGAGCCCAAGGTAGAAGCTTGAACCACAGCAATCTGTCCAGTGGGATCTGGAGCCAGATGGGAGAATCGGCCCCAGACCCAGGCCCCTCCTATGGCAGAAAGACACAGATAGAAACACTCTGGCTTCTTTTATTTCTGCTGTGGTTCAGCTCTCTCACCCAGCGGGAAGACAAACGACCTGGGAGTCTGGGCTACAACCCACAGAGGTCAGTCCTCCTGTCCTTCAGAGCAAACGATTGGCAAGGATGGACTGAGACTGAGCCCAGATCACACACCAGACTCACTCTCAACCCAAACCCAAACAGAACAGAACAGAACACTCGACCTTTTTGAACATCAGCATTTCATACGGATTGTGAAAAAGAGTAAGATTTGGTTATAATCCCTGGCTTCTTCATTTGCTAGCTCTGTGACACTGGGTGAATTTTTTAAACTCTGAATCCCAGTTGTATGCAACTTTATTTTGTGTGTGTGGTACTGGAGATTAAATCCAAAGCTTTGCACATGCTAAGGAAGTGCTTGACCACTGAGCTACATTCCCAGTCCCTCTGAATCCCCACCAAACAAGAAGAATTGTAGTACAGTTGTCCAGAAACGTCAGGAGATATTGTGGGGAAAAGCCCAGATCTGAAATAAAGCTTTTAACATTTACTCAAAATCTGCATGTAGAAAAAATAAGGGCTTCCAGGTTGAGCTGTGGGCTTTCCCATCTCAGTTCTTAACGTATATATATATATATATATATATATATATATATATATATATATATATATATATATTACTGGTCCTTTTCTGTACATAAATGCAAACAATTATATGTAATACCTAACACACATTACTTAACCCACAATGCTTGTATTTATATACAAATACAGTAATTTCAGATGTGAATTCCACACATAAATATGATATCCATTACCCTTACCCTACCCACACCTTCCAGAAAATTCTTTAGAATTCATAGGAAAAAAAGAATCTTATATTCCCAGGTAAATAAACCTCAAAAGGCTATTACATTAGAAAGGCTGTTCAAACATACACTTTGTAAATTAAGGGAGTCTTAGTAAATGAGGTCAGTTATATTATTTGAAAAGAAATTCAAGTTTCCCTTAAAAAAGAAGAGTGACTTAGTTCAGAAGAATAAAAGGGAGAAGACCTTGAAACTCTCTATACAAGGGTCTTCAAGGTTGTTCAGTGAGCTTGTGAGCTAGGTGTGGTAGCTCACAACTGTAATCCCAGTACTTAGGAGGGTGAGACAGGAGGATCTCAGGTTAAAGGCCAGCATCAGTAATTTAGCAAGATTCTCATCAACTTAGCAAGAACCTGTTTCAAAATTTAAAATAAAGAGAGCTAGGGGTGTGGCTCAGAGGTAGAATGCCCCCCCGGGTTTATTCCCCACGACCAAAACAAAAAAAGTTTTTAAGACTTTTTATTGATTGGGTGTTTAGTTTTTATATTGAGTGACATGAAGCTCTGTTGATTGCAGAAGAGCTGATTTTCATATCCAAAGATTAAATAAATTAATAGAAGCATAACACAGAGTTTGGAGTGCTCAAAAAATGCCAAGTGTGATTGTCATCATCGTGTGTGTGTGTGTGTGTGTGTGTGTGTGTTAGTTTTATTGGTGATTTTTCTCTCTTGGGAGCTTTTATCCTTGGATATGTCTAAAGTGATAATGGAATTAGGCCAGTGGGATGGGGAGGGAGAAAATGGCCAGCACAGTGTCATTATATATTCTAGTGGCACTCAAGAGGTATAAGAAAGTAAATTTTAAAAAAAATTGTCAATAGTTAAAATGCTACCATCTGCTAATGATCCTCACCCATGATCTAAGTACACACACACACACACACACACACACACACACACACACACAGGAGACTCATTTACATACGGGACTTCCTGGAGTGGCGTTGCACAAGGGGGAAAGTCAAGGCTGTCTAAGGTCACCACTTGCTGCTCTAGAGAAGTCAACAGTGAGCTCATGGCTGCTGTTTGCGGAGTGTATTTTAAGCGGTAGGCTGGGACCCTGTGTGTCTGCCCCACACAGGTATCAATATTACAAACAGAGCTTTGGAGCAGGTGTCTTTGTCTGTTTCCTGCTATGACAACAAACCTCCAGATTATGGATTATAAAGAAATGGGAGCTGCCTGGGCTCGTGGTTCTAGAAGCTGGGCAGTCCCACAGCACGGCACGGGCATCTGGTGAGGGCCTCTGTGCTGGTCAGAACAGAGTGGCCGGGCCGGGGAGCCATGTATGCGGGCAGGAGGCCCTCATGTGTCCCCTCTTGAGAAGACTGACCCACTCTCTCAGTACTGGCCTGAGTGCACTCAGGGGTGCCCCATGGCCTGATCACCTCTTAAAGGCCCCGTCTCTCGACTCATGATGGCAGTTGCATTTCCATGTGAATTTTGGGGAATCGTCTAAACCAGAGCCTCATATCTCTGGTACCCTTTTCTCACCCCATTTTCTCTGCCAAGATGGCACTCAGCTCAGAGAAGACTAGACCCTTTCCTCAGCCAAGACCTAGCCAGACATTCTGTGGAATGAGCATCCTCTTCACTGAAGAAAGATGAAGGAGTAGAATTAGAGAGTCAGTCCTTCCTGTGCTCTTTCTCCAGCAACCTGAGCCCATCCTGAAGGTCCAACCAGCCCAAGGCAAGGTCTAGTTCCTAGTCATATCTGGAGTCAGGGACCCCAGAGCCCATAGCTCATAGAGGTCTTTAATGCCCATTAATAATAATCCTCCTCCTCCTCCTCCTCGTCCTCCTCCTCGTCCTCCTCCTCGTTTTCCTCCTCCTCCTCCTCTTCCTCCTCCTCCTCCCCCTCTCCCTCCTCCTCCTCCTCCCTCTTTTTAAGACTGGGGATAAAACCCAGGAACATTCTATCTCTAAGCTATACTCTTAGCCTTTTCTATTTTTTATTTTGAAACACTGTCTCATTAGGTTGCTGAGGGTCTGTTTCACTAAGTTGCTGAGGCTGGTTTTGAATCCGTGATCTTCCTGTCTCTACCTCCCAAGTACTAGGATTATAGGCACACACCGCTATTCCCAGCTAATAATGCCCATTAATTCTCGGCAGGCCCAGGTATGGGATCTCAAACCATTAGCGATCAGCGAAATGGGCCTGACATTCTCCCTTTATTTTTGCGCTGCTTTTTCAAGCTGAAACTCTTTTCTATGGTCATAGTACGCCTCAGTGCACATCACCTTGCTTGGCTTGGGAACATAAGGGGCTCAGTTCTCAGAGCAGGAAGGTAAGAAGATCGTTGGAGAGAAGAAAGTTCCGCAGTTCCAAAGATTTAGGCCAAAGAGAGAGAACAAAGCCTGGCTGATGAACACTGAAAGGGAAAAGTGCTCTCGGGTGTCTGGTTAGAGAAATTGGCTTCAAGTCTTGGTTTGGTTCATAAATTTGGTGCTTCGTACCATCCTGTTAAATCATTTTATCTCCTGCCTCGGTTTCCTCATCTGTCACAGGATAATCACGGGCCTGCTAACCTTGCTGGGCAGAGGTAAGGATTTTCATGCTTTGAAAGCTTGAAAGTATAAACACATAAAAGGCATTACTATCTTGTAATTAGAATAACTAGGCATTTATTCTGCCCAGACTGATTTCATTGTGGTTGGGATAAAAGGACTTGTGAAACAATGAGAGAGCTCACAAGATGGTATCTGGCCAGTTGCAGGACTGTTGAAGGGAGCGAGAGCTCGAGACTGCAGGAAATTCTCAGGAAACGGGTGCTCCTTGAGGTACCTCAGAAGTGGGGACTAGCTGGAAAGGGATAGCCCTACTTTATTTATTTATTTTTTATTTTGAAACAAACAGTCTCACTAAGTTGCTGGATCTGGCCTCGAACCTACAATCCTCCTGATTGCAGGCAAGTGCCTCTAGGTCCAGCTTAGAATGTGATCTTGAGGCCAGGGTTTGTGACTCTCCATTAACTCTGTAGCACCTGCTGCAGTGGCTGACATTTGATAGGTATTCAAGAAATACCTCTTTCCCAGGGCCTTGCACATGGTAGGCAAGCGCTGCTCCCACCGAGCCACACCGCTGGCCCCTAGAAATACTTCTTGAATGGAGTCCAAAAAGATAAAAAAGATAACTAAAATGCCGAGTGAGCAGATGCTAAAACCCAAGGTAATGAGAAGCTCAGAGCTGCCAATCACCTGCAGTTGGGGCAGTCAGGGCCGGCGGCCTGGGAGAGGAGACTTGGAGTCAGACACCTGAGTGATGACCAGGATGGAGACGGGGCAGGGAAACCTACACCGACAAAGTTATGTGTCCAAAGACCATCAGTCTTTTAGGAATTAAAACCAATGAGTCTGAATTCCATGGGCTCCTGAAGCTAAGTGGACTGCTCACGCATGCATGCATGCAAACACACACACACACACACACACACACACACACACACACACATGAGAGGTTGTTCTGGGAGAATAGGGCAGGTGCACGCTCTCTCCAGCATGCAGGTTCCCGGCTCGCTGCATGTGCCCTGGGGGGGCTCAGAAAGATTCCCCCATTCCCTCCATCAGTTGTGACAGTAAAACCCCAACCAGTCCCATCCCTCGAAACATCCCGATATTTCTTGATAGACACTTCTGTTGTCTTATGTGCAATAGAATTGTAATCACCTGTATTTAAAACTAATGGATTTGAAATAACCTGCAGGCTTCCACTTTAATGAGAGTTAGATTAATGAAAAAGGACCTTTTGCCTCGGATTGCATGACAACATTTTCAAATTACATTCTTGGAACAGAGAATTCACTTATTCAGAGTAATTGGATGCCGACTTGGGTTAATACGTACAATGTCCTTAAATGAAAATGTTCTATTGTAAGTGGAACTGTATGATACCTGAGGCTTTCTCAATAGATTTGGTTGGACTCTGAGTTAATTATACTGCATGCTATTTTTTGAATGAATTCAAGCATGAATTCTACACGCTAGAGATTGGGATAATTATATTCAATTCTGCTTGGTGCCCCGCTGAAAGAATTGACCTTTTAGATAAAACGAGCCTCCCGAACAAGAAACCTGAAGAAAGTCTACACAAAGCCGGTAGATGGAAGAGCAGAGAAAGTCTTAAGTGAGAGGGAACCAGGGCGGGTGGGGGAGGCAGGCCCAAGGAACAGTAGCATCAGCAAGATTGATTTTTTGTCACGGGAAAGTATTTCTGTTTTGTACCTTGTTTAGTATCCTTGGTACATAAAGGTATAATTTAAAACCATTGATTTTACTAAGCTGTTTTCTCATCAGTAACACGGCTAAAAAGTAGCAGCATGAAGAATGAGAAACAGACACAAAGCAATCTCGTGAGGAGCTCTGGGTGTGGGGCCCAGGAGGGGAGCACAGTGGCCGGAGCTGCTCTGACCACCAGGCTACTCTACGTTGCTTGGGCCATGGCCCGGGGCTAAGTTGGGGGCTCAGAGGTCAGGCTGCCCCGGGGTTGGAAGTACGGCTCTACCACTTCCCAGCTGTGTGGCCTCAAGCTAGCACTCACCTGCTGCGTGCCTCAGTTTCCACATCTGCTCACTGTGATAGACCGCATAGTCACTGGGAGGGCTAATAGACTCGAGGCTCCTTGCTAGTCACCATGTCCAGTAACTATCAGCTGCCATTATTAATATCACTATGCTGGGTGGCTAATCTCTCTTCCCCCTCAGGATGATGAAGGAAAGGCGACCCACCCAAAGCTCTGAAAATGTCCTCCCCTCAACCACAGAACGAAATGGACCCAATTAGGTGATGTGCATGTACAAATAGGTAACACCGAATCCCACGATTGTGTATAATAATAATGCATCAATCAAAATGTTCACAAACAAGACTTTTCCACTTAGGGAGAGGAGAGGCAGGACCTGCTGGTCACTGAGCATCCATGAGATATCCTGTGAAGCCTGAGATCCCTGAGCCCTGGTTCCCGGTCCAGCCTGAGGCGGAGGGCAAAGCATACTACAAACCAAAGTGATGGTTTGCACCGCAGCAGCCTCCTAAGAGCAGAAAGCTGTGTTTCACCTGCCTGGCCCCAGTTCCCTCCCACAAGGGCTAAGAGGTCTCATTCTTCCACTCCAGTATGAACCGGCCACAAGACACAAACAGCTTCTGTCCTGCAGTATTCATTAAGTCAGGCCTGGGCTCTGACCACCACTGGGGAGGAAAGGGGACCACTCTTCTGATCTCAGTCTTGGTGAACCCCTCTTTACTGACAGTGTGACCTTGTGCTCACACCCATCGGCATTGCCTGCTTCCAACTTCTCCAGCAAACATCCAGATTCCCCTTCTCCCTGGCCAGAGCCTTCTGCTGTAACACACATTTCTTTTAGAGTGCCTGTAGGAGCTTTTCGTGGCTACTGTAAAAAGTCATCACAAAGGTGATGACCTAAGACAAATGGAACATGGCCTCCCAGTTCTGGAGGCAGGAGTCCAAAATCACTATTGATGGACAAAATAAAAACCTGGTGGAGCCGGACATGATGGTGCACACTAGTAATCCCAGCACTTGGGAGGCTGAGATAGGAGGATCTGGGTTCACGATCAGCCTCAGCTACTTAGTGAGGCCCTGTTTCAAAATAAAAAATAAAAAATCAGGCTGGGGGATGTAGCTTGGAGGTTGAATGCCCCTGGATTCCATCCCCAGCACCAGAAAAAAAGTAAATAAATAAACAAATTTAAAATATTGGTGGGGTTATATTCTGCAAGCCCCATGGGAGATTCTCTCTGTCTCTCTCCCTGTGTCTCTGTGTCTGTCTCTGTTTCTGTCTGCCTCTGCCTCTCTCTCTCTCTCTCTCTCTCTCTCTCTCTCTCTCTCTCTCTCTCTCTCTCTCTCCCCCCCCCCCAGCTTCGAGTG
This sequence comes from Muscardinus avellanarius, assembly GCF_963383645.1. Taxonomy (NCBI): domain Eukaryota; kingdom Metazoa; phylum Chordata; class Mammalia; order Rodentia; family Gliridae; genus Muscardinus; species Muscardinus avellanarius. The sequence continues at coordinate 34,717,263 of NC_137796.1, forward strand.
ATTGCTGGCACTCTTTGGCTTGTGACTGCATCACCCCAAGCTCTGCCTCCACAGTATCTTCCTTCTCTTTGTGCCAAACTCCCCTCCACCTCTCAGTTATAGGGCCACCTTGACTGTAGGTGGGATCCACCCAGACAATTCAGGCCTATCTCTTTATCTCAAGATCCATAACTTAATCACCGTTCACACACACACACACAAATCACTGCATAAGGTAACATTCACAGGTTCCAGGGATGAGGACCTGATGCCTCTCAGCCACCATTCAGCCCACTACACAGATATGATTTTGCTACTGGCCCTTCTATTTACCAGAAGATTTTAACCCGGGCTGCGCCCAGCATTGCCTCAACTTTATGGGTAAACATTCACTGACCACTGACTTAGGGTGGGCTGCCCAGTCCCTGATCTCTGCCCACCTCTTCCTCCCAGGCCCTGTCTTCAATTTCTTCACCCCTGCGAGTGTGCTACTCAGGAAGCTCTCCCTTCCCCCACTGAACACCTATGCTTTGGGGTAACCCAGTAGGAGGTTCTTCTGTGGTTATCCATCTCCCCTACTCTGTCCACATAGGATGAATAGGGCTGGCTCTCCCCTCATCCCCATTCTTGAAATTGTGCCTTGCACAATCTACCATACTTACACGATGTGGGCATCTTAGAAGGTCTTAATGGGAGGATGCAGTGCGTGGGGTGGGGCCCAGCACAGCTGGCCAAGGGTGTTCTTGCCCGGGTGGGTCAGCTGAGTGTTTCTGGCAGGCTCATGTGACATCAGCCCCAGTGACACTCAGAGCTGGATTGAAGTTGGGGGGATATGAGCTGCCTAGCTGTGGCCCACCTGGGGGCTCTGTCGAAAACAGAACCAAGAAGAGGAAGAATTAAAACATGGAGGAGAAACCCAAAACGTAAAAACCAAGCTCTGCATTCCTGGATCAAACCATGCCTGAAATTATATCTAACCTTGACCGTTTGTTTTAATGGAATTCCCATCATTTTTGCTGTCATTCTGCATTGGGTTTCTGTCATAATTTGGAGATTTCTCATTGACATATTTGCAGCTCAGCTTCCTGCAAGGAGTTGGCTGCCTGAGGCTCAGCAGACAATCTACTCAGTACCACATGTCTAAAACCCAGCTGTTCTGTGTGTGGCACCACATTTGGGCCTGACAAAAAGAGTAAGGCTCCTTTTGAGTCCAGGAGCCAAGGACTCAGGAAACAGGTGGAGCCATGTTCCCTGCTTACCCAGTTTATGACCATTTTCCTTACAGTTTTATCAGCTTTTTTAAAACTCTGACCCTCAGGTCTTCTTCTACTGTACTTGAGATAGCTGACTCTCCTTTAGCTCTCCTAACCCCAGTGGACTTTCTCTTTGTACATCTCTGTGTTCAACCAACATCATTACAATCACTCTGATAAGCTGATGTCATTGGAGCTTCAGTTCTGGCCCCAAGAGTGTGTGCTTTGGCCTGCAGAAAGTTGGGATCCCCTTCCTCAGAAATTGTCCAAGTGCGGAGATATAGCCTTCTCTGCTGGTGTCATACGAATATTCTTCTTCTCCTCCTTCTCCTTCTCCTTCTCCTTCTCCTTCTCCTTCTCCTTCTCCTTCTCCTTCTCCTTCTCCTTCTCCTTCTCCTTCTCCTTCTCCTTCTCCTTCTCCTTCTCCTTCTCCTTCTCCTTCTCCTTCTCCTCCTCCTCCTCCTCCTCCTCCTCCTCCTCCTCCTCCTCCTCCTCCTCCTCCTCCTCCTCCTCCTCCTCCTCCTCCTCCTCCTCCTCCTCCTCCTCCTCCTCCTTCTTCTTCTTCTTCTTCTTCTTCTTCTTCTTCTTCTTCTTCTTCTTCTTCTTCTTTTGTACTGGGGGATGGCCAGATTGCCTTAGGACCTGCAGGGGAACCAGGTGTCATTGTGAGAAAAGCTCGGGTCCCTGTCTTCTCATGCCAGTTCTGACTCTACTTAGTAGCTACTGTCTGACCTTGGGCAATCACCTCCTCTATTCTGGGTTTTGATCCTTTTTTTTTTTTTTTTTTTTTTTTTTTTGCAGTACTGGAACCCAGGGGCATTCTACCTCTGAGCTATACCCTCAGTCCTATTTTTTATTCTTTATTTTGAAACAGGGTCTCACTGAGTTCCAAAGGGCTTCACTAAGAAGCGGAGGCTGTCAAGCAAACCATGATCCTCCTGTCTCAGCCTCCCAAATGCTGGGATTACAAGTGTGTGCCACTATGCCTGGCTTGATGCCTCCTTTTTAAAATAAAAGACTTGAGCCGGGCGTGGTGGCGCACACTTGTAACCCCAGCATTCGGGAGGCTGAGACAGGAGGATCGCGGTTCGCGGACAGCCTCAGCTACTTAGTGAGGCCCTTTGCAACTCAGTGAGACCCTGTTTCAAAATAAAAAATAAAAAATTGGGCAGGGGGTGTAGCTCAGAGGTCAAACGCCTCTGGGTTCCATCCTCAGACCCACAAAAATAAATAAATAAATTAATTAAATAAAATAAAACAAAATAAAAGACTTGAATTTGGCCCAATTGGGCATTTATGTTTCACTATTGTTTCCCATTTTTAACCACTGCACTCTTTCTTGCTGAGGTCTCTGAAGCCTTCTGAACACTAAGGTAGATGATCTTTAAGATTTATAATGACCATTATATGATCCAAAAGTTCTGGGCTGAAAAACTGACTCTTTCACTAGATGCAGTTTGGGGATCTTAATTTGGAAACTCTCTCCCTGCTCACCAGCAGCTCAGGGGCTTTTGTCCAGAAGGGGGCAGGGATGGAGACCTCACATCCTGCCTGCAAATGCAGGGGTGTCAGTAGCACACCCCACCCCAATATTGTGAAGTGGTGGCTGTCTTAGAAAGAACTCGTTCCTCTAGTTCCATGGAGATTTGAAGGCAAGAGACTGCAATTAATTCCATTATGCAGTTAATATAATTAGTCAAATTTAAGTAAAAGGACCAACATTTGCAACTCAAATTTTTCATTGTTTTTCCTTCTCTTTTTTCCCCCAAAGGTTCCAGTCCCTTAAATTTGTACATTATCTGTGACTGATATATCATTTATCTGGAGAATACAGTTGTCATTCACTTCATTTAATTAGCTTATGGATTCTAAATTATCTGCTACCATAAAATGTGATTTTATACTGCAGATTACAAAGGTTTTCAGAAATTTAATATGCCACTTTTAATTGGTGAAAAGTACCCTAAAGGATTCATAATATTTTTTACTGCACTTGCATTTAGGCTCAAGAGAGAGAGATTGAAGATGTTTAGCAAGAAATGGGATTTGGGTCAGCGAGACTGGTGATGATTTATGTGGAATAAGGCAGATGGGGAGGGATGGAGTCGTAAATACAGCCATCAGAGGAGCGTGTTCAAGCAGCGAGACCAGCAAGTTGGAAAGTGAGCATCTTCTGGCTTTCCCATCCCAGTTCGTCATTTTGATGGGCTAACAACATATTTATGGCACACAGTTCCATGTTTGCAGTGGTGACTAAGAATAGCCTATTTTCTGCTCTGTTTGCCCAACCATTAAATCCATAATCTTCTGTATATATGGTATTGCCACACCTTCCCTAAATACATTCTTGGTGTTATTGATGCTTCGGCTCGGTTGTGCAGCTGGGTGGGCATTTGTTCAGCAAAAGCAAACAACTCTTTTTGATCCTCAGACTATGGAAATGCTGTACACGGCGAGGTTATGGTCATAATAAAGAGGCTGGGCTGTGGGGAATGACTTCAAGGACTTCTCCATGCATCAGTTTGAATGTGCTGCAGGGAAAACGTTTATAAAACATGACAGTGGGCATAAGAAAGCTAGAGTCTCAAAGAGAAGGGTTGGACAGGGTCAAAGGAAGTGTGGATAAGGCTACGAGGTCTCCACTTCTCTCTGGGGCCACCCTTTTTCAGCATCTGGGTCCAAATCTTCCTGAAAAATCATCAGGTTATATAGTCTCTCACCAGTACTGATTCTTTTGGGATAAGGTATTGAAAGTCTCTGTTAAAAGCAAATGTAGAACTCATACTGATTCTTTGTATATTCATAACAATTTAATTCATTGATTTTGACCATAATAATCCGATTATAGTCTGAAAGATTTTCCCAGAGAAAAAGAAACAAAAAAAGTCTTCAGTGTTGGGGTAGGAAAAGGGACAGGGCTTGGGAAGTTCAGGCTAGAATAGGTAGCTGAAAGAGGGGGAGGCTCAGATAATAATAACAATAATAATGAAGCCATCATTAATATATCATAATGTCATAATCACAATATAACCTATCATCGTCATCATAATACAAATAGCTGTATCTTATAGAGTACTTCTACGTGCCAAGCATGGTGCTGGGCTCTTTCCATGCATTTTTTAGCTCAAATCCTATGAGCTAGTAGTGTCTGTTTCAGACAGGTAAATGGGGCTTAGAGATATCTGCCAACTTGCCCTCCCACCCTGGGCTACCTAGAGTCTTGGAGAGCTAATGAAAAGCTGCAGGAGGCCCCTTGTCTGGGCTCTTGCTCAGGTCAGACACTTGCTCAGGGCAGCCAGGGCTCTTCTGGGTTAGTTCACTCTACAGAACACTTCCCCCTGGAAGCAGGGGCTACTCTGGGAGAGGGGATCAGAGAGGTATGAGATAGATACACACTGCTTCAAAAAGAGAATATCATCCAGGACACATGATTCTGGGAATTTCCCCCTATAGAATACATCCACCAAGGGTATGGGTTCTCTGGCAAGCTTTCTTTGGCTATCTTAAGATATCTTTGCCTTTTTTAAAATTAAAGTGAAAATCAACATATGGCCTCATTTTAGAAAAATATGAAATATGGATAAGTAAAAGAAAAGTGATTCATTATCCCACCACTCATGGGAGAAAACAACTATGTGAATGTGTGTGTGTGTGTGTGTGTGTGTGTGTGTGTGTGTGTGTGTGTACAAGAGAGTGTGTACTCATTATACATACAAATGAGTTACAACTGCTTTTGTGCTTAACAAGAGAGGAAATAAGGTGCACAGTGGTTTCAGTCTCAACCTCACACAGAACCTTGGATTTCTTACCTATGAAGAGGGTCAGTAATGGTGTTTCCTTTATGTGGCTTCCATGAGGAATAACTTTATGTGACTTTAATAGAAGACTTAGCAGAGTGCTCGCACGCAAGGTGCTCAACAAAAGCCATCTGCACCTCAGTGTTAGCATTAAACTATAACATGAACATCTCTGAGGGCCTGTAGGTATTCTTGCATAGCACCACTTTAACATGATTATATTGTTTCCATTATGAAAACCAATATGCTCATTTGTAAAACTAGAGATATACAAAATAAGACAATTCTGGAATCTCATCGATAAAGAAATAAATATCGTTAATTTTTAATATATTTCAACCTCATGATATATGCTATATAATATGTATGTAAAATATCTGAGTTTATGTAATTTTCTTTCTTTCTTTCTTTCTTTCTTTATTGTGGTACTGGGGATGGAACTCAGGGGGCATTTTACCTCCAAGCTACAACCCCAGCCCTATTTTTTATTCTTTATTTTGAAACAGGATCTCACTGAGTTGCAAAGGGCCTCACTAACTAGTACCTGAGGCTATTCGTGAACATAGATCCTCCTATCTCAGCCTCCCAAATGCTGAGATTACAAGTGTGTGCCACCACATTACCTGGTTTTTAATTATTTGTTTTGGTGCTGGGAATAGAACTCAGATCTTCATGCATGCCAAACAAATATTCTGCCTCAGAGCTACACTCCCAGCCCCTATTATTTGCCTTTTCCTTTCTCAAAAGTATATTATGAACATTGTCTCATGTCCTTACGATGTTTATTCAACACAAGACATTCCAAGAGCTAAGGAATAGTGTGTGGACTAGATTTAACACAATATACTGAGCCAATTCCCTGTTGCACACTTTTAGGCTGCTCCTGACGTTTTTGCATTTGTGAATAGTGTTGCAATAAACAGTTCTGTAACCAAATCTTTGGATCTTGTTAGAATTGAAATTTCTGGCTCAAAGCAATCGCAGATGGTTAAGGCACTCAACAAGCAGCACTGGGGCTCTGGAGAGACGTTGTAGCACCAGAAGGCTCATGTGAAAACATGAAGGCGGGGCTCCCTGTGGTTCTCTGCAGCAAATTTTGAATCCCAGCCTGGTTGCTGTACTATGCATTTGCTTCTGGGCCACTAATCCTCGTGGTCAGCTGAAGAATAGTCAGCGAACACCCACCCCCTTTTGTGTGTGTGTTAGTCTAAGGATAGCAGAGGGCATACTTGAAAGAAACAATTAGGATCAACAATGAGAAGGTAAACAATCATAATTCAAGGAGTTTCCCATTGTTCTTTCCTGACTTTAATTCTATAATCATAAAGCAGACATAATCATCTGTTTAGTTTGACAGATCTTTATTGAACACCTACTTTGTACAAGTAGGGGGACAGATGCAAAACATAATACTGAATATTTGTACAGTGTTCACACTTGACAAAGTGCTTTTATGTGCCTTAGAAAAAAACCTGGGCCAGGACTCAGGGGATCCAGTTTCTAGAGTTGCCTCTGCCATTTAACTGAAGTATGACCTCAGGCCGATCTCTCTGCTCTTGATCATAAACACTCGGCAAAGCATCCATGCCTTCTCTGTCTTAGAGTGTTGTTGTACTCGTGTGAGTTGCTATAAATGCCCCACTGATTTACAGGTTTCAACAAACTATAAGAGTGGACAATGGTATTAAAGTGTTTTTTTAGTTAGACTACACTGAAAAGACCTTGATCAGTGAGGGCAGGGTGCATTTTTCCAGTGGTGTTCAGGGGCACAGGAAGGTGCCATGAGGCCTGTGGGGGTCACAAAGAAGGCTGACAGGCAGAGCCTGGTTCTTGGGTGCCCACCAGTACTTCAGCCTGGAACCAGATGGTCACGGGGTGCTATGGACAGATTACTTAAGCTCCTGTTGAATTGAAATGAATTCTTACCTGTAATTAGAAAATATCGATGTGTCAGAGCTGAGATATGTAGGAATACAGTGCTCCGGGCCCGTGGTGGGCTAATATGACTGCCATTTTATAGTGTACCTTCAGGTTTTCTAAGGTCAGGTTTCACTGAAAATGGTATTTGAAAAAAAAAATATTGCCTTCTCTAACTTCTTTATTGTACAAGTGAAACGTTTACAGCCTGGATAAGCCAGTGTTCATATGTGCATGGAGAAACTGGCAAACACATGTACACACGTGGGTACACACACATGCACACACATCAGCATCAGCATCACGGTCAACACTGTTGCAGCTCTCTATAAGCAGAAGCCTCTGCCAGCCTCTGGGAACCATGTGCTTACCTGCTGGCAAGTAATAGAGGGCCTGTGTGGTGACTATTGGTTTGTGTGCTATTTCTGGGGCTTGTCAGCTATTTCAGAAGACTTTCTCATCCAAGCCCTGTATGCAAAGTTCTTCCAGTTGAGAAACCAGTATCCTCCACGACAGCGCTAGGACTTCAAACTCCCAGCAGATATCCATCTTTGGAATCTGGGAATGAAAAACAGAAAGTCCCCCAATACTAAGTTTTTCTTAAAATACTTTTAATATTCTTCATGCTTTTCTTTAGCATTTCATACGGCTATCTAAAAATACTGTTGAACAAATAAGAAATAGTGAGTTTGATAGTATTTATAAAGAGCTCTACAAAGATTTTACAAAAATATTTGCCTCTAGCAAATATTCAAATATTGGAAAGTGCCAGTGAACATCATTGGGTAATATCTGAATAATGCCACATTCAGATTTTCCAGCAAAGTTGAAAGCACCACACAGAATCAAGAAAATAAGCCACAGGACTTGTTTTGCTTCCAACTTGTTATTTCTTGGAACTCCACTCGTAGAACTTGAATGAAGGATACTATGCCTATAAATGTATTCACATTAATTTTATTTGCAAGAATGGCTCACCATTAGCAGCATGCAGGGCCACAGACACGCGGCTATGAACAAGGCCAGCTAAGTGGATTGTGGCTGACTCCCTCCACCGCGTTCTGGTCTTGGCTCCTGGAAATGTCCTCAGCCTTGGACTCCACATGGCACCATTTCCTGCTATGGCTCTCACGTGATGTCAGGAGACTTCTTCCAACCAGTAATAGTGGTGTGTTGATTGCTAAGCTTCTCAGGGTTCTAATCCTTATCCTCATTTTCTCAGCTTCTTGACTAGAAAGAAATTCCCACATCACCTTCCCATCCCCACACTGCAAGGCTGGAAAAAAGCCATTCAAGCGGTTGATTCAGGAGGGTTTCAGGCCAAGGGTGAAGGAGGCCTGCGGGCCAGGCTGGACACCAGTACTCGCGAGCCTGCCACTCACTCACCTGCAGCTCCTGGGACCATCATAAAACCAGAACAGGGTGTATGAACCCAAGAGGGTGGACAACTGTTTCAAGGCTGGCGTACAAAGTCTTTGGGAGTCGACAAATGTTTCAAGACTGAGAAAACCATTCTTTTCTTCCTTTACTTATTCATTAATGGTTATTGATCACTTGTCTGAGAAATGTTCTAGGCACTATGAATGCTAAGGGGGGGGAAAAAACAGAGGACGCTCAAACCTATGAAACTTATATTCTATTGAAAAGAGTCAGAAATAAACAGACAACAAACAGATGAGAAAATTACCAGAAAATCAATGCAATGAAGAAAATGAAAATGAATGACAGAGAGAGAGGCAGACTGAGTTGTACTTTGAAATCTGGGGTAGGGAGGGAGGCAGGTAGAGAAGGGCTCTTTGGAGAAGTGATGTGTAAACTAAGACCTGAAGCCAGGTCTTAAGACCCAGGGATGTGTGCCTGAGAGATCATGGTCAGGTGGAGCCAATCCCATGAGACAAACACAATTCAAAACCCTAGAAGCCAGTGTGACCAAGGAATAGACATGAATCAGGCAGCTGAGTGAGCTAGGTGGGTACAGAGCCTGGGAAACTCCAGAGTGGAGGGTTGGGGGAAGGCAGTCAGACAAAAAACTGATCAGTTCCCCAGAGAGGAGGCTCAAGGGGTCTCTCGGCCTAAAAGCAATCAGTTCTCTGCCATCTCGGTGTTGCAGGACCTTGGGCAAGTTATTTGACTAACCTCTTGGTGTCTCTGTTTACTCACTTGAACGTGGGAATGAAAATGCTTTCTAAACCATAAGGTTGTTGTTTAAATGAGATGATAATGCATGCAAATATTTGGCAGATCTTGTGTGCAATGACAACTGAATAAATGTGACCGTTGCCAGCCACTGTGGATGTCCTAATTTTACATGCTTATTCTCTCTCTCTCTCTCTCTCTCTCTCTCTCTCTCTCTCTCTCTCTCTCTTTCTCTCTCTCTCTCTTTTGTACTGGGAATTGAACCCAGGGACATTCTACTTCTGAGCTACATGCCCAGCCCTTTTTGTTTTTTTTAATTTTGAAACAGGTTCTTAGTAAGTTGCAGAGGGTCTTTCTAAGTTCCTCAAACCTGCAATCCTCCTGTCTCAGCCTCCCAGCTTCAGAGATTAAGGAATGCGCCACTGCACCTGGCTACATCCTTCTACTCCGCTCACTGCAGTGCACGCTGCCCCACTCCTGCTCCCCACTTCCTTGTCTTGGGCTTCTGGCTGCCAGGGACTCCTCTGCCCACACAGACTCACTGTGGGCCAGAAGGACTGGGGAATTGATGGCCACTCCATCTCCAGCAGCCTTTGACCCGTGTCTGATGGGAGATAGGGCATAAACCTGCTCAGATGAGGTAGCTCTGTTACACGTGCTCGCCTCCCTAATCAGTTAGTCGGCAACATGGAATTCCTGTAAGGAACATCACTTGCCTAATTTCTTTCCTTCTTTTCCTGTCCCTCTGTTCCTCCCCACTCCCTTCCTGGCATTTCCTGGATTTCTTCCAAAATCAACTACTCCAACTTAAGCGCACCTCAGGCTACTTCTGGGGAGTCTGAATTAGGACAAGATTTAAAGCTTTACATTTTATTTCAACCTGTTAAAACAAAAGGTAACCTAATGTTTAATTTCTCTTTCTTTAATTGTAAGGCTTTTTTCCTATGTCGCTGGCCAAAGGCATTCCTCTTCTCTGCTATCTGCCTGTTCTTGGACTTTGCTCATTTATCTGTTGATCTGTTTGTCTTTTCCTTATTGATTTGTGAGATCTCTTTGTAAATAACAAAATTTAGCCCCTTTTCTATTATGTGATGCTGTTTCCCACATTGCTGCCTGGCTCTGACTTTGTTTAGGACTTGGCTCTTCTCTTCTCCTTTCCCCTCTCATCCCTCCCCTCTCCTCCCATCCCTTCCCTTCCATTCTCTCTTCTGTCTATCTTTTGTGTCTCTCCTACAGAAGCTTAGAATCTAATGTAATCCAAAAGAAGATCAGATTTAAAATCATTGTTCTTCCCATTCATTTCCTGCTTTGGTTTTAGTTCTTCCCATAAAGGAGACAAGTATGATGGATGGAACACTGTCTAGAAGGAGCCTTGTGAAGACACTCTTCTATACAAATAACCTTATACATGTATTTGTATACTTATATGGTTATAAATCACACACACACACACACACATATAATGATACACACACACGATGAAGAAGTTCTAGCTGTAATTTCTGCTTTCTGCTCTCTGGAAATGACCTGTGTGTGACTGCGGCCATTGCTTTTCTGTTTTATAAACCAAGTTTTGCAGCACCAACACACTTTTGTAATGCTGTCTGGCTTGGGTGGAAGAAGCCATGTTCCATATTTAAAGCTGGTTGCAGAGAATTTGCGTTTCCTCTGTGCATAACCATTCAGTGTCAAGTACTGAGAATTAACAACTGCGTACCCAGAGTTTCACCAGTGTTTCTTCTTTATAGCTTAAGATATAAGGCTTGTTTGTTTTTCTCGGCCGTTGCATCCCGTGGAGCGCCCACAGCAGGGCTGGACTGTTTGGTGGGTGCTGCAGCCAGCAGGTAGGCCTGCCTTTTCCTGGCTTGGCTGTGCCTGGGTGAGACCAAGCTGGTCTCCACTCTGGCTGAGAAAGGAACATGCAGCTTTGGGAGAAAACCTCTGCGATGATTCAGGGCACCAATTCTCTGGATTTTCCCTCTGTTACATTATCTGGTGTCCCCCTTGGCTATGCTTGGAGGTCCTTTTTCACCATTTCATACCCACTGTGAGGTGGGTATCATAGCACATTGGTGGTGCCAGTGGAGACTTCTCAAACAACCTATCCAGGTCACTAAATGCAATAAAGAAATATGAGTGCATTTCTTTGTGTTTCTTGAAGATGTTGAGCTTACTCCTGCTCAGGGCATACCTATCTGCTGTCCACCTTTCACGTTTTTAAAATCTGTGCAAACACTGCTCCTTGGAAGGGCAGGTTTTGCTCACCTCCCCAGGAGCTACCTGTACCACCAGACAAATGTTATTATTTGTCTATTTCATGAATTTTTTCTAAAGCACCAATTTCTGCCTAGAATCGTGTTCCTGTAGCCCGCCTGCTAGAATGTGCTCTTCGCGAAGGCAGGGACTTTGCTGTGTCTCTGCACCTGGCGGGCATGATTGTTGATGTGATTCTTCCTGTCAAAGGGTAGGATCCAGGCTGCTGGGGCAATCATACTGGCACCTCGCCAGGGATGGCCTGAGTCTTTCTCCTTGCGGTGTGATCATTGTGCCCAGGAAACCGATGCCTCTCATTCCTCAAACACAGAGGACTCAGCTGTGCCTTTTTCAAAAATTATTTTTAGTTTTTGTGGTACTAGGGATTGAACTCAGGGGCCTTCTACCTCCAAGCTACACCCTAGTCCTTTTTTTATTTTTTGTTTGGAAACAGAGTCTCACTAAGTTGCTGACAGTCTCACTAAGTTGCTGAGCCTGGCTTCAAACCTGCAATGCTCCTGTCTCAGCCTCCCGAGAGCTGGGCTTTCAGATGCACACCGCTGCACCTAGCTTCAGCTGTGTCTTTGTCTAGGCATCACTTGTGTTTTACATTCCCAACGGGGCAAGACTAACCCTGCGAATGAGCCTGCCCCAAAGACGGAAGACAGAAGAAAACAGAAATCATGGAAAGTAAGGAGAGTCATCCAGAAAGGAGACGGAGCCCAAGAGGGCCTCAAAGTATTGTTTGAAAGAGAAGGGGGTCTCATGATAATTAGGAATGCCCAAATGGCCTTGTAGAGTCTGCAAAACTGTCCAACTCACAGGCAAATTGAATATTGACACAAGATCAGAAAAGGACCCATATAACTCAAAGGAAACCATCTCCTGGCTATATATATATATATATTTTCTACCAGGGTATTAAACCCAAGGCCTCTCACATGCCAGGCAAGTGCTCTACCACTGAGCTACATCCCCAGTCCCTATGATATACAATTTTTGAAAGGCAATATGGACAAGAAAAGAGCTTTGTTATTCTCTTTCCCTCCCTCAGTGTCTTTCCCTCTTCCTCTGTCTGTCACGGTCCTACTCTTGGTCTCTATCCAGAGCTCCCTGTGTTTGAAAACCGTCTCTCCTGAGACGGTTTCAGGGTAAACAGAAAGTGGTGCATTCAAGCTCATCAGCAGTCATCTGAGTGAATTCCATAAAAACTTCCGGAAACCAAATCAAACGAAAGGCAACCCATAAACTGGGCCAAACAAAGGGGGCTCTTTGGACTTGAAAAGGTTAGAGAAGACTATGGGGGCTGCACGCGTGGTTCGATCGTGTTCGAAGCTGGGGTTTTAATTTAGTTTTCCTATTTACCCCGTGGAAGTTCCTCACTGCTCAACTGCTAATGCATTTCCAACTGAAATTTTGTAAATTATATCGGGAAACATTCTCAGCAAGAATGGATTGGGCAAGCTCTCAGGATGGCTTCCCGCTGCTGCATCTGGCAATGCAGGGCTGCAGGGCTCTTTGGAGCAGTGCGTGTGTGGACACACGCCTTTAAGATCTCTCTACTCTGCGGCACTTGGCAGAGGTTCTGCCCTCTCTGTGCCTGCCCGAGAGAACCCTCCTCCACTTCCCATCAGCCCTGGAAGCCGGGCCTCCCACTTCCCCTGTACTGTCCTGGCAGGACATCTCCTAAACCCTATCTTGTCTGTCATTGGTAAAATCACTTCAACCAAGATTTTGCAAGCATGCCCACTCCTCTGAGGTACAGTGCTGACCTGCTATTCCTCTGCTCCCAGAGCTTCCTAAGTCAAATCTTTGATATTTGATTGGGTTGGGGTTTTAACAAGGCATATCAGAATATCTGAAAATTTGACATAACGTGCTTTACTAACAATCTTCCTCATGAATAAAAAACATCTCATCACGTCCCGGCCCTTTGCTCTCACTCTCTCTAGGCAGAGGCCTTATCTCTCACCTGACAGCGGTGTGTCCTCCTGCCTGGTTCAGCTTTGCCCTTGTCCATCCCCCAGCACCCGCCCCTGCCATGCACTTCACTCTCAGAATAAAAACCAGCACTTTTCTGCGGTCTACCAGGCCCTTTGTGATTGTTCTCTAGCTAATATTCTTCTTAAATTTTATCTCAGTTTTAGAGACGGCATCTCACTATGTTTGCCTAGACTAGCCTTGAACTCCTGGACTGAAGCAATCCTCCTGCCTCAGCCTCCCAAGTAGCTGGGACCTCAGGTACGCACCACCATGCCTAGATCTAATATTCTTATTCTTCCCAAGCTCATTCTTCCCATCCACATAGGGTCTCTTATTTGCTGTTCCATCTGCCTAGAACCTAACCATCTGCCTAGTTATGGATGGCTACTTTAATTCATTCAACTCCCTGCCCAAATATCATCTCAAAAGTTTTCCCAGTCCATTTAACTTATAAAACTATTTATTGTTGACTCTTCCATGTGGCATAAATTATCTCCAAATTCATCCTTCTCTTCTTCCTTTTAGTACTAAAGCTCTCAAGTTTTATCTGGGCAGAGGGCTACCTAGGTAGACACTATATTTCCCAGCTTCCTTTGCAACCACATGTAATCATGTGACTGAGAAAAACCAATGGGATACAAAAAGAAGTGATACAAGCAACTCTCAGGTCCAGTTCTTGAAGAAAGCCACTCACCTAACCTTCCCTTTTTTCAGTGTTGATCACGTGGGCCACAGCACACTGGTAGAGCAGAGGGGAGGGAATCTGCTTTCTCCTCCATGGCTATGAAGCAAAGCCACCTTTCCCACATTGCTACCAATTTGGACTTGAGTAAAAGAGAAATAACCCTGTCTTGTTAAAGCCATCATTACTCAGTGTCTGCTGATGCAGCTGAGCCAATGTATAAACTAAGTATTCTATGAACTGTCAGCTCCGAGGCAGGGCACAGCACTGGCGTTTCTACCAGTGCTGCCATGCAGTAGTACTAGGTTCCTGCCTGATGGCTAAATATGGAGCAATAGTGATTTCTGTGGCTCAGAGAGGGTAGAGCACAAGATGGCAACTCAAAGGCAAGTGTTCCTTTCTGGCTGGATGCCTTTGTTCAGGACAGGAGGGCCCTGGCTTACGGGACTGCCTCCTTCTGCCTTCTCACCATCCTGACCATACAGCTCCATCAGGAAGATGGTCAGGCGGAGGGGCAACCTGGGAAGCCCACCATGCCCCCAGGGGAAGGCCTTTCACTGTGTGATCAGCCCAGAGCTCTATGGGCCACGGAGTTTGCTTCCTATGACTCCCTAGAGGAGGAGAGCTTTCTTCCAGCTGTCCTGCCTGCAGGCATGGCCTCCATCACAGAGTAAGGATGCCTGGCCTTGCCCAAAGGAATGACCTGGCCTAATTCACCTGCTGGAAGGCAGGGCCAGTCACTCTTCTGCTTTCCTTTCTAGGCAGGTGAGATAGCTAGCAGTGTGCTCACATGTGTGACAGGTGAGTCCTCCACACTTAATTGCCCAAAGCAATTAAGTCACTAAGCTGGAAGAGGGCGCATCCTTAGGGTAAACCTCAGGTTTCCAGTGGGAGTGGCCCCCAAACTCTCAGGGCAACACACTGACTGTTGACATCCAGCATCAGCCACATTTGGGTGAGAAAAGAGGGCTTCACTTACTTGTCCGTGTGTTCACACATCAATTTAGGGGACCCAGGCCTTCTGAGAGCAGCCAGTTAACTTTCAAGAAGGTTCACTCACAGTGCTTGGGAGGCTGAGACAGGAGGATCACACAGGTTCAAAGCCAGCCTCGGCTACTTAAAGATGCTCTCAGCAACTTGTGAGACCCTGTTTCAAAATAAAATATAAAATAGGTCTGGGAGGATAGCCTGGAGGTAGAAAAGCCCCTGGGTTCCACCCCTAGTACCACAAAAAATAAAGAAAGAAGGTTCACCCAGTCATTTACCGAGCAATATTATACCTACTGCATGTTCTGCACTGTGTCAGAAATTCTGAATGGCAAGGAAAGAGGAAAGGAACAGGGTTTTACTGAGTGCAGACTGGGTTCTAGATATTGTGTAGTTTTGCGTGCATTTTTAAAAATCCTGTCCTCAAAGCATCCTTATGAATGATATGTTTTTGTTTTGTTTTGTTTGTTTGTTTTGTACAGGGGATTGAACCCAGGGGCATTCCACTTCTGAGCTACCACTCCTAGACTTGTCTTATTTTAAATTTTGTAATGGATCTCACTAAACTGCTTAGGCTTTCACCAAGTTGCTGAGGCTGACCTTGAACCTGTGATCCTCTTTGTCTCGGCCTCCCAAGTACAAAGATTATAGACATGTGTACTGTGCCCAGTTCATACATGATACTCTTATAGATGATAAGACAGAAACTCAGGGAAGTTAAGCAACATGCCCAAGGTCACACATCCAGGAAGAAATTGATCAGGAACAGGGTCCTAGACTAGTTGTCTCCAAAGACCATCCGTTCTCTGCTGCAAGTTCCTACTGTCCAGAACTTGCTGCTAGTCACTTATTAATAATAACATTAAGTATTGGACATCAACTTGAATAAGTCTTATTGGCATATGACATACATGCAAGCAAGAACACATATCATAGCCATGCATGGTGGTGCACGCTTGTAATCCCCGTGCTTGGGAGGCTGAGGCACAGGTTCGAAGCCAGCCTCAGCTACTTAGTGAGGCTCTCAGCAACTTAGTAAGACCCTGTTTCCAAATAAAATATAAAATAGGTCTGGGAGTATATCCCGGAGGTAGAAAGTTCCACCCCTAGAACTACACACACACAAAAAAAGAGCACATATTATTAGGAGGTAGCCTCAAAAAAATGAGCACACCTGTGTAACCAGCACTGGATCAAGAAACAGGTCACAGAGTCACCCACGAAGCCATCCCTGTTCCTTCCTGTTATTGCTCTGAGCCTGCAGGACAGCAGCTCCCTCACAGCAGAGTTTAGCTTTGTCTTGATGGGGTGGAATCGTGAGGGATCCCTGCTCTGTGTCTCACTGCCTTCCTCCACCTGAGGCTTATGAGCTTCTCCCAGCTCGCCATGCCCGGCTGCGGTCCTCTCCTTCCTGGGGCGGGTGGCATTCCACGGTGTAAGCTGACCACAGCTCTTGCCCTGCCTATGGTTGATGGGCACTTTCCAGTTTGGTGCTATTACAAATGGTGCTCCTTTGAGCATGGACATTCTAGTACATGCCATTTAGTGGACACATGGATGTACTCCCATGGGGTACACACCTGGGAGCCATGTGTCTTCCAGCCAACCCCTTACAGTGACCCTATGGGCCGCTTTAGTTATGAGCCTAATTTTGCAGATAAGCAAGTTAACGCTTTAAGAACTTCAGTGATATTGGTAAGCTCCTCCAGGTAGAAAGTAGTGACTCACACACAAAACCCAGGCCTTTGACACCAGAGCAACACCCTGCCTCAGCTTCTTCATCTATGAGCTTATAGAGCCCCAAACATTCAAACAAGACCCGCTTGAAGAGAGCTGGCGTAGCCAGGTGTTGTGATGTACTCCTGTGATCCCAGTACTTGGGAGGCTGAGACAGGAGGATTGCAGGTTCGAGGACAGCCTCATCAATGAAGAAAGACTCTCAGTAACCTAGTGAGACCTAGTTTCAAAATAAAAAATAAAAAAGGCTGAGGGTGTAGTTCAGAAGTAGCACACCCCTGGTTCAATCCCCAGTATGAGAAAGAGAGAGAATGGGGGGGATGAGTAATGGTGGAGCTGGAACCAGACTGCCTGGCATGCACCCCAGCTTCACCACTTGTCAGCTGGTGACTGGACAAGTTGGTTTCACCCCTCCATGCCTCAGTTTCTTCCACTGTAATTTAGAGATGGTATAAGCACTCAAAGAGTTAATGCATTTAAAATACATGAAATACATATAGCATGCCCAGCTTGGGTGAACACGTAGGAAGTAGTAGCTGTTATTAATATAGAGGGTGAATTATTGAACAAAGTTATATTGAATTATTATGTGGTTATTTAATAGTCCTGAAAGTAAGTTTAACATTGTCTGGTTGGTGTGTGTGTGTGTGTGTGTGTGTGTGTGTGTGTTACTGGAGATGGAATCCAGGGGCATTCTACCTCCAGCTACACCTCCATCCCTTTTTATTTTTTATTTTGAAGCAAGGTCTCACTTAAGTTACTGATGGTCTCACCAAATTGCTAAGGCAGGCCTCGAACCTGTGATCCTCTCAAGCATTGGGATTCTAGGCATATGCCGCCACACCCAGCTTGTACCAGAATGTTATACCTGGGAAGGAGCTCCATGGTCCCTGAATCCAAAGCTTCCCCTTTACAGAAGGAGAAACTGAGGGAATAGTAGGGTTGCAACTCACTGACCATGGACCAGGTTTCTGCAAGAAAGCATATGGTGTTGTAAGGAGTGTTTCCAAATGGTTTCCTTTGCCCTATTGGAAAGCCTCTGAATCCACGACAGAACTTTTCAGCTCCCATTTCCCCCTCGGCCTCTGATCTTGGGCTTTCCTTTAAGTGTCTGTCACAGAAGCCTTCCAGGTAAGGTGATCAACTTGCCCTGTGTCCCTTGGACTTTGGGAGTTTTAGCCCTGAAAGTGTCCCTTAGTCACGTGCTTGTGGTTCCCAGTCACAGTTCTCAGTTTTGCTGAGTTAGTCACACCAGGTTACTGTGTGGTTTATTTAGATGCCTTTTTGCTGCTTAAGAGAAATCCAGGTAGCCAAGCCTTCAATGAAGCCATTATTTTCTCCCCTAGAAAGACATGAACTACCCTCTGAGAGATAAGTGAACAGAAGATGAAAAAAAATTCCAGAAATCTGCATATGGGGATACTCATGTCTAACATTTGCATGACATTCTACAGTTTCCCGCCTGCTCATGAATGTTTTATCAGCTGATGCTCCTGTCCAATCAAATCGCTGAGAATGTCCCCATGTGACGCTGCATGCGTGAGCATGCGCACACACGTACACACACACACTTGGGTACCTCTTCTGTTCACCTATATATACACCTGTTTTGTTCACCACTCTCCCACACATAATAGGTGCTAAGAAAATATCTGTCAAGTCACTGGAAATATGTGTGCTTTATATGCTCAGGGCTGTGTTATAATCCCTTGAAAGAGAAGCAGAATTAGAGTCAAGATGGATCAGACTTTTAGTCTCAGGTCTACTGATTTTGAAAAAGCTTGTACAGATACCAAAGGAGCCAGGAGACAATAGAGTACACGACCAAAAGAGATTAGATCACAGAAAGTGGGGGGCCCCCTACCCTATCCAGAGGGGCCAGGTGACCTTGCTTCACTTCCAGTATCTGCTACCAAAGAGCTAACTTGGATTTTTTTTTTTTTTTTAGGGGAAAGGGGGCCAAGTGTTCTGATTTTTAAACACTGGAAGCTAATAGCAAAACTAAACCAGTCCACAAAATACTGTGTGCCAAAGAAAGTAGAATTAAGGGGTGACATTAGGCTCTCAGACGCCCCAGCCTGGAAGCTCTGTCTTAGGAGTTGCGGAGGTTGGGCACAGGGCTGAGTGTCCCCAGGCCTCAGCCTCCGCTGTGCAGTCAGGAGGCCACTCCCTGCCGGCCTTTCTCTCCGCAGCGCTGCGAGGCAATCATGTGAAAGCACACGTAAGATGTTATTACTCCGGCCACCCAGGATACCCATTTCCTTCCAGCCCTCTGTAGGAAGTAATACACTTATTGGTGCATGTCAATTTTCTAAATATGTCTGAGGTTGAAGGGCTTCTCTGGCACTGTCGGCATGGAGCAGGAATGCACTTTTCTCTCCTTTTCTGCATTGTAATAGAAATGTGGAGCTGATCATTTTAGACAGTAAACTTACCGATGCCTGTAAGAGGAGTCATTTTACCGAAGTTAAAATTCCTCTGAATCTAAAGCAAACGCACCCAGCTAGTGGAACGCTGGCAATCTTTCTGTTGTAGCAGAGTTCAGCCACTGGATCAGGCGTGGGAGTGGCTCGATGTCGGCAGGGCTTCAACCAGAAAAGCAGAATGCGCCAGGACAGCTGTGTCTGTAGTGGGATGTGACCTTACATTCGGGCAGCTGGTCAGGTAGGCTCGGTGACACTCTTCTTCCTGTCTGATGTGGGGACTTGAAGTCCTCCAGACAGCAGTGGGTGGGGAAGGTGGGCATAACAGGGAGAATGAGGACCTGCCCAAATGCACAGTGTGAGCCAGAGTCCAGGAGGATGACTGGAGTTTGTCAGTTCCCATTGTCTCTGACCTGCCTGGGACCCTCACTGGAGTCCAAGGTGCTGGAGAAAGATCAGGGACGCTGAGGCCTTGCTGGTTTTCCTGCAGCCACATCAACAACAGGGGCTGGTAGACGCATGCAGACTCTTGGAAGCCACAAAACAGCGCTGCTTCCCTCTGCCCTCCAAATCTCCCACAGAACCTCCTTGCTAGCTGGCTCAGCCAAAATTTACAGAGAAGGGAATTCTGGGAAATGCAGCCAGCCTACAGTAGGTCAAAGCATCACAAAGCCATCACAGCAGGCAAGGTGGATTTGATTATGTGGAAGACAAAATTATTCCTAATCCCAGTAACAAAACTGGAGATGTGGTGGCCAGCACTGGACACATTGTTATTCTAATGACTGGAGAATTGGGTTTGAGCCGATTGGTCACATATGCCAGGTGACCAGATGGAGAGAAGTGATCATCAGAGCCAAGGAGGCAGGCTGGGGCTTCTCCAGGAGCTCGGCCTCTGGAGGAGAAGAGAGAGGCCCAGCTCTGCCCCCAAGAAGACTTTGCTGAGGCGCAGGAGAGCACTGGCCAGGGCCTCACAGCTAAGCACCCCTCAGAGGCCACAAGTAGAACCCCCAAGGAGGTCCTTTGGGGGAGGGGCACCTTCAAAACGACCGTGGTGACAATATCTAAAGTTTGGTCTCCACCTCAAGAAGTTTAGAGTATGAGCCAAGTGTGGTGGTGCATGCATATAATCCCAGTACTTGGGAGGCTGAGATAAGAGGATCACAGGTTTAGCAACTTAGTGAGACCTTGTTTCAAAAAATAAATAAAATAGGGCTAGGGGTGTAGCTCAGTAGGATGCCCCTGGGTTCAATCCCCTGAACTAAAAAAAAAAAAAAAAAAAAAAAAAAAAAAAATGTTTGAAGTATGAGAGAGAGGGAAGAGAGGGAGAAAGACAAAAACAATGGCTTATTTTAAATATAAGGATCAGTAGAGTTAAAAAAAAAACAACCTAAAACAAATGAGCTGAGCATGGTGGCACATGCTTGTAATCCTAGCATTTGGGAGGCTGAGACAGGAGGATCCAGGTTTGAAACCAGTCTCAGCTATTTAGTGAGGCCCTTTGCAACTCAGTGAGACCCTGTTTCAGTAAAAAATAAAAAAATAGGGCTGGGGGTACAGCTCGGAGATAGAATGCCCCTGGGTTCCATCCCCAGTACCACAAAAAAAAAAAAAATCCTAAAATAAACTAACAAAGTAGGCTTTGTGCAGCATTTTATAGCAATATCAACCTTTTCAGTAATCACCACAGGCCTCCTCCACTGGCTCTGTCCAGCTTCAGGATGGGCACCGGAGGGGCAGTAACTCATTGGTGCTGACTCTATTGTTATTAGGATGATAGTAAACATGTACACAGCTCACACTGTGTCTACATACACATACAATCACACACACACACACACACACACACACACACACAATTGTTGCTAAGGAACTTTGGCTCATTAGAAGCCAATACTTATTTACTTATTTAGAAACAGGGTTTGGCTAAATTGCTGAGGCTGGTCTCAAATCTGCTATTCTCCTGCTTCAGCCTCCCAAGTACTGGGATCACAGGAGTGTCCCACCACACCTGGCTCAGAGTTGGCTTTCTGTGAGCCTTTCTCCTTGTCTTGCCCATGGCTGCCTGTATCCATGAGCATTCTTGCAACTATAATCTAAAAGATTGACCCCATAACTTAGAGAAAAGAAGGTTCATTTTCTTAGGATTTCGGGGTTAGTCCATGTGGGCTGGGGACCATGGATCACAGGGCACAGAGGCGGAAGGTGGAGGGAGAGGACGTGGAAATGGAGATCCTTCTTTACCTGCCCTTCCCAGGCCATCTGCATCCATTCCCGTTTTCCCCAATCACCCTGAGCAGTCATGGTGGTTAATGCTTTATTTTGTCTGCACAATGCCATATTCTTGTCTCCAAGCACAGAGTCTGGCACATGTGCCTTCACTGAAGGAGGACAGAGCCATTCCTAACCCTCAGATCTGCCCACATTGGCTCAGGTCCCGGGTCTGATGAGCGCACTCTCAAAAGGGCCACTGGCAGGAGGGCCCAAAGGCTTTCCAAGGAGGACTCCCAGGCCAGGGAGGCTCACCTCAGGTCACGTGGCTGCTGGACCTGGCTGCTGACATGCTGAGTGGGGTGGAAATATGTCTCGAGCAGCGAGGAAGGAGCTGAGTGAGCCTTGGAGACATATAAGGTGTACTTCTGGGGGAGATTACAAGAAAGCGCAATAGTCCAGTGAAAGAGCCCACAGTCTGCTTAAAAATGCTATGAAAGGCAGAAGCAGCTCAGATTGGTGGGTGGCATGCGGGGCCCAGACGAAAGGGGCTGGATTCCATGAGGGCACCCCATAATGCTGCAAGGCTGGCGTGTCAACGGCTCACACAGCTGGCCTGCAGTGGAGACATCACCCTCCAAGGAAAACCCTTTCCTGACCCCTCGGTTCATCTATTTCAGAATGTTGTTTTTGGAATAATGGCAGGCATATTCCTTGCAAGAGCACCATTTGGCTATTTTTCTAGGGGCTTGGTGCAAACCAGGGCTCTCAGCTGCCCTCTCCTGCTCCAGATTGCCTGGCCGGGTCACTGCAAACCCAGAGGAATACCAGATTTCCTTTTCATGGCTCAGCAGACCATTGTAAACCCAGGGTAATATTTTTCCTTGCAGGTGAACATATTCATTTTTGGGGTTGCTGTTAGGTCACATAAAGTCCTAGGAAGTGGCCTATTGTTCAGAATTGGAAGGCAAAGGCGTGTAAGTAATGACATTCTTATTAGAGCTTTGATGAATGAAATGCAATAATGGAGTTTCTTTTGTTCTTGCCTATGGGGCCCACAATTGTTAATCTATAACTTGCTATATGGATTCAAACTTATTAATCATTTTAAAGCCAAATTCTATTTAATGACTAAAATGGAAAATAAGGCCATGATGAAACGGTGTGTCAATCGGCCCCATTTTTCTCTCCGGTGGATGCCAAGCATCAGATTCCTGAGCTTCCTCCCCACACGGGGTTCGGGCAGCAGAGGTGGGCAAGGCTGGGGAGGCAGAGAGCTCACAGCTGAGGACACCAGTGCTCCGCGCAGCTGTGGACAGGGCCACATGACTCCGGCCCAACTCTCTGGCTTTCCCATGTTGGCCTCCACTGCTGTTCCTGAGCAGACAAGCCCTGCTCCCTTCTCCAACCTAGTTTGCTGTCAGGCCTAGAAGGATGGGGGCAAAGAGTTCAGTCTTTCTGGCCAAAGTTCATCCCGAGAATTCTAAATTTTTTGCATTTTTCTTGGCTCATTCCTCTTGGAGAGATTCTGTGTGCAAGTGTCACAGGAAAACAGGATAACTCTGTGGGGTTCTTGGCTTCGGTGGCAAAAAATAATTTCAACATGTACCAGTCACAAAGACAGGGGTTTAATTCAAGAAAAGTAGAAGCTGGGTGTGGTGGCGCATGCTTGCAATCCCAACATTCGGGAGGCTGAGATAGGAGGATCACGATTTGCAGACAGCCTCGCCTACTTAGTGAGGTCTTTTGCAACTCAGTGAGATCCTGTTTCAAAATAAAGAATAAAAAATAGGGCTGGGAGTGTAGTTCAGAGGGAAAAGAATTTAAAAAAAAAGAAAAGTAGAGATACACATTCAGGGAGAAACAAGGGCCATTTTGAGAGTATGTGAGAGGGCCCCAGGATCCTTTTTTTACAGGGCATTTAGGGAGGGGGTGGCTAGAGGCACACCGTGGGAAATGGGGCAATGGTGGGACAGGAGGGACAGGATGGGGTCCTTTAGGCTGACAAAAGGTGACAATTTCTTTGAGATAAGAATCCCAGGGAGCAGAGGCATGGAGCCATGGAGCTGGGGTGCTGAGCAAATGTGTGACCTCTTCTGGGATCCAAGCAGATTGGTACAGGGTTTTTGACAAAAGGTGAAAATTTTTCTGGGATCTGACTCAGGAATTTCAGGTATGGATCTAGGCCATTATGATTTTAAAGTGTGGGCCTGGCTTTTGCCTAAGTGCAAAGGAGCACATAAACTAAAGATTATGAAAGTGTTTTATTTTTTTTAGATTTTGAAACTATATTTTCCTTTCCTTCTCAATATGTCTTCTTTCTACCTAAAATTTTATTTATTCTATCCTACCTCAATAAGACCTCATCAGGGAATAAGGAGATGGGTAACGCACACTGTCCAGGCTCCTTCTGCAAGGGATGCCACACAGAAAAGTCACATGGGAAGATGTCTCAGCAGAACTTGGTTGGGGTAGCCAGCTCTGTGCTGGCGAAGGCCAGTCCAGCAGAACCAATCCCCTGCCTTCGGAGCAAACGATCTCCAAGTGTCTGTCCAGTTCTGTGCCACCTGCTCCCTTCCCCTTCCAAGTGTCCCCCTGCAGCCTCTGTCCTTCTGTCCTTCTGTTCCCCAGGCCTCCCAAGCCAGCAGGGCCTGCAGACTCCTCACGGCCCAGCACCTGGAGAGCAGCCTAGGAAGAGAAGAGCTTTAAAGAGGAAGCACCACATTGAGATGTGTCACGACCTGGATGTCAAGTTCGAACAAGACACCTCTTATACTTCTTTCGTTTTCCTTATTCCTCTTCCTTCTTCAGAATTAATGAATAAAGGAGAAAAACTGTAAGCAGGACCCTTCTATGCATGGGCAGGTGGTTTAGGGGCAGTGAGATCATCCTTGGCAACCAGGTAAACCAGGCCTCACTTGAGTCCTTAAGAGGTATATGACTAGTAGAGTCATAGCAAGTAGTTGTGTGTGGTGGCATGTGCCTGTAATCCTAGTACTTGAGATGCTGAGAGAGGAGGATTGCAGGTTTAAGGTCAGCCTCAGCAACTTAGTGGAGACCATCCACAACTTATCAAGACCGTTTCAAAAAGTAAAAAGTGATATAGGCATAGCTCAGATATAGAATGCTCCTGGATTCAATTCTTAGTACCCTCTCCCCCAAAAAAGTCATGGAAACTGGTGGCTTTCATGGCTCCAGCATTGCCCTCTTCGCATCAAACTCTAAATCCATGCCCTGAACCCTCAGCGGTTTCCACCTTCTCCACCCACACAGCCATGGTCCTTGCCATCACGGTCCTTGTCATCAGGAAGTGTCCTGTTCACCTCTGCAAGCTGCTCACTCCACCCCACCCTTCTCAAGCAGCCTCAGACACACCGTCCTTCCTCCCCGCCCTTCTTCAAACCCTCCAAGCCCATCCCCAATGCTGGGCTTTCACACCTGAGCTTTCCTCTGCCCCTTCATGCCCGCCCAGCCATCTTGTGCATGGCTCTTGCTCTTTCTCTCTTTCTCTCTCTTCTCCCTCCCCCTCCCTCCCCCCTCTCTCTCCCTCTCTCTCTTTGATGTCACTCCTTCAAGCAGCCCTCCCTGACCACTGTCTGAAGTGACCACCCTCATTCCTGCCCTTTGCCTGGCTTTATTTTCCTTCAACACCACCTGAAGAGGATGTCTTCATCGTGTTTATGTCTGCCTGCCCCACTAGAATTCATTGGGTAGGGTCAGTGTGTCTCTTGTCCGCTGTTGTAAGTCCAGTGTCAGGAACATTGCTGGAATGTGTTAGGATGCCAGTAAAAATTGCTGAATAAGTGAATGCATGCACGCCTCTGGGCCTCTGGAGACTAAGATTGCATAAAGGAATCAAGAATCATTTCAAGCAATTGTCCGAGAGGAGGGGGGATCATAGGTTAGGTGAGTCAGGGACGGGCAGGTAAGGAGTTGGTGGCAGGGACAGCCCATCAATCACAGAAATGTGGGGCCTCATCTATTTCTGATGCAGGAGTCTTCAGCATTGGCAGGACTGCAAAGGTTAAGGGGTTGGGAGTGAGACCCAGGCTTTGCACCCCACTTCTGCACATCTCTGGCTTTATGCCATTGAACAGTTAATTAACTGTTCTGAGCCTCAGTTTCTCCCACTGTAAAGTGGCACAAAGGCCTAGAAAGACCTTGCAAGATTAGACAGTACAGTTCTGGGAAACTTTCTCCTACCGCATGATCAGTCCACAGAGGGGAGGCTCTGTCCTCAGGGAGAGCGCAGTGCAGAGCCCAAACTTCATCTCTACCCGAAGGTCTGGGTTATCTTTTCCTTTTCATGACGCTGGCAGGGTCCTGGCCCTGCTGGGTGGCCTTGCATCTGTGAGCCTGCCTCCCTCATGTGTTCTGAGATAGCCATGATCCCCTGCTCCACACCTACCGCACCACGTGCCTCTGAGAATTACATACCTAACCTTTTAAATGTAAAGTTTTGTATCTTCCACTGGATCATTATATTTATTTCTACAAAACATAAAATTGTTTTACACAAATTTTATTTGTGTTTACATTTGTTATTTTATTTCTGGAATCTCAGATATTTATATGCAGGAGGACTTTGTGGTATCGTAGTGAGGAAAGGAGACTGTGGAATTCAAAACTGTCCTGATGTGTACGCTGCCTCTCTCCTTCTCAGTTTTTATTTTCTTTAAGTGGGAAAGTAATAGGACCTAACTGGTAGATTTCTTTTGAAGAAGTAACAAAAAATATAAACTTGTACATCAATAGTCACAGCAGCTGTCTTAATCTGTTTCTGTTGCTATAACAGAATGTCCAAGGCTGAGTAGCTTATAAAGGAAAGAGGGTAGTTTGACTCTTGAGGCTGGGAAGTTTCAAGCACCTGGCTCTGCTCCCAGCGAGGGCCTGGCACAGCATCAGCTCATGGTGGAAAGCAGTAGAACAAGTGGGCATGCGCAGAACAAGTGGGCATGCTCAGAACAAGTGGGCATGCGCAGAAGAAATGAGGGGGCAAAGTGGTAACCTTGCTGTATATCCACCTGTTCTCTTGAAACCTAATCCATTCCCACAGTAATTATCTAGCCTTGAAAGAAAGAAATTATCGCCCTTGAAGGACCCACTTCTCAACGCTGCTACTTTGACCATCAAATTCAACATGCATTTTGGAAGGGACAAAAAACTTTTAAACCATGGCAGCAGCATTATTTGCAAAAGCCAGAAGGTGGAAACAACCATAATTCCCACAAACAGATGACTGAATGAACCAAATGTGGAATAGCTGTAAATGGAAATATTATTCTACCTTAAAAAGAAAGAAATTCTAGCTGGGTGTGGTGGCACACACTTGTAATCCCAGCATTTGGGAGGCTGAGACTGTAGAATCGTGGTTCCTGGACAGCCTCGGCTACTTAGTGAGGCCCTCCTCAATTTACTGAGACCCTGCTTCAAAATAAAGAATAAAATTAGGGCAGGGGGTGTAGCTCAGAGGTACAATGCCTCTGGGTTCCACCCCCAGTACCGCAAAAAAAAAAAAAAAAAAAAAAAGATAGAAATTCTGACACCGGCTATAACATGGATGAACCCCAAAGACATGCTATATTAAATAAACTGGTCATAAGAGAATAAAGTTCTACAATTCCACTTATATGAGGTGCCTAGAATAATCCAATTCATAGAAACAGAAAGTGGCATGTTGGTTGCCAGGGGCTGGGTGGGGGAAGGGTATTGTTTAATACATACAGAGTTTCAATTTTGCAAAATGAAACAACCTCTGGAGATGGATAGAGCTGATGGCTGCACACTAAGGTGAATGTACTTAATCCACAGAATTGTACACTCACAAAGTGGTTAAAATGGTAGACATTTTATGCTATGTATATTTTGCCACAATAAACATACAAAAGATAAAATTTTAAAAAGACAAACTACCTACCATGAAATGTGACATAATGAATGTTAAGTTAAAAAATAAATACATGAACTCAAGTGTGCTTTCCAGAAGTGGGTAGAATTAAGTGCTTTGAAATCTAAGACATGTCGTCAAATACTGCCAATCCTACCTTGCTTACCTGCAAGGAGGTTCTAGAGGGTCGGCTGGGGCCCACCCCTCTGACAGTGAGTTGTTTGTGGAAAGGTTTCCTTCTCATCTCCCTCTCAGCCTGTCTGCTCAGGGGCAATGAGCGCCTCTGGATACTGTGCAGATGAGCCTCCAGGTGGCCCATGCCATTCAAGGCATTCAGCCCACTGCAAATTGTCCTCTGAAATGCTAGCCAGGCGAGCCCAGCTTTTCCTGCTTTGCAACTTATTGGATGTTGCTTTTAAAGTGAGGTTCCATAGCATGTGGCTTGGGGAACACTAAAGGAAGGGTCTGCGGGGCACGGGAAGCTTGGGGAATGCAGCCCACTGCTTCTGTCCTCTGCAGATGCTGTAGCCTCACTCAGATTCCAATGGCTAAGTTGAGATTGCATCTCAAATCCTGTGTTCAGCCACCAGGGTAGGTGGTCTGGACTCTTTGGCCAGCTTAAGGGAAACTGGAAGTTCTCTGGTGTGTGTGTGCGTGTGTGTGTGTGTGTGTGTGTGTGTGTGTGTGTGTGTGTGTGTTACTGTGGATTGAACCTAGGGCATTTTACCACTGAGCTAACCTCAGCCTTGTTTTGAAAGAGAGTCTCACTAGGTTGCTGAGAGTCTCAGTAAGTTACCAAGGCTATTCTCAAACCTATGATCCTCCTGCTTCAGTCTCCCAGGTATTGGGATTACAGTCATAAGGTCACCACACTTCAGCTAGTTCTCTGATCTTTCAAAGATTGTGTCCTTTCAGAAGGACGCTGCCACATCTATACTGGCAGAGCTGCTCAGGTGTGGAGAGGGTCCTGGAGTGTAACATCATCCTGTTTCCTTCTCAGGCACACCCTCAAGCAGGAGACCTAGGTCCTATTCTGCTACCTGCCTGTCCTGTGCCCTGGGCTCCTGCACTGTAAAGTAGGGCCCAGTGTTCAGATGCCAGGGACCTGGGAGGCTGGCTTAGGAGAGAAGGTGCCTGGGACAAGGGAATGAGAGCCGGCAAGCCCGACTGCAGGCTTCTCCTGGGCTTTTTTGCAGACTCCTCTTTGCAGGAGGATGCTGGGTGAGGCCTAAGAGCATTGACTCTGGAGCCAGACCCATCACTGTTTCCCCACTGTAAAGCAAAGATGTCAGGCCATGTTTTGGTGTCACTATGAGGATCTCATTTAGTTTAAGCGCTCAGCACAGTGCCGGTGAGCTTGCAGTTTCCTCACCCTCTTGCATTTGACAGAGGGCTTGCCTGACCAGAGAGCACTCTCTCCCCTGAGTATGTGTGTCTTTGGGCTGCCAGAAAC
This sequence comes from Muscardinus avellanarius, assembly GCF_963383645.1. Classification (NCBI taxonomy): domain Eukaryota; kingdom Metazoa; phylum Chordata; class Mammalia; order Rodentia; family Gliridae; genus Muscardinus; species Muscardinus avellanarius. Next base: position 34,745,961 of record NC_137796.1, read on the forward strand.
AGGCCTAATGGGCTGATGGGATCAGGTGGAAAAGAGTGTAAAATGACGAGCAACCCAGCAGCCAAATGGAGGTTTTCTAAAAAGTTCTCTTAATCCTTTTGCTAATAGCCAAGATGGGAAGTCAGAAGGGAATTACCAAATAAGTAAATTATCTACCCTTCCTGCTGGAGAGAGTTTAAAATGGGCTTTAATGGCAGTCTTGAGTTCAGTTCAACTATCTAGGTGGCCTTGAAGATGTTGTTGAACCTCTGTGAGTCTCAGTTTCACTGTCCATAAAGTGTGGGGAGCGAGGTGCTTCTGAACATTAAATGTTCAGTGTCCAGAATATTGCCAAACACAGGATCCCAATAAATATTGATGAGCAGATATGAATGAATGAATGAATGAACGAATGATTGGCTTCCTCTGGAAAGTGAGAGTGCATAAAAAAATCAAGAACCTTAGAGACCATGAGTTAAAAACAAATCCACAGGCAATTGTCTGAGAGGAGGAGGAGGGAGTCATTGAGTAATTATCACAGCCCCTTTGTCATTTTTTATCTTTTTTTTTCGTGTGTGTGTGTGTGTGTGTGTGTGTGTGTGTGTGTGTGTGTTACTAGGATTGAACCCAGGGGCATTTTACTCTGAGTTACACCCCAGCCAATTTTATATTTGATTTTGACATAGTCTCAGTAAGTTGCCAAGGCTGACCTTACAATCTGCAATCCTCCTGCCTGGGTCTCCCAAATACCTGGGTTACATAGGTATTCATCACAGCACCCTGCAGACCCTTTGTCTTAAAAGAAATACGGCCACAAAATTTTGCAGTTCCTCCTATCAAGAGGTAGAATCACTTTCTCCACTTCTGAAGATGGGCTGACCTTGTGACTGGTATTGACAGTAGAAGGCAGTGGAGTTGGTGTCACACAATCTTAGAGGCTAGGCTGTCAGATGCAGTGTGACTTCCACTTTGGCCCTCTTAGTTAAGGATAAGGAAGCTGGTTCAGCGTGTTGGAAGCTGGGAGGTTACATGGAGGAGCACAGGGTGCCCAGCCCAGAGCCCAGTGCAGGGCTGGAAGTGTCAGCGAGGCTGTCTTGGGACCTCCCAGCCCAGCTGCTCATTCAGCTGAGACAAGTAGAAAAGCACCCAGGAAACTCACAGAAGTGTAAGAAGCAATAGGTCCTGGTTAGTTTAAGTCAGCACACAACAAAAGTTACCTGAAGCAGTCTTCAGTGTAGACTGGCTGAATAAGAGTCCAGTTGAGAGTCCTTAGAAAAATACAGCATATGCTTTATTTATTTATTTATTTATTTATTTATTTATTTATTTTGGTGGCACTGGGGTTCCTGGAAACCCTTCTACCTCTGAGCTACACTCCCAGACCTATTTTATATTTTTATTTGGAAACAGGGTCTCTTAAGCCAGCGAGGCTGTCTCCACCTCCCAAGCGCGGGGATTACAAGCGTGCACCACCATGCCCGGCCAGCATATGCTTTTAAGCAAAGCTGCTCTTATTATTCATAGGAAACAGTTATAATAATAAAAATAATATAGCGTAAGGTAACAATATACCAATCATTGTTGCTGGATTACTTCTTTTAAGCAATTTTAGTTTTAATTGACACATAATAATCATGCATAATTATCGGGTAGCATGTGATATTTCCATACTTGCATACAATGTGTAACGATCAGAGTTCAGGCCAATTAACACATTCATCATTTCAAACATGTATCATTTCTTGTGTTCGGAACATTCAAAAGCTTTTCTTCTAGTTACTTTGAAATATACAATAATTTATCGTCACCCTACTGTGCCAGGGAACACTGGAACTTATTCCAAGAACCATGTGGTGACTTATTTTCTGTCTCCGAAGAGAAGACCACAATCACTTGGAACAGGCTTTGACAGACTCCAGATGAGCAGCAACCTCCTTTGCGCGCTCGCACACACACACACACACACACACACACACACACACACACACTTTAAATCTCCCTATGTTTCCTGTCTGCAGTAGCTTGGCGTGGCCTCATCTGGCCACCCCGGAAGGTGCCACAGCTCCTATTGCTTCTGCCGTACGTGGCGGCATGGAGTGCTTGAGCGCCGTGCTCTCTGCCTGTGTGGGACACCAGGCTATTTTTAGTGTTTTACATCTATAATTATGTATGTTTCACTGCTTCTCACATGCATATTTGCTCTAGGGAGAGGTTATGCTTATGTAATCTCGGTTATTTTTGATAGGGTGAAATGTGTTATACTGACCTGCCAAATCTCATTCAAGCGGAGAAACACTGCAACTGTTTGTTCCACACTCAGATTCCAGGAGGCAGGTATGAGAATGAAAGTGTGTAAGTGCTGGTGAAGCACAGTCACTGATGGATCCGGGTAAAACCAGCCACTGCCTCACACAGGTTTATAGGATAATGTCAGCTCTGCTCCGAAGGGCCAGTTCAGTCTACAGCTCAGTGTGTGTGTGTGTGTGTGTGTGTGTGTGTGTGTGTGTGTGTGTGTTACTGGGAACTGAACCCAGGATCGTTCTACCTCTAAGCTACATCCCCACCTCTACTTTACTTTTTAAATTTTGAGATAGGGCCTCACTGGGGTTGATAAGAGTCTTACTACTTGCTGAGGCTGTCCTTGAACCTGCAATCCTCCTGTCTCAGCCTCTCAAGTACTGGAATTATAGACATGTGCCATAATACTCGGCTTTGTGGGTTTTACAAATTAAAGTTTCTTTTAAGGAGACAGGAACATTTACATATTTCAGGTAGTATATGCCTATAATTTCAATACTTGGGAGGATTAGACAGGAGGATTGCATGTTTGAAGCCAGCCTCAGCAATTTAGTGAGACTCTGTTTCAAAATAAAAAATAGAAAGGGCTGGAGATGTAGCTCAGAGGTAGAAGGCCACAGAGTTTAATTGCTCAATAACAAAACAAACAAAAAGAAAAAAATTAAAACAAGTTTCTTCCAATAAAACGAATCCACTGGGAAATGGGTTCAGTGTAATGCTGGTCTTAATAGGATGGCATCATCCTTGCCGACTGTCTAGGTCAATTTTCCAAAGGGTCGTGCCCTTGGCCAAGAAGTTTTCCAGTGTGTTTTTTTTTTTTTTAACTCCAAAAGGGAGAAGAACTGGCCAAGTTAAAGCTAGGTGAGTACAAGCAGATGGAGCAGGTGACTTGGGGAGGCCCCTACTGTGCTAATTACAAGATGTTTGGGTGACATCCCTTGGGCTGCAGAGATCCAGGAGGGAGATGGAAGGGGGTCAAGGCCACAGAGCAACTGGCATCATGAAGAAGGCAGATATGGGTAGGATGCCAGGTGGGGAAAGCAGAAGATACCCCAAGAAAGGTAATTCTGCCTCGGGAGAAACATAATCTTACTCATTTGTTTATTCATGCAGCCATTCATTTAACAAACATTGACAAAGTTTCTACAGTGAAGTGGTATTGACCTAGTTACTAGGGAAACAAAAATTTCCAGATCACTTACAAGATTTTTAACTGACTTTTGTCCTATGTACTAAAATGTTCAGGTAGAAAACTTAGGAACCACAGAAAATGATAAAGAAGAAAATAAATCTTCTGAATTCTCATCTCTTGGAGATGATCCTCGTTAATATCTGCTGCGTGGCCTTTTTATTATTTGCATATGATATGTACGCATATGAGGTTAATATATATACACATATGCATGCATGAAGTTAATATGTAATATACATATGGTACTCAGAATTAAGATTGACTGTTTAAGATAGGGTCTTGCTGTGTTGCCCAGGCTGATCTCCAAATCCTGAGCTTAAGCAATCCTCCTACTCAGCCTCCCAAATAGACTGGCCTGAAAGGATCCATCATATGATCCAGCAATTCCAGTCCTGGGTATCTTTCCAAAGGAATTGAAATCAGAATACTATAATGATGCATGCATATCCATATTTTTAGCAGCACAATTCATAATAGCCAAATTATGAAACCAACCTAGGTGCCCAGCAGCAGATGAATGGATTAAACATCATGGGATGTACACAAATGGAATTCTATTTAGCAAAAAAGAAGAACAACATTATGTCATTTGCAGGAAAATGGATGGACCTGAAAACATTCCGTTAAATGAGATTAGCCAGTCGCAGAAGGTGAAAGTTCGTATGTTTTCTCTCGTGTTCAGAAGCTAGGATGTAATTAGGATAGAAGAGAAATTTCAGATAATGGAGGAGAAACTCCAGAGGAGCCATGGAGGGAGTTTAGGGAAGAGTGATGTGGATAGAAAGGAGAATCAATGAAGGAAACACACCCATTGATGTTATGCACATATGTGAAAATACCAACGCCAATCTAATATCCTGCGTGGGGGAGGGAGGGATCGGGAAGGGAGCCAGAGGGAAGCTCGCCAAGTGCTTGTGCGTGTGTGTCCATATCATCCTGAGCTATATTAGGATGTGAGACTACAGTGCACCAATAAACATCCGTGTGCGTGCACACACACACACACACACACACACATATGTGTGTATAATACAATAGCCTGGCCTACAGGTATCCGCCATTGTATAACTAAGATTGTAACATATTAATTATTTTCCACTTGGTCTACATTGAAAGAAGTTTCTTGTTTATACACTTTCATTGTGCAATGTAATTATACATCATAATTAGATTCAAAGCGATATAAATGTACACAATGCATCACTTGGTGTATTCCCCCCCATATACCTGCCCCTTTTCTTCCCTCCCCATATATGTGAGATTGGTAGTGAAACCTGGTATGGACGTAACCTACTTATAACATTAATATCTTCTGTGAATATAATTTTTAAATGAATGCCAGGAAACCCATCATAGGAATATATAGTATATTATTTAATGACACTCAATTGTTTGCTATATATGATATATCTAAAAAATTTACAACTCCAACAAATGGTCATTTACATGCCATGAAAACATGCCACCTGGTATTTTCATGAACAATGAAAAGAATTGAGATAAAGAGAAGTCTCTCCTATGAAATGTGCGTCAGCACATCAGTGAGTGCAGGTTATGGCATTACAAAAATATTTTTCAAATTTCTCTAATACGTACAAGACTTCTCAAACCTCTGCCTTTCTAATGCATTATGTTAACTACTATCACTAGCAAAATGGTAATAAGCACTACTATTGGTAAGAAAGCAGAGAAATTAACTCTTCCATATTTCTGATGAGCTTTCAAATTCCATGTCCTACAAATGGCATAATTTTGTTCCTTATGGCTGAGTAAAATTCCACGGTGTGTATATGCTACAATTTCATAATCTATTCAGTTGTTGAGAAACACCTAGGCTGGTTGCATAATTTGGCTACTGTGAATTGTGCTTCTATAAACACAGATAGGCAAGTATCACCATAATATTCTGACGTCAATTCCTTAAAAACACACACAGGAATGTTGGGCATAGTGGTGCATGCTTGTAATCCCAGTACTTGGGAGTCTAGATAGAGGATCGCGGTTCGCAGCCAGCCTCGGCTATTTAGTGAGGCCTCTGCAACTTAGTGAGACCCTGTTTCAAAATAAAGAATAAAAATATGGCTGGACGTGTAGCTTGGAGGCAGAATGCCCCTGGGTTCAATTCTCAGTACCATCAAATAAGCAAACAAACAAAAAAAAGCACACGGGAGTGTTATAGCTGGGTCATGTGGGAATGGGGTGGAATCCAGAGAGAATATACCAGTGGCCGTGTGCATGTACATTTCTACCATTCTGAACCTCATTGTGATGTATAATTACAATGCACCAAATAAAGGTGTATTTTTAAATTTTCATTGTGTTGAAAGGTTTTTAAATGAGCAGACATTGCATTTCACTTTCTAGGAATTTATGTTAAGGAATTAATATTAGAGATGTGTACAAAGATTTATGAAAAACAATATTTATATCAGCATCATTTTTTGTGCTTAATACACAGTAACTTCTAAAAATGGAAGCTGTAATTACCAGTATTATCATCACCAATTCCTTTTCCAGCCCCATCTGGCTTTTAAAATAAGAATATTATAATTAATATATTTTTACATTGTGTATCATCTCTTTCCAGAATTATTTTTGACACTTGCATTGTTTTATAATCATGTTAACTGCAATTACTGGGAAAGTAAGGTTTTGGGTTCTCTGCTCGGCAATGATTCTTTCGCAGTCCTTTCCTTTGTATTTGAATTATTTATTTTGCTTCATCTTTAATCCACCTAGAGTATTTTTAAATTTTCTTCTTCTGCCCTTTCCCCCAAGAAAGTAACAGCCATGGCATATGATCTGAATCCTTCCACTTACAGCACCTGCACATGAGAATGACAGCCTGGCTACAGCTGGGTTCTTGGTTCTCAAGCCTCACTCCTTTGGAAGTCTTGGGACTTTGAGACATTGTATCCTAGAATTTTCTGAAAAGTATGGCCTAATGGGCTTTCTTCCTTCTTTTGTAAGCAATGCAGGGGTTTTTGTGGTGGTTGTGGTTGTTGCAGTTGTGTTTTGTTTTCCATTTGTAAGAGGAATAAATATCTATGGAGTTTGAGATTTTTTTACTTTTAAAATTTGGACATTTTACCATTTATGTTTCCAAGAACTCTTACAGGGGTCAGCAAGTCATTTATTTATTTATTTATTTATTTATTTATTTATTTATTTATTGGTGGTACTGAGGGTAGAACCCAGGGGCTTTTCTACCTCCGGGCTATACTCCCAGACTTAGTTTATATTTTATTTGGAAACAGGGTCTAAGTTGCTGAGAGCCTCACTAAATAGCTGAGGCTGGCTTCGAACCTGTGTGGTCCTCCTGTCTCAGCCTCCCAAGCACTGGGATTACAAGCGTGAGTCACATGCCCGGCTTCAGCAAGTCTTTTCTAGAAAGCCATAGAGCTTCGCAGTCCACCAGAGAGTCTCCATTTCAACCACACAGTTTCACTGTTACAATGTGAAAAAAAATAGCCATAGACAGTTGTGTCAGTGGACAGGTATAGCTACATTCCAATAAAACTTTATTTACAAACACAGGAGCAAGGCCCCAGGATGTAGCCTGCCTGTACAGTCTTCAGCTTAAGGGTCTTTTCCTTCACATCTTGAATGTTTGCCCTTCATTTGCTCTGGTACTACCATTAAAATCTCTTACATAATATTTGGTTTTTAGTGTCTATCTTTCTTCCTTCCTGCCCTCCTTCCTTCCTCTCTCTTTTCTCATTACCACCATTTCTTGTTTTCATGCACATTTGGTAGAATTCCTTGAGCCCATTTCTAAATTCATAGATTCTCTTTTCTTGTCTATGAAGTCTGTTCTATTGCCTTAATGGCATTAACAAAGTTCCATAATTATTCTTTTCATTGGGAAACCATCTTTCTGGATTACCAGCATTTTTATTAAAAGAAGCAAAATATCTAAATTTATGGAAAGTGCTCAAATTAGAAATCATGGTGTGTGTGTGTGTGTGTGTGTGTGTGTGTGTGTGTGTGTGTGTGTTTTCTCTTCCTCCTCCTCCTCCTCCTCCTCCTCCTCCTCCTCCTCCTCCTCCTCCTCCTCCTCCTCCTCATTCTTGTTTCACCTACCAGGGAGTTTGGATTTCTCAAAGTAAAGCCCCCATTTTTTTTTTAAATCATAGACACTTTTCAGTGGTTTATACCCTATTTGAACTTGAGAAGGATTCTATTAGAAATGTATTTCAATATTTTACTCACAGAGGAAAACTCTTCTACAGGTTTATTTTTTCCCTATGGACCTGCAGTCGTCTGTGAGGCACCGAGCAAGGGCGTGGCGCTCCAAGATACATCATTTTCAACCTGTGTGGACCTGGGGGCCACGGCACCCGACATCGCCTGCAGGCTGAGAGTACCCTCTCGGGGGCTCAGACTTCCCTGCAGGACCCTCAGGTTGCAGCTCCCTTTGCTTTCGGGTGGCAGGGAAGTTACTGCTCCAAGCACTTATTTTTCTGTTGTGACTGTAGTAACACCCCAAATCAGGACACCGAAGGAACCCCCATTCCCTGGTACAGCTGCTGTCACCACAGGGCGCCTCTGTGGACGGTTCTTGGCCTCTCGCGCTGTTTATGCTCCGTGGAGTCCAGGAGTCACTGGCACCCTGGCTGTGTCCTCCCTACAGGGGACCCTGGAGCAATGCCTGAAGCCCTTCCGTGTGTCCCATGTCGACCACTCGTGATCCCCTTAATGAGCAGCGGCGGAGGCCTCTCGTGCTTCGCTGATGGAGCCTTCCTGGCCTGCACTCACTGCAGCCTGCCTGGCCCTCACTCCTCCTCCTCGTCTCGTCTTTTAAAAAAAATCATTCAGGTTTCTACTGTGTCCATGACCTATTTTCTGGCTCTGATAGAAGTTTTACCTTTCTTTCTTTTTAAATTTGGTCATAATGAGGTTTGGGGAGGGAGAGGAGTTAAACAGATAAACTCAAATTGCTATCTGGAAATGGAAGCCCCAGCCTCTTCTTGATTCTTTCTGACAGCTGGTATTAACAATCTTGGGGAATTTTCCCTTGCTTCTCGCGGTAACTCGATTCTATGGGAAGGCACCTGTGGTCTGTAGTGAAATCAACAACTGTCTTCTCCTTGCCCTGCTCCGTATTTATCCATGGAGAGTTCTGTTGGAGTAGCACAGTCCCTGTGTGAATCACGTAGGGCAGGCTGGTAGAAGGGAATGGATTGAACCTAATGGAGTTTTATTTGGCCCATGCAGAGATCCCGGAGTGGAAGGAAAAGAGAACTTAAAGGATAGTAAGAGGTCAGGGCTGGAGGCAGTGGGAGCAGGGGCTTTGGACCCCATGTCCAAGGATCCCTTTCTGCATTCGCTTTTGTGTCAGGGGTCTTTCTATAACCAGCACAAAGCCCTTGTAATGCCCAAAGTCAACCAAATGCAGACGAGGAAACAAGCGGTGGTTCTGGTTTTGAGTAGAGCTGGATTCCAAGCAGAAACAGCGCCCTGGAGAATCCAGTTTCTTTCCATCGCGCAGTTCTGCTCTCTGCTCTGTTACCTTCGGTCTCAAGTTCACGTAGGGGCCCCTGGAACTTTTGGGTGATAAAATAGTGACTGCAGCCCCAGCCTCTCCGCCCTTCTTCTCAATTCCAACATCATAGGGCTTGGATATTTTCCTTGGTTCCCATTAGACTTTTTAAAATAACAACATTATTGAGATGTAATTCATGTCAAAAACGTGCCGTAAATCTACCCACTTAATGTGTAAAGTTTGATGGTTTGAATATGGTGCAACCGTCAGCACAACTCAATAGAAAAAATTTTCATCACCTCAAAAAAAATACACACACACCAAAAAACAAACAAACAAAAAAAAACCACCCAGCTGGGCTGGGGTTGTAGCTGAGAGGTAGAATGGCCCTAGGTTCAATCCCAGGTACCACCGGGAAGAAAAATAAAGGAAGAGGGAAAGAAAGAAGAAAAAGAAACCCATAGCCATTAGCAGCCACTCCCTAGTCCCCTTCACACCCTTAGCCCTAGGCAACCATTCATCTACTTTACACCCTTATTGATTTGCTATCTGGACAGTACACATAAATGGAATCATGCAATAAGTGCGTTTTTTTTTAAATTACTAGCTTCCTTGGCATGAGGTTTGAGGTTTATTCATGTTGTAGCATGTATCAGGAATTCATTCATGTTTATGTCTGAGTAATATCTCATTGTACAGATGTACCACATTTTGCTTAGACATTTATCAGTTGATAGATATTTCAGTAGTTGCTATTTTTTATTATAATGCTGCTGTGAACATTTGTGCACATCATGTGAACATTTGGTTTCATTTCTCCTGGGTATATACTTGTGAGTGGATTTTCCGGACTATATAATTTCCCTAAGTTTAGCCTTCTGTGGACCCTCTAGTCTTCCACAGCAGCTGTGCCATCTCAGAACCACAGAGGTGGTGCGTGAGGGTTCTGATTTCTCCACATCCTTGCCAGCCTTGTTACAGTCTATTATACCTTCCTGGTGGTGTAAAATGGTATCTCACTGTAGACTCCCACTGAACTTTGAGAGCCATTCAATAGGGCATCCTGGATGGTGTTACCACCCCTGAAGCAATCACCATGTCCTGGTCCATTTGGTCTACATTAACCAGACCTGGGTCATGAACCTCATCCTGGAGATCCACCCATACCATGTGGATGCAAGATGAAGGGGAAGATTGATTCTAAGTTAAATATCAGAGTCAGTACTAGGATAGTACCAAAAGGAGGATGGTAACATCTGTACAGTTCCGTGGCTGGGAGCTGATTAGGGCGACACTCTGGCTTGGGAGGGGCTGTGCAGTCTGATCCAGGATTGAATCCCAGAGAATCACTGCATGTGTGTCTGCTCACTGTGCCCTGGACACCATGGACACTCGTTCAGAGCACCGACCGGTTCTGACCCTCAGCCTACACTCCCATCTTCTGTTGTCGCTGCAGGGGCTCTATCGGTGAGGTTCTGCAAGAACCTTTTTGAAATCTTTTTAAGCAGACTACTCCTTTATAGTCTGAAAATTGTGGTTCTATCTGGCCCATTATTCAGTCTGATCTATCTGTAATGGATGTAATAGAATTCTTCAGACTAACAGCCTCTAAATATCAGCCTCCTATAATACCCAGGACTGACCAAGGGTTTTTTTTTCCTTCCATTTTTATACACAGCTGGCCATTTACTTGGGAGTCTGAGAGGTTAGTATATGCTTAAGTTTCTGTCTTTCTGCAATAGACAAATAACCCCAGCTCATTTCTCAAAAAACAGTTTATGCCCCCCAGAAATCTATTTCAATACTGTTTATAAAGTATACTACTTTAAAACATCATCATATCTCATTGGATATATCCTACTGGATCAGTGACAAAATAAAATTCAGCAATGACTTATTGAAGGTTTACTATGTAGAAAGCACTCTGGAATACACTTTCAAGCATGACTTCATTTAATTCTCATCAAGGTCCCATAAGGTAGAAAATATTATCTTCATATTGTAGATAAGGGATTTAAGGCTCCAAGAGATTGACTTTTCTGAAAATCCTACAGTAAGTCAAAATAAGCCACAGTGGCACCAGGACTGTAGATGCACTGACTCCCACCCAGATCCTCCCATCACTGTACCCACCCAGTCTCTCATCAACTTCTGAAGAGTTTCCTTGTAAAATCTGAAACCCATCTGCTGCCCCTTCTTGGTCCAGCTGCCACCATGGCCTGTGTGACCTGCTGGTGACTCCCTGGACCCAGCCTCTCCTCTGCACTCAAGCCAGCATGGACTTTCTGTGGTGCAGCACCACAGAAAGGAGGAGACTCCCTCTCCTGGGTCAAAAGCCATCCAAGCTGAGAGTCTGAGACTCCTCCATGCAAGGTGCATGGGGACTTTTGCGATCTCAGGTCCCCAGCCACCTCTCCTGCACCATGTTCCACTGTAATGCACGACTGACAAGTTTCTTCCTATGGTATGCTTCTTGTTTCACACTACTGCATGGATGTCCTCTTTGTCCTCTTACCTCTGCCTCCTCTCCCCAAATTTTCTCTTCCATGCTCATTCTAAAAGGCCAAATCCATAGCAGCCTAAGGAAGAAGCTGCTTTTCAATACTACCACCACCTACCCAGCCATCAGGCCCTTAAATAGGGGTACAATGGCCTTGAGCCTTGAATCATGCCAGCCTGCCTGGCTAACCTACTTACCAGGCTGTCCTCAGTGTCAGAATCAAAACACTACTATGGTCATCTGGTCAACCTCTGCCTCTGTCCTTAACAGATTATAAAACTTAACCATATTCTATATGGATTAATTTCGGACTGGTTATTGTAGTCTCTCCATCTGCAAACTGGAAGGAAACAGTTTTCCAGATAATCTCCAAGGACTTTTTTTTACTCTAAATTTCAATATTCAAGTATTATCTTAGGGTCTACAGCAAGCTAAACATGACCTCACATTTCCCCTTCTGAGTATCCCCCCCTCTCCCTTTCCTTTTTCTTGTCTGTTGGCTGCTTTCAAGGTACCCCTGTTCCTGGAAAGCTGTCTGAACAGTAGGAGACTGGGTGCCATGGTTCCATTATTCATGAGTCACAATCCTGCAGATGGAGGAGCTGAGCATGGGTCCCCAGCAGGCTCTGTGTCCTACTTGAGGAGGAATAAAAGGCCAGGTTGAATGCCTGCAGGATAGGTAAACAAACCCATGCATTTGCGACCAGAGAGAGAAAAGAAAGAACGGCAAGAAATATTGATTATGCAGCATTGAATGCCTGGGGCTTTAACAGACATTCCAAATTGGACGCGTTGCTCAAGATCAATAGTAGGTTTTATGCTTCTGACCTAAAAAGTACCAGCGCTGTGTCATTTAAACCCAGACAGCTATGAGTCTATCTCCTAACATCTGGTACACTTTCCTCAGGCACCTTGGGCACTTCTGCTCACTTCTCTGTAACCATTTTCCCTTTTTTCCAGGAAACGACAGTGGGTAAACAAAGGGATTTTTAGGAATGTAGAATCGAGTGTTTCTGATATCATTGCCTGAAATAACAACCTCCTAGACTGGTCTGAGTGGCTAGGATAGAAGCCCAAGGGAAGCTGAGGGCAGAAGCAGGTGGGGGGGCTCTGCGGTTGGGTTGTGCCAGGTATACAAGGTCCTCCCAAGTGTGTGGGACAGCACTGAGAGATGAGAGGGGCATGCGCTTGCAGAGGGAGAATCGTGGCAACTGCTTGGGTTGAGTGGGGGATTGGCTGTAGCCAAGGAGACGGGCCAGGTAATCTCTAGGGGAACATTTATGTCCAGAAATGTCCACGTGTGCATGCACTTGTGTGCGTGAGTATGTGTATGTGCATGTGACAGTGTCACTGTTATAACATCCTGGGTCCACCAATTATTAGCTATAGCTTTAGCTCAGCTGCTTAGTTTACCTGTCCCTCAGTTTCTGCATATATAAATTGGAAGTGATAATAGCAATCAGCATATTAACATCTTAGAGTCCCACGGAAGATCAGGAGAGTCAATGCAGGTACAGTTCAGCATATGATAAGCACTTCATAGACATTGGCCTACTTTATTAACTAGGAGGCCGGTGGGCCTAGAGCAGAACCAGCTATGCCCCAGGCTGCTAGGACGCAGCTCTATGAGCTGATTTTGGCATGGAGTCCAGTCCCATGGGCCACAGTGGACCGAAGCCCAGCTCACAGGCAAGGCACGTCCACAGAGGGAAAGCTCACTTCCCACCTACCTGCCGCTGCAGCCCCTGAACTCTACCTAGATCGCTGTGTCCTGAGTGTGTCTCGTTTTGGGCCCCTGCTTTTATGACTCCCACAGCAACAATCCTCACTCCTCTGCACCAGCCTTGTTTATAAGAACACAGGCATTTGTTGGGCAGAGTCAGACAAAGTCTTTTTCCTTAATTTTGTGGCCACATCAGACAGCTAATCTGTTTTGACATGCTATCCAAATGGCCCTGAGATCAGAATGCAGAAGAAACCATCCATAAGTCATGTCTTTTATATGCATGTACTGGTGTGTACAAGAGAAAGAGTTATATTGGCTGTGAGAGGCCAAATAATAATGGCCGTTATTATGGCGAATTCGGGGTCACCACATTCAGTCCACATATCAAATCCTCTTTCAATGAAACCAGTTCCATCAGCTGTCAGATTCTATTAAATATATTCCTTGGACCCACTGACCAGCTGACAGGAGAGAAGCTCAAAACCATACACCCACCATTTGCATCATAAAATGGGAAATCAGCTGGAAGGGATGATAACAGAACTGAACACAGAAGAGATGAAAATCTGCAATGCCCTTGTGTCCTCCTAAATAGAAACTCCAAGAGTTACAAATGCACCCATAAAATACCAAGGTTTAAAAAAAAGCAAAAACAAAAACAAAACAAAGATTGTCCTGTTGTAGGATTCATAACATAGAATGGTTCTTTTACCTTTTGTGAATGTGAGATTTGCATAAATGTTTCATGAGGTTAATACAATGCATAAACTGAAATGTTTATTAGGCAACATCTGTGCTGTTTTTTCCAGATAATGTAGTGTTTCTTCCAAGTCAATGAAATATAACCTATCATAAGTTTGGGGTGGTTAAAATACTTGTGCAAGGGCTGTGATCATATTTTACACTTTTGCAGATGCTCTGATCCTACCAGAACAAATTATAATCAGGGAAGAGCTGGCTAGCACTTCAGCAAAAGGTGTAGAGGTGTATTATGCTATTAAGGAATCCTGCCTCACAGAGAGGAGAGGGACAATTTCTGTATATGAACTACATTTGATTCACCAGCTCTTCAATCTTTCCAAGTCTGGATTTGTTTGCTGGATAGTCACTTAATACTTAAAGTGGAGGGAATTAGATCTAAACCTAAGACTTACCAAGAGAGTGGGTCAAAGTGCCCAGTGGCTTTGTACAGCCACAATCTTATCACAATATTGGTTCCATATGGGACTCTTTAGAGCAAAAACAACAACAAAAAAAGTTATGAGACCAATAATTTTTAATGAAACTTGGCTTAGCTCACAAGCAAGTCTAGCAGGTGAAGCAGTAGCACAATCTGAAAACACGTTTCTTCTTCTTGGCCTGGATAAAGAAGACCATCATTTCAGTTAAAGACTCTAATGGAGATATGTTCTGTATTATCAATTTTAATCAAGTAGGGATTTAGGCATTGTCTCACCACATGTCTCTAAGTGAGTCCTTCTAATTCTTTGAGTTGAATTTTTGATAGAAAGTTTCACTAGAAAGTTGCTGAAAGTTTTTGTCTCCATTAGCTTTGGAAGGATTTTTAGGATAGAGAAGGAATCACTAGAAAATGAGAGTGGTAGTCCGTGCATGCATGCATCCATCCATCCATCATCGATCTCTCTTTAGTGTTAAAATTTCCCCGTACAGTTGGTGGACCTACTATGAGACTCTCCTGTAGGATGCTCAGCTGTGTTCCTGGCATCTGCTCACTAGATGCCAGTATCCCCCCAACACACACACACTTTGTGGCAACCCAAACTGTCTCCAGATATTGCTGAATGTCCCTGGAGGACAGGAGCAAATTTGCCCTTAGTTGAACATTTTTGTGTTTTCTAATCTTTGGAAATCTGTGTACTGCCATAACTGGATGTTCCTTGTAAATTAAAGGTAACTTTCTTTTTTTTTTTTTAGGTAGCATGTAATTTAGCTCACATCTAATGGCTGAGCTCTACCCGTGCTAGAAAAGCATAGTGCATTGGAACATAGAGCAAGAACAGGATGTAAGCTATGGCACAGCCACACAAGGACCCCTTGCCCAGCCACCCGCCTCCAGATGGAGCATGGAGAACTGGTCTTTCTTCACCAGCTCCAAGTAAGGAAGGGGGATCTCCCACCGGGAGATCATCACTACACATCACTACATTGATTTTTATTGTTTCAGGGTTTGTTTTTTTATTTTGCAGTACTGGTGATGGATCCTAGGAGTGCTCTATCACAGAGGTATCCTCAGACAGCCCTTCCATTTTTTATTTTAAGGCAAGGTCTGACTAAGTTTCCCAGGCTGGCCTAGAACCTGTGATCCTCCTATCTCAGCCTCCCAAGTACTGGGTTACAGGTGTGTTCCATCATGCCCAGCTAATTTTCCTTTATATGTTATTGCTTGTCTCCCTTACTAGCATGCAGCCTCTCTGAGAACAAGGACCGCGCTTGCCTCTTCTAAGTGACAGTGTGGCACGTTAGCCAAAATAGGAGCTTTGCTGTCAGATTGCTGGGGTTGGAACGCAAGTCTGCCACGCAGTAGCTCTTGGCCTTGGGTAGTTGCTAAGACTTAAACTTCATTTTCCTTCTCTGTAAAAAGAGTAACAATACCGGTAAGACTAGTTTCTACCAGATTGAAATAAATGAGGTAATACTTATCACATAAAATGCATCCTACAAATATAAGCTCATATTGCCCAATCCCACAAATTTAAACCTCCCCCCAGTAGTGCCTAGCATAGCTAAAGAATCACAGTACTAGTAAAATAGTGAATAAATTCTCTTTTGTCTGTCTCCAGTTTTAAGTTCTTTAGTCATCATTGGCAATTTGCTACCCAGAAAATACTTTATTCTATTTTCATTATAGCGGAGAAACAAATCTGATCAAATATTTTTTATGCAAGGGATTATAGCAGTCACACACAGATAAAAGGTCAAGACGTGGGAACAATATACCCCAATTAATATTTCTTGGTAACATCCCATTGGTGGCAGATCTTCCTGGGGGACCCTCTGTATTCTGCAAGGATTTCACTGTCCTCTGAAACTGGACGCCATGTTGCCCCAGACATTCTTCTGGTCCTCGTGGACATGTGGGCACAAGTTCGAGAGGGGCCACAGCAGGCAGGCAGAGCGCCTGGCCTGGGAGGAGGAGGGGCGAGGACGCTGGTGCCTGGGCACCCACTCAGCCTCCTCCCGCATCCAAGTGATAAATCACCATGTGTAAGAAATGTGCTCAATCAGAGAAGAAAAAGAGATGTAATTATGTCGTTTATAATGAATTCTGAAGGAAACAAAGAATTTAAGAAGAAAAACTCTGGAGACAGCCAGGGAGCCGAAGCCTTTCGGATGATCTGAGCTGCCCTGGAGAAGACGCATAGCTGATCAAACATTCGTGTGGATCATAGGAGGCCGTCCTGTCCCCCGAGACAGCTCCAGAGGAAGCAGGGAAATGCGGGAGCCCCAGCGATCGCAGTCTGACTTTTATTAAAGAAATTATACACTCCTCTCAGCTTCCGCTGCCATCAATAATATCAACTTTTGGACAAACGGTTCTCTCTGGGGAACAGGTTCTGAGACTGGCTCCTAATCTTCTTTCTTTGAAGTATCCAAGGGCTTAAAGGCATGGGTCAATATCTGGGGCCTCTGGCCTTTGTGGGAGGGGGCTTGAAAGGGTCCTGCTGGGGAGAAGAAGGAGACCACCAGCAGCCACATGCCCCCTCTCAGGCCGACTGCTTTCATCCAGCCAGTTGCCAGGGCTCCAGATTGCCACCTGCCTGCTCTGGAGTGTGAATTCCTCAAGGCTCCTGATGTCTCCTGAGCTGGTCGCTATGCACCTGAAGCTCCCATTTGAGTTGTATTAGTGACCTCTGGTTTTAAAAATAAACTTCTAAAAACATGGTCATGGTATTCATTATACCATCATATTCAAGCTGCCATTAACTAACTTTGTTGAAAATTAATATGAGAAATAAACTCAGGAAGATCTTTCTGCATTCTTCTTACCAGCACTTGCCAACTGTGTTGCTGGTTTAAGAGCCAGAATCTAGTACCATGTTTTATGGCGCAGACCCTGTGGTAAGCGCCACCCGAGCTTCACGCATTCTTCACGCCAGCCCTAGGAGATAAGTATTTTTATTCTTCTTTTATTGGATTCAGACTCTATGTTTTAACCTGTGAGCTATTAAGTTTTTGTGGTCAAGTGAGTTTGTAAAACTCAGAGTTGATCAAGATTAATGGATTTTCTTACTATAGGAATTCTCAGCCTTTTAATATATTTATTTCCGTTAGAAATAAGAATAGACTATTAGACTGTCCCAAAGTACCATAGTACACTTTTTCTCCCAATGTATTTCTAAGAATTAATGTTTTATAGGAACCTTGCCAAGGAGAGTAATGTTCCTAAGGAGACACAGAATCAGCACTTTGTGAATTAGTCATAATGCCACAAAGCTGATCATTGTTTGATTCTATGTAACATTATTTTTATATTCATAGAACCACTTTAAAAATTGCAAATAACAGAACCAAAACCATGACCTACAGCCTGTTGGGTTCCAAAAATTATAGGAATACTTTAGGAGAACGTCTCACTGCTTAATGAAATCACTCACCAAGCTCCTTCATGTTACCCTCTAGGACATCTTCTAACCTAAAGAATCTTCCAACAGAACTTCTACAACCTACCTTATATAAGGGGTCAACAAATTTATAGCTCAAGGAATCTGGCCTGCCACCTGTTTTTTTTCCTTTTTTTTTTCAAATAGAATTTTAGTGGAGTACATGATCTTTTATTTAAATATTATTTGTGGCTGCCTTCACACAACAACAGCAGAATTGAGTTGTGAGAGAGACTGTATGGCTCCCAAATCCATACAGAAAAAGTTTGCCAACTCATACTTTAAAACAACAAATTTGTGATTATAGAGCCTGGTTGCAATGCAAAACTTGTCCAGTAGGGGTCACTATGTAAAAATTCCCTAAGTTCCATTTGAGGCAAGCTAACACCTTTACAGACCCACCTCCTAAGTTCAGAAATCCTATGTGATCATGCTTTCCTTTTTTCCAGTAGGGAAGGGAGAAAGGCACCAGCATTTATTGAGGTGTTCTGTATCTGGGAAGATGCATATATCACCACATTTGCAATGATCTAGATAAGCAGATATGAGCCCATTTTGTGCAGGAAGAAAAAATGCATAGAGGTTTATCAGTTTGGTTATTATCACTCGGTAAAGGATTGGCAACTCAAATTCGGACTCAAAGACGGTTCTATAGAATAGCGCTGGTTCTGTTGAATGGTTCAGCATGCAGGTTCTGGAATTATCAAACTTGGTTCAAATTCTATCTCTATTGTAGACTAGCATCATGACTGGGACATGTGACTGCATTTTTGCTTCACTTTCCTCACCAATGAAACAAGAACGAAAATTATCTTATTTTATTATGAGGGTTATTATGAGGACAAAAATGAGCCTATCCATGTGGAACTCTTAGAATGATGCCTGGTATATTAAAGGCGCCAAGAAAATACTGGTTATTATTTAATGGGGAGGGGAAGAGGAGACCCAGTGATAACATTTGAATTTCTGGCTCAAAGTGAGAGTTGGGCTGGTACATTCGTCTTTTCATGGATAGAGTGAACCCTTGAAGACAGGGGGGCGGGTATTTTCTTGTTTCTTTTTCCCACCTACTCCACCAAGTGCCTTGGACAGACTGGCTAGATGAAGACCAAACTAGGGAAGAGATTTGTTAGGAATAAGAAATGTTAAGCAATAAAGCCATTGCCAGAGGAGCTGATGAGCATTAGTGCCGGCTTTCACTTCCGTTTCAGAGGACCAGGCCTTGTGTGATGTTTTAGTTATGTACCATCCTGAGCTTAGTGCCGTCTAAGAACACTCAATTATCATGACTCAACATTCTGTGAGTCAACTGGGTTCCACCGGGCAATTCTGACTAGAGCTGGAGTCGTTTGGGAATTCACTGTTGCTAGAACAACCAAGATGGCTGTTCCACGTATGAGCAGATGATACAGGCAGTAGGCTGAGGTGTATTCAGGGCTGCCGACCAGAATATGTTGACTGCTCTCCATGTGGCCTCCTCATGTGGCCTGGGCTTCTTCCAGTGTGGTTCCTAGGCTCTGTGAGGAAGAAGACTTAACTCTGCATCACACGAGTCAAATCACATGATGAGAATAGCGGAAATTTAAGGGGAAAGGAAGTGTACCACCTTTGGATGGCACAGAACTCGTGGCCACCTTCAACCCACCATACCTGGACTCGTCTGACTCACCTTTTCCTGGGGCAGATCAGCTGCAACCCTCCCCAGAAGAGCTGGTCAGTATGGCCTTCCCCAGATGAGCCACTCCCATTATTTTTCCTATGAAGTTATCCAGAACTTAACCTTCCCTGGACATCTCAGTGTGTGACAATTGCCATTCATTGAATAACACCTCAAGGAAGTTATTATCCCTCCCCTCCTAGCCCTGGCATCAAGCTTTCTAATACAGTGTCAACCTGGCTATCAATCCTATTCTTTCATCTCTTTCTCTCTTTCTTCGTATTAACTCTCACTTGCTCTTCGCATCTCATTTTAGAAGACACCTCATCCAGGAAGCACTTCCTGTGTTAAGTCCGCCCCTCTAGCTCAGTGTTCTCATTGCACTGTAATTCAGCCCTCCCCATCGCACCTGGCCCATACCACCATTGCATTTCTGCTGAATTATGGCTGGATGATGGCTTCTTTTTCATCTCCAGGGCAATAAGATTTCATGGGGGTAAAGATCTGTGCTCTTTCCTCCTATACCCTCAGCTGGTGCTCAATAAATGAAATCTCCCTTTTGACCATTTCCTACCATCCTGCTCCTAAAACCTGTCCCATCAAGCAGTAAAGATTGAAGGTTGGAAGAAGGAAGGCCAAAAGGAATCGAGTGGGGATGCCCTGAGAGCTGAGGAGGAGAGGAACAGAGAGAAGGCAAAGATGGCAGGCACAGGGCAGCCTTGCTGGACCAAGGTCCTGGTGTCACTGGCCTGAAGTCAGGCACTTGCAGCTGTCCCAATGGCTCTCTGAGCTTGGAAAAGATTTTTTAAGAAAACAAACCATAAATGTTTTATTCACATCCAAGAACACCTATTCCTTGGCATGGGCCAGACTCTGACGTCTGGGGAGAGGGGCTCACTGAGAAAGACAGCTCATTGGGCACCCCTGAAAACTGTTCTTCCAAAGCAAATACAAGGGAGTTTATAAAGGCAGGTTCATAAAAACTAAATCAGAGGGAAAGTGAGGAAGCTAATAATGCCCCAATCTCTCATACTTTTCCAGAGGCATGTGGGGCCTGATACCGCCATGGGGTCGAGTGGCCCACCCAGATGATCGCTGGCCTCCAAGCCAAGCTGGGGAGCTGCCATGGTCCCTCTGCTATAAATGTCACCTCGCTGACCTGTAACTGCAGGGCTGTGGAGGTGAACGTCACTTCATAACAAGCAGCACCTGGCTGGGCAGGAGGCCCCTCCTCCCCTCGAATCCCAGGCCCTACAGGCAGAGTCCATTCACCATCCTCCTTGGGGACAGGTTTCAAAGCAGCTGCTTAAAGACCTTCCCTCTGGGTTTTGAATAAAACCGCTGCTTCTCTCTGCTCTCCCCCCACCCCCACCCCAAGAGCATCAGCCCTTACCTTTTCTGTACAAAGCACAGTTGTGAGATTCCTGCACCTCTTGATTCTGAGATCCCAGGGCAGAGAAAGGGTCTGAGCTCTCACTCTGGGAGCAGAAAGAGCCAACTTGGCTGCCTCTCCCAGCCTCCCAGGCGCAGCACCCACACACCAACATTTGTCACACGCGGGTGAGTGTGCTATTCCTAACATGATACATTTCACATCAGTCTTGCTGACTTGGGCTTACTAATTGCCCAATGGCATTTTCTTTGTTGTGCTTCACTGGGATCATCACACTTTTTGTTAAACTAACAGTGGAAATATTCAGCAGCCGACAACCTAAATACAGCCCCATGCATAGCTACCCTCATCTTTCTTGATGGGGGGTAGGTACAGGTGCCATTGTTCAAGTCCCAAGCATAATTCCCTAACATTGACCCCTGCAGAGGGCTTCCCCAGGTTGCCATCATCTACCACTCCAGGGAGATGCCATTAACACTGTGCCTGGTGCCTGAGTCCCCAGAATTGAGTGGGGAGGTGAGCTCCGGGGTGAGCTGGGTATCCTGCACGGTGGCCCTGGGACACTCCATTCTGAGCACAGGGGCTTTGCTGAGCAAGATGCAGGGTACTCCATCAGGCTGTTGATTAAGAGCCATGCAACTGGAGCAGAGCTCAAAAGGAGCCTGCCCATGTGCTCTGACCCATTCTAGGTTTGTGTTTTAGAGTGTGTTCTGTCTGCCTCCTTCCCAGAGGCCCTTTGGTGAAGGCATCTTTAATTGTAGCTGTTCAAGTACAGCTGTCAAATGATACCCAGGGAAAGAGGGGCAGCCTGGATACCCCTGGCTGATCAGAATACCACCTGGGTTTGGTAAGGGTAAGAGGAGATCCTGTGGAAGATGGGTGTCTGCCCTTGGGGGCAGGGCCAGAGAGAGTCACAGGGAGGTCTTCTCACTTGAATTTGCACACTCTCTCCCAGCAATTCTTATCAGCTGAAGAATTCAGCCAGCCTGGTCAGGGTCGCATACCGCACGGTGGCTGGGCCTGGATCGGCTGTCTAGCCAAGAACAGGCTGCCTTTGTTCCCGTGTGACCGGGGTGCTGCTTGGGGATGAAGATCCAGAGTAGGTGCAATTATGGGATTTTTTTAGGTATAGAAATTGTATCTCCCAATCTTGGACCATGGGAAAATAAATGGAAGGAAATATGATGTCAAAAGAGGAGCAAATGGAATCGTTTTTATTGGGGGCAATGCCTGTTCCCAAAAGTCATCCTATGAGCCAAGTACCAGCTGTTGTTTCTGGAGCCACCACTGGGATCAAAACAGTGGATTCAGCTTTTCAAAACAAGTTTACCTTGCCCTAATGTCTTAAACCATAAAGACTTTTAATTCTAGAGTCTTGGCACTTGAAGAATCTTTATAGATCATTTATTTATCTACCCATTTATCCACCCACGTGTTCATCTACCCATTCACACATCTCTCCATCCACCTACCTGTGAATCCGTTCATCCATTCAGCGATCCACCCATCCACTGACTTATCCGCCTAACAAACATTTACTGAGCATAATTATATGTCATACAGTGGTCAAAAAATTAATAAGGTCCCTTCTCTCATGGATCCCACATGCTATTGGTAGAGATGGGTGACAAATGCATAAACAAATAAAATAATTAAGTACCCAAAGAGAGAAAGCCAAAGAAATAAATGTGGATTCCCGGGATGGTAGGGAAAGGTCTTCCCAGGAGGCAAAATTTAGCTAAAAGCTAAATTACCTGAAAGAGCCAGCTGTACAAATGGGAAGAGGGCAAAGAGCCTTTTAGGCAGAGGAAACATCAAGCGTCCAGTGGATTTTCTGAGGTAGACAACCAGCCTAGTGAGTTTGATGGGCAGAAAGGAGGTCAGAGAAGCTGGAGCAGAGTGAACTGAGCAAAATCCACTTGTTCTTATGAAAACTAGCTCAAAGTTTAATATAAAATAAGCCAAAGCAAGCCGGGCGTAGTGGCACACACTTGTAATCCCTGCACTTGGGAGGCGGAGACAGGAGGATCACACAGGTTCCAAGCCAGCCGCGCTGGCTTAAGAGACCCTGTTTCCAAATAAAAATATAAAATAGGTCTGGGAGTGTAGCCCATATGTAGAAGGGTTCCATCCCCAGTACCACCAATAAACAAACAAACAAACAAACAAACCGAAGCAAAAGGATTCAGGTACAGTCAGTTTGAAATCTCGAATAGAATTGACTTCCGGCAGCAGCTCAGATCTCCCTCATAATATCCAACATAGTTTGAGCTCCTTGGTGATGCTAAATCACTGCCTCTATGACCCCCAAGTTCACGGGCAGCTTAGGCAGGTGTTGGGGCCCCCAGGGCTTCCTTGGGGATGACATCTTCTCGAATAAGAGTCCTGCCTGTTTGTGGATGCTCTGACACTGCTCAGGAGTCGAAGCTGCTTGCCCCTCCCGGCTGCTGCAGGCTCATCCCCACTGGTCCTTGCTGAGCAGGGCACAGGGTGGATTTCAGACCAGGAGACTCGGAAGTACGTGTTCTCTCACAGCATAACAATGTCAAGCTTCATAACCCAAGAACTGGCTTGCTAGCTTCCTACTTTAAATTGCTCATAATTTGAAACATGCAAACATTTCCACTTTATCAAGCAAGGCTACTAAACATATTATTGCTGGAACCTGCATGTTTTATGGTCTCCATACAGCCAGAGAGCCGAGTTTTATTAAAATAGACTGTTAAGAGGCTCAACTCATTATGGAATCTTCCAGGCCCCAGAATGAAAGAGTTTTGTTTATTCTAAGGACAGGAAAAAGGGGGAGAGACACTGGGAAGAGGATGAAGATGAGCGTGTGTGTGTGTGTGTGTGTGTGTGTGTGTGTGTGCACGTGCATAAATGCTGAGGGGAGAAGTAGGAAAAAAAAGCAGGGACCACCAACAGTCTGGGCTGGCTGCGCTGCCCTCCAGCTTGCTTTGGTGTCAGCTGCTCTCCAAGGTTGGGCATTTGCTTGTGGGTCTGTAAATCTGCTACTTATGGCAGGGCTGCGTCTAACTTAAAGACAACTGGAATTCAGCAAAGAAGAATGATTCTTTACTTCGGTTGGGGAGAGGTTCAGGGCCTCCACTGAGGACAAACACATCAAGGATGTTAAATGTATACTATTTATGTCCAATAAAAAATTGTTAAAGAAAGAAAGAAAGAAAGAAAGAAAGAAAGAAAGAAAGAAAGAAAGAAAGAAAGAAAAAAGAGACCTAATTAACAAACACCAAGGGAGTTTAAAAGGATGTTGATGGTGCAAACACAGGCCTGGTGCATCTGTCCTTTCGGTGTTGTCCTGGCCTGGGGAGGGGGCAGTATTGAATGATATTAAAGATAAGAGCATGAAACAAAACCCGTCTTCTGCATTCAGGTCACCTTCTTCGCTTGCTGGAGCAGAGACGCTGAGCTGCCCATACCATGCTGCTCACTGCCTGCAAGAGCTCACGCCAGGCTGGTCCCATGGAGACTAGCCCTCTCAGAGACTATCTGGGCACATGAGGAGAGACCCAGCTGTCCTTGCATCCCAAAATGCAGCTGCAGACCTCAAGGAAGACCAGCAGAGGAACTGTCCCAGCTGAGCTCAGTTCCTGACTCACACAAACATGGGTGACAATAAATGGCTGTTACTGCTCCAAGTCACTAAGGTCCAGGCTGGCTCAGTGTGCAACAGATAATAGCCAATACTCCCTATTCCACTCCCTTCCCCTTCAGGGGGGTTTTGGGGGAGAAAATTAGTTCTAGAACAGACAAAGTTGTCTTCCAACTATCCTGATCATAATAGTGACAATAGCTGTCATGTATTGAGCACCCAAAATTATTTCTAAGTGTTTTAACATTTTTAAATGCCACCTAAGGAAGATTCTATTACTGTTTCCACTTTACAGATGAGGAAACTGAGTCTCAGAGTCTGTCTCTGGAGTCCCTGCTTTAGACACCTGTGAGGCACTGCTTTCACAGTCTGACTCTCACAGCCAGTCCTAATGCGCTCGCTCGCTCTCTCTCTCTCTCTCTCTCTCTCTCTCTCTCTCTCTCTCTCTCGGGTTTGAAAGTGTCCCCCCCAAAGGCATGTGTTGGAGATTTAATCCCTGATGCAACAGTGTTGGGAGCAGAGCCTAGTGAGTCATTTGGGTCCCAAGGGCTCTGCTGCCTAGAATAGATCAGGGCTGATTATCAAAAGGCCTGAGGCTGCCAGTTCCATCTCTGTGTCTTTCTCCCTTGGACTCATCTTCTTATTCTTTTGCCTTCCCCCATGGGATGACACAACTCGAATGCCCTCACTCGAGGCCACCACCATGCTCTTGGATTTCACAGCCCGCTGTCTATGGGAGGCCTTGCATAGAGGAAATGTTCAGTGTCGGCTGACAAAATCACACCAGCAACTGCTCTGAAGCCATGTTCATCCCACATTTATTAAGTATTACCAGGTTGTGCCAGGTTCTCAGACCATCTCCAGAGCCAGGGCTGAGACCCTCCACCGACCCCCCTTCCCCTGCTAAGCCATTAGCAGACCTTGGCCATTCCCTTGTGGTTGCCAATGAGTGCCTTTAATCTCTGCAGACATGATGCCTGGTGCCATGCCTGATCCTGCTCAAGCAATGAGTGTTTATGAAATGGGCTCATGAATGAATTTATATGAATAAGGAGTGAGCAGATGGACCAATAGATGGATGGATGGATGGATGTGTGTGTGTATATGTGTATGTATAATCTCACTATATTCTGGCATAGATGTATTTTAAGCCTTTTCTGGAGTATTCCTCATCATGTTTTTAATTTTATATGAAGTACTATTCTTATCTCTTTGTTATTTTTTTATTTGGCCTGGTTAAAAGGCCAGGAGGAGCGAGGAGCAAGATCTGGCCATGGAGGAGGTCGGAAAGGTGTTAACAAGCTGTAAATGACCTTCTCCGGCCTATTCAGGCATAAGTAATGCCCCCAAATTGCCTACAGTCAAAACTGCCAATTCCAAGCTGATTGCGATGAATCAGGCTCCCCCTATACGCAATAATGTGATCAATTTCTCATTTCGCTGAATAAATAAGCTGGAAGATGGGGAACTGTCTCTGACCCACCGTTAACCTTCTGCCTCATTATTCATATCAGACCTATGACATACATGTAAGAAATCCCTGGTTCAATTTTAGCTAATTATTTGTTAGGATTGAAGGCTCTGTGAAGTGTTACTGATGGTACAAGCGCCCGGGGACCTCCAGGCAGAGGAAAGTGGACTGAGAAAGCCTTTGTCTGGGAGAGGAAGGCCGTGGCACAGCCTTCTTTCTTCCCAGCTCACGATGGCGTGTGCACAGCACATACAAGTTGCCTCTGAGTGTGATGCCTGGTGTTTTATGACATTCTGACCACTGTCAACTTTCATCTTTCTCTTGTTCTCAGTGAAGACTAGTTCTTTCACTGAAAATATATCCTGCGGCAGTCTTTCCCCTCACCCTGTTCACCCAGTGTCCCTTGGTGGGAACATGTAGGGACCAGAGCTTTGGAAAACACTGCAAATATTCACGTAATTGATGAGCTGCCTCTGGGAAGCCTCAGGATGGTGTCCATGTTACCTGAGAGGGACGGAGCCCTGGAGGGGACTTGCCAGGTGCTGCCAGCAGAGATGCTGGCCCCTGTTCACCTGCTCCAGGGGGTGAAGGTGACTTCCCTGTGAGAGGATGCTATGATGGCCCTTTTGAGAGGGGCCCATGGAGGGTCCACACCTGGCTGGGGAATTTGGATGCTAGGCTTTGACAGGCCAGTTTGATAAGTCCCAGGGAATCTCTCAGAACTGAAAGAGCACAAACTGATTTTTGGTGCAATTGTGCTTCCTTAGGAAAAAAATCCCTGTAACTGCCTCTGTGTTAATGCAGTTTTCTCCGTTCTCGGATCATGAGAATTTTCCCTAAAGCACCCTCACCCTGGGAGACTTATTTAAGAATAACATTCATTCATTTCACTTCATGTATAATTGTTGAGTATGTTTCAGGCACTGGGCTAGACCTTGAAGGCTCAGTAATAGAAGAATATCATTAGCAGATCCAGTGCCATCCCTGTCGAGTGTTCCATCTAGTGGGGAGAAAGAAAACATGTCAGGTGTTCTCTGATGGGGTTAGCAGAAACTCATGGGGTTGTGGGGCACGTGGGGGCATGGACTTGGGGTCAGGGGACTTCTGGGCAGTAACCCTAAAGGATACAGAGCTGTGATTCAGGAGGAGAGGAGGAAAGCGTTATGGGGCCAGGGTAATGACCACTAGATGCAGCAGCACAAAAGATGCCTGGGAGGAAAGAGGGAAGGCTGGAGGAGAGTCTGACTGCTAGGAGGTAAAGAAGCTTTTGGAGAGTTAAGTGGGTCCCCCTGTTGTTAAGGGATGTGAATGTCCCTGACTCTGAGGGATGTGAATTCTATTAATAATCACTCTAGGTCTCAATGTCTGAATCATAGACTTGAATCAGGACTACCCTAGAAAAGCCAGGGTGTAGGGCTGCCACGTTTAAAAGTCATATCCAGGAGTTTAGATTTGGGAGATTTCATCCCAAATTCTCTTGAAAGCAAAGGAAATAAGATCAGCTTTACATCTTGGGGGGGCCTGGGACTGCTGGCAGATGAGGGATTGCGAGCAAGTATGGTCCAACTGGATGCAGAGAGGCAGGAAGCGCCTACGTCATTCAGGAGGTGGGCTGGGGCATGGAGCAGATGAGACCATCTGAATTTTATAGGCATGAAGACTGAGGCCCACGGGGTCATAGGACTGTTCCCATTATTAGTAATGTTAGGGTAACTGGCTTCACTCAATCAGGAGGAAAAAAGAGTTTTAGCAGGATCCCAATTTCATTTTTTTCCTTCACACAAAACCCATCTTCCATTTGGGAGATGGGAGAAGCCACAAACCTCATGTTCAGACTATAAAGTTCAATGAAAAAGAGGAGAATCTATCACTTTTAAAACAGAATGGTTGCCCAGAGACCAAATCCTATATATATAGACAAAGAAATGAAGAAATGTGTATTTCTACAACATGGCCCAGCCACAGACACCCAGCACGCATGCCAAGCCGGGCTTGGTGATACTTCTCCTTTGCCTGGAAAATTCTTCCACTGAAGAAACCCACAGTCACTCCCTTATTTCATCCAGGTCTCTGCTCAAGCTCAGCTTTCTCCAGGAGCCCTTTCTTGGCTCTCCTGCCCAAACTGGCCTCACCCTAACTTTACCTTCATTGTGCTTTCCTACCCGATACCGGGTCCTATGGCTGCCACTCTGATGAGTTCCCTCTCCCTGTGAATATGAACTTCCTGAGGACAGGGCTCTCCTTCACCCCCATCACTCTGCTGCCTCGTATACAGGTATATGAAGTGAATAAATCAATTTGGATGAGCATATGACTTGAATCAATTAAGGTCACTGCTCCCATGGAGGAGTCTCAGATGGGCATCACTGGGAAAGATCTGTCACCTGAGGGCAGAAGCTGGACTCTCAGCCAGCCCTGGTGCTTCATTTAGCACCCAGCCCACTAGGCCAGGGCTCCACCCCTCTGCACTCCCCTTTTATCCCCAAGGCCAAGATCAGGCCGAGCACTGGGCCTGAACCAGCAGAGGTTTGTTTGAAAAATAAATGACTAAAAGACCTGAATGAGCAGTTGCCGAAGTCTCCTCTGAGGCTAGGGCAGAAGAGGACCTCACTGGAGGACCTCATGGGACCATGGGGCGCAAATGGCATTATCATCACCAGAGCTACCATTTATTGATTATTTATTATGTGCCTGACACAAGCTAATCATCTCACATTCATCTGATCTTCACAAACCCATTAATTGATACTGTTATTATCCCCATTTTACATATGAGGACAAGGAGACCAGAAAGAATAAATAACCATCCCAAGATAATACACAGAGGTCAGAGAACATCCAGGATTGGAACCCAGGCTGCCAGCTTCTGGGGCTCGCTCTGAGCTCTCTGCTGGAGAGCAGAGAGTGGAGTAGGAACTCGAATACCAGCTGGTGGGTAGGTCACTTTAGGAGAAGGAGGAGGAAAAGGTCAGGGGCAGTGGGGAGGGAGGAGAAGTAGAAGTTCTCACCCTGGAGATACGTGTCTGAGGGGAGATAGATCGTCTGTTTGTTCACTCACTGAGATTCTAGTACATGCCAGGCACTGTTTTAGAGGTTGAGGTTCCAGCAGAGAATGGTGCCCTCCTGGAACCTATTCCTGGGGGAGAAAAGAACAAGGAGAGTGCAAACTTGGTGCCACCAACAAATGAGAGAGGAAAGAGGACAGGCTGAAGTTTCTCTGCAGCATCAGCCAACGGCTAAAGGGAGAGCCTTCTCTGGAGCCAGCCGGATGAAAGTGCTGTTAAAGAGGAGGACAGAACAGCAGCCCAGGCTTAAGAAATGAAATGCCTGGGGAGTGAGGCGGTGCAATGGGAGGAGCAGGGTCTCTACTTAAGAAAGAAACGGTACCAAGCTCACATGAGAAGGAAATTGAAGGTTACCAAGGTACCCAGTCCAAACAAGAAGTGGGCTGAAACCCTTCCCAGAAACCTGCTCCAGGCTGAAGCTTGGGAGCTATGTCCAGCCAGGGTGGATGCCCCTTCCATGTTCATCCCAAGTCTCCTATCAGTGGTCTCTTCCAGTCACCCCATAGACATGCCCCCATTATGTTTCTACTCGTTGGAAGTAGCTTGGATCCCAGAGGGCCAAAGCAAATATTATCTGAGCCTGGCATGGCTCCAAAATGGGAACAATGTCTCCTTGAGGAGACCAGAGCAGGGTAGGAAAAACTTCCTGGTCTAGTTCAGAGAAAAATTGGCTTGGGCTATTTCTTTTCTTCTATCTTTAAAGTCTTTTTCATAAAGCGCCCTTCACATATGTTCCCAATGTGTCACAAACTGAATTTTCAAATTGCTCTTGCTTCTTCTGTTTCTTAGGAGTCCTCCAAAAACTTACGACAAATAATTCACCAAGAGACTAGTATTGCTTCTGATCAGTCCTAGCCCTGAGAGGTCCTGGGTGAGGCTGGGTTCCTCAGGGCTGAGCCCTGGCCAGAGAAGGAAGTAAATAACAATGATGTCCATGTGAAGAAAAACGACATCCCGGTCCCCACCAGTCAGCGCCACTGCCTGCTCTGCCCCAGAGCCAGGGACCAGTGACCGGTATCTCAGTGGCTGTTTTCCGTGAAAACTTTCTTGTCTGAGCTCATTCATCAATTTCTATGCAACTAAGCCAGTTTGTGAAACATGCACACAAGCTTCTGAATCTGAGGATCAAGGGGGAGCACTGTGAGATACAAGACAGACTTTTCCTGTGGCGGTAGAAAAATTTCCAGCTTCCCCCAGGCCTCCCTTCTGGTCTCCAGCTATAGCCTCACTTTTTCCATGAGCTTATCAGTTTCTGATAGGCAGGGGCTAACCCAGCATCCTGAGCAAACAGCCTAGCAGCACCCCCACCCCAAGTCCCTGCTGTACTCTTGTGGAGACCTACACAGGCTCAGACCTGGCTCTTGACACAGAACATCATCAAGATCGATCACGGCTCTGGAATAGGGAGGAAGCTGCGCTGGACAGAAAGTCTTCAGTTGTAGAAGCCTCAGATGGCTTTCAACTCCAAAATGGAAAAGCAAGACGGCGCTTTGAAGAAATTCTATTGGTAGCTTTTGGATGTAGCTGGTGATTGTTAGGGACATTTGCCAAATAGTTCTGGTTTTCTCTCCCAGTGGACTCCAGGTAGGACTGTAGTTCCTGGACTCTGTGTGGGAGAATAGGACCACATGACCACTGCTAACCAATGAGTTGCTAGAGACAGTGACATACATCATTCCCTAGTTAAGCATTTAATTTTTCTAGGGCTATCTCTTTTCCTCCTAAGACTGTGACTGGAGACATGGGGGTAGCAGCTCTAGCTGGAAACCTGAGTTTCTAGCAAATGTAGAGAACATGTAGTATAAACAAGAAATAGGCTTGCGTTGATTTCTGTTTCTGAACCTTCGTACTGTTTGTTACTGCCACAAAATGTAGCCTGTGCAGACTGAAACATGGGGCGGAACCATCGAGACTTGGTGAAAGAGAGGAAACTCTGGTGTCAAACCTCTGGATCCTGCAGTGCTTTCTTCTTATCTCCTCTTAATAAGATTAGTAGTGATATTATGACCTTGAACCCCTTAATTAAATTTCTGAGTTTTATTATTCTTATGTATAAAATGGAGATAATGGAACGTGCCTCTCAGCATTCCGTGAAGTCAATGAGATAATGCATGTAGCGTCTCTCCTATTGTCTATGCTATACTTACTGTATTTCATTGATTCTAAAACGCTTGTTTGTGCACATTCAACACTTCTGACATTTACAATCAATGCCATCTTTCAATTAATTGGCAGTGTTTTTCTTTCTCAGCAGCATATAAAATAATGCTGTGTCTTACTTTTGAATGGTGTCACAGTCACTTAAATAATACAGTAGTTGGCGCTCAGTAAATGGTAAAAATTACTCTTATCTTTTATGTTACCTCATTGAATTTTGGGGGGTTTGTTTTACATCTATAGAAATGACAATCCTTGAATCTCAAAGGAGCAAATGCAAATGCTTTCTGAGTATTTAGCACTTTGATGGGAAGTAGGTGTAACCCTCCAGGGTGCCACCTCCAGGAAGCCTGCCTGATCACACTCTCTCAGAGGATTCATGACATCTAATTCGAGGAGAGTTCTAGAGGATGGCAGCAGTTAAAGTGTGGTGGGAAACTGCATGGCCAGATGGACACAGCAGTACCCAGCTGATGCCCAGCAAAAGAAAGAAAGAAAGAAAGAAAGAAAGAAAGAAAGAAAGAAAGAAAGAAAGAAAGAAAGAAAGAAAGAAACAGGGCTACTGTGTGGAATTACTCAGACAAACCCAGGTTAAAATACCAAGTTCATGGAACCTTAGCCAGTCTAATTCTCCTCTCACATTTATCATCTATAGCAGGCAAGTATTAGTAGATTTTTTTATATAAAACTGCTTTAAGGGCTAGATGAAAAAATGTCTATAGAGTATAGAGGGCTGGGCAGTTCAATATGGTAGCCACTGGCCACAGCAGCTATTAAGCGCTTACAGTTGGCTGGTTCAAAATAACATGAGTTAGCACAGTATTTGGGAGGCTGAGACAGGAGGATCTCAGTTCAAGACCAGCTTCAGAAACTTAGTGAAACCCTCAGCACCTTAGGGAGACCTTATTTCAAAATTAATAATAAAATAGGGCTAGGGGTATAGCTTGAGGTAGAATACCCCTGGGGTCAATCCCTACTGCCCTCCCCCCAATTTTGATATGTGTTATAAGTACACATTACACAAGAGCTTTTAAGGGCTTAGTATAAAAAATGGATATAAAATATCTCATTAATAATTTTACATTAAAGCCAGGCGTGGTGGCGCACGCTTGTAATCCCCGCGCTTGGGAGGCCAGCCGCGCTGGCGTAAGAGACCCTGTTTCAAAAATATAAAATAGGTCTGGGAGTGTAGCCCGGAGGTAGAAGGGCTTCCAGGAACCCCAGTACCACCAAAAAAAAATAATAATAAAATAATAATTTTACATTAATAGTGAAATGATAATATTTTGGATATACTCCCTTTAGTAAAATATGCTATTAAAATTAATTTCACATGTTTCCTTTTACTATTCCTTATGTGGCTACCATAAAATTCCAGGTTGCATTTATAACTCACATGATATTGGCCAAGAACAATACATGTGTTGAGTAGAGACAGGCAGAATGTCCAGGCTTAAAGAGAGGGATCCAGGTTTGACACAAGGAATCGCACTGCATAGAAAGAACACATCTTAATGTGGGCAAACTTGCTGGGAGATTTCCCTATGAAAGAGGAAATCTGAGCTTCAGTTTTCTCACCTGCAAAATGGGGGTGGTCTGGCCGCTGTTCTGCTCTGTTTTGGTGGAGATGACAGACATAGGTTTCTCTTCTGCCTCCTGTTGCGGCACTCCCTCCTCCGTCCACGCTGTAGTCATGTTCCTTGGGCCTCAGGGATGATGTGTATTTTGACACATTTGTCCTCCCCACTACAATGTTCTCTCCCTGAGAACAGGCCCCATGTGTCTTTTGATCACTATTTTATTCCTGGCATCTATGGCACCGCACGGCTCAAAATAAGTCTTTGACAAACATTTTGTGCAAATAATAAATGAATTTCTCTGGAGGGTCATAGGCATTTGGACCTCTACTGCTCTTTGTTTACCCCCCCCCGCCAGTTTTAATATGAATGCAGTGTTTTATAGGAGCATGAGTTTGAGCTTCAAGGTGTGTGAATTCAGGCAGGAATAAAACCTCATAAGCCTCAGTATTTCCATCTAGTAAGTGGGAATACTCCTACTTCTCTGAATAGTTTCTGACAGGGATGTGCGAGGCCAGAGAACAAAAGCAAGCAGTGGATGAAGAAGGTGGGGGATGGAAACGTGCTTAGTCACCACAGCAAAGAGCAGCCACTGCATGACACCATTGCACGCACCCTCGGGTGCAGCACAAACACCCTGATGCAGCTGGAAAAGAAAGGGTAGGCATTTCTATTTACCCTTTTACAAACATCACTGTGGAGGTCCAAAAGGATTTTTGTAGATGACAAGTCTCTCAAGGAATGTGATAGTAGCTATTATAATAAAAATGACTACTTGGTTGTAATTACTAGTTATTAACTTATGACTATTTTGAGTATTATTTAAAGAACAGAGTGGAAGATGTAGGAGATGCAGCTGTAGGAAGATCACCTGGCCTGCACAGAAAGATTTGAATTCAAATCTGGGTTCCTTCTGAGCCTTGGTTTTCTCATCTGCAAAATGGGGGCGGGCTGGCCCCTGTTCTGCTCATCTTGTAGAGTCACCGAAAGGAGAGCCGTGGTGATGGAGGGAGAGCCACTTTCTGAGCAGTGATACCCTTTACAAGTGCAAATGACTGATGATCATCACTAGAGCCTCTGTCCACAAAATAGGCTCCCGTGTGAAGCTGTGTCGATTGGCCAGAGGTGATTTTGGAGCAAGACCGGCCTCCGAGAGCCAGGTAACATCCAGACCACTGAGGCCTAGGCGGGGAAGATTTCCAAACGATGCCGAGTCCACAAGGGCAGAGCTGGGTCTGAGCCACTGCTGCCAGCAGCTGCTTGGCCTCAGAATGCCAGCCTCCACCTGTCAGACTCCCACAGTTCCGTGTTCTAGACCAGGAAGTGTACCTCGCAGATGTTGGCTTCCTCGGGGGTCCAGGCATGTTTCAGCCAGAGGGAATGACGTGTTGAGTGCTGGGGCCGAGGTCTCGAGTGGCTGGCATGGGTCTCTGGACATCAAACAGTCCTTAGAAATAATATTTTGAGGAGTTAAGCGTAAACGAATGGGAAACACATGGATTAAACGTCCGTGAAATACATATGGATGTAAAAATGAAAGACGCTCCCGCACAATGTGCTGGGATTCATTTTACCTAGAACATCATAAAATAAAAACCTCTGAGGCAGAGGACACATCCCAGAAGGACCATTTTCTCTCCAGCCCCCACCAACTCCAGTTCTGACAAGGGGGTTATGAGGAAGAAATAAAGTGAAGGGAGAGAAAAAGGAGGTGGCAGGCCAGGCTGGGAAGCTGTCCTGAGACATGCCTGTTAACCCCTTCCTACCCTCACCACGCTTTGTGTTAGAACGGAGGAACGCACCGGAAAGACCCTCCACTCTCTGGCTACAGGACTGCTGGGCATTCAGCTCCTTAAAAAGGCCAGCAGCCGGTCCCTGGGCCCCGCTCAGCCCGAGAGCCGCAGAGCCGACTGCGTGACGCATTAGAAGAAATGCAAGCTAAATAATGTTTAATTGACAGAGCAGATTGTTTACTTTCGAATAATTACACTAAATTGCAGTGCTTAAAAAGTACTTAGGCTTTGCCACTTGGCTCTGCTGGCCTGCTGCAGTGGGGTTGAAGCAGGGCTTGGGGGAGGCAGGGAGACCCTTGGCATGAGCAGAGAGGGAGCCAGTGCAGGGAAAAGCAGAGAATCCTGCCTCACCTGGCCTTGCCTAGTCTCCTTAGCGAGGCTGCAGCTCACCTGCCTCCAGTGCGCTGGCTGATCTTTGAGCCCAAACACTTTGTCTTCAGTGAATAGATACCCCGCAACCCACAGGGGGTGCTTCCTAAAGCGCCTATTGTCCACACAGTGGGCTAACCATTCTGAAATCTTCTTTCAACAGAAGCAGTATTCCCATCAGGCTGAGCTGTGGGGGGCAAGAAGCCTGGGCACCAACCTGCGGCCCTGAGCAAGCTGCATGCACACAGGCAGAGCAGCATTATGACAATCCTGAGCTGTTTCCTCCCTGCTGGGACACAGCTATCACTGGAGCTCCTGAGTGCCCCTCCCTTCCTGCCTCCCA
This sequence comes from Muscardinus avellanarius, assembly GCF_963383645.1. NCBI lineage: Eukaryota > Metazoa > Chordata > Mammalia > Rodentia > Gliridae > Muscardinus > Muscardinus avellanarius. The sequence goes on from NC_137796.1 coordinate 34,781,201, forward strand.
CAATCCCTATTCTGGAACTCAAGATGCTGCCATATCCAGAAACTACAGTCAACACCTGGTACTAGAGGGGCCCTTTAATTGTCCTGTTCCAGCAGGTGGGCAGCTCCCATTCTGACTGGTTCATACTCCTGTCAATCACTGCTCCCGACCTGGCAGGTGGCAGAGATGGCATGAAGTCATCAGGATGGGGACATCTGATGGAAGTAGATGCACTCTGCATCCATCCCCTACCCCAGCCACCTCGCTCCCAGGCTCAGCTGTTTAAAACATTTGGCACTAGAGGGAAAGATCTAAGCCTTAGAATATGCTCCTCAAGGGCCTGTGAAAATATCTGAGAACTGAGAAAAATATTTTTGGCTCTAAAATACGAAAAGGAACCCACAAAATTAAAATTAATATAGGTTTAAATGTCTACAAGCCATAACATTACGTCAGCTACTCAAGTGTAAGCCAACTCGATTTGTATATAGTTATATAAAAATTATGTTTAATGTGGACTGAATTTTCATTTATCTGATGGGCTGGGGGTGGGACTTTCTACAGTCAGATTCTCTGGGGTCAACAAAGGTGGTTAAGTAGTCTTAAGCCCAGTACGATGCAGTTTCACAAGGCACAGTGCCTCATGCCTGTAATTCTAGTACTTGGGAGGCTGAGATAAAAGGATCATAGGTTCAAGGTCAGCCTCAGCAACTTAATGATTCTCAGCAGTTTGGCAAAACCGTTTTTTTAAAAAATAAAAATAAAAGCCGGGCATGGTGGTGCATGCTTGTAATACCAACATTCAGAAGGCTGAGACCAGAGGATCACAGTTTGTGGATAGCCTCAACTCCTTAGTGAAGCCCTCCGCAACTTAGTGAGACCCTGTTTCAAAACAAAGAATAAAAAAATAGGGCGGGGGGTTGAATGCCCCTGGGTTCTATCCCCAGACCCACAAAAAATTAAATAAATAAATAAATAAATAAATAAATAAGGCTGGGGATTTAGCTCAGAGAAAAAATGCTCCTGGATTTAATTCCTATGTATCAACAAAATGCATTTTCAGTTCTGTACCCCAAGGCTTCTGTGGCCAGCCGGGCCACGCCCCCTCCGTTGTCTTTCTGCTCCTTGGATTCTTTGTTCCCAGTAGTCCTAATGGCCTATTTTTTAATGTTCAATATTTAACCACAAGTGTTTGCCCAAGCCCAGCCTTGGTCCTCTACTTCTCCACCTTCACGCTCTCTCACTCCCTGAGATCCTCTGTCTCAACAGTGTCAGCTGTCACCTCCCTGTGGCCAGCTTCCAGATCCACGTCCTGTCCCCAACCCCAGCATTCCACTGAGCACCAGACCTGTATTTCCAAGTGCCCATTGGTTGAATGGTCCCTCTGAGGTATCCCGCATATGTTCACACCCAGCACATCCCAAGCCACCTCACCTTCACCCAAACGGCTGCCACACTCTCTTTCCTGTTTTCAACAGTACCTGGCATGTCTTCTCAGCTACCCTAACTCCGAGTCATCTCCATTTCCTTCCCATCCTTTCTGTCCTGCTTATTCTTCCTTCCTTCCCTTTTACAATGCTGACACCCATCTTTTCCCTCTCCCCCCAGTCTTACCTGACTAGTTCCGGCCAGGGGAGCAGGTCTTCTCTCTACCCACCAAAAAAGCCACTTGGAGCAATGAGTGGACAACGATGTCCAGGCATGTTTGACCTTGAAGGAAAAGATGGCCAGGATTGATTAGTGATGTCTGCCATGAGTGCAGAAATAGGAGGTGGTAGCAAAACATGTGCCATCCTCATCTAAGTTTTTCAAGATGGCATCTGAGCTGGGGTGATGCTGCCCCTCTGGCCCCCAGTCTTCAGTCTGTCCTTTTCTTTCCATCTTCCTGTACATCATTACAAGATCAGTTGGGGTTGACTCTTGCATTCCACAAGTTCCCCAAGCAGAAGCATTTCTCTTTACCTCCGGTGAGATCCAGCTCAGGCGGCTGGGCTGGCATTTAGAGTTGACTTGACCTCTGCCGCGTCTCCCCTTCACTTCCCTCTTGTGCCCAGCACCAATACCTTGCTCCAACTAACCTGACTAGTCACTGCCCCCTGGCTAGGTCTTGCTCTCCCACCTCCACACAATTGCTTGCGATCTTCTTCCAGCCCAGATCTTCCCACTCTGCCTACCTACATCTTCTACCTGTTGTCAAGGCTAACTCCATAAGTTATGGCTGGCTTACTGAGGATGCAGCCTACAACAAGTATGATTTTAAGTGATTTGCCCAAATGCACTCCTCCAATCTCTGTAACAGTGCTGGGAATGAACTTCTCTTATGAGGATTACTGTTTTGCAGATGAGAAAACTCAGGCACAGAGGGGTTCAATAATGAGTTAGTGAGGTCACACAGGAGCAGAGTTGGCGTGAGAAAGTCTGGCTCCAGCATCTGCGCTTTGCTGGTCCTGTTGCGCTGCTCCTGAAGTCTCACTTCTCCCAGGCAGACCTCTGAGCTCCCAGCCCCTCCACTGTAGCACTCATCAGTGCCACTTAGCTTTGGCCAGCGTGGTCTTCGCGCCACTCTTTTAGCTTCCTCTGCTCCATTGTCAGGTATGAGCGAGGACAGGAGCAAGTCAACCTGTGGGTTTGTAGTGAGGGTAGCAATGACATTACCACTCACTCAGCAAGTCCTTCTTAGGCTATAAAGTATGAAGCTGCTTTATACACACATGATTTTATTAAACTTCATTCCAGGAGATAGGAGGGTCTTATTATCATATTTATATGAAAACTGAGACCAGAAAGATTATGCGCATTGCCAAGGTCACACAGCAGTGAGCCGTTGTTTTCCTTCTACCTGACAATTTCCCTTTCCTGGGTTTATATGGCAGCACTGAAGGTGGGGAGAGCTGAGCCGGGGAATTCTCCTTTCTGTCCCATGGCACATATGGGAGGTGAGACCTCAAGAGGGTGAGACCCTTGCCTGGTAGACATGAGGGCACTGGTACCCAGAGGAGGGGAGAGGTTATCCACAGCCTCAGAGCAGACAGGTGGTCACTGTAAGGGAAGGAAACAGAAGTTGGACAGAGTGGTGGCTCAGACTCTCCTTTTCTTTTTTCTTCTCCTTCCTCTTCATTCCTTCCTTCCTTCCTTCCCCCAATCTCACTTCTTCCTGTAGCCTATGATTTCAGGAATCTCTGTGCATGTCCACAGAGCCTTCTCCATGGGACATCTGGTCACCCGGAGCCAGGAGATTGGAGACGAAAGTTCTTGGTGTGGACACCTGCGGGGGCACCTGGCATGCTTCAGGTATTCCCTGGAGAAGGGTATCTCCGAACAGAGCCCATCGTCGATTTCATTTCCTGGTGGGAGGTGCGTGTGTGTTTCTGAGAAGAAGCACAAAGGATGACTCCTACTGCCGCCAAGGACACAAGCAACTCCATTCATGAAGTGAGTTCGTAGCCCCTTCTGACCTGAGATCGTTTGTATTACCTGAGTTCCTCCTAAAATCCTAAATGAGTGCAATTGCCAGCTTCTAAATTTGGGCATTTGTGGGAGCCTGCTGGCAGAGAGAAGAAAGGCTTGCTGTGGTGCTGTGGTTTGCCTTGAAACCCAGTCAAGCCCCAAATTCTAAACACAAAGCAGCTGCTTCCCCAGAATCTGAGACGGGATGGTTCATATCGATGGCTCTTCCCCCTCCGCTGCCCCCGCCATCCCTTCTCCTTTTCCTCTCTTTTTTTCATTACTAAAGTGCCAAAAAAGCTCGGAGTGAATGAAAATCGGGATGGGTGCAAATTCAAGCCTGCACTATCTGCCACAGACGATCGGGGATTCGGGGCGGGCCCATGGGTGAGCTGGCCAGGCCAACCTGCCCCAGTGCCACTGTTTACAGAAGAAAGGAAAAAATAGAAATCGATCTATGGTGTTGGTACAGGGGCTGGGTCAGGCGGGGCAAAGGATTCAGTTGCCACTCTTTCAGCCACGCGAAATGCCAGCTGATCTCTATCGGGCACAAACTGGGGTATCTTTAAGGTAAATCTCGTGTTCCACACTCAGAGCCAGGGCTCTACTTTCCGATGGCCGGGGAAGAGCAGTCCACCACTGAATCCACCCGGATCAGGTGACATCCCAGACACCCCCTGCTTAGCATGGGTCCTTGGCCCTCTCTGGAGAAAGGTACTGTCCCCACCCAGACTTGGCCCCAACTGTCTCCAGAAAGCCATGCCACAGTCCAGAGACAAAGTCCCACGAAGTAGCTTTCTCCTTTGTCATGCTCGGTTCTTGAGCTTATTAAAAATCACTAGCAGGGACCGTGTTCAGATAGCAACAATCCGGTACCTAGAGAGAAGTATATGTGTTGAGCACCTACCCTCCAAGGCCCTGCGGAGAGGCCTTGCATTCTCACCCACTGTCAATGGGCTGCCACTCCCCACTTCACAGATGGGAAGGCTGAGCCAAGGGAGGGTCAATGGCGAGGAAACTAGGAGCCAAACAAAAGTTCACCAGTCTCCAAAGCCTATTTATTCTGCCCACAGCCAGCCACCTCCCACCAATACCAGTATGTGAATCTGTATTTTATTTCTGGATATCTAAATTCACCCATGAGCGCCACCTTCAGTCTTGGGTCTCCATCTAGACAACAAGACTGTTGAACAAAGGCAGTGCTGGCATTTTCTCCCCTGCTCTGACGTTTCTGCATGGACACATTCAGCGGCTTTCAGGCAATAAATCAAGTTGTTTGAAAATTAAAAATAAGCAGGGGAAGGAGGGACTCACCATGGCCAGGGCCTTTAAGCCGTGGTCTATAAAAATAAAGACTGGCTTGAGAGGCTTACTGTTGGCGAGGGAGGTGCCGATCCCTGCACCACTCTTACCCCAGTGTCGTGGGGCAAGGCTCTGGAACATGGCCGGGCGGATGGTGCCCACGCTGCACCTTGGGCCCCTGGCTCCAGGTGTGCCCTCGTTGGGCGATGGGCCAGGATGAAACGGGACTTCCTGTGGGGTGGCGGGAGGGGCCTGAGGGCCACGTGGGGGGTGGCAAACCGGGTAGCGGGAGGATTTGGCAGGCCCCATGGTGTTTTCTTTGCACAGAGAGCTCTTAGGAGCCAGTTTTCCAATCCTTCCTCCCAGTCTATGACCCTTACCTTCCCTCTCCTACACCCCCCCCCCCTTCCCGCTCTCAACGAGTGTGGCGGGAACCTGGCCAACGCCTGAGAGAAAATGAAGACATTTCTCAAATGGCATGCTCCAGTGGCTGAGCCTGGCAGGCAGAGCCTGCGGGGAAGCCGAGCCGATTCCCTGTCCATCCCTAAATATCCCAAGTATGTTCCCTCCTTGGCCGCAAAACCACAGCAATGTCTCCCTGCCCTCCCCTCCTCCCTCGGACCCAGGGTCTGCGAGGAGATCAGCCCGCCGCAAGGTCACAGAGGCGCCACCGCTGCCAAGGGAGGGGCCGCGGCCAGCTTGGCGCTTGGCGGGCCTCCGGGTTGGCGCTGGCCATCCGCAGCATGTCCTGCCCAGTTCTGGCCGCCATGGCCCCAGCTGCTTTCCAGGGGTGAGTGTGTCCGTGTCATGGGGAGGGCCTCCCAACCTCTTCGTCATTCCTTCTGGGACACGGGCCTCCCGCCTCCCGCGATTCCCTGTTCAGAACCCCAGGCACCGTTGGGCACAGAGCTAAGCTACTGGGCACTGACTCCCAGGTCCAGGCCTATTTTGGACAGTGACTATTCCTGTCATCCTTTGGAAAGCCACTTCCTTCTCCTGTCTTCTCTGCTTCCTTTCTCTGTTATCCCGAGAAAACTTCGGGGAAGATAAGCAGTTTGGAACTTTCTGTTAGGAGTTTGGTGGAACGGACAGAGGTAAGAGGGAAACAGCCCAGTCAGGCCCCCATGTTTCCCTGTTTCCCTCATCTGCTCAGAGGCATTCTTGGCCTACACTGAGTGATCCATCTGAGACCAGCACTGATGTCGCAGGCTCCTGTGCAGGTGGCTCCCAGGGTTTATACCTGCAGGGATGATCGGCAACTGGGTCTGATGAGGAGAGGGCCATGGGGGTCCTGCAGTCAGCTGGAAGGAGACAGGTCTTGGGCTCAGCTCATCCCGATCCTTCCACTTTGGCTCTGCTAGTGTCTTAGGGTCAGAAAGGTCTTCTAAGTTCTGCTTTTTGGGTTGGACTCTCCTGCTCTTCTGTCTCAGGAGAACCCTCCAGATCCCCGTATCGCAGGGTGCTGGCCTTGTCTCCACACCTTGGCTCACTCAGCTATAGTGGGCTCAACCCCTTCCTGGCTTCCCACTCCACCTCGGCTTGAGTCCTCAGAACCCACATCTTTAGCCTAGTCCATTTGCAAGAAGTTCTAGACCTACCACCCTGCAGCTTCCCCAGTGTCCTCCCCACACCTCTCATTCAGCACAGCGCCATAACAGCCATCATCTCGCCTCCTGTCAGCTCTCCCTCTAAGGTCCCATTTTGGCTGTAGGCACCGCCACATCCTAGGGTCGCCAGAGTGCAGATCTTGGTCTCAGACATGCCTTGACTCTCCCCCTCCTGCTGGCACCAAGTCTGCATCTCTCTGCTGTATAGCTTCCTTTTTCCTTTTCTGTCCATTTATACCTTTGTGTCTAGTTCATGACCCAGGCTGTTTTCAGGACCCAGAAGTAGTCACCGTGGAGCTTTTCCCCACTTCCTTAGAGGAAATGTTTTGTTTCTGCTAAACTGTGTTCGGGCTTCATTTCCCAGATAAGACACCATTTTTATTTCCCTGCTTCTAGGTTAATGGAACCCAGATGCGGCTGACATACCCTTCTAGAACCTTGTTGATCCTCATCAAGATATGAAGCCTTATGTCCTTTCCCCTTGAAACTTTGGAGGAGAAGTTACTTTGTGACTGCCTCAGTTGGCACAGCACAGTAGAAGTGATCTGAGATGACATTCCAAGGCCAAGCCGTAAAAGTCAGTACCATGCCTACCTGGCATTCTCTCTTGAGACACACACCCTTGGAGTCTGGAACCACCATAAAAGAAGATAAGCTACATAAAGCCACCATGCTGGTGAAACCACGTGAAGAAACAGACAGACAGATGTATGTGAGCGCTGCGGAGTCCTCACTGCTCCAAGCCCTGTCTATTTGAGTCTTCCCAGACCAGGAGCCAGCCATCCTTGTGTGACTGGGGACTTTCAGATGACTCCAGCCCCACCGCCATCGGTGGCAACTGCTAAGGGGATGCACATGAGAGCCACTTAGCTGGACCCACTCAGCCTCCCAGATTAGGAGATAAGAATGATGAATGATCGCTGCTGTTCAAGCCACTACTCTTAGGGTGGTTCATCCCACAGAAGTGGGTTACTGGAACATCAGGATTTCACGCCAGGAAGCCCTGGTTTCACAGCCTAGCTCCAAGACAAGCTGTCTTGGCCTGGATGTTAACCTTCTGAACTCCTGAGTTTTTCGTCTACAAAATGGGAGCCATAGTATCTACTCAGCAAGCTTGTCATGGGACTCCCAGACAATATGGAAAATGTCTAACACCAGATCTTCGACCGTGCTGGTTCCTGGAGAATGGCAGCCAGTGGTATGATCCCCTCTACCTCCTCTGAGGTACCCCCAGTGCCAGGCTCGGGCAAGCCACGCCTCACCCTGTGCAAATCCCTTCACCGTGATGATGCTGTTCCTGCCTTTTCAGCTACTAGAAAAAGCTCTTAACTCAGAACCAGATCTGTCCCCAACACCTCATATCTTTCTTGTCTTGTGGGTCTTTGGTGTCAGCCTTCGACTCTCCTTGTAAGAACTTTGGAATTGCTGGGGGCGGGGCTATGGGTCATGGGTAGGGTCCCAGGCAACCTACATTCTTCTGGACATCTCCCAACTCATACATAAAGGACCACAATAGCTATTTCTTGACCAACAGGGTATAGCCCTTCAGCATATCCTACTCACTTCCAACCTCAAGTCCTTAAGCAGGAGAGTCTTAGCTGCTTCCCTGGTTCCCTCCCAGCCCTCTTGCAGCCTACAGCTGGGTCCCGGTACAACTCCACCCACCCTCCATAATTTACCTCACACAAAACCACAAGCCACCCTGATCAACACCACTCAGCATCTGCCTCCTCAAACAAGCAGAATGTGTGTGACAGGAGAGAGATACACAGATGCACCCTGAAGTGTTGACGTACACACAGGTGAGTTTGGGGCTGCACCAGGCAGTTAATGTGATGTCAAAGAATGACTTGGCTACATGGTCTCCTCGTCCAACAAACTAGCCAGGGCTTATGACTGTGGTGGCCTCAGGGTTCCACACATAGGAAGAGCAAGTCTCAATGTATGAATTAGATCAATCAATTTCTGATTTCTGTTTGTATTACATTTGCTACAAATGTTCCACTTCCCACCAGGCAAGCCCCAGGAAAGCTGTCATCTCAGCACAGAGCCAGTTTGCCCAGAAAGTGGAGGGAGGTTGGCCAAGAAGATGTAGCTCAGAGGACCAGGTTGGTGGGCTCCTGAGGCTCCTCCAACATGCATTCTCTTCCTATTAGAAGGAAGTGTCACCCACAAACATTATCATCATGCCACACCAAGGACAGACACAGTTCCTCTTCTCCCTACTAAGTTTATTTCATTCATTCATTCATTCATTCACTCATTTATTCACTAATTCAGCCACCATTTGCCCCATGCACTTTTTGTATCAAGTATGTGTTGGGACAAAATGAGGACCAAGCCAAAGGTCCTGCCTTCAAAGGGCCCTTCTTCAGTGCACGTGTGGGTGTACAAGGGGTTGAGGTGCAGATGTTAAAGCAGGTGTTGGATTTGGTGTAGAACATGCTGACACATATCCGGATTTGGGAAGGCTTGCGGAGGAGGTGGCATCTAAGCTGAGTGCAAATGGTGCAGGGATCTAAAAGGGAAAATCCCAATGGGAAGGGCTAGCAGGCATTTCAAGGAAGCAGAAGCCATGGGAGGAGATGAACTCCATTGAGTCCTCGGCTATGAGGACCCATTTCCCACATTTTCAGTCCTGGAGTGTCTGCCAGGACACATGGCAGCGAGGTTGCTGGAAGAAGCAAGATATCCCCACTCCCACCTCTAGCCTATGGCCTCGGAGAAGGGACCCTTCAGGGTTGAGGGGCTCTGAGCAGTGTGGAACGAGAAGAAGTGATCTTCTAACAAGACCATCATGTGCCACACTTCCAACCAGATTGAGAGGAAGATGAATACGGGCTCAGGTGGTCACTAAGGACTTGAGGCTTGTGTCCACCTGCTAAGTGATTCTGGATGCTCGCAGACTCAGGAGTGCTCTGCCCTTGCTTCACAGTGGAGCCTCTCACCTAGGCTGGTGGCACTGGTTCCAAGGAGCAGAACATCCCCCTACTAATTAGACCCCAGGGAGAGATAAGGGCTCAGCCGAGGGCCACATGCTTGATCATAAAGTGCAGCCGGTGACCTGGCCTGCAGAGGCATTTGTCCAAGTGATCAAACATGAGTGTTTATGTGTGTGTGTGTGTGTGTGTGTGTGTGTGTGTTTGTGTGTGTGTTTGTGTGTGTTTATGTTGCATCTAAACATGTCCCTAGGACACATTGTGGGTGATGCATGTACGTGTGCACCCATGGATGTGATTACCATGTGAGTTTACTTTTCTGTTCTTTTGTATACAAATAAATATAGGCCATGTGTGGTGTACCCATGGTGTTCATCTGTATGTTCCTGGGAGTCACTGCTCCTGGGAGTTAGCTGTGCTGTGTCGTCCTGGAACTCACCAAGTCATCCTGGAACTCAGTAGCCTAGAGCAACACACATGTATAATTTCTCATAATTCCATGGACTGGCTGGGGGTTCTTCTGGGGCAGGTCAGGTCAGCTGAACTCTGGCTATTGATGGCTCTGCTGGGGGCAAGGGCTCCAGCGTGGCTAGCTCACATGTTTCGCAGGGGCAGTTAAAATGATATCGAGGAATTACTGTGTTGGCCTCAGGATTCCATGCATGGGAAGAGCTAACCTCAATGTATGAGATGTATCAACCAATTTCTGATTTCTGTTTGTATTACATTTGCTACTACTGTCCCACTGGGCAAATCAAGTCACATAGTTAAATGTCAAATAAGCAGTGATGGTAGGCAGGGGGATATTACCAAGGACATAGATATAGGGAAGGTACTTCTTACTATTTTTGCAAAAAAATCTACCAAGAATGATGTGTGCACCTTTGTACCCTATGTGCACATGCATATCTCTTTGTGTACATGTGTGTGTGAGTGTAGAAATACGGGTGGTTGTCCCAAAGAACAGCTGCTGGAAACCATGTGACCACACCTGGTATTCCCTTGTGTGTGCATGCATATGTGTGCACATGGAGGTACCTGGGTATGTCTTCATGTGTATGGTGTGTATATCGCATGCATGCATGATGGCTCAAGACAGCGGTAGCAAAAGCATAGATGTGAGCATGCCTGAGTGCTTCTCTGTACATTCATGTGCTTTCCTCATGTGTATGATGTGTGCATGGTGTGCACATGTGACTGCCTGACTCAGCAGATGCACAGCCTCTGTGTATGTGCACACACATGGCCACATACCTGAGTGTGCAGTCATGTGCACGTATCTCCATCCATTTTGTGATACTATAACAGAATACTTGAGACCATGTAATTGTAATGAACAGGAACATATTGAGGTCATGGTTCTAGAGACTGGGAAGTCCAAGATTGAGTAACCACATGTGGTGAGGCCTTCCGGCTACACCATAACATGAGCAAAGGAGAGAGCAAGAGGTGGAACTCACTTTTACAGCAAACCCACCCTTGCAATTTCAAACCATTCCATCCCTGGCTGGAAACCACCTCTCTCTCCCACTCGCCTCTCATGCAGGTTCACGCAGGCCCTGTTTCCAGAACCCCAGCCACATTATGTAAACCAATACAAGTCCCCAGATGAGACAAGGGGATGAACGGCTACATTATCACGAATGTTACACCATATTTCATCAATTCTACAATGGCTTTTTTTCCATTTTATCTTTCTGAGGTTGGGCCCCATGTCACAAACACTGGTGTCTCCAGCCATCGGCCAGGTGGCCATCATGGTGTAGTGACTGTCTTTGCTTAGATGAGCCTGGACACACTGTCCCCATGTGGACACCTCATCGCAGTCCTCTGCACCATCCTACTACTCACACCGAGGACAACTACCACTGTATACATCTTCATGAAGATATAACGATGATTCATCAGTGAAATGAAAAAACTACTGTGTGTGCTGAGGCAGGGACTGAACAGCCAGCACACAGGGAGGGCAGCAGGGCAGACTTGCCGCTGAAGTGACAGCTGTGGTGCACTTACTCACAAAGCCTCAACCATGGGTGTGCTGAGCCCTTCCCAAGGAGATGTAGTGGCGTTAGTTTATGTTACTGGAATACATCCTTAAGGATTTCCCACTACTCCCAACTATGAGCCAAAGGCAGGAGAAACTGCCAAATATCTGGGAATATATTAAATAAATTTTAAAGCAACAGAGAATGCTCTTAACAATAGCTGCCTCACATTATTATTAAGATACTATGTCAGAATTTAATAGATATTTTTCTTAAGTGGGACATAACACAATGGAATGTCTTGAAATTGATAGGATCTTAGATTTAATATAATGTGGTACATGCTGAGTAAATACATATGAAATCATATGTCATATCTCATTTAATCCTGTCTAGCCCCTAGGATGTGGGCATTACTTTTATCCCCTTCTACAGATGCTAAAACTGAGGCTGAGAAAGAGCTGTTGACTGGCTTAAAGTCACACAGCTAGTAAGCAGGAGTACCTGTCCATCTGACCTCAGAGCCCAAGCTGTGAGCCTTTCTGCATACAGCCTCTAGGGACAGCACTCAGGGCCTAGTACCCTCTTAAAGCCCCATCACTCAACCTTGTTGCATTGGAGATTAAGATTCCAAGACATGGACTTTGGAGGACACATTGAGATTATAGCATGAAATCATAGCATGGGGTGGGGGGGGGTTTCCCAAGATTGCAGGTGCAGGAGCCTGTGGCCCCAAAACCCTGGTAGTGGAGCTGCTCGTCACCCTCCCCCACCCCTACACACACAGAGAGATTAGATTGTCTGTGCTCTGGGCTCCAGCCTGGCTATAGGAAGCTCAGGGGCCCTGATGGGTCATGTCCACTCTAGTCAGCTTCTGCAGGGCCCCACAAACCCAGAGTGCATCCAGGAGCTAAGAAGGTTTACTCAGTTTACCTCTCTGTGCTCATCTCTGGGTTAGCAGAAAACTAAACTGTCCCCCTACCTTCTAAATAAACTATGTCCTGATGAGTGAACCAAGCTATTAGCATGATGGTATTGCTGCTCCTCAAATGTCAGAGATTTGGAGACTACTGTGCTGTTTTGGGTATATCTAACTGTCCTCTACTCTTCCTTACCTAATTGCTTTTATTTCTAAACCAGTTTTCTTTTTATATATTTGCATCAGTCAGGATATGTCTGGTTCTGCTGCAGTCACAAGCAACTCTACAAATCTTAGTGACTTATAATAACATAGGATTCCATTCCAAGATGAATAACCTGTCAACCAAGGAAAAAGTTCTGTGGAGGAAGTAAAGAGTGGAGCAAAGAATAGCACTTAAGCCCAAAGAAAAAAAGGGAAACCCTTCTTGGAAAGATAATACATTCTCCTCTTGAAACCACTGTTGTCTTGTCAGTCTAGTGAGGAATACGTTATTTCTCCCCTGCCTGCTCTAAACAGCCCCATCAAGAAGCCAATGAGATTGTGCAGTCACTCGCAAACATTGCTTTTTAGCTGTTGGAGACGATCCTGTCAGGGTTCTGCCCATACCCTTGGGCTTTACTATTTCTTTATGCCCTGACCACCTCCCAGCTGCTAGTATCAGCATGGTTTTGTTTGAAAGGTTTCTCAAAGCCATGGGCAAGCTGCACTAGCAATGCATGGGGCAAAATGGGGGCTCCAGGGCATTAGCACTCTAGGTGTCAGCCCCACCAGTGCCGGGTGGGACTGGTGTGTTTGTCAGCTCCCACGCATCTGATACAGGGCTTTGCTTCATTTTCTGGAGTTCCCCGGGGTGGGTCTGCTGTGACAACTAGCTAAGCGATGCACCCTGGCCCCGTCACCCTGTCCCCTCCCAGCCCCGCTCCTACACTTCCTAGGTGGACTATTCACATGCACCTTGTCTCAAACTTTGCTTCTGGGGAAACTCAAACTAAGGGGGCTCTGAAAGTCTTGTCCGTAGGAGAAGCAGAAGGCCATGGCTCTCTTTAACGTACATGTGTGACGTCCCAGCATGGATTCCTTCTATGTGCTTTGCAAGTGAAGATTTGTTAGATGTTATCACCAAAGTCTGCTGCAAACTGAATCTGGAGTAGCTGGAAATGGGGCAAGGAGGGGGCTCACCCCCTACAAGGCCTGAGCTGAAGGCCATTACAGCCCCACCCAACGCCAGCCTCAGGGATAAGGACTTTGAGGCCCAGAGAGAGATGCCCAGCCCGCACCTGCTCATCTCCACTCCCAGCCCAGCACCACTGCCTCCCAGAGGCCTCCCAGGTTAGCCCTGCCACGCCACAAGCACCTGCGCTTCTCCTGTCCACTCTTGCCACCCACAAGGCAGATGTCTGCCAGATGTCCAGCTCTATGCCTGCAAGCTGGGCCTGCTCTCCCCACTCCTAGGCCCAGCCACAGTGGGCACCTTCAGCACTGCAAAGGCAAGTGTGCAGGCCAAACTCAGGCAGCCCCAGGAGACAGGGCCAGGGTTGAATGTGGGGACAGGGGTAGGGGAGAGAAAACAAGATCCTCTTTTGATTGAGCCAATGAAGTCACTGGTGAGAGAGTGAACCCAAGGAGCTATAAATAGCCTTGGAAATCATGCATATTACATTAGGGGTGTTGGTGACAGCTTAAGTATATTTCCATAAGGTTCCATTATATTTACGTATTAGTTAATGGATACTTAAAATATTATGTTACCGTAATGCTCATGTTTTATTAGCAAACTATCACATCAAATGGAGTTGCTAAGTGTGATGGAAAATTGGCTCTGCAGCTAGATTTCTGTATTTTCACACTGAATTTTTGATTTCTAGCTCCCCACCCACTCATCGCTAGTGAGGAGGTGGCTTTCTTCAGAAAGCATGTGACCTCTGCCTTCCACCTTGCCAGGACACTTGGGAGCACAGAAGGACCCCAACCCCTCATTGCAGGACATGAGATTTGATTAGAGACTTTTTAAAAAATTAATTCATGGGCAGTTATTAATCTGCTGTGTGATATTGAGTATATTACTTGCCCTCGGTTACCCTCTCTATTAAATGAAGAGTTGAACTTGAGAGTTTCTGTATTTAAAATAGAATTGTCCAGAGAAACAATCAACCAATATGCTGGCAAGTCAGAAATTTGCACAGCAAGCCAGACATGGTTGGTACACACTTGTAATCCCAGTACTTGGGAGGCTGAGAAAGGAGGATCACAGGTTCTCAGCAAGCCTCAGCTACTTAGTGAGAAGTAGCCAGAAGTTAATGAGACCCTCCCTGTTTTTAAAAAAAAATAGGGCTGGGGGTATAGTTCAGAGGTAGAATGCCCCTGGGTTCAATGTCCAGTACCGCAAAAAAGAAAAGAACAGAAAATCTGTAGGGCACCCTATAGCTTGGAGGCTCAGGGAGAAGGTCTGAAGTTGAAGACCATCTGGAAGCAGAATTTTCTATTCCTCAAGGGATCTTATCTCTTCTCTTACCTAAGTCTGTTAACTGATAGAATAATATCCCACATTATGGAAATTAATTGGCTTTGTTCAAAGTCCATTGACTTAAATGTTAGTTGCGTCTTTAAAAAATACCTTCTTTGCAATATCTAGACTGGAGTTTGATCAAAAACTAGGTATCATGGCCTGGCCAAATTGATCCATCAAACTCTTCATCAGGGTCTCTAAGGTTCTTAGAGTTCTCTGGGTCACATTCTGAATTATCTGAAAAGAATGTCAAACTCTGTTGTTCCAGGTAAGAAGCCGGCTGGAGGCAGCTAGGAATCCCCAGGGCGCGTGGCAGAGCAGAACTGAGCAACCTTGCCCTCTGTGGTCTCCAGCTGCGTGTCCTGCAGGAGCCAGCTCCAGAGGGCTTTTAAGCTTGGCTTCTTACTGCCAAAGCAGCCCCCACGGCCTGTTTGGAGGCTCTGGCTCTTTGTTGTTTCTTTCTTAGCCTTGGTTGAGGATGCAAAACATCTGAACTGAAAGGCTGCAGGCACTGCAGGCAGAGGGAGCATCTGGGGCAGGTTTGGGTGGTGAGAAGTGAAGGACAATCCTGGGCAGGGAGTGAGGGAGGAACCAGCCTGGGGCCCTGAGGAGCCCCCAAGCAATGATTATGGGGACCAAAACCTTGTCCTTCAGAGCCAGTGAGAAGCAAACCTAGGGCTCCCCACCTCCCAGCCAGGAATCCCCAGGTCCCAAGCCCTCAGCTGTGCCTCAAAGATGAGGCTGAAAAGAAAATGGATGGACATGCATAGGGTCCAAGGTCGCCACCTGCTAGCTACCTCATGTCTGAGCCAATTTTCTCACCTGCAGCAGGGATATCATTTCAGGACCAGACCACCTTCCAGGGTGGAGAAAAGGATTCAATAAATCAATATTGAGATAAGTACACAACTAAAACCACAGCGGGGACTCAGGTGTGCGACCCAGAACACTTGCCAGCTGAGTGACCTCAGACAATTCCAGAAGCTTTCTGGGCCTTGGTTTCCTCATCTGAAAATAGGGACATTGACAGCTCTTGGCTTGGAGCTGCCCATTCCTCAAACATCAAGAAAGCACCACTAAGGGTCTGGACACTGGAGACGTGAGCAATGCACAGGACCAACCAGGTCCCGTCCTCAGAGCTGATGGTCTAGTGATGGGTATGTGTGGCAGTGGTGCTATTCTTGACAACATAACGAAACTATAACATATTTAAAAACGTGTGATAAGGGTTATGAAGAAAAACAAAGAAAGAATGTGCCTGAAGGATGCTCAGTGGTTGGTTTAATTTTAAATAGCTGCTAGGCGTGGTGGCGCACACTTGTAATCCAGTACTTGGGAGGCTGAGACAGGAGGATCATAGGTTTGCATCCAGCCTTAGCAATTTAGTGAGGACTTCTGCAACTTAGAGACCCTGTTTCACAATAAAGAATAAAAAAAAAAAATAGGGCTGGGGTGTATCTCAGAGGCAGAATGCCCCTGTGTTCCATCCTCAGTACCACAATAAGTAAATAGAAAAATAGCCAGGGAAAACCTTGGGGCGAAGGTGACACTGGACCTCAAGAGAGAGCAGAACACAGCCGAGCCCAGAGGGCCACATCACCTCATCCTCCCCTGCCCACGCTGCTTTTTCACCAGGACAGATTGTGTGGTGGCAATGGAGACCCTACAAACTTAAAATATTTACCATCTGGCCTTTCCAGGAAAACTTTGCCAGCCACGAGAATAAACACCACGCAGACCTGCCGCACCCTAGAAGGTTCCCCAAATGCATATGATTGTTATCGTTACTAGGTGACAACTAACTGATGGTGAGGCTGAGGTAAACGGGAGCCGGGAATGGGAGGCGGTCCTTTGCCCTGCACCAAACTACAGGATACACCATCCGAAGTCTGTTCCTAGGATGAACAACATCTTGGCAGACAGAGCCAGGGAGGAGGGATCAGGCCGAGAGAGCCTGCCCCAAATCCTGGGAGTGAGAGATGACAGATTGTGTTTGGAGAATGGTAAGTGGCACATGGAAACGGGGCTCCCGTTTCCACCTCCAAAAATACCCCTGCCCTGCATGTGGCCGGCAGCAGGGCCGGGGCCAGGACCCCCGGCTGTCAGCGGGCTGCTTGGCCAGCAGCCGTGGGCTGGAGGTGCTGGGAGCGGCATTAGCCGCTTGATTGAGTTATGACAGCTCCCTGCGCCCAACGGGAAGCCGGGCGAGGCGGTCCTAGCGGGGGCCTGCAGACAAATGATGATAAAGTGCTCACTTTAAGGAACCATCTCCATAATATTTCATGCTCGCGGCGGGGGGAGGGGGCGGGCAGGCTGCCCTGGTGGCACAGCTAACTACTCCATCAATTGATTTGATTCACGACGGCAGCTACTCCCAGTCATAATATTTCAAATAAATGGGGCCGTGGATAGAAATAATATCTGCATCAATATTAACCCTGAAAGAACTAATGGACATAAGCTATAATTTCCTGGACACCCTAATAACGCATTTTGACCATCGTTGGCATGGGACAATTTTTCTTTCTCTCTTTTTTCTCCTCTGTTCCTCTGTCTGTCTCTCTCCTCCTTAAGCTCCAGAAGATCTGCTTTGTTCACCACCAGACTAAGGGCTCGGGACATGGGAAGTCCCTGTCCCACCTCCCACCCACCATAGCATCCTTCGAAGAGGAAAGAGGAGGCCGAGCGTCCTTTGCTTCATTTATTCTGAGCTGCAGAGCATCCTACAGCCAGGGGGTGGGGGGCAGGATTGCTTGGCACAGGAGAGTTGGCTTGCTGGAGGAGTGAGGTGTGATGACTGAGTTGGGTCGACTTAGACACTTGTTAGTCAACCTGACCAGCCCTTTTTGTCATTCATTTACTCAGTAGGTACTTACTGTACACCTACTGTGTGTTGAACTCTGTGCGAAGTGCTTGGGATACATCAGCTAACTGTAGAGAAGAAATACTCTGTCCAGTGACATGTACATTGGGGGGGTTGATAAGCCGCATGTGCACAAGTAATGACTTCCAGTGTGGGAGCAAAGCCAATGTCCCCAACAGACCCACGAGTTCCCTGCTTGCAGACCTAGAGGACTAGGCTTCCTGGAGGAGTGAGGTGTGATGACTGAGTTGGGTTGACTTAGACGCCGTCCTTTCCACAGCAGTTGAGAACTGGCTGCCGGAAGGTTGAGTGTGGCCCTTAGGGTGCTGTATTTGGCTTGCATAATATTTTCTAAAAGTTTGTGGATAAAATTTAAAAAGCGGGAGATGTTGCTCAATAATCTAGTCTGCACCTTTTCTTTAGAAATGGGAAGATCCAGCGTCACCTTCATTCCCTCCTGGAGTAGTTGGGTTGGTTAGTGTCCACCCCTTTATCCAGGTCCTCGCCTGTAAGCACCACGGCCCCTCTGCAGGTGCCGCCCATGTGGGTGTGTGGGCATCGCCCTGTGGTCTCTGGCTGTCTCCTCGGAGTTGAGCCCTGAGCTTCTCTGTCCTTGCCCGCTCCCTCCTCTTGCTGAGATCCCTACTCCCAGTTGTGGGGTCACTCACTGAAGCTTTCCTTGGTGTTCCTCCACTACCTTTTCTACCATTTTGTGGTTCTCCTTTTTTGTGGGAGGGGTTCTAGAGATTAAAGCCAATGGCATTCTACCACTGATATATACCTCCAGTTTTTTAATTTTTTTTTTTTTAATTTGAAACAGATTCTCACTAAGTTGCTTAGGCTGGCCTCTAACCTAAAATCCTCTTGTCTCAGCCGCCAAAGTACTGGGATTATAAGCATGCACCATCATGCCCAGCTCAGATCTCTTTATAGGCTCACAGCAGTCAGCCTATTGTTAGTCTTCTACTGTGATAACATAGAGAGACCCTGTCCTTCACTCAAAAAAAAAAAAAACCAACCAAAACAAAAAAACAAAACAAAACAACAACAACAACAACAACAAAACTCCTTTAAGGATTGGGGTATAGCTTAGTGTAGAACACTACTGGGTTCAAAGCCCAGTACCATTAAAAAAAAGTATGTGTATGTGTGTGTGCATATACCTATGCATGTATACTTGTGCATGCATAGTGGTTCCCAAGCTTGGAGGAAGTAGAGTTTGTGAGAGCAGCCACTGGACCCAGGTGGATCTGAGTTAAGTCCATCTATGAGCTGCTAGCTATGGGACCGTGTGCCTTAGCCTCCCCACCCCCGTTTATTTTGGGTACTAGGGATTGGACCCAGGGGCTCTCTACTTCTGAGCTACATCTCTACCCCTTCTATTTTCTATTTTGAAAGAGGGTCTTACTAAATTATGTACAAATCTCAAAACTCCCAAGTTCCTAATTTTTAAAAGGGGGATGAAAAGGACCTTTGTCATAAGTTGTTTTTTTTTTTTTTTTTTTTCGGTACTGGGGAAGAAACCCAGGGGCATTCTACCTCCAAGCGACACCCCCAGCCCTATTTTTAATTCTTTATTTTTGAAACAGAGTCTCACTGAGTTGCAAGGGGCCTCACTAAGTAGCTGAGGCTGGCTTCAAACCTGTGCAATCCTCCTGTCTCAGCCTCCCAGATGCTGGGATTACAAGCATGCGCCACCACACCCAGCTAAGGTTTTTTGTAGGAATAAAATGAAATGATTCATACATACTGAAAGTCTAGTAGAAGTGGTAATTGGTTTCTTTTGGTGCTACTGTGGTTCTCCCCATTGCATCGCGCTCACTGTCCCCTGCAAGGCTAGCGGGATGGTGCCGGTGGAGATGCTGTGGGCTCTCTGGAGGTGCCCCAGAGGATGCTGTCTTAACAGTGCTCAGGTGCCAGGGACTTTCAAGCTGAGTTGACCGTGCTACTGAAAGTTTGCCCACACTTCTACTGGAAAGAGGCATCTCTGCGGGGATGGGCAGGGCTGAGGAGTCCCCAATGTTGCTGTGCACACACTTTGCAATCCCAGGACACTGCTCTGCTAGACCCGGGGCTCTCACACTGCACTCTACCTTGGGATCCCAAGCAGGGGCTGGTCAGACAATAAGCTTGAGCTTATTGTCAGTGTTTCCAAATCTATTTCTAACACGTGATACTGATAAGCTGGTTCAGGACCACACTTAGAGAACCACTCATTTAGACTATATGTGGCAGGACCATCGTGCTGGATGGGGGGTTGGAATGATGGGCCTGCAGGGATGTGGAACCCCACAGGCTCTTGTCTTCTTTCTGGGCCAAGGGGCTCCACAGACAGGTGATGAGCAAGCTCCAATCATCTGCAGACCCACACTCTGGCATTTCCTGGTTGATTTACCGGCCAGCTGTAGTGGTTGCAGCCGGCTCCAGCAGTGTGGAATGGAATCTCCCGCTGCAGCCAGGTGGCTGATATCAGGGGAGGTGGATAAGGGCGGGGAGTCTCCATGGTGTAAGTGTGTTCCTTAGATGAGGGCTAGGGGAGGTGCTGGGTGCTGCCGCAGATGTGACCTTCCGGTAGGCATGAAGGCAGCAGCTGTCCTGCACAGCAGGGCCCTGCAGGGGCTTGTCCGTGTGTCGCTCTCACCTTCTCTTCTGGGAGAGGGTGCTTCCCACAGGCCCCTTCATTAGAAAGGGAAAGCTCTGTGTAGCAGATGCCTCTGTGCCTCTCTCAAGCCTCTCAGTGTCACTGTCCACCCTACCCATTGCTGCAGCAACCAGTTCTACACTGGCTGCAGTAGTTTGTTTCAGGTGCCACCTGGTGCCACCTCAGCTGGCCCTGCACCCAGTTCATCTCACTTCCAGCCAAAGGGCTTCTAACACAGTAGCATGGGATGTGCTGAACTCACAGGGGCAAACTGGAAGTTAGTGCCCTGGACCAAAGGGATGAAAAACAATAAATCCTTTCTTCCTCCTTTCCTCTCTTGGGGGGTGGGCAATTCTGATATGCATGTCTTAAGGTTGGACAGAAGGGCCCAGGGGATGGAGCTCAGTTATCCATATTGGTGGGCAGCATTTGAAAGCAGCTTTGCATTGGCCTCCCAGCCTTCTGTGCTTTCTGTCTCCTGTCCTGCCTGGATGCTCTCTGGTGTCACTTCATTAATAACCTTCTTGAGCATAAGCCTTTGTCTCAGGTTGTGCTGTGGGGGAGTCTTCACTTGCTTAGAGAGCCCCTCCTAAAGACAGAGCTCAGATTCCAAGCTGGATAGAGATTGATCATTCACCATCCAAGCAATTGATCAGTGCTTGCTCTGACCCCAGGACTGACAGGTGTCAGGTCCTGGGGGTGCAGCAGTGGACAAGGTAATGAGGAAGCTATAGCTGGTGGCCTCAAGGAGCTCTCAGGACCATTGAGGGACCAATGAGCAGACCAACAGAAGTTCAGAAGGACAATAAATTCCAGAATCAAGAGAAACAGAGCGGCACCCAATCCACTCTGTCCAGTCAGGGTGACACCTGAGCTGAGATCTGTCACTAGACTAGGACAAAATCCAAACCAGCTCTTTAATTTTCAAAGTCCACCCAGGAGGGGGCAGGAATCGGATCCGAGCAATGAATACAAGTTGCTGTGCCGTCCTTCCTAGTATACACAAGAAGCTACCAACCCACCCTTGAAGATGCCCTCCCTTGAGTCTAACCAGAGCCTGGCGGGGGCACTTACTCATTTTCTCTTGTTCTGGCCTTTGAGGGGCGGGGAAGGAGCAGGGCGCCATACCCAAGATAATGGGATGGACCCAAGACAGCCCTTCACAGCAGGAGTTTCTAGGCTGGACCTGAGCATCAACCTTTCCCTTCCTCTGCCATATTTCTTCCTTTCTTGCTTTCACCTGGGTCCTCTGCTCTCATTTGCCAAGATCTGGCACAGCCTGGAGGAAGACTTGGTTCTTGGGGTGTCAGGCTTCCGGGGGAAAACCTAGGCCTCCCCAAACAGATCTTAGCATCCTCACTTCAGCACCAATCATATCTCCTCTCCAAATAAGACCACCTAAGACTGGATGGATGACACTCAAGGGGGGCTCCAGGAATATCTGGGCATTCCAAGGAATCTTCCCTCAAATCCTCAGAGCATCATTGCTTCTAACTGGCTTTGGCTTCTGGAAAGATCCAGGGGTCTAAAAATGAGCCAAAAAAACTTTTTCTCTGACTTTCAAAATAATTTTACACAAAGTATTGGGAGGACCCCACTTGGACTCCCCTCTGACCTGCAGAGGGCCCATGTGGCTGTCCCTCTAGGTGGCTCTCAGCCCGAGGCAGCCAGGTCTTCCTGTGCTCAGGTTCTCCTGAGTTCCATGGGGCCACCAAGCCTTGGTTCCCAGGACCTGGTCGGGGTGGTGGGGGGTTTCAGCTTTACTTTGTGGAACTTTTGCTCTCACTCATTCTGGGAAATGTGGGTGCCAGCTTCTTCAAGGGATGTGGGATTTGGCTCTGGGTTTCTGCTGAGAGCCTGCATTTCCTGGGGCTGAAATCAGGCCAAGATCTCTTTGTGGCACAGCTAACCCTCCTTCCTCTTCAGCTCTCAGACCCCCTAGGTAGTGGGGTCAACAAGGTCGGCATCCTCCCTCCCCTGACACCAGTGAAGCTTGGCTGAGAATAAAACAAGGTCTAGTGGCAAACAAACAGTCAGAGTCAACGTGCTTCTCAGTGCAAATGCTTTGAGGAAGCCAATTTCTAAGGATAGTATAGTTCCAATACTGGCTTGGCGTCTCAGAGACCTGTAGTTCAGTCCCTTGACATGAGACCTTAAGCAACTCACTCTCTCCCATCTCTCTCTTCTCTCTTCTCTCTTCTCTCTTCTCTCTTCTCTCTTCTCTCTTCTCTCTTCTCTCTCTCTCTCTCTCTCTCTCTCTCTCTCTCTCTGTCACACACACACACACACACACACACACACACTCACTCACTCACTCTCTTTCCATCTCAATATCTCCACCTGCAAAATGAGCATGCTGGGACATCTCTCACATCCCAAGAAATTGTTATTACAAGAGATAGATGGTGATAGACAGATACATACACACACATACATACATTATTAGGTAGATAGATGATAAGGAGAGAGGGAATATATGTAGGTGAGCACACACTTTGGGAAGGAGCCCTTCTCAAACCAGCATCCTGCAGCATCCTTTCTGAGCAAAGTAATGGATTCGGAATTCAAAGATCGAGAAGGTTCTTTATTGCTGAAGGGGGAAAGGTCCGAATATTGCTTAGCAAATTACCATCTGCTAGGGGCACCATTATGCCTTGACACAACCATTGGTCAGCAAATTGGTCACATTATTGGTTAGTAAATTTGAAGCTGCAGAATTATTTATTGGCAAATTAGAGATGGCAGAATTATTGGTTGGTGAGGCCAGAATTGCAGCGATTGGTTAGCAAATTAGAGATGCCTGTTTTGGTCTGTGAATAAATCACGGCTGGTCAGGATATTGGAGGCCAAATTAGAGGTGGCCAGGTTATTTATGGCCAAGCCAGGAAAGCAGAAAGTGCCTTTGCCAGCCAGAGTGGGGGTCAGCCCTCAGCATGTGGGGCTACTCCATAAGAATACCTTCAAGTTGCCGCTTTCAAAGTTATTATTAATATGTAAACACCAGTGACAAAGTGGCATAAGCCAGATTCTTATTCTGCACCTTCTAGCCCCATCTCTACTTCGTGCTTCCGAAGGAAGTTTGCATGATGTTCAACGTGCTACGGCTGATCAACAAAGCAGATGTGAGATGTTCAGCCCAAGATAAAATGTGAGCAGAGTTGCTGGCTGCGAAGGAAGCTGGGTCTGAATCAAGAACTTGCTCTCTGCAGATAAGATTCTGATTGTCCCTCTTGCCTAGCCGAGGCTGGGGAACCACAGGGCATGAGACATTCCTGGCATCAGGGACTCAGGACCAAGTTAAACCTCCCTCCTCCTCCTCCTCCTCCTCCTCCTCCTCCTCCTCCTCCTCCTCCTCCTCCTCCTTCTTCTTCTTCTTCTTCTTCTTCTTCTTCTTCTTCTTCTTCTTCTTCTTTGTGGTACTGTGGATGGAACCCAGAGGCATTCTACCTCCAAGCTATACCCCCAGTCCTATTTTTTATTCTTTATTTTGAAACAGGGTCTCACTGAATTGCAAAGGGCCTCCCTAAGTAGTAGCTGAGGCTGTCTTTGAACCACGACCCTTCTGTCTCAGCCTCCCAAATACTGGGATTACAAGCATGTGCCACCATGCCGGGATAAACCTCTCTTCTTTAAAGCTCTGGTGTGAGCCCAGTTCTCCAGGAAGGCCACCTCTGCCCTGGGAGTCTCCATTGCTCTGACTCCTGCTTGAACCGTTCCAACTGGACCACTCTTAGTTCATTCATCTTGCTTTCTGGTAGCTTTTGACTCTTGCTAAATTTTTCACAGTTCTTTTGCTAGAGGAGAGGAGGCTTTCTAAGGGCAGAAGGACTATCCTTGTTTCACTCATGGAACCTGGCACAGGGCCTAGCTTTATATAGAGACGTGATGAAGGATGGATAGATGGATAAATGGATGGATGATGAGTGGATGAATGAATGAATGAATGGGAACTGGATGAATGGGTGGGTGGATCATTAATGTTTAGATAGATGGATAGAAGGATAGATGATTGTTTGCTGATAGTGTAGACAGGAAGCTAGAGATTCCAAAGTAGAAGAACTAGGAGTTTCAGAGTTAGAAGAGACTTGGAGTCATGCAATCCACCTCCTCTTCTCTAGGCTAAGTTAAACAAAAAAAAATCAAGAAGTGCCATTGTCACTAATCACATACCCAACATGAAGGAAAGTCAGCCAAGGCCTTCTGGGTACCCCAAGGACAGTGAACCCCACTCATCTTCCTCAATGTGAAGTAGAGTACAAGCCTGAGGGAGAGCTCAGGAGGGATCTGAGAGCCAAAGGAGCACACAACACTGGTGGTACAGGCCTCGTGGACACCATGAATTCCTAGAGGAAGCAGGGTGCCGCCACCCATGCAAATACAGCAGAACTTCAGCCTGCCAACGCGCCTGCGCTCACCTCAACACCTGTCCCCATCGCATCCCGATGACAAGTCTTTTCTTCAGATTACAGGGGAGAAAACTGAGCCCGCAGCAATTCAGGGCTAGACGCCAGGTCTCCAGTCACTGCCGGGGCCTCCCCATAGCCACTGCGCCCATTCCCTTTCTCCCTTTCTTGGTCCTTCTTCTTGTTCTTATTGTTGTTGTTAACTTATTTTTTTTCAAGTAGAGTTTTATTTGGCTCACAGTCCTAGAGGCTGCGAAGCCCAAAAGCACCATGCTGGCCTCTGCTCAGCCTCTGGTGAGAGCCTTCTCCCTGCAGCAGAACATAGCGGAGTACAGTGTGTGTCGAGATGGGAGCCCTGCTCCTCCCAGCTCTTTCCACCAATGCCTGTGCTCCGCCTTGGTGCCCGTCTTACCACTCACCTTGCATCTTTTTCCCCAGCTCTACCAGGAACATCTTTTTGATCGCAGGGATTACAAAAAGCATCCATCAGCAGCCCCAGGCCAGCACAGGCCCGGTGTTGTTGACTGGAGACAACTAAAAGATGATCTAATTCCACTCTACAAGCTCAACATGAAGCGCTCACATTTGCTTTTTAACCAGTTTTCTGGCTACCTTTTTCCCCAGAGAGGCTGCTGAGGGTCACGTGGCCATGTCTATTCTGTCTGCCCTCCTCCACACCTGCCAGCTGCTCTGCTGTCCGCCCTAACCTTGGTGGATACACTACTCCAACGCCCTGCCCCCTGGATTCTAGGTTCAGTGGTGTTAAGGACACCCAGGGGGCATGAGAAGTTAGGTAGATGGAGAGCCTGGGGTGTTTCTTCCCCAGCCCTTCCATGCTTTTTTTCTGTGTCTCTGCTTGGACATGCATCTCTTCATGACATTGAGCAGTCAGTCCCTTCTACAATTCTCCGGGTTCCAGAAACACTACTTCTGCCCATCTATGTTCCAGTCCTGGAGGAAAAGAGGACATATACATGGCAAGAGAACAGCTTAGCACACTCCTTGCTAACTTCTTTAACCTGGTGGATGCCTCTACCAGTAATCTTTTGGTTGAAGTCAACTCATCTGGACCATTGGATGGTAGGAGAGTATATTCATTTTCTATTGCTATAACAAAATATTGCAGGGTAGGTAATTTTAAAAGAGGCTTGTTTAGTTCACAGTTTGGGAGGCTGAAAGTCCAGGGTTGGGCTGCTCCAATGGCTTGGACTCTGGCGAGGCACCAAACAGATGAATTCATGGTGGGAAAACATGCAGGAGGGAGAGAATACATGCTAGGCTGGGAGCCACAGAGCTCTGGGCCACCCCCGAGAGCGACACTAATCCCTTCCAAGAGCCTGCCCTGCAATGGCCTAACAACCCCACTTCTTTTAGGGCCCACCCCCTCTTAACATTGGAGACAAAACTTCTGACACATGAAACCTTGGGGGACCAAGCATGTCCAAACCATAGCAGAGAGCAAGTGCTTTTGACCAGGTCCTACTCCCTGATTTTCATCTGGATCTTAGCAACCACTGAAAGGCACCTCTTGGGAAGAATGTGCTTCTACTTTCCAGCTTCCTCCACCCTCTGCAACCACCTCAGCATCTCATCTGGTTCTCGCAATTGGTTCGTGATAGACTCACCTGTGACCTCCATCTGGGCCCTTCCCTCCTCTTACCTTCCTTTTCTCAACTTTCCAATGAGTAGTAAACATTGCCATGAGGATTAGATCAGATCATGTGTGTTTTGTGTTTGCAGCACAGAAGGCAGCCAATAAATGGGAGGCAGGTTATCACTCGTAGTGACAACTATCCCCTTACCATTGGACATCTTAGTTATCTCAGCTCTTCCCTACTGCAACGAGCATCCTTGTAGATAAAGCATTTTTCAGATTTAATGCTATTTTGTTAGAACTGATTCTTGGCCCTGGTTGAAGTTAGCCGCAGAGTCATAGGTCTGACTTTTGCTAACTTTGTAAACACAGCCAAACCAGTTTTCCCAAATAACCTTTCTGGATAGGTTTTAATAATAGCAAATATCATTTATGAGGTGTGTACTGTGTGCCCAGCACTGTGCTAAGCACTTACATAGACTAAGCAACTCCTCTAAGACAAGTTCTGCATTACTGCCCACCTATAAGACAGAAAACTGAAGCAAGAACAGCTAAGTGACTCCCCCAAGGTCACAGAGTCTAGTTATGGAAACACTGAAGAGTCAGGTCTGGGTTCATCTAAGTCCAAAGCTCCTCCATGCAACAGCTTACTGCCAGTGCTGGCCCGGCCTCCTGTCCTCGGCACCTGCCCTCTTCCCCCAGGCCTGGAAGAAGCCTTCCTCACATGCTCCTCCCCTTTTGGGCAAGAGACTGCCCTGGCTCAGAACCAGCAGGAGCAAAGAGGCAAGAACTCTCACCCAGGACTATCCAGCCTCATATAGCTCAAGTGACAGCCAGGAACAGACTCCTAGAAAGTTAGGATCAAGAGGGATGTGCAGAGCCCTGAGGACAAGCCCCATCATGCATGGAAACCACTTGGCATTTCACCCACTGGGGGCTTTTCCAAGCCTTGCTGAGGTCGGTCACATCAGGCCACAGGAAGCTCCACTGCACTGAGGAGGCCTCCTCCAGGGGCTCAGGGCATGGACAAGCAGGGCTGTTCTTTGGCCTGGGTGGCCTCACTTCACCTTACTGGACTTGCAATGCTCTGCTGAAAGGCACAGTCTACAAATCTGGCCACCAAATCCATGCAAGCACAAACCTGACTACTGTTGAAAATACCAGATTCATCCATCTACCCAGGCATGTACCCTCATGGCAAGAGGCATTCAGTCCTGGGTAGCAGCTGCTCTCTGTAGACAGGGTTTTAACTTCCAGTCTACTGACCTTCAGCCCCCATTCTTTACAGCTCTGGGCTGAGACAATTTCTCCCACTGATGGACTTTGCATTTTGCCATCTGACTTTGACTATCCAGGGGCAGGTGAGAGCTGGTCCTGCCTTCAAGGTCAGGTGACCAATGGGAGGCGCCATCAAGGAATGACAGAGATGTAGACAGTGCTGAGGAGTGCTGATGAGAGGTCCATGACATCCATACTCATACCCAAGCAGAACTCTTGGGGAAGACGGCCTGCAAGCCGTCAATACAGAGAAGGAGAGCCGCTTCGACGGGGGCCTGTGGGTGCTGGAGATGGCAGGGCTCCTCAGGATAACAGGCCCATGAGGATGCTGGGGGTGAGAAGGGGTCCTGAAGCTCATCAAGCGCCCACCCTCAGAGGGTATCTTGGGTCTTCTAACCTCAGTTCTCTGCTTCTTGCCTATGCAAGTGTCTCAACTTCTTCACTTCAGTTTTTCTGTTGGTAGGATTACCCCCTGGATTAGTCAGCTCAGGCTGCCTTAACAAAATACCACAGACAGAATGGTTTGAACAATAGAAATTTACTTTCTCATGGTTCCAGAGCATCCACAATCGAGGCGCTGGGGAGGTTCATTTAATTCTGAAGCCTCTTCTCCCAGTTGTGGGCATCTTCAATCTCACTGTGTGCTCACAGGGTCCTTTCTTTATGTAGTTCTCACTCTGCTCCTCTTCTTAGAAAGCTACCAATCCTATCAGATTAGGGGCCCACTCTAATGGTTATTTTAATCATAATTACTTTATATAGGCTTCATCTCTAACCACAGTCATGTTGGGGTTAGGAATTCAACATAGGAATGATTAATTAGATCGATATGGAAAGCCCTGAAGCACATTTAGGACATCAGTGTCAGGGATGGAGAACAGGAAGTGATGGAGAGTGGAGCAAAGTGGGGACCACACGGCCAGTCTAAAGCCTGACTCTACTCAGGACCGGCCAATGTACTCTGTGTGGCCACAGCATCCACTTTCTCGAGGTGACAGAAAATTTAATCTTTCATATGAAATCCCTAAGATTTAATATGGCTCAAATACTCTTGATTTTTTCATGGTACTGGGATTGAACCCAGGGGCATTTTTTTTTTTTTTTTTTGCCTCTGAGCTATATTCTAGCCCTTTTTATTTTTTATTTTGAAATAGTCTCAAGTTATCTTACACTGGCCTCAAACCTGATATCTCTTACCTCGGCCTCCCAAATCACTGGGGTTACAGGCATGTATCACCATGCCCAATCAATCAGCTCCTATACTTTTAAGCATAAAACAGGTCTAAGAAAGAATGCATCCACTATCCATGTACTGGTTGTCACTTTGCAATATCCTTAGCACCCAGAAGATGTGCAGTACACAGGGCTTCTTTTTCCTAAAGAAAAATTTACATGACCTTGCTTTCCTTTGCATTCTTTTTTGAAATAAAGCCACTTCTCTGTGAAGTGCCCCCTCAACCTAGTCTTCGTGCTCCTAAACGCCTTTCTCAGTGGCTATGATTGGGACTGAAGTCCCAGCAGCCATAGCCCTTAGTGCAGCAAAGTGCTTTAGTTGTTCAGGTTTTGCTGGTTTCACAGTGGATCTGGAGTTTACCTGGCCACAGGCTACAGAGACCGGGTCACTATATAATACAACGATAGATCCTTTGGTGTGTAGGCAGTGAGCACAGAGCACAGCACAGAGGTGGGGTCTCAGCAGCAGGTAGCAGGCTGGAATCCTGTTAGAAAACATAAGTAGGGAAGGCTCAGCTGCCCTGGGAATAACCAAGGAACACTTAAGAGCAGGAAAGCACAATATCAGCATCATGCCGATTCCCAGCTCAAAGTCATTAGATGGCTTAAGGCATGCAGATGCATTAGGAACTTAGAATACTGGAGGTACAGGCGGGGAACGATTCAACAGCGAGCCTCTACGGTTGGTTGGTTTGTGAGAGAAACAGAAACACAAGTGAAATGGAGTTTGTTTCTTTGGTTGTTTCAGCATGAAGCATTCAAGAACAGACCTCAGCCACAGGAGTACCTACACACAATCCAGCAAGATCGCAGTCCACGGCGTTCAGAATTTCAAGATCCAGAACCAGCAGGATGTGGGAGAGAATTTTGCTCCTGGGTAGTTTCCAAGAAATCAGTCCGCAAGTCCTACCACATAGCTCTTGACCTTGACAATGCGCTGGATATCATGGAAATCAGGGGTTTCTCCGATGTGGCCTAGGGCAGTGACTGGGCTGGAGTTCGGCTTTCTCACCTAATTATTATTATGTGACTAACAGCTTCCTGTAGCTAAAAGAGATGCTCTCCTACTGGGTAACTGAGAATTTTCATAGCAACTGCTGAGCAATCGTATGTGACAATTTATATTATACTCTCCTGTTTTTAGACTAAGAGTCCCTAATATTACAGAGGCAATAATTAGACCCAGGGCAGGACTGGCTTTTCCTACAGGCTGTTGTGGCTGGTGACCAGAAGTAGAAAGGTATTCTGGAAGTCGAGCAACTTTGATCCCAACAGGTCCATTCTAGAACCTTCTAGGTCTGTGGATGTGTTTGCTAGGGGCAGGTTCTCTGCACTCCCAGGGACACCTGGGCTCATTGCTCACTGCCTGTCTCAGATGTATGGTGTGCTGTCCTGGGCTGATGGTTGCCCACTAGCCAAGTCGCCCAGTCCAGGCTTGAACCCCCAAGGATGCTCCCAAATTCTCAACGAACTTCTTCCCCCAGGGCATGCGAGACCCCAACAGGTGTCTCAGGATCCCCCTTGCTTCTTTTGTGTCTTTATTCCCTTTTATTCTAAGTTCACTTATTGGGTGGGTTTCTCTGCATGCTTCCTCACAGGCTAATTATTACTACATGAAAAAATAGCTTCTCGTACCTAAGAGCAATGCTCTTTTACTCCAGTAACTAGGAATTTTCAATGGCAGTCACTGAGCAATTATACGCTACGATTTACACTATATCCTCCTGTCTGTTCTTTGACAAAATGAGTCCCTATTATTAGTCAGGCAATAATCAAATGCCTAAAATAGGCTTATAAAAGATCCCTGAACCACAGGAGCGGGTTGCGGCTGCGAGTTATGATACAGTTCAGGAGCAAGTTTCTAGCAAATATGCAACAACACACACACATATTCGTTCTTTGCCAGGGAAAAGCTGCATAATACAAAAAAGAAAAAGAAAGGGTGCAGGGGCGAAGAAAGCACAGACCCATCAAGTCACAGTTCTTACCTTAGGACAAACTTCTGGGGTCTAGTCCATTCCCCAGGATCTTTTATGCAAGAAGGCAATTTGCTGGGCTCTGGTCAAACTTTGTCACCCAGGAAACCACTTGAAGGAGTGAGAAATTCCATTTTATTACACACTGTTTGAGTAACTCTGAGACTCCTTTCGTCTTCCCGGGCAACCGTGTATCCCCAACTTCTGCCGTTGTGTGTATGTGTGTGCCTCTTCACAATTTTCTTTATACCTATGTACCTCTTGTACTACATTAATAAATTATCAATTCTCTAAAAGACTTTTTAAATTCACTTTTTAAATAGGCAACTTAAAAATATTACTGTTAATGAAATATCTCTCTTTTCTCCCCACCTGAAAACATGGGCTACCTCTCTTCCAGCTCCTGCTTCCCGTTGCTGCAGATGAGGCCTCCTTCAACATATTTGCAGGCTGCCTACCATTAACTAACTTCCAGCATGCTCCAGGGTTACCTGGTGGGATGGAGCTGCAGATCCTCAACTGGGCAGCAATAAGAATTGATATCACCCACAGGTAATGTGCGCCCTGGATTTCTGTTCATCAATGTGTTTTGTCATTGAACCTAAAGAAGTCTGCATTTTCTGAACACTCTCTAGCTTTCTTCTGGACTTCTCTCTCCCAATATTTTATATAATCAGATTGAATTATTTCTTCCTCATAACCCAGTTGAATATCTATAAAGGGCCCATTTCCACAGTTTGTTGTTTTAGTGTTTCTTTTTCATTTTCTCTTAGTCTAGAAGAACACTACAGGGGGATATCCACACCCAGTTAGAAGTGAGCATGTTAAGATAATCTCCAAAGAAAACCTTTTCTGGGTTTTGTGGGCTGAGAGATGTCAGCAGACTCTAAAGGCTTAGGAAGTGAGACATAAGGTGCCACCATCTTCCTCTAGCCTTTGCGACAACACCGCACGTTAAGAAGTGAGTCCACACACTTAGAGATCAGCTAACACACAATTCCTGACTTTCACCAGAAAAATGAGGTATCTGAGCACACTCTACTAAGCTTGCTCAATGGCAGGGTTCAAATTCCAACTCCATCTTTACAGAATGTGTTTGAGCTCCCTTAATCTCAGTTTTTCTCACTGTAAAATGGGAAAGAGGAGGGTGGTGGTGCCTTTCACCCTCTCTGGCGTTATGAGGACCGAGGGGGGAGGGTACACTGATCTCTCAGCCCAATCCTGGCACATGAAGTAGGTTTTTTCCTCCACAACAACACAGCAAATGCCACTGAAGCTGCTTCCCACTAGACTAGCTCAGACCAGACACTGAGGGCTTAGCAGTCTCCAACTTTGTTTAACAGAGAACAAGAATGCACCCAGAGAGACCCCTTCTCTGGGGCCTGTGTTTGAGAGCAGAGTCATTCCTCTTCCCCAGGTGACCCTGGTCATCCTGACCTTGGCTGCTTTCCTAAGGCCCCAAGTTTCTGGGTTTACAGGTCACAAGCCATGTCCCCTGACCATGGTAAGCATGTGGCCCCTCAGTTCCTCTCAGCTCATCATGCCAGAAGGTACTGCCATTCCAGAGCAGAAGCGAGCAGAGCAGTTCCCCATCTGTGCCAGGTGCCCATAGGAGCCTGTTGGCATTCCAAGGTGTCCAAGACACACAGTCAATAGCTGCAGAAGGTTGGTTATATGCACCATTGGAGGAGGCATTTGTTAAGAGTTGAATCGCACTGATTCTGGCAGTTTCTCTGCCGTGTATCTTTTTTTTTTTTTTTTTTTTTTTGATGGTACTAGGGTTAGAACCCAGAGGCCTTTTACCTCCGGGCTATACTCCCAGACCTTTTTTATATTTTATTTGGAAACAGGGTCTCACTAAGTTGCTGAAAGCCTTACTAAGTAGCTGAGGCTGGCTTCGAACCCGTGTGATCCTCCTGTCTCAGCCTCCTAAGCATGGGGATTACAAACGTGCGCCACCACGCCTGGCTCTGCCGTGTATCTACAGCAAATGAGTTTGTATCTTTTCTAAATCTTTTATAAGCGATTTTCCCTATAAAATGAGATTCCATTTGTTATTGAGCAGAGGTGATCATTTAATTTTATTTTTAATCAAAGTAGTAAAGTATTATACAGCAAAAATGGGCATGTATCATAGCACAGGGGTTAGCTTCTTTTCTGAGAAGAGCCAGATAGAAAATATTTGGGGCTTTGCAGGCTGTGCCAACTCTGTTGCAGCTACTTACCTGGGACTGTGCAGCATGGACTCAGCCACAGATCATATCTAAGTGGATAATCATAACCTTGTTCTCATAAAACTTTATTGTCAAGAACAGGTGGCTGGCTTCATTTGACCTGATAGCCATAGATTAACAACTGCTAAGGACTGGATGCTTGTCACCCCCACCACCAGATTCATATATTGAGACCTTAGTCCTCAACATGATGGCGTTTGGAAGTAGGGCTTTTATAAAGCAAGGAGGTTTCGATTTAAGTGATAAGGATGGAACACTTGTGATGGGATTAATGGCCTCATAAAAAGAGGAAGAGCCAGAAGATATCCCCCCCCTCTCTCTCTCTCTCAACAGGAAGGTGGCCATCTGAGTCTATTTGTGCTGCTATGACAAAATATCTTACACTGGTAATTTATGAACAAGCGAAATTGACGGGGGAGAAAAAGCAGAAATTACAGAGGCTGAAAGGCCTAAGATCAACATGTCCACAGGTTCATTGTCTGGTGAGGGTGTATTTCACATAAGTGGCAACATCTTTATCTTTTTACATGTCAGAAGGGACAAATAAGATTCCTTGGGTCTCTTTTATAAAGGCTCCCACCTCATCTATAAATTTATAGCCTTCACGACCTAGTCACCTCTCAGGCTCCACCTCTTAATAGCATCCCTTTTAGCAGTTGAGTTCCAACATATGAATCCTGAAAAGACACATGTATTGAGACCATATGGATGACTATAAACCAGGAAGAAAGTCCTCAGCAAACACCAACCCTGCCATGTCTTGATCGGGGACTTCCAGCCTCCGAAACTATGAGAAATAAATGGTTGTTGTTTAAGCCACCCAGCCCACAGAATGCTATAAAACCTGAACTGACTAAGGCACCAGTGAGCACAAAATGAGCACACCTATGTGAGCATGGTCAGCTCAACTACCTGACACTACCATTGAAGACAATGGCTTCAGGCTTTCCTGAAACAGCAGCCCTGTCTTCAAGTACAATGTGCTATGACACCAGCATGTTCTGTGGATAAAGAGCAGAGCTCTGGTTGTGCTGGGAGCAGAGGCTCAGAGCTCATCCTTTTCCCACCCTTTCAACACCTACTCCTGTGTCCTGACCACAAAGATGCTTCTGGACACTATGATGGCTTCTCAGAAACCAGAGAACCACTCCTTGGACCACTTACCAAATCTCCAGGTAAGACAAATATTCAACTCCCTACTCACCAGAAAACTTCTCTCCCTTACTGACCAAGCAATGTCCTTAGGTCCTAAGGACTTTACAGGCACTATGTGGTCTATTCCCTTCTCTAGGATTTAAATCCCTCCTGAAAAGGGAAGGTGAGGGCGAGGATTAGTGCTGTGGAGCAGTCGACTTAGAAACTTACCTGAAGGCCAGAGTAAGCCTCCAGCAGGTGCCCTGGAAAGCCTTTCTCCCTTGCTTCATGCTTGTGGCTTCCAGATGACCTTTGTGTTATAGGACTCAAGCTTTTTGGGTAAAACCATAGGCACCCAAGAAAATAGGGGTGTGGGAGCAGGTAAGTTAAAGGTGAGTTGGCCAGAGAGGGAGGAAGGCGTGTGACTGAAGGGGGTTCAGTGTCATGCTGAAAGACCTAGACCGGTAGCTTGGCTTCCCTGCTTGGCTCCTGCTTAGCTGGGCAAACCTTGCTCCTCTCTGAACTAGGTACATACTAGGTACATACATTCTGTTTAAAAATGGAAATGGTGTTTACTTATGCTCACTGTCCAGATGGGATGGTGGGAATGAAGATGCTTTCTACAGCAATGGTCCTTGACTGGGGACTATTTTGTCTACTGTCCCCCCAATGGACATTCTGTGGTATCTAGAAGTATTTTGGGTTGTCACAACTAGGAGAGAGGACTGTGTTACTGTTGTCTAAGGTATAGAGGCCAGGGATGCTGCTCAGATGTGCTATAATACACAGGACAGCCCCCCAGTAGAGAATTATCCAACCCATGTGGCAACGGCACTCATCTTGGGACACTCTGCAGTGGTACCCATGGGGTGTGTGATCTAGTTGGGGCCAGCTGTCAGTGGACACCCTGAGGCAGGTGACAAATTATGGTACTCTGCTCTTGCTTGGAGTGAGGTAACTTGCAAGGAAAGGCCTTGGGCCCCCATTGCTAGACCCTCAATAGCACTGAAGCCCAGAGGAATTGTTGACTATGACCCTGGTCATTGAAATAAGCATCCTCCCAACCAGTATCAGACAGGCAGACAGTATCAACATTAACAGCCTTCTGAAGAAATTCATTAATCACTGGGGATCCCATTACCAGAGCCTCCCCACTCAAGTTCTCACCCTCCTAGATCCACGCACCCCCCCCCCAGTGTCATGTCTTCTGTTTTGCATTCCAAATAGACTTTATCAGCCATGTGGGGACCAATCTGTGGCAAATCACTAGAAGATCAAGCCCCCCGGTACCTCATATGTCTTGTCCCCAGCCACCCCTGTTGCTGGCTGCAAACAGAGCAGACCTGGCTTTGGGTGATATCATTCCATGTCCTCAACCAGAGACATTGAGATAATAACTTTCCAAATATTGTCTTACGAGATGCTTATCACTGTAAAACAATATTTTGTCACCAAGCAGTGAGCAGGCTGCAGGATCATCTTGCAGAAATACGTAGGTTGGTGCTGGGAGGTCAGGTCATTGCCTGGGGTGAGGATGCTTGGATGAAACGACACATGGCGTGAGACGGTGGACTCCAAAGGGACTGGAAGGTCTCTGACCTAGGGGCTGGAGCTTTGCCAGAGGGACTGGTTTTCAAGCTATAAACAATAAATGCCAAATCAGAGGGAAAATACAGGTTGCTCTTCACACAGGGCCCAGTGCAGAATGTGGCTATGAAAGACCCCAACCCTGTGCTCAAGAATTTACAGTCCAAAAAGGATGATGGAAAAAACCGATACAAAGCAAGGCAGACTACAGGATGGGGTAGAGTGAGCTGCCAGGTGTTTTGTCTCTTTGTAAGATGGCCGTTGACTTCATCACAGATCTTTTGCAAAAATAAGATACTAGCAAAACTCAACCACATCAAACACACATATTGGTTAGAAGATGTACTGCCCTTTGGCCTCCAGTTTCCTACTGATAACAGGGGTCTTGACCGAGGCAAGCTCCCATTCCATCTATCCAGGATTCTCAGACCAGAGATGAACAGAAAAGGCAGGGGAGGGAATTGATGACAGAGGATTGAAAGAGACCAGCAGAGACTTCCTTCTGTCATAGTGAGGCTGTCCACTCCATCCCATATCCATCTCTGCCATCAGAACTCCTTTGGAAAGTCCCAGTCCTTTGTGAGACCCTTTCTAGGGAGATCCCAGCAGATGGAAATAAGAGAGGGAGGGAAGATGCTGTGCATGTTCTGTTTCATATGGGGGCAAAAAGAGAGGAAACATGGGGGTGGTAGTAGCATATTGCAGTTGTGACACAGTGAGCCAAGTCCTTCTTTGTCCCAAAGTCAGCAACAGGTGGGGGTGAGGGGCAGGGCATCCAGCCCAGCTGGCCCTACTCAGATTCTGACTCTACCAGCCACTACTAGCTGTGTGGTCTTGGGCAAGTTCTCAACTCCTCTGTGCTTCAGCACTCTCATCTATGAAATGGGGGCATAAATAGGATGGTTGTGAGGATTAAATGAAATAACTGATAGGTCGGATCCCTCCCCCTCCCTTCACAGGACAGGAGACAGAAGCTGGAAGCAGAGCTGTCTCAAGACTCCAGAGGTCGCGAGACTCCAGACATCACAGGGCAGACTCCGGATGCCCCAAGACTCCCGATGTCAGGAGAGAACCAGCATTCCCATGCCGCTAGCCCCACCCCAAGACCCCGGCTACATAAATACCCTCGCTTCCTCTCTGTAGCTTAACTCTGCCAACCGAGATTCTGCCGACTGTGACTCTGCTGCCCGATCTTCAGTCCCTTCCCCCACAGTTGGCAGACCTTGCCCAAAGGTGCTGGTTTAATTAAAGAGGTTTGGTCTCACACAAAAACTTGGCTGGTTTTTGCCTTCTTTGCAACCCCTGACTTAATTTCAACGTTACAGTAGCCATGTGTAAAGCACTTGGAACACCACTTGGATTGCAACAAAACTGCCACCCCTGTGGTTTCAGGGAGGTTTACATGGGACAATGCATGCAGGGCCCAGCATGTGCTGGGTTACCACCACTGCTTGCCACATCTAGCCAGGTAAAGACCACTGTCTCCATGCGCTCACATTTTAGTGTGGAAGACAAATGTTGAGCAATATTTTGGTGGTACTGGGGGTGGAACCCAGAGTCTTTCTACCTCCGGGCTATACTCCCAGACATATATATTTGTATTTGGAAACAGGGTCTCACTAAGTTGCTGAAAGCCTCACTAAGTAGCTGAGGCTGGCTTCGAACCCGTGTGATCCTCCTGTCTCAGCCTCCCAAGCACAGGGATTACAAGTGTGCGCCACCACGCCCGGCCAAATGTTGAGCAATATTTTAAAAATATAATTTCAGGCTAGGCGTGGTGGCACATGCTTGTTATCCCTGAGCTTGGGAGGCAGAAACAGGAGGATCGCAGAGGTTCGAAGGCAGCCATGCTGGCTAAAGAGACCCTGTTTCCAAAAATTTTTTTTAAAAAATTGTCTGGGAGTGTAGCCCGGAGGTAGACAGGTTTCCAAGAACCCCAGTACCACCAAAAAATCATAATAAAAAAATAATAATTTCAGGCAGTGTTCATGGCCTAGAAAATGGTTGTTTTTACAAAAAAAGGAAAACTAACAGTTGACAGAACTGTGCACTGTTTCAGATGGGGAGGCCTCTGGCTGGGCCAGCATTAGAACAGAAAGTGGAGGGGGAAAGTGTGTGGCCCCAGAGAGAAGCTAGCAGAGCAGGCCCAGGCAGGAAGAGACTTTTCCAGGAGAGGGTGCCTGGAGGGGGGCACTCAGGTAGGCAGTGATGCACGAGGCCTTGGGGAGCTTCTGACTTTATTCTGGGCATGCTTATTTCTTAAGGCTGCTGATACCAAGCACCGCAAACTGAATGGCTTCAAGCAACAGAAATATGTTCTCTCACAGTCTGGAGACTAGAAGTCCAGATGTCAACTAGGCCATGAAACTCCGGGCAGACATCCTTCTTCCTGGCCTCCACTTTTGTCACTGCACAGTGCTCTCCTGCTGTGATTTTTGTTTTTGTTTTTGTCATTGGTATTGGAATGGAACCCAGAGTCATTCTTTCATTCCTCTGCCCTACACCCCCACCTCTTTTTATTTTAAAACAGTTAAGCAACATTAAGTTGCTGAAAGTCTAAGTTGCTGAGACTTGCTTCCAACCTTCTTTGATCCTCCTGTTTCAGCCACTCAAGTACAGGGATTACAGGTGCGTGCTACCACGCCTGCAGTGTTTGTGTCTTCTAAGAACACCAGCCATATTGGACAAAGGGCCCAGTCTATTCCAGTGTGACCTCATCATAAATTGTTACATCTGCAAGGATACCTTTGTGTGTGTGTGTGTGGTACTGGGGTTCCTGGAAACCCTTCTACCTCTGGGTTACACTCCCAGACCTATTTTTATATTTTTATTTGGAAACCGGGTCTCTTAAGCCAGCACGGGTAGCTTTGAACTTGTGTGATCCTCCTGTCTCCACCTCTCAAGTGTAGGGATTACAGGCGTGCGCCACCACGCCCAGAAAGAATCCCATTTTTAAATCAGGGCATTGTGAGGTGCTGAGGTTAGGATTTCCACATATCCTAACCTCACAAGTTAACCTCTAAATCTGGTGGCACAGGAATCCAAGGAAGGGTTTTGAACAGGATCATGATGTGATTTGATGTAGGTTGTAAAAATATCATTTCGCTTGCTCTAGGCAGACTCCTGAAGGCTGAGGTCAAACCCAGAAGGTCACCGAGGATGCTACTGTAGTCGCTGGTATGCCGGGGTCACAGCTTGGATGAGAAACAAACAGAGGGGCAGGCTAAGGGGCTGCTGTCTGGCCACATCATGAAGGGGAGAGCTGGTGGAATTTGCTAATGGATTCAATGTCATGTGCACAGGTAAGAATAGTTGTGAGCATGACACTTTGGGTTTTTTTTTTAACCTAAGCATCTGATAGAATTATGGGGCCATTTACTGAGATAGTAGCCAAAGGGCAAGGGCAGGTTCATGGTGAGGTGGGGAGTGGTGACCCCAGAGTCCCATTTGAGCTACCTTTAGACACTCAAGTAAAGATGCTGCGAAGAGTTGGACCCTCAAACTTGAGACATCCGAAATCCAACCCGTCTCCTTCCAGTCCCGAGCAGGCTCCCTGCCCAGTCTCTACGTCTCAGTAATGCTCCCACCTCCCACCCGGATGCCCTGGCAGGAATTCTGGAAACAGCTCCAACCTCCAGTGTGTCATGAATCGCAGGAATTTTGCCTGTGACCTGTGTCACCAATCCACTGGCAGTTCTTCATGGCATCCCAGTCCGCCCTCTTCTGGAGCTACAGTGGCCCCCTTCCTGGTTTCCTGCTTTGTCCCTTCTGATCTATCCCATGCTGTAGCCAGGAGCTTGGCTACTAAAGATAAATGGGGACATTATGGTGCTTCCTCCCTCAGCTGATGGTGTCAAATAGAGAGGCTTGCTTGGGGAAGGCCAGGTCACATGGGTCAGAGAGTGTTCTTCAGTGATCACACTATAGCACAAAGCTCTAGACCTGAAAGCCAGGGTCACAGATTCAAGCTCTGACCCCCAGCCTTCTTGGCTGAGCAACTGGTTGGCTGTCCTGTCCATCGTATGTCTTGTCCCAGCTGGCCAAGGGGATGCTCTGTGGTTAGATAACTAGACAATAGACACACACTGCAGTATTGCTGGCTGACCACAAAGTATAGTTCCCCTAGACACTGAGCAATCACGAATTCTCAGAGCCTCAGTTTCCTCAAGGATGAAGGAGGATACCATGCCTGACAAGCAGAGTTGCCTGAGAATGGAAAAGGCCACCTACGTGCCAGGGAACCTAGCAGGACACCTGGCATAGGAGGGACGTCCCACCTACCCCCACCAGAGAAGCGCTTGAAAGCCAGTGTCACACGTGGTTCTGCCAACTGCTTCCTGAACATCCTTTGATTGGAAGAAGAACAATTTAGAGAAACTACAGTCATTTGATGTCCTCCCTCATTATTAATTTTATAGAGAGTTATCTTGTGGCTCTGTTGTTTTTTTTTTTTTTTTTGGTAATTAGATGCTGTAAAAATTTTTTAGTGATTTTCTCTTCTTTGTAATTAGAAATAGCGATTAGAGTATCTTTTATATTACATGGCATTTTTCCTTTAAACAATTGTATACATTTTGTATTCTTTGCTTTTCTGCATACAGACTTTAATGAGAATAGATTCATTGTGTACCATAATTTGCTATTATTATAGTGTGTCATGAAAATGAGTTATTTCCGTCACAGAAATATAATGCCCAGTGTAATGTATTTTTGCTAGTGGGTTTTTATTTTTTTCCCTCTAGGGACAAGGGAAATGTGTTTGCCAAGTTTGGAACCCACTAGAACCTGAAAGACTGGGAGATTCTAAAGCAGACTTGGGTTTCTGGGGTCTGAAATTGTCCTCCCACTTCTTTGGGCTGCACTGGGTAGAGTGTCAGGCCACAGGGAGGTGGTTTTCCATATTTCATTAAAAGCACACACACAAGCCAGGTACGGTGGCTCATGCCCATTATCCAGTATTTGGGAAGCCAAGACAGGATGATCACAGCTTCAAGGACAACCTCAACAACTTAGAGAGACCTTCAGCAACCTAACAAGATCCTGTTTCAAATAAAAAATAAAATAGGGCTGGGTGTATAACTCAGAGGTAGAATGGCCCTGGGTTCAATCCCGTGTGCATGTATGTGTTAAAAAATACACACAATACCGGGCGTTGTGGCGCATGCTTGTAATGCCTGTACTTGGGAGGCTGAGATAGGAGGATCGCACAGGTTCAAAGCCAGCCTCAGCTACTTAGTGAGGCTCTCAGCAACTTAGTGAGAACCTGTTTCCAAATAAAATATGAAATAGGTCTGGGAGTATAGCCCGGAAATAGAAAAGCCCCTGGGTTCCACCCCCAGTACCACCAAACACACACACACACACACACACACACACACACACACACACACACACACACGAGATTCTAAACAGTAGGTTCTCAAAAAATGACATCTATTCAAGCCAGGCATGGAGAAACCAAAACCAGGCTACTGCTTAAGATTTAGAGTGGGGCTGGGTGCGGCTCAGTGGTGGCGCACTTGCTCAGCATGTGCAAGGCCCTGGGTTTTATTTCAACAACAACAAAAAGAGCTCTGTCATGGTTTCATGATGGGAATCTGCCCCTGTTCTTCTCTGCTGCCAAGGGCAAACTCTGCCCATGCAGAAGACACCCCACATTTAATGTCCTGGGTCACAGCCTGGCCTATGCATGGAATATGTTGGTTGGCTTCAGGGTAAGTGTGCGGCCCGTCTGCTCCAGCCTCCCAGCCTCACACCCCACAAGGAACAGTGCCATGCTGTCCAGTGGCTGAGCTCTCCCAAAACAGGCCCCTCTTAGTACAGCTCAATGGGGAAAAGATGGAACTTGAACCTGTCGTCCACATAGCAGGAAGGTGGGGACAGACGGGCACACACTGGCTATATTTGGCCCTGGGGGTTTCTCTGTGCTGTGATATCTCATAAGTATGTGTAAGGTGGGTACTCGTGGAACAAGAGCACAGAGGGACATGCCACTGGAGCCAGAGGGAAGATCACTGGAGATCTGGGCCTCATGCATGCTCTGTGGAGCACCCACCTCTTGTGAGTCAGTGGAGTGGGGGCCTGCAGGGGCCTGTGTGACAGCGGGAGGGCCACCCACCTCCCCACCTCCAGTGGGCGCTTCCCACAGTAGCTGGGAACTCTGCTTCCCTCAGAGGGCAGAAGCCAGGGACCTGGATACTGATAGCAGCCCTCCTCCTATCCTGCAGCTTCTGGCATATAAAACCTCACGTTTGTCTCTCCTTCAGTTGTCCTGACAGCCCTGGAGGAGTTCTTCTGGATAAATTCTTCCCACTTTCCAGAGAGAAAATGAGATGTTCAATAGCTGGCTGAAGCCATAACTCAACATCTGGTAAGCGTCTGGACACCTGGCTGGGAGGGGAGCCGACTGAGGAAGATGCAGTCCCGGGCTTCAGCTGGTCAGAGTGGGCCCTCATCATCACCCTCTCAATGGATTCTCCCTCAGCTGGACCAAGGGCATCCTGCCAGAGACCAGGATTGGACAACAAATTCCCAGAGTTAAGTCCCAGTGCTGTCACTTGCCAGCCACAGCCTTGAGCAAATGAGCCACCTTCCTGGTGGCTCAGTTTCCCTGTTGGAAATCAGGGGTAACAATAGTATATAGCTCGTGATTACTAAGAGGACTCAAGAAGCTCATTGGGGAACCCTGTGGCTCAGTGCAGACATGCTCCCACATGCAGATGTTCCACTGTGTGGAGAGAGAGACTGCAGCCCCTCTCCGACGCCCACCCAAACCCTGCCCCAGGCTTGGTTGGCTGAGCCTTGCACCTAAGAGCTGGTGCCACCCAGGTTGGGATTCCCAACGAATGCCATCTGTTCATCCTGGTGCATCCATCTGGAAAAGCGCTGTGAATGTTTGGATCTGGCGTGCCCCCAAAGTCTCATGTGTTAGAGATTTGGTCCCCAGGTAGGTTCTCTTGGGGGGTGGTGGCATCTAGCAGACAAGGCCTAGTGGAAGGGCTCTAGGGCATTGGAGGCATGCCCTTGAAGGGTATGTGGGGCTACAACCCTCTCCTCTTTTGCTCTTTCTCCTTGATCAGGAGGTGAGTAATTTTGTTCCATACTGGCTCCCACCAGGAAGTATTGGAGCCAGGCAAACTGGACCTCTAAAATTGTGAGCCAAAATAAACATTTTTTTTCTTTGTGAGTTGATGGATGTCATTGTTTGTTACAGTAGTAGCAAACTAACACAAATGCCTTTTTCTAATTTCTAACAAGACTGGAGCTGGCTAGCAGCGGCTGTTCTAGAGACAACATGTTCAAGGTGCTCAATTACTAACAGCTGCTGTGGATTTTCAGCCCCTGGGATTCTCCTCTCCCCCTCACCCCCAGCCTGTCCTCTGGGAAGGCACAGAGCCACGCCACGCTCGCTTGGTTACTGATCCGGAGGGGGGAAGGGTGAGTGTGTTTGTGCCCTGTGGCTGTGTCTCTCCAAGACGTACCTTGGACAGCTGAGAGCTCTTCCCTGGCATCCCCAAAGCTTGGCCTCCACTTGGGCTCAGCCCCCAGTTACATCCCACCCTTCCCTGCAGGCAATGGTCCTTGTGCCCTAGAGAACCCTCCCTTAGGGTTCTGTCCCATCACCTCCTGCATGCATCTCTAACACTCCCCAGCTGAACACTCATATTTAAGCAAGCTGAAGTGACATTTCACCATTAATATCTAATACAAAGCTACTGAATTGTGTAAACACATGTCCTGGGCAGGGGCCCATTTGCCTTCCTCTTGGGGATCCCTCCACATTAAAATTGTTTTTGTTCTCCTAAATTCAAATGTAATTCAAGAAGAAATCACGGCTGGACTCACGGCGGGGAGGGAATTATTGTATGACTTTTTGGTGGCGTGACAGTGATGTTTCGACAATCTATACATATTGATTTAGGTCGATAATAAACAATTTGATTAGCCTCCCCCCATCCGTGGGCTGTCATTTCAATCACTGGCAGGGCCCAGCAGAGTGGAAGGGAGGCAGCAGACACAAGTGGCAAGAATTCTCAAAATAAGAAACTCGGTCCTGATTAGAGGCCTGGCTTCAGTGAATTGGACAAGACAGCTCAGCCGCCACGTTATTAACTCCCTGGGAAAATACTCGGCTGGTCCCCCGGGCCAGCCCGCATATTCTGATGTGGATCGATAAGCAATCTCCGGTGTATATGGAATTCAGACTCGAATCATTTGTCTCCGACTCCTTTCTCCAAAGGGAGCCCTGTGGTACAGACCTGGCCTGCTGCCCCAGCACCCCCTCACCACCCCCACTCCCCTTTTAACTAATGACCCGCCGAGGAGGAGGCCAGACAGCGAAACCTCTTCCATCATCCGGAGGCACTCTCTCAGGTGGGTCTAATGATGGTAATGGCCTCCTTTCAATTTTTTAAAAACGATGCCCACCCCGACGTCTCGAGGGTGAGTTTGTATAAGTGATGGGTACGCCTCTCAATGACAGATGTCTGGGTGTCCTGGCAATGGACAATCCCCATGGCCCCAGATGTTATCACAGAGCAGGGAGGTGACCCCGTGCCTCCCAGGAAGGCTGGGAGAAGGTTCAGGAAGGCTCCAA
Organism: Muscardinus avellanarius; assembly: GCF_963383645.1. Taxonomy (NCBI): domain Eukaryota; kingdom Metazoa; phylum Chordata; class Mammalia; order Rodentia; family Gliridae; genus Muscardinus; species Muscardinus avellanarius. The sequence continues at coordinate 34,825,427 of NC_137796.1, forward strand.
GTTCCCCCATGAGCTGGCTTTCTGGCCCTCTGGTCACTGATTGATGGAGTTCTCAAGGGCTGCAGGAACCCTCAGAGACCACTGGGCTGCTTTGGTTACAGGTACACTCTGGAGGACTCTGGAGATGGGGACCTGCAAGGAAGCACATAGCAAGGTAGCTACGGGCAGAGACACTGGGCCTCCTAACTCCCATGGTAGGGAGGGCAGTAGGTTTAGCGGTCAGTACAAGCATCAAGGGCCTTGCCTCTGGTGGTTTACTTCACCTCTTTGAACCTCAGTTTCTTTATGTAACATAAGGCAACCTATGTTGCCAATTTGTGGTGAGCATTTCATGGAATAATGTAAGCAGATGTCTAGCGCAGGGCTGGTGGCATAGTAAGTGCTCAATAAATGGTTACTCTTAGCAACTCCATGAGTTGTAAACACTGTTATTACCTTTGTCGTCAGACCCTTCTTTTAAAAAAATCTCGGTGGAGTTTGGGATGTAGCTCAGTGGGAGAACACTTGCCTAGCATGTATGGGGTCCTGGGTTCAATCCCTAGCATTGAAAAAAATCATCGAGAGGCTGAGACAGGAGGATCGCATGGGTTCGAAGCCAGCCTCAGCTACTTAGTGAGGCTCTCGGCAACTTAGTGAGACCCTGTTTCCAAATAAAATATAAAATACGTCTGGGAGTATAGCCCGGAGGTAGAAAGCCTCTGGGTTCTACCCCCAGTACCACAAAAATAAACAAATAAATAAAAAATAAAAATCAAAGAAATTCTACATGTGGCAGACAAATGCAGCTGTTCTGCTTCATCCGGAGGCTGGAGAACCCAGGCTTTGGGGGCCATGCCCACCTGGCCACGCCCTGTTTATCCCCTGGGGTTGTCTGGAATCAGTGCAGAAGAACACTGCCCCAGCTCAAGGATGCCAGGCCTTGTCCTCAGGCCTCAGTCTGAGACCACCTCAGCTCTCAGACTCTGTGTCTTTGGAGAAGTAAGTCTCTGTGGTCTTATGGAGTCCCATAAAGCCTATGAGCCACAACACCACAGAGCGGTCAGTGTTCTGCACCCTGTACTTCACGGAGAAGGGCCTCGGTACACCCTCAGGCAGGTAGAGCCCTGCATCCCATCACCTGGGATGCAGGGCTCTACCTAGATCTCCACCCAGGGAATAGAGCAGCCTGGATCTCCACCCAGGGAATCTATGACCCAAAGAAAAAAAAGCAAAGGACAGTGTCTGTGAGGACTGGATTTGACTGCAAGAAACAAAGACCTAAAATAACAAGACTTGAACAAGATCAGACTTTATCTCTCTTTTACATAAAAGCCGGAAGTCGGCCAACTGGGCCTGGTGTGGCTGTGCAGCTACACAGAGTCCTCAGGGACCCAGTTTCCTTCCAGCTCACTGCTCCCCAATCCTGGGGTCATGCAGGCCAAGTGGTCTTCCTGTTCCAAGATGGCAGCCAACAGATCCCGCGTTCCAGGGAAGTAACATGGAGGAAGTAACGAGAGAGACTGGGAAAATGGGTGCATGCCAGTTTTTTTCTTAATAGATTTTTAATATAAAAGTAGTATTAGATGTACAGAAAATGTGTGATGATAGTACAGAGTCCTCATGACACCCACAATCCAGTTTCCCCTATTATTATTATCTTATGCTAGTATGGTACATTTCTCAAAGTTAATGAACCAATATTGATAAACTATTATTTACTGAAGTCCATATGTAATAGATTTGCTTAGTTTTTACCTAACATTTTTTTTTCTGCTCCTGGATCTTGCCATATAGCACTTTACATTTAGTTGTTAGGCCTCCTTATGGTCTTCTTGGCTGAGACAGATTTTTTGTTTTTTGATTTTTCTTTTGTTTGTTTTTGGTACTAGGGATTGAACCCAAGAGCATTCTACCTCTGAGCTACACTTCCAGCCATTTTTTTTATTATAAAATTTGAAACAGACCCACTAAGTTGTTGAGGGCCTCGCTAAATTGCTGAGGTTGGCCTCAAACCTGTGACCCACCTGTCCCAAGTACTGAGATTACAAGCGCGTTATCATCTAGCTTACCCTTGACAATTTTGAGATACTGGTGAGGTGTTTTGCAGAATGCCTCTCTAATAGAATTTGTCTGATGTTTTTCTCATGATTAGATGGGTTTTGGAGGAATGTCTCCAGAGCCCAAGGCCAGAGGTCAAGATGCTCACCAGGTTGAGTGCCTCTACCTTGCACCTGTTTCCTGGGTTGAGGACCATGCAAGAGAAGCCAGAACAGATTACCAGGCCTAGGTTTCAAAGGGGAACCGAGAGGCTCAACCATTTTGCATATCAGTACAAATAAATACTAGTAAAGATTTTACTTTGTCCTTGATAGGAAGCCTGAATTTTTTAAAAAAAAATGTTTTTATTGGGGTCTTACCATTTCTAGGCAGTTAAAAAAAAACTACTATGACATTTCCAACTCTAGGGTCACTAAGTGAAAGCGTACTCTCTTCACCTCTTATTGCCCATAACTAGTGCTAATTACAGCCCTATTTCACCCCGCTGTCTCACCGTGAATTATGTGCAGGTGTGACTAAATGGAAGCTCCTCAAGGAACTGGGACTTGGTTTATTTCGCATTCTCCATGAGGAGCAATGAGCCAACACCCTCCCAGAGTATGTACACACACCAAAAACATAACAGATCCCAGTGCCCTGTGCCATGATCGGCCCACAGCAAATGCCCAGAAAGCATCCGATGAAAATAAAAACAGATGCGCTCGAGTGTCAAAGGAATGAATTAACACGCGAGTGTGTGAATGTTTCTCTCTGGGATAGTGCCGACAGTTAACAAGAAAAGGCTGGAGTTATGTTAATTCCCATTAATATCCTCCAAGGGTGTGGGGGAAGAAGATGGACTCTCGAGCCTTGAAATGCAATCAGATTCTGTTTTTATCTCCTTTGCTACAGCTTTATTGTAGTGAAATATGTTCATTTCGGCAGAGGGCAATCACCCTAAATAGACAATGTGAGACGCCCGGGATGCCAGCGGGGATTTTCAGAGCGTCTGCTCGACGCCCAGCTCCAGGCCGGCTGGGTTTTATGTATTAAAGCCGCCCACAGACGTGATTGTGCGCAGCCCGCTGATGGGTATTTGCTGCTTTAGACTCAATTTATCCCCAGCACTCATTGTTGCTATTGATTGATTTTTAAATTAGATGAAGGCAATCAGTAAATACCACCCAATCAAGTTCTAAAAACATACAGGAGATTAGACAATTTAGGGTAATCAATGGAAATATTCCTTGATTTGCTACCACTCAATTTTGACCATAAATTACAACTATAACTTGCAAGTTAGTAAGCTATAAAGCAAGTGGATGTGACAAGAAAAACTATAAGAAATGAATTAAGGGGTTGAAGAAGCACCACTGATGTTATCTTGTAATGAGTTGAAATTGCTCTTCCTTCATATTTTGCATTTCTTGTTGGGCTGCGTAGGTCAAGACATAGAGGAACGCTCCTTTTAAAACCTTGGGGGAAGGTGGCAAATCTGTATATGATGGGGAGAAACAGAATAACCATTCTTCTAACAGATGAGTTGGAACAATAACTGATCAACCTAATTTTGAGGTTGCAAATAAATGTCATATAATTTTAGGCTTAAAGCCCCACAGTTTGTTAAAACCCTCACCTACCTCACAGTCACTTTCAAATGCTAATTTGAAAGTCACACTTCAATACTGTTATTTCCTACAAAGTCTAAAATGTAACAATAATTAAATGTAATTTTAGACCAGAACTTCATACTCTTCAAAAGCTATATTTGTCTGATTGTACAACCTGCCCATCTTCCATATTTTTAAGGAACTAGTGTTTGAAATGCGGGTTCATTTTTCTTGCTCCTCCCTGTAGGCATGGGATTTAGAACAAACAAATTTGCTTTCAAGAGCTCAGGGTTTCTTGGCCAAGCAGGCTCCACGACAGCCTGTATTTATTTGTTCATTCACTCATTCGTTCGTTCATTCATTCATTGCTCCACAGGAAAGTTGAAAGGGACAGGTTGTTTGGGTTTCTTCTCTCCTCTCCTTTCACGGCACTCAGAGGGGCTGTACAGTGGTGTTGTGCCCATGCTGATGACATCCACTAAGGGACACCTGGTGACAGCCTTCCTCGCAGAATACCAAGAGCACCAGACAAGGTCTGGTCTGGGAAGGCGCTCTACACAGTGTCGAGTGCTCTACCTAAGCAAAGGCTCCAGTCAACCAACTGAAGTGGTGGCCAATAATGCTCTTCACCAGAGGTTCCAGATGGTGGGGTATGGTTCAAATTTAGCCAGCAGATGCATTCCATTTAACCTGAAGGGTGAAAACACGTGTTTGAATTAGTTGCTAAGATTTAAAATTCAGGACAAATTATATTGTATACATATGATGTCACATCCTCTTGGAAAACCACATTCCAACATGGTGGCCTTTGACTGAAGCTGACAGTGGTCACTTCCTACAAACAAGAGGTGCTCTCCAGGCACGGCAGTCCACACTACTCCTCAGTGGCCTCACTCACTGGCACTCCTCACCCCCTGAAAGGAACATGAGTTTCCTACCTTCGCCCTGAGCATTTCCCGGGCGTCGAGGTCTGCTCCCATCTTCTCTCGGTAAGCCTTGAGATAGATGGCCAGTCTCTGTTTACTGCCACTCCAGTATACGCTTCACGAGGACCAGGCTCTGCCCTGTTTCCTTGCTTTGCTCCCGCTGGTCAAGCAGGAGTGGGTACCAGGAAGTGTGCAGTGGATGAAGGAGTGAGGAGCTAACGAGGTCTGTAAGATGCAGGCAGCAGGAGTTTGCTGAGCCAGCTGGTGTTGGCATCCAGCAGGTGAAGTTGCCTGCCTGCAGGTACCAATGGATGCTGGTCAGGTAGACTAGGACCTGGGAAGGTGGTGGTGGCCACAAGCCTGCTTCTCCCCACCTCGTCTACTGCTCAGGAATAAAATTCCTTTGTCCTTTCGCAGCGGAGGGAGGGCGGCTGGATGGCAGAGATAATTTATCCTACATGGCAGCTATTCTTTACTTCGCAGGATACATACAAAACATCTCCTCACCTTGTTTTGTAATGTCTCGCCACAGACCTGGGAGATGAGGACACTTGGGCCGGTGGCTTGCCTGGTGTCTTGAGAGAGTGAGCGAGGGACTGGTCTGACACTCTTGGCTACAACACCACAGCTGGGGATCTGTGACGGCAAGAAGCTGGCTTCCTCAAGACTTTCCCAAGAACAAAAGCAGCATCCAGCGAGGGAATGTCTGAGTGCAGGCTCAGAGCGCCCAGCTTCTGCTTCCAGAGTTATCACTTCGAAAAAGAACCAACGCAGCCATTTCCTCCCAAGGAGATGGAGCCAGGAGTGTGGAAGAGAGGGAGGAGCAGGGCGCCCACTGGTGTCAGGTTCCCAGGTCAGCCTGTCTGCATCAAATTCTGGTCCCACCTTTTATAAGGAGCTTCAGCCGTTCACTTAACTCTGAGCCTCAGCCTTTCCTACCTGTAAAATGGGAAGATTAATGACAGCTGCCTTTCAGAGCGGCCGAGTAATACGATGCACCTGCAGCATTTTGGGAGCAGAGTGAGTAATACGTGACAGGTTCTTTTCTCAGCCCTGGGCATGCATTCACAACGCCTGACACATAGTAAATACCACAAGTACGTGTTACATAAATCACTTCTTTGTATCCCTATGAGCTTACAAGGTAGGTTTCTTATATGCCCAGTTTATAGACCAGGAACTGAGGCATAAAGAGGTTCTATAACTTGCCCAAGATTGGGCTGCTACTAAGTTGAGGAGCTGAGATCCAAACGATACTGCATGGTCACAGAATACACATTCCCCAACTCTGTCTGTCCCCCCCATTTTTCAAGGGCTTCACCCACAGTATTAGTTTGAACTATGTGATATCATGATCTCTGTTGAATCTCAACCTGCAGATACTAGCAGTTTCATGTGGATCGATGCACTAAGGGCTTGGTAGGCTCCTCTTGATAAAGGTGATGAAGATGATGGTGACAATGAGAGCTTAAAGCCCATGAAGGTGTGCTAGTATGTCCGGGCTGCAGGTCTGAGCTCTGGGCCCAGGCCAGCCTGCCCGAGGGGCCTCAGAGGGCCAGGGAGCTGTGGAAGGACTGCCTGGGAGGTGACCAGGAGAAGTGAGCTTTACTTTATCATAGTACAGAACTTAAAGGGCAGACCAATTAATCATGGAAGTTTCTAAAAGTGCTTTTATTTTGCCATTTAGTATGCCAGCGAGATCATTTCCCTTAATGTATACTCCTGGTATTAACATGCCTTAATCCATCACACCCTGTATTATGAAATTACTGTGTTTTACTCCTGGGTCTTGCAGAAGATCATTAACCCAACCCTGCTCTAGGCCATACATCATCAGAGGGATTACCTCACAGGTCCAGGGACCCCCCTCTCCCTGAGCTACACAGCAGAGTGAACCCAGTCATTTTTCCTTGCCTCCCCTGACAGACAGGGCTGTTTGCATTAGTGAGCAGATGGCTCCTGGGTGAGCAGCGGACTCACCTCCTACTCCCCACCTCTCCTTCCAGTGACCCAGGTTTCTAAGAGACCTGCCAAGGGGGAGGCAGCATCCATCCAAAGTGCTCCTTCCCCCACAGCTCCTGGTGCCCAGAGGCTAGCCAGGGGCTGTGTTCTTTCATCCTTAAGCCTCTCAGGGACTTTTGCTGTTTGGATCCCACCACCTTTTGCCGCAACTCTTGGGTGCTCTTTGGGGTCAGGGGAGGTGGTGGGTGCCCACACGTATCCCTGCATCGACCAGCTCAAGGGATTGCCCTGCATTATCCTGTGATGCTCCACCCCCACCCCAATAGTACCTGGTCCCGCCTGCCCCTTTGCCCACAGTCCCTCTTGTTCTTTTTATATTGTTGAGGAACCACCAGTGGTTCCTATTTCCATATATAACTAGTATTTCATTGAAAAGGAAAAATTATACAAGTAAAAAATTAGGGTATGCAATATAATGTTTTGATATATTAATACATTGTAAAAGAGCTAAACCAAGCTATTTAAAATAACATTACATCGTGTGTGTGTGTGTGTGTGTGTGTGTGTGTGTGTGTGTGTTGACAACACTTAGAACCAACTCTCATCCATTTTCAAATACACAACATTCTTGTTACAAACTGCAGTCTGGGTGTCCTGCAACGGATCTCTTGAACTTACTCCTCTTGTCTAGCAAATTTTGTAGCCTTTGACCAACATATCCCCAATCCCCTATCCCTCTGGCTCTGGCAACCATCGTTGTACTTTCTGTTTTTGAGTTTGACTTTTTTAGGCTTCCCAAATAAGTGAGATCATGCAGTCTTTATCATTCCGGACCTGGCTTATTTCACTTAGCAAAACATCTAGGTTCATCTGTGCTGTTGTAAATGATGATACCTCCTTTCAAGGTTGAATAATACTCCACTGTGCATATGTGCTACCCCTTCTTAATCCATTCACCTGCCGATGGACACTTTGATCCGGATCTTGACTGTGGTGAACGTGGAAATGCAGATATTTCTCCCACAAACTAGTTTCATCCTTTGGATTGATAGAAGTGGCATTGCTGGACCGTACGGTAACTATTTTTAATATACATATAATTTTTGTGGTACTGGGAATTGATCCCAGGTGAATTTTACCTCCAAGATATACCTTTAGCCCTATTTTATTCCTCATTTGGAAACATGGTCTCACTAAATTGTGGAGGAACTCACTAAGTAGCTGATGCTGGCCTCGAACCTGTGATTCTCCTGTCTCTGCCTCCCAAGTACTGGGATTACAAGTGTGTGCCACCACGCCCAGCTTATTTTTAATATTTTTGAGGGGCCTCCATGCCGTTTTCCATAATGCCTGCACTAATTTATGTTCCCACTAACAGTGTCCAAGCCCAGCCCAGTTTTGAAGCCAAAATCTCATAGATATTTCTCTGTTTTTTCGCTTTTACCCATCATGGTTCATTCATCAGCAACTCTTACTAGCACTAACAAAAAGCATCTCAAGCTTATGGTTTCTCTTTCTTCCTGCAACCCCCCTAATCCCAGCCTGGATACCATGGTCACCTCTCACCAGTCTCTGCAATACTTTCACAGCGTGGCCCAAAGAACCTTTTAGAAATGCCAACCCCTGGGGTCTTAGAAATGTTCTACGTTTTGACCTGGTGTGTGGCACAGGCATACACACGTGTAAAAATTCATTGAGACATTCACTAAGATGCTTTCGCATTTACACTCCCTAAATGCATTTTATACCTTTATTTTTTTTAATGAAAACAAAAATAACCTAATTTGAATTAGGTCATTCTGCTAAAAATCCTCCAGTGACTTCCTGTCCTTAGCTGGGACTACAGAGCCCCATTTCTGGTGTTGGTGCAGCAGTCACTTAGAAACCAGCAACCCAGGCGTCTCAAGACTGGTGTCTACCTACACAGAGGAGTCAAGGATGGGATGAGCCTGCGTCCTTCACTGTTGGCCCTTCTGTCCTGGCAAGGGCACAAAAGACACAGCCTCCACCCACACGTGTGCAGACACATGCGCCAACCCTGTGGAACTGGCCTTGCCCCATGTGATGGGGCCTGGGTTGAGCAAGAAGTCTGTACGTGATGTGCAGGGCTGGGGATGAGCCGCGAGACTCGGAGGGGAGTTGAAGGCACTGCGAGCAGATGACATCACTCACTGGACGTCAGATCCGTGGGGCAGGTGTTCAGGTCCACCTCGGTTTGGCAGACCCCAGGTGGATACAGATAGCTGATGGGGGAGGTGATTCTAGGAAGCACAAGCGAGGAGAGGGAAACCAAGGCATGAAGGATGGAAAGCCAATTCGGGGTTTATTGATGAGTACTCAACAACAGCTGCCTGGACAGCTGGGGCTTGAGCCCACTGGGAGATGTGCAGGAGATACCTGGGGCTCATCTTCTTGCAGGACCAGGAAGTGCTTGGGCTTGGCATGCCTGCAAGCACACACACACACACACACACACACACACACACACACACTGGCAATTCCTCAAGCAAGCTTCACTGATGCCTGATAAAAAGAAAAAGAAGACTAAGAGGCAGCTGGCTGGGGCGGAATGCTGTCTGCCTGCAACCGCACGTCAGCCTGGAGGTGCCAAGGGATGCAGGTTGGGTAACAACAGAACCTGCTAGGAGCTGCTGTGCCCCTAGACTCAGGGCGGTCATGGGGCACCTTGTACTGCGGATCGATAGCCACAACTCTGGGCTCAGCCCCGGTGTCCTCTAGGTGGCTCCATGCTTCAAGGGCCCTGTGCTGTGGGACAGCCACTAAGGGAAGCGGCCCTCCCCGTCTGCCTCTGCCAGGCCTCCTCTATGGCCCCCTTCAAGGACAGAGCTTAAGACCTAGATGTTGGGGGGTATCTATCTTTGAATAACAATCCTCATGAAGCTGGAGGCAATGGCGCATGCCTGTGATCCCAGCACTAAAGTGACTGAAACAGGAAGATTGTAGGTTCAAGGCCAATGCATGGTCACCTAGTGAGACCCTGTTTCAAAATATTCGTAAACACTAACAATCTTCATTAGCATTTGCCTACAAGTTACTATACCTGTAAAAGGGTTAATTCTTTCACTTCATCCCCATAGAGACTCTAAGCAATTAGTGCAACAAACTCCCACTTCGCAGCCGAGAAAACGGAGGCACCAGAGGGAGCAGTAGTTTGTCCACAGCCCCAGGGTAGAAAGCGCAGAGCAGTGTCCGGGAGCTCCTCATAGCTCTGGGGAAGGCTCCCCGCAGTCAGCCTCATGAGCCACAGAATGGACTCTCCCTGCGGCCACAGAGTTTGCCTTGTAGAGCTGAGATTCACCACCTGAGCATCCCAGCTATCCACTGGCCACACTCACTCACTACTGACCCGAGTGCTGATCCAATCAGAAGGGCCACGCCAGAGTTACATCCCATGCTGCAAGCTTCTGGTCTGAGAATAGGGAGGAGGGCCTGGGGCCTGTGGTGATGGACCTTACCAGCCACTCTGACAAAAGGCAGTGGCCAGACCAAGGCAGGCCAAGCCTGTGTATGTACCACCGGGCCACAAGTCAGGACTCTGCCCCCTGCCTTACACTCGGCTGGGCATGTCAGGGGCACACAGTCTGGCAGCCCTGCCCCGGGCTGAGTGTGGCTGAGACAGGTGGGCTCATTGCCATAGCTTCTTTTCCACATCCTCATCCCTACTCGCTCCTCTCTTGGGGAGGAGGGGTCTCAGGGACCCTCATGAGGAGAGGCACCTGTGAGCAGCTGATAGCCTCACATTGGCCAGGAAAGAGACGTGCGTGATGTGTTGCTTTATTGTTAGTCCTTTGCACAGATAGTATTTTTGGTTGATTTCCCCAAGTCAGCAGGGAAATACTTGGTTACAGATTAATAGCCAGAGCACAAATTGTTCTGGAAAGATTTGGTAGAAAGTCAGAAACTACACGGTGACCAGAAACATCAAAGGTCAATGGGCAGCTGGCTTACCAATATCCCAGGATGCACTATTCTTGGAAAAAAGGACATGAATGTGGGCTACTGGACTTTGTAACACTAACACCTAAGTGTCCTGGTTGGTCAGAGTTGGAAACCTACAAAGGAGCAGGCTATAGAATCTGTGCTGGCTGGGAACAAAACTTAAGCTGGCCTTCTGGAATTTCCGTGAAGGGGACAAATAAGCTCTGGCTAGATCGGTGGAAGGGGGCAGCCAAGAGGCCAAAGTCAGTTCTAGTATTAGGCAGTTTACATTGCTATAACAAAACAACCAGGGCTGAGTAACTTATAAAGTAAAGAGGTTTGTTTAGCTCATGGTTTTAGAGGCTGAAGGTCCACGATGGGGCAGCCCCATCTGTTCTCTAGTGAGATCTCTGGTGAGAGCCTCATAATGTGTGGAACCATGGGGGATGCACACGTGAGAGGAAGAAGTCACGTGGTGAGACTGCAAGCCGGAGAGTGAGGAGGGGCAGCCTTTTAATGCAGCCCTCTTTCAAAGAAACTACCTAGGCTCCCACAAATACCGCATCAGTTCCCTCCAAGGCCACCCATGACTGAATTACCTTGCATTAGGCCCCACCTAACTCCAAGCAGCACCACCCTGCGGACCAAGCTCTAGCAAGCACACGAACCTTGAGGGACAAACCACATGCAAACCATAGCCGAGCCCGTCCTACCCCCGCGCGTGACTGGGCCAAGTCCCCTTGTCTCTCTTGGCCCCCGTTTCTCCCTTATGACAAGGGACTAATTGTAAAGCAATATTTCATAGATACCAGACACGTGGTTGGAGAAGTGGTCACCACAGGTGAATGTTTTCCAGAAAATGGAATCTCTTAGCTTTGTATTCTCACTTATCCTTTTTCTGCTCAAAGTCATGGAAACTGCTTACGATTTTTTTTTTTTTTTTTTTTTTTTTGGTGGTACTGGGGTTCCTGGAAGCCCTTCTACCTCCGGGATACACTCCCAGACCTGTTTTATACATTTTTTATGCAGAAACAGAGTCTCAAGCCAGCGAGGCTGGCTCTGAACCAGCGCGATCCTCCTGTCTCCGCCTCCCAAGCGCGGGGATTACAAGCACACGCCACCACGCCCAGCTTTATGGTTTTGTATAAGCCATCTTAGAGCCATCCGAGGTCACCCCTGACCTCCTGACAGTGGCTCAGCTAAAAAGCTGTGGCCAGGACTCAGATCCTGAATTGGCCGCAAGCTCACATTTAACTCTGTGGGGTCTTCAAATTACAAAAGAAAAGCAAAACCTCACAGAGTAGCTGTGCCTCCAGCAATTTCACAAGAGATGGATGATGAATGAAAATAATAATCCAAGCTGGGTGCGGTGGCTTGGGAGGCTGAGACAGGAGGATCACAGGTTTGAAGCCTGCATAGGCAACTTAGCAAGGCCCTGTTTCAAAATCAAAAAATAAAAAGGGCTGGGGGTATAGCACAAAAGTAGAATGCCCTTAAGTTTAATATCTAGTTCCAAAATAATAATAACAATAATAACTCAAGCCTCTCTATGGTAGGGCCTCTGGGTATCTCCCTTGATGAAATGCCCCATTCCTGAGTTCACCCACGGATGCTCCTTCTTGATTTCAGCTTAAATGTGTTTCTCTCAACAAGGTTCTCTCTGACTACTCTCTAACTAGGGCTTCCCCATTAATCCCTTTCTATGTAAGAATCCTATTTATTGACAAAAATCTGTATTTTATACGCAATTATAAGATTGTTTTCTCATCTGTCTGTGGCCTATCTCTCCCATCAGTTACTAAGCTCTATTCCTTTTGTCCATGGTTATATAAGTAGTCAATGCCAATTACAGAATGGATAGAAAGATGAATAGATGGATGGATGGACGGATGGACAGACGGACATTACTCTTAAGAGCAAATGAGAGAGCAGGTATGGAAATTTTTCAGAAATGAGGTGCTATATCTTAAAATGATATCTGTACATGAATATAACATACTTTCACCATGTCTTGTGAAGTGTTCCATGAATATAACATGTCACTGCAAAATCCTAGTGCCACACAAGGAAACAGATGCTTTGCAAACATGGTGATTTCCAGCCACCCAACACTGCCTTAAGGATGTGATTACACTGTCATACAAATGAAGACACAACCCCAGTGAGGTCAATTAACCATCCTACGCTCACAGGGCTTGTAAGAGGTGGGATTTGAGCCCAAGTGAGTCTACTTGAACACTTATACTCCACTACAGATTATTTCAAATTTCTCACCAAAATGACTGTGCAGTTCCTCCTGGTCACCAACAAGTGAGCAGCTGGACACCCTTGAACAAAAAAGCCACAGAATGATGTTTGTTTGTTTGTTTGTTTGTTTGTTTGTTTGTTTTGCAGGTCTGGGGATGCAACCCAGAGGTATTCGACCCCTGAGCTACACCCTCTGCCCTGTTTTTTTATTCTTTATTTTGAAACAGGGTCTCACTAAGTTGCGGAAGGTCTCACTAAGTAGCTGAGGCTGTCTGTGAACCAGAATCCTCCAGTCTCAGTCTCCCGAATGCTGGGATTACAAGCGTGCACCACCACGCCCGGCACACAGAATGATTCTTGTATCACTTTTTCTTTCTTCCAAAGCCTCATCTACTGTTATGGTTTGCATATAGAATATCCCTAGAAAAGCTCATATAACCTAGCTGAGATGGGACATGCCTATAAATCCAGTATTTGGGAGGCTGAGACAGGAGGCTCACAGGTTCAAGGTCAGACTCAGCAATTTACCAAGACCCTCAACAAATTAGTGAAACCCTGTTTCAGAATACAAAATAAAGTAGGGCTGAAGGTATAGCTCAGAGGTAGAATGACCCTAGGTTCAATCCCCAGTACCAAGACAAAGAAGGAAAGAAGGAACAAAAGAAAGAAAGGAAGAAAAGAAGGAAAGAAAGAAAGAAAAGAAAGAAAGAAAAGCTCATGCATTGGCAATACAAAAACATTCAGAAGAGAAACAATTGAATCATGAGGGTTCTAAACCTATCAGTGGATAGGTTAATTAATGGATTAATAATCTGATGGATTTATTAGGTGGTAACTTGGGCATGTAGGGTGTGGCTGAAGGAGGTAGGTCCCTGGGGTGTGACCTTGGGGACTATATATGTCCTTCATATATATGTCTGTCTGTCTGTCTGTCTCTCTACCTGCAGCTTCCATGATGTGACAGCACAGGATGCTGCTCGCCCTGCCACTGCCACCACCATCTATACTTCAAAACCAGCCCTATGGACTGATACCATGAGCCCAAATAAGTCTTTCTTCCTCTAAGTTGCTCTATCGGGTACTTAGATCTCAGAGCGAGAACCCGGCTGAGACATCTACTTCTACCTCACTGTCGCTTGGCATTTCTTGTTGCTGTCATCAAGGAACTTTTACCTCACACCAGTCATCTCTAAAGAGCCATTTCTAATTACTTCTAATATTAAACAGAATCTTGTTAAAATTGGGTTTAAAGTGGGGTGAAGGGTTTCTTAGCCAGGAAAGATATTTGTGAATTAGCTGCAATCTCCTTCGGTTCCTCTAGAGGGTTTTTCATTTTATTTTTAATTTCAGAAAGTTAATCCAGAGAGCTGATATTTGGGAGATAGGTAGCATCCAGACAAGGAAGGCCTGACCGTCTTGCCTATCTCACAGGGCTCTTAGGAGAATCATCAAAAGAGACAAAGATGAAAATTCATGGAAGAAAAACATGACACTTTGAAGAATACACTACTGCTGCCACTTAGTATTCTTGCAAGCTCATCATGGTGCCAAAGCGACTTTACCCCCTGTTCTTATTTAATCCTCACACAATCCTCAGGGCAATGGGCATTATTATGTCTGTAATGCATAAATAAATGGCAGGCGAGAAAGGGCCCAGGCAAGAATGGTGCTCTGCGTCCCTGAGGCTGAGCTGGAGAGCTGACTGCTGCATCCCCATGCTCAGCACCCAGAGTTCCCCTGGAGGAACTCAGCACTGGCTATGGTTCCTACAGAATCCACTCTGGCAGAAACCAGGACACAAATGGCCTGAGACAGTAGGACAAGCTTGGAAGTCTTATGATCAAAGTCAAGGTCCTAATTTTGTGCCCATTTATGGCTGAAATGGAACCCAAAGTGTCATTGAAATCCTCCTTATCATCATAAATGCAAGGGATAAAGATGAGCCCCGGCTCCAAGATGCCAGGGGCATCATATCTGTGCCCTTCCTTCTCTCTTAGGAAGAGGACACAGATATGAAATACTGAAATCCAGAGAGAAATGACATCCAGGGGTCCCCAGACTTGAGCAGCAGATCACCTCTTAGCAGCCAGAGGTCCCAGACAAATGAACTCCCTCTCATCCACACAGACCCTGTGGCTGCCTACACCTCTGCTCTGGCTGTTCCTCACTCCAGTCCCATCCCACAGCCTCGGCCTGCCAGGAGTGGAGGCTGTTCTTGCCTGAAATCTCAGTCCTAAAGAGAACACTTCTCTCTGATATCACATAGATTTTTGCCTCTGGAAATAATTATAGGTGGATGTGCTTTGTGTCCACAATGTAATTAAAACACTCCAGCACAGAAATGTGATAGTCCAAGTGTCTTGTGCCTGTCTGGTATATAGAATGTGGTTAATAAGCTGGAGTTGTCTAGATGCTTGGTGAAGTGTGGGAGGTCCTCAAGGATAAGGCCCCACCACGGTCCTTCCTATTCTGACATCAGGACTCTGGGATTCTCAGAGGGATGAATGAATGGGTCAGTTTAAGCCTCTCCTATCAGGTGGGAGGACAGAAGTCCTGAGGCCTGTACAATGTCCAACGACTCATAGGGCTGGAGTCGGGATGGAAGGGTGATATATTCATCTGCTTCCACAGGCTCCTTCCAGCCCAGGGGAGCCTGTACCAACATCTGCGATGCCAGTGCCCATCCTCTTCCCTAAGGATGCCAGCCCAAGGTATTTGAAGGGCAGTCACGGACACAGCCTGCATGATCCAGTCTCAGGTTTTTTTCCACGTCCCCCAGCTATACATTCCTTCAGAGCAAGACGGCAGGGTGTGAGCAAGGCGGCAGAGCTCTGCTAAGCACCTCTGGGGGCCAGCGGGTCAGAACCCACAGAAAGGAGGAGCTGGGAGTCGGGGAGATGCTTGCAGAGGTGCCCATAGAGTTGGGAGACACTCGCTCAGGAATCCAGGCCTTTGTTCTTGTGGGAGGGCAGATCCAGGTCTAACATTTCTCACATCCCTTCCTAGAAGGACAGAAGGGCGGGATAGGGAAGACTCAAAGAGACGAACAACCCCACATCACACACTCAAGTTCACACAGGTGACCGCCATGGACTACCCTACCAGGCATGCACCTCCAGGGACAACATGACCTGTAGACACACCCAAAGAGCTGATGCATTCAGTTATCTGTGATTCACTGATGCACCAAATACAAAGCACCTGGTTTTCCTGCCTTGGCTTCACATCAGTTTAATCCAATTCCTGGATTATCCTGATCCTCTGACCCCTGGAGAGAGGTGGCTCCATCCAGGCCCATATGGGAGACACCCACAGCATCAGAAAGGAAGCCCAGTTCTACTAACACCCCGACCACAGTCATTCTGTTTGTTCTTTCAGCTCTGGAAATCAGGACCCCATTACACAGGCAGAAACACTCAGACCACAGAGGGAAAGGGCATTGTCCAGCTCATTTGGAGAATGGAGAGCATCCAGAGATCAAAGACTCAAGCTGAAATGTGACTTGTCTGCAGGCACATGTTGCAGTGATGGACTGTGTGCCTTTGAGACTGATTGTGTGCCTTCTGCCTTCTGTGAGAGCAGAACAGTACTTAGTACATAGTAGGTGCTCAATAAAGTAATGGGTCTTGGATAATTGCAAACTTGGAGATCCTGTTTTGGAAACCTGCAGGCTGGCAAGGTATTCTCCTGGCATCCACCAGCCCTGAAAGGCTTCTGAACTATCAACATTTTTCCCCAAATTCCTAAGCATTCCCTTTGGGCCAAGCCCAGCATGACCTCTTCAAATTCATAATGCATATGAAATAGAAAGCAGCTTAAGGTGAGTCATTCGTTAATCATAAACAAAACAGCCCTGACTGAGGACACATCAGCACAAACCACAACAAAGGAAAGAGTTGCCCAATCCCTTTATTTAATATTAACTACATTATTTTTTTTTATTTGAATTCTGAGAATGACTGCTTCCCCCTCTCTGCCTGTTCCTGAGATTTTCTTGCAGAGGCGTTCCAAATGTCTAGGGGCTAGTGGGTTGTGGCAGAATCACCTGGAAGCTGCTGAAAATGCCGAAGATGCTTGGGCTCTCACCCTCAGCAAGTCGGAACCAGAAAGTGTGGGTACCACCAGGGCAGCCATGTTGGTATTTGGCACCAGGCATGACCCTGATGCAAGGCTTGCGAGAATCACTGTTCATTTGACAGAGGAGGAAGCTGAGCCCAGGGAAGAAAAGGATTTGGCTGAGGTCCCACAGAGAGCTAGAAACAGATCTTTCAACAGCCTCTGGATTCCTCCCTTCTTTCCTTCCTCCTCCTTCTTCTTTCATCATGCATTCACTCAACAAACATTTTATTGAGGACCTGCTAAATGCCAAGCACTTTGTCAAGTACAAAAACAGTCCCAATTCCCTCCCTTGATAGAGCAAACAACAGACTGGGAAAGATCAGAATTAATCAAATAATCACACACATAAATGTAAAATTACAACTTTAAGCAGAAGAGGCACATGAGAGGCTACCTGGGGGATTTTATCTTATGCAGGGGTGGCCTCAGTGTCCTTATCTATCAAATGGAGCCTCCTCATTTGCCCTGCCTCCTTCCCCATCTGCACAGCTCATACAGGGTGCTAGTAGAAAATGGACTTTTGCAAACATAAAAGTAATTCTCCAAATGCTGGGCTTATCCTGACTCTGATAGGCATTCAATAAATGTTTGTCGAATTGAATTGCTGAATTGAATTATTCTACAAAAATAAAGCAAGGATTAGCAGGAATCCCCAGTACCAACCCAGTGTTCATTCAATTTTCCTGTTTGTGCTGATAAGACACAGGCAGGGTTTGCCAGATATAAGACCAGACCAGTAGAATGACTGCCTTGAACGTCAGCGCTAGAAGGATCCCAAGTATTTCCCGGTCATATCCACTGTCAACTTCATAGAATGAAAAAGTGAGACCCAGTAAGGGAAAAGATTGTTCAGGTTCACAGGGGCAGGACCCAGGCTTCTTGAGTCCCAGAACAATTGAATAGATGATAGATTAAAAGAAAAATAGACGTGTCTTAAGTACCCAGATTCTAGAGGCTGTTATTGTGTGGGTAGAAAACCCTAAAGATAGAAACATTTTCCATGTACTAATTAATCCTCTATTGTAAAGGATCAGCCCCCAAGTTCCCAGGATTCTCCACATGCCACAGCCAAGAGTTGGTGTCTACATGTGTTTGGTAGGCATTGTTTGGTTTCAATATTCTCTGTTCTGGTAAAAGCACCCTATTTCTCTTTGGGGTACCACCCTCTCTCCTCACTTTTAGTCCAAGAAGTTTAGGTATGGCAGGCTTCATCTACTTCTAGGGAAGGTAGGCACATGTCTCAGGCCCAGCCAATTAGCTTACTCCATTGCCCTGGCCATAGCAATTGGTTCAGGGAAGGACGTGAGATTTGAGGTGGTCCAATAAGAGTCAGTCCTAGGATTTTAGCTAGAACTATTGGGCAAGAGGCACTGCTTTTCCACTGGTATTGGTAAGCTGGTAAGATGTTATCCTGGCGCTCTTGGAAGCCATCTTGCTATGAAGATGGAGAACTTTTCCATTAACGAGTCAATACATATGAGTGTGTGAGGGGGGCACAAACCAAGGAGAAAATGGGTCTTGATGATATGTGTAACCTGGATGTAGCGATTCCTGAGGCCGAATGCTCCATGCTTTTCAGTTATGGGATGCAATAAATTCCCTGTAATTGGTTAATTCAAATGGCAGAGATTTGTGGAGTTTTTGCTGCAAAGCACTTGCTCCGTCCCAGACAATATTTCCGAGCACCCTTACAACTAGATGATGCCCCACCACCAAGTTCTGACCAATGAAATCAGGCAGAGAAGTGCAGTATCCCACCTCCACCGAAGTCTCCATGCACTCTTTCAGGCTCATTTCCCACCCACTGACTAGATGCCGAAACCTCCAGTATGATCTTGGGAACTGCAAATCCAGGCAGGGTCCCTGAATAAGAAGTAAACTTCCATGGTGTTAACACACTAAAATACTGGGGCTTCTTTGCAATTGCCAATACCATTATCTTCATTAATTTATCCACTTCAGAGTTTTTAGTTATAAACAGTAGAAATAAGCTCCAGCTACTTCACTTGAGAAATAATGCATTGAAACAAGGATGGTAGCCATTCACAGAGAGAGCAGAAGCAACCTGCTCAGAGCCATGCCCAGAGTCATGCCACAGAACTTGAACTGGAGGTCACCCTTGAAAACATTCCTCAGCACTCTGTCGCACCTTCTCATTGGCCCACACTGGCTCTAGAACTGCTGCTCCTTCAGCCCCTGAAAGCTGAGTATAGCTGCCATCCCAGCTGCTATATTTCTAGAATGTGTTCTGCAAAGTCCCTTCTCCACAGTTGATGCAAAACCCACTGTAGGTGTGTCTTATTGGTGGAGCCTTGGTCATGTGACCATACTCCAGCTGCAAAGGAGTCTGGGAGCATGAAAAGATAGCATTTTTCCATATTTCAGTGGAAAATGGGCTGTGCTTAAAAATATGGGGAATTTACCAATCATGGGAAGAGGATTCAAACACAGGACACCTAAAGGATTAACAAATATATGCTTTGGCCCACCTGAGATGGGCTTCTCTTACTGAAAGAAGTTAACTGTATACTCTTCTTGTGCTTCAAATTGTGGAAAATGGAACATAAGCACATTCAAGAGAATGTGTTAGGCACTTGATGGATGTTGTATAATCTTACAATGACTCAAAAGAGGTAGAAACTATTATCCTCATTGATTTTATCCTCAGATAAGTCAACCAAGTCCTAGAGAAGGAAGTTACTTCTCCAAGTATACACAAGGACATGATGGGATCTTCCAAGTCAAAGAGCAGGGCCACATGATGCCCCCAACACAGTGAGACCACTGCTTAAAACTACACTGGGACTCGGAAGTATATGGAAAATCGGTAGTGGGCTCATGAGCAGCTGCAGGAGTCCTGTAAGGCTGAAGACGAAAGGGCTTCCTGGAAGATCCTAGGCAGAGAAAGAGGCCCAAATATGACCAGCTTGACCAAGGAAGGAAACTTGCTTAGAGTATTAAGTAAGAAATTAAGATTCTGAATATGATGGGGCAAGCAATGTGCCCCTGACATGTCTCCTGGGCAGCCTTGGGGACCAACATCAAAGCACTAGAGCAAGGGAGATGAAGGTGAATGCTGAAAAGATTTCACTCCAAACATATAGGGTTGGAGAACATGTGCACCATCGCATTGAAACCCCTCTGACAGGAGTGGCTGGCAGGGGGTGGACAGTGGGAAGTGGTTTCCTCTCCCACATCTCTCAGACTACCATGCGGCTTTGCACCAGAGGATCTGATACACAGGGGTCTGTGCCCAGAGCAGCAGCCATACCCATCAGGAGATCCACCTGTGAGCACACAGTAGACTTCCCCTGAGGGCTCTTCAAAGCGCCTGGAGAGGAAGTGGTTTACAGGAGCAGAGAGGTCCTGCGGAAGCATATGGGGACAAGAGCCAGTGGAACTTGACATTTGAGTGCTAATATGAACCTCAATTGGTCCCTGAGACTGAGTCAAGCAAGCCTGAGCTGGAGTCTTCTGTTTGCTGGGCAATCCTCTCTCCACCTTCACCCATCTCGCCCTGTGCTCTGTGTGCCAAGATGCATGAACTAGAGAAGTGAGATCCCTCACCTTTTGGCTTCTGGTTGAGTTCAACCAGTGAGAGACACTAGCTAACCTGTCCTGCAGAGGTACCATGGGCTGACTACACCTCCATCCCCACCAAGGTCACCAAGGTTCCTGGCAGCAGGCCCCCTCCACACAGCCTTCTGTCCACAGGGTCTAGTAATTGTCCCCTCCCCTTGCTGCATTAGGGCTACAGAGGGTTATAAGATGCCACTGAGCCCAGCCTTGTGGCCAGTCTACCCCAGAGTTGTTCCCTGTCTGTGCCTTTGGGAAGAGACCCAGTGTTAAACTCTTAGATCCCTGGGTTGAACATTTCATCTGTTTTCAGCCAAGACTGACTGATACAAGGAAGCCCAAATCCCTTTAGGACACAATCTGCTTCATGACAGTATCACACTGAATTATGTATCACCTTTTCTTCTCATTTTTTTCCCGAACAGTCAAACACGCCTGTACCAGGATATTGGTGGGCTTTCTGTAGACCCTCCTGGCACTCAGCAATTTTGTTTCAATACTTCTGTTGCTTTTGGACCCTGTCCAATTGGCCTTAGATCTGTCACTATTGGGGAAAATGCCATAAAGCAGGGAGTTCCTACAAATGACTGAGGGAACACATCATGGAAACAGCTACTCCAGGGGCTAAAAAAAAAAAAAAAAAAAAAAAAAGGTGCCAAATCCCTAATGGCATCAAAATGATGGGAGAGCCTGAGCCGACTCACAATGGGATTCAGGTTTGGAAAGGGCTTTTTGCTACAGCTTAGGCCGCAGCTGTCCGAGCACCCACACAGAAGAAGGTCAGCCATCCATTCTCCCTTTTCCCTTCACCTCCGATCTTTATTCGAGCCAGTTGCAAATGGCCCGATCGCCAAACATCTTATCTACCCTGGTCTCCATGGGCAGTTCGAGGGTCTGGGCCCTCTTTGCAGAACCCAAGTTGTCCAGGGACTCTGGTACATGGTGGAGGGGACAATAAAGACTGCTTGCTGCCTTCCACCCCACTCAGGGGGAAGGGGCTGTGAACTCACTCCCAATCAACGAACTCACATTCGTCCAGCCTATTTTTAGGATAACAAATACACCCACTTCAACTTTATAGAGGAATGACTCACCAGGATCTAGACTCTTCCTTCTCACAAAGGCCAGGGAAAGGCCGCTGTCTTGTTGCTCGCTCCGGCCACATTTCTCCCACTGGGAACGTTCTGCTCTTTTACATTGTTGTGTCTTGTGTCCCATCTGGGAACTCCTCACATCTTAAACAGCATCCCCAGCCAGGAGTCATGGCAGCCAGGCCCTGTGAAAGTGCTCATGTGGAACTCGGAGGACTTCAGGGTTTGAATGATGGCCATAGAGAGCTCCTGGATAAAGCTGCATCTCTACCTGCTCAAGGATCTTACCCACCGGTTGTGTCAACTCAACAAGAATGGAAGTTAGATTCAAGACAGAAATCATCTGAAAGAAAGAGACTGGATTCTGACCAGCGAATGTCCCCAAAGCCCTTTGTGTACAGCTATGTGCATTGCATTGACCATTTCCAGGGTGCCTCCACCACATGGTCCTCCTACTTTGGTACATCCATTGTGGCTGCGTTTTGACAGGTGGCAGCGAGTGAACTGAGGTGTGGGCACGTGTCTCTCACACATCCATCTCCTCAGGACCCAGGCCGACTTCCAAAGCCTCAGATCAGAAAGACTGCTTTCGAAAATGTTTCCTCCCTTCTGCATTATATGAGAGGCTGTGGTGCATTCCCTCGGGTACCTGTGCCACCCTGGGTCCTCTGATGTGGCCTTCTCCTTCTCCTTCTATCCCCACAGAGTAGCATAGGCTCCAACAAGGCCCCAGGGAACCACTCCATAAATTCTCTTTTCATTGGAGGCCTAGCAGATAATAATTTAAAGAACTAGTCACTGCTTGCAATTAGGCACAGAGAAAATAGATCAGGCCCATAATTTATGTCTGTGCAAGGTTGGGCTGGATTCGTAATTAATGTTTGCTCCCTTTAATGAAATACTCCAAAGGTCTGCACTTCTGTCATTCATGAAGGTAATTTTTCAATTGATTAGTAAAATAATACTTGAAAAGTAAATTCACCTGCTTCTTTCCCGAAATGTCTCAGTCAACCGGACACACTGGTTGGGACACTAAAAAAATACCATTGCAATCCAATGGAGACCAGACTCTGCACCATCAGCATGCAGAAAGCCCAAGAAAGAAGCAAGAGGAAAAAGCAATTAGAGCAGCTGCAGTGACCAGAATTCCTGGGTGGCCCAGGGCTGCTGAGCAGCTGTGCCGTCCTGCCCAGCTCCCGCCTGCATGAAGCAGTTAGGTGGGATATGAAGGGCTGGGGAGGGGGAGCGGGTGCTGCCTGGGCCAGAGATCCAAGCTTTCTGCTCTTTGCTATCCAGGTCCACATGGGGCATCAGCCAGCTGAGATGGACCAGAAGGTGGAGGCCCGGCAGAGGCCAGGTGGGACACAATGCCTAGTGTGCAGGGCACTGTGGTCAGAGGATGCAGGGCACTGGGCAGAGGGCTAAGTGCTGAAATGCTGCTTCCTGATATCCATGGCCCCACAGTCTGGGGCTTCTGTTAAAGGCTACATACATGGGAGTCAGCATGTCTTACTTGTCAGTGAGTAAAATGTTTGAAGGGCCTTATCTTGAAAATTAAAACTAAAAAGATGGAAATGACTTCATTTTGTGTTCTCTGGAATAAAATACAAGCAATAAATGCAACAGCATCAATTTTTAAAATAAATAAAACCCAAGTATTGTTGTTTGCTATTTTTGTCAAAAATTTTTAGTAGCAATATATAGCATCCTTCCTCTTGTGACAAATCTTTGCTCACAGACATAGAGAAGGCAATTTGTGCAAAACTATTCAAAGGTTGCATCCATTTTCTGAAGTCAGTTCTTCCTCTTTGATGCTTAAAGGATTTGATGATCAATCACTGAACATCAGATATTGAATCACTTAGTCCGCTGCCATCCCCGCTGACCGCTTGCTTCTTCTAGCGGGTCATCATTTGCCAGCGGCCTGGGGTGGACGTCCAGGCACTCTCTGATGCTACTTCCATGGTCTTTATGAAGCCCTGTATCTTTAGGAAGATCAGCTATTTCTATTAAAGATGTAATTTATGTTTTAATATTGAACAACCAACAATAACTAGATGTCAAGAGTGGGGAGAGGAGAGGGCGTTTGGGGCCTACTTTTACAGGGGGTCAGCTTATTCATGAAGCAGTGCTGGCTTATCTCCACAACCCCAGAATGGTGGGGGGCCTGGGTGGCAAACAGTCTAATAACAAGGATTCCTGAGACCTGTTTCTTCAGCTTCCTAGACAAGGTTGCTTGAATTGGACCTTGAAGACAAGTGTGTCCCTTAGGATCCTAAGTGCAACCAAAAGAAATGGATTGGCTGATTTAAGCAGAAAAGAGACTTTTGAGAACATGTTAAAGTCACAGACTCCCTGGCAGGAGTGGAAAATGAAGTGTGAAAAAAGGACGGGGGGAAAAGATGCAGAGATGCAGAGATGGACACCCTGAGCACGTCAGTCCAGTGTGGTGGTCCCGGCAGGGACTGCCACTCAAGGCAGAGGCCACAGAACAGACTCCGCTCTAACCCCCGTGGACTGCGGCTTTACTGAAGCCATCGGTCCCTGCGTCCTTTCATCCCGGCTCCTATTCAGATTAACTGAAGATGTAGGTTGGTGGTCAGGACTTGGTCACACGCCTCCATCCCCGCAAGACCACTGCTATGATTTGGGTTTAGAATGGACCCCCAAAAGATCTTGTGCTGGGATCACGATCCCCACAGCAGGAAGGTTTGGAGATGGGGCATGGCAGAAGAGTGGGGTCACTGGGGGTGTGACCTTGACCACTGTGGCCTTGACCACAATATATGCCACTGGTGGCTCGCTGCTTTCAGCCGCCATGATGTGATCGCTATATCCCTCCGCCATGCCTTTCCTCCTGGTTTCTGTCTTTGAACCTGCCAACTCTGGACTGAAACTACAAAACTGTAAAACCAAATAAACCTTTCCTCTACTAAGTTGTGTTTATCAGGTCTGTTGGTCACCGTGATGGAAACGCAGTTTAAAACAGCCATGCTGGTGGGCAGTGAACTCTGTCCTCTGAGCCTTGATTGAAGAGGATTCACTCACTAAGGACTCCCCCAGAAAGAGCGGGAGTAACTCCACACATGGGATCCACGTAAGTCATGTCCTGATGTCCCTCTCCTCTGACACTGACTGAGCGCCAGCGACACATACATTTCTCACCCAACCTGCCCTTGTAAACAGGACTATGATCCCAATTTCCAGAGGAAAACACTGAGATTCAGAAAGATGAAGGGTGTCACCTCCAACCACACAGATTAAAAGCACTTGAGGCAGGGTTTGCTTCGTGTTTGTTCTCATTCTGGTGCTTTTACTCCAAAAGCCAAACCTGAAGAAGGGTCCTGGGAAAATAGGTTCTATCTCATGCCAGATCTTGTTTTTGCTGGAGAATCCAGGATGTGGAGCATCGGTCTAGCTCTTGGTCCCGCCAATTCACACCCAATTCCCTGGCACATAACATGAGCTCTGGCATATAGTGCAGTGCAATCTTTCCTGTTTTTAAGACCACCAAAAAAAAAAAAAAAAAACCAGCTTCAGTACAGAGATAATTGTCAGCCATTAATAATTTATCCTCTGTATGATGGGAAAAGGAACTGCTCCAGAGGTTGCAACATGTGGCCTTTTGCTCCAGAGTTGGACACAGGAAAGTTCTGTTTGACCATGTGGAGTGTGCCTCCATTTCTCCTGTGCTCTCCCTAGACCCGAGGCCACAGCTCCCCAGAAAACCAGAGCTATTGTAATCTCAAAAATGGCAAAGCCACAGATGGGCCAAGAGGGCAGCATGTTGCAAGAAAAATGGAATTTTTGTTCAGTTACCTAGTAACCTTGCTCATTTGACATCATCTGTCCGGCCCCTGCAAACATGTGAGTCCACGCCCCCACGGGAGCTGATTTTAGGAAATGATCTACCAGCGCCTGCCTCTTCCCTGTTCAGTATGGGAGCCACTAGCCACAGGTGGCCATTTGAATTTGAATTGAAGTGAATTAAAACTAAATACAATTAAAATTTCAGCTCCTTAATCATGTCACCAAGATTCCAAGTGCTCAACAGTCACCTGCAGCTAGTAGCTAGTTACAGAACATGTCTAATATTACAGAAAGTTCTCTCAGACAGCACTGCTCCAAGTCCCCCACAGGCCCCTCGCCCCACCACGGCGCCCAGCCATCCCTTTCCATCAAGCCCCTGGCCTGCCACAGGCTCCGGAGCTGCCAGGGCACAGTGACCCAGGGCGGCCCTCCTCCTCTGCCTCATAGCCTTCCGCCTCCTTTCACAGAGAAGACTAATCTATATTTGCAGCTCCTTTTCTTCACCTGAACAATGAGGAGCAGCCCGGGGAAATGGCTGGATCACTTTCTACAGCACCTCCTTCCCGACTCCCTTAATAGGTGGAAATGCTTGATTATTTCAAATGAATATAATTACAAAATCCTCTACTTAGAGTAATGTTCCTTCTTTGTGGAAAGCAGACATCTCTTTTCTCTTGTTATCTCCTCTTTGAGAGGCACTTTGTTGCTGGGAAATTCAATGGTCTCTGCGGGGCCGTCTCTCCTCACTCTGCTGCCGGGCACAGTAACTTCAGAGTGATGCTCTGGACCCAGATCAGCAGCCCTGGCTCTGATAGTGGATAGGGTGCTACAGGAGGCTGCTCAGCTGGAGGATGAGCTACTGGTGAGCTTCAGTTCCCAGAAGAATGACTCACACTATACTTGCCAACTGGCCCTCTCTGCCTGGACCAAGACATGTCAGGCCCTGGTCTCTGCTACTGCTCCGAGCATTCCTCTCTCCTTCCTCAGCATCTCTGCCACAGCCAGCACCTCCCACTCTGGGAACTGGCCCGCCTGCCCAGCTGCAAAGGCATGGCCCCTGTGGACTTGCAGCATCAAATTCCCTAGCTTATGTTATTGTAGAAATAGTACAGGCAGTAGGGTTAATTCTGACTCTCCCAATGCAGCGTCATGAACAAGTCCATTGCCTTTGTCTTCATTCCTCAGACTCTGAAAAGGGTTGTATCATACATAGTGAAGCCTCCATATTCATACAATGAACTCCATCCCCCTGTGATTGATCCAGCGATGGCCACGTGACTCCTTTCCCCTGGATGCCCGGACTTGGAGCAAGAGAATATCCTGCATCTGTGAGATGCCTCAGTGGTCTCTGGCCATGTTTCACCGGGTACAGAAAATTGCAAAGTACGAGAAATAAGTCATACACGGAGGCTGGCAGTCAGCCATGTTAGTTTTGTCCGGTAGGATCTGTTCCGACCCAAGCAGAGTACCTTCCCAGCAAGAGGACGGTGCCTGTCAAATGGCAGTTGCATTGTTGAAATAATGTGAGACAGAGCGTGAGCTCCCAGACCCACTGTCCTGAGGCCCAGAAATACTCGAGAATTGCCTTTGAATCCAAGGAAATGAAACGGAAAGGAGAGCTGTAAGCGGGGAAAAGACCTGGACGTCCGGAGGCCTGCTGCCAGGCACACAGATAAACACCCCCATGTCTCTCTTCTGGACACGTCTGCACGACTCCCCTTCGCCATTCACACCTGCCTCCAGTGTTCACCTCACGCCTGGCTGCAGGGCTAGAGAGTCTAGACCAGTACCACCATGCCAAGTGTGATCTGAGCCCCATGACTAATTTTGCTGTATGAATCTAAGGCAGCAGGACCAGGGGACAGATCTGAGTTCAAGTCCTGGTTCTGGAGGCTGGTACCATCACCCACTGGCCACACAGCCACTGGGCCCAACTCGGCTGCGCACACAAAGTTCTATGAAAGATGGGAGTGGGAGAAGACGCTGCCTCAGCCGAGCCTGTCATCCCAGGGCACGCATGCAAGCACAGGCTCACGAAGGGTCCCAGGCGGGCCCAGCATCAGCACAGCCTGAGGACTCAGGAGGGCTCCCGGGAGGGTGGTCATTTACCAGATAAGGCTCAAAGAGAATCTGGGTCTTCCTGGATAAGGTAGGGTTGGGGAGAGAGGGGAGTAGTGCACCCAGGGCAAAAGAAACCACGTGAAGGAAATTATCTTGTGGGGAGACACAGAGTCAGGAAGAAGAGAAAGTCTCTTGACTGAGGTTTTGCTGGCCAACAAAGTAGGACCAGCTGCCCAGGAGAGCTGACCAACTGTCTTTCACTGTGTTATTTCTTCAGTTGTCCACCATGTCCTGCCGAGCCTGGCAAGACTGACCCGAGACCACTGAGATGGATCGAAATCCCTGTCCAGGCAGTTTTGTTCTTCAAACTGAAGGCACAGAAGTGGCCAAATCAGATGCAATCTCTGCCCTGAGAAGGGGAGGAGATAGAGAAGAAACAGCGAAACAGACAAATAAGCAAAGCAAAAAATCCAGATGAGATACAGGAGGGCGTGCGCTGGAGGGGTGCCAGAGAGACTCTCTGAGGAGGGGATCTGGACCCAAGCTCTGAAGGAGCCAGTCACCCACCTCCCAGTGGGAGAGAGAGGGTAAGAGGAAGAGCAAGTAAAGTCATGGAGAATGCTGGTGTGGCCCGGGCATGGGCGGAGGGAGGTCGCAGGTCATGGAGCCTCGCAGGCCAGGTCAGGGGGTCGTGGATTTTATCCTATGCCTTGGCCCTGACCATGAGGCAAACTATTGTAAAAGTTATGTAAGCACACGCTTCTGCCTAGAAAAGGCTCAGCAAACACGCGGGGGTCGCCGTCTATTTTCACACAGTCTGCCAGCTGAGAATGGCGCTGACATTTTTTAGCAGCTCGTACGTGTATGCCTGCTTAATAGCCTCAATTTTGCCTCTTGGCCCACAAGTCCTATAATATTCACTGTCTCGTGCTCTACAGGAAGTGTTTTCTGACTGCCAGCCTAGAATGACTCCAGGTAAGCAATTCCTGTCCGGAAAGGAGCAAATATGTTTACCATCCCAGGGGAAAATAAACATTCTCCTTTTGGAGGAAAACAACAAAAAAATTAAAAAATATATATTTGGGGTTAACAATGAAAAGACACCTTCATCACATGCCTGTAGTCCCACCTATCCAAGAGGCTGGGGCAGGAAGACGGCTTGAACCTAAAAATTCGAGGCCAGCCTAGGTGATGTAGCAAGACTACACCTCAAAAAAAAAAAAAAAAAAAAAAAAAAAAAAAAAAGGAAAGAAAGAAAGACTTGTCAATTGTCCAATATATGGTGTAGGTGCAGAGGAGAATAGAGGAGAATCGAGGGGCCCTTCCCACTTCATCCTGTCTCCCGACAACTTTTCTCTCTCCATCTCCCAGTCCTGGAAATCCAATTTCCTGGTTATAGCTATGCTTATTAAAAGCATGACTGTGGAGGCTGTTTACCCCAAGATCTATTTTTGTCATAACTGTTTATAATGGTTAAACCTCAACAACTTAAACACTCCATACAAAATAATGTATCTTCAATAAACTGAAATATTAACCAATCATATGTAATGGTTCATTTCTAACAGATGCACAGCTCAGTGTCCCTGGGGCATCGTAGAAATTGAAAACCATATTGATGGACTGGCCAGCCTTCAAATTACACTGCGAGAGGATGAAAAAGCATAGGAAAAGTTCTCATTATGGCTCCCTGACATTAATTTGAGCATTTTTATATGTATGTCCTATTAAGCACTTTAAGTGCTTTTTGATAATTGTGCTTTGTAGTTTTTACAGCACTTCAGCCTATTCCCAGTTCAATTTCCTCTTTTATCCGATGTTTGAAATATTGATTTCTGACAGATAAAAGCAAACCTTATAATCTCAGCAGCTAGCAATAAGTGAGTGGGACGAGGCTTCTGAATGCATCGGGGAATGGTCATATTTGAAACAGTCTTTGTTTTATTACATTTCGTCAACAGAATTTACTTACTGCTCGCTGATATTTATGTAAAAAGCCAGGCCGCTGAGAGGGCCTCGATATTGCCAATTTCAGCTCTACTTTTTGCATTTAGTAAGATAAAAGAAGCTTCCCCCTCGGAGCCCGATGATTGCAGCGGCTTAAACTGCTGTCAGCCGGCTGCGAGTAACTGTGATTTATCTTCTTCAGATTGTGCCGTGTTGTGGCTGCAAACTTTTCTTTCAGTTTTGCATTAAAAGCTGACAGCCCGTCAGGATACTTAGGGTCTCCCCTCTCGGCCTCCTTGGAGACTCTGGCTGTGGGAGGATCCCCGAGTTTTTGAAGCGGGATGTGACCTTAGATGGGGCCGTGAGTACATTCCCCAAAATGTGGCTCTGGGAGCCCTGAGGACATCAAGATTATTTGAGGGGCTATGCAAATTTTTCCCATCCTAATGATTTTTTTCCCACCAATTCATTAGTTCAACTCTTCCTTACTGAGAAGCATCCTGGCGTGGGGGTGCAGAGCTGCCCAGGGGAGGTCACTGTATTGCCGCTGTGGCCTCTAGTTCTACACCAGGGAGTCTTAACCACTGAGCTTCCTTTGGTTCACAGCCCCATGGGGGACGTTTTGGTTGTCACGACTGGGATCTCGAGGTAGGGGTGGGGAAACTGCTACAAGGCCCAGGACAATCCCCTCAACAAAGAATTATCTGGCCCCAAGTCTCAATGGAGCCGATGCTGAGAAGCCCTATTCTAGTGGAAAGAGGTAATTAACCTTGCAAATGGGCAAGAAAATAGCAGGCAGCCATAAAGGATAGAGACAAAATAGGACAGTATGATTGAGATCTGGCACCTACTTTAGGAAGAGGTCAGGGAAGGCCCCTCAGAGGAGGTGGCGTTTAAATGGAGATCCACATGATGACAAGAATCCAGCAGGAGACTGGGCAAAGCCGCACAGCAGGAAAGATTGTGGTGACGTGAGGAGGAGCTGCCCTGGCTGGAGTCGGGCCCACAGCAGAGTGGAGCACAGCCACAGGCAGAGCGGGGACATGGTTTTGAAGCTGTGTTGATAGAATAGAAATCAAATGTGGTGTAAGAAGGAGACAGCAGATTTGAAAAAGATACCACGTTCTGCCCAGATATAGATTAATTTTCATATGATCACACATATTGCTTAGGATGAAGATAAAGGATGTAAGAAAAGAAAGAAAAAGCACTGAGCAAACTTCACGAAGGCCACCTGTGCGTATCGACAGCAGCTGCAAAGGCAGTGGTTGGATGAATGACTTGAGGTTGGGAAAGGAAGGAGGAAGCAAAGGCGCAAAGCTCTTGCCCAGGGCCTTGTACTAGAATCCCATTCGGTACCTCTCCAGTTTCTTGGAGTCAGGGCTAGTTTGCCCAGAACTTTGGGAGACACTTAAACCAAAGAACAACTGTCTAGGAGCCAAGCCACGCTGTGCCCACACACTACAGTTGACTGCAGCCTCCCCTGGACCTCACAGCCACCCACTCATGTGCCAAACCCTCCTATGTGCCAATCCATTCATTTTAAAAATATTTATTAAGCACCTACTATGTGCCAGGCCCTGTGCTAAACACTGGGAACTCATTAGAAAATTAACAAAATCAAGGGCTGCCTTTCCCATCTGCTACTACTGTTCATCAGTGTCTCTGGGTTCAAAAAGGCTAGCCACAAACCCAGTAATTGTGGATAAAAGGGTAGCAGGAACAGTCAGAGCAGCCAAATAATGCTGCCATAGCAAGCACACACCAACTCCCTCTTATTCTAGATGTCCAGTGCAGGCGGCAGGGGCTCTGTTCTGCACTGTGATCCTCCAGGGAGTCAGGTGGATGGAGCAGCCTGCACCTGGCAGTGTCCTAGCCCTGTTGCAGAAGAACATAAAACATGGGGATATTTCTAGAAGGTCTTGATGCTTCTGCCTATGTGTGACACATGTTTCATCTGCTCCCACTTTACTGGCCAGAGGAAGTCACATGAGACCCCACCCGAGTTCAAGAGGATGGGGAAGAAGAAACCAAATATCTGAGACCATCGCAAATGACAAGCAGAGCACCTCAGGACAGGAAAAGTAGAGGTGGGGAGCAGAATGAGAGTCCCAGCCCTGGAAATGGAACTAAGACCTCTGATGGCAGAGCTGCAGGGCCAGACTCTCAAATTGGAGTCAACCACTGCAGGCTTCAAGCCCACCCCTGGCTCCCTACTTCACAGGCACCACTGGCCCTAAGCTTTTGAGTGTGCAACCAGTGGTCTAATTCATTGTGTCCATGGGGAAACTGAGGCCCAGAGAGAGAGAAAAAATGACCAGTCTGAATCCACAAGCCAATCGATGGCAGACTCAAGACCAAAGCCAGTCCTGTGATTGACCTCACAGGTTGCTGGGAAAGAAAGGGGCTCTTACAAAATGGAGGAGGGTCATATTGGGAAAGAAGGGGGGAGAGGCAGGGTCGGTTGGGCCATACAGGAGGCCCAGCAGCTTTCTGTCTGGGTGTGCACACCCGCTCTGCCAGGCACCGGCACAGCTCTCCAAACCAGGGACCATCTGGCCTCCCAGGCTTTCTGGGGCTTGGTAGTCCAGACCTCTACCAGCCCTGCTTAAGACAGTGACAGAAGCAACCTCCAGCCCTTTCCGAGGGAGGACTGACTATAAACTAGAGCCAGACTCACTTAGAATTTCAAAGGAGATCGTTAGCATTTTCCATACCAGCCTGGTTATTTACAATTCATTAAGAGAATTAACTTTGAGAGCTGGTTCCTCTGATAATGCACCCTAACAGAAACCACAGGCCAGGATGACAGAAACTGGGGCACCAAGCAAAGGCCGATGGGGAAGACTCTTGTATAAGTTTGTCTCCCTGCATGTACAACTGCCTTATGAGGGGGGCCTCCCCAACCTCCAGGTGACAGAGAGGGAAACTGAGGCTGGCAGGGTTTCTCTGATGTCTCCTGGCTTGCATGAGTGGGCCATGCAGAAGCTGGGGTTTCACTGACCGCCGCTATGCTGGGTGATGTCTTGCTCCTCTTAAAGCTCTGACAACCAGAAACTGCTAAAGCAGCCAAGGCCCTAACCTGTCCTACCTACAGATGATCACCTCCAATGTGGAACGGGGTGCCTAGAAAAAACAGGAGGAAAAATCACACCGCCCTTTCTCCCTAAAACAGCACCACCTGTCGGTACTCAGAGAAGGTACGGTCTAAGCACAAGTGGATCCTGGTGTGCTCCTGGGAATGTCTGCCACCAGGGCCCCTTCCAAAGAGACTTTTTTATTTTTCTGCTTTTACTGGTGCATTGCAATTATACATGATGGTGAGATCCAAAGCGGGGTGTGTGTGTGTGTGTGTGTGTGTGTACGCGCGCGCGCGCGCGCACGCGTGTGTGTGTGTGTGTGTGTGTGTGTGTGTGTGTGTTCACTGTAGATGTGTGTATGACATGCAGGTTCTTTTCTCCAAAAATACATATGTACATAACTATGGCCTCTCCATTTAAGTCGATGTATAAGCCGGGCGTGATGGCGCACACTTGTAATCCAACCATTTGGGAGGCTGAGACAAGAGGATTGTGGCTCTTGGACAGCCTCAGTTACTTAGTGAGTCCCTTTGCAACTCAGTGAGACCCTGTTTCAAAATAAGAAATCTTTAAAAATAGGGCTGGGGGTGTAGCTCAGAGGTAGAATGCCCCTGGGTTTCATCCCCAGTACCAAAAATAAATAAATAAATAAAAGTCTATGTATAAAAATTCTATAATTTTGTAGGAAAATAAATTATATTTTGCATGTGGAAAAATATTATCCATAGCTGAATTCCAGTGCTAAGGTCAGAATACATTCATATTTTCTTTTCCACCTGTTTTGTGAGGTTACTTTACTCTTATGGTGGATGTAGTAGGTTCCTGTGGTTTGAGCCAAGCAATTGGTCATGCTTCTTTTTCTGATAAGGGCATTCCAGGGTTTCTTTCAAAACCATCCTCCCCATTCTTCAACCCACGGGGTGTGGGGGGCTCGGCTCATTCCCACTGGCTCCAGGGCTGGGCACGAGCCCCAAGTCCACCGATCAACACATTCCATATCCCTCGGGTCCAAGGTCTGGCTTGTGGGTGAAATTTCTTCCGAGACTTCTGCTTGAGGAAAGAGATTAAAGTTGTGACAATATGTATCCTGGACCACAAAACACCATCGTACCACATCAAAGAGGAAAACCTGCCTCAACTTGAAGCTGGTCCAGAAGGAATCAGAAGAGAGATAAAAGGCCTGGGGAGAGAAAAAATGCTACTGCCCTTGAGCACCTAGATCCAGCCATTCCTGAAGTCTGTTCCCCTGTAGTTAAACAAACCAATATGCTTCCTTGAAGTTTTAATCAGTTTGAGTTGTGAATCTGTCATTTGCAAGTGAGTCTTGACTAGTTCAGTGGGGAAAGAGGAATCAAGAACAAAAGAGCAAGTTCTGCATCTTCCCTTCTACTTTTAGCCTTAGTTTTGAGTTTTAGGGGGGAAGGATACCTTCTCCTTTTAGACATCTGTAGGTCACTCTCACTACCTGCCCGCCTTCCCTGGCTATTCTTCTACTTCCACCTAACACACACACACACACACACACACACACACACAGGCGCACACCTACACGCACACACAGGGACATGTGTGAGAGCTTTTCCAGGTTAAGCCCTGTGGTCCCCGCATCCACTGATCCAGCCCCTTCCTCCACACCTGCGCCCTCCACATCATTGTTTTCAGGTCCCCATGTAGGACCCCTGGGGAGCTCCTTCAATGTGCAGTGAATTCCTGCACAGCCAGGGCATGAACAAGCAGAATCTCGCAGGGCTCCAGCCTTTGCATTCAATGTGTCTGCGTAAAACAGGTGCAGGGGGTCAGATGCAAAGAACTTAGTAAAAGTAAAAGGCCCAGCAAGAGAGAGACATTGAGCCAGGTGTGGTGGTGCACGCTTGTAATCCCAGCGTGTAATCGGGAGGCTGATCATGGTTTGCAGACAGCCTCAGCTACTTGGCGAGGCCCTTTGCAACTCAGTGAGGCCCTGTTTCAAAAAAGTAAAGAATAAAAAATAGGGCTGGGGGTATAGTTTGGAGGTAGAATGCTTCTGGGTTCCATCCCCAGTACCTCAAAAAAAAAAAAAAAACAAAGGAAAAGACACACAGAGAGAGAGAAAGAGAGAGAGAGAGAGAGAGAGAGAGAGAGAGAAGAGAGAAGAGAGAAGAGAGAGAGAGAGAGAGAGAGAGAGAGAGAGAGAGAGAGAGAGAAGAGAGAAGAGAGAAGAGAGAAGAGAGAAGAGAGAAGAGAGAAGAGAGAAGAGAGAAGAGAGAAGAGAGGAAGAGAAATTCAGGAACATAGCTAGGTATTGGGGTACACACTGTAATCCCAGTACTTGGGAGGCTGAAACAGGAGGCTCACAGGTTCAAGACCAACCCCAGAAACTTACCAACACTCTCAGCAATCTAGTGAGATTCTGTTTCAATTTTTTTTAAAAATGTTTTTATTTAAGGGCTGGGAATATAGCTCAGAGGTAGAATGCTCCTGGGTTTATTCCTCAGTACCACAACAAATAAATAAGATTCAGGAACAGCCTCAAAGGGCCAGTGGATCCATTGGCTGCAACTTTAAACTAGAGCTGTGTTTAGGACAGGGGTCACCAGCTAGCAGGCCGCTCAGGGACCTAGCTCACACACACATTTATCTGCCACTCAGTGGCTTCAAGTTCTTTGAACAAAATATCACAGAAGAATCCAGATCTTCTGAGTCTCAGAAAAGAGATGGTACCAACCAGGCCCACATCCCTCAAGGTCACAACTGCGTGGTGTGACAGGTGCTGCTCCAAGCAGGGCACGTGTACTCAGGCCTTTGGGTGAGGCCCCGCCACCCCGCCAAGGTGGATGCGCTCCCTGTGAGAAATAAAAATCCCTCTCCACCCTGCTCAGCCAAGGGGAAGCAAAGGCCTTAGGGTTGCATGATTTTATTTACACTTGACCTGTTCACTCAGGTTGCCTCTGACCACAAAGGCTATTGGGGTGAATGTTGTAAACTTCAAATGCATCCAGAGTTGGTGTGCAGTTAGTAAATGCCAGCAGAGCGCCATCAGATAAAATGTTGAAATAATTCTGCTGCCAGTTCAGTATCACCACCATGAGCCCCTGAGCGCCTCCCCTGAGCGCCTTCCATCCACCACTTCCACCCACCACTCCCATCCACCACTCCCCAATGGGTCCGGTGGTGATGAATCATTTGTCAGTATTTTGCATAGCCACTATGAAAACACTCAAGAGGTATCTAATTTTGAGTCCTCCAGAAACAAAGATAGGAGCACAGGTCATTCCCTTTGGATGTTGCCTCAGGAGGCGACAGTAGGTGTAAAGAATGGAGACCCAGGAGTATAGGAAGGGGATACAGGTGTGCAGGTGAGCAGGTCAGTGCTGTGGGCAACAGGAAGGGGCTCAGGCTTGCTGGGGACATCTGGAGACCAAACAGAGAACATGTCAGTGCTGTTCCACCTGAGAGGGGAGGGAGGGAGCCGAGTGTCAGCCACCATCTCCCATCTGCCATCGGTAGAGGACTGCTCCCACAGGCCCCAACTCCCTGGTCCTTCTGTCCTGATCTGTGCTCAGCTGAGCAGGTAGAGACTCTTACAGAGTGCTTACAGCAGGAAGCTGCTGTTGTGCACCCAAAGATTCACCAAGGGGGCAGGCGGATGCTGGCCAAATCTGTTGCAGGTTTGAAAAGCAACAAGGCTGAACTTGGCATGCGCAACTATTTTCTAGGCGGCTGAGGATTCCCAGTCATGGAGATTTACCAAAAAGAGACTCTGACTATGTTTCCCTGGATAGGTTTTGGTGAAATCCTATGATCTGCTGTTTCTTGGATTGCCTAGTTTCAAAGAGATTTCACGATTCTCTTTTAAAACATTTTTCTAAAGAAAAAAAAATGAGTGGAGAACCTTCAACATTTTAAGCAAATTTGGCCCAACAAAGATGCCATTGACTCACTGCCTGCTTCCTACTAATCTAACTATTTTCAAATTCCCTTTTGCAATTACTGCAATCAAGTTATTATCAATCATACTATCAATTGCTTGCTGCTCTCTGCGATGTAGGTTAAATATTCGTGTGTCGTTGGGATGATGCATCCTAGATTTTCATTGAAATCTAATGACTTTCATCTTCAAAGAAACCGTCTGGAGCTAGCGCTCCGTCCCCACCCCTGCTGGTTTAATTACAGCACTTCATACATTTCACACTCTGAAGATAAACACCCTGTTCTGTATTTATTCCAGGGAGATGCTTTTCACAGGGTAATGTTCCTGGAGTGCTCATCACCCCAACCTCTGCACATGTGTCAGGATTCTGCAGTGTCCTCCTGATGCACCAGCCTCCCTGGGCTGGGACCTGGGCACATACTCCAAATAGCCACTGAGAGATTCTGGGCGATGGATATACCCTCTAAGTAACACCAAGTCATAAATGGGCACTTCTGGGGGAAAAAAGAGTACTGAGGGTTTTCAAAGCATTTCCATATGCCTAATGCTTCCCCAAATTTTCCACCATTTCTTGAACGTTCATTTAACAGGTGCCTTAGAGTATCTGTTACGCGCCAGGTGCTGGGGGCACAGCAGTGGACAGCGGAGATCCCGCATGGTACCCCATCTGCATGAATTTCACAGCCCAAAGGAAGGGGCAGACCACACACAAACAAACCCAAACACAAAACAATCATTAATTAGAACCAGAGCCACTAAGAGGAAAAAAGAGAAGGCTGAGGTGGAGAAACAGAGAAGGGAATGTGCTGCGGAGGGCGGGCAGAAAAGAAGCACCAATTTAGGTCTTCCGAGAAGCAGATGTCAGGACAGGAATGGATGTGCAAAAGATATACTAGAAAAAAAAAAAGATGCTCACAAAGGATAGAGGGGAAGGAGCAGGGGAGGTAGAAAGAACCACCAGAGCACAATGCTTGTCTGATACGTGTGAAAGGGGAGAGAAGGAAGGCTGCCCGGGGAGCTTAGCCACAAGGGACTTCTGTGAAAGCATCAGCGGTGCATGGGTAGAATCCAAACAAAACAAACTGCGCATTTGCGCATTGGACAGGAATGGTCTGGCTCCAGCACCCCCAATGTGCTCGTTCAGTGGCCAGGAGCAAACAGGGAGAAACGTGGGCTCTACATGGGTGCTCTGGGGAACCCTGAGACTCCACTCAACATGCCTCCCATACCAGAAGTTCTCAAAGGGAGAGCTAAACAAGGCACCTCCTTGGCCGCTAAGTCTACCCCTTGGCCACACAGACCCATTCCTCCTCCTGGGCTTGGGAGCAGTGCCTCTATGCTCCTGTGACCCTCTCTTCCTGCAGGACACTGAAAGGAAGGAAGTTAGGAGGGTGACCTGAATTCCCATCACTGTGTGGGTCTCGGGGTCCAGGTGACACTTGGCCTCTGCCTCCTTCACGTCCTTTCTGAATTTCCTCCACTTACTGGGTGGTGTGACCCAACCCTTTATTGCTGAGGAGTCTGGGCCTTTGGTATATTTATCATGCTGGGGTTCCATGCATCTCCCTTCACAGTTCCAATGGGACAAGGGAGGGACTAAGCAGCTCTTAAGTGGACCACTTGGGTTCTGCATAGTGTCTTCTTTATCTCCATTGTATAAAAGCAGCCCTAGCCCCTTCTGAGAGAAGATCAGTTACCCTACCACCAAACCCCTCCTCTCCTTATGGGCTGGTCCCTGGACACAAGGTGGCCAAGATATTCTGGTGTTGACTGTAGCTTTTAATTCAATGGAACTCTTCCTGTGTCACATACCAAGATCATACCCCCTTTAGAAACCAGAACCTTTAATCCCAACAGAGCCCAGAGCTGGAAAGCCCAGAGTGCCCTGCTGAGACATTAGAAGTGATGTAAGGGATGCTTCCCTCCCTTGGTTCCCATTTTCCTATCGAGGACCAGTTCCACACAGAGATCTTTGATGGAATGCATATATTATACTCTGAAGGGTGGCACTGGCCTTCACCTCCAAGCTGGCATTTCAGTCATGTGTTTAGAGGGCTGTTCTAGCACTCGGGTCAGTTGTTTCTGAATGTATGTGATACAACCAGTAGTCCCCACAATCATTGTCTCAGTCTTTTACCTCATTCACTATGAAATGGGTCTCCTGGAACTTTGTGTGGGATTCCATGCCTGTGGAGCAGGCATCCTAAAGTTCCTGGACAAGTTGTGCTGATACTCAACCGGCAAGAAAGACAGACTCATACTTGTAATGGGTATCTATTTCCATATGACTGAGCCAGTGGTCTTTCCGGGATTGGAAGGGGCCACCAATTGGCTCATTGAACTTCTTGGGCCCATATAAAAGGGCTCAGTGTGGACCTAAGGTGCTGGAAAATTAGGCATTTTGAGGTGGTAGTTCCAGGTGTTGGACCATGCTAACCTTCATCTCTGCGGTAATGGCTACTATATCCTTGTCCATTATGCCGACCCCAGCTTGGCCAATGAAGAGTGGTTAAAACCAACCAGCTGAGTCATTTTGTCTGTTTAATTGCCCAATGCCTTTTCTGTGGTGGATGGTTTCTGGTGGGAGTTAAAGTGTGATACAAAATTCCTCGGAGCTCATGCCAACTACCATATGCCATTCACATACAGGCCTTCTACCTAGATTCCTGTCTCCAACCCTCTGGGCCCCTTCCTCCCAGGGCACTGACCTTTGTCCAGGAATTTTTATATATTCTCAACTCGGGCCACTTCTCCTCCATTTGAAATAGAATTCCAAGCCAACAAGCCTTTCCCCCTTTTGATCATGTAAAACTGTTATTCCACTGTATTTCTATCTGTATTGTCCATAACAAAATATTTTCTGTCTTCCTTATCTTTTTCTGTACCTAACATCTTTTTTTCTCCTCTATTTTCCCCCTGATTTTAATATCTTATCTTTATAACCTTTAAATAGTCTTATTATGACATACTTTGACATAAATTTCTTCAGCCTTTTTGTGCTTCAGTTTTGTTGAGTCACTTGAATGTGTGGGGTTACCAAGTCTGGAAAACATCTCAGCTATTATTTTTTTTTAATCAACTTTCTCCTTCCCCTCTCTTCTTTCTTCTCAGCATTTCACGTACGTTGGGTCGTGTGAAGCAGTTCCACAGCTCACTCATGCTCTATGTTCATATTTTGTTGTTGATGCCATCTCTCTGTTCCAACTTAGATGATTTTATTGCTATGTCTTCAGATTCACCCCAGCTTTCCTCCCTCATCCATAGGGAATACATATCAATTCCCAGTGGATACCTGAAACTGGATAGTATCAAACCCTATTTATACAATTTTTTCCCTATAATACATACCTACAATAAAATTTAACACACACACACACACACACACACACACACACACACACACACCTGATACTTGAGATTGAACCCAGTGACACTCTAACCATGAGCTACACCCATACCCCAATGTTATTGTTTATTTTGAAACAAGGTCTCACTAAGTTGCTGAGGCTGGCCTCAAACCTGCAATTCCCCTGTCTTGACCTCCCAAGTACTGGAATTAAAATTGTGTGCTATGATACTGGATAAAAAAAATTTTAATTTATAAGTTAGGCAGAGTAAGAGATTCACAACTATGCCAAATAATAAAATAGAACAACTAAAACTGTATTTTAATAACATTCATTTAAAATTTGTGAATTGTTTATTTCTGGAATTGTGAATTTAATATTTTTAAACCATGGTTGGCCACAGGTCACTGGGACCACAGAAAGCAAAACTGTGGGTAAAGGCAGACTACTATAATCTTTTCTTCTGCAATGTCTAATCTACACTTCATCACATGCAAAGCATTTTTTTCTCACACGTTGTCGTGTGAGTCACAGAAGTTCAATTGATTTGTTTTGAAAATTTTCCTTATTATTACTTACCTTTTAAAATCTGTAGGATATAGCCAGGCGTGGTGGCGCATGCTTGTAATCCCAGCGCTTGGAAGGTGGAGACAGGAGGATCACGCTGGTTCGAAGCCAGCCTCGCTGGCTTAAGAGACCCTGTTTCCAAATAAAAAATGTAAAATAGGTCTGGGAGTGTAGCCCGGAGGTAGAAGGGCTTCCAGGAACCCCAGTACCACACACACACACAAAAAATCTGTAGGATATAGCTGGGCATGGTGGTACACACTTGTAATCCCAACATTAGGGAGGCTGAGACTGGAGGATCATGGTTCTCAGACAGCCTCAGCTACTTAGTGAGGCCTTTTGTAACATAGTGAGACCCTATTTCAAAAAAAAAAATAGGGCTGGAGGTGTTGCTCGGAGGTCAAATGCCTCTGGGTTCCATCCCCAGACCCACAAAGATAAAATAAAATATGTACGATATAGGATATAAATTTAGTAACTACTTCAATGTCTTTGTATACTAATTATAACTGCTATGATCAGTTGTGATCAATTGGTTTATCTTATTATGAGGATTGTTTTCATTTTTTCCTTGTCTCCTCATTTTTCATTGAATATCAAACAGTGTTAATTTTTTTAGTACGATAAACATTTTTGTACTTCTAAAAGTGTTCATCGTCTTAGTTTTAAATACAGTTAAGTTGTCTGGACATTAGTTGATATTTTTGGGATTTTTTTTTTCAGAACTGGAGATTGAACCCAGGGGCCTTCTACTTATGAGCCAGCCTTACTTTTTATTCTTTATTTTTGAAACAGGATCTCGCTAAGTTGTGGAAGGTCTCACTAAGTAGTTGAGGCTGGCCACAAATCTGTGATCCTCCTGTCTCGGCCTCCCAAGTACTGGGATTCCAAACATGCACCACCATGCCCGGCTTAGGTCTTGATTTTAAGATCTGTTAGGCAGGACCAGATTAATGCTCAGCCAAGATTAATTATTCTAGATCACAGAGTCAAAACCCTTCTGCATATTTTACCTAATACCCCATGAATCAAGATTTCCACTGTGGGCAGTAGGAATAAGTACTATTTCCCAGTGCAGTGTGAATATAGATTGCTATCCCCCATGATGTTTTCAGATGGTTCCATACTTTACCTTGAACAGTTTTCTCACATATAGGACTGTGTCCATTCTCTGCTGGGCACTTGAGGAAGCCCTCTGTAGATCTCTAGGGTTTTCCCTCTGTGCAGCTCTCTCCTGTCCATTATCCTTTCCTACAAACTCTAGCTGCCTTCCTCTCCTGGCACCCTCAGCTCTGTCTTCTCAACTCTGCCTGAGTTTCCCCTTCTGTGCCAGGGCCTGGAAACTCTCCCAAGGTCATGAGCTGGGGCGAGCAGAAGGGGCCATTTCAGTCCTATTCACATTGCTGACACACTAAATTTAGGTTTACCAGGGCTTACGGGTAGAGAGGCTTCAGTCCACAGGGCCAGCTCCAGAGCATAGATGGCAGCAGCAGCAGCAGCAGGTACACAGAGGGCCACAGCTCTCATGTCATGGGGCTGGAAGCAGAGAGAGAGAGAGAGCAAGGGAAGGGGACAAGGGACATGTACAGTCCTCAAGGCCACAGTGACCTACCTTCTCCAGCCACAACCCACCACCTAAATTACCACCCATAAATTCACTCAATTATTAACCCACCAATGGACTTATCCATCGATGAGATTAGAACCCTCGTGATCCCATTATTTTACCCCTGAACATTTTTTGCATTGCCAACACCTGAATTTTCCCAGCGGGCATTCTATATCTAAATCATAACAGCTCCTTTCATCCAATCCCCATTTCCCAGGCATCGCTCTTCATTACCTTTAGTCCCGTGTCTTGAAAACCAACATCTGTAGATGTTTGCCCATTGCCAGTTGTTTCAGGGACAAGAGACCACGTGCAACCTGCTGCTCCATCTTGGCTGGGGTCAGAAGCGCTCAGATCTGTGCCCCCACGTTTACCTTAACAATTTACAACTGTTAAGCAGTAGCCTTATGAGCCACCTGATTTACTAACTGATTTACTCTCGAGACACCAGGCTCTGTTATTTTTCTTCTCACATCCCTTCAGATCAGGCCACCATGGCTGCCCTTCTGGCCTTGCCAGTCACGATCACCGCTGCAGCGCCAGCCTCTGATTTAACAGAAAGACATCATCATCGTGGCTATCACTGAGCCTGCTTCTCCCGCAGCCACCTCTCCTACAGCAGCCGCCATCCACTGCGTAGAGACCACACTGATGCCGGTGGCCCTGCACTGGTGCATCCCGACTGTTATTAGTGAACAGTATATCCTCTGGGTCTTTCAATACAATATTGTCTATTCTCTGATGGGTCTTCCAGCCCATAGCACTGTATGTCCCTTTCCTCCATCTTTTTATTCCTTTGCCATCTGCCAAGGTATTTCTTCTTCATCTTAGCATGGGCCATTGCTTTCCCCAATCTTCTAAAAGCCTTCTTAACAGTGTTTGTCCTCTCCTGGGGCCTTTACCAGGATATTAAGTCCTGTGTTCCAAGACAGTGCCCTCAATTCAATGAATTCTTGATTATTCAGTCTTATGTTCTAGCTTCCTTATTCACACACTCTAGAAATCTATCTCAGGGGGACTCTTCTAACTCCCACCAGCAGCGTATACTTACTAATTCATGCAATTCCCTCAGAACATGATCTCTTTCTTCTCTTATTAGGCCCAGCATGTCCCCAGCAGGTTTATACTGGAATAGTGTTAACATATGTATACAAACATCGAAGCATATCATGCATATTAATAAAGATGCACAAGCCCCGAGTATACAAATGGATGAATTCTCATGAAGTGGACATACCCGGCCATCCAGCCAGACCCAGAACTGGAACCTGCCCAGCCCCGTCAGTGCTTCCCTTGTTAAGGATTGGCATGAGCCTAACTTCTATACCACAGATTCATTTTATCTGGTTTTGAACATTATGTAAGGGGAATACTGCAGTATGTATTCCCTTAGCTAAACTTCATATTTATGGCTTTATCTATTCTATTGCATGAGGTTACAGTCCACAAATTTTAAGTGCTGTGTAGTAATCCAATGTATGGCTATGCCACAATTTGATGGTGTTTTCATTATTTGTGAGTGGTTGTG
Organism: Muscardinus avellanarius; assembly: GCF_963383645.1. Classification (NCBI taxonomy): domain Eukaryota; kingdom Metazoa; phylum Chordata; class Mammalia; order Rodentia; family Gliridae; genus Muscardinus; species Muscardinus avellanarius. The sequence goes on from NC_137796.1 coordinate 34,868,772, forward strand.
TCTTTTTAGTTTTCTGACATTATGAATAATGCTGCTACAATCCTTCTAGTGTCTTTTGTTGAGTTCATGAGTACTGCTGCTGGGTGCCTAGAGGTGGAATTGCTGGATCTTGGGGGCAGACATCTGTGTATCAATTATACTTTTTTTTTTTGCGGGTCTGGGGATAAAACCAAGGGGCATTCAACCTCCAAGCTACACCCTCTGCCCTATTTTTTTATTCTTCACTTTGAAACAGGGTCTCACTAAGCTGCAGAGGGCCTCACTATGTAGCTGAGGCTGTCCACGAACTGTGATCCTCCGGTCTCAGCCTCCTGAATGCTGGAATTACAAGCATGCGCCACCATGCCCGGCTTCAATTATACTTTTGAAACAACCTGGTGATTAGGACCTTTCTCCCTAACTAAAGTCCCTGAGCTGAGCCTATTATACAATAGCTGATGAGTGCCTATAGTAGTTTGGATTTAGAATGTCCTACTAGCCCTCAAAGAAACAAAGTAGAAATGTGGGAAGCAAGGCTTAGCTGCTAAGGAGGGTCCTGGGGGTGTGGCCTTGATGATTATATGGCTCCTCCCCCAGTTCCATGTTTCTGGCCTTCAAGAAAGGAGAGCAGAACCTAATGCTCTCTCTTCTCTCCATTCCTGCCTCTGCACACCCACCTGACATAGACTGAACCTCTAGATCTGTGAGCAAATAAATCTTCCTTCCTCTAAACTGTGTGGTCAGTCATTTTGGATTATAGCAGTTAAAATTCTGGCTGAGAAAGTACCTGAATATTCTATAGAGGAACTGCAGGAAACACCCTCTCAGTCCAATAGGTCCTATAAGCATCTTACATGTACTTCATCCCACCTATGGTCAAGGAAGCTGCAGTGTTACTCACCAACTTCTTTCCATTTTTGGTTGAGGGCTCCTCCCAGAGAGGTCAACTCCCCTGCAAAATGACTCAAACCATCAGCTCCAGAGAAAATCCCAGGAAGCAAGTCACAGGTGCTATCCATGGAGACCTATGGTGTTTTCTCAGATGTTTTGTCACAGCGACTTAACGCTAACAGTGTGGGCCTGCTGTGCATCTGTGCACACCAGGCTAGGGGCAGCCTCTCACCTGGAAGGAAGAGGAGCCAAAGGGAGGTCTCAGGAGGTCAGTCAGAGAGGACGCAGTCCATATTCAGAAACTTGGCCATCTTAAAAACTGCCACACCCATCAAGGCCAGCACCAGGCACCTCTCCCCATAGCACCGATGCCAGCCTCTTAACAACCCACAGATGCGACGTCTGGCCCCCACCAGGGCTACGCCCCCTAGAAGCAGCAGACAAGAGGGAGGAGAATGAGAGCACCTGCTCCCCCAAGCTTCCTATTGCGGGTTTCTAGCCTGGGTCAAGCTCAGACAACAGAGGGAGGAGGACCAGAACGGGCTGCAAGACTGAAGGGTCAGACCTAAAAGATGATCCAATTACAAAGTGAACCAGAGAGCTAAACCATCCATCTGAGACACTGACAAGGAAGGGGAAGCCAGAGGGCGGGAGGCAGAGACCAGCAAGCACCGCCAGGAAAGGGCAGCGTGTGGGTCCTGCTCCTCCTCCACTGAGCCCGCCTGAGCCGTGCCCCCCATCGCTGCGATCGCAGGTTCCCGTGCTCTGGCTGAGATTGGCTCACCTCCTGAGGGCGTTGGCACATCGCTCAGTCCCAACCAGTCAGAGGACGCCACCCCACCAAATCGGTCAAGAAAAGGATGTTCCCAGGGCATTCGTGGTTTCTTAAATTCTGTGCTCACCTATTCAGCATCCCTTTAGTGGATCAATTATGTTGACTATGTGTTTATTTTCTGGTTTTTGGGGGGGTGGGAGGCTACTGGGGATGGGAGGTGCTCTATCACTGAGCTATATCCCCTATCCTTTTGATTTTTGAGGCAGAATCTTGCTAAGTCGCTGAGGCCGGGCTCCAACGTGGGCTCCTCCTGCTTCAGCCTCCTGAGTAGCTGGAATTACACGCATGCACTACTGTGCCTGGCTTGTTTCCTGTATCCTGGATGTTCAGACATGTGTGGTTCTCCCTGATCTTTATCACACTCTCACCCACAAGCCAGTATTTACCCATCTCTAAACTCACCCAAGGCCCGGGACCAGTAACCAGCTACACCCCCTGTGCCCCAAGGCCTCTGTAATTATCTAAACTACCCAATCCCTGGGGCTACCTCCACCCCCTAACCTCTAACCTTTCACCTCTAAACCCCAGGAAAGGTCTGGCCCTGGCTGCCCTCCTGCTCCTGGCTCCTGATCAATACAGGCTTCCCCGTGTGGCCCCCACTGTAAGGGAGCAGAGTCCTTTTAGGAGCACTGGCCTCTTCATGCCATCCTTCAGTCACCTCCAGAAGTTAAAATTCTGTAGCCACGCTTTGAGACTCAGGGTACCAGGGCCTTGAAAGCTGAGCTGCAAGCCCTGGTAGAGAGCACTGAGTAACCACCGGGACACGGGATGCGGCGGAGACAGAGCTCGGACCACGCTGTTGGTGTACCTGCATCCATATGCTTTCCCCCAAGCTTTGGGGTTACATGAGCCACAAAAAACAACACGCTAATTAACAAACAAAAAACACTTCTTTTTACTTTGCTTTGCACAGGTTGGGCTTTCTGACCTTTGTAGCTAAAAGTCCTCATTAATGTACTCTCTCCCAAGTCGCTGATACAGTCTCACCTCCTCCAGGGAGCTTTCCCAAGTTGCCCCAACTCCCCAATCTCCCCTCCTCACAATGTCACTGCACCCAGTCCTACAGTGTCTTACATTCCTCCCTCACATGTTTTATAAATGTTTTATTGGTGCATTTTAATTACACATAGCAATGAAATCCACAGTGATACCTTTGTGTGTACACACGGCTCATTGGGTCTCTTGGCTTCCCGCCTCTCTCCCCAGTCCCTTCCACTACTCCACTGCTCTCCTTTCTATTTTTATGACACCTTCCAGTTTTTCCTTTTTTTTCTCTCTGCTTCCATAAATGAAAGAATATACACCTTTTCTAAATCCAGCCTTATCTCACTTTGCCTGAAATCAGCTGAAAAAAAAATGATTTCCTCCATTTTCCTTCAAATGACGTGTTTTTATTCTTTTCTGTGGCTAAATAACACTACCTTGTGTACGCACAATATTTTCGCTATCCACGCATCTGCTGGCAGACGCCTAGGTTGGTTCCTTCGCTCAGCTACTGGGGATTGTGCTGCCGTGAACATGGATGTGCATGTTTCACTGGAGTATCCTGGTCTTGACTCTTTGGGGGAAATGCTGAGGGGTGGGAGGACTGAGTCATGAGGTGGCTCCGTTTCTCATCTTTTAAGGAAACTCCACACTGATCACCATAGCAGTTGTGCTAATTTACATTCCATCAACAATGTATACGGGGTCCTTTTTCACCATACCTGTCAGTGTTTTATTTATTTTATTTTATTTTTGGTGGTACTGGGGGTAAAACCCTGGGGTATTCTACCTCCAAGCTAAACCCGCAACCCTATTTTATTTTTTATTTTGAAACAGGGTTTCACTACATTGCAGAGCCTCACTAAGTTGCCGAGGCTGGACATGGACCTGTGATCCTCCTGTCCCAGCCTCCCAAGTACTGGGATTGCAGGCATGCACCACCACACCCAGCTCTCACTAGCATTTATTATTGTGTTCTTGATTATTGCCATTCTAACTCCTCTCTCATGTCTTATCTCTTATTGTTTTCTAAACATTCCAGGGCTTCCCTCTGCTCCCAGGGATGCTCTCTGAGAGTCCGTGGGGACACTTTTATGTCTCTATTTTGGGACCCTCACAGAAATAGCCATCCATGAACAAATCATCAATGGGCTAACAGCAGCAGATCTTCTTTTTCTCTTCTACCCCTAGATGTCCACACAGAGCCCCCTAGACAACCTATAGACAGAGCAGGATCCTTCTCCCTTCTTGTTCTAAATTTTGAAGACACCACAGTTCCCCTCTACCCTTCCCCAGAAGCATCAAACACTACATCACTTCTCAGGGATCACCTGGCCTGGTCACTTGCAGACAAGCACCTGTCCCCTATTAGTGGGAAACCCTGCATGAGCTGTGGGTGATATACACCCTTGCAGGTGCCTGATCCAGCTTTGGTTTAATGGGGAGAGTAAAGGGACCATGTTCCAGCCTCCGTGGACTGTTTCATGCACAGAAAGGACTCAGTACTTTGAAGCCATGTGGCTCTGGGTTCGAGGGTGGTGGTTCAAACTCTCCCACCTCTCTCTGTGGGAAGTTCATGGAAGTCTTATCTATTTCCAGTTCTTAGGAACCATTTCTCTAAAATGAGGATAACTAAGGACTGACCTGGTGAGGATTATTTTGAGGTTCAAAGAATGTGCCTGTGGCCTTTGTGGGCCAGGAAATCCATGCATGTGCTGCTATCCTCTGTACCTTTGGATTAACCCTCTTCCAGGAGCACCAAATCCCCATGGAAATTTAGCACAAAAATTAATAGTAATAGCAAAGTCCAGCCTCCTTCACCCTTGCATGTCCTGACAATCAAATGTCCAGCACCTACAGAGGGAAGCATCCTAGCTAGGCCTTTAATTGCAACCCCTTGCAGAGCTGCAGGCAGAACACTGGGATCTCTTGCCTGGTATACAGGTAAAGGAAGCAGCAACATCCCATCCCAGGAGACCCTCGAAGACTCAGCTACCCAGAGGGAATGGTTAGAGGTAAAGTAAAACCTCACACTTCCAAAATAAATGAGTGCAATGGGAATTCTTGTGCATGCGCCATTCCTATCTATTCTTGTCAAGTGATTGAGGGATTTGGCCCTTCGAATTTATATCCACCTGCCCGGCTGTTCCAAGGAGCCCTGGGGCTTGGCAGAGACTCCCAAGATTGTTATGGGGATGAGAGAACAGCGCTGGGTTTCCCACTATTCCTTGAAGCAGCCAAAAAAAAAAAAAAAAAAAAAAAAAAAAACTCTGCCATCATCTCTAAAATCTCACATCAGCTTCTTAATATATCAGGATTCATGTAAAGTTTTAACTTCTCCCCATAAAGAGGATGTTGCCAGGAAGAGCAAAATACTCTGGTGCAGAGAGGAAATGTCAGCAGTTTATAGTCGCAGTTTGAAGGCGCCACTTTGATCCACTTTACAGGTAGACGAACCAAGGCTGAGAGCCTGTGAGGACCCAGCATCTGCTGAGTCTTGTCCTGCTCCTCTCTCTTCAAGGTCAATGTTTTCTAAAGGGTTTTCACATCAGGGCTGCTCAGAGTGTGGCCTCGCAGACAGCTCTGGGCTGTCAATTGTATCTTACTGATTCATGTCAAAATGAGCTCAGCAATTGAAGGCAAATGTTTAGAAAGTCTTCCTGTCCTTTGGCATTGCCACAATATACAAGAGCATAATTGGGGGATTCGCGTCTTTGAATAGAATATTGAACCCTTCACATGGCAAGTAGCATGTGGTCGAAGCTATCCAATAGTCTCATGTACTAGATCATACACTGACCCTGCATGGACTGGAAATAAGAAATGAAAAATGGTCCTTAAACACAGATTGTTTGAGAATCGTCATTATGTGGATTTAAGTAATGTTTAGAAAAACTGATGATGAATGTTTTTCATGATGATAGATATTTAATTTCTCAATCTTAGAAAATATGTAACTGGCCTGTTAAATATATGGTTCATGGATATTTTGGCTTAGCAAAGTCAGGAGGGGTATCTAAGTGAAAAATTTCGAAGGAAGACCATCTAAAAAACTGTCAACAAAATAATGGTTCAGTTGGTACATGAATGTTAAATAACAAAACAATAACAATGACAAAAGGATAAAGATAATATGTGATAAAGGTGAGGAGTCGAGTCGGGCGTGGTGGTGCACACTTGTAATCCTGTGCTTGGGAGGCGGAGACAGGAGGATTGCACAGGTTCGAAGCCAGCTGCTCTGGCTTAAGAGACCCTGTTCCCAAATAAAAATATAAAATAGGTCTTGGAGTATAGCCCGGAGGTAGAACCCCAGTACCACCAAGAAATAGATATAAAAAAATAAAAATAAATTTTTAAAATAATAAATAAATAAAGGTGAGGAGTCAAATGTGTTAAAAATGAGAAGCAATTTTCATCGTGATAGTTTAGAAAGAATAATAGCAAGCAAGAATCGCTTTCTCCTCTATGATAGACTAGACTATCATAGAAAAGATGAGGTGAATGTTCTTTCTGTTTTATAAGGAAAAAGCGGGCCCTTGGTCACGTCAAGTCAGATTGGTCTAGACACTATTTGGAAAAAATGAAAATCCCTGATTCTGGAAGACGAATTCTAGGAAGGGGGCCGGCAGCGTGGACCAGGTTCTAGCCTCCACACCTTCTGTTCCAAAGCCACATCCCAAGGCAGGCCAGCCCGATGCGTCCTCCCAGCTGCTGAACTAAAACGTTGCCTCGTGAGTCCAAACGTGGGCTGCTTCTGGCCTGGGCCCTACTCTCCATCCATCCCCCACTCTGGGCCCCTGAGACCCCATTGGGGTGGCAACTATTTCAAGGATGTTAAAAATTGCTTTATTCTTCACCACTAATTTGCCAACAAGCTCCACCGTCAGTCCAGTTGGCCCGAAATGAAATTCTATAATTATACAAAAGCCTGGGTCAGTGACCTCCTGATTGCAATATCTTGTCTCTTTTGTCCCTTCCTTCCACCACCTCGCCCATGGGACAAAATTGCTTCGGTTCCCGGCAGCCTCCCGGATGAGGCGGTATTGGAAACTAGTGAGGCATGGCCCTGCCGAGGCGTTCATAGCTTTGCAATAATTTACTCATTTTCATTTTGTTTGATTTCATTAACACCTGGGTCTCAGGGGAAAGCCCAGTTGGGAAGGGCAAAAAAAACAAGTGATTTCAGTTGAAATCGAGTGGTTATCGCCACCTCCTCTTACAATCCCCCAGGGGTGTGAGACGCGCATGGTGTAGGCAGGGCTGAGCTTGGTGTTGATGGAGGCCTCCAGCCCCAACCAAGAAGTCTTTCCCTGGCACTCCTCCGTCCTTACCTCCCACACACACACCTCAGTGTCACTCCGTTGCCACCAAGCATGTGGCTGTCCTGGTCTTCCTTTTCAAGGACCCAACCTTAACTGCCCATTGGGGTGGCTGCATCCAGGCAGCAAGGCCCAGTGGTCAAGGGCACAGACACCCAGACTATGTTCCCATCTGGCTCTGCCTCCTGTGTGCATGGTAGCCTTGAACAAGGCTTGGACTCTGCAAGGCTCACTTTCCTTGTAAATAAAGTGAAGATAACAACCAGGCCCCCTATGGGTGCTGCCAGGATGAGCTGGGATAATGCACGTGAGGCACTGAGAGCCCTGTCCCTCACACTGCAGGAACTCAGGAGAGGAAGGAATGACAGTAGTGCCTGTTGCCATCTCCTCCTCCTCCTCCTCCTCCTCCTCCTCCTCCTCCTCCTCCTCCTCCTCCTCCTCCACCTCCTCCCCCTCCTTCTCTACAGTCAGGCCCAACCCTGTCATCTCAACCCCTCCAGGTTCTCAACAAACAAAATTCAGCACCAAAATGAATGGGGTGAGGATCACAGGCCCCAGCCCAGGTTCCTCCAGGGAGAGATTTTGATCTGTTGGCCTACATGACACGCCCTTTACTAAAGGCAGAAGAAAGGTTCAGGGTGACCTGCTGATGCACCAATGATGGGGAGAGGCCCCGCACTGGCTTGTGGTAGCTGGGCAGTGCGAGCACCCTGGGCTGGGAGACCAAAATTCCTGCCCACACCAGTGCAGATGGGGCGGGCATGTCTGCAGAAGCGTCTCCTTGAACCAGCCACAGGAATCATTCAATTCTACTTCTGTACCCCAGGGAGGAATCTGCACGGAAGGCCAGTCCTCCATGGTTAGCAATGAGAATGCAAGGGCAGCTGCAGCTGCACTTGTGGGGGCGCCTACTGTATACAGTGTTCTAACCATACTTATGGGGCGCCTACTGTGTATAGTGTTCTAACCACAGTGTGTGCCCAAGAGTGGCTGCTTGTATTTTTCCCATTCTACTGACAAAAATAGTCCGAGCAAGAGGTTAGGTCTCTTGGTCTGACAACCAAGAAGGGGGAGAGCAAAAACCCCACTCTGGTCTGCCTGACCCTTGTGTCCAGCTGTTGACAGCTTCAGCCATTACAAAATCTCAAAGCATCTTAAACTAAATTGTCCTGGACCGTGTGCCCTGGAGCCCTAGGTCTGCCTGCACTAAGGCTCTGCAGGTGTCCGCTGCCCATAGGGACACAGCCTGCAGGTGGGTCCTTCAGCTCCACGAGCCCCACCCGGCTGCTCAGCCCCAGACTGAAGAAGCCACCAACCAAGGCTCACAGCCTCTGAGGTCAGGAGCCCCTCCCACCTGGTCATCATGCCCTGGGCAGGAGGAGGGAGACCATCTCCACCCTTGCCCATTCTCCCTTGGGCCTCTAAGCAGGAGTTCCTGGATATATAGATCTCCACTTTCTACTGGTCCCCTGTTCAAACATCCAAATCCAGAAATTTGACATTAGGAGGACCCGGTAAAGCCAGGCATCAGCATGTGTAAGAGGAGCCACAGGGATTCCTAAGCAGAGAGGGAAGGCATCCTTCTACCTGACTTAGAGAAAGCCAGCCTGAGGCCCTGACTCCTCCTCTAGCCACCCACACACGAGTCCATTCAAATCCTGAGTGTTCTCTCTGCACCCTGAGGGACCCTCGCCCAGCCATCCTCCTACCTCCCATCTCAGGGACCACTGGAAAGCCCAGGGTCAGAGCGTCCAGGTGTCTACGGCCGCACTCCAAGCCCAGGCGCCTTTCTTCTTCCTTTCTTCCTTCTCCACTGACCTCATTTGTGCCTCAGAGCGCTGGCCTCCACTGTTCTCTTCCTAAGGTCCTTCCTCCCCCCAGCCCTGGGTGAGGCCCTCCCTGCCCATGCTCTCTGTGGCTGACCCCTCCCAGCCCTCTAGCAGAGGACTCTGCTCCATTTTTTCTTCCCCCATAGGATGGAAATGTTTTCATTCTCCCAGGAAGCCTGTATGTCTTGCGCCTCTCTGTGGCTCAGTTTGCACACCTGTCACTGGGATGTCGGGATGACCGGGGCGCTCGCCTGTGTCCAGCACTCAGAGCAGCACCTGACAGTGAGCAGTGTCCATGTAGTGGCCTTATTCTCTCCTGACGTCCTTGTTCTCTGTGACGTACTTCATACCTAGCGGGCACCCAACACATTTTGAATGAATCTGCAACTGAGTGGAGCAGAGTGATGCCAAGGGTCTGGAAAGCCCACCCTGTCTGCCTCCCCACACCCAGGGCACCCTGCCACGTGGGCTGTAGGTATCCAACTACGAGAGCCCGGCCTCGGCGTTCCTCACATGGAATGTTTTCCAGAGATGCAAAGCTCATTTGTTAATAACTACACAGCAATATCTAAGATTTTGGTTGTATTGTGAGGCCGGTGCCTTCCCCATTCACCAATAATGACAGACCACTTAAAAAATAAATAACACATATAATTTAACCAACTAAAACAAAGAGCAGCGTCAGCTTTCCCTAGGAAAATATTTGCACTCTTTCCCCCAGGCGTCCCCACGGGGCGGGCGGGCGCCCCTGCCTGGGCCTCCCCCGCTGAGATGCTTTCTCAGCAGGCGGCCTGGAGTGCAAGCTCCAGAGCAGGAGGGAGGGGGCTGGCCCACAGCTGCCCAGAGCCCCTTCCTGCAGGAGTCTGGGCCTGTTTTCCCCAGAACTGGGACGGGCACGCCACCTTCTCCCTCCATACTCACACCCACTCTCTTTCCTGGCACCCTGTCCCCCAGGGCTCAAAATTCAAGTGCCTGTAGGGACCTACAGGAAATGCACATGAGCAAAGCAGGTGGGCACAGGAGGCAATAGGGACTGGTGGGGCTTGTGGTTAACTGAAGAGCTAATGTCCTGCTCACACTTTGCCAATGCATGCACTACAGGAGGCCAGTCCCAGTTCTGCAGTTTTCTGACATTTAAAAAAAAGGAGGAGGAGCAAGAGGAGGAGGAGTAAGAGGAGGAGGAACAAGAGGAGGAGCCATCAATTTGCTCTTTGTAATACCCTCCAAGTATTGCACTCTGGCCCACTTAACACATCTCTTCCTTCTCCACCTTTATTCATCTTGCTCAGCCACCTTGGCTCCTTAACTGTTCTTGGACCTTACTAGACACATTCCCACCTCAGGACATTTGAACTGGAAATTCCCTCTCCCTGGGAGACTTTTTCAAGATAAACCCACCATTCCAAAGGCCAGTATGGCTGAAGTGCAGCCGGAGGGAAGAAAATAGCAGGTAAGAGGTCACAGTGGCGCCCAGGTCAGCCAGGGCACAGGCAGGGCAGAAGGCATTATAGCTTTGCAGGGGTGTTTTGGTTGTCACAAAGACTGGGGACAGCGACAGCACTTAGTGGGTAGGGGCACCGCATGCCAGCCAACCGCTGCGTTCAGGTGACCCTTGCACACATGGGCTCACATGTCAGGGCCAGTAGGAGCCTGGTCGTGCCTGGAGCCTGGGGTCTAACTCCACTTCTCATCTGGTTTGGTTTTTCTTGCACCATGTATTAAACACTGAGCGATCTAGGACTGCCGTTGTGTGTACGTCAAGGGAAGCTGCGCTGTTTGTTGGGAGCTTGGTCAGGAGCTGGTCACCTGTAAGGGGACCCCGCCCCGAAAGCTCTTGTGGAGCCTGAGTCTCCGCCAAGCGCCAAACTGTGTTTGAAGCGTCACGTTCCTGTAGAGCTGAGCGACTCCAGCAAGCAGTGGCGCCTCTGGTGTCTTTCAGGTGAGTCAGGCTAGAATATTTCCATATGAAGTAACTATTATCTTATTAAAAAATAGTTTTCTTGCCAGGCGTGATGGCACATGCTTGTAATCCCCGTGCTTGGGAGGCAAAGACAGGAGGATCCCACAGGTTCGAAGCCACCTCTTTGGCTTTAGAGACCCTGTTTCCAAATAAAAATATAAAAAATAGGTGTCTGGGAGTGTAGCACGGAGATAGAAGGGTTTCCAGGAACCCCAGTACCACACACACACACACACACACACACACACACACACACACACGTATTAAAAGGGGAAAGGGAAGAAAGAGAAATTATAAAAGAAAGTGAGAAGAACTGAGTCTTAGGACTAATGGAGCTGTTATAATGGGGCAGCATCCTCAGCGTGAGTTCTCCAACAGACAAGACAAAATGGCAGTCAGCTACTGCTATCTGCAATCCCTCTGCAAAGCCTGGGGACTTAAAATGCCCTCTGTCATTCCTCACAATCCATGAGTCAGATGGACAGTTCTGCTGATCTGGCCCTGCCTGGCTGACCTTGGCTGGGCTCACTCATTCATCTGGGGTGGAAGGCAGGCAGCAGGTGGCTGCTGTCTGGGGATGGCCTATGCTGGGGCACCCTAGCTCTGCTCCACACGGCCCTCACCTCCAGCAGACTAGCCCAGGCTTGTTCAGGTGGAGGCGGCAGGAGCCAACAGAGAGGATGCTGCAAGGCCTCTTGGGAGGCCTCCTCTCTCCTCTGGGAATGGGCACACCCCACTGCAGCCACATTCAGTTGCTCAAAGCAAATCCCGAGGCTAGATCCATGGGGCAGGAAATGGACTCCACCTCTTTTGGGAAGGCATGAAGTATTTTGCACGTGACCAAATAGCAGACAACATAATTCTATCAGAAAAGAAAAAACATGGCAATATTTTGGGAGCAAATGTCATCCTTGACCAACTTAAACAACCATTCCAGGGCAGACACTATATTGGCCTCAGTTTCTTTATAGCAGCCCTCATTTATTAAGTACTTATTATGTGCATAATATAAATATTTTATGGCCATGTGCTTAAAAAAATGGAGGATGTACTTCATAGCTCTTAGTTACAAAAAGTTTGTTATTAGATGAGCAGTTAGTTTTTGTCTCACTCAACGCTCTTGCTGCTATATCCAAAAACACTGACGACACAATTTAGAGGAAGATTTACTTGATCAGTTATGGGAGATTAAGAGGTTCAGCCCATGTTAGGCCAGGTCTATGGAGCTAGGCATGGTGTCAGGAGGTTGCAAGAGGGAAAGCACATGGCTCTACTCTCACATCATAGAGGCCAAAAGCAGAGAGAGAGAGAGGCCAGCAAGGGAAGGAGATAACCATATGTAACCCCCAAGGCCATACCCAAAACAGGACTAGCAAGCAAGTCCTGTTTCCAACATTGCTACCTTGTTTCTTGTAAGGGTTAGGGGATGTTCTAAACCCATACAATCATTGTATGGTCTTTTATTTAAATTGCTTTTCATTTGTGATAAGTGATACAAAATTTCCTCTTAAGCTAATAATATAGGAATTTCATTTCGAAATATATCAATTTCAGTCTTTTCAATAAGTCCATTTAAAAAACCATTAATTAAATAACTCTACAGGTAACAGGTGATCCTAGTAAAACTCATGAGAATGAAAGCCATGGACTCATATTTGGGAAAAAAAATCTAAATTAACTCTTTATATCTCTGAATGTGGTTATTATGATTTCTATTTTGCAGATGGGGAAACTGAGGACAGATGAGGTCTGCAGAGGTTAACCAAGATGTACCAGGTAAGCAACTCTGCATAAAAAGTCCACGCTAAAGCTTCCAGAGGGCTTTCGATAGGAGGCCTGGCACCTAGCAGAGACCTATAGTAGCATCTGTCATCAAATGAGATCCCTAAGGCTCCCAAGGGGTCCTCCTCTGATTGGGGACTTCTGAGAAAAATGAGGACTGCTAGCCAAAGCCCAGGCAAGAAATGCCATCGCAATTTGAATCAAATGGAATTTGAATGAGAATGTTCCCTGGAGAGCCAGTGAGGCATCCGGCAGAAACCTGGAGGAGAGACAGCACGGAGCCTGTGAACTGAAATCTTTGTGCACCTGAGAGGCTAAGCAAGCACTGAGTAAATTAGGAGAAAATAGACCTGCTGCGGGGGAGGAGACTAGAGGACGCGAGCTCCCAGCGTGCCTATGATTCTGAGGAAAGGGTGTCCCATGGGATCCGATCCTCCAAAGCCCCTGGCTGGGGCCCAGCTCTCCTGGGGCCTGCACCCAGACTGCAGGCCTGGCCCTCCCAGGCATCCAGCAGCTCACTCAGGGCCTGTGAAATAGATGGCTGTTCTAGGCCAAACTGTGCCCAATCCCAAATTCCTATGTTGAAGCCCTAGCCCCCACACCTTCCTGAGGTGACTCTATTTGGAGACAGGTCTTTAAAAGGTGATTAAGGGCCAGGCTTGGTGGTGCATGCTTGTAATCCCCGCGCTTGAGAGGCGGAGACAGGAGGATCGCGCAGGTTCGAAGCCAGCCTCACTGGCTTAAGAGACCCTGTTTCCAAATAAAAAATATAAAAATAGGTCTGGGAGTGTAGCCCTGAGGTAGAAGGGTTTTGTCCCCAATACCAGCCAAAAAAAAAAAAAAAAAAAAAAGGTGATTAGGGTTCAATGAGGTCATTGGGGTGGGTCTTAATCCAGTGTGAAAAGTGCCCTGAGAAGATGAGATTTAAGACACAGACACACACAGAGGGATAACCATGTGAGGTCACAGGAAAAAGGTGGCCATCCACTCTGAGGAGGCAGGCCTCAGAAGCAGCCCACCCTGCCAAGACCTCAGTCTCCCATTTATAGCCCCCAGGACCATGAGAAAACAAATGTTCTTTGCTTAAGGCAACTGAACTATGGTATTTTGTGATGGCAGCCTTCTCAGACGTACACAACCAGTGAGCCCTGTCCACCCCCAAAATGCTTCAGTATTTGTATCACCTGGAAGTCCTCCCTGGTGCCCAGCCTCTGTTTCTCTTCCTTCTTTTTCTCATATGCCCTGGCCAGGGGTAATGGAAGCCACCACCCAAAGGCACTTCATGCTGGAGTGCCCTCCAGGCAGGATTAACACCTCAGGAGCTAAAGGATGTGCAGGAAGAGGGCTGGGGTTGCAGGTGACTTCCTTCCTTCTTACCTTCCTTCCTTCCTTCCTTCCTTCACATGATGGGTGAGTCCCAGGCCCACTTTAGGAGAGTTAGAGACCCTCCCACCAGGAGACCCAACAGGGAGTGGCTCTGGGGCAGAGAAAAGCAGAGAGAAGTCACCATCCTGGGCTTCGCGTTTTGATCCTGCCTCCACCAGCAGCACATCCATGGCAAACCTCAAAATATCTTAAGGCCTTGGCTTCCTTGACTGTGATACCAGAGTAGTTACAAACCTCTCTCCCCAGGGCGTAGAGGGGCAGGGTGAAAAGATGGAAGTACAATGCTCAGAAGGGCATTTGGCACATGGCCACAATGCCAAAAAAGATAGCTGTCTGTTGTTATTATTACTGTTATCCCCACTCCCTCCTCTCAGAGGTCCCCAGCCTGTCTGTGCCCAGGCTTCTTCATACTGCCTTGCTCATTTCGTGCCCCGGGTCCTTTGCTCAGGTTTTATCTGCCTCCTGGAAAGTGCCCCCCAGTCCAGCTACACCTGAGGCTCCTTTCCCCCCTGCTGCAGGAGGCTCCGCCAGAGCCACAGCTAGGCAGCCACGCTTTGGCTTTGGGTTCACCGTGGCAGCCCGTCGCCCCTCCCCAAGCTCACCACCCCTACTCAGTGTGGGATGCCCCGTGGCCAGGGCCTACTCCTCCCTTTCTCACATCCTGGCCCAGCCTTTCCAGGCATGCTTCCTAGCTGTTTTGATGAGTTGTGTTCCAGAAAACAGATCCAAGCTGCTTTCAATACAGCTTTCAACTTGGGGTGATTTTGCCATGCTGGGGACACCTAACAATGTCTGAAGACATTCTTGGTTGTCACAATTGAAAGACAAGGCACTACTCTCACCTAGCAGATAGAAACCTGGGAGGTAGCTAAATGTCCTACCGTACCCAGGATGACCCCCCACAGTAAATACTTAGCCCACTCAAAATGTTCCTAATCAGGACTAGGGTAAAGACACCAGCTCTCCAGAGGCATGGGCTCAGAGTACAGAGAGTGCAAGCCCCGGGGGTTCCAAGGAATTAAATTCTCAGAACAACATGAATCCTGGATGGGCCAGCCTCCCTGCTTGCAGCCTCCGGCACCTGGAGCTGCCTGTGCCTGAAGCAGAGGCTTTGCTCATTCGCCCCTTGTCAGAGCATCTGCAGGACCCTGAAGATCTGTATGAAGAAACTCACTTATGACTAAGACCAGCTGAGTTTGCCTTGTTTCTGCCAAGTGAGGACAATACCCCAGGAACTGAGAGGCCAGGTCCATCGTGGAGCATGAACAGGAGGATTGGGGTGGTAGAGAGAATCCAGGCAGGTTGGGCTGAGGGAGCCCTTGGACACTAATTGTCATGATTTGTAAAACATGAACATCAGTATCTCCTTCTAGATACCCATTTCATTAGGGAGCATGCTTGCCCACATCCCTAATGAAATGTCTCCCCTGCCAGCCTTAGAGGCATCATTGGTTGGTCCCATGTAATAGACGAGGAAAATGATAGAAAATCGGAAGGCTTACCCACAGTCATCCAACTGACAGATGGAGAAGTAGAAGCAAAACTCAGACTTCCTGAATTATGAATCTTATTAAGCATCCATTCTGCACAGTGAAAGTACCAGATGGGGAATTTGTGACCTCAGGGGGTCCCAGAACCCTGATGAAACACCTCACACACAACCTCACTCTGAAGGGAGGCCCCTAAGGATGAGGCTGCCAATCAGTCTTTCTTCCTCTAAGTTGGGTGTAGCCAGGCTTATTGGGTCCAGCAGTGAGTATGTGGACTGAGACAAAAATTAGTACCAGAGGAGTAGGGCTGCTACTACTTCTAAGTTTGACCATGTGAATTTGAATTGTGAGCCTTTGGAACTGGCTTGTGAGAGGCAATTGGAAGGGCCAGAATACTGATAGCAAGGCTGGAATTAGAGTCTGTGCTCAGGTTTCACAGGGCAAAGAGGACTCCATAGGAAAATGGAGCAGAAACCTCATGTGTCACATCCTGGCAAAGAACTACTGGCATTTTGCCCATGTCCTAAAACTCTGTGAGGCTTAATTTAAAGATGATGACTGATTAAGCTGATGGAGGAAATCTCAAAACAGCAAAGTACCCAAACTACAGTATGGATATTCATGTCCACATTCAGTGAATTGTACACTGAATTTCAGGAGCAGAGAGTAAAGAAGAGAAACTTTATAGATTTGCAGGTTGGCCAGAAAGGCAAGTGCAAAGCTGGGGACCAAAGATATGGTGTTGTGAAAGACAGTGGGATGGATGAAAGGAAGGAGGAAGTAGTGGCCAAGAAGGAAACAGGACCAATGACAGACCAGATGGAAGTAGGCCAGTGGCTTCCCAGATAGAGGCAGGCTCAGTGTCTGGGATTGAAAAGAGCCCAGCAGCAATGAGCAAAGAAGGCATAACTGCCTTTCCTCCTGGTCGTCAATCTTGGCACTCGTGTAATGCTGGCTTGGCTAGAAAAAAAGGGGTCATGGAGTCTTTCCCCCAGATTTCAAAGGAAGGTCTAGGAAGCCAGATAACATGTGGCAGGGTCAAAATCCCTGTAAGCAGGCCCAAATTTTTAAAGATGTTAGGGGGGGGGCCAAGGTTGCAAGAAATCCCCCTAAGATTTAGAAGTGCTAGAAATATGGAATGACCAAGAGGAAAGGCTGAAAGCTGTGAGTTGTGGAGACAGGCTAGTATGCCACCCATTGCAATCCACCAGGCTGTAAGGGTGGGACAGTCAAGGCCCTCTAGAAATCACATCTCACCACCATGTGCCCCAGATGCTGGAAGTAACAGTTACAGAATCAAATACCTGCCCTGCTGGATTTCAACACTGTTCTGTTCCCATCCTTCTTTTATGGCTCTATTTCTCCCTTTTCTAATGTAAATATGTACTCTGTACCACTGCACATGAGATGCATGCAACTTGCTTTTTGTTTGTACAGGGGCTCACAGCCAAGAGTTAACCTTGAGTCTCAGAGAAGACTTTGGCTTTTGGACTTTTGAGTGATGCTAGAACTGTTAAGATTATAATGCTGGAACTGTTAAGACTGAGTAAACTCTTAAAGATGGACTAAGTGCATTTTTCATTGTGAGGTGGTCATGAGGTCTAGGGGGTTAGTGGTGGAGTGTAATGGTTTGGAATTTTAAAAATCCCTCTAACGCTCACAGAAACAAAGTAGCAATACTGGAAGCAAGGTTTGGTTGCTAAGGTGGGGGTCTCTTCAGGTGTGGCCTTGGAGACTACATATGGTTCTCCCACCCCCTGGCTTTGTTCTCTGCTTCCAGCCTGCATGATGTGAGGATAGATCCTTACACGCTCTCTTTCTCTGCTTCCTGCTGCTATGCTCTGAGCTCTGTAGACCCGGCCTGACCTGGACTGAACTTCTTTTTTTTTTTTTCCTTTTAAATTTTTATTGGTGCATTATACTAAAACATCATATTGGGGTAAAAAACTTGTGTGTACAAACATGTACACATCGCTGATTTAACCCCTACCCAATTCCCACCCCATTCCCTCTCCGCCCCTCCTTCCCTTGCTTGGCTTAGTGATTGACTTCGATATGTTTAAGTACATTGTGTGTTTTAGAGATTTTCCTCTTCCCCTCTCCTTTCTCCTCCTTTAGGTTGTCTTGTTTGCTCCTCTATAGGATTTCCTCTTTCAAGGGTTACTCCTATGACCCATTTCTCCCTAACTCTCACATATTAGGGAAAGCATCTGATTTCTTATTTTTTGTGACTGACTAATCTCACTTAGCATAATGTCCTCCAGTTCCATCCATTTCCCTGAAAATGATGTAATTGAGGTTTTTTTTGATTGCTGAGTAAAATTCCATTGTGTACATATCTCACAGTTTTGTAATCCATTCATCTGTTGATGGACATCTTGGCTGGTTCCATAGTTTGGCTATGGTGAATTGTGCAGCTATGAACATAGATACACATGCATTAGTTTGGTAGTTTGGTTTCCTTTCTTTTGGGTAGATACCCAGAAGTGGTATTGCTGGATCAAATGGTAGATTTGTTCCCATTCTTCTGAGGATTCTCCATACTGTTTTCCAAAGTGGTGGCACTAATTTGCAATCCCACCAACAATGTCTTAGAGTTCCCACTTCTCCATATCCTCGCCAGCATCTGTTGTTGTTTGTGTTTTGAATGATGGCCATTCTAGTTGGAGTTAGGTGAAATCTCAGGGTAGTTTTGATTTGCATCTCTCTGATTGCCAGTGATGTTGAGCATTTTTTCATGCATTTATTGGCCATTTGAATTTCTTCTTTTGTGAAGTGTCTATTTAGTTCATTTGCCCATTTTGTTATTCGTTGCTTTGTTTTCTTAGTGTTGAGTTAATCTTGAGTTCTCTGTATATTCTAGATATTAGTCCTCTATCAGTGGTGTAGATGGCAAAAGTCTTCTCCCATTCTGTTGGCTCTTGATTGAGGTTCTTGACAGTTTCCTTTGCTGAACAGAAGCTCTTCAGTTTCATGCAATCCCATGTATTGATTCTCCTTTTAATTTGTTGTGCCTTTGGGATCTTGTTGAGGAAATGTTTATCTGTGCCTCTGCGTTGCAGTGTTGGACCTATGCCCTCTTCAAGGAGCTGCAAGGTCTCTGGTTTAATTTCCAAGTCTTTGATCCATCGTGAGTTGACTTTTGTACAGGGTGAAAAAGTGGGATTCATTTCCAATTTTCTGCATATGGTTAACCAGTTTTGCCAACACCATTTGTTGAAGAGGCTATCTTTTTTCCAGTGTATGTTTTTGGCCCCTTTGTCAAAAATCAATTGGCTGAAAGTGTGTGGACTTGTTTCTGGGTCTTCTATTCTGCTCCATTGGTCTATATATCTGTTCTTTTGCCAGTACCATGCTGTTTTTATTACAATGGCTTTGTAGTATAGTTTAAAGTCAGGTATTGTGTTGCTGAGAACGACCCTGGCTATTCTGGGCTTTTTGTTATTCCAGATAAATTTACGGACTGATTTTTCTATGTCTGTAAGGAATGATCTTGGTAGTTTAATGGGCATTGCATTAAATCTATAGATCAATTTTGGGAGGATGGTCATTTTAATGATATTTATTCTGCCAATCCATGAACATGGAAGGTCCTTCCATCTTCTAAGATCTTCTTCGATTTCTTTTTTCAGTGTTTTATAGTTTTCTTTGTAGAGATCTTTTACCCCCTTGGTCAAGTTTATTCCTAGGTATTTTATTTTTTTTGTGGGAGATCCTGAGTGGAAGTGTTTTCTGAATTTCTTTTTCAGCGGATTTATGATTGGTGTGCAGGAAAGCTTCTGATTTTTTAAGATTGATTTTGTATCCAGATACTTTGCTGAATTTGTTGATCAGTTCTATAAGCCTTTTAGTTGAGTTTGCTGAGTTTTCTAAATATAATATCATGTCATCTGCAAATAGTGAAAGCTTGAGTTCTTCTTTTCCTAGTTGTACTCCTTTGATTTCCTTTTCTTGCCTTATTGCTCTGGCTAGAGTCTCTAGTATTATATTAAAGAGAAGTGGTGATAATGGGCATCCTTGTCTCATTCCAGTTTTTAGGGGGAATTCTTGAAGTTTTTCAGAATTTAATATGATGTTGGCAGTGGGCTTATTGTGAATTGCCTTAATAATGTTAAGATATGTTCCTTCTATTCCAATTCTCTGCAGTGTTTTTATCATAAATGGATGTTGAATTTTATCAAATACTTTTTCAGCATCTATTGAGATGATCATGTGATTTTTGTCTTTGATTCTGTTTATATGATGAATTACATGGATTGATTTTTGTATATTGAACCAAACTTGCATCCCTGGGATGAACCCTACGTGGTCATGGTGTATAATTTTCTTGATGTGGTTTTGAATGCATGTTGCTAGTATTTTGTTTAATAGTTTTGCATCCAAGTTTATCAGAGATATAGGCCTGCAGTTTTCCTTCCTTGAACTGTCTTTATTTGGTTTGGGTATTAGTGTGATGTTGGCTTCATAGAATGTATTTGGGAGAGTCCTGGTTTTTTCCATTTCATAAAATAGTTCAAGTAGTATTGGGGTTAGCTCTTCTATAAAGGTTTTATAGAATTCACTTGGGAAACCATCTGGTCCTGGGCTTTTCTTTTATGGTAAGCTCTTTATTGCTGTTTCAATCTCTTTGTTATTGATTGGTTTAAGTGTTCTATATCTTCTTGACTCAGTTTAGGAAGGTTGTATTTATCTAGGAAGTTGTCGATTTCCTCCAGATTTTCCATTTTATTGGAGTATAGTTTTTCAAAGTAGTTTCTGATAATCCTCTGGATTTCTACACTGTCAGTAGTAATGTCTCCTTTTTCATCTCTTATCTTCATAATTTGGGTTGATTCTCTCTTTTTTTTAGTTAGGTAGGCTAGTGGTTTATCGATCTTGTTAATTTTTTCAAGAAACCAGCTTTTGGTTTTGTTGATTTTCTGTATTGTTTTATTATTCTCTATTTCGTTAATTTCTGTTCTAATTTTAATAATTTCCTGTCTTCTGCTGGCTTTGGGGTTCAACTGTTTCTGCTTTTCAAGGGCTTTGAGGTGTGTCATTAGGCTATTTATTTGAAGATTTTCTGTTTTTCTTATGTGAGCACTCAGTGCTATAAATTTTCCTCTTAATACTGCCTCAAAGTGTCCCAGAGGTTTTGATATGTTGTATCTTTATTTTCATATGCTTCTAGAAATTTCTTGATTTCACCTCATACATCTTCTATGATCCATTCTTCATTCAGAAGTGTGGTGTTCAGTCTCCACATGTTTATGTTGTTTCTCTGGATCTTCTTATAGTTGATTTCTAGTTTCATTCCATTGTGGTCTGAAATGACACAGGGAAGTATGTAACATTTTTTAAATTTGCTAGTGCTCATTTTGTGTCCCAGGATGTGATCTATTTTGGAGAAGGTTCCGTGAGCAGCTGAGAAAAATGTAAACTCTGCTGTAGTTGGGTGAAATATTCTATATGTGTCCAACAGGTCCATTTGGTTAATGGTGTTCTTTAGTTCTGAGGCATCTTGACTGACCCTTTGTCTGGAAGATCGGTCTAGTATTGTGAGAGGTGTGTTGAAGTCCCCCAGTATTATTGTGTTGGGATTTATGTGTGGGATTTATTCATGTCACAAAGAGTTTGATTTATGAAAGTAGCTGCACCTATGTTTGGGGCATATATGTTGATTAATGTTATTTCCTCTTGCTGGATTATTCCTTTTACCAGTAAAATGTGACCTTCTTTGTCTCTTCTAATATGTTTGGGTTTGAAGTATAACTTGTCTGATATCATAGTTGCTAGTCCTGCTTGTCTTCGAGTACCATTAGCATGGATTACCTTGCTCCAGCCCTTTACCTTGAGTTTGTTCCTATCTTTACTTGTAAGATGTGTTTCTTGTAAGCAACAGATGGATGGATTCTGGTTTTTAATCCATTTTGCCACTTTATGCCTTTTTATTGGGGATTTGAGGCCATTTATGTTCAGTGTGATTATAGAGAGATAATTTTTAATTCCCAACATGTTAAAATCTTATTTCTGTTTGAGATACTGTTTATTCTTCTTTGCTTAGTTGTCTGCTGGATGGGAATTCTTGTTTTTTTTTTTGTTTTGTTTTTTTTTGGTTCTGGCGTGTATTACCCATTTCCTCTTTGCAGTTAATCTTCTTGAGTATTTTTTCTAGTGCTGGTTTTGAAGACATAAATTCCTTCAGTTTCTGTTTGTCATGGAAGCTTCTTATTTCCCCATCTAATTTGATAGATAGTTTTGCTGGGTAGGAAATTTTTAGCTGGAAGTTGTTTTCTTTCAGAGTTTGGAATATGTTACTCCATGCCCTTCTGGCTTTCATGACTTGGTTTGGGAAGTCTGGAGTGATTCCAATTGGTTTGCCTCTGAATGTCATGTGGCCTTTTGTTTTAGTTGCCTTTAAGATTCTCTGCTTGGCTTCCACATTAGTCTTTTTGACAATTATGTGGCATGGGGATCCTCTTCTCTGATCCTGTCTAAAGGGAGTTCTATAAGTTTCCTGGACCTGTGTATCGACCTCTTGCTCTATGTTTGGAAAATTTTCTGCTATTACTTCCTTGAAGTGATTATTGATCCCTTTGGTTTCCCCTTCTTTTCCCTCCTCTATTACAATTATTCTTAGGTTAGCTCTCTTAAAATGGGCCCATTTTTCTTCAATGTCAAATTCCTGCTGTCAGATTTTTTTTTTTCTAAATTAGAAAGTATGTGTTCATTTTTGGAGTGATCCTCTTTTAGGAGCGAGATTTCTATTTTCCATGTGGTCTAATCAGTTGTTTATACTTTGAATTGAGGCCTTTACTTCAATGATTGCATCCTTTATCTCTTTTAGACTCTCTCTGAATTCTTTTCAAAAGTCCTCTATTATTTCTACAGTTATTTTCCTGATTTGATCTTCTAGAGATCTCTGAATTTCTGTGTTATCAGGTTCTGATGTTGTGGGGTTGTGGGCATTCACTGCTCCATTGTTATTTCTCTTTCCCATGATTTTGGAAGTTTGTACCTTCTCTGGGTTCTTCCCTGGGTCACTATGAGTTCACTTAAGGTGCTCTGGATCTCGAGTCTGTGGTATCTCAGTCACCACTACTCCTTTACTGGGTTGTATCACAAAGTCTCAGACCCAAGGAGTCAATCGAGGCTGCTTAGACCATGGGGAGTGCCAGGTTGGGCATTCTCCAGCAGGAGTTGTGACTATGGTGTAATATCTCTGCCACCACCACTCCCCCACTGGGTTGGACTGCAAAAATCTCCGACCCAGGGAGACTATCTGCGCAACTCCCTGGGAGTGCAGTACTGTGATTTCTCCCCTACGGGCTGCAATTTGACTCACAGTTGTTGAGTGTGCTGATGGAGCTATAGTGGACTCAGCTAATTCGCAGCTGCCGCCGCTGGCAATATAACACTACCACCACGCCCTCGGCCGTGAGGCTGGTGTATTTCTTCTCTGGTTTTGAGCTCCTCTCTGAGTCCCTGCCAGGTGTGCTGAGCCCGGCCCTTGGGAGCTTTAGATGTTCCCTGTGCTGAAAAAACTGCTGACTGCCACCCAGCTGTTCAGCAACTGCTCACTTCAGCTCACTGTCCACCCCTCCTCTCTAGAGCCTGGTGGATGGTTGAGTGCGTTGGTCTGGTGCCGTCCGGTGAATTCACCGCTGCTGCCGGCAGTAAGATGCTGCTGCTGCGTCCTAGGCCATGAGGCCGGCGTACCTCCTCTCTGGATTTGAGCTCCGTTCTGATTCTCCCTCCTCTCTGGAGCCTGGTGCTGCGAGGGAAAATGTAGCCTGCGCCATGGCTCCGGCCGCTCCGCGCCGCGGCGATCGCGGCACTGCAGGCTGGTTTCTTTCTGCTGGTGTCTCGTTTTTCTAGCCCTCTTTTTCTCTGTCCCTTATATTTACAGTTTTTATTTCTTTGTTGATGGTGTTTTCTGACTCTGAAAGGCACTGGTTTTGTGGTAATAGAGATCAATTGTTAGCGACACTCATAAGTGCTGCTTTTCTCTGTTGCCATCTTCCCAGAAGTCCCTGGACTGAACTTCTAAATCTCCAAAAACTGTGAGCAAATAGACCATCTTTCCTCTAAGTTGTATGGTCAGTCATTTTGAATTATGGCAGCAAAATGTTGACTGAGACAATGACTCAGCACCACCCCTGTCTGTCTCTGTTTCCTCATCTTGTATTCACTCCATCAGGATAGGAGTAATTAGGAAAGCAGTAATAATAATAATACATATCTGGTAGGATTGTTGTAGGGCTCTGGTGTGCTAATTTATGCATGGTGTCTGTTATGTATTAAAGTACTTAATAAATGCTAGATATGTTTTTCATTGGAATGACTCATGGGTCTCAATTTCCCCACCTGAAAAATGGGATCGGTGTGAAAATTAAACAAGATAATTAATGTAAAGTGTGTGGCAAAAAGCAGTTATTTTTTAATTGTCTCTATATGCACAAACACATATCCACTCCCAGGCCAAAACATACTACCCATGTCTGCCTTTCCTGAGAAGGGTCTCAAAAGGCCTGGAATTATCACGGACCTAAGACCTTGAAGGCTAAAGAAGGCTCTGGTTTAACTATTTTCTCTCATTTCTTCTGAGCTGATGCCACATATTCTTTCTAGGAACTGTCTTTTGCTCTAGCCCCCATCTCCAGCAGACAAGCAGCCTGCATTTCTGTGGAAAGCCCTGTGCAGGCCCAGGAACCCACCACTCTCCCTGTGAAGCCCAGACCGCCAGGCTGAGCAGCGCCATGCCTCTGCAATGCTGCTCCTTATTAGGCTCATTAGGTACACAGTAATTATAATAATTATGTGCACTGCTTAGACGACCATCCTCAGTAACAACCACTGCTATTCAAAAGTCATAATTGCTGCATCACGATTAAAATGAAGTCTAATTAGATGTCAGCTCCCCCAACTCACAGCCCCTATGCAATCTCTATATCCAAATGCCCCATGACCACCGGCCAACCTTGATTAATCTACAGAATCCAAAACAAACAACTCGGGCCGCAGGAGAGTGTGGCTATGCTTGCGGGTAGCACGCATATCCCTGCTGGAAGATTTACGGGTGTTGAATGGTTCAAAAAGAAAATAATTCAGGGGAAGGGCAGGGCTGGAGGACGAGGCTGGGAGCAAGAAGGGATCTGAGTCCTGGTTCTGCTGGGCTGCTTTGATCTAGAGCAGGGCACCTCCTTTCCCATCTGTGAGGCTGGAGGGGTCACCCAGGGGAGTGCTGTAAGGTACCTTAGGAAACATCAACTTGTGCTCATGAGGATGCATGTGAGTCAGCGTTGTGTTGCTGGAACAAAATACACGAGAAAATCAATTTGGAAGGAAGAAAAATTTATTTGAGCTCATGGTTTGAGAGGTTTCCGTCCACAGTCACTTGGCCCTGTTGCTTGAGCCTGAGGCGAGGCAGGACATGGTGGGGAACCCCCTGCACAGCAAAGCTGTCCTTGTCATGGCAGCCAGAAATCAAAGAGAGAGGAGGGCCTGGGCTCCCTCAAGGACACAGCCCTAGGGACCCCACAGTACCATCAGCTGGGGACCAAGCCTTCAAAACAGGAGCCACAGAGACATGTAAAATACAAACCATAACAGGGATCAAGGAACAAGAGAGATGCAGCAGAGCTGCTTTGATAAAGCAGAACAGCTTCATCCTACAGAGCCCTGCCTCTCTCCCACCCTCTTTCTCTCCCTGAGATGTCCTGAGGACGCTTGCATACCCTGAAGGGTCTATGGCAAGCTGCTGGCATCCATACTCTCTAAAACACTCAAACTCTGCCCATACTGGGACCACCAAGGAGGCTGTAAAATTGCTGATGTTGGGGTCCTTCTCTATACTTTCTGCTCTCAGGGACCTAGGGTGCATCCTGGACCTCGGGACCTTTCAAATCTTTCCAGGGGACCCTAAAATGCAGCCAATTTTGAGCAATACTGCTCCATAGGCCTTGGCCCTTGAACACTCAAAGGACCGTGATTCTGCCCACCATCGCATCCGGGCTGCCCTGCCCTCGGCCTCGGCTTCCCCGCTTGCTCAAATGAAGTGTTGAACACTGTGAGGTTCTCAGTTTCCCTGAAGTGGGGTCATCAGAGCCTGGCGTGCTGAGAGTGCTGAAACGGGGATGAGCAAGGATCCGAGGCTCTACTTCTCTGCCGAATGACATCTCTGTCCTCTCCCAGGTGCACAGGCCTGCCCCAGTGCTGCAGATGGCAGCTAAATGTTCTCTGCCCTCGGGAACCAACAGGGAGCTGGGCACTGAAAGGAAAGGATAAAACAGCAACAGACAGACACACATGTCCACCCATCCATCCATCCAGAAATGGAACCTTCCAGACCCTGCAGGAGTGCTCTGAAGATGGACGGTACGGGTACGTCAGTGTGAGGATCTCCTGCTCCCAGTGGTCCTCGGCACGTGGTGGTCTGGTTAGTGTTGTACTCAAAGCCAGCATTTCCTCAGTGCTTGGAGCAGAACACTAATCCCATAAGAAAAATGCTCAGACAACCAGCTAAGCTTGAGGAACACTGGCTCCTACATTTTGGAGAGTCACAGTGCAAATAAGCACAATAAAGGTACTAAGAAGGTCTGCAGTAAATAATCCTGTTTCCAAACTTCTGAGATGACAAACCTCTACTAAGAGTCTCTGAAACTATTAAGTATAGAATGAGACAGACAGAGATATAGAGATCAACACCAGTTAATGAAGTCTGAGGTGGAAGACTACTTGAGCACCTTTTGACTTCAGGAAAGACAACATTCTCACATGGCCCAGTAAGGAATGAGGACCAGCAACCCTGGCATTTCCATAAATGGGGGGGCAGCACACATTGTCACGGACCTGCCATGTGGATATAAACCATGGAAGAGGAGGCATCTGGGTGGGATCCACACAGACACTGACCATGTGTTCCAGCACCAAGAATGGGTAGTTAACAGGCCCAGATATGCTAGTTCAATTATTAGGTGGGGTGTAGCCCTTTATTTTTAACGGTACTGGGGACTTAATCCAGGGGTGTTCTGCCTTTGAGCTACACCCTCAGCCCTATTTTATTTTTTATCTTGGAACAAGGTCTCGCTAAGTTGCTGAAAGTCTCATTAAGTGGCTGTGTCTGGTCTCGAGCATGAGATCTCCTATCTCCACCTCCCAAGTACTGGGATTACAAATGAGCACCACCATGCCAGACTCAGTGAAACCTCGTATTGCCTCTAAAACTCCAGATTTTAAATTAAAGCATCCTCAGGCAGTTGAGGAGTGTGCTGGACATCAGGAGCACTTCATGAGGGAGAATGCTTTGGAGTAGCAGTGGTTTGTGCGGGATGTCCTTGTGAAAGGTATGTCAGGAGGGCTTTGCACTCACAGATACATCACTGATTAGAAAAGGGCTTGTGAGCCAGGCATGGTGGTGCACACCTGCATTTCTGGTACTTGGAAGGCTGACAGGAGGAGTAGAGGCTTGAGGAAAGTCTCAGCAACTTCGTGAGACCTTCAGCAACTTAGCAGGACCCTGATTCAAAAAGAAAAAGTGCTGGGAGTCTAACTCAATGGTAGAATGGCCCTGAGTTCAATCCCAGGACAGGAAGGAAGGAAGGAAGGAAGGAAGGAAGGAAGGAAGGAAGGGAGGAAGGAAGGAAGGAAGGGGAAAGTAGGGGGAGGAAGGGCTCACTGGCAGAGTGTGGTCCCTTTTGCCTTTTGCTTTCTCTCATTTAAGGACACGGGTTTCTCTGCTCCAGAAGGTGCAGGTTTCAAGATGCCATCCCAGAGACAAGAGAGCGGAACCTCACAACACAATGAAGTTTCCAGGACTTTATCTGGTGCCTCCCAATCTCCAGAACAGTGAGAAGTAAATTCCTGTTCTTCATCAATTACCAGTCCCTGATATTCTGTTATAGCACCACAAACTGACCAAGACACCTTCCTAGTCTACAAATACCTAAAAAGTTTCTTATGCAGCTTACAGCCCAGAACATGCTTCTGTTGCCACAAAGTCCCTCGTTCAAAAACTACCTCTTCCTGCATGAGCCATAGACCAGCTCTGCATGGCGAGAGAAAAAAATAGCAAATAATTCTTAGCACTTACTATAATAGCAACTAATTCTTAGCACTTACTATATAATTCTTAGTCACTGTTCTAAGCATCATACATGTATTTAATCCTCACTAACTATAACCTATCAGTTGGATAATACAATTATTCCCATTCTGTGGATGATGAAACTGAGGCAATAGGAAATTAGACAAGTGGTCCTGGCCACACAGCTGGACACTGGTAAGGATGCTTTGTGAAGTTTTCTTCCCTCCCCAAGCTCCCTTGGGCACTTCACCAGCAGGAACCCCTTCAGAATCTCAAGGCAGGCAGTGGAGAGGGATACTTAAAAGGTGGTGTATAAAAGTTTCTGTTGGGACCCATCCCTAAAGGTTGTTGGCCAGTAGATGTGCTGTGCATGTGCCCAGAAGGACCCTGTGAGGCTCACAGAGAGCTGCTGCTGAAGGCTGAGTGCCGAGAGGTTGCCAGTGTAGAGTTATGGCCCAGCCAGAAGGAAGTCACCCTCACTGAACTCTCTGCCTGGACTCAGCTCAAAAATCATAAAGTGAGGACCACATCCTACAGTAAGGGCCATGTCCTGGCACTAGGAACAAAACCTAAATAAACCTACCTAGCAGAAAGTAAAATCAAACATGAGGAGGAGGGAGGAGGAGGGATGGGGAGGGAATTGGTACACTGCACCAATAAAAAGTTATAAAAAAGTAAAATCAAGTCTAATAGATCAAGATAATTGACTATTAAGTCAGCAGGAACTTGACATTGCTTAAAAGAAAACAGCAAAATTCAGAATATAACTTTAAAAATACTACACATGCAAAATTTTGGCAAGAGTGATGCCAAAATCAAGGGGAAAAAAAAAAGACAATCTTAAGATGTTTAGAAGCTGGGATTAACATCCAAAACTTTAAAACATCTACCACAAATCCATAATTACATTAAAGAATTTGAAGGGAAATATCAACATGACTAATGAAATATGAGGTTTTTTTCAAACCTGAAATACAAAAGAAGCAAATTGAAATACTAGAAATGAGAAATACTGTATCTGACATAAAACATCCACTAAGTGGTCTAGAAACATCCATTAGATGGCCACTGAAACAGACTGAATGTTGGAAAAGAAAGCTAGTGAGCATGAAGATAGATTAGTATGAAGCCCTAAATCTAAAGGACAGAGAGAAAGAGAGACTTTGAGAAACTAACAGGAGCTTACCAACTATAAAATGATATGGAGTAGTCTGAAATACATACTACTGAAGTCCCAAAGATAAGAGAGGAAGAATAGAGTAAAAAAAAGAATTTGAAGGAATATTCCCCAAATTTTATAAAAAGCATCAGCTGAGTCAAAGATCAAATATAATAAATATAAATAAAAGCACCCCTAGGCATTTCATAGTTAAATGCTTTAAAAAAAGGTAGTAATGGTGTGATTGATGGGGAATTTTATACAAAAATGAAGATGGGAGAAGGAACTATGAGTCCAGAACTGTATATCCAGCAAAATATTGGTCAAAAATAAGGGTGAAATAAGGACAATTCCAGATAAACAAAAGCTGAGAGAATTTGTCAGTGCATTGCATCACAAAAATAAAAATATAAAAGGTTTTAAAATTCTTTAGGATGGTGATATTAAATCAGATAAAACTTTAGATACTGAAAGAATGAGTGCGCTGAAAATAGTAACCATGTTGATTAGTATAAGAGATTACTTTGTCCTTTCCTTTGGTTTCATAGTAGACAAATAATTGTTTAAAACAGAAATTATAGTATTGCTTTTATAGAATAACATATGTAGGATATATATATATATATATATATATATATATATATATCACAGAGAAATGAAATCATAGTGTTACAGGTTTCTTAAGCTTCAGATGAACTGAGAGAATGTTAATTCTAAGCAGAGTATGGTGAACATAATAAGTGCAAATAGAAAGAGGCATAGCTAAAAGGAGAATAGGAAAAAATAAAATGAAATATAAAAGTGTTCTATATACCCAAAATAATACAGAAAAGGAAGATGGGAGCACTGGGTGTGGTGGCACATGCTTATAATCCCAGTACTTGGGAGGCTGAGATACAAGGATTGCCGGTCAAGGCTAGCCTTGGCAACTTGATGAGACCCTGTTTCAAAATAAAAATGGTGATGCATGCCTGTAATTCCTGTATTCGAAGGTCAAGATAAGAGGATTTCTAGTTTGAGACCAGCCTCAGCAACATAGTGAGACATTCAGCAACCTAATGAAACCCTGTTTTAAGACAAACAAACAACTGTTTTTAAAGGGCTGAAGATATAGCTCAGAGGTATAATGCTCCTGGGTTTAACCCTCAGTACCAAAATAAAAATTACAAGAGCTGGAGGTGCAGCTCAGTGGTAGAGCAACCCCTGTGTTCGTTCGTTCTCTCTCTCTCTCTCTCTCTCTCTCTCTCTCTCTCTCTCTCTCTCTCTCTCTCTGAAAACAGAAAAAATGAGTTCAATAGAAGATAAAAATAATAGGCTTAAACCCAACCATAGTAATAATTACATTAAATGTAAATGATTGAAACACTCCAATTAAAACGCAAATTGTTATTCTGAATCAAACAAGACCAAGCAGAGAAAAATACCATACAAACAGTAAGCATAAGAAAGCGGTTATAGATATATTATCAGAAAAGGAAGCTTCAAGACAAAGAGCATTTCCAGATATAAGTAAGTACGTTTCATAGTTATATTCATCAAGAAGTCACAAATATCACAAATGCCTATAAACCTAATGGAAACAGTTCAAAATACATGAAATAAAAACTGTCATAATCGAAGGAAATCTAGAAAAATCCACAGTTATAGTAATTTTTTTTAAAACTCCTATCACAGTAGTTGGTAAAGAATTCTAGACGAAAACTAGAAAGGTTATCTGAAAAAATAATATCAACCAACTTGATTTGTAGAAATTTATAGAAACATTCTATCCAACAAGAGCAGACTGTACATCCTTTCCAAGTACATAAAAGTCAAAAAAAGATGTTTTGCCAAAAAGTAAGTCCAATAAATTTCAAAAGATTAATATTTTACAGAGGTAACAAAGTCAATTTGAAAGTCAATAACAATAACACATCTAGAAAATTTGTACAACATATGTCTAAATAACCCGTAGATCAAAGGAGAAATTACAAGGGTAAGAAAGTATTTTAAACCAAGTTATTATAAAAACAAAAACACCCAAATATGGAGAACTTAGGAAGATCTGTGCTCCAGGGGAAATTTATGACTTTAAATGCTAGCATTTTAAAATATTATTTAAATTAAACTAAAATAAGGACATTATACTGCAAGGTTACTGAAATGGAAGAGCAAAAATACAAGGTAGGAGATAATAAAAATGAGAACAGAAGTCACTGAAATAAAAAATATATAAATAATAGAGAATATTAGCAAACCCAAAAGATAATATTTTGAAAAGATTAATAATAAAATAGATACGCCCAAATAAGAATGATTAATTTAAAAGGAGATAAAACAGAAAATTCCAGTGTTAGGAATAAAAAGAAAACATCACTATACATCTTACAGACTTTAAAGGAATAATAATAGAATAAACAATGCCATGCCAAAAAAACTGACAACTTAAGTAAAAACAAATTTTAAGTATTTAAAAGAAAAACTTAAGTAGGTGTTTTGGCACACACCTGTAATCCCAGTCCTTGGGAGGCTGAAACAGAAGGATCACAGATTTGAGGCCACCCTCAGCAACTTACCAAGGCTCTCAGCAACTTAGCATGACCCTGTTTCTAAATAAAAAATAAAAAAAGTCTGAGGTTGTAGCTCAGAGGTAGAATGCCCCTGGGTTTAATCTCAAGCACCACACACACATACACACACACACACACACACACACACACACACACATAAAAAAATAAAATAAATAAAAATTAAAGTCAAACTTATCAAAAGGACACAAAATAAAATAAAAATGAATAACTTTTACCTATGAAATAAATTCATTATCAAAAACTTCTTCACAAGAAAGCTCTAGGCTCAGATGGTGTCAAAGGTAAATTTTACTGAACACTTAGGAGAAAATATACCAGTCTTACACAAAATCATAAATAATATGTACACAGAAGAGATATTTTCCAACACGTTTTATGAAACCAAGACAATCCTAATGTCTAAACCAGACACAAGAGAAGTGACATCATCATGAGCAGCAAAGAGGTGAATTTTAACTCTATCCCATCACGAAAGCAGAAGTTGAAACGGCAAAAACTACAAGAATCAACTTTCTTAGAGTTTTGGAATCTAATCAAAAACTTCAAACAAGCAGGAGAATGCTAACTGAAGAAACAAGCCGCTAAATTTCTATAAAAGAGCATTGTGAGGGCTTACACACCCAACACGCATGCACACTCACCAGTGCCACGCTGATGGTGCAGATGTCAGCCTGCACGTCTGGCATGTTCTGCTGCTGCCACAGAGGGAAATACAGACTTTGTTTTCAAAGAACTGTGGTTTTACGTTGGTGTCTACTGTGGCTCCCTGAAGAGTCAGCCCACCTCAAAACGTTCTCAGAATGACAATTTTCAAAAGCATTTGAAGGCAACTCACCTAGTGGCAGCCGCCTGGGGCAAGGGTATAACAGAAAGGGAAAGTAGCAGGCAAAATCTGGAAAGGAAGGAGCTGGTCCAGGAGAGAGTGTGAGAAGAGAATAAATGTTTGCAATGCTTATTCTGCATCTAGAATAATCTAGGTGGGGCATCTAGAAGGGTATGCACATGCCCAAGGCCAGAAAAAAATAAATCAGTGTAGTTGATGATAGATCAGCTGAGATTATCCAGCTTGTGATGCAAATAAATAAATAAGGAAAGAAAGAAAGAAAGAAAGAAAGAAAGAAAGAAAGAAAGAAAGAAAGAAAGAAAGCCAAAAAGTTCTGTGGACACCACCAAGCAAACCAACATACGCATAATAGGAGCACCCAAAAAAAAAAAAAAAAAAAGAGGACGGAAGAGACAGAAAGACCTTTGAAGAAATAATGACAGAAAACTTCTCAAATGTAATTGAATTCGTGAATTTATGCAGCTAAGGAACTCAACAAACCCCAAATAAAATTAACTTGAAGAAATTTACCAAGACATTATTTTTAAAAAACTGTCAAAAGACAAAAACAAGACAGAAATCTTAAAAACAAGAGAGAAGCAATTCGTCGTGTATAAGAGATCCCCAGTAACACTAGAAGTACACCAAGCTTTCAGAAACCACAAAGGTCAGAAGACAGTGGATGACATATTTAAAGTGCAACTGTCAACCAAAACGTCTATGTGCAAAAATCTATTCTTCAAACATGAAGGAAAAATTAAGACATTCTCAGATAAAGAAAAGCCGATGAGGTTTCTTATTAGTACATATGCCCTACAAAAAATGTTGAGGAAAATCTTCCATATTGAAATGAAAGAAGCTAGAAAGTAACTTGTGGCCATATAAAGAAATAAAGAAGCCAGGCATGGTGGCACACACTTGTAATCCCAGCATTTGAGAAGCTAAAATGAGGATTGCAGTTCAAGGCCAGCCTCAGCTACTTAGTGAGGCCCTTTGCAACTCAGTGAGACCCTGTTTCAAAATGAATAATAAAACATAGGGCTGGAGGTGTAGCTTGGAGGTAGAATGCCCCTGGGTTCCATCCCCAGTACCAAGAAAAAGGAAGGAAGGAAGGAAGGAAGGAAGGAAGGAAGGGAGAAAGGGAGAAAGAGAGAAAGGAAAGAAGAGGGAGAGAGGGAGGGAAGGAAGGAAGGAAGGAATGGAGGAAGGAAGGACTCTGATAATTAAAACTACAAATAGAAATATACAAGCCAATATTATCATATTTTATCCATAACTCTTCTTATTCTCTTTCTTTCTTATATTATTTTAAAAGCAAATATACAAAACAATTATTATAAATCTATGTTCATAAGCATATAGCAGCATATGAAATGTAATTTCTGACAATAACATTAAAAAAGGAGTAAACTGTACAGAAATATTTATATAGATACTATTGAAATTAGGTTGGTATTTATTCAAGTTAAAGTTTAAGATATTAATTGTAATTTCTGGGATAACCTCTAAGAAAATAATGTTTAAATATATTTAAATAATGTTTAAATAATGTTTTAATATATATATATGGCAATGAGAAGATGAAAGTAGCATACTATAAGAGAAAATTAAACACAAAGCAAAGAAGTAAGAATGAATTGAGGTGAGAGGAAATTCAATATAAAAATCAAATAGATAGTTAACAGAAGTAAGACTTTTATTATTAATCCCTTTAAATATAAATGGATTAAATTTCCCACTTAAAAGAGATTGGCATAACATAATAAGAAAACAATGATTTGCTGTGTATAAAAGACTTACTTTAGATATAGAGACACAAAGAAGTTAAAGTGAAAAGTTGAAAAAGATTATCCATGCAAATGATAACCAAAAGAGATCTGAGGTGACAAAACTAACACTAGACAAAATAGACTAAGTCAAAAAATGTTAGAAAAGACAAAGACTGATATATTCACAAGTGGTCAATCCATTAACTTATGTGACAATTAAAAACATCTACATGGTTAACATCAGTGCTCACAAAATATATGAAATGAAAACTAATAGAATTAAGATAAAAAGATCAGCTATACAATAAAGGTGAGAAATTTTCATACCAAAATTTTAATAATAGTTAAAACAATTAGAAGGAATATTAAAAGATAGTAAAAGATTTGAACAACATTATTAATCAACTAGATATAACAGGCACATACAAACATTTCATTCAACAAAAGCAGAATGTGCATTCCTCTGATATGCACAGAGAATATTCTCAAGGCTATACCAAATGTCCAACCAAAACAAATTTAATAAAAATTTTAAATTTTAATGATAAAATGTTTCTTCTTTGATCACAATAAAATAAAACCAGGAATCAACATTGTAGCAATTTTGGAAATTTCACAATATTTTTAAATACACTCTTTAAACCAATGCCAAATAAAAAAATCACAAGACATACTAGAATATACTTTGAGACAAATGGAAATGTAAACACAGCATATTTATGACTTGCAGCAAAGCAGTATCAGGAAACCTTATGCTTTATACATTGTACTTTATATATAAACGCATACATTAAAATTTTTTTAAATCTAAGAACAATAACTTACCCTGTCAATTTAAGAAGGTAGAAAATGAAGCAGAATAAATTTAAAGTTAATAGAAAAGAAAAAGAATTAATTTTTAAATGAGTAAGATCAATGAAATAGAGAATAGAAACCAATAGAGAAAATCAATAAAACCAAACTTTAGTTCTTAAAAAATATCAATTTTTCATATAAATATCAAATATTTTCATATAAATAATAAAAATTAATAAGATAGGCAAAATCGAAGTGAAAGTGAAAATATTGCTACTGATCTTACAGGTGAAAATTCAGATAAAGAGAATAAAATGAACAACTGTATGCCAAACGTAACTTAGATAAAATAGAAAAATTCCTAGAACCATACAAATTACCTAAACTGACTTACAAATTATAGAACCTCAAGATATGTATAACAAGTAAAGAAATTAAATCAGTAATTTAAACCTCCTCCCACACACACAGAAAAAGTCCAGGACCAGATGGATCCATTGGTTAATTCAAGCAAATATGAGAAAAAGAGTTGACACCAATCCTTCTCAAACTCTTCTAGAAATTTGAAAAACAGGGAATACTTTCTTACTTACTTTATTACTTTCTTACTCACTGTATGCGAGATCAGAATCACCCTGATATGAAAACCAAACAAAAAAATTATGAGAAAACTTAGACCTTATGGATATTGATGAAAATATCCAAATATCAGCAAAATACTAGCAAACCAAATCCAGCAGCATGTTTAAAGTATTATATTCTATGATCAAATGGGATATATTCCCAGAATGCAAGGATGGTTCAACATATGAAAATCAATCAGTGTAGGCTACCACATAAACATAAACAGAATGAAGATGAAAAAACACACAATCATCTCAATTGATGCTAAAAAGCATCTGACATAATTCAACATCCTTTAATAAAACAAAGTAGGAAGCCCAAAGAACTTCTTCAACCCAATGAAAAGGCATCTATAAAATTCAGGGGTAACATCATAATCAATGTTGAAACGCTGAAAGCTTTCCCCCTAAGATTAGGAATAACACAAAAATTCCTACTTTTGCTACTTAAGTAAGACATTGAAATACTTATCTTCAGAGAAAGTAAATAAAACAAATGAATACGGTTAATTAAATGCAATGCATTAAATAAAAATATCTCCATTTATAGATGAAATAATCCCATATATAGAAAACTCAAAAAAATTAAAACAAGATTTTTTAAATCAAATTCAGCAAGGTTGTAGATTATAAGATCAACACAAAAATACTAAGCAGTATTTCTGTGCATTCAATTATTAATCTGAAAATAAATTCAAGAAACAATTCGCTTATAATAGAATAAAAAAATAAAATACTTGGTAATAAATTTGACCAAAGTTGAGCAAGACTTATACATTGAAGACTACAAAACATTGCTGAATAAAATAAAAGAAATCCTAAATAAATAGAAGGACATCTGAAGTTTATGGATTGAAAAACTTAATATTATTGAAGTGGCAAAATTACCTAAAGTAATCCACAGATTCAGTATAAACTCTGTCAAAATCCCAATGGCCTTTTATACAAAATAATTTAAAAGCTGGCTTAAAATTATCTGGCACTGCAGCTGGGTGTGGTGGCATACATTTGCAATCCCAGTATTTGGCATACTGAGACAAAAGGATCACAGGTTCACCGCCAGTCTGGGCAACTTAGTAAGGCCACCCACAACTTAGTGAGACCCTGTTTTATAATAAAAGAGTAAAATAGGGGTGGGGTGTAGCTCAGAGGTGGGATGATCCCAGGTTCTATCCACAATACCATACACCAAAAAAAATTATACAGAATTGCAAGAGACCCCACATAACCAAAGCAACCTTGAAAAGAAGAATAAACTTGGAATAGTTGTGTTTTCCTATGTTGAAACTTACTACAAAGTTACAGTAATCAAAACAGTGGACACTGACATAGATAACTTATAGATCAATGAAATAGGATGGAGAATTGGCAATAATCAAAAAATAGAAATAAAGCCATACATCTATGATCAGTTATTTTGACAAGGGGGCCAAGATCATGTGATGGGAAAAAGAATAGTCTTTTAATACATGTACTCAGGTATATTTACATGCAAAAGATTAAAATTGGATCCTTGCCTCACAGTACAAATGAAAATTAATTTAAAGTGGACCGAAGACCTAACTGTGGGGGTTAAAACAACAAAATTATTAGAGAAAACATAGCCATGGCCTTAGAGTTGATGATGACTTTTTAGATATGAGACCAAAAGCACAGGTAACAAAAGAAAAGTTGAATAAATTGAAATTCATCAAAATTAGAAACTTTTTGCATCAAAGAGCACTATCAAGAGAGTGAACAAAAAAGCTACAAAAGGTAAAAACTATTTTCAAATAATATGTCTGCTAAGATTTTGATATATAGTATCTAGTATCTTACAACACAACAACCAAAGAACAAATAATTCAATAAAAATGTGGGCAAAGGACTCGAATAGACAATTTTCCAGAGAAGACATAGAAAATCTGAACAACCACATGAAGAGATGTTTAATGGTATTAGTCATAAAGAAAATTTAAATCAAAATCACAGTGAGCTATCACTTTATACTACTAGTTTGGTTATAATAAAACAAGTGGAAAATCACAATAATAACAAATTAACAAAAAATGGAAAGATTGAGGCCCTCACACACTATTGGTGGGAATATAAAACTGTGCAGCCACTTTGGGAAACAATTGGGTAGTTCTTCAGTAAGTTAAACATAGAAGCACCATATGATCCCACAATTCCACTCTTAGGCACATACTCAAGAAAACTGAAAATAGGTATCCAAATAAAAGCTTGTACAAAACTGCTCATAACAGCACTATCACAAAACCAAAAAGGTAAATCACCAAATATTCGTCAAAGGATGAGTAGGTAAATAAAAGATATCCATACGATGGAATAATATTCTGCTTTAAAAATGAATCGAGTTCTGATCCATGCTATAATATAAATGGATGTATTAAGTATGCTAAGTGAAAGAAAACAGCCACAAAAGATCACATCTAATTTACTTTTATGAAATATCCGTGTTATAGATTAGATTTAAAATGTCCCCCAGAACTAATGCAAGGGAAGCGGCCACATTCACAGACAGGCCAGGGCTGGAGAGGATGGGTTCCTGGTATATGCGGCTAGGTACAGCAGGTGTCCCAGGCCCCTGCAGCTTGTCTCTTTGCCACGATGCCCTGAAAAGCTCAGCCCTGGCTCCTGTTTGTAAGCTAGGGTAACATGGGAAAATATATAAAAATAAAATAAATATACTGAAATTTCCAGGACTGTGAGCAAATGAATTTCCTCTTCCTCTGAGTTTTGCATGTTGAGTATTTGGGTCATGAAATGAGATTGCTGACTGAAACAATCCAGAATAGATAAAAATCAAAGATAACCAAATCCATAGATGCAGAAAGATTACTGATTGCTAGAGCAGGGCTGCAGGAAAGGATAGGGAGCGGCTACATAGGATTTTCTGTGAAGGTGATCAAAATGATCTGGAACTAGACAGTGGTCATGGTTGCACAACATCATGCACGTACTAAATTCTGCTGATTTGTACATTTTCAATGGTTAAATTGGTGACTTTTATGCAATATGTGTTTTGCCACAAGAGTGAAAAATGATGCCACATAAAACTTCAGACACAGATAATGCAATAAAACAAAATTGCACAATATGTAAATCACCTGCCTTAGAAACAAATACACTGAGATAATAAACAAAATATTAATGAATAGAATTCTATAATATATAAATAGGATAATACATCATGGCAACAAGGTAGGATTCATCTCAGCATGCAAGGTTGATTTAATAATTGAAAGACAAGCAATGTGATTTACCAAATTAACAAATAAAGGAGAAATATATGATCATCTTATTAAATTCATGAAAAACATTTGCAAATTTAACATACATTAAAACTTGCAGCAAACTAGAAATTTAAAAGAATTTTCCTTTACCTAATGAAAGAAAACCTTCAAAAAACAAAAACAGCTGGGCATGGTGGCGCATACTTGTAATCCCAGCATTTGGGAGGCTGAGACAGAAGGATTGTGGTTTGCAGACAACCTCAGCTACTTAGTGAGGCCCTTTGCAACTCAGTGAGACCCTGTTACAAAACAAAGAGTAAAAAAAGAAAAAAAAATAGGGCTGGGGGTATAGCTCAGAGGTAGAATGCCCCTGGGTTCCATCCCTAGTGCCAAAATAAATAAATAAATAAACAAACAAACAAACAATCTATGAAACGCATTCTATAAATGGTGAAATATTTCCTGTTTCCTTCCTAAGATCAAGAACAAGACAAATATTTCTGCTCTAAGCACTTCTACTTAATATTATACAAGAGACTTTTGTCAGTGCAATAACGTAAGAAAAAAGAATGAGAAGGCATAAACATTGGAAAGGAAAATTGCATTTATTTACAGATTACATGTTTGTTATGTTTATTACATCTCCCCCAGATTCACATGTTGAAGCCCTAAAACTCAGTGTTAGGTGGGGGACTTAGGAGATAATTAGGTTTGTTTGAGGTCACAGTATGACGGCAGAGCCCCCATACTGGGATTAGTGGAAGAGGAAGGGACACTGGGCATTCTTCTCTTCACTGTGAAAACACAGGGAGAAGATAGTCAATTTTTTTTGGTGGTACTGGGGTTCTTGGAAGCCCTTCTACCACCAGGCTACACTCCCAGACCTATTTTATACTTTTTTTTTTTTTTTTTAAATTTGGAAACAGGGTCTCTTAAGCCAGTGCGGCTGGCTTCGAACCTGCGCGATCCTCCTGTCTCCGCCTTCCAAGCGCGGGGATTACAAGTGTGCGCCACCGCCCGGCGAAGATAGTCAATTCTAAACAAAACAAAACAAAACAAAAACGGCCATTACCAAAAACCAGATTTGTATGCATCTATATCCTGGACTTGCCAGCTCCAGAACTGTGACAAAAAATGTCTGCTGTTAGAGGAACCCGGTCTATGATACTTTGTTTCAGCAACTTGAGCTAAGATAATCATTATTTAAATAGAAAAATCCTCTAAGAAATTTACCAAAAAATGTCATTCAAACTATTAAGTAAATTTAGTAAGCCTACAGGATATAAGATCAAATACAAAACATTCATATTTTTATAATTATATATAAGTGCATTTTATAAATGCTTTATATTTTATGTAAGAATACTAATTTTATAACAAATAAAATTAACTGAAATTTACATTTTATAAGTATATTTTATATTATTATTTTATTTGCTTTATATTTATAAGCCGATATAACTTATAAAAATATGCTTTTATAAAAAGTAAGTCATATAATTATTTTAAAAACCAAATTACTTTCTGTGTGTGTGTGTGTGTGTGTGTGTGTGTGTGTGTGTGTGTGTGTGGTACTAGGGTTGGAACCCAGGGGCATTGTACCTCCAAGCCTCACCCCCAGTCCTATTTTTATTATTATTTATTTTGAAACAGGGTCTTACTGAGTTGTAAAGGGCCTCACTAAGTAGCTGAGGCTGCCCACAAACCATGATCCTCCCAAATGCCACTATTACAAGTGTGAGCCACCACACCTGGCTCCAAACTACTTTCAATAAAATAAAAAGTATAGTGTATTGGGAATAAAGTAATAAAATAAAAAAATAGCTTCTACACTGATAACTACAATTTTTTTCTGAAATAATTTCTAAATAAGAAAGAAAGCCGGGCATGGTGGCACACACTTGTTATCCCAGCATTTGGGAGGCTGAGACCAGAGGATCACGGCTCACGGACAGCCTCAGCTACTTAGTGAGACTCTTTGTAACTCAGTGAGACCAGTTTCAAAATAAAGAATAAAAAACAGGGCAGGAGGTATAGCTCAGAGGTTGAATGAACCTGGGTTCCATCCCCAGACCCGCAAAAACAAACAAAACAACAAAAAAAAAGAAAGAGATACATCATGTCCATGTATTAAAATTTTAAAGGTGTTAAGACATTTAGTCTCCCAAATAATAGAATGATTAAATACAAGCTCAGGAAAAATTGAAAAAAAATTATTTTTGCGTAAACGTACATGTTGAATCTGAAATTTATATGCAAGTTCAGAGGACTTTGAATAGTCAAAACAATCATAAAGGAAATAAAATTAGATTCATATTACTTGCTTTTAAGATTTACTATAAAGGTATAGTAACAAAATAATGTAGTAGTGAAAAATACAGAAAAACTGATCATATAACAGAAAGCCCAGAAATAGAATTACATACAACCATTTTATTCTCAATAAAGTTATCAAGGCAATTGAGTAAAGAGAATTGTGTTCATAAAGAGTGCTGAGACAACTGAGAAAAGGAGCCTCAGCCCCAACTTGCCTCATACCCAGAACTGAGGCAGATAATAGACCCAAGAGCAAAAGCTAAGCTATAAAAATGTAGACAGTGACATAGGAGAATATCTTCACCACCTGAAATTAAACAAAAGCTTAGTAAGACACAAAAAGCAACAATAAAGAAATAAAGAATAACTTAGACTAAATCATGTTTTTAGAACCGGGTCATCAAAAGGCATCATTAAAATATTAATAGACAAGCCATGGCCTGGGAAAAGATATTTGCAAAACATATCCCCGATAAAGAACAAGGATATATAAAAATGCTTACAATTCAATAACAAAAATGCAAACCCTAAACAATAGATATGAAATTTGTATAGACACCTCACAAAAGAACATCTATGAATGGTGTACAATAATACATGGGCAAAAAAAAGTGCTAAACGTCATTGATCTTCAGGGAAATACAAATTAAAGCCACAAGGAGATATTTCTTTTTTTAAATTCTATTTTATTTTTATTATTTTTTTAATTTTTATTGGTGCATTATATTCATACATCATATTTCTACAGCAGCCATAATAGCTAAAATTGAAAAGCCTGACAACATCCAATATTTCAGAAATCTGGAGTGAACAAAGATGTTGTTGGTAAGGGTATAAATTGGTATACCCACTCTAGAGAGATATCTGAAGTAAACATTTACCTTGTCAAAAACCAAGCAACTGCTCTCCAGGGTAACACTTACCCAAGGAAGATGAAAAGATATGGGCCCCAAAATGCATGCACAAGGATGTTCATAGAAGTCTTAAGAGCCCCAAACTGGAAACCATCAAAATATCCACTAACAAGAGAATTATAATCAAATCACACACAATATCTACAAGTAAATGATGAACTGCTGATGGGTGCTAAATATGGATGGGTCTCAACAACATGAAGGGCAAAGGTAAATAGACAATACAGGTTGATGTCATTCACTGAAGTTCAAAAGCAGGCAAGTAGCCGGGCGTGGTGGCGCACGCTTGTAATCCCCGCGCTTGGGAGGCAGAGACAGGAGGATCACGCAGTTTCGAAGCCAGCCGCGCGCGCTGGCTTAGGAGACCCTGTTTCCAAATAAAAATGTAAAAATAGGTCTGGGAGTGTAGCCCGGAGGTAGAAGGGCTTCCAGGAACCCCAGTACCACCAAAAAAAAAAAAAAAAAAAAAAAAGCAGGCAAGTAGATCTATGTTGATTGCCTATGGGGCGGGCGCAAAAGAGGGGATTAGGGAACTCTGAGGTGATGAAAATACCCTGTCTTGATTGGGCTATTAGTTACAGACTCGCCAAACTTGTCAACCTGTAGACTCAGAATCCTTGCATTCCAATGTTGGATATTTTATCTCAGTGTTTTAAAGATATTTATTATACACACACACACAGCAAAGGTGCAAGCTGCCTATGCTTGCTACCCTCTCTCTGGCTCTCCCTGGCCCTACACAGCTTCCAGACACACAGCATACACAGTGTTTTCACACATTTGACTGGGAATTCTAGGAAATCGAGAAGGGATTGTAAACTCTGTTCCCCCAAATAAAGACTTGTGGTTAAATCAACATGCTATGGTACATGTGGTGGTGGCTAAGAAGTAGCATTAGTTTTTATAAAATGCTACTTAAGTAGTATCACTTATAAGTATATCACCACTACCACTAATAATGACATAAATATTAGTAATAGCTATTTTATACTGAGTGACTATGGTATATGAGCTCCTGCATTATTTCATTTCATTTAATACTTGTGCTACTAGCTCATATCAACTTGCAAGAATCACTTGTTAAAAAAAAATTTATTTTTGTGCTGGAAATATGCTCAGTGGTAGAGCGTTGCCTACTATGCAACATACTCAATTCCCAGTACTGCAAAAAAAAAAAAAAGTCACTTGTTAATTAAAAAAAAAGAGTGCGTTTTAAATAATCCAACATTAAAATAAAGTGTATAAATGTATAATAATAATAATT
Organism: Muscardinus avellanarius; assembly: GCF_963383645.1. NCBI lineage: Eukaryota > Metazoa > Chordata > Mammalia > Rodentia > Gliridae > Muscardinus > Muscardinus avellanarius. The sequence goes on from NC_137796.1 coordinate 34,911,760, forward strand.
ACCAAAGTTCACTACTTCCTGTCACACTACCCGTGCTTTCAAGATTATATAGATCTATCTTTATGGTGAAACCACTATATACACGTGTGCTAAATGTGCATCTCTGCTCAATCTCGGGGCCAGTGGCATCACATTCTTCCTTTGAAACTGGCCATCTTGGGAGCATATGCCACAGAAATCAGCCAACATATCAAAATAGGGCTTGATTTACTGTTCAGACTTAAGACATTGATGAAGAAAATGTTAACAACGCATTTTAAACTTAAAAGTATGTGGCATCCAAAGCCATTATAATAAGTAGTGCAAAACACATTCAGAAAATCCTTTTGAAATCTTCAATACTCAATTCAACAAGAAGTTTCTCACACCACTGAATATGGGTTAGGTTTTGATATACCTTTTAGTCATTTCACTTTTATCTACCTCATTAATGAAAATGAAAATACCAGCAAACACTGACGGCAGAACTGCATCCCTTCATCAGTCGCCACTATCAGTTGTCTAGGGACCGCAGAGTTTGTGAAAAATCAACAAAAGTGTTCTGGGGGAATCAATTGGCCATATGAAATTTACAAGAAGTAGCACTGTATGCTTTATTTGTAAACGATGTGCTGTGTTCCTTTGTTGTGGTTTGGATATGAAGTGTCTCCCAGAAAAGTTGATGTGGTCATGATGCAGCAAGCTTCAGAGGTGGAGGTTGGAGGAAACTGAGGCGTAGCCTCGGGAAGTATGTCTGTTCCAGCCGGGCGTGGTGGCACATGCTTGTAATCCCCATGCTTGGGAGGCTGAGACAGGAGGATCACAGGGGTTTGAAGCCAGCCTCAGCTACTTAGTGAGGCTCTCAGCAACTTAGTGAGACCCTGTTTCCAAATAAAATATATAAAAGGTCTGGGAGTATAGCCTGGAGGTAGAAAGCCTCTGGGTTCTACCCCCAGAAACAACCAAAAAAAAAAAAAAAAAAAAAAAACGTATGTCTGTCCCTGGTCCCCACCTCTCACTCTCTGCTCCCAGTGGCCACGAGCTGAGCAGCTCTCCTCCACCACACCCTGACCCTGCGATGTTTCTGCCGACCATGGACTGATCCTCTGAGGCCATGAGCCCAATAAACCTTTCTTCCTCTAAGTTGATTTTGTCAAGTGTTTTGGCCACAGTGACAAAAAAAAACTACTACATCCTTCAGATTAATAAATTGAATAATTAATACACTAAATGTATACATACAACTTCTTCATCAGCTACCTGTTAAACACTTACAAACACATTACTGATACAATTTTTGACTCAGTAAAATATACAATCACATACATTATTGTATATGTTTAATAGAAACAAAAGAGAGACTCAGAAAAGTTAAGACACTTGCTCAAGGTCTTAACTTTTAACCGACTTAACTGACTGCCTCCAAAGCCCAGTCTTTTACCCATTACATGTTATAAGAAGCTCCAACTAAACCCTAGTTTTTAGAGCCATGGCATTCCATGGTGAAATCTAATCCCAGAAATTACACGGGCCAACCTCTTCCATACTCCCTTTTTTTTTTTTTTTTTTTTTGTGTGTGTGTGTGTGTGTGTGTATGGTACTGGGGATGGAACCCTTCTACCTCTGGGCTCCGGGCTACACTCCCAGACCTATTTCATATTTTATTTGGAAACAGGGTCTCTTAAACCAGCAAGGCTGGCTTTGAACCTGCGCCATCCTCCTGTCTCCGCCTCCCAAGCGCGGGGATTACCAGCGTGCGCCACCACGCCCGGCTCCCATACTCCATTTTATAGCCTGAAAAGCCAAGTGTGAGAGAAGGATAAGAGCCTTAGCCAAGGCCAGTGGCTGGTTGGTGGCACTAATTGGACGAGGTCTCATGGGGAGACTGCTGTGACAGACACAACAGAGATTCCAGCAGCCTCTCTCCCTCCCAGCTCAACCCAGCAGGGCCGGCAGACCGGGCTCCAAAATGTGTTTTCCCAGTGAGGATCAGTGATTCTTACTGCACATACTCAGGTTAGCATGAAACATTATTTTTTTCTCTCTAAATCAAATAAAATCTTCTAAGCCCCATCTAGCAGACCTGGCCAGAAAACCAGTCTCAGTCTTTATGGCCCAGAAGGACTAGTTGGGCCTCAAAGATAGGAAGAGGGAGCCCTCTAGTTGTCCTTCCATCAGGGTTGCCCATAGCTTCATTGTGAGTCTCTCTGATGTGACAAACTCCAGCAAACCACCATTTCCAGACCACTGGTTACCCAGGAAAGTGAAATGCTCCCAGCCTGTGGGCAGAGGCGTGGGCACACACACATGTCCTTATACAGCCAAACACTGGCCTGGGCACACAGACAATTCGTTCACATCAACACAGACACCCCACCCTCTGCACGCCAGATAGACATCCCAAACACACGCCCCAGCACACACACACACACACACACACACACACACACACACAAGCATATGACTGTCCAGCTGCTTGTGTGTTGACAGCACAACACACACCCACACGCGCACATCCTGACACAGCCAGTCTCCCATGCAAGTGCCGACCCTGCAATACAGCCAGACATCTGAGCGTCCTGCACATATGCTGGGAAACACAATGTGGACCCTCACACGCATGTATGCCCACACAGCCGTGTGCCCCGCGCCCACCAGCATCAGGCGCACAGGCAGCCCAGAGCAGTTCCCTGGTCCATGTCGCCACACAGTGGAGAGGCCGCATCCTCTGGGACCCTCCCTCCCTCCCTCCCAGCCCCAGCCACAGCCACCCGCCCGCCCGGGGAATCACATGCAGGCAAAGACAAAATACAGTCGGGGTGAGGGAGGAGGGTAGTGAGGGAGGAAGGGGCAGAAGATGAAATAATAATACTGCTGGGTTTGTTCATTTCGGTGATAATTAGCGGTGCATTCACGCCGCCTCACCGGCCGCTCCCGGCTGATCCCGCGTGATGGATGCCTGGTGGTGCTGAATGCAAATTAGCATAATTTCATTACCGAGGGACCCGTGAAAAGGTTCAATTATAGAGCAATCTCATTAATACCAGGGCTTGTTAAACTAATAGAAAGAGACAGGCCCCGTAGCTCCGAGAGGTAGACATGTGCTTGGAATGCAATTATTGCTGAAACCCCTCGTACCTGGGCCACGCCTCGCTCCCTAGCACACCCGGCTCCCACTGGAACCGGCGTCCAGGCCTCTGAGGCCCAGATCCCATCCCAGGACACCCTACAGAGGCAGAGGCTCCCGGATGGAGCATCTTCAGCAGGCTATCTAGATGAAGGTTACATATGGGAAGACTGAGGCCCACAGTGGAGATACGAGTTGCCCAAGGGCCGGCAAAACTGGAGCAGCAGAGAAGCAGAGGACATTCAGGTGCGGGGTTATGCTCAGCCCTGCTTCAGGAGCTGGCCCATGGCACGTAACCTCTCAGGTTACGTAACTCTCAGGTTTCAACAGTGACTCGGTCTCTCCATTATTATATTATTTTCAGCTCCTGGAGCCTGGGGCTTTGTCAGGACACAGGGCCAGCTGAATCCAGGCCGGCCTGAAGAAGCAGAGCCTCAGCACCGTCCACTTCACATCATCCTGCCCCCTTCCCACCGCCAACGCACCAGCCCAGGACCTGAGTCAAAGAAACAGCCCCTCCTGACGGCAGCTTTCCCTCCCTCCAAGCGCTTTCAGAGGTTAAGCAAAAGGCTGGCACCTCTACCTTGGGCACAAGATTTCCCCGGCATGCTCTAATCACCCCCTTACCTGACCACAGCAAAAGTGGGTCGTGCTCGGCACTCGGCCCGAACCACCTCCCCACAGCGCCTTTTGTGATGACCTCATGGCCAGCCCTCTCCCAGCCCTGGCACTGGACATGCTCGGAGTGGCTCATACACTTTGCTGTATTTTTTATCACCTCTGTAATATTTGATTTTTTTCCTGCAATTTTAAGTAAAACAGCACAAGTCCCAAAATACCCCCAAGCTGCAGAATGACTCACACTGTATATTACTGAACACATAAAAATATGCAGTGACTCAGAAAGGCCGAACAGAAGCAATGAACCCCACAAAGGGCCTCATTGTTTGTATTTTAAAGGTGAAAGGGGGCGCTGAGCGATTGCAAGCTCAGAGGAGGGACTCAGGCTACGGCTGCTGACACTTGTCACAATGACTGTCCCGGGTGTTTTGGAGTCTCACTTTTTCTAACAACATAATGAATCCAGATCATTTTACAGGGAGTGAAAACCCTCCTGAGACCCTCACTTCTTTATTCAAGTGGTGCTGAGGAAGGGGAGCAAGAAATAGCTGAACCTGAGGACCCCAGGAAGCTGGATGTCACAGCAAAGTGACCAGACTTTTGAGCAGCCTGACACTCCCTGGCCATGCAGGGGACATGGCAGAGTCTTGAGGGGCAGGGGAAAGAACATGAAAGATGGGTCCCTGAGACCTGTGCCAGTGGTGACCGGCTGCCCCACAGCAGGTACCTGGGCATTGGGAGGGGCCTAGAGCCTCACCTTACCAAGAAGAGGGGTGGTCAGGAGATGCTTCTAGCAGAGGGAGTGTGGTTCTCAAAGGTAGAAAGTTACCACCTGAAGCTCTGGACACCCATCATGGAGTGTGAGGAGCAGAGAGAGTATAAGCATGGCGAAACCCTCATCCATCATAGCAGAAAATCAATAGCCACTGTCCCAAACTGATGAATCAGGAAATGCTGGCATCGCTTAGAGCCCACGAGGGTTGGGAGGCTGGCTGGCACTTAGCTCGAAGGCCTCTGGAGAACAGGCCTAGGTGGGCTGGGGGTGTGGCAGCTATTTTGTTTTTTTTAATATTTCTTTAAAGAGCTTTCATGTACATTCCTCACTGTGCCTCTAATTTCCCCAGTCCCATCGCCCAGAACGCTCTGCCGCGCTCCCGTGGGCCCACAGGAGTGGGCGTGGCCTGTGTGCGCACGTTTGCACCTATTCCGTGTCCTCCTCAATGGCCACTCTACTGGGGAGACAATGACCACGTATTTTCCATTTGGGCCCCAGGTGCTCTCATTTGCCTTAGGAGCTCACGTGAGGACCCTTCTGTTGTGTCGACCAAGGTTCTGTGATGACAGACTCTTCTGCCATTTGCTATCTGTGTGACTCTGAAGACACTGTTCAACATCTCTGTGCCCATCTTCTCTAGGATAAGCAGGCTGACAGGGGCTGTGTCATGCACGGGTCACTCTGGTTGGGCCCTTGGTTCTCAGAACAAACCTCTGTAACCCCTTCACCGCCTCTCTCCTTCCTCTCACTTCAGTGACCACCAGGGGAAGGGGCGCCAACCATGGCTCAGGGCCATTAAAACTCTTTGGGCTGAGAACAACGGGACCCAATTCAAACTAGCTCGAGCGAAAATAGACTTGATTGGCTCCTTTACCTGGGAGCCCACCACCACCTTCAGACACAGCTGAATTCAGAAGCTCAGTTTCTTTTTTTTTTTTTTTTTTTTTTTTTTTTTGGTGGTACTGGGGTTCCTGGAAACCCTTCTGCCTCTGGGCTACACTCCCAGACCTATTTTATATTTTTATTTGGAAACAGGGTCTCTTAAGCCAGCACAGCTGGCTTTGAACCTGCACGATCCTCCTGTCTCCGTCTCCCAAGTGCGGGGATTACAAGCGTGCGCCACCACGCCCAGCCTCAGTTTCTTTAAAAACCTTTCCTGCCTCGGCTTGCTCTCCTCTGTGTCAACATCAACCCTGGACAAGCTTGTTCAATGCAGTGGGAAGGTTGGTCTTTGTGGTCCCGGCTTCTGTCTTCAGAAGATGCTCCCTCTCCAGCCTCCCTGGCAACGGCCCTGAGAGGAACTGCCTGGCCCTCTCAGTCACACACGCAGTTCTGGACTGGCCACTGTGTCCAGGCAGGAGCGGTGTACTGACTCACCTTCAAAGTCACAAGTTCTGCCCTGGGCAGAAAGACCACCAGGACCCCATGGGGGGTAGAAGGAGCGGCCCCACCAAGAGGAGAAGGCCTATGCGGGCGGTACCCAAAGGACACTTCCTGTGCCAGGTTCTGAGCCTGGGAGCATGACATGGGACAAGGTGCAGTCACACAGGTGGACATGCGACAACCACAAGGCCCTTCAGCACTCAGGGGTCATGGCCAGAATGTGAGGTGAGGCCGTGCCCCACTGGAGGCCACAGAGAGAATGCAGTGGGGGCAGGGGATGGGGAGTGCACCTGACACTCTGAGGCCTGAGCTGCACCCAGCCAGACCCCCATCCCTGGTCTGCTGCCCCGCTGTCCCAGAGGAAGGCTAATGGGGCTCTGTAGGCCAACTCAGCATTCGTGTCTGGTGCCCAAGTCCCTGCACCTGCTGGATGTCTCCATGACGAAGACAGGGAAGGAGCTCCCAGCCCTTGCCCCTGACACTCTAATGAGACGCCCTACACTGTCACCAGCCACTGCCCACTGTGTATGGCTTCCCCCAGGCAGAGGGCAGCCCACTGCCCGCTGCTGCCTGTGATCTGAGGGCACAGTGGCTAAATAATCATCTCCCAGTATCGCCTGCCCCTTTGACATGTGCCACAGCTGACGAACCTGCATTGATATGTCTTTGTTACCCAGGTCCCTAGTTAACATTAGAGTTCATTCTGGGTGTCGGACTAATTCTGGGTGTTTAGACCAATGCGTAAGGACATATATCCACCACTGTAGGATCCAACAGTCTCACCATCCTGGAAGTCCTCTGTGCTCTGCATGGTCAGGCCTCCCTCCTGCCCAACCTCGGGGGCCACGGAGCTCTTTTCTGTCTACAGAGTTTTGCCTTTTCCGGGGGAATCATACAGCTTGTGGCTTTTTTCAGATGAGTTTCTTTCACTAAGTGATATATATGCTTACGTTTCCTGAGTGTCTTTTCATGGCTTTGTGGTTATTTCTTTCAGTGCTGAGTAATAGTCCATTGCCTGGATGTACCATTGTTTATCCACTCGTCTACTGACCGAGGGATGTTGTGGTAGCTTCCACGTTTTTGTAATTATGAATAAACCTGTTAGACACATCCATGTGTAGGTTCTTGTGTGTACTTAAGTTTTCAACTCTTTTGGGTAAATACCAAGGAGTAGAGTTGCTGGGTGATAGGGTAGAGTTCATTTAACTTTGTAGGAAATTGCTAGACTCTCCCCAAAGTGGCTCCCAACCATGAATGTGAGTCCCTGTGGCTGCACATCAGCATCAGCATTTGATGTTGTCTGTGATCTGGATCTTGGCCATTCTAACGGGCAGTTCAATGGCGCAAGCCCAGTTCTCTTCACATGTCAATTGGCTCCCACAAGCCTATGCTTTCAGACATGCATATATACTGGGTAGATGCCTGGGCACCTTTTTTGTATGGTAATTATAAATTTAGCTCTAATTTCAAGGTATGGTTTTGTAGTTTTTCCTATCAAGAAGTGGTCTGTTTATGTTGCCACCTCTTGGATGTGGGAGTTGCTTTGGCCAATAGAATACGATGGAAAAGATGTGGCCAGTTCCCAGCTCTCTGCTTCTTGAGTTTTTCTTCCGCCATGGGAGCGAGCCTGGCTAGCTTGCTGGAGGATGGAGAGTCACGGAGCAGCGGCTTTGGCCCAGGTCCTGGAGGAAGCCGGGCAGGGGAGGGGTGTCAGCAAAGCCACCGACCAGGGTGCAGCTGACTGTGGGGGCGTCATGGAGTCCACTGTGCCTGGTTTAGACTAGGAGAGATGCCCATTTGACTTGTAGACTTGTGATCAACATATACCACTGAATTTGGGGCCTTGTTCAGCCTGTAGCAGAGACGGCGTGAATGCCTGTGTCTTGCCTCCAGTTCCCTGTAGGGCTGAGTAGAGACCATTCATTCATCCATTCATTCAGCACGTGCCATTAGGCTGGCCAAGATGTGCCTGGCTTCATCCTGGGCAGAAATTCACAAGTTGGAATTCTCACAGGGACAGACCATAAACAAGGCCACAGGGGATTCAGCCCAGAGTGCGTTAAGTGGCGACCCAGTCCGGGGAAGGTGAAGCCAGCGCCTGCCACACTGCTCCTCCTTTCTTTGTCTTGACATTTCAGTTTGTAAAAAATTATATAGGGAAACATAAGTACATTTGCGCTGTGAAAGTTAAAGCGACATAGAAATGGTGTGCAGAATATCAACGGAAAGGCAACATCGAGGTATTGAGGTTTTGTCCCAACACAAATGCGATTATGCCAAACAGACCACGCCTGCTTTATTCAGTCAGTATTTTGAGGAACTCCTTTCCATGTCAGAATACACAGACCCACTCTTCAGAGTCGGATGTTCTGCAATTGATTTAGCCTCTTCCCTCCAAGTCTCTTCCCAGATCGTGTGACCACAGATGGAGAACGCTGCAGCGAGCATCCTCGGCACGCCCTCCTCAGTGAGCATCCTTGGCACACCCTCGTCCACGTCCTTTTATGTGACTGCGTGAGATGGATATTATCTACCCCTCTGTCTTTTGATGAGCATCTTTCTGTTAAATCTAGTGTCTGTCTGTGAGCAATTGTGTGGCAAGCACGTGTGTATTCTTCTTATTCACCAGTATTTGTGTTTTCATAAGACACATTTCCAGGAGGGAGAGCGGCACTCCAGTGCAAATGAGCAACACTCCCCAGCTGTCTCCACGAGAGCAAAAACACTTTAGCGTTTTCTTGGCAGATGCTGTAGTCACTTAAAACTTCCACCAGTCTGCCAGGCGTGGTGGCACACACTTGGAATCCCAGCATTCGGGAGGCTGAGACAGGAGGATCGCGGTTCGCAGCCAGCCTCAGCTACTAAGTGAGGCCCTCTGCAACTCAGTGAGACCCTGTTTCAAAATAAAGAATAAAAAATAGGGCTGGGGGTATAGCGTGGAGGTAGAATGCCCCTGGGTTCCATCCCTAGTACCGCAAAACAAACAAACAAACAAACAAACAACACTTCCGCTAGTCTGATGGATGAAAACTCATGTCACCGTGGTGTCAGTTTGCACAGCCGGAACTTTGAACAGCTCTTCACATTAACCATGAGTTTGGAATGTGCTCTTCTGTGATTTGCTTATCATGGCCCCATCCCAATTTAAAATTTTGAAATAATTCCAACTGCTTGTGAGTATACTATAAAAATTAAACTTTTTTGTATTGTAAATATTTTCTCAAAACTACCACTTGTCTAAGTTTTTTTTTTTTTGGGGGGGGAGGGGGGTACTAGGAATGGAACCCAGGGATCTTCTACCTCCGAGCTACACTCCCAGTCCTATTTTTTAGTCTTTTTATTTTTTGAAACAGGGTCTCACTGAGTTGCAAAAGGCCTCGCTAAGTAGCTGAGGCTGTCTGCAAACCACGATCCTCCGGTCTCTGACTCTTGAATGCTGGAATTACAAGTGTAATTACACGCCCGGCTCCTAAATTGATTTTATCTGATGCCATATGAAAGTTTTAATTTTTATATCATCTAACATTTATGATGACGAAAATTTTTGTTTTATCATTTGGGGGCTTTTAGATCAAAGAAAATTACCTGTATTTATTTATGGAGCAACTAAAAAGACCAGTATACTTTAGGAAGAGTATATTGCTAAGTTTGTGTTCTGTTGTGTTTGTTATAATCTATTTTGTGTGTTAGGGCCAATTCAAAGGTAAAAATAGTAACAATTCACTCAGTACATGACTGAATCAGTCCTTAGACCTTTTATCAGTTTCCATGGATAAAAAAAAAATACGTGTATTACTTTATTGACTCTTCAAAATACTCCATGAAATGGTTACTGTTATTTCTAATTTCTAGATTAAAAATAGCTGAGGCACAGCGAGGGCGACTTCCCCAGGATCGCGAAGCAGGCAAAGGAGAACCAGCATCCTCCTCTTCCCTCCGGCGAGCCTGGTTATGTTCCCAGCTAGATCAACAGCACTGCCTTGCATGCTGGCAAACCATATCCTGCCTACTTGGGATGATTATTTTACCAGTCAACTCGAATGGGCTTCTGTGTCCAGGTATTTGGTCAGACATTATCCTGAGTATGTCTGTGAGGTGTTTCTGGATGACAATAATATTTAAATTGATAGGTTAAGTAAAGCTGACTGCCCTCCATAGAGTGGGTGGGTCTCCCCTAATCAGGTGAAGGCCTGGCTAGCCCAAAGAGACTGGCCTTCCTCCAAGGCGAAGAGGACTCTGGCAGGCCACTCAAGGACTTCGTGTGCACCTTTGTCTCTCCTGCTGGCCCACGCTGCAGGTTTGGAGCTGCCAGTCTCTATAACTGTATAAGCCAATTCCTCGTTACACACACACACACACACACACACACACACACACACTTTTTTTTTTTTCTGGAGAAGCTTATTATACCTCTGGACTGAAAATATTTGCTTTCTTCTTTAATTAGATGCAGGGCAACAGGCTCTAGCTCTGAGAGGAAATACATGGAGAATTCCTTTTCTGCTAGGCAAGGGTTACTGATTGATAGGGGAGAAGCCTTTTGATTTGCTTACTCCTGAGAGGTTTGGACTAGACCTCATGACGGACTTCCAGGAGGCAAAGGTGCTCTGGAGCATTCGAGGAGAAGGGTGGAAGGGGCTCAGTTTGCTTGAGGACATGGGTGCTGGGCAAGAGGGCAGACGGAAGGATCAAATGATCTTCCCAGAGCTTCTCTGGGTCTTGGGGAACGACCCAGAAAGCAGCAGTTGTTGCCTCTGATAATATGACCATCTAAAAAGATCATCTTTTCCTGCCTGCTTTCAAGGAAGAACACTCCTAAACCAGGCATGGTGGTGCACACCTGCAATCTCAGTACTTGGGAGACTGAAACAGGAGGATCACAGGTTAGAGGCCAGGACACAGTAACTTAGCAACATCCTGTTTAAGAATTAAATAGAAGTGCTGGCAGCGCAGCTCAGTGGTAGAGCAGAGATGCCGAGGGTCCCGAGCAGATGGCACCGCCTGGCTCCGTGGGTCTCCTGGGCAGGCCCTTCCTCGTCTTGGGCTGTGGTGGACAGTGAGAAGGACATGGCCACTCTCTGGCCTCTGGCGGGCTGACTGCAGCTCAGAGGCGTTCAGGACAGGAAGAGGAAGGGGCGGGATGTCCCGTTCTGGGAGCGGTGTTCCTTACCAGAAGAACGTCGGTCCTCACGGTGCCTGGGGTGGGTGCTGCCGTCACGGGCTGAAGGTGCACGGTCGCTCAAGTTACTGCTGCAGGAGCCCTGCTTGATCTTGTAAGATGCTGAACAACTACAGGTAAAGGGAAAAGTAGAGCCCGCCTGCCTTCCACGCTCCGCCCTCCTATCCCCTTGACAACGTGGAATACATCCGCTCACGGTTTCCACAGTGCGTGTACAAACAGGTACATGCGTAGGAGTTCTGAAAATAGTGGTAGAAAATACATAACATGAGACTTACCACTGAACCAGGCATGGTGGCACATGCCTGTGATCCCAGTACTTGGGAGGCTGAGACAGGAGGATCACAGATTTGAGGCCAGTGGATGATAACTTAGTGAAACTCTGTTTTTTTTTTTTTAATTCTTTATTGGTACATTGTAGTCATACATCTTAATGGAGTACAAGATGATAGAGGCACAGTCTGTTTCAAAAACATGAACAAAAAAGAAATATAAAGGGCCGGGCGTGGTGGCGCACGCTTGTAATCTCAGCACTTGGGAGGCTGAGACAGGAGGATTGCACAGGTTTGAAGCCAGCCTCAGCTACTTAGTGAGGCTCTCAGCAAGTTAGTGAGACCCTATTTCCAAATAAAATAGAAAATAGGTCTGGGAGGATAGCCCAGAGGTAGAAAGCCTCTGGGTTCCACCCCCAGTACCACCAAATAAGTAAAATAAAATAAAAATAAATAAAAAATAAAAAGGGCTGGGGTGTAGCTCAGAGGTAGAGTGCCCCTGGGTTCAACCCCTAGTAACACAGAGACACACAAAGACACACGTAGATACACACACACACACATAGACACACACACACAATACTCACACACACATGCACCATTTTGACCACCGCCGTCTGCCTCCAGAGCTGTTTCATCTTGCCCTTCTAAAACTTTACCCATCAGATCCCAACTTCTCTTCCCCCTCCCTCAGCCCCTGGAAGGCACCATTCCACTTCTACTCTATGAATTTAACTATTCTAGGTACCTCCTATTAAGGGAATAATATTTGACCTGGCTTATTTAATTCAGCATATAATATTATAACAATATAATAAAGAGTTTGCCCTGGCTTATTAAACTCAGCATGTAATATTATAACAATATAATAATATGAAGCCAGGCGTGGTGGCGCACACTTGTAATCCCAGCATTCGGGAGGCTGAGACCGGAGGATCGCGGTTCGCGGACAGCCTCAGCTATTTAGTGAGGCCCTCTGCAACTCAGTGAGACCTGGTTTCAAAATAAAAGAATAAAAAATAGGGCAGGGGGTATAGCTCGGAAGTCGAATGCCCCTGGGTTCCATCCCCAGACCCACAAAATAATAATAATAATAATAATAATAATAATAATAATAATAATAATAGATTGGCCCAACGTATTTAACTTGGCTTATTTAACTCAGCATACTGTCTTCAATGTTTGTTTGTGACATAGCACGTCATAATTTTATTCCTTTGAAAAGCTCAATGATACTCAGTTGTCTGGAGAGGCCACAGGTAAACACCGTTCGTCCATTCATGGATGTCTGGGTCGATCCCTCTTGGCTGCTGCTGTGAACCTCGGGTGGGAGGATCTGCTGAGCACCTGCTTTTCAGCTCTTTTCAGGTGTCTACAGCCAGGGGTGGAGTAGATGGGTAACATGGTAATTCTCTCTTAATATTTGTGGATCCTGCATACCATTTGCTACAGCAGCTAAACCATTTTCAGCAATGCACAAGGGTTTTGATTTCTCCAATACTTGTTATTTTCTGGCGTGTTTGTTGTCGTCATTGTTTTTTATTTTATAATAGGCGTCTTGATTAGGTGTGACATGGTAACTCATTATGGCAACATAGCTTTAAAATGTTTTGTTGTGTATATTTAAGGTGTACAACATGTGGCTACAAAGTACACACATGCACACACACAGAAAAACAGCTCTGATTGTGGAACAAGTGGACACAGCCATCACTTCTCATAGTTACTCATTTTTCCTCCTTTTATGGCGACAGCAGATGTCGTCTCATTCAGCACAACTCCCGCGTACAGTCAAGTGCTGTCTGTTGGCCAGGGTCCTCACGGGGTCCTCACGTGTACATTGGGTCTTTGGCTTTAGCCTACTTATCTGCTACGTTGCGTCTTTTGACCTGCACCTCCCATCTCCCTCCCCCACCGGGATCTGTTACCTGTAACCACTGTTCTATTCTCTCTCTACATAATTGACCCTTTTTTGAGATTCCACATTGAAGTGAGATCATGCACTATTTTTCTGTTTTCTGTCTGGTTTATTTAGCTTAGCATAATGGTCTTTAGGTCCACCCATATTGTGGCAAATGGAAGAATTTTTTCCTTCAGGCTGAGTAATACCCCGTGTGTGTGTGTGTGTGTGTGTGTGTGTGTGTGTGTGTGTGTGTGTGTGTTTTGTATCATATTTTCCTGTATCTTACATATGGTGAAAACATGAAGTTTTAATTTTACAAAAGTGGTACGTAAGATACACTGGTCATCCTTTTTTTTTTTTTTTCACTTAAAATACAGCATAATGCCTTTTTTATGGCTGCATCTACTGTTGCCTCATTTACTGTCCCTATTCTTACTTTTACGTGAAGAAACTGACTCGGTGAGTAGGGACGCAGCATTTCCCTCTGGGGCAGCTGGGAAGCTAAGGCTGCATAGCGCATGGGCGGCGAGCAAAGGCGACCACTGCTCCCTGCGCCTGTGGACCCGGCTGCTGTCTCTGCTCCATGATGCCTGGGGCCTCTGAACAAAAATACAAAAGTGGCTGTATTTTCTGCTACTGCCATAATGAGTTACCACAAACCTAGAGGTTTAAAGCCACCCAGAGCTGTTGTCTTAGGTTCTAATGGGTCCCAAGTCCAGGGAGTGGACTCCAGGCTGCAGGGGAGTCCATTTCTTCCTTATGCAGATTGCTGGCAGAATTCGGCTGTGGAGGCTGCAGGGACCAGGGGGCTGTTTTGTCCTTGCTGGTGATGCTCAGCCTTCAGAGGCTGCCCACTGTCCTGGGCTTGTAGCCCCATCCCTCCATCAGCAAAGCTGGATGCAGCAGGGCAACCCTTCTCTGGCTTTGCCTCGCTCTGACCCTTCCCCTGGAGCACCTCCCTGTTCCCTCCATGTCCTGTGCTCCTGTGGCTGGCTCCCTGAGCATCCCAGCTGGCCCTAGCAGGCTGAACGGCACAGGCGCTCTCTGGCAGCCAGGTAATGGCCCTTGCTTCCAGGGGCTCAGATGTTTAGACGGGTCCCATGTCATCCAGCTGCTCTCTCATCTCGAGGCTCAGACCCTTCAGTCCGCCTACAGGTTCCTTTTGCCACACCATGCAGTAGAGCTCTGGGTCGCTGGGGCATCATCTCACTGGGTTCTGGAGTTGCAGAACCAGCAGGCATGCACCGAAGTAGTTGATGTTGGCCGCTAGCTGGGCAGTCACCTGAGACACGGCTCGTGGTCTGTCCTTGTAACCTGGGCCACGTGGTGCCTGGGTCCCAGGGGGAGGAGAGAGAGGAAGGCAGGTATACACCCTTTGCTCATCCTGGCCTTAGGAGTCACAGCATCAGCCCTTGCTCGGTGAGGTTCAAGGGGGATGGAGTGAGGAGGGGACCTCTACTTGATGGCAGTGAAGACTCTCCAAGAGCACAAGGGGCTGGAAATATTTTGGAAAGTGCAGCTGGCTGCACTGTCCTCGATGGCGGCAAGTGTGATGGCCACAGCAGCGTGGCTGGAGCTCCTGTGATGTCCCAGGCTCTGGGGTGCAGAAGAGAAGCCGTGGAGCCGCCGGGGTCAGCTGGAACACCTAGACATTCCCCTGGGAGACTGGGGAGCTATGGAAGGCATGGCCACGGCTGATGCTAGAAGGGCGTCTCTGTCCTGGACTGGCAGACTTGGGGAAAGAAGCAGTTGCAGTTGGCCCCAGCTACTCTACAGCCACATCTGTCCTCCAAGCACACCCACTCCACTGCCCCTTCCCTTCTTCCTGGTGGGAGGGAGCCGTGTGGACCTTTGGGTGCCTCTCAGCCTGCTGGGGCCAGCTGCGGATGCTCGGGGAGCCAGGTCACAGGGACACGGCCCGGGCTTCCTCCCTCTCGGTCTCTCCTCACAGTGCGCAGCGGGATCTGCAGAGATCTCCCTCCTTGGTGTAGATGAGTCTCTGCTCCGCGTCCGTTTCTCACCCCAGTTCTCATCCCCACTCTATCCAGCACCATCATGTCCGCCCCTGAATCCAACCCCTTTTCAGATGAGGACCCTGAGTCCCTAGGGATCTCGCCTTTCTGGGCCTTGGCAGTCAGTGTTCAAGTCCTCAGACTGAAGGCTGCTCAGCAAAAGCTCTACGTGCTTGCCTGGGTTCCCTGAACTCAGCAGGGCCTCAGATGCGCCCCCGGGGACCCCCTCCACTTAGGAACTGTCTGCCCCTGTGCAAGGCACTTTCCTCATCTACAAGATGGAAGCAATAGAAATACCTACCTCACAGGATTAGCTTGAATGGCACGTGCAGTGCAAGGCTCTGGAGAAGACCTGGCTCTGGTAAGAGCTACATGTTTTTGTTAAATACATATAAATACACTTAAAATATATAGCAGAATCCAGTGGTCTATGGCTGGAATTTGGTTGGCACACAGCTCTCAAAGTGGGGCCGCAGGCAGGTCGTTCAGCCTTGGAACCTTGATTCCTTACCTGCTCAATGGGACGTCAGAGCAGGGAGAAGAATCAAATATGTGTTGGGGCTCAGGGTACACGGGAAATAGAGAAACTTTCTGCTCCATTCTACACTGAACTTAAAACTGCCCCAAATATAGTCTCTAAAAATTTTTACAATGGCTACATCACCTGAGCGCAGAGCCCTGCTGAAAGGGACAAGCCTGTCAGGCCCCCACCTGCTGACCTGTCCATCGCAGCCGGGCAGCCACTGCTGAGCCACCTTCCTTCCTTCCTCCAGCCAGCCAGCCACCCCATGGAGACTTGATGAGTACCTACTACACCTCAGGGATGGTTCCCAGAGTGGAGAATACAGCAGCCAGCAGACAAGTCCCTGCCAGCTTATATTCCAGGGGAGGTAAAAAGCATTGCATAACGATGATGGGCAGGGCCATGAAGGAGAATCAAAGCAGGAAAAGACCTAAAGCCTGGAGGGAGGGTGAGAGGAGAGTGGATTCGTGACCAGGGCAGGCAGGGAGGCTTGGCCCGAGGGCTTCAGCATGGGGTCCTGGAGTCAGGGGAGCCAGGCTCAGGGAAGAAGCCTGGGGCATTCCAGGGAAGAGCGCAGTGCACCAAGGCCCTGAGGCAGGGGACTGCCTGGAATGACTAGGGGTAGTGAGAGGCTGAGGTGACCACTGGGGACACCACGAGGGGGAGCGGGCAGCAGACAAGGTCAAAAGCAAGGGGCCCCAGCACACAGGGCCAGGTTGGCCATGGCCAGGAGTACAGCTTTTACTCTAATAACTGAGCGGGAACCAGGGCAGGCCTTGAGGAGAGGAGTGACCTGGCCTGACTGGTGTTGCAAAAGGCTCAGCTGGGCTGCTGAAGGGGTGGAGTAGGTGAGGGTGGGCATCAAGGGAAGAGCAGGGAGGCCTTTAGGACTTTTCCGGTGTGGCCACTGGACCGTGCAGCAGCTGGGACTCTCCTCCCCCTGTGCTCTCACAGCTTGGGAATTAACACCGAGGGAGCAGCCCTGGGCCACAGACAGATGGAGCTGGAGATGAACCCCTACTTCCTCCCCCGCAAGGCGAGGTGACCTGAAAACTGCCCCACAGCGCCACCCCAGGTCCCCCAGCAGGCCTGCACCCAGTGCCCAGAGAGGTCACCTGCTTGACAACAGACCTTGTACGGTCTTTCTTCTCTTCTCATCCATGTTTCTGAAGGCCACCTCCCAAACCAAGGCTTGCCCCAAGGGCGTCCTCCTGGGGGAGCCTCCGCTGCAGTAACAGGTGAGAGGAAGGTACCTGGGCACTGCTGACGCGCAGACAGCAACAGTGCAACTCGGGCTACCTGGGAGGGGTTCACAGACAGCAGGAGTGGTCATGGGCTCAGGCATCTGCCTCTACCCCCGCCCCAAAAGGCGCCTGAGACTGAGCAGGGCTGAGCCACCCGGAGACCACGAGGGGGAACATGGCCTGACCCCAGGCCCGGCACTGGGGGCCAGCCCCTGTCCCGCGGGCGGAGGGGCCGAAGCTTGGGGACTTAATGAGGTCGCCGACAGAAGCACATCCCGCTGAAAATGACAGACGAACTGCATTACAGACCGTTCCCACAATTACTATCAGTTGACTGTAATATAAATATGCAAATTCCCCGGGCTTGAACTTTAACACCCTCTGTAGAGACCATTCATCTCTTTAAAGTATTAATTTAAGTTGTAAAAGGGCCCATACATCACCGCGTGTCATTTTGAAAACAAATATTAATCAATTTTACCCTCGG
This sequence comes from Muscardinus avellanarius, assembly GCF_963383645.1. Classification (NCBI taxonomy): domain Eukaryota; kingdom Metazoa; phylum Chordata; class Mammalia; order Rodentia; family Gliridae; genus Muscardinus; species Muscardinus avellanarius. The sequence continues at coordinate 34,929,265 of NC_137796.1, forward strand.
AATTGCTCCGGAGGAGGCGGCCCCCATTACTGTGGAACCAGGAGGCTGCGGGAGAGATTTACATATTCATCCAAGCTTAAGGAAGCCGGCGATAATGCGCAAACACGCGAACCTGGGACTCCAGACGTTATCTGCAACCCGGCCGAGCCGCTTCTGCATTCCCAGGGCGTGCGGGGGAGGAGGCTCTATCAGGATAACCTTGACTGCGGACAGTGGACAGAGGCCGCCGCCCGACTTCCCTTTCCCAGAAAGTAGGAAGTATTGTAAAAGGCTGGACTCACGTCCCCAAAGGGGAGAGCAACCACTCTGGCCCTGGGGTCCAGAGCCAGACACTCTGGTCCTGGAGCTAAAGAGTTTCCCTTTGCCTTAAGAACCAAACAATAAGAGTGGCAGGGTCTGGAAGGATGGCTCCAGCCATCAGGGGTGGGGAAGACTGGAGGCAGTGTCTTCAGACATAGAGAAAGGCTCTGGAATCTTTCAAAACTGCACACACGTGTCCATTCACACACATGAACCGGTTTAGGTTCTCTGTGCCTCAGTTGCATTATCTGAGAAATGGACCTAGATATTTCAGACATCAACTCATGGTCAGGTACAGAAGTTATTTATGAAAAGCACCTGGTGCAGAAATTGGCGTAGAGTACGTGCCGGGACTGCATTATCAACTGTTATTATTAGCGCTAGCCTTCATCATTCTCTGTGCTGAGCATTCTCCCCTCCTTACCAGCTCCTCCTTTCAACTCCCCTGAAGTGAGTGGGAGGGGCAAGACCTCCTGCTCCCCCAGCCCCCGCCGAACAAAACCAGCTCATCCTGCCTGAAAACCTATCACTTCTTTACAAAAGACCAGGAGTCCACAAAGTCCCGAGAATAAAGTGCACATCTGGGGTTACTAGCCCACCCTGCACAGGATCTAACCATCTCGGTGTGCCCCGGGGAGACAAGGCCATCCCATGCTGGAGAGAGCAGCCTCCAGTTACCTCAGGAATCAGACCTAACAGGAAGCCATGCTGGCCACCATTCTCTGATACCGATGAGTAGCCATGTCAAGTCAGCAGAGGACACACCTGCGCAGGTGCTCTCCCTCCTTCCCAGAGCCATCCAACAGTGGCTGGCACACAGGTATCAGCATCCACTGAGTCATATAAGTGTACAGTGCTTGGGCTCATGGGACACTCGCTTTGGGGCTGACCTCCACATCTCAGCCCAGAAAACCCTGCTCCCCTCATCTGCCCACCCACAAAGCTGGGAGGGTCTTCCTGATGGGCCATCTGTGCACAGCTGACAGGTCCTCCCGCTGGCCCATGGACACTGTCCACCACCTCCTGGTAATGCTGGGTATCAGCCAATGTCAAACAGCCATTTGTGGCAGCCACAGATCCTGCCTCGAATGAGGAACAGCTCCCCAGCCCCCTCCAAGCCAGGGCAAGAAAAACCCAGTCATCACTTCTAAGCCTGGCACAGAATTCAGGATCACTCAGGGATACAGCCATGAATCCCCTGGACCACATGAAGCCACATGTAAGTAGGTGCACATGTATAGACAGAACCATGTGTGCATACCACAAATGTGTATTGAGAAATAGGAGAGCATTTATATGTGTGTATATTGAGCCATGTGTATGTGCATTTGTATATTAGCATCATATGCACATGTGACAATCCTCGTGTAGGTATGTGCACATATGTGGCGAACCACATGTGTGTGCACCCTTGTGTTAGAGCACAAATGCAAATTGCATGTGTATATGTGTATGCTGGACCTCATCTAAGTACACATATGCCTTATGCTGGTCTATGGGAGTGTGCGCAAGAAAACAATCAGAGATAATAACAGAAAACAAAGAAATCTTTGTTCATGACACCGTACATTCAAATTCATAATTCACCAAATACTTGTCTCACAAACTGATTAAAGACCTAGTAAGCTGTAGGCAAATACCCAGTCAAGACCAAGGAAGCAGGCAACCAGAGTGCACACACCGTGCAGTGATGCTGAGACAGGCCATGAAGAGGGCGTGCTCAGACAGATTCAGGAAACCCCAAGCCAAGTCTTGCCCCGCTGCTTATAATCAACATGCCTACTCCCTGCTACCCCAGAAAACCCAAAGTTTTGAAGGACAAGATGACACATAGAAGTGAATATTCTAGAAAACAGGTGGGGTTTGTTGGGTTTTTGTTGGTTGGTTGGTTGGTTTTCTGTTTTTTTGGATACTGGGAGTTGAACCTAGGGCTATATTCCCAGCCCTTTTTTATTTTTTATTTTGAAACAGAATCTCACTAAGTTGCTGAGGCTGGCCTCAAACCTGCAATTCTCCTGTGTCAACCTCCCAAGTATTGGGATTCCAGGGATCCATAGTTTTTTGTTTTGGTTTTGGTTTTTTTAGCACAACATTGAAATACTTTGGTTGTTTGCTAGGGTATCTATCTTCAGACAAAAGATAGATTTCCCACAGGGGCCCTGGCTCCCTTTTCAATAGATAGGTCTAAGTTCCTGGAAGTCAGCTGTCTGATCAGCTGTTACCTACTATGTTTCCGTTAGCTCACCTATAAAACAAGCATTGTGCTGGGTGTGGTGGTGCACACCTGTAATCCTGGTATTTGGAAGGCTGAGACAGGAGGATCGAAAATTCCAGGCCAGCCTCAGCAACTTAATGAGACAGTTAGAAACCCCCTTTCAAAATAAAAAGGGCTGGGGGCATAGCTCAGAAGTAGAGTGCTCTTGGGTTCAATCCCACTACAAGAAAAGAAAAAGACAGTGTTCTAGCATTGCTGTGTGGATAAAACCAGTTTGAAGCAGGCCCTGGTACATGACATATACTCAAGAATGTTAGCTATCATTAATCATCAGCATCATAATTCATCAAATCCAACAGACATTTTATCAACAAAGTGGTTTTTTTTCAATACCAGCACTAAAAATTAAAACAGTTGACATAAAAAATTCAGAATGTAGCCGGGCATGGTGGTGTAAGCCTCTAACCCATGTACTTGGGGAGGCTAAGATAGGATGATCACAGGTTCAAAGACAGCCTCAGCAAGTAGTGAGGCTCTCATCAACCTAGCAAGACCCTGTTTCTAAATAAGAAATAAAATCAGGTTAGGGGTGTAGCTCAAAGGTAGAATGCCTCTGGCTCCAATCCCCAGTACAAAAAACAACAAAAAAAAAATCAGAGTCTACCCGGCCAGCATGAGCCCAAGGCCGCCTTCAGCTCAGGTGGGTGTTGGCTGCCCCTGCAGTGCCCTCCAGCTTGCCACAGTCCCTACCCACTTCCACTGCTGCCTGGCCCCAGTGTGAGGTGAGTATGACCACTGTAACCTCCTGCTGGCCCCTCCCAGTCAACACTTGGGACACTGAGGCCCAAACAGAGAAAAGCCCCCAGCAGAGCAGGGCCCAGGAGTGTCTTTCTGCCCCAACCCAGAGCCCTTTCTGCCCTCCCAAGGGCCATAAGACCAGAGAGAGTGTAAAGTCTCCGCTTCAAGTGCTCCAAGCTCGATGAGACCCATTCCCTCCCCGGCTCAGTCCGATGGGCTTTCCAGCGATGGACGAGGGCTGCTAGCTTAGGGTGGGGCTGGGTTGTTCCAGGAACGTGTCACATCTGGGGTTTCATGTTGTCACCCCTGGTCCACGTTCTTTTACATTTAACGCATTACCAATATTAAGGCAAAGTAGATCTATTAGACGATTACCTCAGGGAACTCAGCTGCTACCAGAAGCCAATGGAGTTATGACAGCAGAGCCCGGGAGGACTCAGTGCGGAGTAAAACATGTCGGGCCCGCTGACAAATGATGATAAAGTGGAAATTGATGGAAATTGACAAGGTGAGCTCGATGGAAATTGACAAGGTGAGCTCCCACCTAATGAACAGACCCAACCCTTGCGCCCAGTGAATTGCACGGCGAGTTTAATCTCAGTAAGCATCAAAATAAATTTGCTCCCACGTTCAGAAAGAGTTGCAGACACGTGCACAGGCGCCCTGCCTTCCTCGAAAGGGCCCGGGGTGAGCAGCCAAGGTGCCGGGGCTTCCCTGTGTGGGACAGTCCAGATGCACCTGCCTAAAAATGCCCCCACCACCCAACCTGCCCATTCCCAGAACGGCAACTGAGGCTCAGATGACACCTACGTCACAGAGCCGCGAACCCCTCGGAGAGCAGTTGTCTCTAGGACTCCTATAAAATGTGCTCGGCTCTGGTCTCTTCTAAAGTAATGTCAGCTCTAGAACAATACCAGCCTGCCAGACAAGACACATTAGAGGAACAAGGCGGGTGGCGTGGGGGTGGGGGAGAGACACCCCCACCAACCCTCGGAATACAATGCGCCAGCTGCACATTAATAAATATGTAATGTTTAATTAGAAATATGTATAGTATTTTTCCCTCCCCAAATGCCGGCTCGCCCTCAGGCGGAAGACGGGATCTGGCCCACACTGACGGGTTTCTTTCTTGCTTGCTTGGAAAATACGAACTCAAATGTTTTCCTGTCCCAGCTGTTTCCCATTGTTGCTGTTTATCAGCTTGAAGGATGAACAGTGGAATAAAAAAACACGCTCGCATTTCAAATGTGCCAGTCAGTCAGTCCATTGTTCGGAGAAGAAAGCTTAATTGTCCGTGCTGGCAAACTTCTTTTTGGGGAATGTCCAGGTTTTAAGAACAGCTATTCAGCTGTGCAATTTGTTTAATACATGCAGAGAAAAGCATATAAAATCACACGTTTTTTTTTCCCCTAGGGGGAAAAAATTAAATAAGGGGAAAAAGAGGAAATTTGGAAAAGAACGAGTCACATATTGAAGTTCTCCGACTTGCCCCCACCGGGCACGAGTTTCAGTGTCCTCTGCTAAAGTTTTGACTTTCTCTTGGGATACTCGGGAGAGTCCCACCCATGGCAGAGCTGGGTATGGAGAAGCAGCGCCGGCTGCCAGGCTACAGAAACTGCAGAGCGTGTCGCTTGAGATACTGCTTCCCCCATCACTCAGCAGCCTACGAGAATATCCCCTGCTGCTCTCTAGAGTGAAGTGGGGCCTCAGCCAACCACTTACCTGAAAGTTTAATGCTGGAGCCCTGATTTAAAACTCCAGTGAAGAAAAGTTCCTACCGGTGAGGTTGGGCATGCACAACGCAGACGAGGCCCTGTCACTCCTGCGCGCCGGGGGCTCCCACAGGCCCCACCTAAGTTCAGAGATAAATGGAATCTATGTTGCCTGGTGAGGCTGTGAGAAGCCGTTCATCCCTGTCCCCACGCCGTAAATGCCAGAAACGCAGCTTTCAAAGGGCACGGCGGTTCCCTGCTCCGGGATGGGTGTGTACAGCTTCTTTTCTAAGGAACCTGGCCCAGGCCATCTCCGAGTCAAGCAGAATGTGCAGAGCAGGAGCGGGATTTCCAGTGCCAGTAGGAAGACCCTCTGCATCTGTTCCAGACCCAGCTGCTCTCTGGTGCTTACTTGTAGAGGAGGGAGAAAGAGAAACGGGGATGGTGGGTATGGCCGGACGCTGGGGAAATGGCCCCCACAACATAAGACCACCTCACAGTTTACCCTGAGGCATGGCAGTCACCATCTCGGTCTCCTTCTCTCCCCAGGTCTCACCTCCACCATGTTTCTGTAACTAGAAAGACACTCCAGGGCCATAAGCATCCCAGATCAGCCCATAATGGTTTTTCAGTGTTCTCTGTCACACCCCCGTGTCACTCACAGTGAACCACACATGGGCACCCCACGTGGTCCATGTCACCATTACTCCTGCCCAGGAGAGAACAAGTGTATCGGGAGGTGAATGGTTGTCCAGTATCCACACTGCTACGTGATAGCATCCAGCCCCCAGTCCTGCTTCATCCACGCCTCGTGAAGACAATCCTGTGGAAAGGGTCAGCCGGCGCATTCTCCATTTCCCCAGATTTCAGAAAGTGCCCTCCTAATTGTGCTCAGGCCTGGCCAGGAAGGCCTCCTTGGGCTGGACCTCTGGCCTGAGGCCTGGCCCCCAGGGTGACCCAGGAGCCCCGTTTCCCCAGTCTGCTCTCTCTCCCAGTCTCCATGGCAGCGAGCCCCTCCTGGAACACCTTGCTCCTCTTCCACTCCAGATCCCCCATCATGACAACACAGAAAACATGTGAGGGTTAATGCTCAATGTCAACTGGGAGGAGTAAAGGGATAGCTAGAAACCCATAAGGCCTTGCGTGGAGGTGCCTGTTGGAGAGTTTCCAGAGGAGGTAGCCCTGTGAGGCTGAGGGGACAATGGAGAGACCTGCCCTCGGCCTGGGCGGCACCGCTGGTTGTCAGGAAGCCAGAGAGACGAATGTGAAAGGAAGGCCAGCTGGTCTTTTCTCAGAGAGCAGGGTCAGACTCTGTGCCACCTTGGATGTCACGAGTCCAGGTTCCCCGATGTAGACCAGAGCCCCTCCTCCAGCTGCGTTCTTGGGAAGTGGGCCAAGGACTGAGAGTCACACTGTCAACCTCTCTGGTTCTGAGGTCTTCAGACTTAGACCAACCTGTGCTCCCAGCACCCCAGGCTCTCCAGCCTGTGGACAACCTGCTACCACTCAGCTCCTATAACCATGTGAACCCGTTCTCCCAACAGACCCCTTCATTCTCAGGTCCTACTAGTTCTACCTCCCTGTTACAACACAGAAGGAGCAAACGGGCCACAGTTAATTCCCTACCATCAACCCACAACACACTGGTGCCCGCGCCCGTCCTTGGAGCCCGGCCCCTCGGGCAGCCCAAGGCATCAGGGACCGCCTCTCTCCTGTTTCTCTAACTTCCCCTCTGCCGCTGGCCCCTGTGTCTCCATAGAAAGATACCGTAGCATCTCCTGACTCAAGAATGATTATACGCAATGATTGATTGGCTTAGGAGGACACAGAAGCTTATGCCCAGCTATCTGTTCTTTAGCACCAAATCCCCAAAACTTCATATTTAAAAAAGAAAAAGTAGATCTAGAAGAAAAAAAAATTGTGCACAGTTCCTGGAAAACGGGAAGCAGATGAGATTGGATCAGTAGGATGGGAGAAAACCATGGCTGGAGCTATGAGTACATAAGTAACCTTGTGCTCGGAGCAAGCAAACAGGGCAGGAGGTAGAGAGATCCATCAGCAGAGAAACTCCTGAAGTCACCATGTTCAGATCGGTCTTCACTGGAACTGCTGGAGCCGGCATCTGCCTCTGCACCCAAAGAGGAGGCTCCAGCACCATTTAACCCAGGCCAAACCCAAGGATGGCATGCTGGAGAGAAGGAATCCACTTCTGCAGTCGGCTTTACTGGCTGGTTTGCCACAGTAGAAGTACAGGCATCTCCACTCAGGAGCAAGTAATTGATAGACACACTTCTTTTTATCCAAGCCCAAACAACCTTATCATGATATAAGTACAATTCCAGAAATCCTCCAGACCCATTCACAATGAAAACAAAAAAATATAAAATACCTAAGAATAACCGTACTGAGAAATGCTCAGGACCTTTGTGAAGAAAACTATAAAAATTTACTGAGGGACATAAAAGAAGACCTGAATAAATGGAAAGGCATAACCATAGACCTGGATGGAAACAGCTAATATTGTAAAGATGTCAAGGCCCCTTGAATCATGCTATAAATTCAGTATCATTCCAATCGCTGTCCCTACAGGACATTTTAATGGAACTCGACAAGCAATGCTAAATTTGGAAGAGAAAATGTAAGAGAATAGCCAAGGAAAATTTGAAAAAGAAAGAAAATTGTTTGCAAAATTTATTCTACCAAATATTAGAATGGACCACAAGTATTTTTTTTTTTTTTGGTGGTACTGGGGTTCCTGGAAGCCCTTCTACCTCTGGGCTACACTCCCAGACTTCTTTATACCTTTTTATTTGGAAACAGGGTCTCCTAAGCCAGCGCGCGTGGCTGGCTTCGAACCTGCGCCATCCTCCTGTCTCTGCCTCCCAAGCGCGGGGATTACAAGCATGCGCCACCACACCCGGCTGGACCACAAGTATGTAAAAGAGTGTGAAGCTGATGGAATTAGACAAATAATCAAAGAAGCAGGATAGACAAGCCACAAATGGAAGGATGTACATGTATTTCAGGGAAATCAGGGAAATGATGAAATTTCTAACACATGAGATTCTGATATGGAGCTTCTCATTAGGAAAAAAAAAAAAAGTCAGATCCCTACCTCACATCATATATATATATATATATATATATATATATATATATATATATTTCCTTCTGGATTAAGAAGCTAACCATAAAAAAACAAATCAAGCAAAGCATTAGAGTCACACCACAATGTGATTTTGAAATTATGTAATACAAAGTTAATAATGTCCCCATGTTATATATAAAATTTTAAATCCTCCCAGTATAAAACAGTGTATCAAGAATTATGTAGTTTTAAAACTCTAAGACCAAGTGACTTGAAGCTACATTATTTATATTAGTGCTACCTGATGGTGCCTCTGTAGCTGGTGAAAAGAACCTGCTACCCTTTACCATTACAGTGTGACAAGAGCTGTTTCCCTATCATACCTTTCTACAGTCCATTTGATAACTAACATACATTATTTTTAATATTAGCTGACCTTAAAATAGTCTTAATCTTTTAATAACAAAATCTAAGAATTTATTAAAGAATAGTCATAGTACTAGAATTTGTGCTAAAAACACATACACCTCAAAATTAATAACTTGGTGCTAGGCATAAAGCTATTTTGAAGTCCAAAGACCACCTGATATGCTGGTAATTTAGGAGTACCTTCCCTATATATAACATGTCAGAAACATTGCTGATAAAAGTAATTTACTATTCATTTGGATATGCATGTGCCCAGAACATAGAACTACCACCTGCCACCTCATGGAGAAATTGGCCTGGAGTTACATGAGCTTTGAATTCTATGGGGTCTTTAGGGTTCTCTTCTCCTCCCAGGTCCCCTGTCTGGACCGCAGCTGCTGTGAGTTGGGCAGATAGCAGCTCCCAGTGGCACCTGTCCCAGGAGCATCCAGACAGGTTCTAGAACAGGTTCCAGAAGACCCTGGTCTCAGGGCAGAGGACATGCTTCCTACCACTACAATTCACACTAAACTTGGGCTTTGCTTCATGTTTTCCTCCCTGCTCTACTCTGTCCATTCTGTTACTCTGTTTAGTTCCCTCTTGTACAAGTTATTTCCGAAGAAGACTTCTGTGATCAAGCACATCCTTCCTGAATCCCTGCCTCAAGCTCTACTTCAAGGAATCCCGAACTGATAAAGTTGGCACAGACTGGTCCTAGGAAGCAGATGAGATGGGTGGGACTCTGAAGTTGCTAGTGGGCTGTGATGACTGGGAGTGTTGCAGAAGAGTCTGCAGCATGCAAGTAAAGCCCAGGGGCTAAGACTTCCCCAGATGGTGCACATATGGCATGGGATACAGGTAGAAAGGCATGCTGCCTTGTGAAAGAGCCGTGACATTTGAGAGGCATAGAAGAAAGGCCTTTATAAAGACTGGAATTGGGTGCCAGCTGATGAACACCATTCATAAGATACTATATGAAGAAAGACATATGAATGACACAAACACATGAAAAGATGTCCGACATCATTATTCATTAAAGAAAGGTGAGTAGAGAGGGCAGTAGGGATGGTGGATATAATCAAAGTATGATGAGCTGTGTGTGGTGGTGCACACCTGTAAACCCAGACTTGAGAGGCTAAAACAGGAGGTTCACAGGTTCAAGCCCTCACAACCTACTGAGATCCTTAGCAATTTAGTGAGATCCTGTTTGAAAATAAAAAATAAAAATGGCTGGGGGTGTAGATAAGAAGTAGAATGCCCTGGGTTCGATTTTCTAAGAAGTAAAGTATATGATATGTATGGAAATGTCACCGTCAAACTTAAAACGAGATACAACATACATACATACATACATACATACATACATACATACTAGAAAGGCAAAAGTTAAAAAATACTGGCAATCCAAGTGGTGATGAGACTGTGGAGCCACTGGAACTTCCTCAGAAGAAAAATCTGGCAGTTTTTTATAAAGTCATACATACTCTAACCTCATGACCCCAAAATTCCATAGCTACTTACCCAAGAGAAACAAAAACATACGTCAACACGAATTCCTACAACCATGCTCATGGCTGCAATCTTTATATTAGCCTACACTAGAAACAACCCCCAAACCTGCTAGCCAATGGACATGATGTCGCACTGCCCAGCACAGCCGTGTGAGGAACCTCAGACGCACTGTGGTAAGTGGAAGAAGCCAGACCCAACGCATACAAGTTCATTCAAGAAAAGGCAAAACCTTATAAGAACTGGAATCAGACCGGTTGTTACCAGGGGCTTCAGTGGGTGTATAAAGGGAATTGATAGAAAAGAGTCCTTAAGAAATACTTTGGCTGCAGGAAATAGTCTTGACTGTGACGACTAAATGACTGTAAATGCTGCCACAAGCTAGTGAACCACTCACTTGCGTGTGTGTGTGGTGCTGAGAATCAACCCTAGGCTTCAGGGATACTAGACGAGTGCTCCACCACTGAGCTGCTGCTTCTCAAAGTGGTGCTTACTGTACATCTAAACCTGGCAAACATGAAACGTTTAAGAAGCTGCAACTACACGCCAGGCTCTGAGCTGACTCTCTTCTCATGAAGTTATGTTCACCAAGTGATTCACTTTGCATGGTGTGAAGACCAGAACTGAAACTCACGAGGAGAGAAATGATAGGGAAGCAGAAATCAACACAGTGCAGGAGTCCTTTGTCTTAGTCCATTTTCTGTTGCTATAACAGAAGACCACAGGCTGGGAGATTTATAAAGAAAAGAAGTTCATTTGGGCTCGTGGTTCTGTAGGCTGGGAAGTCCAAGGGCGCAGTGGCAGCCACTAGTAAGGACATCACACCATGAAAGGGGGTAGGAGCATGTGAAAGAGAGGGAGGAGCAAGAGATCTCACCCTGTAACAACCTGTCCCGCAGCAACTGACCGCTCCCAGAAAGACTGGTACCAGTCCTCTCTTAGTGAGCGAATGACCCCCAGGCCCACCTCCAGCACCACAGTGGTAGCCATCAGCTTTCAACATGTGCTTCTAGGGGACTAACCTTCTCATCCTCCCCACCACCTCTGTGGGCTGATTAAGTGAAGCCCGCCCTCCCCACCACAGCACATGACAGCCACTGCCACGGCGGGATGCTGCCCTCTCCACGCGCTCCATTAAGGGTGGTCCCCAGACACCGGGACCAGCCAGCATCAGCCAGGGGTTTTTAGAAATGCCAAATGGATCAAATCCGTATTTTAACCAAATATCCAGATAGTTTCAACGATACATTCCCCGGGCCTATTCCTAAGTGCCAGGCCCTTTCCCATTGTTTAAATGAAAGTGACAAGCTCTGGTCATATCACAAGTTCGCTCCTGTCCAGACCCACATTAAGCTGGTTGACCACAAGGCCACTGCGCACATTCCCAAACCCATTATGCCAGCACTCCTCATTGAGCGTCTGTAGCATTAAAAAAATTATATATCCAATGAGTAAAACAAGAGTGGGGAATTGTTTGAAGCTAATTTGAGTGTCTGTGGAAGATTCCACAATGTTACAGTGGCCTTTGCCCCTCACCTGAGGGTGATATGCTCCAAGACCCCCAGTGGAAGCCTCAAACTAGGGATAGTACTGAGCCTATAAGTACTATTTTTTCTTATACATACCTATGAGAAAGTTTAATTTATAAGTCTGGCACAGTAGGAGACAAACAACAGAAACTAATGACAAAAAAGAACAATTATAACAATCTACTTCAATAAAACTCATAACTGAATTGCTTATTTCTGGAATCTTCCATTTATTATTTGCAAACCATAGTTGACCATGGGTAACTGAAACCATGGAAAGTGAAACCAAGCAGGAGGGGTTTATATACTTTGTGACTATAATTTGCTTTACATATTGTTGTGGAATAGGTGTAGGCTTGACAATTATAACAATTAGAGGAACATATCAGAAATATAGGCTTATGTATGTGTATTGCTTCACAAGCATCTCTGTCACTCAGCCTTTAAAAAGCTAAAACTGAATGTAGCCAACCTGTATGGAGGAGCTGACTCTACAAAAGAAAACAATACAGACTTGTAATTACTAGAGAATTTGCCCCCTGGGTCTCTTCCAAGAGGAGTTGTTTGTTTGTTTGTTTGTTTGTTTGTTTGTTTGAGAAGGTTACTAGGGACTGAACCTAGAGGCATTCCAATCTATAGCCCCAGTCCTTTTTACTTTATTTGCCTAGGGTCTCACTAAGTTGCTAAGGCTGGCCCTGAACCTACGATCCTCCTGTCCCAGCCTCCTAAGTACAGGGGGATTAAGTACCGCCATTACATGGTGTCTTAATAGTGGAATTTCAGGGTCTATGGCATAGACAAAGGAATTATACATAGGCTGGTCTAAGGATTCAGACCCAGCCACTCCTGGGGCATTCTGCAGCACCCTTCATAGACCTTCTTCTGGCCCAACACCACGCCCCACCTGGAAACAGCCTCATTTGGGGGAACCCCAAGCCTCAGGGCAGAAGGGGAGGTGCAGAGCCTGGAAACCCGCAAAGGGCCATGGCAGGCCCACCCTGCAGGATCCTCGCTGGGGCCTCATGGCCCTGACTCACCTAATCTTTTCATCACACACTTGCAAGAGCAATAAAAATCATAGCCCAGACAGTTCAGTGCCTTGGCTGCTGCAACAATTTTCAATAAACTTGGCTTAAAACAGTAGAAATTTCTTCCCTTAAATTCCTGCAGGCCAGAAGTCTGAAACCAAGGTATTGGCAAACCACACAGTCTTCTGCGGCCTGAGGGAAGGTCCCTTCTCGTCTTTTTGCTGCTGGGCTGCCCACAGGCCGGCCACTCCTTGGCAATGGACTCCTGCATCCTGTCTTTGTCTCCATCTTCGCTTCATCATCTTTCCTGCAGGTCTTCTTTTCTGACTCTCACAGGAACACTTGTCCTTGGATTTAGGGCCCACCCTAATCCAGGATACCATTGTCTTGAGGTCCTGACCTTAGTTATATCTGCAAAGAACCCTACTCCAAATGAGGTGACTTCTGAGGGCTTGGGAGATACCTTTTGGGGCCCACTGTCTAATTACAGCCAGTCTCTACTTTTGGGGAATGCAGGGAGGGATAGCCCCTCCTTCTCTTTTCCACCCCGCCTCCCTAGCCAGTCAGGAAAAAGGTCTCCATCTGGTACTAAAATCCAGAGCTCAAGACATTGCAAGGCAAAAACTAAGCTCCCCGGTTCTTGGTTACAGGGAGAGCCTGGTCTGATGGAACACAACTTCTGGGTCTCCAGTCCCTCAAGTCATTTTTCAGCCTGAGGAAGATCTACCTTCCTCTCAAGCCACCCTGCGAACAGGGCAAAGGTTTCCTTCAAAGGCAAAGCAGGCCAACTTGTCGTTTTCTGGCCAACATAATTTATCATCACAACACAGAAAATCAGACTATTATCAGGATGCACAGAATGAGATAAACAGAGTCTGAAGGGCCAGCCCTAAAGGAGACAGAGGAGCAAGGAGTTGTTCCTCCCCCATCTCCATCAGCCCATGCCCCTGACTTTGATGTAGACAGGGGAGCCTTTTTGATTCCTGGGTAAAGTTTATGCAAATACATCCCCGAGTTCCTTTCTTCCAATGAGAGCTCTCCCTACAGAGAAAATTCCAGAACCAGTGCTGTTGGAGCAAATGGAAGATAAGGTACTCTTTGCTTGGATAATCAGGGAACATTCAACAGAGAGAGAAAGTAGATCCCTGAACTGAACTTGGAGAGCACTCCCAAGCCAAGGAAACAGAATTGAACAGGCAGAAAAAAAGGCGACACACAGCAGACCTAGGTCTAGGTCAGCATGATGAATAGGTTAGTAGTAGATACAGGGAGCTGTGTTCAGAAGGATTCTGAGGCCATGGACAGGCTTGATCAAACAGGTCTTCCAGCAACTAATGATGCCTGCTCTGGTCCCTAAACTCTGGCATATGTCACTTAGTAGAAAGCCACTCATTTGGCCAAACAAGGTTGACTCCTAAATGCACCTGTAATGGGTTGAATTGTGTCTTCCCCTAAAAAGATATGTTAGTGCCCCATCTCCCTTAGAATACCTAAATAAGTGACCTCATTCGGAGAGATGGTTTTTGCTGAGGTAATTAAGTGAACATGAGGTCATTAGAGTCTGCCCTAATCCAACAACTGGTGTCCAGATGAAATAGGGAAATCCAAACACCGACACACATAGAGGGAAACCATGTAAAGAGACACAGAAGACACCCCCGCCCCAGAGGGAACCAGCCCTATCCACACTTTGAACTCAGGTTTGTAGACTCCAGAACCTTGAGAAAATACATTTCTGTGATTTAAGCCACTCGGGTTGTGGTATTTTACTACAGCAGCCCTAAGCAAGTTCATATACTCGGACAGAAGGAGGAATCTTTCTTCTTCCAGGGGCCTGAAATACCCTCATTAGCATAATGCTTGAGCATCTGAACCGCGGGTCACCCACACCTGGTTACAGGATTGCAGCTCCACTACCACCTCCAACTACAGATACAGACAAATGATAGTCACCTAGTTCATTTCTTTATGCCCAGTTTTCCGCCCTATAAAATGGTGGTAATAAAACATGGTTCAAAGAAATGCTGTTAATGGGAAGTGAGGATATGTACGTCTATTATCCGGGAAAAGTTTTATGTAGATACAGATTCCTAACTTGACAGGAGCAGAGTTTCCACCAGTCTCATCTGTCCCCAGTCCCCTCAATTCACACTAAAAAAGGGCCCTGGAAAGCCAGAAGCCACCACCCTCTAAAATGCAAACTCACCACTGGCAGAGGACCCTGGGGCCCAGGTTATACATTAACATCTCAGGGACACAAGGTTTTCTGGCAACTCCCCCCAGGAGAGTGGGACAGCAGTGGGGGCTGTTTGGGTGGGTGGGAAGTTTAAGTGAGAGCAGACCTCCCCACTACCGTGGTACAGCCTCCCACACAGAGGCCAGCCGGTCCTTGATCTTCGCATGTTCAGCCGTTACACACAGTTCACGCTTTCAATCACTCATCGTCCCCAAAAGACTTACCAAGACCTACCAAGAGCCAGACACTGTGCCCAGGCCAGGCACACAGTCCTGATCTCGCTGAGCCTTTGCTTTCCTGTCTGTAAAGGGCTACACAGCATGGGGAGAACTTGTTTTGTTGTCTATAAAGAGTCAGTGGGTATGGTGGTGCACACCTGTAATCCCAGTTCTTGGGAGGCTGAGACAAGACCAGACACCTCCGGTGTCACAGGAGGAGGGATCTACCCCTCCCAGTTCCCAGATTCTAATGCAAGCTTCCTGCATTCAGAAACACATTCATGGTCACACCCAGTGCCATCTGGGCACCTACTGACCCAGGCAAGTGACACAGCTGACCTTTTTTTTTTGTGTGTGTGTGTGTGTGTGTGTGTGTGATACTGAAGGTAGAACCCAGGGGCTTTTCTACCTCCGGGCTATACTCTCAGACCTATTTTATACTTTGTTTGGAAACAGGATCTTACTAAGTTGCTGAGAGCCTCACTCAGTAGCTGAGGCTGGCTTCGAACCTGTGCGATCCTCCTGTCTCAACCTCCCAAGCACTGGGATTAAGTGTGCGCTACCACGCCCGGCTAAGCTGACCATTTTTCACATGGACTTGTAAACACCAAGGAGGCTTTGAGCATGCAGCTCTCCCTCCAGACGGCCCACGGCCTGGGCTCACAGTCTGCACCCACTAGCATCTTCTCAGCTCTCCAAACAGGCTTCTAACATCCAGTCTGAGGCATTTTATTACCAGTTACAGAAAATGGACTAAGACCCTGGTAGACATACTACCAGTTCACGGTGAACTGGAAATTGGGAGGGAAGAGGGAGGCCTACTTATCGCCTTTCTGTTGCCTGACATCTTTTTAGCTGTGTGATCATATCTGTTTTTCAAATTTACACAAGAGTTGCAAAGATAACAATTCCCCTGACATTAACAAAACTCAAGTGCCTTAGAGCTAAAACATCAACCTCAGCCCAATCCTGTTAACCCAACTACAGGCTTTGTCTCGATTTCACCAGTTTTGACACAGATGCCTGCTTCCTGTTCCAGGACAACATGGCATTCACTGTAGTCTCCTTGCCCTCCTCCAGTCTGTGCGTTTCCTCACCATTCTTTGCTTTTCAGGCCTCCTGCCGCAGACAGACAGACTTTCTTCACTCTCTAGAACAGCTGCTCCTTGGGGCTTGGGAATCAGGGAGTGTGCAGAAACCCCCAGACCGCCCGGGAAGCCAGGAGGCCTAACTTCCGGTTGCTGCCCTCCTCTGTCCTTGCCAGCTGGGTCAATCCTATGCCAACTCCAGGCCTGACTTTCCTCAGGTGTGGGTGCAAGGCGGGGCCAGTGAAGCCCTGCCTGCCTTGCAGCAGGTGTGAGAACTTTGGAAAACAGCCCATTGGAAAACATGGTGAAGTTACATCCAGCTGGTCCTCAGGGCTGCCTGCCCCAGGCAGGGGCGGAGTGGCCTTCCTCTCCTGGGAACCCTCTGCCCCAAGGATGCTGTCTCAGGCTTTAGTCGGCTAAAAAGACCCCTGCCTGTCTCCTCCATTGTGCCCCAGTAGCAGGCATAAATAGAATGAGGGGTCTGTGACCCCCGTAACTAATCCACTCAGCCTGTGGTTGGCCAACTGTGATACAAACTGGGAACACTGACAGTCAGAAGTTCTACCAAAGAACTTCATGACCTGCCTGCTCCAGGCTTTGCCCCCAAGCGATGCTGTGGCCGCCGCTCCTTTCACCATCCTGGGCTCTGAGGCCACAGTCAACTTCTGAGTTAACATGCAAATGCGTTTCAGATCCAGAACTCAGCCTAAGCCCAGGCCTCTTACAGGAATACCACCCTGCACACTCAGCCACCCAGCCACCTTCCCTCTGGCAGAGGAAGAAGCCAGAGAAAGAAGCAGGAGGCGTCTGGACAGGACCATCTCTTTTCTGTGCACCTGGGCTCTGCCCAGCCCAGATCTTGCTCTCCATAAATGGCCCACCGGACCCCTAAAAATCCCAAACGCTACGTGGAGGCCTTCACGCTATGTTCTGCAGGGGTCCTGCTCTAAACAAAGGCCCCAGGTAGGACTCCGGATTCTCTTGGACCTGGGTTTGGATCCTGGCTCCTGGCTCCATTCCTCACTGCTTAGTGAGACATTGGGTGGCTTCCTAAGTTACCCTGAAAGGTGGAGATGCCAAGGACTGCCTCAGGGATGTCACAAACACCAGCTGAAGGCATATAAAGCACTTGGCCTTTTTACATGGTGAAGAGGTGGTAGGTAGTATTCTCCTCCCAGCCAGAACTTGGGCGAGTATCACAGGTCAGTCTTGCGGCATTTACTCCTTTCATTAAGCAAATCTTCATGTTGGGTCAGAATCTGAGACCCAACAGAGCTACTCCCACACAGCCTGCAACCTGGTCTGGGAGCCAGACGACCATCAGACCATCACAGGGATGTAAAGTGTCAGCTGGGACTGGTACCCGTGGTGTCGCTGGAGGACTCGATGGAGCCTGGAGTCGGGAAAGCTTCCCAGGCAGTGGTGCCCGAACCAACCTGAGGGATGCTGGGGAATAAAGGAGCAGGTGCGCCTGGAGAGATGTCCAGTATCCCTGTCCCTGGTGGAAGGCCTTTGAACCCAGGTCGGTGTGGGGGGCAGAAAATGAAGGGGAAAGTAGCCAAAGGAGGGAGTGGTTACCTGTGGGCCAGGTGAGCATCGGGGAAGGAGCTAGGAAGCTCTGGGCTGTGGAGAAGGGAGGCTACCCATGGGTGAGTAGCCACTGGCTCCTGTCTGGAACATTCCATCCCCTTCCACCCCAGCTGCCAGAGGGGAGTCTCCATGCTCCCTATTCATTACCTGACATAACTAATTGCCTGGTGACATTTCCCATATTATAGACAAATGTGAATTATGGGTCCAGCTGTTCCCCTTCTCGTCACCAAGAATCGGTTGATAAATATGTTTATTTGAGGTCAGCCTAGCCTCATCCATTAGAAATATTGTTTTTCTAAACATTACATTGATTTAATTTAACTCTAATCAATTTAAAATGGTTCTGACAATTAACAAAAGCTTCAAATATGACCTTAAAGTAATAGGATTCATTAGCTATGTTTAGGATTAAACTTACCCTAATAGGGCAATTTTTCTTCCAAGGGTATTTGGTAAGCGACTAGTGGTCAGTCAAAATGAAATCAATTATTATAAATTATACAGTTAAAGTTGATTATGTATCCCCCTGCTAATTTGTATAAATAAGGGTCTCTGGCAATGGGAGTAATTTATTAATAACTATCTCTCCCCCAGCCCGGGATCACACTTCATGTTACAGCTGCCAGGGCATCTGTAACCCATGAAGTATTATTTTCCGGGGCTGCTCTCGATGTATGCTAATTAAACCCATAATTAATTGGAACAGTTATAGTTAAAGACACAATGCTGGTGCCCTTTGTCCTATTATTCATGACAGTCAACTCATTCAAAAGGCAATCTGATCAAAAATTCATATGCTAGCTCTGGCACCCCTAAAGACGATCATCCCACAAAGAGCCGGTGACATGACAGCTGGTGTGCTGAGAGGGGCGACACACTGTCAGAACTCAAGCGTGCCAGTGTCAGGGTTTCCCGGTGCCACCAGCCAGGGCCCTGATGGGAGGGACACCAGCCCTTGAGTGGCAGAACATGAGGCCTTTGCCAGAGCTCACATGTAGCTGGCTCCGTAGAGTAAGAAAACAGAACGCCAGAAATTTATAAATGGGGAGCCCTCACTCCTTTGGAAATTTCTGAAATCAGAATGTTCTCAGCTGGCTGCTCAGACTCCCATATCCACACCATCCCTCTCCCTACCCTCGCGGTACTGACCTGCCCTGTAGGCATGTGCGCTTGCAATACCTGGACTAGGATACCTACACCACGTTTCATAGGTGGAGGAACTGAGGCCTACCGAGGGACTGTCTTGCCAAGGAGCCTGGAGTGACTAGAATCCAAGCAGCCTGGGAGGGGAGCATCTGGGTGGAATTGGGGGCCCACAGGGAGGGTGACCTACCTGTCAGCAGATGCTGTCTCAGCTATACACTGAGGAGACTGCTACAGTGATCCAAAGCCCAAGGCTCGAGGATCCTGACACACTTGCAATACTTGGACTAGGACACCTACACCACGTTTCATGGGTGAAGACAGAGCAACACTACTGCACTGCATGTTGCAGCTGAAAGAGCCCAGGGGACCCTAGACTCATGGGGTGTGGTTGAAAAGGGTGAGGGTGGTTCCTCTGTGATATGTAGGGGACATACAACATGTTTTTCCAGTCCCCTGCATGGAAAGAAAAGAAAGGTCCAGACAACCAAGGACCTCCAGCTTAGAAATGCTCTGGTTAGGAACAGTCTATCATACATTGCATGAAGAGGTCCACAGCCACCTAACAAAGTCCAGAAGCTGTGCCCATATCAGTGCCCAGCTGCTCTGCACGCAGTGCCCTGGGGGCAGAAGGGCCTGGCCCTGAGTGGGAGTC
Source organism: Muscardinus avellanarius (assembly GCF_963383645.1). Lineage (NCBI taxonomy): Eukaryota > Metazoa > Chordata > Mammalia > Rodentia > Gliridae > Muscardinus > Muscardinus avellanarius. Next base: position 34,948,785 of record NC_137796.1, read on the forward strand.
CTCTGCCTCAAATTCACCTTTTCAGCTCAGTGCAGCCCTGCCGCTGTAGGCCCCATGTTTTACAGCTTTAAAATAAAGACAGTGCTCTCTATCTCTGTGTTAGCCAGCTTTTCATTACTGTGACAAAATACCTGAGGTACTCAGCTTGACACAAGAAAGGTTCATCTTGGCCCACAGTTTCAAAGGTTTCAGTCCATGTCACTTAGCCCTGTAGCTTGGGGCCCCTGGTGGCATAGTACATCATGGCGGGAGCACGTGGTGGAGGAGGCCTGTCCACCTCATGGCAGCAGAGAAGCAAAGAGGAAGGAAGAGAGTAGAGTCCCAGTAGCCCCTTCAAGGCAAGCCCCAGTGACCCAACTGCCTTCCAGCTGGCCCACCTCCTCAAGGCTCTACCACCTCCTTCAACACAAGGGCCTTTTGGGAAACTATAACCTTCCATCCCTGGACCCCGGAGGCTCACGCCCACCTCACAATGCAAAATGCATTCAGTCCATCCCTTAACAATTGCAGTATGGCCCAAAAATCCAAGTCCAAAGTCTCCTCTGAAACACAGTGCAAACTCTTGGCTGTGAGCCCCTGTGAAAATCCAAAGAATAAGTTATGTACGTCAGAGGTACAATGGCACTGAGCAACCACTCCCATTCCAAAGGAGAGGGATAGAAGCATAGAGAGAAGGAATGGGACCACATCCTCACATCCTGGCATCCAATAGGGCAAACATTAACTCTCAGAGCTCCGTGTTGGACACCTGGGGCTCATGGTGGTAAGAAGCAGCTCCCAGGGCTGGGGCGGGGGGTGCCCTGGCCCTTGCTGGCTGCAGCCCACGCTCAGGCTCCAGCCAGCTGCACTGGCTGCCTGCGGCCCCCTCCCTCAACAGGCCTTCCATGGTCCCTGCATCCCTGACTTCCTGGGGCCTCTAGTGGAGTTTCAGCCTCATTCTCACCACACTGGGGGCTGCCTGTAGGAACCCTGACCCAGCCACATATTTCCTGGCCTGCCGGCCTACCTCTGAAACTGTGGCAGAAGCCTCCATGACCCATAACCCTCACAGGCCTACAGAACCAGCCTCACCAGTGTGAGCAGTACCTGGGCCCAACAGAGCCAAGGCTGCAGCAGCCTCTGAGCCTGGAAGGCTGAGCACAAAACAAAAAGCACTTTGGAGTGACATGGTGTGACAGTATCCACAGAAACTAGAATGCACCCATTCTGAGCTCCAGCAGTTCCACCCCAATATTCCCAGTAGAAATGCTTCCATGTGCACAAAGGACATGGCCAAGAGCAACCACACAGTGCCAGGCACTGTGGCCCCAGGTGGAAACAACCCAGATGCCCCTCTGCATAAGAGCTGGTAAAGCTGCTATAAGTGCATAGCAGAGCACCGCTAGCAGGAAAGGAGACCTTTTGGTAGACACAGCAGGAAGAAAAATCACAGATACTGCCTTAAGTGGCACAGAATCTCTGCCCTCCTTTACAACGAGCTATGCCATGGGTCTGCCATGACAGAAATCCAAATGGTGGTTCTCATGGGGTCAGGGCATGTGACTCTGGGGAGAAAGGGAGCCTGTGGAGGGTTGGGCAAGCTCCCGGGCTGCAGGGACACAGCTCTGTGGAAGCCTACACAGACGCCCATTGCCCTTATGATAATAAGCTGCATCTCAGTAACGAAGAGAAAAGAACAGAAGCAGCCGCAGCCGCAGACCTGTCCCCAGCTACCCCAAGGCACCTCCCCACCCCATGGGCTCTGTGTTTGGGACCTGAGGGAGCCATGGGGCCAACCTCCCCCACCCTCAGAGAGCCTAAGCCAGGGCCCTGGAGTCCGGTGGTCCTGAGTTCAAGGCCCGGGCCTTGGCTGGGCCTTGCTTTCCTCCTTGGAGAACTGGGAGTGAACTTCTCCTGAGAATGAGGGGCATGAGGAAACACTCAACTCAGAGCCTGCCATTCTCCAGAGGAGGAACCTGAGCCAGCAAGCAGACACTCACGGCGCCTCATGGCAACTTCTGCACCAACTTCTCCAACCCCAAACATTCGCAGCCTATGGCCTCCCGCCGCGCAGGCCCACCCATGCCCCTTCCTGCTCAGGTCCTACCCAAGCCCCCTTTCTGCTCACAGCTTCCTCTGTCCAGGCTGCACATCTCAGCTCTCTGGCCCTCTGTCAGGATGACCCTGAGGCTGATAGGGGGCCCTTGCCGGGTGGGGGAGCCCGCAGCCTCCCTCTCTGCTCCCCGGGGTGAGGCCCTGTGGGTTCTGTGCTCCTGGCCCTCAGGACAGGGCTGTAAGCACGTGGGGCTGTAAGCACCAGAGGCGGGCCTATGAGCCTGTTCTTTCTGGTAAGACCATTCTGCTCTTCAGGCCTGTTTTCCCACCTCCATTCTGTCCGCTCACAGAGTGAGGATAAAGGCGTAATTATTATTTATTATTATTATTATTATTATTATTATTATTATTTTGGTGGTACTGGGGTTTCTGGAAACTCTTCTACTTCTGGGCTACACTCCCAGACCTATTTTTATATTTTTTTTATTTGGAAACAGGGTCTCTTAAGCCAGAGCACGCAGCTGGCTTTGAACCTGCGCGATCTTCCTGTTTCCGCCTCCCAAGCGCGGGGATTACAAGCGTGCGCAACCATGCCTGGCCATAAAATTATTTTTTAAGCGGCTATATGAAGAGTGGAACACAGAGGGAGGGACAGAGTGAGAAAGGCCCGGGTGCTGTCCTGGCTGAGTGCTGGGTACCAAGCCAGACACAGCACAGCCTCCTCTTCCTTCCCCACCATGGGGCTGAGGATGGCGCTGCCTCCTTCTCCCCAGGGTGACCCTGACAGTTCATGCTGCACACCGTCCCTCTACAGAATGGCCCGCCTGGCCTGGGATAGCCTTTTTTTTATTTTGCCTGTTATGGTTTGGATCTTCTCAAAACCTCATGTGTTGAAAGGTTCGGAGGTTTGCATGGCTGAAGGAAGTGGGCCATGGAGCGTGGCCTCAGCTCCCTGGGCACTCCCTTACCTCTCCCTCTCTCTGCTTCCCACAGCCACACCCTTCCACCAGGATCCTGCTGATCATGGACTGAACCGCTCAAACCATGAGCCAAATAAACTTCTCCTTAAGTCATTCTTGTTAGGTGCGTTGGTCGTATCAACAAAGCTGCCTAACATCCAGCCATTGGCAGAATCCCAGAGCCCTCGCCACGCCCACCCCGTGGTGTGGTGAGGTCTTAGTCAGCTCACCCTCAGCTGCTGGCTGCCAGTCCTTACCTCCCCGGAGCCACACCTGCACGTCATCTCCAAGAGCTCAGACACTGCCTGCAGCCTTCCGTCCATTTTCCCAGACACAAGCCTTTGCTTCCCAGGTGGCCAGGACCAGGGCTCATCTATCAAAATGGGTGAAAATGCACTGGTCTTCATTATGCTAATCGACCTCCAAAATTACCACCCCAAGCTCCTAAACACCTCAATAGTATTTGATTTACAGTCACAAACTTTCCAAGGTTCCTTATCTCCTTCTGATAAATGGCCCTTGCCCAGCCTCCCTGCATGCCCGTCATTCAGTCAATCACTAGTTTTAATTCAGATAAGACCAACCAGGGAAAAATAAAGACATGAAGTGTCACTGCAGTATCTGCAGTCACCGTATGCTCTGCTACTCAACTTTTCAGCCCACTCTCAAATCTTTTCATAAACAGAATTAGGTCTATTAGGATCCATACACTTTTAGGACTCACTTTTTCCACCTCATATTTTGTGAACCTTTGTTTATGCCTACAGGAAATTATGTTCAAGAAGAACTGTAAATTGTACAGATGTGCCTTTATTTACTGAGGCCCCTTTATAACCAATTCTGCTGAGAATCTCATAGCTAATCTTGGGCACATCTGTAATCTCTACTTCCTTAGAAAGATTTCCTAACAGCAGAAGTGCCGAGTACAAGGTACGCAGACACCAAGCCCTTTGGAAACAGGCACGTGTGTACAGCACACCTGTGTGACTCAGGGTGAGCATGCAACTGCCCACGGTCAAGAGACTGGAAGAAGCAAGGCAGGAGACGTCCTCAGTCAGAGGGGAGGTCTATGCACAGGCCACCCGAACACCACCAGCTGCGCCACAGGGGGAAGGGCTCCTGAAGCACAGGGCCCTGAGTGTCGCTGGGTGTGGGACAGAGCAAAGGGAGCTCATTTCTCCTGTGTGGGGGAGGGGAACTGAGGCTCAGAGGGATGCCACCCAGGAAGGCAGAAACCTCAGTTCTGGAATTCTTTCAGTACAGTCCTGAGCTTTCTCCACCGTGAGGCCCAGAGGCGGCAGGCCAAACCTGATGTGGAAATAGAGCAGGAGCGGGAGAGACCTGAGGTGCGCTTGGGTCTGTTACCAATACACACCACGAAACCAACCACGGTGGGACCATGGCTGCAACAGCCGTCTGCTTTCATGCACAAAAAACAGTTTTTGCATGTCTACAAACAAATGAAAAATTTCCTGAAAGAAAGAAAAGTCTTCACTGCGGGAGGGGCAAAGCCAATGACTCTCAAGTACTTGATGGGAGAGGAAGAAGGGAAGGTATCCAAAATGCGGGTTCCAAGGCGCAGCCTGGGCAAGTTGCACTATCAGCTCTGTGTGAGGCCTGAGCCTGATTCCTAAGTCCCTGCATTCCCCGTGGCTCAGGCAGGCAGAGCACACATCACTGTAGAGATGCTGCGCGTGTGGCTGATTTTTATGCTGGGACCCTGATAAAATAAGCTTACACTGAGGAACAGAAACCAATGTAAGGGGTGTGACATCAGGATCCCACTATTTACCTACTTTCTTCCCATAAAGCTGTGGATTGTAATTCCTTTCTCTGCAGATCCCAAAGGAGTTCGCATCCGTCTTTCTGCATTCGCCCAGCAGATGGCAGCAGCTCATCTTAAATGCCGTTTGTGAAAGTGGCTGAAGGCTCAAGCTGGATGGAGACCAAGGGCAGAGCTAATGGTGAGAAGACAGGGCAGAAACGGCCAGCACTAACCAGCTGTCTTGAAAGCAGACAGAGAAATCTTAAGCCCTCCCTCATGTAACCTGTAATCCTCTTTGTAGCCCTGACTGCCACTTTTGCTTTCGACAGTCACCTGCTGCTCCCCAAATCTGAGTTCCGGCAGTGGCGAACAAACTTGAGAGGCAGGATCTAAGACATTGCCATAACCTAAAATGGCCACACGATGGCGCTGCTGCACTCGGAAGGATAAAATGCCTGAGAAAAGTCTAAAAATCTTACAAAGCAATCGCAAGGCGAGTGTGACTTGAAAATAAGTTTGTGGGGAAAGAAGAAAGGTGGAGAGAGATACGTCAGTTACACTTACAACCTGCCTCTCGAGTCACTGCCACTTCTGCTCCTGCTTCTGGTGGCCACCATTTAGTGAGAGGTCTCTGAGTGCCAGGCGCTGTTGAAGCACTTTGTTTGCGTGGTTTCATTTAGTGTTCTTAAAAGCTGTATGGGAAGTCCTACGATGTCTCCACTTCTGAGAGGAATCATTATGTGAGAAGCAGAGACTGAGACCTCTTTCTCAGAAGAAATGGAGACAGTGATCCAGTTCTGGCCCGATCAACAATAGTGAATGGGACGGTGGCTTCTATTCATAAGAGGCTGCAAGTTTCTTCTTTCATTCAGCAAATACTAAAGCACCTGCTTTGTGACAGGCACTGCTCAAGGTACCAAGGAGAGAGAACTGAAGAAATCAGAAGGCCTTGATTTTAGTGCAGAGACCACAGTGTCCACGGGGTCAGAGGTAAGTGCTGTGGGGACGAGGACAGCCCAGGGTGCCTGGAAGCGCCTGCAGGTGCATGGGCGAGGATGTCAGTGGTGAGCAGGAACTGCCCCATGGCTCCGAAAAGCCGACTGTCAGACCTTCAGGAGTGTTGCGAGCCATTTCTTAAATATATTCCTTATCAAATTAATGACATGAACTTATGTTTAAAACCAAGGTAGTAAATACTCAAAACTCATCATTTCCTAATCATTTTACATTTTCTCATTATCTATGTCAGGAATAAGCAATTTTATCTTCCCTGTAAAGGGCCAAATGGTAAATGTTACAGGCTATGCAGGCCAGAGGTCTCTGTCACAGCTGTTATAGTCTTTTCCAACCAAAAGCCATGAAAGATAGAACGTGAATGAATGGACATGATTGTGTTCCAATAAGATGTTACAATAATGGTGATTTCTAGGTTTGGTCCACAGGCAAGAGTTTGCAGGCCCCATACAGAGCATGTCTGCACAGAGCATGTCTGCACAGTGGAGATGCTACTGTGCATCTCTTCCAAAAGACATTACTTTGGTAGCTGCAATCAGCCGGGTATGAGCTTTAAACCACACAATCAATCAGCAAAGGCTACTAACCAGGGCTTTCCTTTTCCCCACCCTCGGGAGCTCATTCCCATGATACCCAACTTACTCTTGGTTCACCTAATTACTCTAACCAGACTGCACAAACAACTCCCCTCCAACAAAATTCAGCACTGTAAGAGTCTATCAGCCTTAGCAACCTGCCCAGGCCTGAGTGCCCGTGGTTCAGTGGGAGGAGGGAGGAGAAAGGCTGCCCTGGACACCCCCTTCCCCAAAACAAACACTTTTGCTTTCTCCCCCCACCAACATAGTGGGCTGGTTTTTGTTTTGTTTAGACAACTAAAGCCTACGACATCTGAAGTTTCTACACACTTTGAAATATTCCCTAAACAAAGATAATGGCATCTTTATGACATACCTTTAAGGATGTCTCTATTTGAGCTCTCTTCACAAATAGGGACATTTCCATCCTGTTTCCAAACCTTCTCCTGCCTTCAGAACACACTCACCATGCTTCCAAGGCCAACAGTTTTATGGTAGATTTTCTACCTCTCATTTCATGCACAGTACTGTCTTTAACTGGAGCAGGAAGTTCCACCAGGGAATGGCAAATAGATCATGTCCCTCAGAGAGCGCCATCCCTCTACCAAGTGGCTCCAGTCCTGGCTGCATACTAGACTTGTGGGAAGAGCTGTGGCAAACGCCCAGCCCCATCTTCAGCGCTCCAGTAGGCCTGGGAGAGCACGGCCCAGCCCCATCTTCAGCGCTCCAGTAGGCCTGGGAGAGCACAGTCTCCACATTTTTAAAATCTCCTCACGTGGATTCGACCTGCAGCCAGGATAGAGAACTGCAACTTTGCACTAGACATCCATATCCTCTCGGCTGTCATGAGGTGCAGTGAGGGCAGCAAGCCCAGAAAAGAAGCCCAGGTAGTGCTAGCGCTTCCTCTGACCAGTCAGCTGTCTTCAGCAAGGACAGATGGGTACAAGCATGAGTACTATCTCTGCCACAGTAGTATACCCAAAGAGAAAGAAAAAATGGGAATCTGTGAAAAAGTATACCAACCCTTGAATCTGACAAGGAAAATCAGGATGCTCAATAGCCTTGTTACCAGTGTGTTCAGTCAGCTACATTTTTTTTTTTTAAACAAAACCTTTTTCAAATGCACTATCAATACCAATATAATTAAGTCAAACCATTCTAACATTCCTACCTTGGCATAAGAAGTTACATAGCCGCCAAAAAAGAGATCAGAGTAAAATTTCAGTACCTATAACATTATGTGATTGTCCCTCGGGAGTATCACAAAAAAAGTAGTGCATTTAATGGCCTCCCATCAGCAGTGGGGACAGCACACACCACCCTGCGATAAACAGCTCATCTACAGATGTGAAATGAAGCACAGGAGGAACTGCCGGTCAGAGGGGCTCAGAGACGGTGGAGAGAACTTGAATTGGGATCGGTTTGGGGATGCCAAGCTAGATCAAGAACCACATACGCTCTGAAGTCCTGGGGCATCTCCACAACGGGCAAGTGTGTGAAGTTTTCTAAAACAATTTTGGTGACAGTAGAGGCTTGGGGAAGACAGAGATACCTGGCTATGGAGTTTCCCACAGGATTCTTCCATGCTGGCATCACAACAGACATGCAGGAACTTCTACATACGCAATTCCAGCTTTCCCAAAACTCATGACCCTTCCCCAAAGAAATCAAGGAAAAGGAACCATAAAAATTTCATTTTAATGATACAGAAATAGTATATAATACATTTCTTTCCACAGCAGCACTTCATTCATCTCTAAAAAGTTTAACAAAATTAAGGCTAAATCAGAGCAATCTGATAGTAAAAGGGTATTTTATGTGGTGTTATTCTTAAAGAATATTTTCATAAATATACTCTTCAGGCAAAAAAAAAATGTTGAACAAGGTATCAGAAATGGAAATACAGTATAAAATGTGTTCCTTTGTATCAACCTACTAATAACCATGATGCCCCTGTTAAGTTTCGAAGGGATTTTTTTTAAAAATGAAAGTTATGGTGATGCTAAGACTTCCCACAGTTAAAATCCTCAGTACAAGACTATTGTATAATATAAAACTGAAGACAGTCGAGTCTCTAGTATAATCCCTCTAGAATAAATAGAAAGTGGAAGTGGACATTATTTAAAAAACACACGAGCCTGTACTTAAACCTGTGGTGCTGAGGATAATCCCTCCATCCCCAGCCTGAGGGGCTCTTGAGTACTGACTACAAGTATTGCCTCTTACTGTGATCAGGAAGGCAGTCTATTTCCCTCCCCCTTTTCCACTACTCCCAGCCACCCTTGTTGGTTATCTTTCAGTCTCTGCTTTGACTCAGGAGAAATCCATTAGCTGCTCCAGGAGTTAGAGTAAGACGAATGGTATTCCTTCCTCTTTTGCCCCAGTAAAACATCTGAAAGAGCAGTGTGAGCTAAGCCCTGCAGGAAGTCTCCCTGTCTGAAGTCTATTAGTCCAGACCAGAGGGACAACTCCAAGAGCCACAGGGCCCTGCTTCATGTGCCCCAGGCACATCTGCTAGGAGGGGTTCACCGCCTTTCCTCCTCCACGCTCGCTTCTGCAGTCGCCATGGTAACATCCTCTTCTCCTCCACTCCTCACCTCCCCCCAATTTATTTTAGGGAATTCAAGGATTTTCACTGATGGGAAATTGCCTTCTGGCCCACCTATTTTAACAAGGGCATCTTACTTTATAATAGGAATATCCATTTCTCCAGAGAAAATCTCCCCCATGTTATTTTTTAAATTTTCACCATGTTTTTAACTTTGCATGAGAATTTTGTTTCTGTGTTTCTTTGACTCCCAGAGTCTCAATTTCTTCTAAAGAAATAAAATAGAAGGAAAATGTCCAGGTTAGTAACATCAAATATCTTCTTAAAACTTGTGTTCCAAAGACTTTTGCTAAAACCTCTAGGAAACAGTGGGTTGATGATCACATATTAAGGTGCATTTCTCATATAAGTTCATATGTAAACACAATTAGCATCCAATTACACTCAAGTAGACTAACAAAGTAGCATTATATGATCCCACAATCACCAAAAGAGAAGGGACCCTTGAGGACTTCCCCTTCAGTGACTTCGAACCTGGTGAGGTTTTTTATTTTATTTTATTTTATTTTTATTTTTTTATTTTTATTTTTATTTTTATTTTTTTGTCGTACTGGGGGTGGAACCCAGGGGCATTCTACTGCCGAGCTACACTCCCAGCCCTATTTTTTAATTCTTTATATTGAAACAGGGTCTCACGGAGTTGCAAAGGGCCTTACTAAGTAGCTGAGGCTTTCTGTAAACTGTGATCCTCCTGTCTCAGCCTCTCAAATGCTCGAATTACAAGCATGTGCCACCGCAGCCAGTTATACCTAGCAAGCTTTTGACTGACAGGTTTCCTGTCCTGGCACAAGAAGTTAGATCCAGCAGGCCTGGCCTGGGGCCTTGCATTGGTTTGGGGCTCCCCACCACCATACAATTCAACACCCCAACCATCTCACCATCCAGAGGAAGTGGGAACTAAAACCCACGAAGTCAAGATGTTGTCTAAGGTTACAGAGCAAGCAAGAGAGAAAAGGCCGAGGTCTCTTGTCTCTTAATCCTTTACCTTCCTGGTATACCACATTGCTTTCCAAGACTTCCCCCAAACCTGTCGCTCTCACACTTAATAGATTAATTAACAGATGTTTTGCTGTTACAATTAGGTGGTAAGCTGCTTGAGAGCATGGACCAGGTCTCATGTGTCCTGTGGCACAGGCCTAGGCACCTAATCAATGATCAAAAAATACTTGTTGGCCATCACTCAGCTAAGGCTTAATACTGTATTTTTCAACCACATCTCAAGTCTCCAATCATCCAAATATAGATGCTGAGACCAGCCAAGCAGGAGAGGAACTCCTGGATTTATTTAAGAAGCCACCTTCAAACCACCAAGGATTTGGATGGCAATACAAGTTTAGTAAGATTAATCTCTGTGTCTCCTACTTGTTTTCAAATGATTATGTAAAAAAATAAATAAACCCAAGGGATAGGAAGAGCTTAGCTATTTACTTAAGCATGTGGCAAACTTAAAGACAAAACTCCTAAACTACTCTAAAGAGATAATCCTTAGCCTCACAGGTTTTCAATGTGTTTTCCTAGTCTCAGGAAACATTATTTTGTGATAGAGCCAAACTCCTTTATATAAAGCTGATAGTGAGGATGGGACACATCTAGCCTCTATATGATAGCGTGGGGCTCTCTCCCCGCCACGTATATAAACATACACAAACACATACACATGTATTTATTTGTAGGTAGAAGAACATGACTTGTTATATTTTTCTATTTGTAGATATGGATCATGAACTATGCTATAAATAAAATGATTCTACTATATTATTATTTTAAAAGTAGGTATGATATGGAAAAAGGATAATTAAGACACTTAATATTTGTGGAAAATGTTAAAGAAAATTTCAGACTGAAAATAACTCAACAGGCTTAACAGCCATCTGCGCCATGTAGCCCAGCCCCGACTGTGTCCCCTTGGCAAACCAGGCTCTGGCGGAACAAGGACTAGGAAGGGCCACTCAGGACGTGAAGGGCCAGGTGAGGGAAGACCTCCCTAGCTGGTTCTCAGGAGTAAGGCAAGGACTCAGACCTCCAGCTGCGGGAGCTGGCCTCTGGCGCCCTTTACTGCATGCTCCCTCCCCAGGTAATGAAAAAGGATACAAAGTCCACTTGGAGAAGGTGTGGCTGGGCATCATTTATGGATGCAGTCTCTCCCACTTAAAGAGGCCTCCACCCCGATCCCTAAAACCATGTGCACACTCAACAAGACTTGGGTCTTCTCCCTGAGGGCTGGACAGCTGATCCTCCTCAGCTTGGATTCTCAATTTATAGAAAATTCATTCTCTCATACTCATTCATTCATATTCTTATTCTCTTCTGCTAAGTCCAGTGTTATCTACACATAGATTCCTAATCATTCTCCAGATAACCTTTTAGAATCATTCTGATAGGCTCATTCATCCATTTCCATTTCCTCACTCAGTACATATTTGTCATGCAGTGTTTGGGCTGAGGATGGTCAGAGCTAGAAGGAGCCTGCACGTGGCACCCCACACTCTTCCCTGTCTCACAGGAAGTGGAGGCAGGGCCAGTCCCTGGCCCAGGACTCTGAGCCTCCATACCCTCTCCAATCATCCACAGACCTGTGCATTTAGCAAAATGTGTGCACAGTTTTCGTTTCAAAGATGAAAAGGTTACAAGTTCAGTATTTGTACCTTACTAAGCAAAATGGAATGACAAAAACAAAGGGTAAACGTGCCTTTAAAAATAACTACAGGTTTTAAAGACTCCTTCCACTTTTCTGGACAATATGTATTTTACAGTGATATGCTATTTGCATATGATATTTTTTCTGTCTTTCTGCAAGGTTAGGAAGTCATTCCAGAGAGACAACACCACCACAACACAACATTTCAGATAATATACATTCCACAGCACTGACATTTATGATTTGTGGTTCTAGTCTACAACATCCACTGGGGTCTATACACACACCATGGAGAGGACCTAAGAAAACATCCATTTTCTACTTATTTAATCAGGAGGATGAAGCTGCTAACGTTTCAATAAAATATGATTCACAACTGTCATTATCTCAAGTGAAACCAGATTGAATTTAGTGAGTCTAACTAATCAAACTTAAAATAAGTCTTATTTAAAATAATTGAGGTTTATTTTAAATAAACCTCTTATTTATTTAAAATAATAGAGTTTTAAACATCTAAACATGTCTTTAGGGATGCTAATGGGCAATTCTATATGCCAATTTTGTGTTCTTATGAACTGTATAATTGTATAAGAATATATTATTTACTCATCACTCCAATCCTTTCATAACATATACTGTCCTGTTCCAGAAAATAATTAGAATGCTTAAAAAATACCCCTATTGCCTGACAGTTACTATATGACTAAAGAGCTTCAATTGCCAAGTATCCTAACCTCCAAGAAAATTACATCAAAAATGGACATTTTATGACAGAATCACTAATTTATCTCAAAACCAGAACACACAGAAAGCGACATCATTAAAAGAATTTCAGTGTTTTCTGACCACTACTGCAGAAACACAGAAACTTAGCATACTGCAGACATGCAGGAGTCAGCACTAGAGAGGGAAAGTTACGTCAAACTCAGTATGCCTTTAACAGCTGGATAGAAAGCAGACTCTTAGTAAAACCAAATTACTTCTTCCTCAAGGCAACCATTACCTACAAAGGAAAAATGATTTCATATTCTTGGTCCATAAAGAAGAAACATTTATTTATATTCTCAATGGACTAAGAGAGGTTTTTAAACTGTCACAATTAAAATTTTATGCTTCCAAAAATATCATATGATCAATGCACTTAACTTAAAGCTTCAGATATTAATAACTTCATTTAGACTTCTTAAAAAAACCAACACAAACATACTTTCTAGAGTGCAAAATGCTTCTTATTAAATACTTCAGTAACACAAAAGCAATTGGTTTGGAAACACAGGAATCCTTTTCCCAAGGGCCATCACCACAAACGCGCCCACTGCCGGCAATGGGCGCAGAGCAGAGCTACCAGCTCAAGGGAGACGGCGCTGGAAATGTGAGCTCAGTCTCCTTTCACTCCGCCGCAGGACTCAGCTACTTGTACAAGCTCATGGTGGGACTCTGGTACATGCACATATATGCATCACAAAGAAGTCTGCGAGCACAGCCTTGGATTCTTCTGGAGTCCAAGGAATGCAGGTCCTCTGGAGACATCTTCAAGTATTCTCCCACTTCTGGGCAGGGGGTCACTTGAGGAATGTTGAAACCATTCTGGCCACCTACAAGGAAGAGGGAGAAGTCTTTTTAGGGCAGTGAAATTCTAAGTTTTCTTGCCATCCTGCCCCAGCAATACAGACTTAAGACCCTAGAATCTGGTACAGGCTGAATGAAATTCAGCATCTTAGACCTTATTTCACTTTTCATTTCTACAAGTTAAAGCTCCTTTAACTTGTGATAGGATCCTAATCTCTCAGCTCCTGAAAGGATTCTGGGACCAAGAGTAAATAAAATTGGTAAAAGGTTATATTTCCTGGGGAAAAAAAGCCCACTACTTACTTTCCAGACTCCTCTCTGTATTCAGTTATTCAAGGAATATTGCTATCTATACATATGCACACTATTCTGTGCCACCATTTCCATATCACCGTCCAGACAAAAGCGCCCTAGCAGGCTTTACCATGAGATTGTCCAATGGAGCAGGTCTAGTAAAATAAACATTACCTCTCCCTACATTTTTTTTTTTTTGGTGTGTATGTGGTACTGGGGTTCCTGAAAACCCTTCTACCTCTGGGCTACACTCCCATACCTATTTTTATATTTTTATTTGGAAACAGGGTCTCTTAAGCCAGTGAGGCTGGCTTCGAACCTGCGCTTTCCTCCTGTCTCTGCCTCCCAAGCGCAGGGATTACAAGCGTGCGCCACCACGCCCGGCACATCTCCCTACATTTTAAAAAACATATTTGGATACCTCTAACAGTTGTTTTTAATATGTACCCTCTGTGCATGATATTCTGATTCCCTCTGGTCTGGAAAAAAAAATGTTCTCACAATGGCTTTTCTAAATATATGAAATTCCTATGCTTTTGAGCCATACTGTTAAGTACCAATGTTGGCTGAGGAAGGGCAGGGTCACACCCCTCAGGTAGCAGGGCTGAGGAAAGACTAAGACCTCTTGGTCTAGAGGCTGGGCTTCCAGTCAAGAGGTTGATACTGCTAGCCTGTAAGGTCATTATCAGAGGGCCACACTAGAAGACTTGGGCTAGTGGAAAAATGGGCTTCAAGAAGAATGGAGGGACATGGAAGTCATTCTTCCCAACCTTGCCCAGACCTGCAAGCTCCAGACAGTAGGGTCAGCTGATGTGACAAGCATTTCACTCCTGACACCTCCTCAAGCCCCTGGCTCTCAGGCCCAGATTAAGTAATGACTAAGCATTCTATAAAATGGCCCAGAAAGTGGTTCATCCCTGATTTCAGGAAGAAATATTAAATTCATTTAAACATTAAACACTTTTCCAAAAGAGTATTTACTTCTGCTCTTAACTTTTGTTGTTTAGAAGAGAACATAGTTTAGCAAGTAAAAAAAGCATGAGATCAGAAAGACTGAGTTAAACATAAGCTATGTAACTTTAGCCACCTTAAACCTCATCTTTCCTACCAGAAAAACTGGAATCACTCCCATCTTGTGAGGATTTTGATAGCATGAGTAATGTGCTCTCAGAGAACTTGGCATGTAGCTGTTTAATAAATGGATACTATGGTTTATACAACAATGAGAGGCAACAAAATCTTTCAGACCCAAAATAAGAATTTTGGGATTCTTTAACAAAGAATCAAACTATCACAACATTTTACCCCTTAGTTTAGGTAGCAGGGTTGTTAATACATCCCAAAACTTAAGTCTGTGTTGCCAAGATTCCTGAAAGGATTTTGCCATAAAATATAACACAGAATATATCCCATTATGAACTATCCCACCACAAACTAAAATGCTGTCATGTGTGGAAGAAAGGATCTTTTAAATACCATCCCGATCAGCCATGCTGTCAAAGAAGAGCCAGGCAGAATCGTCTTTCCCATACTTCACAAAAGCAACATAGTGGCTTGTTTCTATGCAGAGAACAGCAAATAACTCCATATTCTGACAGGGGATGCAGCCATGTCTCCAGTTCCAGTCAGGTAAATCTTTGGGAAGTGACACTGGATTATATTTATGATTCAACCTCTTGGGATGAAGGTGGACCTAAAATGGACAAATGAAAAGAATGTTATGAATGAGCTAGACTCCATGTTTCGAATGGTGAACTTACCTCTTCCTGACAAGATCCCTTACAAACAGCAAATGAATTGCTTCACAGTTGTCTTTCAAGTCAACAGAAGAGGCATAAATAATACCATTTCATGTGGATTTTTAAAGTTAATTATATCGTAAAAGCCTTCAAAACCTGAAATCTGCTTTCAACTACGAATCATTTACTATTTCACATCCATTGTGTGGAGGCAAACTTACTTGAGTGTTGCAGGTTTTACAGAACTGCTTGATCTTGCCGGCTGAGATGTCGGGATCATCATAGCATTCCCTGCACTCATACATGGCCAGCCCCCCACAGATCCGGCACTGCCTGGGCGCTGCAGTGGGGAAGACAGGGAGGGGGTAGAGAGGCCTTTAAAAAACACATTTCTTCATTAAAAATTTCTAAAAGAAAATTGTGCTTTGGATGGTGTCCGGGGCTGCTTCTAAAAAAGTCTATCCCTCTTGTGTTCTCTTAAACTTGAACTGGATATTTTCTTGGATTTGTAACTTTGTGTGTGGGGGGACTGGGGTTGAACTCAGGGACGTTCTACCTCCCAACCACATCCCAACCACATCCCCCAGCTCTATTTTTTATTCTTTATTTTGAAATAGGGTCTCAGGGACTTACAGAGGGTAAAGTTGCAGAGGGTATTTCTAAGTAGCTGAGACTAGCCCCAAACCTGTGATCCTCCTGTCTTAGCCTACACTATTTTTCTTCTAATAGTGTATTCTAGAGTGGTTTCCCCTCTGACTATTAAAATATCTTTTGATAAAAATTCAAAGATAAAAAGAAGTATAAAAACCCTGAAAGTACTAACATTGTAGTTAGCAAAAGACAACATAATTGCTATCAATATTATGAATTCTCTAATAATTTTAAATCTGAATATTTATGTAACTATGTGTGGGGGGTGTTTATATAAACACATATCTGTATTAAGCTCCTCTACAGAACCTATTAATGAAACTCACTCAATATTACATCATGACCAGGTTCATATAAGGTAGTCTTCAAAAATATGAATTTTGTAGTTTCATTGTATGGATATACAATTCATTTTCCTATTCCCTTCTTATTATAATATTGGTTGTGTCTAATTTCTTAATCATACAACAATAAGCATTTCTGTATATAAAATGTTTATTTTCATTTATTTTTTCAAAATTCCCAGAACTAAAGTTACTACTTAATATGTCCAAGTTCTCCAATACTGAATTGCCTTTTAGAAGTATTATAGTCACAGCCAATAAGAATAACCTGACAGATTATTTCAAAAAAAAACAACTAAAAATTTGTATACTTACTATCTTCAAGTAAATCTGTTATATTTAATTCCAAAGAAGGAAAAATTTTTTTAAATAGTTTAAAGTCTTTCCCAAATCGAGGCATCTGAATAATCAGACAGGATGGTGCCTAAAAGAGAATATATACATGGTTTTATTTATTTTTTTGTTTTTTAGTACTGGCAATTGAATTGTCTTTTTGCATTAAACTACGTAAACATTTTTAAGCTACAAATACCTTTTTGTTTTCTTTGACACCCAAAATCTAAAAAGTTTAATCTTAAATCTATGGTATTTTCTATGAGAATGAACTGCATTTCTTTTTAATTTGAATTTTTTTTTTTTTACTTAAACAATGGAATTTTACTCAGGAATAAAGAAGAACAAAATTACATCATTTACAGGGAAATGGATGAAACTGAAGAACATTATGCTAAGTGAGATTAGTCAGTCACAAAAAGTAAGCAATCGAATGCTCTCCCTAATATGTGGAAGCTGGGAAGAAAAAGGGACATAAGAGAAATTCTAGAAGTAGGAGAAACCAGAGATGAGCAAATAAAGAGGCCTAACTGAGGGTAATGGGATGGGGAGAGAAGAAATATACATGATGTACATTCACAAACATATCAAAGTCAATCACTAAGCCAAACATGAGAAGGGAGGGAGAAGGGATTGAAGTGGGAATTGTGTTAGGGCTAATTGAGTGATATAGGCATATATGTCTCTACCATCTTGTTCTCCATTAAGAAGTATGATTAAATGCACCAATAAAAAATTTTAAAAAGGAATAACAAAGAATTATTATAAGTTTAATAATGTTTTAAACTATAGATTTCCTCTCACAACCCTAAAATATCTTCAAATTTTTTTTCTTTTTTTTTTTATTGGTGCACTGTATTCATACATCATAGTGGGATACAAACTTTTGTAGACATACATGCACACATCGCCCAGTCAGCCCCCACCTGATCCCCACCCCATTCCCTCCCCATCCCTCCCTCCCATGCTTGGCTTAGTGGTTGACATCTAGTATTATAGCAATTTATCCAAAATTAAAAATGATAATCTCACATAACAGTTTCATTTGTCTGATACCAAGCTTTTGATGACTTAAAGATAACATTTCAATATTTCTTTTTACTTTCTTTCTTACCAGAGAATATTTTTTTCTATATTTTTTAGGTGAAACTATCATATATTTATATATTTATTTTTCAGAAAAAAAATCTATCCTAATATGGAATATGGACTCTAAATACCCAAAACGATCTTGAAAAAGAACAAAGCTAGAAGATATATATTTTCTGATTTCAAACCATATAAAGCTGCAATAATTGAAACAGTGTAGTACTATTCTAAAGGCAGATATATAAACCATTGGAGTTAAATAAAAGCCTAGAGATAAATTCTTCCCTGTATTGTCAAGTTATTTTTGACAAGGTTTCCACGAACATTTGGTGGTAGAAATAATAATATTTTAACTAAATATTGTTGAAACATAATAATTACATGGAAAAGAATAAAGTTGGACCCTTACCTAATCCCATATACAAATATTAATTCAAAATAGATAAAAGACCTAAATATAAATCTTAAGACTATAAACTTTTAGGAGAAAATCTGGGTCATAAAACCTCACAACACTGAAATTGGCAGTGATTTCTTGGATATTATTTCAATGGCACAGGCAACAGAAGAGTATATAAACTCCCTAAAAAAAAAAAAATATTGTATATCCAAAGACAATGTAAACAGAGTTAACAGTTACTAATAGAATGGGATAAAATATTTCCAAATGCTATATCTGGAGGTATATTAATATTCCAACTAGAAATCCTAAAAATTAACAACAATAAAGGCAAACAATACCATTTAGAGATAGGTAAAAGACTAACATAAGTAATGAATCTCCACAGATAACCAATCTTAGTTGACTGTTGGATGGAAACTCTTGTTTCTCTGGTTCTGGTGTGTGTTACCTATTTCTTCTTTGTAGTTAATCTCTTTCAGTATTTTCTCTAGTGCTGGTTTTGAAGACATAAATTTCTTCAGTTTCTGTTTGTCATGGAAGCTTCTTATTTCTCCATCTAATTTGATAGAAAGTTTTGCTGGGTAGGAAATTTTTGGCTGGAAGTTGTTTTATTTCAGAGTTTGGAATATGTTACTCCAAGCCCTTCTGGCTCTCATGACTTGGTTTGGGAAGTCTAGAGTGATTCTAATTGGTTTGCCTCTGAATGTCACTTGGCCCTTTGTTTTGGTTGCCTTCAAGATTCTCTGCTTGGCTTCCACATTGGTCATTTTGACAATTATGTGGCATGGGGATCCTCTTCTCCGAAATTGTCTAAAGGGAGTTCTATAAGTTTCCTGGACCTGTGTATCAACCTCTGGCTCTATGTTTGGAAAATTTTCTGCTATTACTTCCTTGAAGAGATTGTGGATCCCTTTGGTTTCACTTTCTTTTCCCTCCTCTATTCCAATTATTCTTAGGTTAGCTCTCTTAAAATGGGCCCATATTTCTTCAATATCAGATTCCTGCTGTCGGATATTTTTTCCTAGATTAGAAACTATGCATTCATTTTTGGAATGATCATCTTCTAAGAGCGATATTCTGTTCTCCATGTGGTCTAATCGGTTGTTTGTGCTTTGAATTGAGGCCTTTACTTCATTAATTGCATCCTTTATCTCTTTTTGGCTCTCTCTGAGTTCTTTTTGAAGCACCTCTATTATTTCTACAGTTATTTTCCTGATTTGATCTTCTAGAAATCTCTGATTTTCTGTTTTATCGGGTTCTGATGTTGTGGGGTTGTGGGCATTCATTGCTCCAGTATTATTCCTCTTTCCCATGATTTCGGAGGTTTGTGCCTTCTCTGGGTTCTTCCCTTGGGTCACTATGACTTCACTTAAGGTGTTCTGGATCTCGAGTCAGTAGTATCTCAGACCCCACTACTCCTTTTCTGGGTTGTATCACAGAGTCTCTGACCCAGAGAGTCGATAGGGGCTGCTTTAGACTGTGGGGGGTGCCAGGTTGCACGTTCTCCTATGGTGTGATATCTCTGCCACCGCCCCTCCCCCACTGGGTCAAGTCCCAGGGAGTACAGTACTGGGATTTCTCCTCTGTGGCCCGCAATTTGACTCACTGTTCTTGAGTACGCAGATGTAGCTATACTGGCTTCGGTGAATTCTCTGCTGCTGCCGCCGGTGGCAATATGGCGCCGCTGCCACGCCCTCGGCCGTGAGGCTGGCGTATTTCTTCTTGGTTTTGATTTCTACTCTGAATCCCTGCGGCATGTGCTGAGCTCAGCCACTGGGAGCTTTAGATTTTACCTGTGCCAAGAAATCCTGCCTGGCTGTTCCGCAGCGGCTCACCTCGGCTTGCTGTAGCCGTCCGGTGAAGTCACCGCTGCCGCCGGCAGTATGGCACTGCTGCCGCATCCTCGGGTGTGAGGCCAGTTATCTCCTCTGTGGCTCTGAGCTCTGTTCTCGGTCTGCTTTCTCTCTGGAGCCTGGTGATTTTTTTGTTTCTCTGGTGATGGTGTTTTCTGGCTATGAAGGCGCTGATTTTGTGGTAATGGAGACTGGTTGTTAGTGGGGCTCTTAAGCCCCGCTTTTCTCGGTCGCCATCTTCCCGGAAGTCCTGAATTTTCTTAATAATGTGTGTTTCAAACTATTCTCAGTAAGCTAAAGTCCACAGACAATGAATTTACTAGTAGTCTTAAGAGTCACATAAAACACAGCATCACTAACCTCTGCAAATTTCAGGTTACTGTTGATAAAAGACCATTCCAACAACTGCTGAATTGTAGGAACTCCAACTTTCTCATTTTTTTCCATGAAAATCTGATAGAAGTAACAATCTTGTACTTTTTGACCTGCTGACCTAAGGGCATGCAAAAAAAAAATACACATGGAACTTATTGATTAAATGCTTAATCAGAATGTGAAGTTGTTCGTTCCAGAAGGATCTAAGAACAGAACCCCAGGAAATGATATTATAGCTTTGGATAGTCCCAACTTATGCACCTGATAAATGATTTCTTGCTTTAGTTTTATGTTGAAAAGCTTTCAGTGATCAGGAGAAAGATTATGGAATAATATACCCAATCTACTGGGTGAACAATAACCAGAACTTAAAATCAAACTGGTTTAGCTTCACGTCCAACTCTAGTAAATAGCAAACTGCATTTGGTGCTTAACACGGGAAAATAAATTCTGATATGACTAAATGTGGCAGACTCTTAAAAGATCTTCTAGACCAAACTTCTCCTCACCTCCCCTTAAAAAAAAAAAAAAATTGAAGGTCCTGGGAAGTCATTACTCAGAGAATTGAAAGCAGAGCAAGATACAGAAACCAAGGGTCCTCACAGCTATTTATCTCATGCTTTCTGCAAAAGCCTGCTGTCTCTTTAGATGGTCACTCATTCATTCAACAAATACCAAGTAAGCACCTACTATATGGCCATCACAGTAAAACCCTTAGAGTGAACATTTCCCCTTCAAAATGTCTTACTATAAAATGCCATTAATCTATAGTACTATCTCTACCAAAGGATTAATAATCATTAAGTTTACCACTTGCCTTTTTAGCATAATTTCTAGGTTTAGAGTTAGACTGTTTATTCTAAATTTCAAGATTTTTAGGGGAAATATTAACATAGTCCTCAGCAATTCAGAGACCAGCCTGCAGAAACCTTCCACTTCCCAAATCAAATTATCCCCCCAAATAAACAAAAGTTATTTGGTAACAAGGCAGCAGATTCTTGAGAACCAGAACAATAAAAACAAATGATAACCTAAAAGCCCAGGGCCCATGCTATTCCAATACTATAATTGGAAATTAATGACTACAAAAGGCCAACATTTTTCTGTGAGTGCCAAAAAGCATAAAAAATTACTAAGTAACAGAAAAAAATAAGAGCAGAAACTACGAAAGTTGAAATCAGTGAAGGTAAGTAGTTAAAACAAGTAGAAATAAAGCTGGAGGAAGGAGAGGAAGGATGGTGGCCATAAGTGGCAAACACAGAGAAGCTACCAGAAACATGGTAGTAAAAGACACACAAGTTTGTAATGTTGAGATAGAAGAGTGGAAGGAAGAACACCACCACATAAAACTGACTCCTCAAGGACTTTAGCCTTCTAAAATCCTACAGAATTGTACCAAACTCTACAACTTAAACTATAGTCTCCACTCTAGGAAAATCCAAGGGCAGAAGAGTACAAATGGGTGTACTTTAAAAGAAAATGGACATCTACACAGAAGATTAAAACACTCGTGGATTAATATAATTTATGTCCATCTGTCTTTGTGATACAGACCATAATGGGTAGCCACAAAAGTCTTTATCAGTTATGGGCTTCCCCACGGCATGGAACATAATACAGATATGATACGTCTATGGAAGACTATTCAGACCATACCATGTGAGACTCAGAATGCAATCTGAAAATCCCCCCTATACCTTTGCTTCCTGATTGCTGATATTATCCCACTTTTTTTCCTCTGCTTCCAATCACTATCATCTTGTTAGTGGTTGTGACTTCAGTTTCACTTTAAAGCTACATATACAATTAGTCACTATTACTACCATCATTGGAATTGTTTTCTAACTATGAAGGATTAATTTATCCAAGTTTATCAATTTCTTCATTCTTCCCCGCTTTTTATATCAGACTCCTTTATACTAAATTCAGTTTGTCCTACTAAAGTACATTTTGTAATAAGTCCCTGAGTGGTAAGTTAATCCTGGTTCTTAGGGAATTCTCTACATGTTTATTCTTAGAATTTAAGTCTGTCAAGAATTCTGAAAATCTCATGAAACACTGTTTCTGCCCAATTCTCTCCAGCATCTCCTTCAGAAACTGCAATTCGAATCTATCTTCCATGCTTCTCATCTACTCTTTCCTGTTTTCCCACTCTTTATACCTGGCTTCACTCTGGATATTTTTTAGATTTATCTTCCAGTGTGCGATCCCCTCTCCAACTGTGCACACTGCCTCCAGCCAGGTTCCTCCTCCTCCCATGACATATTTCCTATTTCTGGAAATTCTACTTTTGCCTCTTTATTTGATTTTTTTTTCTTTTCTTTTCCTTTCCTTTTTTTTTTTTTTTGGCAGGTCTGGGGATGGAACCCAGAGGCATTTGACCTCAAGCACATCCCCTGCCCTATTTTTTATTCTTTATTTTGAAACCAGGATATCTCACTAAGTTGCAGAGAGCCTCCCTAAGTAGCTGAGGCTGTTCGTGAACTGCGATCCTCCAGTCTCAGCCTCCCAAATGCTGGGATTACAAGTGTGCGCCTGGCCTGGCCTGTTTATTTGATTTTGTTCATCAAATCTGCTTTTAACCTCCATTAGTATTTATTCCTTCTATTGTCTCTTCAATTGTTTAAAAATGTCATCTAGCCCTTTTGGGACTGCTTTATTACTTCTGGTTGTAAGGTACTAATCTTCCTATTTGCTGCACCAGCTGATATCCGTAAGAAAAAAGAAGAGTACAGAGGAAGAATGACACTTAGGGAAAAACAACTAACTTAAAATATCTTGTTAGCCAGGCATGTTGGCACATACCTGTAAATCCCAGTACTTGAGAAGCTAAGACAAGATCTCATGTTGAAAGCCAGCTTTGGCAACTTAGTGAGGCTTTCAGCAACTTAGCGAGATTTTGTTTCCAAATAAAAAGTAAAATGGGATAGGGATTTATCGTGGAGGTACAATGTCCCTAAGCTCAAGCCCCAGCACAAGGAAGGAAGGAAGGAAGGAAGGAAGGAAGGAAAGGAAAGGGAAGGGAAGGAGGGAGGGAGGGAGGGAAGGAGGGAGGGAGGGAGGGAAAAGAAAATGGTTAGTCTTTAAACAATAATTTGCAATATGAAGACACTGCCTGGGGGAAAAGGGAAGACAGTGGACCTCTCCATTTGTAAAAACTCCCTAGGGCACTTTCCAAACTCCACAAGGCCTTCAGACTCTTGAGAAATGCCTATCCCTTTAGAACCATTATAGTATTCACCTAAGTGAACACAGAAAAAATATGATATCCCTTAAGTATGTTTGGCTGGGGGTGGGGTGGGTATGAAAACATCTGTCTTTAGCACCTGGAATTTATTTCTTTAAAAGATGAAAAACCAAAACTGACCTTTTCCTCCACAACTGCCTGCTAGATATCCCACATCATGTATTATATGTATCCTTCCCCATTTGTGTTTGAGGCGGACATCTAACTGAGCTTTCCATTCAGTTCTACTGATCGATATCTCTAATTTTATAGCAGTATTGCCAAAATAATTATTCAATGTGTCACCCACTTCATTTTGTAGAGAACTCTAAAATCATTTGCTTGCATTCTAAAAGAAAAAAAGATTAAAAATCCTGCTCATGTACAAATTATTTTGTAAAAAAAATTAGCATCTTTAGATCATTTAATTTTATCTAAAATATCATCTAACTAATTAATAAATCACCTTGCAGATCTGCATTTTAAATCTAGTTCAATAAAATTAAGTGCTTGGTATTTTGTTTTATTTTATTTATTTATTTATTTATTTATTTTTTTTTTTTTTTTTTTTTTTTTGGGGGGGTAGTACTGGGGATTGAACCCAGGGGTACTACTACTCAGAGGTAGAACTCTGAGCTACACCCTCAGCCCTATTTTATTTTCTTATTTTGAAACAGGGTCTCACTAAATTGCTGAGGCTGGCCAAGAACCTGCTATCCTCCTGTTTCACCTCTCAAATACGTGGATTACACACATGCACTATGCCTGGCTGGTATTTTACTTTCATGAAATATGAAATTATTACTTTTCCCTGTCTACTTGAAAGTATACACAAGTCCTATTGGTTATGTTTTACATGGCTAAATTACAAATTCTTTTCAAAATTCTAGTAGTTTCTTCACAATTGTGAAGGATAGTCTAGATAGACACATGAATATTACCATGTTAAACTAGTAATAAATATGTAGTTTATGTTTCATGTCTTATGTGCTGGAACTTCCCAAACATCAAACCCTAACTGTGGCATTTCACCCTTCCCTCATCAGTCATTCTTTACACTGACAGCAAACAACATCACTTAAGAATAACCCATCTACAATTAGCTTTTAAGGCCAAAATTTAGACTGTGGATACTCAAGCTATCTGGGAAATTCAGCCATTTAAAACATCTCACTAAGAACTTTACTGCCTTAAACTCAGGCTTTTACTGAATGTGGAGGGAAGAAAAAAGTCAAGTAGCAAAACTGAACAAGAGAGCTAATTTAAAGTTAATTAATTTATTTATTTTTGTGGTGAGGGTTTAACCCAGGGGCTTTTCTACCTCCGGGCTATACTCCCAGACTATTTTATACTTTATTTGGAAACAGGGTCTCACTAAGTTGCTGGGAGCCTCACTAAGTAGCTGAGGCTGGCTTCTAACCTGTGCGATCCTCCTGTCTCAGCCTCCACCATGCCCAGCTTAAAGTTAATTTAATTCTTTAAGTGATGGGTAGTCTAAAATGATGTGCTTCCAGTGTGTGACTAGATTAGAATTAGATCCTCTTAAAAGGTTCATTAATTCAAATTATAAAAATATTCATATACAGTTTCATAATAAAATGAACTATAATAATTTGTATTACTAGGGTTAAAATTAAAAGTACAAATTTACATTGGGTTTGCCGTTCAAGTTAAGTATAACACTACAGAGTGGAAAACGATTACATTTAATTTGAATTTATACCTGCCTAGAATAATTAAGAGCCCTAAACAAATATAACTGTAATCATTACTACTTAACAATGGCAGGGGAAACGAGGATAGGTTATTTTTTCCAATGCTTCTATAGTAATTTAAAAGTTACCTTATTTTTAACAATGGCTCTACCCTTAAAATATGATGAAACAGGATATTTAAGAATTCTTCAGGATCTAGAATATAAAAAAATCAAGTCAGTCACAGGCAAATTTTAAAAATAATGAAAACAATCATATTTCTATAAATAACTCAATCTTACTAATTCATTATTATTTCAATGAGAAGTATGGCTTTCAAGTTTTCCTGGCCAAGGAAAAGTACAAAGGATATTTAAAGATTCTGATAAAGTAGTTTCAATTTTGTTGTAACTTTATTGCATTTCAAAGGGAATAATCATTTTTGCACAGTGAAATATTTTTTTCTCTTGGGGGGTTAACATTAAGTAGAAAAAACCCTGAAATATCCCCTGCATTTTCCTATTTAAATAATTATCAAGCCTCTAAATAACATAGTTGGTTATAGTACAGTGTTGACAAGTTCAAAGTCAAGAGTAAATCCATTAGCTATGAATAAATTAGAACACTGACTATAATCTTAATCTTAGCCATTTTGTAGCTCCATTTTATTTATTTTATTTATTTATTTATTTATTTATTTTATGGGTCTGGGGATGGAACCCAGGGGCATTTGACCTCCGAGTTACACCCCCTATTTTTATTATTATTTTTTATTTATTTTATTTTATTTTTTTGTGGTACTGAGGGGTAGAACCCAGAGGCTTTCTACCTCTGGGCTATACTCCCAGACCTATTTTATATTTTATTTGGAAACAGGGTCTCACTAAGTTGCTGAAAGCCTCACTAAGTAGCTGAGGCTGGCTTCGAACCTGTGCGATCCTCCTGTCTCAGCCTCCCAAGCGCAGGAATTACAAGCGTGCGCCACCACGCCCAGCAATAGCTCCATTTTATATGGAAAACTAAGTGGTCAATGTAAAGAACTCAGTGTACTCCTCTACCATGGAAAAAGAAACAACTCAGGCATAACTACCAAATGAAAAGAAAAGCACTTTTCACCAATTTTTTTTAATACAGTAGAACCAACCAGCTACTTGAGGGGTTCATTATTGCATGTAACCATTCACTTTTCAAGGAAAATAAGAATTTACAAAATGGGGAGAAAATTGTATGCCACATAGGAAAAGAATTCTCTTTGTTTCTGTTTGTTTTTATGGTCCTGGGGTTGAATCCAGGCTTCTTACATGCTGGGCTAGCATTCTACCTCTTAGCTACATCCCAGCCTCCTCCAAAATCTCATTTAAAATTAAACTCCAAAATACACAGACATACATTTCAGCTAATTATTGAGTATATTTGTAGGCTTTTGAGTTATTTTCAATGCATATAGTATAAATTAAGTAGTCACCTTTTTCTTCAGAAGTAAATCCTGATGCAGCCTCAACTTTTTCAAGTATTTTCCTCAATTTCATAATTTTCGTGGCACATACATAACCATATCTATGTTAGGAAAAAAACTATTAATTAACTGATTCTGGCATGTACAGTAAATCATATTACACCTCTTAATAATAACATATTTCTTATATAACTCCAGCATGTCATAAAGCAATGGGAAGAGAGATTACTAAGATACTGAAAATCTAAAATCTACAATCAAACCAATCAGCAAACAAACCAACACACCATTTTCTCTCATCTTTCTCTGAATACAAGATACAGTCAATGCCAAACCTTGACAAAACTCTAATTCTAAAACTGACTTCAGAAGAGACCTTAGGATCCACAATGGGCTTAACAAGGGCAAGTCAGAACTAGTGGATCTATTATTATACTAATTTATATCCACTAATTAACTCTCTGCAACCAACATATATTGAACATCTACCACTTACATAGTAGCCTAACCTGCTGGCCACTGGGAAGACAAAAGGAGTAAGGTGAAAAAGACAGGGTCACTGCTTTGGGAAAGCTTGCAATGAAGAAAGCAGGGTTTCATTACCAAAGCCAACTGTTTTTATTCAACCAAGATGTGAATGCTATAGACACAGGGATCTTTATCACAACAGGTCATTGGACAAGTTTCTTCTCATGAACAGGGTTGACAAAGAATAATTTACTATTATTCTCAACAGTAGGACAACAGTATCCAGAGAATGTTTATCAATGGACTTGGAACCCAGAGGCATTCTACCTCTGAGCTACAGTCCCAGCCCTATTTTTTATTCTTTATTTATTATTTGCAATGCTGAGTTGCAAAAGACCTAAGTAGCTGAGACTATCCTCAAACCATGATCCTCCTGTATCAGCCTCCCCAGTGCTGGGATTACAAGTGTGCGCTACCACGCCCAGCCTTATCAAAGGACTTTTGATATTTTGGATAGAAGGAAAGAAATGGCAACACTCTTGAGTTTTGAATTTGACCTGCCTTGTTCTATTATCAATCACTTCAGGAGGAAAAGAGTTTATAAGTTTGCATAAGACAAAGTAATTAATGTGAAGACCAAGATTTATAATTATCCTAAAGGGTAAAACAATGACAGAATTCATTACAGAATTTAAGGAAAACAAGATATAACTGAGGTTACTTATCCTCTTATAATTGACTTTTCTAGTCACATGATTTAGTAAGTCATTAGGAAAACTCATTACTCTTCTCCTTTTTTGGTCAAAATACTCTATGACTATTTTTTGTTTTAATTGTTAAATAAGAAAATATGTAACAAAATTTAAATTTATCTTGATATAGATTTTAAATTATTTAGTTTTCTCTCTGTATTCCTGAAGGAACAATTTTTTTTATCTATGGCCCTAATTCTTCACAGTTTAAATTTTATAATGTGACATTATCACATATCACTATTACTACTTATCAAAACTCTTTAAAAGATGGTCATACGTCACTTGGGCTTGTGCCATCACAAATTGTTTTCTGTGGCAAAAACAAAAACAAAAAACAAAAACAAAAATTGACATATTTATCATTTCTAAACTAGAAAAATTAAAAAGAATCACCTTATTAAGGGAAATAGAGGTTTAAATACATTTCCTTAAACAAAAATATGCCACTAAAATATATCTCATCTGTTTCTAGTACAGAAGTATTAAATACTATTCCTTACTTTCTTTCTTTTAGATAAATTAGGTCTAAGAAGCCAGAATACACCAATTTGACTAATAAGCATGATTACTGTTAGTAGGAGCGTTAAACGATTTCAAAAGATAAGAAGCCCAAGTAGTTATGTATCAGCTTTTCTAAACCTACTGCAATTGCTAACTTGCAGTATATTCTACCAAGTGGTAGAGTCAATATTTCAAGTCATTTCATAAAATAAACTATGTTCTATCCATTGGACTTAAGAAGCTAAATAAGCAATGGAGGTACAAGAAACAAAGGTTTAAAAAATCAGTTATTTGACCATAGGAGCTCATTGTTGCCATTTTTTTATTATAGGTATAAATTCATGGGCCAGATAAAAGCAACCTGATTACCATCTAAAGGCAAAACATTTATCTTCTACTTACAGTCTCAGAGGATTGACAATTTCTGTCCTCAGTAGCTCTTGAGTTTCACTATAATATTCTACATCATTCTTTTCTTTGGGTCTAAGTAATACAGTATCCAGAACAGAACTGAAAGCAAATAAGCTGTAAAATAAAAACATTATTTTTCCTCAAGCTATAAACATAACATTTTTTGAGAAATGGATTCTAAAGAGAATCAGGAGAGGAAAAAAAGACTAGAGAACAAACAAAAACAATTGTTTATTCATGAAGATAGGTACCTAAGAGCCCTGTGAAGAGTCCCATGGTGCCATCATCAGGGCCAAGAGAACCTTCCAGGTCAAGGAGAATACTAATGCCAAGAAGGCAAACTATAGACTAACACAGATTTTGATCAGGAAATATAAAGAATATTATATCAATTCTATAGGGCTTCTTTTTGTCTACATGTCTGAGACAAAGTATTCTGCCAACAAAATGGCCTACAATCTTCATTTTTTTCCCCTACTTTTTGTGTTTCTTTGTTTGCTTGTGGTACTGGGGATTGAATCCAGAGGCACTCTACCACTGAGATACATTATTTTTTATTTTGAAGCAGGGCTTCACTAAATGACTGCTCACTGGCTTTGAACCTGCAATGTGATCCTCCTGTCTTAGCTTCCCAAGTACTGGGAAGACAGGCATACACCACCACACTAGCCCTGCTTTTAAAATTTTAACATTTGGTTAACTTCCTAGTTCTTATGACAAAGATGTACTGAGCTAGCAAGTTATACTCAATTTAACTGGCACTGTATAGTACCTCAGGAAACTAAAGATTTTTAGTTAAATCTTCAGAAGTCTAATAATTCTTGCTATTTTAAGTTGTTCCACTTTGGAAAAAACATATATTTGAGGACATGTGTGTGTGCGTGACCGAGGAAGAGGAAGCAGCGGTGGCACATGTGCTTTATTGAAAATTATTTTTTCCCTATTTACATTCCTGCCTATAGAGTACAAGGGTTCTCTTCTTTCTGCCTCACAGTCAACACTTTTATCTTTTCATCTTTTTATAGCCATCCCAACAGGTTTGAAGTGATCTCACTGTGGTATTGACTGGCATAATTAGAATTCTTCATGTCTGACTTTGAGCTAATCTAGGAAATACATTTCTTTATCTGGATAAATTATACTTAATATGTTGCTAAAATAAACAAAAAAGATATTAAATTACTTCCAGTGTTGTTGTGTGTTGAAATCATGGCATCTATCTTTCACACTTAAAGTGCTTTCTTTTTTTTTCACTTTTTTTTTCATTTATTAGTGCATTATATTCATACATCATATTGGGGTAAAGAACTTGTGTGTACATACATGTACACATCACTGATTTAACCCCTACCCAATTCTCACCCCATTCCCTCCCCGCCCCTCCTTCCCTTGCTTGGCTTAGTGGTTGACTTCGATATGTTTAAGTACTTTGTGTGTTTTAGAGATTTTCCTCTTCCCACCTCCTTTCTCCTCCTTTAGGTTGTCTTGTTTGCTCCTCTATAGAATTTCCTTTTTCATCTAGAGTTCCTCCTATGACCCACTTCTCCCTAACTCTCACATATTAGGGAAAGCATCTGATTTCTTATTTTTTGTGACTGACTAATGTCACTTAGCATAATATCCTCCATTTCCATCCATTTCCCTGAAAATGATGTAATTGAGTTTTTTTAAATGGCTGAGTAAAATTCCATTGTGTACATATCCCACAGTTTTGTAATCCATTCATCTGTTGATGGACATCTTGGCTGGTTCCATAGTTTGGCTATGGTGAATTGTGCAGCTATGAACATAGATACATATGCATTAGTTTGGTAGTTTGGTTTCCTATCTTTTGGGTAGATACCAAGAAGTGGTATTGCTGGATCAAATGGTAGATTTGTTCCCATTCTTCTGAGGATTCTCCATACTGTTTTCCAAAGTGGTTGCACTAATTTTCAGTCCCACCAACAATGTTTTAAGAGTTCCCACTTTTCCATATCCTCGCCAGTATCTGTTGTTGTTTGTGTTTTGAATGATTGCCATTCTAGTTGGAGTTAGGTGAAATCTCAGGGTAGTTTTGATTTGCATCTCTCTGATTGCCAATGATGTTGAACATTTTTTCATGCACTTATTGGCCATTTGAATTTCTTCTTTTGTGAAGTGTCTATTTAGTTCACTTGCCCATTTTGTTACTGGAGGCTTATTGTAGTTTGCCTTAATATGTTAAGATATGTTCCTTCTATTCCAATTCTCTGCAGTGTTTTTATCATAAATGGATGTTGAATTTTATCAAATGTTTTTTCAGCGTCTATTGAAATGATCATGTGATTTTTGCCTTTGATTCTATTTATATGGTGAATTACATAGATTGATTTTCATATGTTGAACCAGCCTTGCATCCCTGGGATGAACCCTACCTGGTCATGGTGTATGATTTTCTTGATGTGGTTTTGAATGCGTGTTGCTAGTATTTTGTTTAATAGTTTTGCATCCAAGTACCTTCAGTGTGACTATAAAGAGATAATTTTTAATTCCTTACATGTTGAGATTTTATATATATTTGAGATACTGTTTATTCTTCTTGCTTAGTTGTCTGCTGGACGGGAAATCTAGTTTCTTTGTTTCTAGAATGTATTACCTATTCCTTTTTGCAGTTAATCTCCTTGAATATTTTCTCTAGCGCTGGTTTTGAAGACATAAATTCCTGCAGTTTCTGTTTGTCATGGAAGTTTCTTATTTCCCTATCTAATTTGATAGATAGTTTTGCTGGGTAGGAAATTTTTGGCTGGAAGTTGTTTTCTTTCAGAGTTTGGAATATGTTACTCCATGCTCTCTGGCTTACATGACTTGGTTTGGGAAGTCTGGGGTGATTCTAATTGGTTTGCCTCTGAATGTCACTTGGCCTTTTGTTTTAGTTGCCTTTAAGATTCTCTGCTTGGCTTCCACATTAGTCTTTTTGACAATTATGTGGCATGGGGATCCTCTTCTCTGATCCTGTCTAAAGGGAGTTCTATAAGTTTCCTGGACCTGTGTATCGACCTCTTGCTCTATGTTTGGAAAATTTTCTGCTATTACTTCCTTGAAGAGATTGTTGATCCCTTTGGTTTCCCCTTCTTTTCCCTCCTCTATTCCAATTATTCTTAGGTTAGCTCTCTTAAAATGGGCCCATTTTTCTTCAATGTCAAATTCCTGCTGTTGGATTTTTTTTTCTAAATTAGTAAGTATGTGTTCATTTTTGGAGTGATCCTCTTTTCGGAGCGAGATTTCTATTTTCCATGTGGTCTAATCAGTTGTTTATACTTTGAATTGAGGCCTTTACTTCAATGATTGCATCCTTTATCTCTTTTAGACTCTCTCTGAATTCTTTTTAAAAGTCCTCTATTATTTCTACAGTTATTTTCCTGATTTGATCTTCTAGAGATCTCTGAATTTCTGGGTTATCAGGTTCTGATGTTGTGGGGTTGTGGGCATTCATTGCTCCATTGTTATTCCTCTTTCCCATGATTTCGGAAGTTTGTGCCTTCTCTGGGTTCTTCCCTTGGGTCACTATGACTTCACTTAAGGTGCTCTGGATCTCGAGTCTGTGGTATCTCAGTTACCACTACTCCTTTACTGGGTTGTATCACAAAGTCTCAGACCCAGGGAATCAATCGAGGCTGCTTGAGACCATGTGGGGTGCCAGGCTGGGCGTTCTCCCATGGGGAGCTGCGACTATGCTGTGATATCTCTGAAACCGCCACTCCCCCACTGGGTTGGACTGCACAAATCTCTCAGACCCAGGGAGACTATCAATGCTGCGCAAGTCCCTGGGAGTACAGTACTGCGATTTCTCCTCTAGGGGCCACAATCTGACTCACGGTTGTTGAGTGCGCTGATATGTAGCTGTTTTGGACTCGGTGAACTCACTGCTGCCGCTGCTGGTAATATGGCGCCACTGCCTCGCCATCAGCCGTGAGGCTAGCGTATTTCTTCTTTGGTTTTGAGCTCCGCTCTGAGTCCCTGCAGGGTGTGCTGAGCCCTAATTCTGGGAGCTTTAGATGCTCCTTGCACCAAAAAAACTGCTGAATACCACCCAGCTGTTCCGCCGTTGCTCACCTCAGCTCGCTGTCCACCCCTCCTCTCTAGAGCCTGGTGGGTTGTTGAGTGTGCTGATCTGGAGCCATCCAGTGAACTCGCTGCTGCCGCCAGCAGTATGATGCTGCTGCTGCGTCCTTGGCCGTGAGGCCGGCCTATCTCCTCTCTAGTTTTGAGCTCCGTTCTGAGTCCCCCTCCTCTCTGGAGCCTGGTGCTGCAAGGGAAGATGGTGCCGGCGTGGCTCTGCACCGCGGCTCCGGCTGCGGCACTGAGGGCTGGTTTCTTTCTAGTGTCAGGTTGTACTTCCAGCCCTCTTTTTCTCTGTCCCTTGTATTTACAGTTTTTATTTCTCTGCTGATGGTGTTTTCTGGCTATGAAAGGCGCTGATTTTGTGGTAATAGAGATCCATTGTTAGCGGGACTTGTAAATGCCGCTTTTTTCTGTCGCCATCTTCCCGGAAGTCCGAAAATTATTTTTAATAAACTAGTTTATGATTGTCTCTACCTACTAAAACAAATGTATCATACATGAAGCCCATGGCTTATTAGAAGTTATGTTATTTGATATGTACACAAAGATAACTATACTTATTCACTTCAGATTCCCTCGGTGTATATGTTCCCTGTGTATCACTATCATTCAGATCTTATTCATTATTTCAATGAATAACTTTTTATATTAATTTTCCTGCATATAGAACAGGAAACATTTCATAGTTTCCTAGGAGGATATTACAGAAAGTAGATCTTCTTTTTTTTTCCTGACCCCAGTCTCTCTGCTCAGAGGTAGTTGGAAGTTTCTTTTACATACATACATATATACACACCCATACACAAATACATGCCCTACTGTACTACCCCTACCTACTGTATTAATTTGAAACTTACCAGAATAACGTCGAGTCTAAGTAACAAGAATTGTAATGACCTTGGATGCCTTTCTTCTTTCCAATCATTATCTCCAAACCTTCTTTTTCCATTTTTGGAGGGGTATTTTCTTCTACTACTTCACTTAAATAGCCTCCGAATGCTGAAAAAAATAACAAAAATAAAAACAAATCTTTTAAACTATTACAATATGTATTTCTTTGTCTTCATTTTAATATATCTTCTGGTATTTTTACATAAAATTTGTTTTTTCAACTTTTGGTTAATCTCTATTCAGCTTGGCTCATAAAAAAAAAAAAAAAAAAAAAAACAACAAAAAAAACTATATTTTAGCCAGGCATGGTATCCCATGCTATAAAGTACTTGGGAGGCTGAGACAGGAGGATTGCAGGTTCACATCCAGCCTTAACTACTTAGTGAGGCTCTCCACAACTTAGTGACACCCTGTTTTAAAATAAAAAATAGAGCTAGGTGTAGCTTGGTGGCAGACTGCCCCTGGGTTCAATTTCCACTTACACACACACACACACACACACACACACACACACACGCACACCACTATTGTTCATTTCCAATTTCACTCTCTCCACAATTTAAAATTTTAAAGAGTCTAAATGAATGTGCACAAAATGTCTGCTAAATAAAATATTTTGCTCCTAAAATTTTTATTATTTATCCAAAATGCTTCATTTTCACATCTAAAAAGATAACAAAAAATTCAAACTACAATTCAACGCTAGGAAAATGTTATTTATAGAGATGGCTTTCCTATTTACATCTGCTTAGCCCTCAGAATGCTGAACCATTATTTTCCAGATCTGAGAAGAGATAACTACCCTATCAGGAAATACTACCTATTACAAGTGATAAGAACAAATCATCCATCATCCATCAATCTAAAACTACTTAGATCAGTGGATTTCTTTGATAGAATATGATGACTTTCATACTTAAATCAATACTTAAGGAAAAAGTCAGTGCCAAAAATGAGGAACACATTTCAGTTTCTACTTCCTGTATTGCTGAACACTAAGTTATCTGTAATCAACAAAAATAGAAAAACAAATCTCATTCTTTAAAGCTTTTAAGTCCCAAATACCTTTCCTAACATTTTTAAATGTTTCTTCTTAGTATTATTAGCTCTCATACACACCCAGTAACAGTCTTTCACTGTCAGCTAATGCAAAATGATATAAAACAAAGTCATCCAGATTGGTAAGTAAATGAAAAGTATCCAAATACCTAAAGAATTACAGCGTTCGATTTGATTGGAAACAGGCTGCAGGGATGCAAACCTAGAGTCAGGCCGACAGCTCTTCAGTTTAACAAACAGCGCCTTCTTCAGGGCACAGGTAAAATACCGAGTGCCCCTAAAGGTTCCATCTGTACATCCTGCACATTCATCTTCCTAAAAAAGAAAGGCATCCATATGTGTTATATAGCACCTTACAAAGAGCACACAAGAATCAAGACATCTTAGACATGGCCCTGGTTTGCCCTTTACCACAGTCCTTCTTCACACTTGTCCTGAAAACTATCAAGAAAAGGGGATTAACTAGTAGGTGCTTTAGCCCTCAGCAAATGATTTAAGAAATTAATTCCTTAATCTAACAGAAATCCCTCAATACATTTCCTTTCAGAAAATATGCTTAGACTTTCCCTGGTTACCTGACTTTCCTGTACCATTTCACAAGTGTTAGAACCCAGGGGTGGACTGGGGTGCAGCTCAGTGGGCTGTGGGTAGAACACCTGACTAGGCTGTGCAAGGCCTTTGGGTTCAATCCCTAGCAATGCAAAATAAGTAAATAGATATACGAATAAATAAAAAAAATCTGAGGGTAATGAGGAGGCTGAGTGTTTTAATTACTTACCCAGTAGTATTCACTAGCACAAAAGAGAGGCAAATAAATAAGCCAACAAACCAAGAAATAGATTATAATAAGAGCTAAATGTATTCAAATTCCCCTATTCTTATTACAAAATATCAAACAATATGCTTTCCTGATCTCCAAAGGGAAAATGTTTACCTCTATCATAGATATCAAAAGAGCTCTAAAAACGGTGATTAATTTTAAAGCAAGTGATATAGCTTTATGGGGGAAAGAAGCCGAGGAAGAAAATGAAAATGAAAAACTGAGAAAAGATTTGCTTTCATTACTGCATTCTGTTTAATATAAAGAACCTAAATATATCCGCCTCCCAATTCAATTTTTATTCCTTGAACATAGATCAGCTAATATTGGGAACAAATGAGGCCGAAACCTAAGGCGTGGCAAAGGGAAACCAGGCAACACTGTAATAAAACTTTCTCTACTTTTCTGACAAATAGAATGGTTTGCGCAAAAAAGAAAAAAAAAAGCAGATAACAGGGGAAAATCTGTACAAAACACTATATAGAAAATAACTGCAATTTTTAGATCAAATTAAATTACCAGTTCTAGGCCAGCCAGCACTTCATTCAGTCCAGGTGGCTGGCCAATCCAACGGATCACCCCATAGAAAGGAGGATTCTCTTTAACCTCAGCCAGAGAACCCACTTCTAGGCTATGTGAGTTGCCAGAAGCCAGAGGCAAAGGTGGACTCTCCTGCACAGGTGCATTGTTCAGCTCTCCCATCACAGACTGAACGGAAAGGGAGAGTGGACTGTGACCAATGCTCCCATTGGTGTTGGGCATCTTTGTCAGACTAAACGGTAGAGAGTGGAATCTGTTCTCGCTGGATAAGGAGCTCATGGAAGGAGGCTGCAGTGGTGGTGAAGAATGTCCAAACTCTGGAGATAGCTCTGTAAGTGATTTTGCAGGGTCTTCTGCAACTACAAAAAAATTATTCTTAGAGAAATGTATTCAAGAATATCAAATATGCTTGCATCTCTAATAGTTAAAGTACACACAAATATCTAGTCCAACTGCCCACCTGACCTCTCCATTAGGATTCTTGTAGGCATCAAAAACTCAGTATCTTTAAAACAGTGCTCCTGCTTATCTTTCCACCTCCAGAATTTTCTACCTCAGTAAGTGGCACCCAACTGTTCAAACTAAAAATAAATCTATTATTATTATTATTATTATTATTATTATTATTATTATTATTATCATCATCATATATGTTATAATATCTGCCCATAATACAATTAAGTTAGAAATTAGTACAAAAGGTACAAAAAATTAATAAGATAATTCTATATAACTAGTGGATCAAAGAAGAAATGATGATAATATGTTTTAAAAATAAGGAAAAAAAGATGATCTGGGCATAGTGGTGCACTCTTATAATCCCAGTGCTTGGGAGGCTGAGATAGGAGGATCGCACAGGTTCGAAGCCAGCCTCAGCTACTTAGTGAGGCTCTCAGCAACTCAGTGAGACCCTATTTCCAAATAAAATAGAAAATAGGTCTGGGAGTGTAGCCCAGAGGTAGAAAGCCTCTGGGTCCCACCCTCAGCACCACAAAAAAAAAAAAAAAAAAAAGGAAAAAATAAACAAAGCCGGGTGTGGTGGTGCACACTTGTAATCCCCGCGCTTGGGAGCCAGAAACAGGAAGATGGCGCAGGTTCGAAGCCAGCCTTTCTAGCTTAAGATACCCTGTTTCCAAATTTAAAAAAGTATAAAAATAGGTCTGGGAGTGTAGCCTGGAGGTAGAAGGGTTTCCAGGAACCCCAGTACCACCAAAAAAAAAAAAAAAATTAAAGAAGAGAAATAAAGAAAGAAGACAACAGAAAACAAAGAAAGAAAACTGGTATAGCACAATAAAGAATAAAGTAATATCTGCAAAGAAAATGTATACACTTTTGTTTAGAAAAAAGAAATGCTAGATACTAATGAACTAAGCATATAACTTAGAACAGACTAAGACCCCCAAAAGTACACAAGAATAAATGAACAAAAATTAATAGATACTAATGAACTAAGCATATAACTTAGAACAGACTAAGACCCCCAAAAGTACACAAGAATAAATGAACAAAAATTAATGAAAGAGAAAACAAACATATGATAAGGCTAAAAGCCAGAATAAACACAAAGAAAACAAATACAGTATCATAGCCAAAGGCTTAAAATGCCTAGTATAGCTGACAGGCAGCA
This sequence comes from Muscardinus avellanarius, assembly GCF_963383645.1. NCBI lineage: Eukaryota > Metazoa > Chordata > Mammalia > Rodentia > Gliridae > Muscardinus > Muscardinus avellanarius. The sequence continues at coordinate 34,986,559 of NC_137796.1, forward strand.
CTGCAGATGGGGTAGGGGAGGGCGACATGAACTCTGAATAAATAGTACTGACAGAATCAGTTATCCGTATGTTAAGAAAACAAAAACAATGCCGGGCGTGGTGGCGCACGCTTGTAATCCCTGCGCTTGGGAGGCGGAGACAGGAGGATCGCACAGGTGCAAAGCCAGCCTCGCTGGCTTAAGAGACCCTGTTTCCAAATTTAAAAAATATAAAAATAGGTCTGGTAGTGTAGCCTGGAGATAGAAGGTTCCCATCCCCAGTATCACCAAAAAACAAAAACAAAACAAAAAAAAAACCTGGAATCCTAGACATACTCTACAAAAATCAGTTCCGGATGACTTAAAAACAAACATGAAAACAGTATAGAAGAATGTTCTTTATGACTTCAGGATAGAAAGAAATTTCTTAAACATAAGTATGCAAACCATAAAGGAGAAAAGATTGATAAAACAGACCACACTAAGATTAAGAACTTCTTATTCATTAAAAGGCATCAAAAGCCAGGTGTGGTAGTACACTATTGTAATCCCAGTACTTGGGAGGCAGACAGGAGGAGTGCAAGTTTGTGGCCAGCCTCGGGTACTGAGTGAGGACACTCCACACCTTAGTGAGAACCCTGTCTCAAAGTAAAGAATAAAAAAATAGGGCTGGGAGTGTATCTCAGAGGTAGAATGCCCCTGAGCTGGAAAAAAAAAAAAGGCATCATAGAGGAAGTAAAAATTAGAGCAACAAGAAGAAAATATTTACAACACACAGAGCTGACAAAAGATTAGACCTTATAAAAGGACTGCAAACCAGTAAGATGACAAAAAGTAAAAAAAAAAAAAAAAAACAGACAAAACTTGAAAAGGCAATTCACATGAGAGGAAACCCAAGTCACCAACAAATCAACAAAGACTCATACCCTCATTCGTACATAGATCAGTGAAAGCCCAAACCAGCCTGAGCTACTATCTCAAAAGCTTGAGGTCTCAGAACAGTAGATGTTGGTAAGAATGAGGATGAACTGATGCTCTTATACAATGCTAATGGGAATGTGCTGTAGATGGAGTGTTTCTACCCTAAAATTCATTTGTTGAAACCCAACCTCCAATGTGAGGTTATTTGGAGGTGAGGTGTTTAGGTGATTGGGTCATGAAAGCATAGCCCTCGAAATGAGACTAGTGCCCTTATAAAAGGATTCAGAAAACTCCCTTGCCCTTCCGCCATGTGAGGACACAGCAAAAAGATGGCTGTCGCTGAAACAGAAAGTGAATCCTCACCCAATACCAAGTGTGCAAGTTCTTTGATCTCAGACATCCTGGCCTCTGGAACTGTGAGAAATAAATGTCAGTTGTTTATAAGCCCCTCAGTCTCTGGTATTCTGTTATGGTAGTCCAAATGGGCTAACAGACTATAAATTTGTATAACTACTTTAAGAAACAGTTTGGCATTATTTAGTAAGGAAAAGAGGTACATATCCTGTGTCCCAATAATACTACTCCTAGTTATATGCCCTAGACATGTGAAAGAATGTTAACAGCAGAAATGTTAATTATAGCAGGATGCCCACCAATGGTCAATTGAATGATTAAATTCTGATATATACCAGTGTAGAAATTACAAGCGTGAATGATGGTGTTAAACAGATCTGAGTTAAATACGGGCTCCACTATTACCAGCTGTGTGACACCAGGCAAGTTGTTTAACCACTGTAACTACAGGGTATGTGGAGGTACCTACCTCATAAAGTTGTTGTGAGTAAAAAATAAATGTGCACAAAGTGCTTAGCATAATGTGTGGCAAGTGGTAAGTGGTCAGGAAGCATCAGCTGCCAGAACATTGAGAATGATGGAGTTGGTGGTGACTGCTGAGAATACTTTAAAAGGAAACAAACTGAGTCAGGGATAGTAGGAGGCCACTATACTAATCCAGACAGGAACAAAGAATTTGAACTAAGGTCAGAGTTGCAGAAATGACGAAGTAGGGGAAGGAGGAGAAAATCTACTGATATTGAAGAGAAGGAAATCAGAGTATAAGGTGACAACTAGATATGACTATAATGAGGGAGGAGATCCAGAATGAACACACAAACTTCTATTTTATGATGCTAGCCTGTGTCTCCCTTCCAATTCCATACCCTCAGCACACTCCAGTCTGGCCCTTGATGAAAGCCCTCCACATAACAGAAATAAGGTCATCAGTGGCCTCTGGTGACTAAATCCAATGGGCATTTTGAAGTCTTCATCTCATGTGCCCTCTCAGAGCAGTTAGCACTGCTGTCCACTTGCTCCTTGGCTTCTTAGCCCACAGCCTCTTGGTTTCCTCTACCTCTCTCTGATCACCTTTTGTCTGTCTCCTCTGATGGACTTATCTTTCTCTCACTCAGCCATTAAGATCCCGGAGGTTCAGTCTCAACCCACATCTTCCACCCTCACTCTCCATAGGCAATATTATTCAAAGGACTTCAATCACCCTGGATTGAAGCCTACAAATTTATTTCTCTAGCTCTTACCTCTCTTCTAAATGCCAGACCTGTACTTTAAACTGCCTCCTTGATGATTCACCTCTGAGAAGTCTAAAAGACCCCTCAACACAACACATTTAAAACCCAATTCATGGCCGGGCGTGGTGGCACACGTGGTGGTAATCCCCGCACTTAGGAGGCGGAGACAGGAGGATGGAAGCCAGATGCGCTGGCTTAAGAGACCCTGTTTCCAAAAATAAAATAGTTCTGGGAGTGTAGACTGGAAGTAGAAGGGCTTCCAGGAACCCCAGTAGCACCAAAAATAAAAATAAATAAATAAAACCCAATTCAGCACCTTCAACCACCACCTAAATATGCAAGAAAACCAGGAGTCACCATAACATGTCTTTCTTCCTCAACTCTTCCTTCCAATCCTTATGTAAATCCTGTCAGTTCAACTCCCAAATATCTCTTCTCTTCATCTACGTCTCCCTACTCCTTCCCCAAATCTTGGCCCAGATACTACAATCAATTACTGGAACCTATTTACTACCTTCGCTGCTGCCAGAAGAATCTTTCCAAAAGGCAGACCCCAGAAAATGTTGTGCCTGTCCCTATTGTAACTACTCCAGCTTTTTTCAGCCTTAGCAAAGACTAGAGTCCATTCTTCCCTGGGGCCTTGGCCTAAAAGGCACTTTGTCCTCTGTCACTATTATCAGTCACTCCTCTGGTAAGCTCAAGCACAGATCACTGCCTCAGGGAAACATGCCTGAACCCTCTTCCCCCACATCCTACATCTGTTTCTCTCTGTCTGATCAAGTTCGATCTAAACAATTTGACCAAAGACTCCAAAAGGACAGGGGCACACCTATTTTTCTCACCTCAGAGAATTCCTGGAACATAGTAAGCCTCAATAAATATTTGTTACCCAGGTACGGTTATGCATACCTGTAATCCCCATATTGGGGAGGTTGAGCCAGGAGGATTAAGGTTCAAGGACAGTCTTGGCAACTTAGCAGACTCTCAGTACCTAGCAAGACCATTTCAAAAACAAAACTCAAAAGTAGAATGCCTGGGTTCAATTCCTAGTACTCCTAAATAAATAAAAAGTCCCTCATGCCAATTAACAAATAACAATAAATGATATTTGTTGAATGGATGAACACAAAAAAATGAATAAACCATAAATCATGTCCCAGAATGAAATGAAAGTAGTTTTTAAAAAGGAGTACTTTGAAGAGGTCAAGAAAGACTGGGACAAAAAAGCCTTTTAAGCCAGATGTGATGGTGCACGCTTGTAACTCCAGTACTGGGGAGGCTGAGACAAGAGGATTTCAGGTTCAAAGCCAGCCTTCACAACTTAGTGAGGCTCTCAGCAACCTAGTGAGATCCTATTTTCAAATAAGATATAAAATCGGGCTGAGGGTATATCTTGGAGGTAGGATGCCTCTGGGTTAAATCCCTAGTATCAAAATAAATAAATAAATAATAAAGTAAAATGATTTAATATATTCTACAAATCTTTTATCCTAAGCAGATCAGTAAGAGAAAAGAACAAGCTACCTGCAGTTTAAACTGTATGTATTTTAGTCTGGCAATATTTATAAAGGTCTATTTATTGTTTCTAATAACTGCAAAGATTAATTAAAAGAACAGGATCATTATAAAGAGCACTAAATTATAGATTACCTTCATCAATGTACCATGAATTTTTTGATTTGGATTGTGGTTGTGAGTCGACAGAAGACCCATTTAAGGTATAAAATAATTCAGATCTGTTTCTATTTCCAGGGTCTGAGGTAGATCCTACACAACAAGAAGAGCTCATTTTAAAATTGAGTCAACACAGTGCAAAGGAATTTTTGTAAGGTAAATAATATGGTGTTGAAAACTATTCTTATAACCAAGAAATATATACAAACACAATATATTTTATTACTTTCTTTTTTTTTTTTTTTTTTTTTTTGCGGGTCTGGGGATGGAACCCAGAGGCATTTGACCTCCGAGCTACACCCCCTGCCCAATTTTTTATTCTTTATTTTGAAACCGGGTCTCACTGAGTTGCAGAGGGCCTCACTAAGTAGCTGAGGCTGTCCGCAAACTTCAATCCTCCAGGTCTCAGCCTCCTGAATGCTGGGATTACAAGCGTGTGCCACCACGCCCAACTCAGTCTTTTTATTTTTGAAACGGTCTCACTGCATTGCACAGGGCCTCACTAAGTAGCTGAGGCTGTCCGTGAACCACCATCCTCCTATCTTGGCCTCCCAAATGCTGGGATTACAAGTGTGCGCCACCACACACAGCCTTATTCTTTATTTTTAAAACGGGGTCTCCCTGAGTTGCAAAGGGCCTCACTAAGTAGCTGAGGCAGTTCCGTGAACCTCAATCCTCCTCTCAGCCTCCCTAATGCTAGGAGTATAAGCGTGAGCCACCACGCTTGGCTTTATTACTTTCTTGAGCTTTAAAAAATTCAGTAATTATTCTGGCAATATTAAAGAAAGATTTTTCACTCCTAGAATCAATATAGGAGAGAAACAGGAGTAAGTTAAAGCCTACTCATTTTTTATACAAATTGATTTAAGAAATCATTCCATATATTGTAGTTTATCTCTAAATGTCAAAATCATCATTTCCTAATTTCATTTGATGAATCTATGGGTTCACAAATTTAACCAGTTCCAGTCATGAACCACATAATAAACCTTTGGTCAATGATGGACCACACATACAACAGTGTTACACCACACAGCCTACGTGTGGAGCAACTTACACCATCAGGGTCTGTGCATCCTGAGAGTGGTGCAAAGATGAAATTACCTAAATATGGAGTTCTCACCATGTATCCCTGTTAGTAAGTGATGTATGACTATATTTTAAAACAGTTCCTTTCAGAAGAAGGAAATCCTCAAATATTATACACAAAGCCATGTACAAATTAAGTTTTAAAATATTTAAGGTTTAGCCAAGCGTGGTGGTGCACATTTATAATCCCAGCACTTGGGAAGCTGAGCCAGGAGGATAGCACAGGTTCTCTCAGCAACTTAGTGAGACCCTGTTTCCAAATAAAGTATAAAATAGGTCTGGGAGTATAGCCCAGAGGTAGAAAAGCCCCTGGGTTCTACCCCTAGTACCACCAAAAATTATATATATATTTAAGGTTTATTCTGGAGATATAGTCCTAGGTTCAACCCCAAGCACCACAAAAAATAAATAAAATTAAAGATTTAATGTTTAAACATTTTAGATCTATTGGTCATCAAATTTCTTGCCTCATTTTCTCATGTTTGAAAAAATGAAAAACTTTGTTTCTTTTCCATTAGATTTATCAAATGTAAGAGTTAGGATAGCTCTGTCACAGACATTTCTAAACACTACCCTGCCTCAATAGTAACCAAGTAAAGAGAAATGGTCTCCAGGACCCAGACAGAAGTCAAGTTCTTTTCTTCCAGTTTCAAAAGCCAGATGGTTATGGACAAGCTCAACATATACATCCCCACAGTAAATGTCTTACCATGTTAAAAGGAAAAGAAAAAAAAAGTGGGGAATTCTTGACTTAAGCAACACTATCCACATGAAGTTTTTAATTTAACTACTTAAAATGATTGAAGTAAGTAAGCCAACCTTTTACTATCTGGGCAAATCAGACATTTACATATCCATACCTGTAACCTTTGGTTTATTATGACTGGATGAGCCTTTGTCCACACCACCTCTTGACATAAACGCGAGTTTGGGAGGCCTCCTTTCCTGTGTCACGCTATCTGAAACAGTAAACATGTTTCTTAAATATAAAAGCAAATTCCTTTAAAAGAGAAATAAGCAATGACAATAACAAAAACATCTCTCCAATGACAAAAAAAAAGACAATTCTTACAGTTTTACAAATTCTTTTTAAGGACTATCAAACGTACCGAAAGAGGTAATACCTAGGACAGGAGTGGGGGAATCAACACTGTCCTTCAAAATTCAATTTTTTAAAAAAAATATACCCCCCAAATACAATTCAACTAAATGCTTAAACTCTTAAAATTTTAATCATGTGTATTCAATGTTATTCTAAATTTTAAAATACAAAGAAACCTTGCTCACCATTTTTGCAGCATTTCCCGTCAGAATGCCCAATACCTCTACATATTATTATTTCACCTCAAATATTCTAGACGATACTAAGATATACAAAGCACAGTTTATTTACTATATACAAACAGAACTAAGCTGGGCGTGGTGGCGCATGCTTGTAATCCCAGCATTTGGGAGGCTGAGACTGGAGGTTCACGGACAGCCTCAGCTACTTAGTGAGGCCCTCTGCAACTTAGTGAGACCCTGTTTCAAAATAAAGAATAAAAAAATAGGGCTAGGAGTGTAGCTCGGAGGTCAAATGCTCCTGGGTTCCATCCCCAGACCCAGGGGGAAAAAAAAAAAACAGAACTGTAATATTCTAGTGACTCTCTCAAGGATGGATACAGTAAACTTATTTGATAGTACTTTTAGTGCCACAACCTTTTTGTCCTTTTTCTATCTCAAATTGATTTATTTTATGGAACACAGTTTGCACACAGTCTGGGTAGGTATATGTGTCAAGGTTAGGAAGGCACTGGTTAGGATTATGTATCCACTTTAAAATATATATATATTCTAAAAATAACACAAATGTATATACTACCTTTTACACATATAAACTGGAAAAACACAGAGAACTGTACACAGATTAAAAATGCAGAGAGCCAGAGACATACAACAGTAATATGTTTAAAGAAAACACTCAACTTCTCTTTGAAATATAGGTATAATAAATTTGATTTAAAAAATTTTGAAACAAAACCATAATAAACGTTAAAGCCCATTAACATTCATAAGATACTCTTAAATACTAATCAAATAAATACAGGAGAGTCAATATAGAAAGTTTTTCTCTTGAAAAGTTCAACAACACATCCATGAGGTCCAACATGACACTTAAGAGTCATACCTGATAAAGCTGTATAATCAGCAAAAACGGTATCACCCGCGGGGGATTTTTTAATAAAGAAAGAAAAAAATAGGAACATTTTTACATTTTAAATACAAGGAAAAGGCCACTTAGAAAAAAGAAAATCACACTGAATTAATTATATGTAGATGATGATTGATAACTTTTTTCATGTTTGAGGAAGGACAGGAATAGATTATTAAACTATAGCTTACATATCTTAGAATATGAGCAAACAGAATGGTGGAATATTACTTTAATTAAAAATTATTAACTGATTAACCACGATTTTAACAAGTTATACCAAACATAAAATGTTATTTGCTAATATTTTTATGATATTGCCATTCCTATAACTGTTACCTACTGTGGAAGACAGCTACTGTGAAAAGAAAATCTTTATCACTAGGAAATGCTCCCAAATTATACCAGATAAACTGACTAAAAGAAAACTAATCCCCACTGTTAGTGTAATTAACTGCACATAATTCCATTTGAAAAAGACATTCACATGTATCTCATAACGTGTGTACTTACACAATTAGTAGCTACTGTAACACATTTAGCCAAGGGTTCTCCCTCTGCTAAGCTGTTCATGCCTCCCAGCAGCAGCACAGGGCCAAACGCATGAGCCAATGGTGCCCCCTCTGCTGGTGATGCTTGGGGAGGGCAATGGCGTTGGAACTGAGGTCACCTTTTGCCAAAGACTTTTTCAGAGAGAGGGATCAAATACCCACTTTGAGAAATAGGACATTCCAACAGAAGACTATGCAGTTAAGTGCTCACATACCACATCTAACTTATCCTCCAGAATAATTATATACCAAATAGTTTGTATTACTTTGTCACAACTATGTTAATGATACAAAACTACTTGAATTATAAAGCAAAGTCCTCTGACTTAAATAAATGTTAGAAGATTACCAACTAAGGAAATGGTAAATGTGGGATAGCACATGAGGAAGGAATAAATTCAGCAATTTTGTGAGATTAAAATGATCTTGATTAAAGATATTAAAGGAGATATAAGATATAACCACCAAGTCTCATGTACAAAAAATGTAGATGGCAACCCTATTCATGATAGTGAAAAGCTGGGAACAATCTATTCTACAGAATGATAGATAAATAAATTGTGGTCTGTGCATGCTATGGGATACTATATAGCAATAAAAAGGAACTACTCATAAACACAACAGTACGAACCCTGTGTTGAGCAAACAAAACAAAACCTAAAGTATGCAGAATATAGCCACAGCAGAACTATATTCTAAATGATAAAATTAGTAGCTTATCCATTATTCCTATTGATAAAATCAGGAAAAATCCTGTTAAAGATTTTAGGCTACAAATACTAACAGTAAATTCGTAAGGTTACTACACAAAGCAAAAGAAAGTTTGTGAGTCTGAATGTCCCATTAAATTGAGGTAAATTTTTTAAATGAGGTGCCAGGCACAAAGCATAATTCAGACTGAAATGGTAATTTAACATCCAGAGAAAAATCTCGCAAGGGAACTACAAGTTTATTTGACTAGAATGAGATAGTATAAAGCTTGATAGCAAGCATTCAAAAATCTCTACAAGACTGGTCACTCGTCGGAATGCCTTCCTTGCATTTGGACAGCTGCACATAAAAACTGTATCCTTGGACCTGGCATTGTCACAATTGCACACTGAGATCTGGTACCTCAAACGATCCTTCTTTGGGGCTCTCTCTCAAATGACCCAAAGTCCTTTCTATATAAACAACAACATGTATCGATGGTCAATCTCTGTGGAAATCTAATCTACCAAAATGTAAAATGCATATCGCTTTGACCTAACATTTCTACTTCTAGGAAGTTATCTTTTAACTATATTGCCCAGGCGCATATACAGACACACATATGAAACTGTTAATGTAAGTACAGTTTATAATAGCAGAAGATTGACAACAATCTAAATGCTCATAAACAGGGGATTAGACTTTAAAAGCTTAAGGTACATTCATAAGATGAAACACAATGTAATAATTTAAACAAAAGGTAATTACATAATTTATGTACTAATATGAAATAATTCTGAATATTTTTAACTTAAAAAGGAAGGTACAATGTCCACCTCTGGGAAGATAGAATAAACATACGTTTCCCTATTCCTCCTGCTACATACAACTAAAAATTCTACATTATAGTAGCCAGGCACAGCGGTGCATGTCTATCATATCTAAATACTTGGGAGGCTAATACAGGAGGATCACAGTTTAGAGGCCAGCCTTCACAACTTAGCAAGGCTCTTATCAACTTAGTGATGCCATGTTTCAAAATAAAAAATAGGGTTATGGGTGTAGTTCAACGGTAGAACACACCTGGGTTCAATTCCCCATTACCACAAAAATATAAAACAAATATGAAAAGACTCTGAAAGGTGGAAAGGAGAAGGTAGACCAACTAGGGACCTCAAGACCCCAGTAACAACTTGGTAGAGACTTCCCTGGGTATTCTTCTTGCTTCATAAATATCCTAGACTTAGAGATGCAACTTAGAAACACTCGTGGGCACAGACAAAACCCCAACAAAACTAAGCTCTCTCTAGCCAAAGGATGTCAATTCTCCCAAAGTCACATATAGGTTTAATGTACTTCCTATCAAAGTCTCAGGATTTCATGTAGACGTACATAAGATTATTCTACAATCTATACATAGAGAAGAAAAAGATCTAGAGTACTTCTAGGTATCTAGAGGATCTCTTTTTTTAGTATACTTTAGAAAAATCTAGAGTAATTTGAAAAATAAGAATAAAGTAAGAAGACTCAGTTTACCTGTTGCAAGACTTACTCTTTAGCTACAGTAATTAAGACTATGTGGTATTGGCAGTGGGACAGAACACACGGATCAATGGAACAGAACTGAGAACCAAGAAATAGACCCACAAAAATATTCCAATAAATGTATGATAGTTTCACCTTAAAAATTATCCTCTGGTAAGAAAGAAAGCAAAAAGAAATATTGAAATGTTATCTTTAAGTCATCAAAAGCTTGGTATCAGACAAATGAAACTGTTATGTGAGATTATCATTGTTAATTTTGGATAAATTGCTATAATACTAGATGTCAACTACTAAGCCAAGCATGGGAGGGAGGGATGGGGAGGGGATGGGGTGGAGATCGGGTGGGAGCTGACTGGGCGATGCGTGCATGTATGTCTACAAAAGTTTTTTTAATCCCATTATGATGTATGAATACAGTGCACCAATAAAAAAATTTTTAATTAAAAAAATATTCCCAACCTCATGAAAAGCAAAATCTTTTGCTGTGTGAAAGACCCTGTTAATAGGATGAAGATAAGTAACAGAGGAGGAGAAAATATTTGTAAATCATCTATCCAAAAAGGGGTAGTATCTAGAATATATAAGGATTTCTCAAAATTCAACAATGTAAGAGCTAACAGTCCAGCCAGGCATGGTGGCGCATGCTTGTAATCCCAGTTCTTGGGAGGCTGAGACAGGAGGATCACAAGGTTCAAAGCCAGCCTCAGCTACTTAGTGAGGCTCTCAGCAACTTAGTGAGACCCTGTTTTCAAATAAAGTATAAAATAGGTTGGGGCTGTAGCCTGGAGGTAGAAAGCCTCTGGGTTCCACCCCCAGTACCACAAAAAAGGGGGGGAACAAACAATCCAATTAGGACCTGGGCAAAACAGATGGGGAAACATTTTACTGAAGAAGACACATGTATGGCAATAAGCACATGAAAAGATGCTCAACATTATGAGCTACCAGGGAAACTCCACAACTGCTCAGAAAAGCTAAACTTGAAAGCAGTGATACCACCAAAGGCCTCTGCGGATGTGAAATGACTGTATCACTTATATATTGCTGGTGGTCAAGTAAAGTAGTGCAGTTATTCCGGCAAAGTGTGTAACCATTTCTTTAAAAGACTAACTATACAAGTATCACAAGACCTGCAACTGCACACCTGGACATTAACACCAGAGAAATGAAGACAGGTGCGTACTCAAACACCTGTACACAAATGTTTTATAAGAAGCGTTGTTTATAATGGCCCCAAACTGGGAAAAAACTAAATGTACTTCAATGAGTAAGTCATTTCTGCATGAACCAGCGTCATTAGGCAAACTGTAGTATACCCACAACAGGGACGACTGCTCAGCAACAGAAAGAAGAACCAGTGGTACACACAGCACAGATCAATCCCCGGAGAGTTACGCTCAGTGGAAAGGTCAACCCCAAAAGTTACACCCTAAACAATTCCACTCATTAACATTCTTTTTTTTTTTTGGACTGGTGCACTGTATTCATACATCATAATGGTATAAAGAAAATACTTTTGTAGACTTACATGCACACATCACCCAGTTAGCCCCTACTCGATCCCCACTGCGTTCCCTCCCCATCCCTCCTTCCCATGCTTGGCTTAGTGGTTGACATCTAATTTTATAGCAATTTATCCAATATTAACGATGATAGTCTCACAGAACAGTTTCATTTGTCTGATACCAAGCTTTTGATGACTTAAAGATAACATTTCAATATTTCTTTTTGCTTTCTTTCTTACCAGAGAATATTTTTTTCTTTTTTTTTTAGGTGAAACTATCATACATTTATTTATTTATTTTTCAGAAAAAAGGCTATCCTGATATGGAATATGGACTCTAGACACCCAAAACAATCTCGAAAAAGAACAAAGCTAGAAGATATATATTTTCTAATTTCAAACCATATAAAGCTACAATAATTGAAACAGTGTAGTACTGTTCTAAAGGCAGATCTATAAACCATTGGAGTTAAATAAAAGCCTAGAGATAAATTCTTCCCTATATTGTCAAGTTATTTTTGACTAGGTTTCCACAAACATTTGGTGGAGGAAATAATAATCTTTTAACTAAATATTGTTGAAAAATAATAATTACATGAAAAAGAATAAAATCGGACCCTTACCTAACACCATATACAAATATTAACTCAAAATAGATAAAAGACCTAAATATAAATCTTAAGACTATAAACTTTTAGAAGAAAATCTGGGTCATAAAACCTCACAACATTGAAATTGGCAGTGATTTCTTGGATATGATTTCAATAGCACAGGCAACAAAAGGGTAAACAAACTCCCTAAAAAAAAAAATATTGTATATCCAAAGACAAAGTAAACAGAGTTAAAAGTTACTGATAGAATGGGATAAAATATTTCCAAATGCTATATCTGAAGGTATAGTAATATTCCAAATAGAAATCCTAAAAATTAGCAGTAATAAAAGCAAACAATACAATTTAGAGATAGGTAAAAGACTAACATAAATAATGAATCTCCACAGATAACCAATCTTAGTTGTCTGTTCTTTGGAAAATCTTGTTTCTCTGGTTCTGGTGTGTGTTACCTATTTCTTCTTTGTAGTTAATCTCTTTCAGTATTTTCTCTAATGCTGGTTTTGAAGACATAAATTCCTTCAGTTTCTGTTTGTCATGGAAGCTTCTTATTTCTCCATCTAATTTGGTAGAAAGTTTTTCTGGGTAGGAAATTTTTGGCTGGAAGTTGTTTTCTTTCAGAGTTTGGAATATGTTACTCCAAGCCCTTCTGGCTCTCATAACTTGGTTTGGGAAGTCTGGAGTGATTCTAATTGGTTTGCCTCTGAATGCCACTTGGCCCTTTGCTTTTGTTGCCTTTAAGATTCTCTGCTTGGCTTCCACATTGGTCATTTTGACAATTATGTGGCATGGGGATCCTCTTCTCTGATCCTTTCTAAAGGGGTTTCTATAAGTTTCCTGGACCTGTGTATTGACCTCTTGCTCTATGTTTGGAAAATTTTCTGCTATTACTTCCTTGAAGAGATTGTGGATCCCTTTGGTTTCACCTTCTTTTCCCTCCTCTGTTCCAATTACTCTTGGTTAGCTCTCTTAAAATGGGCCCATATTTCTTCAATATCAGATTCCTGCTGTCGGATTTTTTTTTCTAAATTAGAAACTATGCATTCATTTTTTGAATGATCATCTTCTAAGAGCGATATTCTGTTCTCCATGTGGTCTAATCGGTTGTTTGTGCTTTGAATTGAGGCCTTTACTTCATTAATTGCATCCTTTATCTCTTTTTGGCTCTCTCTGAGTTCTTTTTGAAGCACCTCTATTATTTCTACAGTTATTTTCCTGATTTGATCTTCTAGAAATCTCTGAATTTCTGTTTTATCAGCTTCTGATGTTGTGGGGTTGTGGGCATTCATTGCTCCATTGTTATTCCTCTTTCCCATGATTTAGGAAGTTTGTGCCTTCTCTGGGTTCTTTCCTTGGGTCACTATGACTTCACTTAAGGTGCTCTAGATCTCGAGTCTGTGGTATCTCGGTCCCTCTACTACTTTACTGGGTTGTATTGCAGAGTCTCAGACCCTGGGAGTCAATCAAGGCTGCTTTAGACCATGAGGGGTGTCAGGTTGGGCGTTCTCCTATGGTGTGATATCTCTGCCACCACCACTCCCCCACTGGGTCAAGTCCCTGGGAGTACAGTACTGGGATTTCTCCTCTAGGGGCCGCAATTTGACTCACTGTTGTTGAGTGCACAGATGGAGCTGTAGTGGACTCGGTGAATTCGCTGCTGCTGCCAACAGTGGCAATAAGGTGCTGCTGCCACGCCCTCGGCCGTGAGGCTGGCGTATTTCTTTTCTGTTTTTAAGCTCCGCTTTGAGTCCCTGCAGGGTGTGATGAGCCCAGCCTCTGGGAGCTTTAGATGCTCCCTGCGCCAAGAAATCTGCCGAATTCCTCCCGGCTGATCTGCAGCGGCTCACCTCGGCTCACTGTCCGCCGCTCCTCTCTGGAGCCTGGTGGGCTGTTGAGTGCGTTGGTCTGGTGCCGTCCGGTGAGCTCGCCACTGCTGCCGGCAGTAAGGCGCTGCTGCCACGTCCTCGGGCGTGAGGCCGGCTTTTCTCCTCTCTGGTTCTGAGCTCCATTATGAGTTCCCCTCCTCTCTGGAGCCTGGTGCTGCAAGGGAAAATGGCGCCCGCCGCTTCGTGCCACGGCTCCGGCTGCAGCACTGTGATCTGGTTTCTTTCTGGTGTCTCGTTTTTCCAGCCCCCTTTTTCTCTGTCCCTTGTAATTACATTTTTTGTTTCTCTGCTGATGGTGTTTTCTGGCAATGAAAGGCGCTGATTTTGTGGTAATAGAGATTGGTTGTTAGCGGGGCTCGTCAGCCCTGCTTTTCTCCATCGCCATCTTCCCGGAAGTCCACTCATTAACATTCTTAAAATGATAAACTTAAGAAAAATGTGCAGATTAGCGGTTGTCAGAAGACAGTGAGGACTAGGATTCGGAGGCCAATACCATACTAATAAGGAGTGACATAAGGAAGCCTGTGGTGAGGAGACACATCCTGCACATGCTCTGCACAGTGTCAACACCCTGGGCGGAATACTGTACTATGATCTTTTTTTTTTTTTTTTTGGTGGTACTGGGGGTGGAACCCAGACGCTTTCTACCTCTTGGCTATACTTCCAGACCTTTTTTATATTTATTTGGAAACAGGGTCTCACTAAGTTGCTGAGGCTGGCTTCGAACCTGTGCGATCCTCCTGCCTTAGCCTCCCAAGTGCGGGGATTACAAGCGTGCGCCACCACGCCTGGCCCCTGTACTATGATCTTACAAGATGTTACTGTTGGGGCAAATTAGATAAAGGGCAAGTAACAATCTCAAGTACTGACAAATCATGTATCTGATAAAGGGATTATATTTGGAATTTATAAGTAAATCCCAAAACTCAATAATAAAAAATTAAAATGTCAAAAGATTTGCAGATACTACATCAAGAAAGATATATAGATGACAAATAAGCACCCAAGAGGGTGTTTGACATCACTGGTAGTGGAATGCAAATTAAAATCCCAATTAAATGTCACTAGACATCTATGATAAGCTAAAATTTAAAAGACAGACCACAGTAAGTATTGGCAAGGTTGTGAAAGAACTGGAACTCTCATACATAGTTGTTTAGAACATAAAATAATGCAATTACTTTGGAAAGACATGATGGCGGGTTTAGAGATATTTCTGTAAGTTAATCATCTACAATGGTGTCAGCCATTTAACATCCAGGTATGTATGCAAAAGCAATGAAAGCATATTCCCATGAAATACTTATAAAATTTTCATAGCAGCATTACTTATAATGGCTCCAAACTGCAAACAACCCAATTTCCATCAGTAAATGGATATACAAACTGGAATACTCCTCAGCAATATAAAAGACAACAGAGATGCATCAAATAGTAATAATGCTGAGTGAAGAAAAAATTACATCTGAGTCATTTACATTAGATTTTAGAAAAATATGAACAAATGTATAGTGACAGAAAGATCCGTGGTTGCTTGGGTTAGGTGGGAAGGCCAGAGGTGGTAGGAGGGATTCCCAAGGGCGTACTTCAGGGCGATGAGTATGTTCACTGTCGTGACTGCGTGATAGTCTCACATGGGTAGGTGTACACATGTCACATCTTACCAAACTGAATACTTTAAATAGGTTCAGCTCATTACATGTCAACTCATCTCAATAAAGCTCATAAACATTTTTTTAAAGGCAGCACATCGAGTATAAAGACATGAAAATGCTAAATAACACAAAGAAAAATGATCCAGAAGGGTACAAAAGGAAGTGTGGTACATGGGACTGATATTAGGAAGGAAAGTTCTCACAAGATCCCTTTTTAAAATTCTGAAGGTACTACATGGTCTAAATTAAATAAATATATAATTATACTCTTAACCTTCACAACCAGAAAAGAAGACACACACACTGAGCTAAAAAAGTAGAAATGTGTAATTTCAGGGTGGCACTAATTGATATGCTTTCTCATAACAGCTCCAAGAACCTGAACATCATTGTCAGATCAGATGTGTCAGCATGTTTAACCACCTGAAACATCAATGAAGAGAGAAACATTTTTATAGCAGGTTTAAGTTTCCTGCATCTTTTAGTCAAAGGTATCCAGAAGCCAATAGCAACAAGAAATTTCCTGGGAAGAATTCCTTCCAAATCTCACCAGCTGTTCAACTCTCCAAAAAGAATCTCTCTTAAATGCTGGAAGTATTAATTTTGTTCCACAAATGAAGGTAATGAAGGTAATTGGCCAAGAAAAAGAAACTAAAGAAATAAAGATGACACTATGATTCTTTTTTTCCTCTCAAGAAAAGAGTGCTAATGATGACATGCAATAGAGATGAAGACTCATTCAAATAAACTAACTTAATTTTCACTTAAGCAACTTTAGTTTTTAGGGCCTATTTGAATGTTTTATTTTGTTGGCAAATAAGCATAATTTATGTATTATACTATAAAGGCTGGCATCATTTTTAATTATCTCCTATTCAGGGTTTATGAATATCAAGCTTTAAAAGAAAGAAAAAAAGCATTTTCTTCCTTTCTGATTACTGCTCTCATGAAACAGCATTAATGTCAATGACACTATGGCTCTAGAAGCCCACAGTGTCCCTGAAAAGTCACTCCCAAGAGAGTCACCTAACTAATTTTTATTATTTTAATCTTATGTCAATGTTTAAGTAAAATATAACTGTAAAAGTATTTAAGATAAATACTAATAAATAAAAATACTTGGTCATGTTATTTTCAATACCATCACAGAAAAATAGAAATAGTAGGGTTGGGTTACATTTCAAAACAAAATGAGATGTGAAAAAAGGCACAGAAAGAAATAAAGGTATAGAGTATGAGGGAAAAAAAGACACTTCAAATCTTTATTCTACAGTCTGAGAAAAACATAATCAATTATACATAAAACAACTTCATAGCTCAGGTATCACTTTCTTTTAGGGTAATATTAAACTAAGTATTTCCCCAACCTCCCAAATTACTCACTATAATGAATTACATTCAGTTATAAAATGTGAAATTCAAAGAAATGCAATTAAGGTAAATAAATAGTATATAACTACACTCAGTATAAAAATATTGTAAGATTTTGAGCTTTCCAAAATACCCTTTGAGGGTCATGAATGTTGATGCACGCTTGTATTCCTAGTACTCAGAAGGCTGAGACAGGAGGATACCAGATTCGAGGAGAATACATGGTAACCTAATGAGACCATTTCAAAAAAAAAAAAAGTAGCTGGGTACAGTTGTGCATGCCTTTAATTCAAGTACTTGGGAGGCTAAGACAGAAGGATTGTAGGTTACAGGCCAGCCTCCGCAACGTAGAAAGACCTTATTTCAACTAGTTTGCAAAAAAAAAAAAAAAAAAGTATTTGGTGGTTAAATAAAATGTCATTATTCATCTAAAAAAAAGTATTATAAGTGATCAATTATTCATTTCTTTTACATAACTAGCAGCCGAAGTTCATTCATTACTATGTATTACTGGATGATGTGAGGAGAGAATGACTTCCATAGTAATATTTAGCTTTTCATTTATATTTGTATTATTTATTACACTTTCAGACATTTCTCTTTTTCAATCCTCTCATATCTATTTATGATGTATAGCATAACATTTACAGATTTTTGTATCAAATTTCATTGTTTCTTGCTCGCATTCAAGGTCTTTTGGAGGGATGAAAAAGGCTAAATTTCAGTATCTACTACATTAATAAAGAATCTATAATTATGATAATTAAGAAATAGGGATAATATATATATATATATATATATATATATATAGAGAGAGAGAGAGAGAGAGAGAGAGAGAGAGAGAGAGAGAGAGATTTGTCCTAAGATTAGGTATATATTTTCTGCTTTATTTTATATTAAATAATCTGATTCATGTAGCTTAACAGATATAAACTATTAAAAATTTGCATAATAATAAAGGTGTTCAAGAGAAATTTAAAAAAAAAAGAAAGACCTTATTTCAAAATTTAAAAAATAAAAAAAGCTGGGAGTATCTAACTTGGAGGTAGAATGCTCCAGGTTCAATCAATTTCCAGGACTAAAATAATAAAAAATATAAAATGACCTTTGAATATTCCTCCCCCCTAAAAAAATTAAAAAGGAGCCCCCAAACATATTTGATTCAATAAATAAAGTGAAATTATATTTAACTATATGATTCTGGAGAAACAATATTAGCCAGAATTGGTTACCTTACAAGAATACATAAATAAAGAGAAACTTTTGCAAAGGATTCTCTTTAGCCATCCAGCAAGTTAGCATTATAAAATTAACATAACTCTCAAAATATGTTTAGGACAAGCTGTCTCATCTCGGCTCTACTGACATTTTAGACTGGATAATTTTTTGTTGTATGGGGCTACCCTGCGCACTATAGAATGTTTAAGCATCTCTAATCTCTAGATATCAGTAGCATCTCCTCACAATGTGATAATAAAAAAAAATGTCTCTAGCTTTGCCAAATGTCCCCTGAAGGAAAAATCATCCCAAATTAAGAACTACTGGCTTCCACCTAAAAGGACCTTCTTGTTAACAAAGATTTTGTACTAAAGCTATAGGGGAAAACAGGAAAGAAAGAAAGAAAACAGAACAAAAAACCTTAAATTTTTAATAGTTACACAGTGATTTAAATTAGGACTACATTCCAAATAACAAAAAGCTGTAAATATAAAATCTAGTGTCACCACATCACAGAAAAACTCCTCCTTTTTCTTTAGTAAATTTCTCTGTATTCCAAAATGTACACTAATTTTAAATGTGATTGTTATGATAGTTCCTACCAGACCTATCGATACATAAACATTGACAAAACATAAAAACAACTATGTGCAGGCACTGTTGAGTGAAATAAAGCAGGTAGATTGTAAGAGGGCTCGATATTTGGAAGAAAGAAATGGTATAGAGATATATTCAATACTGTTCACCTTATTCTCAAAGGAAAAAAAAATCAAAGCTGGGCATGATGCTGCATGCCTGTAATCCCAGTTCTTGGGAGGCTGAGACAGTAAGATCACAGGTTTGAAGCCAGCCTCAGCAACTTAGTGAGGCTGTCAACAACTTAGAGAATCTATTTCCAAATCTAAAGAATAAAATAAATTTTATTTAAAAAATAAAATAGAAGTATAGCTCAGCAGTAACATGCCCTAGGTTCAATCCCAAGCACCATAAAAAATTCACAATCACTATCAATCCACAAATAATTCAGGTGTTGGAATTAAACAGGAAAGTATCTAATAAGCAGCAATCATAATTATGCTCAAGGATATAAAAGTAAATGTGCTCACAATATAAGAATAAAAGAAAATCTCTGGTCAAAGAGAGAGAAACTATTTAAACAAAAATCCAGATAGAAAGCATTAAAAATACAGTATCTGAAAAAATAATTTATTGAATGATGCTATGAGGTTTGGTAAAGTTTGAGTGTGTCCCCAGTATAGAGTGACAGGTGGCAGAACCCTCAAGAGGCAAGGCCTAGTGGAAGGCAATTTGGTCACTGAGGCTACCATCCCTGAAGGAGATCAATGCTAGCTTCATCAAGTGAGTTCTCACCACACTGAGCTGGTATCAAAGGAGCAAGACTGTTTTTATGCTAAAACGATGCTGTTTTGTTACTATAGCTTTATAGTAGAATTTGAAATCATGCCTTCAGCATGGTTTTTATTGCTCTGAATAACTTTGGCTATTCAGGGGTTGTTATTCATCCATATGAATTTCAGGTCTGCTTTTTCTAGCTCTGTGAAGAAGGACATTGGTATTTTGACAAGATTTCATTGATTCTACAGATTACTTTTGGCAGTATGGCCATTTTGACAGTATTTTTTCTGCCCATCCATGAACATGTCTTCTTCAATTTCTTCAGTGTTCTATAATTTTTTTTGTAGAGATCTTTTACATTCTCGGTTAGATTAATTTCTAAATTGTTTTATTTTATTGTTTGTTTGGTTGGTTGGTTTTGGAGGCTATTGTGAATGTGAAATTATTTCCTGGATTTCTTTTTCAGTGGATTCATGATTGATTTGAGACAGGAGGATAACAGGTTCGAGGCTAGCCTCAGCTACTTAGTGAGGCCCTCTACTACTTAGTGAGACCCTGTTTCAAAAGAAAGAATAAAATAGGGCTGGGGGTGTAGCTTGGAGGTAGAAGGACCCTGGGTTCAGTTCCTAGTAACACACACACACACACACACACACACACACACACACACACTATACATATATATATATATTGTTTTTGTGTGTGTGGTTTATTTATAAGGTGATGAAAATATTCTAAATTAAATACAGAATTGATTTCACATATCTATACATATAATGAAGTACACTGAATTGTACATTTTAAATGAGTGAATTTTAAGTATATGGAATAGTTCTCAATAAAACTGTTTTTTTGTTTTGTTTCGTTTTGTTTTGGTGGTACTGGCGTTCCTGGAAGACCTTCTACCTCCAGGCTACACTCCTAGACCTATTTTATACTTTTTATTTGGAAACAGGGTCTCTTAAGCCAGCGGGCTGGCTTCGAACCTGCGCAATCCTCCTGTCTCCGCCTCCCCAGCACAGGGATTACAAGTGTGTGCCACCACAGCTGGCATTAAAACTGTCTTTTAAAAAGAGTTAATTGCTATGGCTTTATAGTATAGTTTGAAGTCAGGTATTATGGTGCCTCCTGGTGGTTTTTGTTGCTGAAAACTACTTTGGCTATTCTTGGGTTTTTTTGTTGTTCCAAATGAATTTTTTAATATATTTCTATTGGTACATTGTAGTCATACATCTTAATAGAATAAAAATACTTGTGGAGATATACATGCACACATCACCCAATTAGCCCTTATCTAATACCCATCCTATTGTTACCTCCCTCTCTCTCCTTCCCATGCTTGATTTAGTGATTGATTTTTATATGTTTAAGTATATCATGTGCTTTAAGAGTTTCCATCTTCCCCCCACCCATCCCCTAAGATAGGTCACCTTAATTGCTCCTCTATAGGGTCCCTTTTTCATCTAGAGTTCCTCCTATTACCCATTTCTCCTTAGTTTTGGCATATTAGGGAAAGCATATGATTTTTGTGTGTGTGTGTGTGATATTTCCTTGTAGATACCATAATTTTGTTCTCCTTTATGGCTAGGTAAAATTCCATTGTGTACATATCCCATAGTTTTGTAATCCACTCATCTGTTGATGGACATCTTAGCTGGTTTCATAGTTTGAGAATGATGAATTGTGAGGCTATGAACATAGATACTCATGCATTGGTTTGGTAGTTTGGTTTTCATTCTTTTGGGTAGATACCCATAAGTGAATACCACTTATGGGTCATATGGTAAGTTTGTTTTCATTCTTCTGAGGATCTTCCCTACTGTTTTTCAAAATGTTTGCATTAATTTGCAATCCCACCAATAATGTATTAGAGTTTCTACTTCTCCACATCTGATCAATTACAGTTTATCTCTTCCTTGGAAGTCCTTCTTTTATTTTCCACACTGATTCCCATTTGCTGAAATCCTGACCACCAGAAGGTGAGTGACTTTGACGAGATGATCCACTCACACTCATTTTTTTGTTGTTGTTGTTTTTGTTTGTTTGGTTGGTTTTGGTGGTACTGGGGTTCCTGGAAACCCTTCTACCTCCAGGCTACACTCCCAGACCTATTTTATATTTTTATTTGGAAACAGGGTCTCTTAGCCAGTGAGGCTGATTTTCAAACCAGCATGATCCTCCTGTCTCCGCCTCCCAAGCACGGGGATTACAAGCCCGCACCACCATGCCCGGCCTCACACCCACTTTTTAATAGAAGTCACTTGGATCTGGGAATCTGCTGGGAAATGAGATAAGGCAGTGGCAGCTTCAAGTGCTTCCTAACCACACGATTGCAGAAACACACTGGCCCTTTGCTGTGCAGCAGGGTCTGGCACCTGCCTTGAAGCTCAGCAGGCCCCAGCACTGCGTGAGGCCGGTGCTGGGGCCAAATGAATTTAAGGACTGATTTTTTTATGTCTGTGAGGAATGACATTGGTGATTTATTGAGATAGGGTTGAATTTATAGGGTTGAATGTATATTTTTGAAAGAATGGCCATTTTGATAATATTTATACTCCCAAGAATATAGAAGAAGGTCTTCTTCAACTT
The DNA here is from genome assembly GCF_963383645.1 of Muscardinus avellanarius. Taxonomy (NCBI): domain Eukaryota; kingdom Metazoa; phylum Chordata; class Mammalia; order Rodentia; family Gliridae; genus Muscardinus; species Muscardinus avellanarius. The sequence goes on from NC_137796.1 coordinate 35,008,975, forward strand.
CTTTTTTCAGTGTTTTATAATTTTCTTTGGAGAGGTCTTTTACCTCCTTGGTTAGGTTTATTCCTAAGTATTTTATTTTTGTGAGGGGGGATACATGAGTGGAAGTGTTTTCTGGATTTCTTTTTCAATGGATTATGGTTGGCAGATAGGAAAGCTTAAGATTTTTTAAGATTTTGTATCTAGACACTTTGATGAATTTGTTGATCAGTTCTATACACTTTTTGGTTGAGTTTTTTGGGTCTTCTAAGTATAATATGTCATCTGCAAATAGTGATAGTTTTCATTCTTCTTTTCCTATTTGTACTCCATTGATTTCCTTCTCTTGCCTTATTGCTCTGGCTAGAGTCTCTAGTACTATGTTAAAAAGAAGTGGTGAGAGTAGACATCCTTGTCTTGTTATTTTTAGGAGGAATTCTCCCAATTTTTCCACACTTAATATGATGTTGTCTGTGGGCCTATTGTACATCATCTTTTTGATGTTGAGGTATGTTCTTTCTATTCCAATTCTCTGCAGTGCTTTTAGCATAAATGGGTGTTGGATTTTGTCAAATGCTTTTTCAGCAACTACTAAAATGTTCTTGTGACTTTTGTCTTTGGTTGTGTTTATGTGTTGAATTACATGGATCAATTTTCATATCTATGTTCATAGCTGCACAATTCACAACGGCCAAACTATAGTACCAGCCAAGGTAGCCATCAACAGATGAACAGATTACAAAACTACAAAACTGTGGGATATGTACATAATGGAATTTTACTCAGTCATAAAGAAGAAAAAATTATGTCATTTACAGAAGAAAAAAATATGTCATTACAAGATAGAACTAGAGAACATTATACCAAGTCACAAAAAGTAAAAAATTGAATGCTCTCCCTGATATGTGGAAGGGTCAGAGGAGATACTCTAGACAAAGGAGGAGAAACCAAAGATGAGCAAATAAGGAGACCTAACTGGGGAATGGGCGGAGAGAAGAGGGAAATTCCCTAATGTACATGCTGTACATTCACAAACATATCAATCACTAAGCCAAGCATGAGGGAGGGGGGAAGGCATAGGGTGGAACTGGAGAAGGGCTAAAGGAGTGATGTGTGCATGTATGCCTCTGCCTCTTGTGTGACATTAAGATGTATAAATACAACACACTAATAGCATTTTTTGAGAAGTCAATCGTATTTATATCTTAATAAAACACTATTAGTAGTTGAGATACCATTTCTCAGCCATTAAAGTAGCAAAAACTTTAATCAGTACCAAGTGTAGAAGAAGATATGGAAGCAACTCCAAACCCAAATGTCTATTAACACTAGGATGGGTCACTAAATCTTGGGATAATCACACAAGGAAATATACTGTGAGGCAGTGACAGTGAATGAACTATTAATGCCCTCACCCATAGAAAATAATCTCAAGATAAAGTTTAAGTAAATTATGTGAATTAAAGAGAAGTCAGTATGATTCTATTTATATTGTTTCAAAAACAGGCTATACTATATATTAATTAGAAAGATATGATAAAACTACTAAAAAATCAAGGAAATTTTTAATGAAAAAATAAAAACAGTGGTATATTGCAATTATAATAAGGGAAAGATACACGTATAGTTTCTAACATACTAATAAGTCCTATTTCTTAACCTGTTGGCAAGTTACATAAGTGTTCATTATTATTCCTTTTTAAAATTTTTTATTGGTGCATTGTAGTCATACATCTTAATGAAGTACAAGATAGGAGAGGCATACATACACATATCACTCAATTAGCCCTTACCCAATTCCCATTATTCTTGATATATGTTTTTTACATCATTTGCAAATATATTCCACAATAAAAGTTTTTTAATGTGAAAACTTCAGCACTATTACCTATTTTAAAGATTAAAGCATTCAAATTAAATGAATTAATAATCTGTTTTAACATATTCAAACTCAAAATCCTTAATTCCAACACCTTCCCCCAACACACACACATATGTGCAAACACGCATTTATTCCTACTCTTCCTACCATATTCCCCACTTCAGCAAATAGCCTCTACAAGCCTCTATAGATTTCCTGTTGCTCCAAACAAACCTTAGTATCATCCTGAATTTCTTTCTCTTTCACTCAAACCCCATATCCAAACTATCTGTAAATCTTGTTAGCTCTCTAGAATGGTTTGGATTTAGAATGTCGCCCCTAGCCCTCACAGAAACAAGGCAGCTGTGCTGGAGTTGGGGCTTATTGAGGAGGGGATATGGCCTTGGAGATTATATATGGTCCTTCCTCCCCTTGCTGCCTTGTTTCTGGCTTCCATGATGTAAGAGAAAAGCCTTTGCTCTTTCCCTCTTTTTGCTTCCCATCACCATGCTCTCCATTCCAAAGAACTGGCCTGACATGGACTGCACTTCTGAAATCTCCAGAAATGTGAACAAATAAGTATTTCCTCCAAGTTGTGTGTGATCAGACTTACTGGGACATGGCAGTGAGAATACTGACTGAAACATTCTCTTTATTGTCGTGTGTGTGTGTGTGTGTGTGTGTGTGTGTGTGTGTGTGTGTTACTGGGGATTGAACCCAGGGTCATTCTATCTTCAAGCTATACCCCCAGCCCTATTTTTTATTCTTTATTTTGAAACGGGGTCTCATTAAATTGCGGAGTACCTCACTAAGTAGCTGAGGCTGGCCACAAACCCAGATCCTCCAAATACTGGGATTACAAGTGTGTACCACCATGCTCGGCTAAAATATTTTCTTTAAGTTAAAATATATCCCAAACTCCCCTCACTTCTCATCCACCATATCAGACCAACACAGTCCATGCCACCATCATCTCTCACATGATAACTGCACTGTTCTCCTTCTGGGTTCCCCTGTTTCTGTCCTCTATCTAGTCCATTTATAGCATGCAGCCAGAGAGATCATTTTAAAATGTAAATTAGGGAAAGTGTTCTTGGCACAAAACCCACCAATAGCTCCATCTCCCCAAGGATAAAAGCCAAGAATCCATCCAACAATTCATGTAGTCCTACCTGTGCCAGATTCCACTATTTCTGGTGTCTGTCTCTCTGTCTCTGTATCTTTCTCCCTCTCTCCAGTCAGCTACAATCACTAAACACTCTTGAGGCTATCTGGGGCCAGGGGCCTCCCTTGAACCCATATGCTCACTCTCCAATTTCCTTCATGTCAAAAGTTCAAGTGTCAACCCAGAGGTCCACTCACACTGCTTTATATGAAATTTTAAAAATCCCCTCACTCCTTCCTCCTTAACTTGTTTATTGTTCTCTAACCTCATCACCATCTAATTGCTCATATATTTTATTTCCTTTTATTTATTTTGCTTCCACTAACTACAATGAAAGTTCCATGTGAGAAGTTTTATGTTTTACTTCTAACTATATCCCCAACATCTAAGAGAAAGAAGGGCTTACCAATATCTGAATGAATGACCTTTTATAACACCACCTTTTAAACAATAAGCATTTATTACATAAAAAGGATTTTAATTCATAAAATCATAAATTGTGTTATCTCCATAAACAAGCATGAAAAATAAATTCAATATCACTAAATAAAATATGAGGCACATGTATGTTTTTCTCTCCATATAAACCATTTGTTTCCAAAGAGAAGTAAAGAAATAGCTAGAAATATAATTTGCAAGAAATTAAAAATGGATTTTAAAAAAATCAAGAAAAGCAAAGTATGTCAGACTTTTCCAAGGCAAAATCAAAATAAAGTTATCATTTGAATCCCATACCTCCAATTAAATGAATGTGCTCTTTTTACAAAGCTAAAGTAGAAAGCAATTTCTAACTATAAAACAAGTGTTTAAGACTTGCCATGCTGATCCAGAAAGTGCAAACAGGCAAGAAAGAGCCTTAAGGTTCATCTAATATTAGCCCTTCATTTCTACAAAACAAGAAACTGAGGCCCTGAAATGACTTGTAGGAAGCCCAAAATTTCTGTGTCAAAATTAACAATAATTGGAAAACACTAGAAGGAAATAAACAATGTAGCTTCAGTTAGAATCCTTACTACAGTAAAAATTCAGCTTTTATAGAACTAGAGACAAAATATATCTCCATGGAAACAGTATGTGAGTCTGAGAAGTACAGTTTCCAATGCAGATCTGCACATCATATGAAGTATGGAAAAGGGCACAGCCTGATAGTCGGGTCTGATTTGAATTCTGCCTCTACCACTTAACTTTGATATTAGGCATTCCTAGTTCTACTTGAGCCCCAGTTTTTCAATTCACAAAATGGGGATTGTTGAGATCTACCTTATAAATTTTCAAGAATGTGAAGAGAACAGGTACTCTCTTCAGGGCCTGGCACATCCCTAGCTAAAGTCGGCCTGCAGACTTTCAGACATTGTATTCAGGAAGTTGCAGACCACTCAATAAGCACCACCAGTTCCTACTGCCTGTTAGTTTTACTGGACTAGCCTATCATTGGGAATTCTAAAGCAGGAAGATGGTACTGTTGATGTTGCTATCCCTAAGAACCTGTCAATTATTTAACAGCTGCCATTAGGTGCTATGTATTTGAGGCAAAATAAAATGTTCCTAGTTTTGTTTTGTTTTGTTTTGTTTAAGATGGAAGGTTGAGTAATCTGTTTCTGACTACAGTTCTGATGTATAAACAATTATGTCATCTCAAAACAGAATTCTCTCCACAGTATATTAGATCAGATATGACCATTTTCTGCTTAAAAGCTCCCAGTTTAAACAAAACTTTCTCACTCTAACACATACCAGCTTATTATATTTTGAGCCTTCTAATTATCAAAAAGGGCTCCCCCACCCTTAGAATAGCTCAGAGATGAAAAATAAAGTAAAATGTCACTCTACACTGACTTCTGGAAACTTCATTTGGGGGTAAGAAAGGATAGTCTATTTAATAACAATTCTATAATATAAAGGTCAAATTTTAAACATGCATCTTGAAGCATATATCTACATTATTATAACAAAATACATGTTAGAAATTCTGCCTTATATTTGTATAAAACATACAGAAAACATACCTGGGATGATATCATTGATGTGCAAGAGAACTGTACTTTCCACACTTGCAAAACTACAAAGCTGTACTCCATCAAATTTTCCATCCCAGTTGCCAATAGGGTTATCCTATAAATTATATAATAAAATTAACTTGGAAACTCTCATTAAAATGTAAATATGAAAGTCTGTATTTTCCACCAAAGGATCCTCCAAAATATTTACATTGTTAAATTCTAACTATTTTGCCAAAAAGAAAATAAGAATATGTTAGAAATAACTGTCAAAGTAATAAAACTTTTTTGTTTTTTTGGAAAAATTAAAACTAAGAATAATCGAGTTATGGTAAACTCATAGATGAATAAAGAATCAAAAGTGAAACTAATCTATGAAAAAACATCCATCTGAGGTTTAAAAAGACATATAAATGTCATACCTTTATATTCCCTGAGCACTTAGTTTGAACTATTGTATGCCTTTTTGTGCATATGTCTATTTTAAATTGTTCTTTTGTCATTTATAGGTATAAAAGAACTTCCTTCAAAATGGATTTTTTTCTATTTAATTTCTATTCCAAAATAGTGCCAACTAGCAGAGCACTGTTCGTGGAGCTAGATTAAAAGACTGGCCAGACAAGTGCCCTTAGCACCAATGTGTACAGTATGCTAAAATGTCCCTGGAAATCCAAATGTATAAAGAAAGTTGTCTTGGCCAGAACCCTCCTCTCGAAGAGTATACTTAGAAGTGTTTGGAATCAATGCCTGCACAAGCCAACTGGGGAGTGGGTGGAGGCAGGGGGAGGAGCTGGCAGGGCAAACCTGTAGGCAGCTGCCCTGGGTAAGCAAGAAGAGCCACTGCCCACCATCACTGCCCACCATCAGTGACTATATCAGGCCTACACAGTGTTTGCCAAGTTGGAGGCTCAAGCCAAATGACCTGAGACAAGGAGAGACCAATGCTATGGCTACTGGTTCTCTGTCTCCAACCTTCCCTCCACCCATCCTACAACTTCTCCTCTAAAATGTTGAAGAAATTTTTAAAGAAAACCGTCAAAAGGAGTTCTTTATTGTTAGCAATCCTGAGGGACCCACATGTTATCCTCTGGCTCTAACTTCACATAGTAAGAGTTCAGCAAATGTTTGTTTAATAGCTAACTAATGAACACCAAACAGAATTTCCTAGAATTTCCAAACACAGAATAATAGAAACTTATGCAAGAACCTTTACACCCTACTAACCAATTCAGATTGTAACTGAACAGATCAACACAATTACTAAAAACATACTCATCGTGAGTACAAAAATCCATTACTCACATCCTCTCCTACCTCATGCTAGTGTTTTATAATTCTGTCTGAATCACCTTCTTTATACCTAACACATTGTTGCCCATATTTTCAAAGTATGATAAAAATGTTCCCAGCATTTTTTTCCTCTTAATGCCACATAATTCAACTTACCACACTGGAATGTACCCATTATTAACAAGTATGGTTATAAGGTAACATTAAAATGAATGATACAAGCTGGGTGTGATGGTACATGCCTGTAATCCCAGTAGTTGAAAGGCTGATACAAAGAAAGAAAGGGCTGGGGGTGTAGCTCAGAGGTAGGACAGGTTCAATCCTTTGTACCACAAAAAAAAAAAAAAAAAAATGAGTGGCACAAACAGAAGGGAAAAAGGCAAATATTGTGTGATTCCACTTCTATGAAGTACCTAGGAAAATACATAGGGATGGAAAGCAGAAGAGCAGTTGAGAGAGTGAGGAGAGTGTGAAGAATGTATCTAACAGGGCACAATTTCAGTCTGGAATGCTAACAAGGGTCTGGAGATGAAGAGTGATGAGCACATACTTCATGCCACTGAACCATACACTTAAAATGATTAAAATGATAAAAAAAACTTTGTTATATATATTACTAAAATAAAAATTTTAATGAATAATATCCTAGGAGAATACTCTATTCTTCAAAAGCAGTGTTGCTTTCCTCTACTCAGATATTTTCTACAAATAATTTTTAACATTACTCATAAAAATCAGACCAGTCAATGAGTTCTGTAAAATATTACAAATGGAAAAACAAAAATTACAAAAATAAACTTTCCAAATTAAATAAAATAAGATATGTAATATATTGGGGTTTGGTGGGGATTTTTCTCCCCTTTGGTTGGTGTTTTTATGAGTGTGTATATCTACTGGTCAGCTATAGTTAAGCAAACGTAAAGATTAAGAACATTATTTCAATTTATTCCAACTAAAAAAAAAGGTGAATGTAATTCTATATCTAGACTCCTGTCCCCTTTCAATATTCCTTTACCGAAGATAAATTAGAACATGTTCCCTACAAATCAGTCTATTTTAAACATCCAAAGTATTCAATTTGCACCTAAATTGGTCATAAAACTAATACATATATTTGCAATGATAATAGGATCCAAATGTTTCTTACCATGTCAACTCCAACAAAATATCCTAAGCTCTCTTTGCCTGGTAAAACATCACAGAATATAACCGTTCCAGATTCTATAGTTTCGCCAACCTTCAAAGAAACTCTGGAGTTGATCTCCAAGGGGGGAAGTTCAACCTGCATTGTGTCCACAGGACCTGCATAATCACTTTCCAGTCCATTGTCATCATCTTCTATGATTTCTAGCTTGTCCAATGCAACAAACACTCCACAATCTTCATCACACTGAAAAAGCTGTTTCCCTTGATATACCCCATCAGTGAAACCTTGACCGCGACCTTCTTCCTAGTTTTTAGAAGAGAGATTACAGAAAGATTATCCGCAGAAAAAAGGGTCTATCCTAGGGATTTCAGGGAAATTACTTTGGGAAATTTCTAAATGACGTGTATAATAAATATAAGATAATATAAAGATAATATAAGCTTAGTACTTGCTGTTGGGTTTAGGATTTTAAAACATAAGGAAAAACCTATATTTGATGCTAGAATAAAATTACCAGATTATTTCAAATCACAGTTGGACTGTGAAAAAATTGGACTACCTTCTACATCATGATTCTAACATTATTTTTGTCCAGAAAGAAAAATCCACCTTAAATTAGCAATGTTCGCTCCACTTATTAAGTGAACACTTACTATATTTCACCTACTGTGCTAAATTCTATATCAATGTATCACAATGATACTACAAGTTGTGTAGGATTACCAACACTTTACAGATGACCAAGCTTATTTAGAAGTCAACTAGACTGGTTAGGTAACCTGGCACCCAATGCTATTAAATGATATAACTGGCATCCAAATACCCAATTGTTTTACTGCTTAAAAATTAAATCAAGAGGCTCAGATGTAGCTCAGTGGCAAAGTGCAACCAAGTGTAGTGCCCTGGGTTTGATCCCCAGGTCTAAAAAGATTTTTTTAAAAAGACCCAGAAAACGAGCTAAGAACAACAAAATTAAACCAAGAATGTATGTAATTCTCTTCTCAAGAATGTCAAAATGTAGTTGACATTTAAGCTCTTGAGTATATTAAGTAGAAATTAAGTTTCAAGAAAATTATGTCACACATGCACAAACACATATATGTACATATTACCAAGGACATCTATAAGCAAGTGTAAAATGTTGGAACTTGTCTTTCAAAATCTTATATCTAAATTGTTATTACCTAATAGAACTCAAGAAGAACTGAGAAACTTATAATGTCACAAGATAATACTTTGTTAATTGATCAATTATAACTGGAGTTGATTTTTAATGTAAGCAATATTAAAATTTTTAGATGGGCATGGTGGCACATGCTTATAATTCCAGTACAAGGGGAGACTGAGACAGGATCTTAGGTTCACAGCCAGCCTCAGCAACTTAGTAAGGCCCTCCATAATTTATGAAACCCTGTTTCAAAATAAAAGAATTAAAAAGGACTGGGTGTGTAGCTCAGAAATAGAATGTTCCTGGGTTCCATCCCCAGTACCACATACAAAAACTTTTTTCTAAGATATTAAAGCCTATAATTATGTCCATACCGTATTAAGTAGCTTTTTAAAGTTTTAAAGTATCATCTTCATATCGTCTCAGTTTGTCATTAAAAAGTAATCCTGGAGTTGAGGTTATAACTCAGTGATACAATGCACGCCTAACACATATGGGGCCTTGGATTCAAGGTCACAAAAATAGCACCACAAAAATAAAATAAGCATCATGAGTATTAAAAATTACAGGAGACTTCTGGTAAATTATCTTGCATTTAAGGAAGAAAAAGTATATGTGTATAAAAATACACACAGACACATAGGAATATATACAGCCCATTAAAGTCATTCATCAAACTTACCAGCAATTCTACTCCAAAGAATATTCCTGACACCGTTCTCTCTGCTAGTAAGGGTCCTCTGAAGCGTACAACTCCTGGAAATTTCTCTTCCCCAGATCTCAGCTGCACTTTCACAGGGCAGCCCACATCTACCTGGAGGCCTTTACTCAGTCTGCTTCTGTTTTTAAACAGGCTGAGCCTCTCCTCACAGTTGGTAATTGCCAATAGTAACTCTGTAAATTTTTCATTTATTTCTACAACATCCTTTTCATCAACAAAGAGAACCGCATGAGGTTGCTCTAGAATTTTTAATCCAATTTGATTCTTCTTGCCTTTTGCAGAAGGAATTCTTGAATGCCCCACAGAACGGTCTTGGATATACTGTCCTATACTCCCCTTTGGTACTTTAAGGAGTTTTTGCGTCTGCTTGTCTGTGACACTGCATTCTTGAAGAAGTAAATAGAAAATCCGCTCTTCCCAGTAGGGTGAAGTAACTTTTTCTTGGCTCCATAAGCCTGAATTCATTGTGATAGTAACTTCAGAGCATTAACTTAAAAAACGATCCACTTGTAAGTCTGTTGTAAAGTTGCAAAAGATAAACTCACTGGCAGTCCCCAAGTATGTTTTTAGCAATTTGGTGTCCATGCTGTTTAAAGATAGCAAATCTAAATGCCTAGTGAACAAGCAAAAATAAACTTTAGACTTTATTCTTCATGAACTAAATTTCATTAAAATGAAGGTTAAAGGTTTACACACACACATAAATATTTCCAAGAGGCTAAAATACATATACAACTTGAATCTATTATAATGTGCATAATGAAGGAAATCAAATTATAAAGTACCTTTAAAGAAAATACAATAATGATTTTTTTCCAAGAATCTGAGATTTATACTGTCAGATTCTAGCAAAAAAAAAAAATTTAAAGGTTACCCTCACATATATGGAAAAAATTTAAATGACACATGTAATAAAAAGCATATACATATATATGCATATTCTGACATCTTAAACTTTAAAAACTAGTATTTTAAATGGATTCCACTAACAAATAGATTAAGTTTGAGAAAAACACACATAAAATTCTTATATAAAATCTATCATTTGTGAACACAGGTTAAATTTAAAGTTATATATAATAGTGTTGAATATCTTTTATCAATAAGAGATAGAACATTCTAAGACTATGACCACCATTCATTTATCTCCATGCTCTGTTTTGATAATGGGACATTTTATCTCTGACTGGATTTCATTTCCTTAATCGTGAACATTTTGTTCCTGGGCAAGTGCTAATCATATTAATCATAGTATCATTTAGTTTCTCACAATCACAAATATGTTATGCTATTATTATATTAAAGATAGCTAAAAAATCAATTTTGTAACATCAGAATTCAGACCACATTACAGAGAAACATAATTGCAGTATGGTACTAAATTACAGATGTTTATATCAAATATAAGTTTTTTCTATCACAATTTAACTACATATACAAAGAAGAAATATAGAAAAGATTTATTTTTTCAACCTCAATTTTTCATTTAAAATTTTTACAAAGCTGGGCATGGTGGTGCATGATTGTAATCCCAGTACTTGGGAGGCTGAGATGGCAGATCCAGGTTCTGGGCCGGCCTCAGCTACTTAGCACGTGGTCCTCTGCAACTTAGTGAGACCCTGTTTCAAAATAAAGAATAAAAAATCAGGCTGGGGTGTAGCTTGGAGGTATAATGCCCCTGGGTTCAATCTCCAGCACCACAAAAAAAATTAAAAAATAGTATTTCACAAAGAAGTAGCTTCATTTTCAAATCTACTTTAACTGATAGTTAACAATTATACAATTTAATTCATCCAAATTAGGGCTTTACTCCACTGTGGTAATTATTTTGCTGAAAATAATAGTTCCTATGCATTCTCTGTCACAAGAATGTGGCCACTTTGTTTCTAAATACAGTGCTTATTTCATCCTACTTTTGAGATGGAGGTATCAATTTCCATTATCCTGACTAACGGCAGAATTGATATCACTATCATACTTATCTCTTTTATTCTGGAAATTAAAACATAAACACTCCTAAAACTGAAGAACCAAATTTTAAGTTTAATCTTTTAACTTAACAATGATATACCTGGCAAATCTATACATGGGATAACATATATTTTAGATAGCTCTGTTAAGTAATGAGGTATTCCATCATGATTAAGTTTATACACGTCTGTTCCTCTAAAAGCCAAAATGAGATATGTAGGACAGGCTAAGAGGCTGGCACCCCTTCAAACCAAGATGATTGTAATATCTGTGCAACATTCAGTGAGGACAAAGGCCAGGGTATTATGAAGTGGTTCTCTTCTTTTATCTTCTTTTGTAATATGCTCGCTTTAATTCCACTTGAGGGCACTGTCTACTTCAGTAGGAATGGAATCAATTGATTTCTGCCACTTATATAAGGCACCTGTGGAAACCTTGCTCCTGGTACCACATAAACAAAACCCCTTAGAAGGGCTGCCAAAATAGCAACCCAACCCCTTAAGTTGCCTTTCAAGTACCAAAATAAAGTATTTGCTTTTTTGTAAAAACTAAAATGCTTTTAAAATGTCAGCGTTTTCAACTTTTCAACAAGGAAATTATTTTTTCTTGATCACTCAACTATCATTAGGAATATAAATCATATGTGTGGCTCTCGGTATGAAGGCTATCTGTGACTCTGTCAAAAGGCCTTATGCCACCCTTCCTGAACTCTGGTGCCCGCTTTCAACTGATCTACACTCTAGAAAGAGAGAGATAGATCTCTTCCCCCACCCCTTTCTTCCTTAATTCTCTCTCTCTCTCTCTTTCTCTATCAGCCATTTTCTGTGGTTTCCTGCAGTATGCACTTGGCTCCTTTTACAGCCTTGTTGCCTTCCAACTTATTCCTTCCAATCAGCCTAAGGAGCCAGGTGATCGGATATGTCTGTGTGTTTAAAAAGAAGAAAGCAACAATAACAAAAAGAGGGATATACAAATTCCAAAAGGATCTTTAGGAGTAAAGTACACAGACTTTATTGCAGAGATATTATTTTGATTACTCCCAGAAGGCTGAAGTAGTCAAAAAAAGTAATGTCCAAAACAGTGAACTTTGTTTTGGTTCTCTTTAAAATGTACTTAAGCCGGGCGTGGTGGCACAGGCTTGTAATCCCCACACTTGGGAGGTGGAGACAGGAGGATCGCACAAGTTCGAAGCCAGCCTCACTGGCTTAAGAGACGCTGTTTCCAAATTAAAATATAAAATAGGTCTGGGAGTGTAGCCCAGAGGTAGAAGGGTTTCCAGGAACCCCAGTACCACCAAAAAATAAAAATATAAAAATAAATAAAATGTACTTAAGTGTTTTTCATAAATAAAGCATTTTAAGGGTAAAAATTTTATTTTCAAAAGAAATTCTTTTTAAATTTTTCTAAAACTAGTTATATTAAGATCAGAAACTTCCTTGAGTTTTAATAATGATTTATATGCCAATAATTCCTACTCTCTTGGTTCTCTAGCTTAACAATCCATGTCACAACCTAAAATTTAAAAATTAGTACCAATAAAAAATTATCAAGGCATTAGGACACATTATTTTAAATAAACTTAAATACAATGAATACAATGTTACATTTTACAACTCATTTAAGAGAGGTAGTCTACAATATAAACTGATAGAACTATATCATTGTTTATAAACAATTCTAAGGGCAATAAATAGTTTTCAAGTATCATTATTTAAAATTAAGTACACATACAGTGGTAACTTTTGTGAATTAGTAACAGCACAAGTGGGATGAACTTAGACTCAATAATAGCATGGTAAAACAATTAGCAAAGCTAAAGTTATAAAATATTCCAAAAGCATTAGCCCCAAATAAAAAAGCCTGTGGCCCTCCCTCTTTTAGGAAAAAAAAAAGATTTGAAACTATTGTATTAAAAATTCTCTTCATTGCAACTGAGAGTTGAATGGGAAATTTTATGGCTCTAGAAACAAAAGTAATTGTAATTTTTAAGCTTTTTTATGTACTACAGATTAAAACCAGGGTTGTTCTTCCTCTAAGCTACACCCCCAGCCCTTTTTATTTATTTTTATTTTGAAAAAGAGTTTCACTAAGTCACTGAGGCTGGCCTCGAACCTGTGATCCTTCTGCCTCTGTCTCCCATACACTGGGATTTTAGGCATAAGTCACCATGCCAGAGCTCATGATGATAAATTATCATTAATATTCTCAAAACACTAGCATTATAAGAGAAATATGCTCACACATATTTCCTCCCACTGCAATATGAACATAATGCTAACATTTTTCTTTTACTGGGCTACGCACAATAGTTATATAAAGTTTAAGAACAACCTCAAACAATAAAAATTGACTCAACACACAATGAAGGGAGAGATTTAAATCATACTGTAAATGAGTTCTCTATCAATCAGGAAAGCTGGTTTGTGGGTTTAGTATTTTGAGTCACGGAATACAGTGTTAAGACACTGAAAAGTACAGAGATTTAAGATCGGATGACCGCTTCAACAAGTCATCCCACTTCACTCAACTTCTGCCTTTGAGTAAAGGTCACAGGAGCAGTGAGACAAAACAAGGAAGCAGCAACACAGACAAATTTAAAATGGGAGGGACCGGTGTAAAGGAATTTGTATGCTCTTATTTGTATGCTTTCTATATGCTCTTATTACTTTGCAGGTGGAATTACTTTGAAGGTGAGTAAATCACATATGACTCATCCAAATACTAACTTATTTCAGGCTGGATAATTGAGTGATCATATCCTAAATATTTTGATAATTACTCTAAGTTTTTAATGAAGATTACCAAAGAGCCGGAATACAATAACATATTAAACCCAAAACCATGCTGATCAGAAGGCCCTTTCTTTTGAGGATGCTTTAGATAAAGGAACAATTCGGTGTCAAATGGATCTGAAATCATATCTGGTTATGTGAGCTTGTTGATCTGCATTTGGGTTAAAAGGGGATTCAACTGTATTAAGATAAAATCATGAAACCAAGATGGGGGCTGCAAAGCACAAATGCTCATCAGTTTGCCATGAATGAAATGGAAAAGAGATGATCAAGAAATAAGTTTTATACACAGAAAAAGATCAGAATCACAAGTTCTAAAAGACAATACATAGTACAAATGATCATTACCTACATAAAATTGTCAATGGTTAGTTTATCTCGGAGATAAAATGTCATGTTGATGCTCAAGTTATCAGGTTACACCATTCATAGGAACCTCACAAAGACAAGTGTAATATAAGAACTTCTAGCATCTCCTAAGATATCTTGCTTGTTTAAAAAAAAAACACAGAAGGCTACCTAAATCAGAAATTACAATACTAAAATACTGCCTCTAATTATAAATGGCAAAGAGATGGGAAGGTCAGCATGAATATCCAAGAAAGAAGACACAGGAGCATTTTTCCAAATGCTTCTACATAGTTAGAACTATTACCATTTTAAGAAAGAACATCTCTCACTAAAGGAACAAGTTGTTATATTCCTAAACATCTAAATAGGAATGAATTATGCTGGAACCAGAATAGAGTCTTAGGTTTTAATTTTCCTCATAGATTAATTTGTGTTCCAAGTGCACCGACCCTAAAATGAGTGGGACTTAGAAGGTTGGGGGGGGGGCTGGCTCTTGCATCTGCATGTTCCTGTCAGAAGGACAAGGAACACGGCTGTCTCACTAGAGTTAAACCTAGCCACTGCACTCTCAACTGTGGACTCCCTCATTCTCTTGGCTTTGTATCCCCAGGGCCCAAAAAGGAAACCTAGCCAACACAAGTGACCACAGTGCAAGCCAAAATGCCATTTCTCCATCTTCACTGATTAAATGATTCAAAGTTTCTTTCAAGTGTGGGGGGGGGGGGGTTGGGGAGGTGCACTGAAGAATTAGGAGTATTTAATGATTTTTGCCTAAAATGTCACTAATTTTCTGAACAAATAAAACCATGACCAACTTTTACACTATTTCATTATTACACATAAAGAGAGGCAAATTAAAAAATTTCGATTATGAAACCAAACTGTATTGAGGTTTACTTGAAATTAGCTTCCTCAAACTTCACAGTGTGCATGACTCTTCTACATCCTGCATAAATGTAAAACCCCCTGACAAATGCAAGATCACAGTGTGAAAATAAGGAACAAAGTACTAGTATGATTTAATGAATATCATAAACGCTGCTCTCTTTTTGTATAAGAGGCTTCCTTAAATCAAACAGAATCACAGCTTAGGCGTTCCATACCACAGAAATCACTGTTGCTTGATGTCTGTTGTTTTATGTAACAAGTGCCTTGGCCTTATCGGCTCCTCACAAAAGTTACCACTCAAAATCAGGCTTCTTTGCCAAGAATACCTTAAAATTTTTTCAGCAGAACATTAGAGAATGTTCTGTGTATTATCAACACTCAGAATACAAGAGCTTGAATGAGAATTTCCAGCAAATCATTTTCTCCTAATACTGTTCTAGTTCAAATCCACCCACTACCCAGTGGGGGCCAGCAGGCTAAATTCTTAGGACCATTCAACCTACTTAGGGAATGAGGGGGTGTGCAGAAAAATCAACACTTAAATGCACACCCTCTTGAAGCCTGGGCTTTTCTCTGGGAGCCAATGATTGCAAACTGAGCAGTCTTATTAAGATTCCCTAATCAAGCCCAATTCAAAAGAAAGGTATGAATGCTCCTTAACTATGCTTTAAGAGCCAACTTTCCAGGAAAAATTAGGGAGAGGAAGATGGCAGGGATGGTAGGGGTTGGGAAACTGTAAGGCCAAGCGCTTGGTGGTTGGAAGCTGACAACCATCCTAAAACATGCAAATGACAAGGGGTAGAAAAAAAGGGATACCATGGACATGAATAACCTGGCAAATGACCCAGCTGAGCACCAAACTCAGGAACACCATCTTCCCCCAAGAGTTCACAATTTCCCCAAAGATCATTAATATGACAGTAAAAACAGAAAGGAATTAAGAATACCTGTCTCCACAGGGCACACCTCTCAACTAAAGAACTGCGAGTTGTATAAAACCATCCTCACCCTGGATAGGAGGAAACTGAAAGAAAAATGCAGAGCACGCCATTGAGAAGGCCAGAACCCCGATCGCACTCCCCAGACCAGAACCACAAATCTCCCACAACCATTGATCCATATGCCCCACAACCCCGGGCTCCCGGCTGGGGCCATCGCGAGCGACCGAGAGGCCCGTGCCTCGGTTTCCCCATCTGTAAATGGAGAGAGGCAAAGCGGGAGGCTGAGTCCTGCGCTGCCCCTACCCCAAGTCCTCTCTCCTCCCGCGGTCCGGGCGACGGCCACCCGCACCTGCGACTCGGGAGCCTTCGGGGGAAGACTCGAGGTGGTGAGGAGGAGCCGGGCTGACGTCAGCGGCCTCGGCACCCCTCGGGCCTGGCCGGCTCGGCGGGCCGGGGCAACTAACGGCCAACGCCGAGGCGGCTGGAGGCGCCCTGAGGCCCGGGAGGGGCGCCCGAGGGACCCAGCCTCCCGCCGCTGGCCGCCCGCTCACTCACCACCTCGGGCGGCCAGGCGTCGCCACTCGCTCCGCCCCGGCCCGAGCCTAGGGCTGCCAGGCTCCCCACACCCACTGCCCAGTATTTACCTCCGAAGCGCGGGCCCCCGCTCAGCCGAACCTGCTACCTGGGCCCGCCCCCACCTGCCCCGCCTCCGAGCCGTGGGGGGGAGCGGGGGCGGAGGACTACAGCCACATTAGCCAATCATAACCCGAGTTGCGTTCCTGCGCGCGCCCCGATTGGGTCTCCCAGTGACAGACCTTCCTCCAATGGCTGCCGGAGCGGCTCCGGCTAAAGGGACTTTCCGCTCCATCAAGCTCGGTGGAGCCAAAGGGAAAGCGGAGGAAAGGGGCGGGGAAGAGCGGAGATGGGGGCGGGATGCTCCGGCGGATTGGACGACAGGCTGCGGATGCCGCATTACTATTGGCTGATGGCGGAACCGGGGCGGGGCGTTCTTCTCCAGCTCTACCTCCCGGGGTCGGGTCTTCGCTACAGCTCTAGCTGTCAAAACTGGGGTGGGAAGCACTCCAGGCAACAGCTGGGAATACTTTTCCAGAATTTCATGAAAGAGCAAAGTTTTAGACTCATACCTAAGATTTAATCCTTTTCTCTCTCAATTAGTCGACGTCTGACATGGGAAACACAACCAGGCTGAGCCTCAATTTCCTAGGACTATTGTGAAATGCCCTGTTAAAGTTCATGCCACGCAGTAGGTGCTCAGTAAAGCTGGAAGCTCTTGCTTTCCCCTCAGAGGCGCCCAGGATCCCATGCTGCGTCAGAACTTCGGTTGCCACCCATCCAGTTTGATGGGAGGTCTCCTGTGAGTAGTGAAGAAGGGATTTCCGCATGCAGTACCGTTCAGCACTGTACCCCTGGCCACCAAGCAGGACTTCGGGTGTAGTTAAGAATCTTTCAATTAGAAAGGAGGCTTTCTATTCCCCAAAGTACTCAAAATATTTAAGGAAATGCTTTTTATACTCAGTCCCAGAGCCTTGCAGCAGGCCTTGCTGCACTGGATACTCCTGTTAATTAATTTCTTCTCCTCTGACATTTTAAGTACTAATTATGGGAGAAGGTGATTAATACTGAGAAAGGGGGAGGGTGTGTGTGTGTGTGTGTGTGTGTGTGTGTGTGTGTGTGTGTGTGTTTAATCATTACAAATTTCCCTAGTGGAAAGTGACATGTTTCTGAGAATCTGGGGAATTCAAACCAACCACTACCTATAAGCAGTCTCATGAGTGATTACTAATAGTAACCCTAAACAGGCCACTCCTCTCTCTTATCATAATAACACAGAATGACATAGACATTTTTGAAAACCTAAGCCTCCACCCACTCCTTTCTTTCCTTTTCTCTTTCCTGTTTCCCAGGCTTTATAAGCACACTCCAGAAAGAAGCAATATGGTGGGAGTCCACAAGCCTGGCTTGCAGTGTAAGCCTAGGTGACAGCCCACTCCCCTATAGATCTATACATTCTCCAGTAAAGATGGGATAGTTTAAGAAGTAATCAGTCTCAGTCTGGTTGTCTGAGAGAAATTTTCAACAAGTGGAGTGGGAGGCTCTGAATCCTTTGGACAAATCAAGCACTCACACTTTCTCCAGTTTGCCATACTCCTCATCATTCCCTATTTAGTGCTCCTGGAACACTTCTCTCGTTTGCATTATCTGTGGGCCACTGAAGGCATTCGCATTTGCTATGCCTGAACTAGAGCATCCTCATGTCCTTTCTGATGATGGTGTCTGGTGCTGCTGACCTCTTTGCTTCAGTAGGGCTTTCATTCCCAGTAGCAGGGGCCAGATACCTTGCTCGGCCCTCCTGTCACATGTTCACTGAATCAGTGTAAGGGCCTGCCTTCATCCAAGAAATCATCACTAAGCCTGTTTGTCAGGCTTATCTCAGTTACCATCTCCTATTAATGGGTGATGACTGCCTAGAACTGTGTTTTGACAATCTTTTTTTCTTGCAGTACTAGGAGCTGAACCTAGGGGAATTCTACCTCTGAGGTACACCCCAGCTCTGTTTTATATTCTCTATTTTGAAACAGGGTTTTACTAAGCTGCAGAGGGCCTCACTAAGTAGCTGAGGCTGGCTGCAAATCTGTGATTTTCCTGTCTCAGCCTCCCAAGTACTGGAATTACAAGTGTGCACCACCATGCCCGGCTGTGTGTTGACAATCTTGAAGCTGTATATTGAGACTCACAAGCAAGAAAGAAGTTTGCCAGTGGGTGGGATGGGAGAATAGAGTCATCATGCTATTATTGTTTGCAGGCCTTCGTCAACAAGCCTCTCATTTTACAGACGGGAGATTAAGATCCAGAGAGGGAAAATAACTTCCTCCAGCAATGCAGGAGATGGGCTAAGACCCAGATTCCGCTGAGTCCAACCCAGGGTTCCACCCATCTCCTTTTAAATGTATTTTCTAACCTAAATTCTCATATATGTCTTCCAAATCATACCTTCATGTAAGACCTTGCCAAGTTCAGCCTCTTCCAAGGATCTTTGTAGATAACTCCAGCCTCTACTGATCACCTCTGACCACCTGTTCCATCCAGCCTGACCCAAAGATTCATACAAATGGTGGTTGTCACTGAGCAGGGACAGGAAACACAGCAATGAACCAGAGAGATGGTCAACCTCCTTCTAACAAGGAAGGTAACTCTAAACAGCTAACTACACAGTCACATAACTTAATTACAATTACACTAGGTGCAGGAGGAGAGCTGCTCTGAGCACACATGCAGGGTGATGGTGTGCTCCAGGAAGGCCTATTTGAGGATAAGGCAGGAAAGATGACTGGCAGTTGTGGCTGAGGATAAGGAACTAAAGAAGGCAGAACACAAACCAGCAAGAGGGTCCTGTAGGAGTTGGAATTCCAGGTAATATCATAGAAGCCTATGATGCACGGTAACACAGAGTCAAGGCTCCCAGAAACCTTATCCATAGCACTAGCCATGGTCACTGAACAGGCCATGCCCTGAACTCCCAATGGCAACCACAGGCTTCTCCTTTCAGTCTTGTCAAATCTCACGTTCATTTCTAGTTTTCTGCCTACTCCACATCTCCCCCAGCCCCACTGCAATTTTTTTGCCCTCCCCATTGCAGTTGTTCACCCAGGCTGGGGGCTTCCAGGCATTTTCCCAGCAATCCTGTGAGTGTGGCCATTCAGAGCTCTCAGCCAAGGGGTTACCTGCACTAGGTATCCCCACAGGCAAGGATAAGGTACCAATGCTTTCTCCATAGTAGCCCAGCCTGGAATCTCTATCAGTGGATGAAGAGCTGATAGTCTTCCATCTCAGAGATATATTATCTTTCAGGGAGGGAAACTCCTGATGCAACTGGGCAGCCTGTCTGGGCTTTTACTCAGGTCACCTAAAAGCTCTTTATGATGAGATAAAAGGGATTACTTTAATCATCTTTAACTTAAGCCAGCTAAACTAAACCCATGCTCTCCTGTTTGAGCTATTCTTTGTTATTGACAATAAATTATTTCTTCACGTGATTTCAAAAACACAGAGGAAAAGGCTTAATGCTTACCACTGAGACCTTTGTGGTACACCTGGAATCCCATTTGGGGCAGTGAATGCATTAGGAATGGTTTCGTGTCTAGCAAAACCTTCCTCCCTTAGGAAGGAGGCACCAGCAGTGTCAGGAAGAAGTGAATCACTCTTACAAGTTGTCCCAATTTTGTTTTTCTGCTCCCTCTAGGTAGAATAGATTATTCACTTAGTTAATAAATATTCAGTAAGTATCTACTATGTACTAAGCACCTTTCTAGACTCTTGAAGACACGACAGTGAGCATGGCCCCTGTTCTGAAGGGGAAATTTGATAATCAGCTTTCTGTCACTATGACAAAATGCCTGAAAGAAATCAACATATAGGGAAGAAAATTTATTTGGGCTCACAGTTTCAAAGACTTAAGTCCATGGTTACTTGGCCCTGTTGCTCTGGGTCTGTGGCAGTACATCATAGTGGGACTATATGGTAGAAGAAGCCTGTTCCCCTAGGCCCCACCTCCTAAAGGGTCCACTACCTCCCACTAGTGCCAGAGGGTAGCAACGAGCCTTTTAGTATATGGCCCTTTGGGGACATTCAAAATCAAACTATAGCACAAAGAAACAAATGTTTCTTTGGAGGCTGAGATAGGAGGATCTTAGATTTGAGGCCAACCTCAGCAACTTGTTGAAACCCTCACCAACTTAGTGATAACCTGTTTCAAAATTAAAAGGGCTGGGCTGGGCGTTGCGCACACTTGTAATCCCCATGCTTGGGAGGCAGAGACAGGAGGATCGTGCTGGTTCAAAGCCAGCCTCGCTGGCTTAAGAGACCCTATTTCCAAATATAAAATAGATCTGGGTAGCCCAGAGATAGAAGGGCTTCCAGGAACCCCAGTACCACCAAAAAAAAAAAAATTAAAAGGACTGGGAGTATCTCCCTGAGTTAGAATGCACCTGGATTCAATTCCAAGTATCAAATAAATAGCTTGTAATCCGAAGGTAGAATAGCCCTGGGTTCAATCTCCAGTACATAAATAAATAAATATTTAAAGAGATGATGGGATGATTTGAAAGTAGAATGCCCCTGTATTCAATCCCCAGGACCAAAATCAAACCAATGTATACCTGGTAGTGCACACCAAGAAGACACAATTAAGCTGGGTAGAAGAGAAAAAAGAGTGGCTGGGTTTAGGTAGATCCATTCAGGAAAACTCCCTCAATGAGATGGTATTTGAACCAAGGCCTGAAAGAAATGAAGCAAGCCTCAGTACTGCCTAGGGGAACCGCATCTCCATAAGAGGAATCAGGCAAGCACAGAGGTCCAGAAACAACACGCTGCTTGGCACCAGCAGGGAGTGGCAAAGAGGCGAGGTGACTGGCACATAGAGACGAGAGCGCGTGAGTGGCCAGCGTCAGCCAGAGAGGACACAGGGTGCCCAGCCAGCATGCAACCTAGTGGCTGATCCAGCTTACAGGTCAGGGCAGAGGCTGGAAGGCCAGTCAAGAGATTGCTGAGGTATCCAGGCAACGGGCTAGGGGGCTCTCAGGGTCCTCATTTCCTGAGAGTGGGAATGGAACAGGTGAGAAGAGAGAGTGGAAGGGGATGTGAAACTTAAGATGTCAAGAAAGGAGTCTTCCCAAGCGGAAACAGGTGCAGTGCTCCTGAGAGGAAGGATTTTCAAAGAGAATGATGGGGGGAACTTGATGCTTAGAGGATTGGCTTAGTAGATTGGTTGGGAACTGATGAGTTTGGGATTAAATTTAGAGCAAGAGGATGTAATCTTGAGGAATAATAAGCTAAAGATCTTAGATTTCCAGCCCGAACAGCTGCAGTCTCTTGGAATGTAACTCTCCAAGGGGAAACGACTTAGGTCAGTCCTAGGGTTCTGGATGACTTCACTGTTCACCTGTCATGGCTACCCAGGGCCCAAGGCTGCACTTCCTCCTGCCCACACTCTGCCGGGGGTGTTGCTCTGATTTCTGTGTGCTTTCCCCACTGGGCTGGACCAATCGCCTGAGTGGGGAGAGAGGCTTGAATATGTGTTGATACGTCAATGAGACGATGCTGTAGACTCAGCTCAGCCTGCTGGGATGTGATCCCACCTCTCACATTTCAGTGGGGTGTGTTTATTCCAGTATCCTGTTTGGGCACTCTAGCGAGGGCTGGAACACTAACAAAAACACTCAGACTGACACTTTTTCTCTTTCAGAATGATAGCAAATATAATTAAAACCTGAGGCTCTTTGGAAAATTCTCCTGCATTAATACCTTGTTTTTCTGCACAGAGAATTATGTATTCTTAGACACAAATCTGGAATCTGCCAGCTCCTATGTAAGCCACTGGCAGCAAGCACATACCTTTGAGGTAACTTTCTTATCAGAGAAATGTAAGATTACAAATCTCAGCTCACTGGTACCTACACAGGCCCAGAATGCTTTTGGTGGTTTCTGCTGGACTTCTGAAAGCTGTAAAATTTCTTCTGCTCTGAACTCTGATAGTATTCACCTCTAAGATATCAATGCCACCCTCACCTAGGTCCTTTCATCCTCCTCTTTCTCTGTAATCTCTCCCTGGGTTATATAATCCAAGCCCAAAGACCCCATGGCCTTTGTGATGCTGAGAATGTCCATGCCATTACCTTCAGCAATTACTTCCAGGGCTCCAGACTCACGCCATACCTTACATCTCCACTTGACTTCACTACTTAAGTGTCTCAAACTCCAGAAGTCCGTCTCATTTCCAAACTGGTTTCCCACCCATTGTCCCTGGTCCCTAGGTACCCAAGTCAGAAATCTAAGAGTCATTCTTGATTCTTCCCTTTCCCTCAGCCCTCTCATCTCAGCTACCTGAAAGCCCATGGGAATTTACATCCAGAACATCTGGAATCCATCCTCTCTACCTCCACTGCCAGCCCTGCGGCTGGCCCACTACTCTTGCCCGTAGCAGCTGAGAGGCAGCCCCAGCCCACCCCGTGTTCTCCTCCCATCCCCACCCTCTGTGCATCCAGTCCCATCTCCGCCCAGGAGCAAAGATCTTTCTTTGGTGAGAGGGATGGTACTGGGGATTGAACCCAGGGGTATTCTACTTCTGAGCTATGCCCCAGCCCTTCTCATTTGTTTTATTTTGAAACAGGTCCTTGCTAAATTACTTCATGCTGTTCTCAAACCCGCCACCCTCATCACTCAGTCTCCCAAACACTGGGATTACGGGCATGCATCAACATGCACAGCAAGAGCTCTTTCTTAAACATTACTGAGTCATATCTTTCCTCCAGACTTGCCATTATTCTAAAGTCAATTCTGAACCATGGTCATATAGGCCCTTCACGAGCCAACCCTTCTCATCTAGTGACACCCTCTCCTAGCTCACTGCAAACATACCATGTTAGCTTGCATGGTTGTTATAACAAGCTAGCACAAATGTGGTGGCTTAAAGGTACATAGTCTATTCCAGGCCGGGAGGCCAGAAGTTCAAATTGGGCTGGACCCAGGGCAGCCAGGGCTACGCTGCCTCCAAGGCTCCAGGGAGCCTTCTGTTTCCCCACCTTTCCCAGTCCCTGGAGCTGAATTCCTTGGCTCCTGGCCTCTTCGTACACCTTCAAAGTCAGCAGTCTGGCATCTTGTTTCTGTGGTCCCAGAGTCTTCTCCTGTGTCAAATGTCTCTTTTCCTCTCTTTTCTAAGGACACTTGTCATTACATTTAAGGGATACCAGATAATCTAGGATAAGCTCCCCATCTCAAGAGCCTTAATTTAATCACATCTTCAAAGTCTTCTTGCAGGTAGGGCCACATTCACAGGTCCCAGGAATTACAGCCTGAATGTCTTTGAGCCATTACTCAGCCTGCCATACATACCAAGCTCTTTGTTGTGACAGGGTCTTTCTGTGGCTATTCCCTGTAAGGGGAATGCTCCCTCTCCCTCTCCCTCATGACACAGCCAGCCCCTCTCATCCTTGGGGACACAGCTTACCTGGCACCTCCTCTGAGGACCTTCCTCAGGCCAAACTCTCAACAATCTGAAGAAGGTTCCCTCTACCTTGCACCTTTATTTCTTAGTTTTCCTTCACTGTGACAACATACCTGAGATAAAAAACATGAGAAGAGGAGAGGTCATCTGCTGCTGTTGCTTTGGGCCTATGGTGGCATATCATGGCATGGAGATTATGGTGGAGGAGGAGGCTTATGTCATGGTGGCCAGGAAATAAACAAGAGGAAGGGCCAGGCCTCAATATTCCCCTCAGGGGCACACCCCCAGTGGCCTAACTTCCTTTTACTAGGCTCCACCTGCTAAAGAGCCCACCACCTCTCACTAGCACACAGGTGGGCAACCAAGCCTTCAACACACAGACCTTTGGGGGACATTCAAAACCCAAACTATTGCCAGGCAGGGTAGCTGGAATCCCAGTACATGGGAGGATAAGACAGGAGGATTGTAGGTTTGAGGCGAGCCTCAGCAACTTAGCAAAGCCCTATTTCAAAATTAAAATAATAACAATAATAAAAAGATCCAAACCATAACAATTTCCTTCCTAATACTACAATGAACTGTACTTTACATACCTTCCAGTAGAGTTGTTCTCTGCCTGCCTTTCCCTCTACACTCACCTGAGTGCCTTGACGCGTGAACTTAAAGAAGATAAACGTACAACCCAATATTGTGCAGGGCAAATGGGCTGCTGCATTCACTTCTCAGGGAAAGCAGACCCATCTCCATCTTCCTCCTGACCTTCTACTCGAAACGATGGCCCGGGTAGAGCACAGCAAAGAGCCCACAGGCATGCGCAGCCACAGCAGCCCAGGAAGATGGCGCACACTTGGGGACCAGACACCTACCAAACCTTTCAGGGAGGTGAGACTCCACAGTGGTGAGCAGCTACCTGAGTTCTTGCTCATTAAATGCAGCTAAGAATTATTTCAGTTTGACCTGCACAGGGGACTGCCAGCAGAAGAAAGCTGCCTGCACAAATTCCCCATCTTTGTCTTGGGAAAGACTCCTGAAGCCACCGGGAGAGAAACAAGGAAGGCCCAGGGGCCTTTTCATACTTCGGCCTGGGCACTGCAGCACTCAGAGACACAGCTTTAAACTTCACGCTGGGTTAGACTCTTCTAAGTTGAAGCCAAATGTGTTTTGATTGCCAGCCTATTCCTAAGAATTGCTTTTGCCTTAAGCCATAAATTATTTTGTTGAAAATATTATTCCCCCCTCCCCTTCAAGTAGAACATTGTGCTTTAGGATTTGACAAATTTTAGGGATTTTTTTAAACGTTTGGTCACAATGAAGATAGCATTGGTGATGCAATCATTTTCTCTCCTGTGATTATTTACAGCAGAAAGTTCACGGTCATGGTTTGTATAAAAGTATCAATTTAGTATCAATTTGAAAGAATAAAACTAAGTCATTAACAATTAATAACCAATTTTCAGGCATAACAATGTTTAAAGTAATAACATTTGCACAACACCCAACAGTTTACAAAGGCTCCCACATGTATCGTTTTGAAAAAACCAGAAAGACATCTGCTTGGAAGGAAGGGCCTGGTTTTGCCCCCTGCAAACTTCCAATCCATAACTACATATCCTAAAGCATTCTGGCACAAGTAAAATGGAACTGTCTCCTATGGATTTATTTTAGAAGTCCGTTGTCAGAGTTCAGTTCACAGCCATCAACCAGAAGCCTAGTGGAGCTGTTTGAAATTCTGGCCCAGATTAATTTTTAAAAGCTGCATTTGGACGGGTGCTGTTTCCAAAGGCTTAACTGAAGTGCAATTGATTTCACTGGAAATAAAAGTCCACGTACATCTGAGTGGGATCTGAGTGGGGGAATGGTCAAATTTTTTCTTGCAAATCTTGAAACTCTTGGGGAACAAAAGCTATCCCATGTCTCCTTCCAACAATGTCTTGGGCATCAGAAAGGGGAGCAGAATAAGGTGTGGCCCTTCCCACATGGGGTACCAAGGTAAGGAGCTATCGGATCTCAAGCAGGATAGTGGGAGGAACAGGAGTGGAGATCGCTTGGGTAGATGACCCATGAGTCAAGACATGGCAGAAAGCAGTTTCCTGAATATCTCTCTCCTTCATGAGAGGAGCAGGAAGGCGTCTTTCATGTGGGTCTGGGACTCCACACCAACAGGCATTCAGTGACATCCACGGCCCCAGTGACCCCATTAGAGTCCTGGAGGGTCAGCTGGGGCCAGCTCCATGCGATGGAGAAGGACTGCCTTTTTTGCACATCATGGCTTGAGTCTGGGAAGAACTTGATGGCAGAGTAGGCTTGGAGAAAGTCTGTTCTGCAAAGGCACTAAGGTGCCTTCCTCCGGCAGGATGAAGCTGGCATATGGTGCTCGTGGAAATTAAATCCATCCCTGGGCAGGACAGCTGAGGCTAAATGTGATCCAGCTTCCAGGCTCTAATCTACGGGCTGCTCACAAACACACTGAGGTCAACATCAGCCTGAATACATCAAAGCAAGAGTCTAGTGTCCCTGAGGCTGAGCTTCTCTGTTTCCTCTAGAGAGAAAGAGTTTCCTCGGAGCCTAAAGGGAAGAAAGGTTTGAGAGAGGACAAAATTAGAACAGAGCTTTCAAAGGGAAGTTGCCACTTTTAAACCCATGCCTGAGATGGGCTGACCCCTGGGCCCAGCTGCAGCACTCGTGAGAGGAACATCAATGCTGTTTTTACCTCTGGTCACCTCATGAATCATTCTGCACCATGAACAAGGCTCTGTGACTCTGCAGAAAATGTCTACAACACTGGCCTGGCTAGCCACTATCTCCCCAAGGCCAGTCATTCTTTTTAAGGCAATAACCAAATCTCTCAAGAATGTACTGATTAAGTCCTGATACTTTCCCCAGACTCCATCGGTAGGTGGCAAGGAATACCAACCTGATGCTGGATTGCTCCCTGGACACAGAATGTGACATTTCTTAGGACTGTGCAATGGTTTAAAAAAAGAAAAGAAAAGAAAAACACCCTGGAGCCCAGGACCTGATGACCTCACAGGTTTGCACAATCATAGAGAAAGCAAAATCTCTCCAGGGCAGGACAGATTTCTAGAATCACACAGAATTAGGGTACACAATTCTCCAAAACAGAAGAATACAAGTTTTTAGAATTAAACAGAATCAGGGTTACACAATCAAAAACAGAAAACAAAACCTCTCCAGCCCAGGACAGATTTTTTTGAAGCTTTTGCGCCTAACTCCATCGTTTAATACCCATGTTTGCTGTGACCTTGATGTGCTTTTAGGGGGAGGTACAGGTCTGCATATTGAAAGCAGAGGTCACCGGCTTACAGGGATAAGGTAGGTAAATACAGGAGCTGAAAGAGTATTCTAAGACAACAGGCACGGGGGTCTACAGCCAACCAGGGTGGTTAGGCCCACCTCTCCCCTCCTCTGGTTAATGGCTGACAATGCTAATGGGGATCCAGAGTTGCTGGCTCTTTTGAGAAAACCCTGAAATATAGATCTTCAGAAGAAACCTCTTAGTTTTTCAAATATTGGTATCTAGCCCAGTGCCTGAAACACACACAGTAACATTTACTCATAATGTGTTAGACCAGGGCAATCCTTTCTACTTATTATCTGAGTGAAAAATAAATCCCCGGAAAAACAAGGCTAAATTTTTGAAGTCATGACTCAATGCTTTCTTTTTCAAATGCATGAAGGACTGTGCCCTTTAATTATATAGCTGTGGATACAGCATGCCACAGTCTCCACCCTGTGTAACCGCGAGGACTCAGAACTGCAGAGGGTCTCTCTCGCACAGCATCCCTGACCTGCAAAAGCAGATGTAACGCCCAGGAGGGCAAAAGCTGAGTTTTTTCCTCTCATTTTCATTCTCCAATTACATGTCCATCCCTACCCCATTACTTAGAACAGAAAAGCTTTTTAATAAATACTCCTGATTTTTTAAAATTTTATTTATTTATTTATTTATTTATTTATTTATTTATTTATTTTTGTGGTACTGGGGTTCCTGGAAACCCTTCTACCTCCAGGCTACACTCCCAGACACCTATTTTTTATATTTTTATTTGGAAACAGGGTCTCTTAAGCCAGCAAGACTGGCTTAGAACCTGTGCGATCCTCCCGTCTCTGACGTCCAAGTGTGCACCACCATGCCCGGCCAATACTCCTGATTTTAAAATTAAAAAAAAAAAATTGTTTCTACTTATAGCCAAAAATCTAGAATGACACTGAATATCAGAGTTGGAAGGATCTTAAGAGTCTACATTCCTCTCTCCTCTCACCCCGCTTTACAGATAGGTAAACGGAGGCTCAGAGAGGTTTGCTCAGGCCTTACCAGACTTCCAGGATGGTGGCATTCCTCTCGAGGGCCTGCAGGAGGGCTTCTGCACCAAGGTAGGTGATGCCGTTGTTGGACAGCCTGGAGAAGAGGATGGAATGCTGTTCTTTGCTTATAGCTCTGCTTTCTAGAAATGCCCTCCTCTCCACAGCTCATTGTCTACACTCACTCAGTGAGTGCACACAACCCCTCAAGGATGGACCAACTGAGATCCCCGTTTACACTTGAGGTATCCGGAGCACTCATCCAAGGGAAAACAGCTGGGTACAAACCCAGGCCATCTGGCTGCAGAGCCTGGACTCTAACCAATGCTTGGCAGAACCTCCGCTGGGAAAAGAAAGGTGTGGGCATCTTTCTCTCTCTTTCTCTTTAAAGATATCAGCAGCCCGGGTTTTATGGGGAAACAGTGGGAGATGATATAGTTCCGGATGGTGAATGAGACTGGCAACAAGATAGCGTGGGGCAAGCCCCCACCCCCACCGTGGCCTGACCTCGCTGGGGTGGACAGGGGTGAGTCTGTGACAGCAAGGGAGGACCAACTTCCCATACCCACAGCTGGTCAGTAACGGACCGGGTCTCGCCAAAGCCCCCCATGGGTAAAGTTGGCATCCGACTCCAGCCCACGTGCACCCACTTAACAAGCAAAAATGTTTTCCCCAAACACTGGCAACTTCCTAGCCCCTGAGAAGCAACACAAACAGCTTGCCAAGGTGGATGGCGGTCTGGCAGCAGAGCTGATGCCCGCCCAGAGCCAGCTGAGCACCTGTTTCTGAAGACAAGTATGCTCCTCCGGTGCCACCTGCCCAGCAAAAGAGGCCATCGGTGGTGCCCTGAGGTCCCTGTGAGGTGAGGCCTTTGGCACTAGCCACAGAGCCCCGAGCCTGTGACGATGGCCAGGTCAGCTCCTGCTCACACCACCGTCCCTCTCCTTGGGGTACAGGTCTCTGGCCACTGAGCCCACCAGAGGAAGGAGCAGCGTGTGCCCACCCTCAGAGGCCTTGCTGCTCTCCAGCCCTCCAGCTCCTAGACCTCGCAGGACAACAGCTCCAGCCCCTTTCACCAGGCCGTTCTGCTGCCATTGGCCCAATCCAAGCCACCCTCATCTTCCACCTGGAGACTGCAGTGGCTTCAGGTCTCCCTGAAGCCATCTTACCCTTTTCCTATGGAATAGACACAAAGCTGCAACAATGACCCTTTTTTATAGTAAATCAGATCACAGGACTTCCCTGATCCCTTCCAAATTCCCCCCAAAACCCTTAGAGTCCAGCCTCCAATCTTCCCCCTGGCTTCTGGGCCTCGTGCCCCTCCGCTGTTATGTTCTAACTGCCTAGGCCTCCTTCTGCTCTCAAAGCCACCAAGTCTGTGCCCGCCTCAGGGCTTTTGCTCCTGCTCTTCTACCAACCTGGGGCACCTCCCTGAGACCTCGGCATGGCAGGTGCCTTCTGTTTCCTTGGTCTTAATATAAATGCCACCTTCTCAGGGAAGCCCTGCTCAGGCAGCAGCACCCACACCCTCTCCCTGCCCCCTCCCCTCTTGAAACAGAAACAAATGTGTTTGCAGGTTTGTTACCTTCCCCGTCAGAGCTGTGTGAATGGGGCCTGCTTCCCCGTCACTGCTCCACCCTCAGTGGCTCCAGACAGCACCAGGCACAGAGCGGGGCAGGAGGAGCACTTCTCACATGAATACAAGCCTGGGTGATCGTGTGCATAAATGGATGTAGGAATGTGTGGAAAGGGGCGAGGGAAAGCGCACCTGAATGAACGGGAATCCATGCCTGCACAGCACAGTGAGAGAATCCAGCGGCCAGAACCAAGCGGAGCCCTCCTATCTGGGCAGCGCTGCCCTGGAGCAGGAGGGGGACCTGTGAACCGCGCAGCTGCTGCACTTAGCAACCCACCCACCTGTGCTCCAGCTCCAAGGGCCGCTGGCGGGGAAGACCTGCCACGCTCTGCCCGAGACATTTCTCCTGACCCCGGGAGCCTGCTCAGCCACAGGACAGTGAGCCAGAGGCAGGCATTGAAGAATGAACAAGCACAAGCACAAGTACTTGGTGGACAGACGCCCCTGCTTCCTCATCCTCTAGGGTGGTGAGTGACCCTGTGTGTTCTATACTGATGCCTGGAAGACCCCAGAAGTTTTGCGCTCCAGTGACCTTAGTGATCATTGACCGACAGCCACCCCTTTGTGGGTGAGCAGTTCCTACCAGTGTATGCTGGGAATCTCTGTCTACCCAGACCAATGCACACCATTGTCTACCAGGCCAGCTCATGAGAGTTACCTAGGCTGGGATGCTGCCCAGATCTCACTGCACAGTTCAGATCCCTTCCTAAGGCCAGCCATTAAGGTCCTGACTCCTGCTTACAGGTGCCTTACTTCAGGACTTTCAAACTTGAGTTTCTCTTCAGTCCTTCTGCCAGAGAACATACACCTTCATCCCGGAGATGATTCTCCTCCAGGCTAGTGAGAATAAGAGAGAAAATCTAATTAATGTATAGCGTCATTAAAGTTTAATCCATATCTTCCCTTCTGACTCCAACATTTAGAAAATCCAATAAACTCACAAATAAGAACAGATGAGGTAGGGTTGAGGAGTCTCACTTCCAGTAGCATACCTCTCCCTTCCTCCCCACCCCCCACGTTCTGTTTTTGTTGTTTGCTTGTTTTGTTTTGTTGGTACTGGGGACTGAACCCAGGGACCTTCTACCTCTGAGCTACTCCTTCCCCCAGTGCTTTTAATATTTTATTTTGAAACAGGGTTTTGCTAAGTTGCTGAGGCTGGCCTCAAACATGCAATCCTCCTGTCTTATCCTCCCCCCACCCCAAGTACTGGGATTACAGGAGTGTGCCACCACACCCAGCTTCCAAGGACATCTTTGCAAAAGAATTCACTACAGGGCTACTCTACATAATAAATTCCTTCCTGTTCCAGCTGTCCCGTATCCATGGAAACCTCATTTCATTTTGGGCAGTCATATTCTTGGTGGGAAAAAAAAAGATGACACTTCCCACTCTCTACTGTAGCCAGGGCCAGCCAAGTGACATTCACATGGCCGTTGATACATAATGGACATTGACAGGTGGGGCTTTTTAAAAGGGAGAGACTCCGCTGGCCTGTGCTTTTTGTCCCTCTCAGGTATATAGACTAAATCCTGGAATACAGAAGTAATTGTTGCATTTGGAGTAGCCACGTTATGATGATGAGACAACTGACCGTGAGGACGAAGCCACAGGCTAAAGAAGATAGAACAGAAAAAAAACCAGCCGGGCGTGGTGGCGCACGCTTGTAATCCCCGCGCTTGGGAGGCTGAGACAGGAGGATTGCACAGGTTCGAAGCCAGCCTCAGCTACTTAGTGAGGCTCTCAGCAACTTAGTGAGACCCTGTTTCCAAATAAAGTATAAATCAGGTCTGGGAGTATAGCCCAGAGGTAGAAAGCCCCTGGGTTCCACACACACACACACACACACACACAGCCAGCTTCAACAATTTAGCAAGGCTCTCAGCAACTTAGTGAGACTCTATTTCAAAATAAAAAAATGATTTAAAAAAATAAAAAGAAAAAAAACAGAGTGGAGGCCTCTGGTAGCCTTTAGTAGCTACCTTGACAGCCTACGCTACCTACCTCCAGACTGAAAAAATAAGTCCTTTACTGGTTTAAGCCTTGTAAATGGAGGTTTTCTGTCACTTTCAACTTAATGTACTGTTCAACTAAATTGAACTGAGATTGCCTCCATACTTTATAGTGCCTCTGTAGCTACCTGCAACCTAACTTAGTATGTAAACAAACTGCTACCTAAAACTAAATTTTTCTAACCAATAGCTGAATCTCAGCCAATCACAGCAGTTAAGCTTTAGCCAATCACAGGCTGCCAACCCAAAACACTGTGCCCAAATAAAGCAGACACAGAGCTGTACCAAGCAAGCTGTTTCTGTATACCACTTCCTTTTCCTGACCATAAACAGTGCCTGCCTGTAGGGCTGGTTGAAGCTCTCCTCTCGAAACCTCTCTTGGCTCTGAGTGCTGGCTGGCTCATGAATCAGTGTTTGCTTAAATTAGTTCTGCCAAATTTAATTTGCCTAAAATATTTATTTATTATTTATTTATTTATTTATGTTTGTGATACTGGACATTGAACCCAGGGGCATTCTACCTCCAAGCTACACCCCAGCCCTATATTTTATTCTATATTTTGAAACAAGGGTCTCATTAAGTTGCTGAGAGTTTCACTAAGTAGCTGAGGCTGGCTGTGAACCTGCGATCTCCTGTCTCAGCCTCCCAAGTACTGGGACTACAAGCGTGCACCGACACGCCCAGCTTAAATTTTTCTTTTAATAGCGATCATAACTGATACGTTCACAGTTAGGTGCTTCTTCACTATGAAACGAAAAGTGGTAAAATCCAATCAGGATACAGCCAATGGCACTTTAGCAGAGCTAGTGAGGCCTCCCCTGGCCCTGGCTCATCCACAACATTCCAGCCACAATATCTGCACATGAGCACGGCATATATATATGCCCCATTGCTTTTCTGCTTCCTGGAAAAAATTACACATTTAGCATCTTATCTTCCTGATAAAATATGGAACTACAAAGATGTCCCTGGAGTTGAAGATGATTAGCAGCATCTGAAGGAGGGAAGACTTGGAATCTGCTTCAGCTCAACAGGCTAAGCACAATTCATGGTTCACCTTTCAACTCTCCTAACTCCATTCTCCTTCCAAGGTGGCCCCTGAGTCTAGTACTCTGTGTTGAACAGAACTCAAGTTGACTTTGAAATTTAAAAAACTTCATTATTAGTATCAGTCATAGCACCAGTAGTAGTGTAATAATAGCCGCAGCAACCTTACCTTACCTATGGTTTAACATTTATGGAGCACTTATGCATATGCCAGGCACTATATTAAGTGCTGACAGGCACTCCCTTACTTAATTCTCACATCCTTTTATAGTTGGAAGCCTTACCCTCCTTTTACAGGTAAGAAACCTGAGATTTAGAGACTTATTTAACTTGCCTACTTGGTTCCAGAATCTGTTTTCTTAACTGTTATGCCATGTGCAGGAAGTAAGCAAACCAAGAAATAGAATTCAATTAAAAGCATGAGCAGCTGTACACCAGGCTCTGTGTGCTTTATACCACTCAGGACATAAAAAGACGGAAATCAATCCGTTTCCCACTTTTGTCTCATCCACACAGCTGCTCTCATGGACATGGCCAGGCAATCAAGAAAGCCTGTTAACTGGGCATGGTGGTACACACTTATAATCCCAGCATTTGGGAGGCTGAGACAGGAGGATCACAGATTTGTGGCCAGCTTCAGCTACTTAGTGAAGCCTTCCACAACTTAGTGAGGCCTATTTTCAAATACAGAATAAAAAATAGGGCTGGGGGTATAGCTCAGAGGTAGAATGCCCCTGGGTTCCAACCCTAGTACCACACACACACACACACACACACACACACACACACACACACAAAAGCAAGCCTGTTATCTGCTTCCCCAGAGCAGGGAATCCCCAAACTCACCAGAGTTCTTCTAATGCCACATTCTTTTCCAACATCAATGCTAAGGCTTGGGCTCCCACGCTGCCAATGCTGTTGCCTACAAGACTGAACATAATCATCAAACAAAAATGTGTCAGAGCAGGGAGAAAGGAGATCACCTATGAAGGGCAAAATGTATGGCCCCACTGTCCAAGTGTGCTCCATTTCAGACAGCACTAATGGATTACAGTGCTTTTCAAGCTCAGGAACAGCCTTCAAATCCTTTCCAACAGGAGGATAGGTTGAAATTGATCCTTAAGATAAAATATGATTGATTCAGCACAAGATCTTTCATTTTTAGATAGGGAATCAAGGCCCCAAGAGGGGAAGTCATCTCCAAAGTCACCCTGAAAGGCTCAAGTGCCCTGATTCCAAAACCAATGATATTTTCCCTCCCCCACTGCCTAATCCAGGTGAATGGAAATGAAGTTCAGCCACCTACAGACCTGGCCCAAGCTCCTCCCTCTTCCCTGGGCTCCCCTTGAGACCAGTGCAGGACAGACTCTGCAGCTTACCTGAGCCACTTCAAGCTCTGGTGATCACCCAAGGCTTCGGCCAGGGCCTGGGCACCCTCGTCACCCACCTTGTTGCCCCAGAACCTGAAGCCAACAAAGTCAACAGGTAGTGTTAGTGAGAACCTGCCGTGGTCCTAGACGCGTTCTGGACAGCTAATGGAGTGGCTCTCCGCAGCTTCAGCCAGATGAGCAGAGCCACCCAATCTCAGAGAAGTCTCACTGGGGTATTTCAGTCCCAGAAAAGGAAACCTAGGACACATTTTAGTGAGATATCCAAACTTCCCTTGGATATTCAGGAGCATTAAATCACAGACTTAAGGTATAATATTTTCCCTGACATTTTGCTTCCTGGTAAAACTGTCACCTACAAGTCCATAAGTACCTTCAGGGACTACCCAGAACAAGGCTATTTCTCCCTCAAGCCAGCTCTTGGTCTCTTGTTCCTTCTTAATACCCCCAATTCCTCCATGGTGTCCCATTCCTTCACCTTCTGGTCATCCCCCTCTGACCCATCTTAGTTTAGAAACATCCCTTTCACAAGGTGGAGCCAGCTCATGCTTTCTGACTCAGCTATTGTATATACAGGGACTTACCTGGACATGTATGTGGACAAGTGCTCAAAGATAGCTACGCTAGGATGTTCCCTACACTTTTCATTCAATCATGTGAGACAGGATTTGGAGTTTCAGCACAGTAAATGGCCCAGACAGGTGCCTTAATACATTTTTAAAAAGAAACAAATTTCCCAGATGTGGCAGATGAGATCTCAAGCAGAGGAGAGCTCATCAGGGGCCATGGCCTCCTTTGTTCTATACTCTGTTTCTACTAAAGCAGCTTGAAAGAGGTGCTAATTTCTGGAGTAATACAGTCCCATTCCTGGCTCAGACAGGGCTGTGGGTTGGAACACCCGGGTCCTCGGATTTGTTCTCTTCATACAGCCTCAGATTCTAAAGCCCCTCTAGTTCTTATCAAATGGACCCCAGTTCACACAGGACAGGAGAGAGGCTGCTAAGGACGGCACAGGTGCAATCCCAAGGGACAGCAGCTCTGCCCAGCAACCAGGGGACCTCTACAGTGTATGGGAGTCCTCGCACAGCTTGCAGGTGGCCCCTTCCCCTCTCCCGCACGCACTAGCCTGGCCACACTGCAAGCAAGAGCACTACGGGACACAAGACAGCACCCTCCTGTCCTAGTCTAGTCTCGCCCTTGCCCCAGTCCTTCTCTCCTAGGTCAACAGTCCTCATCATGAATGCACATCCCCGAGATACCTTCGTTTCATTAGTATGGGGTGGGGCCCAGGCCATGGAGTTCTTCAGAAGCATAAAGTGCTTCCAACGTACAGCCAAGATCCAGACCTACACACCCCAAGGACCCCAAGGACCAGCGGGCTCCCTAGCCCCTGTTTATGGCACAGCCCTCCCCCAACCCTGACATCGTGGACCTCCTGTCTATCAGGTGAAGAAGCAAACACTAAGGCAGCCTGGGGCCACCCACTCTCTCAGCAGAGCCTGGGCCGCCTCCAGGCCCTGCTGGCTGCTGAGTTTCATCTGCCCCTCAAGTCCTGAAAGCCCTTGCAACCCGCCACGTGGGTCCCTCTGTCCTGGAATCCAACCTACCCCAGGAACTGCAGGGAGGCATTTTCTCGGAGCCCCTGGGCCAGCACCTGGGCTCCTGCAGCGGTGATGTGGTTATTCCCCAGTCTGGAAGAGAAGACAGAAGAGGCTGAGAGCACAGTGGAGGACAGGGAAGGAGGCTGGTCAGCACCCTGGACAGGGAGGCCAGGAGGAAAGCTTTGACGACCTCGCCAGGGAGCAGCAGCCATGGGCTATTCAGTTCACTCTACATCTCCCAGGACAAGTGTGTGTGTCTGGGGCTAGTTCACAAAGCAGTGTGACAGGCCTAGGCAGAAGCCAGAGCAGGCCTCCATCTTTGGACATATTTTCTCAGGGGACAAGGAGGATTCAGTGTCACACCTCTCCTCCTCAGTCTCAGCCATCCTCCATCCAGACCCCTGCACACCTTCTGTAGCCTTCTCAAGTCCACTGTCTTGCCACAAGTAACACTGACCTGTTCTACAAGAGCTGGGGCAGACCCAGATGGTTAGGAAAGAGGAGAGCACCCTCTGAGACTTGTGGGGGTGTTTTCTGCTGACCCCAGGACGGACACTGCAGGAGGGAGGGCCACAGGGTAGCATTGGGTCCCCTGTGGACACCGCAGCAAGAGAGCTGCTAGTTGCAGCCAAATCTAGACACCTCCAAGAGCTTCAGAGAAGTACCTAGAACTCTCACCCACATGGCAGACTTCCTGGAAGAATCATACACTTTCATCTCTTCAGAGCACCTTAAGTCACTCTGGCTCACAACAATCTTATAGGGCAGGTACTATTACCCCCTTGTAGAAGGGTCCTCTGGCACCTCCAACCTCAGCTTCCTGTAGGTAACTCAGGGCTTCGGCTGCTGTGCTCAAAATCCAACCCCATGGCCAGCTTCTCACAGGCTGTGATGGAAAGACACAAGACAACTCCCCTCCCCTAGGCCACACGGGCTGAGGACACCCCAAGGGCCCTGCTGAACTCTTAGAACTGCACCAAAGTCCACAGAGCTTCCCCCAGGCCTTCCTTCTTCCTCTCTGTCCTCCACTCAAGGTCAGACATCCCCCAACCCAAACCTCCCCAGTGCCCTCCTTGTTTCCCCTTGCAAGCATTTCTCCAATACATTTGTTCCACATCTAATCACTTCTTGGAAGACTGGACGAACATAAGGATAAACAAGCTGCAAGCTTACATAATTTGCCCACGATCTTTCAGTCACTGGGCTTACTATATAAAGCACTTACTGTACTGTACCAGCTCGCCATGAATATTAACTTGCTCAACCACCCCAACAACCTATGAGGTAGCTAACATTATTATTCCCTTTACAAAGTGAGAAACAGAGGCCCAGAGGCATTAGGCTGACCCCAATTCACATAGCTAATGAGGATTCAGATCTCAGAGGTTCCTCCGTTCATACCATGGTAGCCTAGCCCCAGTGCCCCTAATCCCAGCTACAATGCACTATCCACAAACCCAGGCCCTCCCAGGGGAGGTGAACCAGGTCAGTCTAAGAGTAGCAGGTTATAGTGTCAGAAATGAGTCTTTTGTACAAAACAGCACCTGTGGCCTTGGCCCCAGCCACTCTGGCTGAGACTGAGCTACACAGGCAAACTTTAAAAAATGGCAGCTCCCATCCCCAAACCCAGCCCAGCAGGTGGGGAGAAAAGATGGAAGCAATTCTTCACTTCGTCTCAAATCACAGGAGGCAAGAATATCCAACAAAGGGAGACAGAAGGGTCAGATCAACCCAAGCGCCAGCCAGAGGGACATTTTAATGGCATCTGGTAGGAGGAAGAATCTAGTTGAAGCCAAGAGCCTCTGGAGCACTGCGGACCTCCTGAATGAAAGGGGAAACCTAGCCTGCTCCATGGGTGAGAGGCCCCTTTGCGAGCAGTTGGGCAGACGCTGCCACAGCGGTGGGGGCAAGTGACTGCATGAGCCTCCCCCAGAAGGACAGACTCAAGTGCATCAGGGAGCCCTGCAGCCCAGAGAGCTTGAGACACTCACAGACACAGTGAAGGATCTCTTCATCCTGAGGGCTGAAGGTCGAGGGGCAGGCAGTCCTCAGCAGAGCTGGTCCAGAGGAACCCACAGCAGCAGAGACCCAGCTCAAAACGAGACTGTCCAGTACACAGTCAGGAGGCCACAAGCCCCCCGTAGGCCAGGCCAGGGTAGAAGCCAGACCACACTGAAAATGGGTTTGCAAGGGAGCGGGGAACCCAGGACTCACCTCAGTGCCAAGAAGTTCTGCTTGCAAGCTAGGAGCCTGGCCATGGAGTGTGCACAGCCATCGGTCAATTTGTTGTTGAACAAACTGTTAAGTTCCAGGAGAGAGGAGACAGGCAGACAAAGCACCTGGTCAGTGAGCCTCAAACCAGGACATCGCTCACTCAGCACTGGCCAAGTGGCACAGCTTGGAGTGAGAGCGGGGACCCAAGGCCCAGTGTCCGCAGCCCAGCCGACTTACGCTAACTTCTGCAGCTGCTCACAGTGAAGGGCATGCTCTATGAGCTTACAGATGCCTCGGTCTGAGATATTGTTATCTCGCAAACTAAAATTGACAAAATAAATTAATTAGAATATGGAACTGATAGGAAAGGGGAGAAAGTGTACAAAACCCCCAGAGACTTTTATTCATCCCCAAAGTGCCAGCATCTGTGCTCAGAGTCACCACAAGGGTAGAGCACCTGGAAACCCCTCCGGCCCTGGCCAGGCAGCTGGTGATGTGGGGACAGCCCAAAGAGTGGAGAGCCAGAGCTGCCACTCTAGAACACTGAACTCCTCGGAAAGCCATAGATCTAACCTCAGGTCCAGTTTCCATCTCTGCAAAAGGACAATGATCATCACAGCAGCCTTGCTGAGGGGCCCTGGAAAGGAGCTAACCTATGGGAAAGGTGCAGCCAGAACCAGACCGGCCACCCCTGAGGGCAGCAGTGGTCCTCACCCACTACAGAGGGTGGGAGCGGCCGGGCCTTCCAGGATATGCTCATAGGTTGTGCCTGCGGAAGCCCCTGCGATATCCTCCTGCAGGGCAGACCCTGCCTAGCAAGCCCTTCCAACACTCCTCCTAGAATATCATTCCCCAAACTCACCTGATCAAAAGGTCAGCTGAAAGCTTCTGTGAAGCACAGATTCTTGAGGCCCTATTCTGAAGAGTTCATATTTATGGAACAGAACCCAGGGACCTGGTTTTTATTTTTTTTTTGGGGGGGGTGCTGTTTTTTTTTTTTATTTTGTTGGTACTGGGAATGGAACACAGAATCATTCTATCTCTGAGCTAAACTCCCAGCTCTTTTAATTTTTTTTTATTTTGAAACGGGGTCTTGCTAAATTGCTGAAGGTCTTGCTAAGTTGCCGATGCTGGTCTCGAAACTGCTAGCCTCCTATTTCAGCCTCCCAAGTACTAGGATTACAGGTATGTGCCACCACCCCTGGCTGGATCTGTATATCTGAACAACTGTGCGCATGAGTATTTATCTTCAGGCAGACTTGGGAGGCAGGACTAACTGGCTATCAGCTCAGTCATTGGACTCCCTCATCTAGATGTTCTGATCTTGATCAGCCACTTACTATTTACTAGCTATTTGTTTGAAGGAAACAATTGCATTACCACCAGGCTGCTCACACAAAGCCTCTGAGCAGCTGGCCAATGGCGAGAGTCACCTATAACCATGCGCACCAACATCCATGGGGCATCCTGTGCACCTGCCACTTCCCAACAGTAACATTATTTAACCCACGATGAACCCAGGAAGCAGGTAACACAGAGGCACAGACACGTGAAGTGACTTTGCTAGGTCTGCACAGCACTTAAAAAGGGGGGGCTAAGTGTCTGGTTCCAAACCCCACCCCTAACCACAACTGTAGGGTCTCTTGAAGCCTTCTTTAGGCTCTCCGGAGCATTGGTTTTCAGACTGCAGGTTCTGTGACCCATTTGTGGGTCATGAGACTCATTTTGAAGGTCCTGAGCAGCATTTTAAAAATGGAAATAGAACAGACAGAACAGAGCAGAGTGCATCAGGGTTAACAAAGGAAAGCCGTTTCACCAAGCTGTGTTTCAATTCTAAGTGCTGGTGTGCCCGCTCATTTGCTCTCCCTCACTGTGAGCCACTGCCAAAAACTTGGAAACCCATCACCCTACAGTCAGAGAGAGCCAGGGTCTAAAGAAAGATGCATAAGGGCACTTTACATACAGCGTTTCCTAGAGGCTGAGATTTCGGTTGGCATGGAAACACTTGGAGTGGGAGAGAGGCAGCCTAGTGCTGTGGGAGAGGAGCCTGCCCCTCCTTCCTCCCTTCTTCTTTCCTTCCTTCCCTGTCTCTCTGTCTTTATCTGTCTCTCTTTCTGTGTGTCTACACACACACACACACACACACAGAAATGCCTCCACTGCAACTTTATGGCTGTGTGTAAGGTAAATAGCAGTAGTACTTGGTCAGGGGCTTTAACTGCTGTGTTACCTTTCTGTCACTATAACAAAATGCCTAAGAAAACTAACTTATAAAAAAATTAATTTGGTGCACACTTTTTAACAATCCAGTCCACAGATGATTGGGCCCTACTGCTTTTGGGCCTTTGCCAAGGCCCATCATGGCGAGAGTGTGCAAAGGGGCAAAAGCACTACATCACACTCCAGGGAGCAAAGGGGCCAGGTCCCACAATCCCCTTCAAGGGCATGCCCCCAATATTCTAAAGGCTTCCCACAAGGCTCTACCTCTTAAAGGCTCCACCATCTCCCAGTAGTGCCACTCTGAGAACCACATGGACCTTCGGGGGACACTTACCCCAACCATAAAAACTGCTAATGGAAAATCAAGCTGATTTGAATAGACCAGTAATTCTCACAGTATGAGACCGGTATCAAAATCATCAGTGATGTTGATTAAAAATACAGATTCTGCCGGGCGTGGTGGCGCACACTTATAATCCCCGCGCTTGGGAGGCTGAGACAGGAAGACCATGCAGGTTTGAAGCCAACCTCAACTGGCTTAAGAGACCCTGTTTCCAAGTAAAAAATAAAAAATAGGTCTGGGAGTGTAGCCTGGAGGTAGAAGGCCCCTGGGTTCCATTCCCAGTACCACCAAATAAATAAATAAATAAATAAATAAATAAATAAATAAATAAAAATACAGATTCTGCTGGGTGTGGTGGTGCACGCTTGTAATCCCCGCGCTTGGGAGGCTGAGACAGGAGGATCGCGCAGGTTCAAAGCCAGCCTCAGCTACTGAGTGAGGCTCTCAGCAACTTAGTGAGACCGTATTTGCAAACAAAATATAAAATAGGTCTGGGAGTATAGCCTGGAAGTAGAAAGCCTCTGAGTTCCACCCCGAGTACTACCAAAAAAAAAAAAAAAACAGATTCCTAGGCTGCCACCTCAAACCTACTGAATGAGAATTACTGGGGGCAGGCCCATGGACCTGCATTTAAACAAACATCGGAGTATGCTATCATCTGAGCACCATGTGCTAGAATCAGGCCAGCCTCGCCATTTATTTATTTATTTATTTATTTATTTATTTATTTATTTATTTTTGCAGTACTTGGGATGGAACCCAGGGCATTCTACCTCTGAGTGACACCCCCAGCCCTATTTTTTATTCTTTATTTGGAAAGAGGGTCTCAATGAGCTGCACAGGGCCACACTAAGTAGCTGAGGCTGGCTTCAAACCTGTGCAATCCTCCTGTCTCAGCCTCCCAAATGCTGGGATTACAAGTGTACACCACCATGCCTGGCTCCAGCCTCAGCTTTCTTTGAAAATAGAGACAGACCCACAGCCTCTCCAGCCCTTCTATATATCATGGAGATCATGTGAACATTCCTATTTGAAAAGAGAAGAGCCCTTCAAGAATTCTAGAGGTCAGTGCAGATCACCCAGATGAGTGGTACCTGGCCTCTTGGGGTTTGCAGACCCCTTAGAAAGCCTGGTAAAAACTATAGGCCCACTATTCAGGAAAAATTTCATTCATATTTCTACCAGAATAGCTTCAGCAGTGAGAGTCTCCAAACCCCCCAGTCAAAATACCATGATTCTTCTCTACTAAGCAAATGGAATATTGTGCTGGCCATCCATCTTCTTTTTACCTGGTCAGATCCAGTCTCCCCTCTCTCCTGAGCTCTTGGTCCAAGGAGACTGATGCCCATGGACAACATCAGCAGGTAGATGGCTCTGCCTCCCTGGTAGAAATTGGGCTAGTAGAAGGCACTGGCAGGAGCCAATACTCAGGGAGAAGAGAGAAGGCCAGACTTAATTCTCCCAGATCCCCCACCCAG
Organism: Muscardinus avellanarius; assembly: GCF_963383645.1. NCBI lineage: Eukaryota > Metazoa > Chordata > Mammalia > Rodentia > Gliridae > Muscardinus > Muscardinus avellanarius. The sequence continues at coordinate 35,051,523 of NC_137796.1, forward strand.
ATTGCCAAATCCTGGCATTCCTCTACATACCTTCCTCTCAGCTGGTAAGCACTCTTCCCTGCCCTTCAGGCCCACCCCTTTTGCTATAGCCCCAGGCCCTGCACCACTCCCCTTGGCTCTTCCTAATTTCCTAACACCTCTGTGTAGGCAGACCTTTAAGCCAGGTCTCACTGAGTTGCAGAGGGCCTCACTAAGTAGCTGAGGCTGTCCATGAACCGCGATCCTCCTGTCTCAGCCTCCCGAATGCTGGGATTACAAGCGTGTGCCACCATGCCCAGCTCGGCAGACCTTTTATTAAACCTTCCTCCAATTGCCAACTTAAGGGTACCATCTATCTCCTCTAAGACCCTGCTTGGTATACTCATATTGATATATTAATCATACAGAATATACATATTATGTACTAAAGATACATACTTTATATTGTTATAAACGTATGATCATGGTCCTTCTCTAAGAATTCACAAGAGTCATTCATTGCACAGGTTCAAATAGATACCCATGTGATTATGCCATGGAGAAAGAAAGTCTTGCTGTTTTGTCTTAGAGAAGATACACCATCCTAATACAAGGAGATATGCTTGGGTCAATGAAGGTCATCTGGAAGCAGCCACAGAGCTGCTGTGAATAGATTTTTAACTTTAATCCATAACTTCTGCTTTCTCATAGTTTTTAAATAGACAGCAGGACACCCCTTTTCTAGAATGTAAGGGAAGTTGGGGAGCTGCAGCATGCTGGTTGCTGAGCCTGAGCACACCATCTGCCCTCTCCTGCCCCAAGATGTGGAAAAAAGACCCACACACTGAAGGGCACAGACACTCCAAAGAGTAAAACCTCACATCTTCAGCCAGGCAGGGAAAGCAGTACTCCCTCCCCCAGGTAATGCCGAACCCCATCCAGACACTGCACCGCCTAAGGAACTGAACAGTGGGTGGAGCCTTGCCAGCACACTCTATCTCTCAGGTCCTGGATTCCCATTTGGTAGGGATTTTAAAGTTTCAGATGGGTCATAAGTCACCTTTGATTTGAAGTAATTCCTAAAATACAAACACATTACACAAAACTTTGCACATGACCTCAAGGTTTTCCTAGAGCTCCAGAAATGGATCCATAGACAGATTACTCGGGAAAGAGGTCAGCAGGGAACTTGTAACCAGAAAAATGATGAAACAGCCTGCTCCTTCCTGTGTGCACTGAGAAAGTTACTGCACTTATCTGAGCCTCAAATCAAGCATAATGCCCCGACTGTTAGCCTAGAGTGGTGGTGCAGATTAAATGAGGTCATTCTGGAGAGCCTAGCACAGTGCCAGGCACAGAGGCCTTTCGCTGAAGTACAGCTATTGTTCGGTATTGAAAGTGAGGCCCAGAATAGGAAGTGGTCTGGGGTGGTGGAGCAGCAGCCGGGGCCCTGCTACAGCATCTCATGCAGATCTTGAGAAAGCTCGGTCAGGGGACCTGCAAAGGCATAGATCCCCCATGAAGTATGTCTAGCATTCCCTTCTTCAAAAAATTATTTTAAGCTTATTTGGATTAATATGTATAGTTGAAATTTTATGTATAAGCATTATAACTAAAACTGATGGGCAGCGGCTTGTGAGAGACTCAGGCAGCAAAGATTTTTTTTCCCCCCAAGGATAAAGTTTGGGCCGAAGATTAAGTTCAAACTGACCTTAGTTCTGGGCCAATATATAAGATTAAGTTCAAGCTGGCCTTGTGATGAGACAAAGCTTACTTTCTATGATTGTTTAAATGTCTGGCACAATGCCTTGAAATCTGTAAAAGACTTTTTCTGTCCTTGAAGTTCCCGTTTGTATGACTATAAAGATTGTAACAAATCCTGAAAAGAGGAGTAAGAAAATAGTAAGAAAGAAGTAAGAGAGAAGCTGGAGAAGCTTCCATCAGAATAAAGTTCGAGAAGCTGCCATCTGGTTTTGTGTGTCAGTGTCTTCTCTCTCACGACCTCGACTCTCCTCTCACCAGCACACGGACCTTGACTCTTGCTAGGGCTGAACCCCTGCAGGGCCCAGACTTCCCAGTGGTGTTCCCACGGGTGTTCCCAATGGAGTTCCAATGGGTGTCCCCACCCCTAACTCTTGATGACACCCTGCCAACCCCCCAAGCCAGCCCAGCAGTGCCAGCAACACTCACTAAAGAGCCTTGCAGACGCTGAGGCAAGGCAATAGCTGCTCCACGCCAATATCACCCACGGAGTTATAGTCCAGCTGCAGGGCCACAGGCCGCCGCAGGTGCCGCAGCACAAAGGCCAGTGCGGCACACTCAGCAGGGCCCACGCTGCAAAAGGTCAGCTTGAGGTGCCCGACATCCAGCTTGCGCACAGCCTCCTGCGCCAGCCGCTCCTCCTGCATCTCGTACAGGCTCCGGATGAGCCAGACAAATCCAGGCAGGGCGTGCATGCTCTTGGCCTCGCCCGGCAAGGCTGGCGGGATGGACTGGAAGTGTTTGTGGAGGCTGCGGGCCAGACACCAGCGGGCACAGGCCCGGCGCTGGAGCAGGGCCTTCCTGGACACCTGGCACTCAGCCAGCAAGTCCCAGTGCTCCTGGGATAACAGCCCGGCTAGGAAAGCTGCGGTGATCTGAAGGTTGTGCTGCTCAGCCTTCTGCAGCAAAGCTGTTACGCTGTTGTCCTCGTGCCCAGAGCCCTGGACGCAAAGCCTGGGTAGCAGCCTGGCCAGTGGCAAGCTACCTGGCCTGCGGCAGTTGAAGAGGTGTCTGAGTGAAGCTGTGGGCATGTCAGCACTGAGCACCAGGTAGAACGCAGCAAAAAAGCACTGGAAAGTAATGTGCAGGAACTCCAGGGGCGCCGCACACCCTGGCATGACACTTTGGGCACGCACCAAGAAGCCTAGAGAAATGTCATCAGGGTTGACCTGTGCTGCCTGGAGCTGCTGGGCTGAGAACACGTAGCAGCACATGCCCAGGCCCCAGAGAGCCAGCTGACCCAGGTGCAGGAGGGTGGAGAGCCTGCTTTGAAGGAGGCTGGGTCCCAGGCTGTGGGAGGCTGCGTCTGAGGGGCAGGCATGCATCAGAAAATGCTGCAGGATCAGAAGGTACATATCCGTGGTGGTCTTTGGGGACCCCCTGCTCTGCAGCAACAGCTCCTGGTGGCATTTGGACACCATCCACGAGATAACAGGAAGGTGGCACATCCCATGCAGGGCTGAGGTGGCTTGGAGCAGGTGGATGAGACGGTCTGCCACCCCAGGCTCAGGATGGCGCTTCCTCAGGTACAGCTCGATGCCCTCCTCAGAGAAGCCCTTGAGATGGCACTCCATGCGCACGTACTTCCTGAGGAAGGCCGACACCGCGTCAGGACGGCTGGTCAACACCTTGCGGGCATTCTTCAGCAGGTTGCCCTGCAGGAGGTTGAAAAGCAGCGTCTGGACCGACGTGGGGTCCATCGGAGAACAGTGCCGCTCTTGGTCCGTGAACCTGAACCTGAACTCGTCAAAGCCATCAAAGGTCAACAGGACACGATCAGGGTGGTCAAGGAGAAACTGGAAGACATCCTGTTGGCCAACATCGGGCCAACAGCAGTGTTCAAAGAGCAGTGACCTGACCGACAGTGGCTTGGCCACACACTGCAGCTGCCGGCAGCTGAATGGAAAGACAAAGAGAAATTCCTGAAAGTCTTGCCCAGTGGCCCACAGTAGGTGCAGCCGCTGCAAGAGCGTGCTCTTGCCACTGCCCGCCTCGCCCACCACCAGCACAGTGTCCGCATCTTCATTGAGGTGGCCATGGGTGCTAAATATCTCCTCCAGGCCCAGGGTGGCAGGGCTCTTCTGTGGGGCTCCAGCCACGGCCGCCTCTGCCCGGAGCTCCAGGATATTCTCTGTGTATATGTCTTCCAGGCACAGATTCTCGGCCCCATCATAGGTACTGAGGAAGCGAGCCTGGGCGGACACCGTGGTCTTCAGCTTGGATATGTACTTCTTGCATTCAGTGGCTGGAAGACAGAAGACATAACAATGAGGGTGGGATGGTGGTCAAGACGGGAGCTAACTGGAGAGTGGGTGGCACAAGGCAGCGTGAATTTACTAATAGGAAGAAGAGCCAGTGGGCATCCATCCTGGCTTCTCCACTCACAACCTGTGGACTGTGAGGTCAGTTATGGAACCTCGCCAAACCTCAGCCTTCCCTACGAAGGAGGAAGACTGGTAGTCACTACCTTACAGAATGTTACATGGATCCACTGAGCTAATGCCTGCAGAGTGCCAGGTGTGGCATCCAACAAAAAGCAAGGGTTAAAGAGACATCACCACTGCCATGACACCTCCTGACATCGTGACTGACAGCTCTGCAGGGCTGGCTCTGAGGACCTGCATCTCAACGTGTGTCCTACCATCTGGCTAGGCGGTCTTAAACGCGTCCCCTCTCCACTCAGCCTCAGTTGCCTCCTTCTAAAGGGAAACAGAGGGTGTAAGGACTTTGGAGCACAGATTCTGAAGTCAGATACACCTGAGTATAAATCCTGGGCCCACTATGAATTTGAGCAAACTTCTTAGCCTGTCTGAGCCTTGGTTTTGTCTGTAAAACTGGTGACAATCCCTATCTTCAAGAATTGTTTCAGGAGGCAGTGAGATAGAATAATATCTGACACTTGGTAAGAATTAGAAGGTGGTGTTTACTATTATTGTTAGTGGGTACAGTAGGCACAGCAGTAGCCCTCCAAATATGTCTACATCCTGATCCCTGGAACTGGTGAAAATGTTTTCTTACATGGCAAAAGGACTCTGCAAACGTGAAGAAGTCAGAGACCTTGAGATGGGGAGAGGAGCCTGCACAACCTAGGCGAGCCTAGCGCTGGAGGGCCTCGTCTGGGCGCCAGGCCAAGCATCCTCCTCCTGCACCCTCTGCAGTGCAAGAAGCGTGCTCACGCCCAGTGTGCACCCAGAGAGCTGCCGCTTTCCTTTATCATCCTGATTCCAGTGTGTGCGAACCACTTTCTGGGTCAAGGCTTAGTTCCCCTTTCAGGAAATGGGGAAGTACCCTCCCAGAGTCCCAGGCTGGAGGGAGGTCAGCATAGTTGGCCTCATCACAGCCTCACTGCCCCCAGCCAAGTATTGGCCCAATGCTTCTCAACCCAGAGGCAAACGAGTACACTTCACACAGAGCTCTTGGCTCAGGCAAAGTCACATAGAGCGGACACTGGATCTATGTCATCTTCTTCCTCCTCATCCTACTCTTCCTCTTCTTCCTCCTTTATCTCCTTCTATTTGTTTATTTATTTATTGTACTGGTAAATTGAACCAGGGGTGTTCTACCTATGAGCGATACCCCAGTCCTAATTATTTTTTATTTTTATTTTGAAAACAGGGTCTTACTAAGTTGCAAAAGTTCTCACTAAGTTGCTGAGGCTGATTACAAACCTGTAATCCTCCCAAACACTGGGATTACAGGCATGCGCCACGACTTCCTGGCTCAAGTGATTCTCCTTCCTCAGCCTCCTGAGTACCTGGGACTACAGGAATGTGCCAGCATACCCAGGCTGTATCCCCCCCCCTCTTATTCCCAGAGCTTTCTACCCTCTGTATATGTCCAGAGCACTGAATGGACATGGGAAGATATATATCTTTTTTCCCCCCATCCTGACTTCAAATGCAGGTTCCCAGCCATCCTTGATGCTATTATAGAGAAATAAACACACACCCACTGTCACCTCTCAGAGAATCTTTTTTTTTTTCCCCCGGTGGTACTGGGGTTCCTGGAAGCCCTTCTACCTCCGGGCTACACTCTCAGACCTATTTTATATTTCTTATTTGGAAACAGGGTCTCCTAAGCCAGCGTGCGTGACTGGCTTCAAACCTGCGCGATCTTCCTGTCCCCACCTCCCAAGTGCGGGGATTACAAGCGTGCGCCACCACGCCCGGCTCTCTCAGAGAATCTTAATGGCACAGGGTTACAACACCTGCAGGGCCAGCTATACTCAATGATCTCATCAGAGAAATGAACCATGAACCGGGGCCCAAGGAGGGCACCATGCCTTGATATCTATACCCTGTTCTCAGACGAGATGGCACACACACACAGTGCCAAGCACAGGCTTCAGCCATCCTGCCTATGAGCCTGCTTACTGCCCAAAGGGCAGGGCCCAAGGTGATAACACATCTGTCAGCACCAGGTGCACTTCTCAAGGGCCTTCAGTACTGATGAGCTTTCCTTTGAATGATGTGGGACAAGGTTCCCAGAGTACGAGGCTTGAATCCTCTCTTACAATTACGACTTACAATTTCTTCTTTCAAGAAAAGAGAAAATGTAGATGAGGACAGTACTGTCCAATCCGAATGGACTCCCTCACCCAGTTCCCACATCTACAAAGTGGAGAAAACAGCACCTATTTCCCGGGGCTGGCGCCAGGGCGGATGTTATCCATAAGCACCCAGCAGGATGCCTGGTGCGTCCCAGCTGTGCTAGCCAAGCCCCTCCTATTCCTGACATGGGTCAGCAAACATGGGCACCGAGGGACACTGCATTCTCCAAATCCACTTGGTTAGCCGGGCATGGTGGCATACGCTTGTAATCCCCGCGCTTGGGAGACTGAGACAGGAGGATCGCACAGGTTCGAAGCCAGCCTCAGCTACTTAGTGAGGCTCTCAGCAACTTAGTGAGACACTGTTTCAAAATAAAGTATAAAGTAGGTCTGGGAGTATAGCCCAGAGGTAGAAAGCCTCTGGGTTCCACTCACAGTACCACCAAAAAAAAAAAAAAAAAAAAGAAAGAAAGAAAGAAAGAAAGAAAGAAAGAAAGAAAGAAAACTCCACTTGGTTCTTGGGTTTCTGACCATGAGCAGCTAAATTGCAGAGATCCCGAGATACAGAATATTATGTTAAGTGAGATGAGCCAGTCTCCAAGAACGAAGGGCTATACATTTTCTCTCATATGTGGAAGCGACAGAGAAATTGGGCAACAAAAGGAACTTCAGATAAAAGAGTAGAGATTTTAGTAAAATAGTAGAAGGGGATTAAGGAAGGGAGAGGGGGAAAGACTGGATAAAGGAAACAGTTAAAATAATGCTAAGGCTGGGCATGGTGGCAAACACCTATAACCCAGTATTTGAGAGGCTGAGAAAGGAGGATTGCAGGTTAAAAGCCGGCTTCAGCAACTTAGCGAGGCCATCAGTAGTTTAGTGAAATCCTGTTTCACAATAAATGATAAGATATGGTTGGGGTGTAGCTCAGAGGTAGAATGTCCCTGGGCTCAATCCCCAGTACCACAAAAACAATACACACACACACACACACACACACACACACACACACATATGTGTGTGTGTGCATATGTATATGTATATATAATATGAAATTATCAATACCAATCTTAATAACACATACAGGGAGAGAGGAGAAGGCAGGGTGGAAATCTAGAGGAAAATGCCCCAAGTGCTGTGTGCGTGAATGTTTCTATGACTCTGAACCTCATTAGGATGTATAATTACAATGCACCAATAAAAGTATGTTAAAAAAGAGCTACAGCCCTATCTCAAAAAGTGCACCTGTATGTGTGGGGGACACAGATGTTGAGAGTTTGTATAATAAGGAACACCTGTAGTTAGTCTTCAACATACAGGAACTCAAATTAACACTGTGCAGTGCAGGAAGTAATGGCAGCTGAGACCTAATATTAATTCATTCTTCTCCCTAATTGTTCCCGCAGCCCAGTGAGTCAGGGGGTTGTGTTAGCCTTAAAATGAGGAAACTGAGTTTCCAGGAAGCTTGTGCAGCCAGCATGTGGGATACTGACTGACGTGTGTTTGCTCTTAACCACGAATCTCCGCTGACTTCCTTTCCCTTTCTCATTAACTGAGAAGAACGAATACGTACCCTCAAAGGGCAGGGATGACGGGGCTGGTAAATCCTGAATGTGCTGAAGAAGGAAGGCAGCCAATCCATTCACCTTCACTGTGGCAAGATCCAGCAGCCTTCTTGCCTAAGGGGAAAGCAAGGCCATTATTTTTTGCAGAAGGCTGATGGAGTGGCGTGGAAAGGTTTCTACTGAGTACAGGTTGAGCCTCCCTAATCTGAAAACCTTAAATCTGAAATGTTCCAAAAGCCAAATATTTTTGAACACCAACATGACGTCACAAGTGGGCAATTCCGCACTATACAACTTGTTTCATGTACAAAATTACTCGAAATATTGTATAAAATTACCTTCAGTCTATGTGTATAGGATGAATATGGAATACAAATGAATTTAATGCTTAGACTTGGGTTATGTCCCGAAGATACCTCATTATGTATATGCAAATATTCCAAAATCCGAAAAAAAAATCAGAAATTCAAAACACTTCTGGTCCAAGCATTTAGGATAAAGGATACTCAGTCTGTACTACAATTTCATTAGCATCTCCCTTCCATCACAATAAAAGCCCTGAAAAACAACCAATAACCACATGAGTTTAAAGAAGTTGGTACAATATTGAATGGTGAAATAAACACACACATCCAATCCAGCTACCTCCCAAAAATCCACAAAAGAGCCAATACCTAAAACACAGACAAAACAAGACAAAATAGGTAAGATAAATTGAAGACATACACCTAAAAATCTACAAAGAGAGGCAAAATGACTCTGAAAGCTAAAAATGATTCGGAAGAGAAAGTGTCACTGAGTTCCATGTTTTGAACGTGCGGACATGGTTTCTGCTCCTGGCCCCACATGTCCATCCTCTAGCCTGGACTGTGCTGTTGAACGTGGGATCTGCACATCCTGCTGCCCGTTTTAATTTGTTTCGTAGACCCACATATAAGCTATTATAGTTAGCTATGGAATGCCCCTGAAGAGCTCATTAATTCATAGTCGGGTTTGATATAGATAAGTCATGAGAGTTGTAATCCCAGCAGTGGATACATCCATTTTAATGGATTTATCTGGGTGGAAACCTAGGGTGGTAGGGTCAGGCTGGAGAAGGTGGTTCCCTGGGGCTGCGGCCTCGGGGTATATATGGTTCCTCCTCCTCTCACTTTCTCTCCTGGCTCCGGCCTCCATGATGCGTGAGAGCAAAGTCTTGCGCTCTCTCCCTCTCTCTGCTTCCTGCCACTGCCATGCCTTGAGAACCGCGGACACCAGCCTCACATGGACCGAATTCAAAATCTCCAACTGTGAACAAATAAATCTCCTTTCTTCTAGGTTATGTGGTTAGAGTATAGCCATGAGAGAGCTGACTAATACACCTGCCAAACCTGCAGCCTCCTTCATCCCAGCCAGAGTCAACTTTGTCCTTCCAGACACTCAGCCCCAAAGTTTTGGAAGGTTCCTCAAAGCTGCAATACATCCGCAACTCCTTCCAGCTCCACCTACAAAGTACATCCAGGATGGCACTGCCCAAGCAAAACAGAATACAGGATTCAAATGCAAGTCACATGTGCAATTCAAACCTTCTTACAAGTAAACATAAATTAAATTCACCTTTATCAGATATCATATTTAACCCAAGATATCCAAAATACTGCCACTTCAACATGTAATCAATATAAAAAATCAATGAGATATGCAACATTCTTTCTTTTGTATTGCCTTTAAAATCTGGTGTGTATTGTGCCCGTAAGAATTTCAGTGTGAACCAGTTGTGTTGGTATATGCCTGTAATCTTGGTACTTGACACAGGCTGACACAGGAGGATTGCAGGTTTGAGGCCAACCTCAGCAATTAATGAGACCTTGTTTCAAAATAAAGAATAAAGAGTTTGGGGTGTATCTCTGAGGCACAATACCCAGTACAAAAAAAACTAATAATTTCAATGTGGACCAGCTATGTTCCAAGCACTCAGGAGCCACAGGTGGCTCCTCTACATATTGGCAACACAGCTGTGGAGCCCACTTTTCATCACCTCTCCACTGCCAGCCTGCTCCAAGAACCATCATGGCTCACCTGGAACACTGCAAAGGCTGCCAATCTGGCCTCCCTCCTGTATCTCTGCCTCCACCGTCTATTCTATACCAGAGCCACAGTGTAAACCCTTACGAATAAAAGATCACACTGCTTCTTTTATAAACAGCTTAAGATTCAAAAACCTAAGTCCGGTGGTAATCTAACATGTTCTACAGATAACCTTAACACATTCTATAATTTTTTCTGCTTGTTATCTATCTCCCCCACAGAGCATCAGCATCTCCAGGACAGGACTTCTGCCTGTTTTGTCCACTAAGGCATCTCCAATGCCTCAAGGAGGGTCTGGCACAGACACAGTGCTCACGGGCATATTGAATGAATGAATGAATGAATGAATGAATGAATGAATATGGACTTATAAGATTCCTGAAAGCCAAACCTAAGCCAAAATTGGGAAGTTGAAAAGCATATAATGTACCCCTAGAATCTGTCAAGGGTTCTGAAACAATCTGCACCAGTTACCTCTGGAACTGAAGGAAATTATGAAAATAAGGACTCAGCCAAAGTTGTCTATGAGCTAGATCTCCCATGGCAAAGTCAAGAGGTTTTATTCTAGAAAGGGTAAAGGAGAAGATCCCTAAGCCAGGCATGGTGGCACATGCCTGTAATTCCAGTACCTGGGAGGCTGAAACAGAGAGGATCACAAGTTCAAAGCCAGCCTCAGCAACTTAGTGAGGCCTTCAGCAACTGAGCAAGACTCTGTTTCAAAATAAGAAGTGTTGGGGGTGTAGTGGTGTAGTTCAGAGGTAGAATGCCCCCCAGCACAAAGAAGAAAAAAAAGGAAAGGAGAGAAGGCTCTGACTTGTGAGGCATTGGGCATAATTAGAGAAGTAAATGGCATATCTCAAAAAATGATTAAATGACCAAGTACAAGCTGGGCGTGGTGGCGCACACTTGTAATTCCAGCATTTGGGAGGCTGAGACAGGAGGATCATGGTTCATGGACAGCCTCAGCTACTTAGTGAAGCCCTCTGCATCTTAGTGAGACCCTGTTTCAAAATAAAGAATAAAAAAATAGGGCTGGGGTATATCTCAGAGGTAGAATGTGCCTGGGTTCCATCCCCAGTACCACACACACCAAAAAATAACCAAGTACAAAATGAATGCTGAATGCTGAGGCTCTTCCCCAGCACCACTCAGCAACCCCCTCATTCACTGGGCTTCCAGACCTCTCTGGCAATCTAACCTCCTCCCCCCAGGCAGGAGGTCTGTGGTCTATTCAAGGAACTTGACCAACTCAGGAAGAAAGTTCTAAAGATATAAACATTGCCACTTCCAAAAATGTCTACAGTGGAATTCATAGAAGACAAGTTTAACCTGCTCAGTAAGTTTTAAAGTCTTCCACTATAATAATGATAAAGATACAACTGATGATTACCATATAATTCCCTCCAAAAAATTAATATGGAGCTAGAAACCAAACCAGTGAAAAAAAGTAAAGCAATTTGTAGAATAGAATAAAACCCACCTAACCTATCAAGCAAAAAAAAAAAAAACACCCAACTATCATTATGATCTTTAAGTAAAAGAAAAGATTGCATTCATAAAACAAAAGCAATATGCTATAATAAAGATAAACAGTAAAAAAACTATTCTTGCAAATTAAACATAAAATGAAAATATTTAAAAGTGAACATTTTTTAAGAGTTTAGAGTTCAGAATAGCATACAGAATACAGAGCAAAAAGACACCGAGATGGGAAATAGAAGAAAATTAGAGGGTTGGTCAGGAAATTCTAACATTCAAACAACTGTAATTCTATAAAGAGAAAAGAGATGAAATGATGTGTAAGGAATCATCAATAACTACATCAAGTAAATTATCCAAAACACAATGATACAAGTTCCTGGATTCACAGGGCCTCTTGGTTCTTTAGTACTCAAGGCACATAATTTAAAATTTCAAAGGTTGAAGACTAAAAGAAAATTTGGCCAGCTTCCAGAAAGAGATACATAACGGCTTTAGAATTCTTAGCAGCAGCACTGCAAAAAGAAGATAATGAAATAATGTCACCAAAATTCTAAAGGAAAATGTTGGCCAACCCAGAATTTTAAACTCAGTCAAATTTCCAGTCAACTACTAGAGAAATGCTAGGCATGCTCAGAAAGCTCAGCGCTCACACACTCATTCTAATGAACTGACTGGAGGATATAAGATCTACCAAAGGGAGTACACCAGGAAAGAGGAAGAAATACAGAAGAAATGTCAGGCTGCAGAAGACCCAACAGGGCAACAGCGAAGGAAAATCTCACTGTGTGCTACCAGGAGAGAGTCACCTGTTTATGTATAAAGGAGCAGTTATGCAAGACTGAGACATGGTGAGAACAGTTATCTCCTGGATGTCCAGGGTTTTTATCTCTATTTGACTTGTCTTCATCATGATCTAACATCTTTCCTTCTCTGAACCCCTTGCTGCCTAAGTCAGCTGAGGATATGCCTTTCACTCTACAGAAGCTACAGTATTATTACTCCTTATTACTCCACAGGATATACAGCAGCATTTGGTGAGTTCACAACTGAACGAGGAGAGAAGACCACTTCCTCAAACCATTTTCTCACTGGGCATCCAGTTCCTATCTCATAACCAGATACTCCAAGCTGTAATGAACCCTAGACTTCCCCAGATTCTCCAACAATCTTGTCCAACAAACCTCCCAGAAGAAGGCCTTATAAATTCCCAGGGAAGGTGAAACCAGACCAAATCCCCGGGACCCTGGTAGGCTACCCTGACCTGGGAGTCTCCATCTAAGAAAGAGCAATACTGCCCTTTTTTTTAGACAGCTTATGTGTGGCTGCAACTTGGTGTTTCAAAAGAAGGTAATATATTACTTGGCAATTTATTTTAAAATATTTTGAACCAGGCGTGGCGGCTCACGCTTGTAATCCCCGCGCTTGGGAGTCGGAGACAGGAGGATCGCGCAGGTTCGAAGCCAGCCGTGCTGGCTTATGAGACCCTGTTTCAAAATTATAAAAAATAATAGGTCTGGGAGTGTAGCCTGGAGGTAGAAGGGCTTCCAGGAACCCTAGTACCACCAAAAAAATAAAATAAAATAAAATATTTTGAGCAGGGTGTGGTGGCGCATGCTTGTAATCCCAGTGCTTGGGAGGCTGAGACACAGGAGGATGGCACAGGTTTGAAGTCAGCCTCAGCTACTTAGTGAGGCTCTCAGCAACTTAGTGAGACCCTGTTTCCAAATAAAAAAAAATTATGAAAAATAGGTCTGGGAGTATAGCCTGGAGGTAGAAAGCTTCTGGATTCCATCCACAATACCACAAATAAATAAATAAATAAATAAATAAATAAATAAATAAATAAAATATATTGAAACCATAAAGAAAAGAAAAGGAATGGTTAACACAAGAATCAAGCCAGTGATTGCCTTTAGTAGTTGCAACTAAAGAAAGGCCTGGGTTCTGGTAGCATCTATTGTTAACCTGGGTGATGAGAACGTGTTTATCCCGTACACACAAAACCTGTGCACTCTTCTATAGGCATGGTATATTTCCCAATTAAAATGTGTAAGTTAATATTGTGACAGGAGCAAGCAATTCAGAGCTCAGTCTGACACCTCAGCCCCATCAACCTTAGCAGCTGCATAAGTCACAGGGACAGCTGGCATCACACAGCTGGTGGGACCAGCCTCAGGTTTCCGAACCACTGTTAGGCCCAGCTGAGCAAAACCACATGAAGCCCCCACATTCTACAACAGAGAAAAAAGAGCACCAGCTATGAAGGAAAAAACAGACCTGGATTCCAATCTAGCTGGCCTCTTCCCAGATGAGTTAGTTGGACAATGTCTTCACTGTTAAAAACCAGTGCAGTCACACTACACTATCAGAAGGATGTAGTGGACTTAAGTGAGATAGTACTAGGGAGGGCTGAGTACAGTGCCTGGCACACAGGAGGCCCTTTCTCTGTAAACAATAATAATGGGCATATTATGAATTTAATTCTTCAACTTGCGTTTTGTTTCATTTCATAGCATTTTCTAGTTTCCAGCCTGTAATCTATGATAATTATCTCTATACAGGAAATTAAAAGACCAGTTGGAGGGATACATTAGTCAGACCTGAGTGACACTCACTGAATCAGAAATTCAGCCACTGAGGGAGGCAACCAAATCAGAGACCACAGAATGCTAGGGAGAGCAAAAGAGTCTCAAAGAAAGGTAGATTCTAAAGACTGAAGCCTCAGGCCACGTCATCCCCTTGCCATCTCCTACAATCCTAAGATTTCTTGTCCAATATCCCTTCTACCTACTCAGTTCAGTTCCCACTTCAGTGCTGGTTTATGCCGTCTGCTTAGTTCTTTCTTAAGCTATATCCTTAACTCCTTAAAAGCTCTTTCAAAGCACTGAAGGTTATTAATGTCCCTCTATGTTCCACTTTAGCTGCATTCCACAGATTTTGAAAACACAATATTTTAGTTATTTTTTATTCTGAATACTGTCTTATTTCTGTTATGATTTCTTCTTTGCCCTATGAATTATCCCATTTTCTTTTTTTCATCAATTCAAATACTTCCTCTATTCATGCCCTGTCTCCTATGGGAACTAAGGATCTCAGCAACCATCTCAACAGCAACCATCTCAACAGATCACATGAAACAACAAGGCAGGTACAATAAACGGTATGTCTTCTAAATCCCTTGGAACAAGGCACAAGGAGGTGGTCTTCAGGGTGTGATTGTAGGTTTCATGTGGCTAAAAAGAACCACATTGTCTGCTCAGGCAATAGCTAGCCACCTTCAGCCAGCTGTAAAACAGAGTAGTTAGCCTCAACCTAGGCTTAATTATAATCGCTTTAACATCATAATTTTTTTTGGTGGTACTGGGGTTCCTGGAAGCCCTTCTACCTCCGGGCTCCACTCCCAGGCCTATTTTATATTTTTGAAACAGAGTCTCTTAACGCCAGCGCGGCTGGCTTCGAACCTGCGCGATCCTCCTGTTTCCGCCTCCCAAGTGCGGGGATTACAAGCGTGTGCCACCACGCCCGGCTAACATCATATTTTTAAACATATATATTTTGTAGTACTGGGAATTGAACCCAGGGGTTATTCTACCTCTGAGCTATAGCCTCAGCCCAATTTTTTTTTTTTTAATTTTGAAACAGAGTCTCACTAAGTTGCTGAGTCTCACTAAACTGCAACTCTCATGTCTCAGCCTCTCAGGTACTGGGATTGCAAGAGTGTGCCACCCACTATACCCAGCTAAAACTTTTTTTTTTTTTTTTTTTTTTGCGGTACTGAGAATTGAAGCCAGGGACATTCTACCTCCTAGCTACACTCCCAGCCCTATTTTATTTTTTATTTTGAAATAGGATCTCACTAAGTTGCAGAGGGCCTAAGTAGCTAAGACTGGCCACAAACCTGACATCCTCCTGACTCAGCTTCTCAAATACTGGGATTATAAGCATGTATCACCACACCCTGGATAAATTATTTATTTTTTTAATGGACAAAAATATAAATTAGAAATTTCCCCAATTGATCCCATCTTAAAATCCAGTAGAATTCGAATTCATTCCTTCAATAATTCGTTTACATCATCAAATATTTATCAAGGACTTATCATGTACAAAGCACTCTGAATACAAGCTTTAAGACAGAGCCTGGCACACAGTCAGCACCTAACAGACTCTGGCTGAACAAATGAAGAAGTAAACTGAGGACGACTGAATTTGTCAAGGCCCTACGTCCACCATGGCTCTCCTTTCAACTACTGTTACTCAAACCACTTTCCTGGGCCCTAATTTCCTGATTATAAAGTGGAATGTTAGTGCTGTTTCCCATTTGTCCCACCAGAGGCCTTCAAACCACTGTTGGAAGAAAATAAAATATAGTTTCAAAACTATCCTACACTTTCCTGTCGGTATGGTCTCAGTTGAATCATTGAATTTTCAGGGGAAATCACAGTTCCAACTCCAAACATTTACAACCTAATGCAACTTCATAGCAGAAATCCTACATGGATATTTATACTAGTACACAATGTGCTGTATTAATTATTAATAAACAATTAGTATAATGCTCTGCTAAACTGTTAATTTAAAAGGTAACAATAAGCCGGGCATGGTGGCACACACTTGTAATCCCAGCATTCGGGAGGCTAAGACCGGAGGATCGCGGTTCGCAGACAGCCTCAGCTACTTAGTGAGGCCCTCTACAACTCAGTGAGACCCTGTTTCAAGATAAAGAATAAAGAATAGGGCAGGGGTGTAGCTCGGAGGTTGAATGCCCGTGGGTTCCATCCCCAGACCCACAAACAAAATAATAAAAGGTAGTAGCAATAAGTGTATACAAGTGTAGAACATCAATTGTAAAAGAAAAACAGCAGTCCATGGTGATAGAAACCGCGTTTCCTATGCCCCAGATACCACTGGAAGTGTTATGCAAATTAACTCACTGAGCCGGGCGTTGTGGCGCACGGAGGTGGAGACAGGAGGATGGCGCACTTTCGAAGCCAGCGCGCTGGATTAAGAGACCCTGTTTCCAAATAAAAAGTATAAAATAGGTCTGGGAGTGTAGCCCGGAGGCAGAAGGGTTTCTAGGAACCCCAGTACAACCAAAATAAAAAAAATTAACTCACTGAGTGCTCCCCAAACCATGTAGAATAAGTACTATGACTATTTCCAGTGTTTTACACATGAGGAAGCTGAAGCAGGAGAAGCTAATAATGGAAAGTTCCAGACAGAGGCCCAAGCCCACAGCCACCCTTGTCTGCACCCGCAGCAAGGTAGCCCCGGGCTCCAGCCCTGGCCCACTTCCTGTGGTGCACTGCCACTCAGGAGCAGCTCTTACTTGCCTGACCACTCTTTGGGGGGAACCCCGGGGATCGTATTACCCCATGGGCTGACTTCCCAAGATCAACTGGCCCTGGTGACTCAGTGCCCTCCCCTGTGACTCAGGGCACCCAGGTCAGACCTCACCCTCTGGGACGACGTGAAGATAGGCAACTTGATTTCATCACATTCGAACTGGCTGACGAAGCCCTGCTCCTGCGCCAGGTCCAGCACGGTGCCCACGTGGCTGTAGAGCCTCCTGACCAAGGCCGGCCGGTGTCTCTGCAGGTCCTGGGCTGGGTGGAGTGAGCGCAGGTCCTGGCACGCAGGCAGCTCAGAGGGCTGGCAGTCAGCCTGGGCCTCCTGGATGGCGGCAACCAGCTTCTCACAGCTCCAAGAACCCTTGTTCCAGACAGTGTCCAGCAGGCGCCTGGCCAAGTGGGAGAGAGGCTGGCCCTGGAGGCGGAGGCCCTCGTAGTCTTCCCAGGAGAGGACTTCCCAGGACAGCAGCCAGTCCAAGACACTCTCGAAGCCCTCCAGGGACCCCGAGACCAGCAGCCCCACCAGCTGAGTCCTCTGTGCCTGGAAAGTCTCCAGTGAGCTCATCTCACAGCCTGGGGAGAGAAGCAGCGGCTCAGGATAGGGCTTCTCCAGAAGCCCAGTGGGTGTGGGTGGCCCGGCTCAGGCCCAGAGTGGGCAAGAAACTGGCTCAAGGTCCCACAGAGAATCTGAAGCAGGTAAGAATTCAATCAAGACCCGTGGCTTGCTGGGCACAGTTGCCCACACACACTGTAATCCAATACCTGGGAGGCTGAGACATGTGGATCACAGGTTTGAGTCCAGCCTTGGCAACTTAGCAAGACCCTGTTTCAAAAATAAATAAATAAATAAATAAATGGTCTGGGGTGTAGCTCAGCAGTAAAATACCCCTGGGTTCAGTTCCCAGTAACTAACATACACACACACACACACACACACACACACACACACACACACCTAGCTCCCACATTTACAGTTAATATCTGGCTTAAGAAGTTTAAAAAGGTTACAGATAATACAAAGAACAATATCTCTTGAGGAATAGGGGAATTATTTCTTTTTGAGGCAGGTGAGCGGGCTCTTCCTTGCTGGCTGGATTCAAGCCAAGCAGCTTCAATAATGGTTAATATTTATCAAACACCTGACACCATCTCAAGTCCTTTCTTGTATGAATTCGTTTGGTCCTCCCAACCACTTTACAGGAAGTATTTTGACCAGCCCCATTTTACAGAGGAAGAAACTGAGACATACAGGCCAGTGACTTGTGCAACTTGTCTCAAGTAGATAAGACAGAGCTGAGATTTGAGCTACAGTAGTGCCACTCCAAGATGTGCACCTTTAACTGTCGAGGCCCCATGGGCAGGCCCATCCCTGTGTACATAAGTAAGCACTGCTTCCCAGCAGGCAGGCTCAACACAGCCACAGAGATCCAGGCTAGGCAACATGCATGCTTTTGCAAAGAAAGCCATTTTGGCGCTTGCTGGTGCATTGTTCCTGCCAGCAGCCTCTCCCTTGCCCAAGACACACACCCTTTCCTAAGGCACTCACTCACAGCACACACTACAGGCTGCTCTCAAAGCTGGAAGCTGGCCCGTCATGACTGTCATCAGTGGCTTGCTCTGGCTGGGCCCTCAGACTCTGAGTTCTGGGAATTTGCAGGGCAGAGACCTCCAGGAACTTCAGGTCCTGGAAACGCCTAAGCAACAGAGAAAAGCATGGTGGATTCTGTGGTTGTCACAGAGCCTGGGGGCAGGGCTGGTGCCCAGAGAAAATGAAAGTGAAAGGTTGCAGGCATGGAAAAGAAGAGGTACACTGGCTTCTTTTTATACATAAATCAGGGACACACTGAGCTATTTAAGGGAGCAGTGGCCAGGACCTGGGGATTCTGCCTCTTTCCTGCTGGTTAGTTATGGACCTCACTTGCTGCCCAGCCCACATCCCAGGTCTTCCTCACCCTGGCTGAGCCTGGCAAAGCACTGAACCCTGTGGAGGAACTGTGGGAGTGTTGCTGAATCAAAAAACCCAGGCAGGGAAGGGAGGGCCTCTGCCGGTCCTCCTGTAACAGCAGACAAAGCGGGAAGAGATGTCTCCACCTGAGAGTGCTGCCAACAAGCAGGCTGGAGGCCTTGTGCTGGCCATATGGGGAAACTGAGGCAGGAAGGTTGACTGTGCCTTGCAACTTAGAAAGGTGGAGATCCCCACTGCACAGGCCACTGAAACCAGGAACAAGGTAGCTCTCCTGGTCAAGCAGGGGTCCTCCCTGTGCCTCCCTCCAAACAGAGAGCTAGGGTGGAAGTGGGGAGAGCAAGCCAGGCAGGTAGAGCTCTACCCTGGGTCCTAGCATGGTCCTCCCCTGCAGAGACACCAGCCAAAGAGCAGCATCAGCCCTCACACCCACCCCTGCTCAGGTCCTGGGGGGAAATACTTGCCCACCCACCCTCCCTCTGAAAACAGCCCCCAAATAGGATCAGCAATAGGGACAGCGCCAGCCCTCTTGCCTAGAGGATGCTCAGGGAGGGATGCCTGCTATTTCCTTCTCATCTGAAGACCTAGACCACCCTCCTCGCAAGCCCACAGGCAGGGGAGCAGGCAGGCTAGGTTGTCTGGGGACAAGCTTCAGGCAGGGAGGGAGAGGTCCAGTGACACTGGGCTGGCATTCCTGGACCCACCCAAAGACCCCCACCTTCAGGGGAAATCCCAAAAGGAAGAGCCGGGAGCCAGAGCCAGCCAACAGAGCTAGGTGATTCTGACACAAAGCCTTGTGCATCACCATGTCCCTCACTGAAAGACCAGAAGTGAGACACACCCGATGGGCGTGCTTACCCACAAGGAGGCCAGCTGCCAGCAAGCACGGCCCTTCCCAACACACAAGGCCAGGCTGCCTGCCAGATACTGAAGCCTTACACACCCAAGCTAGTGACGTCAGATCCTGTGCACTGGGGAGGGAGAGGCAGGCCCAGGTCATGGGGCCTAGTGTTCTGTCCTCCTACCAGGAGCTGGAAAATTCCATCTGTGCCAGTCTTCTTCTGGAAACTTCAGAGCTAAGAAAATGCCCAAGGACCAATTAAGCTAGCTCCCTGTCTCTGACAGACATTGCCCTATCTCATCTTAAACACCTGGAAAGATAGACTTGGCCTTGGTGCTGTCGCCTCTAACCAGCTCAGGAAATTCATCAGCTTAGGAAGTCCTTTGTTATGTAGAGCTTAAGTTTTTCCTGCTTTACTTTAAATTGGAGAGAAAAAGAAAAACAGGTAGATGTTTACTTTTCACTATTTTATTAAAACTGTCCTTAAAACTCTAAATCTTGAACCTTTATCACCTGGTCAAATTATTCCTTTTTTTTTTTTTTTCAGTACTGGGGATGGGACCCAGGAGCATTCTACCTCCTAGCTTTACCCCCCAGTCCTATTTTTTATTCTTTATTTTGAAACAGGGTCTCACTGAGTTGCAAAGGGCCTCACTAAATAGTAGCTGAGGCTGTCCACGAACCGTGATCCTCCTGCCTCAGCCTCCCAAATGTTGGGATTACAGGTGTGTGCCACCACGCTCGGCTCCTCTTTAGACTAAATATATCAGTCTATCTCCACTGCCTTCTCTTCTCTTTCTTCTCTGCCTTAGTTATTACAATTTTGGAGGTACTAGTGATCTCTCCAAGGTGAGGCCCAATCAAAGAACGGAACATCTATGCCTGACACCTCCTCTCTCCCAGCCACCACACCAGCCTGGCCTCTCTGCAGGCTTTGCTTAAGGGCTTAAATCTCAGTATCTGGCCCCTACAGACAGAAAGGGAGGTCCAGGGAAGCCCAAGCAGAAGGGTCCTGGTCCTAGCCAGGGCGGGCCGGCCCGGGGGCACTGGCTCCAGCCTCTCATACCCCTAACCATGGATGCATCCTCTTTCCCCTTCCCACCCTAAGAGATCAGTTCCCACTAGGGCATGGACTAATTAGCAAAAGGAAAGCTCTCTCTTAACCCAGCCCCTTTCGGCTCCAATCTTGTTTCTTCTGTCTGTTACCTGGTGCTATCCCCAAGTCCTCCCCTCTGCTCACCTCCGAGGGCTCCCAACCCCAGAAAGTCTTGCCTGCCCTGCCTGAGGGTTCTGTCCTAACTGCTCTCCCCCCTCCTTGAAGCATTTCCCACAAGCATGGCCATCCAGGATGCAGACTGCCTCTTCCCCATGCTCTTTCTGTTCTCTGGGTTGGTTCCTAGTCCCGTGGCCTCCAGAGCTCGATGGCCTGGCTTCTTCTCCATATCACTCCCTCCCTAAGGGAGCCTAGCTGCTCTTGTGGCTTGAAATGCCAACTATATAGAGTGAAGATGCCCCAAATTTTACAACCGGCTCTATCCCCCCACAACTTTTCCCAGCCACCTACTCAACATCACATGAATGCCTGAGGGGCATTGTAAATAGACAAGCACAAACCAAACTCCTGGCCCTCCCGCAGACAGCGCCTACCTCAGGGGATGGCCGGTCCAAACCTCTAGATGCTCAGGCCCAAACCCCACGGTCACCTTTCTCTTACATCCCAAATCTATCCATGCCATCTTCAAAATATATGCTGAATCTGAAAGCCTGTTTTCTCTATCTCTGTCTCTAAGCAGTAACACGTGCTCTCCCCAGAACAATAACAACAGGCATGGTCCCTTCCCCAGGCCCCTCCCATGGCTTCCCACTGTACTCAAAGTGAAAACCAAAGTCTGCACAGTGACCTTCTAGGACCAATGCAAGGAGCCCTCCCTGCCCACCCCTTATCTCACCCACCCTGCTCCAGCCACACAGGCCTCCTCCTGGTTCCTAGAACAAGCAGAGCCTGTTCCTGCCTATCATGCTTCTGCCTCAAGGCCTTTGCATGAGCTTTTTGCTCTGCAGGTGCTATCTCCTTCCCCCCCAAATAGTCACATGACTCATCCCTCACCTATGACTTTGCTCAGTGGTCACTGTCTCAAGGCCTCCCCTGACTCTGCTATATAAAACTGGAATCCCAACTCATGCTTTACTTTTCTCACCATCTGTATTTGCTTATTTCATAGCTGCCGCTCCTTTTCAGAACTTGCACTCTGCAAGGGCAGGGAGTGCTGTCTGATTTTTCCACTGCTATATCCCATCTCATCCGTGCATTGGTAGATTGAATGGATGAGTGAGCATATTCTCCATGGCTCCAGGAGGCAAGCGTGGGACCTAAGATAGAATCGGCAAGCCACAGAATTTGCCTAAGTGGAAAAAGAGCAGCAGGACAGCAGGACATTAAACTCACACCTCATAAGTAACAAGCGGTTACCTGGGCTCTGCCACAAAAGGATTCTGACCCAGAGTGGGGCCAATTCCGCTTCAGATCTGGTACAGAGAGGCAAAGGCACCTTGAGTAACCAACAGCCCACAACAGAGGGATGGGACTGGAGAACAGAGACAGTGGGAATACCATTGTGGTCTTCTTTACCACAGGGCTAAGGAAGAGTGTCAGGGATATTCCTCTCTGTAAATGGAAGACGCCAGAGGAGGCAAGATTCACAGCCCTTTGGAAACGGGCCAAGGCAAGGAGCCTACATGCTCAGAAAGAGCTACAGAAATCAGGGCAAACTTGGAGACCAGGTCTGGCCTCCAGCCCTAGTCCAACTTCAGGAGACCCGCCAAGGGGCTTTCGGGTTTATTGGAACACAGACAGGACCCCGTGGCGGCTTCACCACCTCGGAAACACAGGAAAGGGCCAAGAGCCCAGAGGATGTGGCGGCGGGCGCCTGGTGGTAGGTCTGGCTGGGCAGGAATGGGATTTAGCTTTCACACCCTTCAAGAGGGGAAAAGGATGCAGGCGACACCCCTAAGAGTTACAAGGCTGCAGGGAGGATTAGCGATCACCCAGGTGGACTCTCACTTTCTGGCCTGGTGTAGGTGGGGAAACTGAGGCCCGCGGAGAGGAACGCACTGGGCAGAGCGGTCTCCTCACTCTGGGGCTAGGATCTCGCATTCTGCATGTAGGTTCTCCCTCCACAGCTCTCGCCACCCCCAAGTCACAGCTACCCCTCAGACTCAAAGGCTCACACCCCCGAGCCTCTTCGACCTTCTAAACACAGCTCGCCAAAGGGCTCCCCAACCCGAGACACCCCATTTCTCCTACTGCCCGTCTACAACGCGGATGCCTCCCGGGGAAACCGAGGCAGCCCCTCCCCAATCCCGGCAGCCGGCTCCAAGCTCACAGTCGGCCTACCACGGACCAGCACTCACCGCCCACCGCCGGCGCCGGGATCCCTCCACCCGCCGGGGCGCAACTCCCCGGGTCAGCCCGGGCTCCAGCTACCGCGGGGGCACTAGCCCCGCCCCGCGACCCCGCCCGACACGCCCGCCAAGCCAGGCTCCGCCCACCGCCCCAGCTTGGGCCACACCTCTTCCCGCGTCTGCTGCCCCAGGGTCCGCTGAGGGCCAGAAAGAGGCTGGCTGCCCACAGGACTGCACCGCCCCTCGGTGTGTCCTACTCTCTAGGCTTCGTTTCAACCAGGAGGGAACTAGAAAGTCCTGGGAACAATCCCCCACAGCCTGACCCGCTGTCTTTGAGGAATCAGTAAGACCATGCCTAAAGCCTTAATACTGATCCTGGATGACAGGGCATTTAAAGTTCCTCTTTTCCCTTCTAATGTCAGCCCTTCTAGTTTCGTAGTAATAGGGCTTGGACGACTGCCTCCCCATCATAACCTAGTCTGCGATTTTTATTATAACATTATGATTATTGATTATGATCATTGCTCTGTAGCAATGCCTAGCCCCAATGTAATGGCCTGCTCTGCTTACCTAAAGTCATTCCAGGACTTCCTAGTCTTCCAATCAAGAGATACCGGTTTTACATTTAAGGTTATAATATAAATGTTTTTGTTTTTGTTTTTGTTTTTGTTTTTTTTTTGGTGGTGGTACTGGGGTTCCGGGAAAACCTTCTGCCTCCGGGCTACACTCCCAGTACCTATTTTTATACTTTTTTTAAATTTGGAAACAGGGTCTCTTAAGCCAGCACGGCTGGCTTTGAACCTGTGTAATCCTCCTGTCTCTGCCTCCCAAGCGCTGGGATTACAAGCGTGCACCACCATGCCCGGCTATAAATGTTCTTTTTAAAAACACTTATATTTGAGTTTTTAACCATGTGAAGTGATCATTGATTTGCCCCCAGCCTCTAACCACTGCCCAGCCCTGCTTCCAGGTAAATACCTGTTCAGGTGGTCCACAGTCATCCGAGGTGGGCACACGCTGCATTAAAGGGCTGCGTGGATGGTGTGCAGCTCTATCCACAAGGAGGTTCACTGCCGTCCTGTTGGTCACAGTGAAAAGCTGAAAACCTCAAGGCCACCCGTGGGAGACTACTTGAGAAAACTAACAGCACAGGAACCTGGGGAACCCAACTCCTCCCATACCCACACCAATCCAGGAGCAAAGTTGCCAGCCTGACCCTTAAAATACCTCCGAAATTCAGCCACCTCTTACCAGACCCACCATGACTGCCTCGTTCCCAACCACCATCATCTCTCACCTGGTTATGGCAAGGGCCCTAGTCATTGTCCATGATTCCACCCATAGCCTTTCTTAAGCACAGCAGCCAGAGTGAGTCTTTATTAAAAAGTCAAAGCATTCACACTTTTGTTGAAGGTTCCCAAGTCACTCAAAGTAAAAGTCAATGTCCTTACAATTGCTGTTTGACACCTAGTGCCCTCCCAACCCCCAGGGATGGTGAATCTTGGTTGTCAACTTGACTGGATTAAAAGATAACCTAGAAAACTGGGACAGCACACTTCTGTGTGTGTCTCTGAGGATGCTTGCAGAACAAATGGCAGTGTGGGTCAGCAAACAGCAGGGAGACCTGCCCTTCCTGGGGCAGTACTGTCACATATGAAACAAAACAGGTTCCGAGGAAGGTGCATGCACCAGCCTGGGCAAGCTCCATCCAGCAGACATCAGACTGCTGCTCTTCAGCCTTTGCACACAGACTCACCAGAGACACTCCAGGGCGCATCCAGGCCTGTGGCCTTGATGGGGTCTGCATCATTGGGCCCTATTGTTCTGAGGCATCTAGCTTCCTGGAATGAGCAGGTGCTGGTTTCTCTAGCTCTCCAGCATGCAGGTGGCCACTATGGTACTACCCAGCCTCTGATCTTGTAGGCCAATCTAATAAACCCCTTTTATAATTACCCCTACATTCTGTTGGTTTGGTTCCTCTAGAGAACCCTGAAAAAATATTGGAAGAAAACATAGGTGTAAATTTTGGTAGCCTTAGATGAAGCAGTCAAACAACCTTAATGTCCATTAACTGATAACTAAATATTTACATGTGGTACATGGACGCAATACAATATTACTCAGCCATAAAAGGAAACAAAATACTGATACATACTACAAAATAGTTGAGCCTTGAAAACAGTATGCTGAGTGAAAGAAGCCAGAAGCAAAGTGCCACATATTACATGAGTGCCCAGAATAAGCAAGTCCATAGAAACAGAAAGTAGATTGTTTTCAGGTACTGGGAAGAGGTGAGAATTGGGAGTGACTGTGAATAAGTATGGAGCTTCTTTTTGGTATGATGAAAATATTCTGGAATTTGATAATGATGGTGGTTACATAACCTAATGAATATATTAAAAACCACTGAATTGTGTAGCTTAAAATAGTGAGTTTTAGCCGGATGTGGTGGTGCACGCTTGTAATCCCCACGCTTGGGAGGCGGAGACAGGAGGATCGCGCAGGTTTGAAGCCAGCCGAGCTGGCTTAAGAGACCCTATTTCCAAAAATAAAAATATAAAAATAGGTCTGGGAGTGTACCCTGGAAGTAGAAGGGTTCCATCCCCAGTACCACAAAAAAATATATATCTCAACAAATAATTCAGTTGCAAAAATGTTTTTGTCGTTTGCTCATATTCTGTAGAAAGAGTCTATACCTGAATGTATTTCAAAAATCTAAAAGACTATCCTTCAAATTTATGCTTGGTTGCAAGTGCATTTTTTATTCATGTACTGGGTGCTGGGGATTGAATCCAGGGGTGCCCTACCTCTGAGCTGTACCCCCAGCTCTGTGTGTGTGTGTGTGTGTGTGTGTGTGTGTGTGTTACTGGAGATAGAACCTCAGGGCATTCTACCTCTGAGCTACACCTCAGGCCCATTTTACTTTTTTTTACTTTTTTTTTTGAAACAGGGTCTTGCTAAGTTGCTGAGGGCCTAGCTAAATTTCAAAATCTGTTCTCGAATCTGCAATCTTTATGTTTTAGCCTCCCAAGTACTGAGATTGCAAGCATGTACTACCATGCCTGGCTTAATTTTTTTTTTTTTGAAACAAGGTCACACTAAGTTGCTGAGGCTGTGATCTTCTTGTCTTGTCTCAGTCTCTCAAGAACTAAGATTATAAGCATGTGCCATGGCACCCAGCTTTCTTTTCTTTTTTTTTTTTTTTTTTTGTGGTGGTACCAGGATTGATTGAACCTAGGAGCATTATACTTCTGAGCTACACTCCTACTCCTAGCCTTATTTTATTTTTTATTTTATTTATTTATTTATTTATTGTGTGTGTGGTACTGGGGGTGGAACCCAGGGGCTTTTCTACCTCCGGGCTATACTCCCAACTCCCAGACCTGTTTTATACTTTATTTGGAAGCAGGGTCTCACTAAGTTGCTAAGAGCCTCACTAAGTAGCTGAAGCTAGCTTCGAACCCGTGCGATCCTCCTGTCTCAGCCTCCCAAGTGTTGGGATTACAAGCGTGTGCCACCACACCCGGCTTTATTTTTTCTTTTGAAACAGGGTGTCTCTAAGCCTACCATGCACTGTCCTCAAACCTGTGATCCTTCTGTCTCAGCCTCCTAAGTACTGGGATTATATGAGTGCACCACCACACCCCACTTATAAGTGCATTTAAAAAACTCTTTTTAGCTAGACTGTATTTTCTAATAAACATATACTGCCAGTATAGTAATAAATTTTAAAATGTCAGATTTCAGGCCTACTCATGCCTCTTCAGGGCCCTGTGCAGGTTATAAGCCCTAAAACAATGCCCAATGGCCTTAAACCTCCACCCAAAGTACTCTTCCAAGCCTTCCACCTAAACAAATAGATTTTCTAAGAATGGGAGGAATGTGTTCTCCTGATTAAAAAAAAAAATTTCAATTTTTCTCCATAGCTTCATCAAAAATCCCGGCACAAGCCAGGCATGTTAGTGCACAACTGTAATCCCAGTACTTGAGAGGTTGAAACAGAGGAGGATTTCAGGTCGTTGCCAGCCTCAGGCACTTAGCAAGGCCCTCCACAGCTTGGTGAGACCCTGTTTCAAAAGAAAAATTAAATAGGGCTGAGGGTGTAGCTCAGAGATAGAATGTCCCTGGGTTCAACCCTCGGTACCAAAACCAAGGGGACAAAAATTCCCAGCTTAGATCATATGCGAGCATCCTGAAGCTGAGTGTTTCAATCAGCCTTCTTGCTGCTGCGATCCAAACACCTAACACACAAAACCTAGAGGAAGATTTATTTGCTTATAGTTCTGGAGATTTAGGCCCATATACATATGTCCCCCCCAATGTGTGTGTGTGTGTGTGTGTGTGTGTGTGTGTGTGTGTGTGTGTGTGTTCTATTTTGTGACACTGCCAAGCAATGGCTGCAGGAACCAGGGCTGCAGGTCCTTAGGGCACAATGGTGGGGAGGAGAGAGAGCAAAGGTTAGAGGGTTAGAACCAGCTGCTGCAGTTGGGCGGGGCTGGGGACGCACACATATACCCACACTGTACTTGGCCACGCCCCCAGGGCCCCTCCCACCACCACCACCAAATGCCTGCCCTCTGGAGCATGCAGTCCCCAGAGAATGAGGTCTGGGTGACTCTTTACATCTAAACTATAACACTGAGCAAGGACCAGGAGACTGAGCGATAGAGACCAGAACTCCCTGAGCCTGCACCCCACTTTTATCTTATCATGTCTCAATAAAACCTCAGCGGTGCCTCCATTTTAAAGTTCTGCCATATTAAGAACATTTTAAATCTTCCAAAAGGCTTATGCGAGCGCAACTTGCAATGGGCAAACAAGACTGATGACCACACTTACTTAACTGCAGAACACCTCATCAGTCTGGGTTTGTTTCACCAGCCCTGGGGAGGCACGCCTGTGGGTGATCCATTCTTGTTGAATTTTTTCAAAGAAACTGTTTCAATATTATGATCCCAAGTGTGTCCGACATCTGTACAGGTGGTTAGTGGTAGCTTCTAGTGTTTAGTTATTTGCTCACATAGGATACTTTGGTGTTAATAGGACTTTACTTAATATCATGTTGCAACTAGAAAAACTGAAATTAGATGGTGTCCTGCCTGGGATCACTCTGTGAGTCAGAACTTATCTGGAACCACAGCACAGATAAACCCTTCCTGTGTTCACCCACTCATTCATTCATTCATTCATTCATTCACACAATTCCTTACTGAGCACCCACTAGGTGGCAGGCACTGTGCTTGGTGCTGGGAACAGAGTGTGTACACAGGCAAAATCCCTGTTGTTATAGCAGCTGAGACGAGACAGACAACAAGTAAGTATGCAAATAAGCAAAACTGTGCTAGATCTTGGCAGAGGAGAAGGCCACCTGGTAGAGGGACTATGAAGCTGCCACACAAGGATGTGAAAGAGCCCATCATGGAAAGAACCAGAAGGAGGGTATTTCCAGTTAAAGGAACCGTAAAGGCCAAAGCAAGCTCACGCAATCAAGCAGCCAGGACGTTGTGGGGAGCACCCAGTGGGATCAGGAGGGAGTTGAGTGGCAGATCCTGGAGGATTTGCTCTGAGCTTGGTGGAATCCACTGAAGGGCTTGAGCAGGAGGATGAGGCTCTGGTGTCGGACTTTAGAAGAGGCCTCCAGACTCTGAATTGCAGGGATGCCAGTCTCCCTTCCCAACTCCTCCATGCCCCCTCTGCATGTCCGGCTTGCAGCACTGTGATGGGGGATGTCCACTCCTGCTTTCATGGGGAACCCTGCTTGCCTAATGAGGACTGAGTGTGTATCCCTAAATTCACATTTGAAACTCTGACCCCCCGGTGTGATGGCATCAGGAAGGTGGTTAGGGCAGGAGGAGAGGCCCTCAGTGACGGGATCAGTGCCCTCATCAAAGACCCTGAGAGTTCTCCAGCCCTGTTTCTGCCCCATGGGAGGCCACAACAAGAAGATGGCCATCGAAAACCAGAAATCAGGCCCTCCTCCGATATTGCATCTGCCAGCATCTTGATCCTTGACCTCTCAGACTCCAAAACTGCAAGACCCAAATGTTTATCATATAAGACACTCAGGCTGTGGCGTTCATTCTGTTACAGCATCCCAGATGGACTAAGTCGTTACCCTTGCCAGTTTTCCTCTATCTCACAGAGCTTTGTGCTGCAGAGAAAAGCCAACACCTGCCAGGTGGCCAAGCATGAAGTCCTCCAGTCACTCTCATTTGGCTGGGTCCTTCCAACACATGGCAGACACCCCTCCATGTTAGGGGGTGGTTCCAAAATGTGTCTTCTGCCCCCAGAAAAGGAAGCAGTGGCTGCTGCACACTCTTCCTTTGTGGTTGCTGACTGTTGGCCAAGGGCTCATAGAGCTGCAGAGAAGGGCTCAGAGTCTGTATGGGATTCTCACAGATTCCAGGCATTGGCAGAGGTTGGGCAAAAAAGCTGGAGGACAAGCTCCAGTACTTGGGAGGCTGAGTCAGAAGGATTGTGGGTTTGAGGACAGCCTCAGCAACTTAGCAGACCCTGTTTCAAAATAACAAAAAGGGCTAAGGGTGTAGCTCAGAGGTAGAATGCCCCTGGGTTCAATCCCAAGTACCTAAAACAAACAAATAAAAATAAAAAAGAAAACTGGAAGACAGCTAGAGACAATCCAAGGACAAGAGAAGAGGGGGTGATTCGGCTTCACTTTACATGAGCCCTCATCTCCATGCCATGCCAGGCCTTCTGCCCAGCGGTATGTCTGCCCGGTGGTGTGAACTCGAATAGAAACCAATGAGATGCAGACCTGCACCCAAGTGGCTCCCCAGCCAGCAGCCCGAGGCATGCCATGCATGGCAATCCCCTTGAGCTCTTCCCTAAGGCAGGCCATTACGTATGTGAATGCTCTTCTCATAACAGTGATGGTACTTCAGAGAAGTGAGATCAAATGGCCACTTCAAAGAACAAGACCAATCAGTAAACAGGTGCATTATAGAGCCCTGTTTTAGACAGCATTCTCACTGATATAACCCAATAACACTTACCACAAACAACTTAGAGAATGGAATATTTATTTGCTCGCAGTTTTTGGAGGTTTCAGCAGTTCAGTCCATGTCAAGCCAGGTCTGTGGAGCTCAGGGCAAGGCAGTAGGAAGCAGAGAGAGGGAGAGAACAAGGGCTTTGCTTTCACATCATAGAAGCCAGAGCAAGAGAGATAACAAGAGGAGAAAGAAACTTATATAATCCCCAAGGCCACATCCCCAAGGATGCTTCCTTGACAACTAAGCCCTACATCCAACATGGCTGGCTGCCTGGTTTCCATGAGGGGTCAATCTAAATCTAAATCTAAACCATTACAAACTCCCAAAGAGAAAGACAAACTAAAGGTTTTGGAATAACAACCACTGTCAGCACTTGTGCAGCATGGAATAGCATTGTTCTCAATGCTCTGTACATCTTAGCTCATCCTAGCCTCCCAATGGCCTATGAGGCTGTCGCAGATGCAAATAAAGGAGAAACCTCTGTGCCACTGGCTATGAAAGAAAAGATTGATGTGATAGAATGTCTTAAAGGTGGCAGCTTCTTTTTATCACACAATCTCAATAAGTACAAATGCAATCCACAGGAGGGAAAAAGATATTGAGAGCACATTTATCCAAATGAACACATAAAGAATACCTATAAACCACTGAAATAATTCAATAAAAGAGGAGTAGTAGACTTGAATAGACAATTCACCAAAGAAGTAGGAGAAAAGCCCATGAAAGGATGCCCAATATTGTTAGTCCTTTGGAAAATACATCTTAAAACCATGATAAGATACCACTGCACACCCATTAGAATGGCTACAAAAATAAAACAACCTGATAATATCAAGTGTAGGCAAAAAGGCGGAACTCCTGGAATTCTCACACACTGCTGGTGGGAATACAAAAACGTGCAGCTGCACTGGATACTGGAATGAAATTGACCAAATTATGTCATACGCATGTATAAATATGTCACAATGAATCTCACTGCTAGGTGTAATTATAATGCACCAATAATTTTTTCTAAAAAAAAAAAAAAACACAGCCATGCTAGAAAATGGTTTGGCATAATCTAGTACAGTTGAAGCTATTCATACTAAAAGACCCAGCAAGGACACCTAAAATAATGACATGAATTTGAACAAATGTATAATTTAACCTGTAGAATTGATCATGATAAGCCATCCTAGAGACAACCCAAATGTGTATCAACAGACTCCCCAAAAGATAAATAGTGACGTATTAAAATAATGTAGCAAGCAGGGCCCAGTGATACATGCCTATAATCCCAGTATTTGGGAGACTGAGACAGGAGGATGGCAGACTTGAGACCAGTGTATGGTAACTAGCAACACCCTGTTTCAAAACAAAAACAAAATGGGCTGAGGGTATATCTCAGTGATAGAACACCACTGGGTTCACTCTCCAGTAATACACACACACACACACACACACACACACATGATGATGATGATGATGATGATGTAACAATGTAACAATAGAAATATTTTTCAGGTCCAGCTACAAACACACAAAAAAGTTAGTAAATCTGTGTGTGTGTGTGTGTGTGTGTGTGTGTGTTTGTGTGTGTGTCTGTGTGTCTGTCTGTCTGGGGATGGAACCCAGGGGCATTTAACCTCCAAGCTATATCCCCTGCCCTATTTTTTGTTCTTTATTTTGAAACAGGGTCTCACTGATTGCAGAGGGCCTCACTAAGTAGCTGAGGTATGTCTGCGAACCGTGATCCTCCAGTCTCAGCCTCCCGAATGCAAAAGTTGGTAAATCTTATACACATAAATGTTGAATGAAAGAAGCAAGATACCAAAGAATACAAACAGTATGTAGGGTTCCGTTTATATAAAATTCAAAAGTGAGTAAAATGAAACTGTTAGGGATCTGTTCGTCTGTTTATCAGTGGTAGGCTCATAAAGCAAGGAGGACCCCTATCAGAATCAGGGTGTGATGGCCTCTGCTGGGGACAGAGAGAACCAGCACATGGCGGACTGCTGGGAGGAGACGGCACGTCCTGCCCTAACCCTTTGTCCTTACAGCCACAAATGCTGGTGGCCATGAACCCGTCGCTGCCCAGGTGCTTCGCTGCCCCATGCTTTCTGTTGACAGTGTTGGTTGTAGCTTTGCACCAGATGGGATGCAGGCCACCCCACTGCCATTCCATGCCAGGCACCAGCCCTGCATTCTACCAGCTCTGTGCTCCTCAGTTTCCCCATGTGTGAGTGGGGCATGATGTCACGCCTCTCCTGGAGGGTAGGAGAATAAATATTAAGGGGTGTTAGGGTTAGGAGGTGTCTCACAGATTCCTGTGTCAGAAGCTTGATTCCCAGTGTGATAGGGTTGGAAGGCAAGGCCTGGGGAGACATGATGGGTCATGAGGGTAGAGTCTTCGTAATGGCCTAATGTCACTATTGTGGGAGCGGGTTAATGACTGAGAGACTGTACCCTCTTGCCCCCTCTTTGCATAGCCCACTTGCCCTTTCACCCTCCAACACGTGGTGACGACACACAGCAGGGAGGTCCTTCCTAGACATGACACCCTGCCCTTGGACTTCCCAGCCTCCAGAACCCTGAGCTAAATAAACTTCTTTGCTTTATCATTCACCCAGACTGTGGTCTTCTGTCACACCAACAGAAAAGGACTGAAATAAAGGCCTTTGGGAGCTATGATCTGAATGCCAGAGATCATCCAGGGCTCTAATGGGCTGCTGGGAAGTGAGGCCCAGCTGAACTCCCTAGGGCTGGCCCTGCCTAGCCCCGCCCCACCCCACCCCAGGCTGCCTGTCAGCAGAGCTCAGTATACCATCTTTAACTAGCCAATGAGCTGGGGCAAAAAGGAACAGGTCACACAGCCATTTCCTGTTTTCAAATAGGGAACTTAGCAAAGTGGCGGCCAGGCGGCCATACAACCACTTGCCGGAGCTTAGAACAGAAAAGCCAAGGGACTGTGTGACCCCTCCTGGACCACCGGACATGTACAAAGCCTGAAGGCCTCAGGTCAGTGTTTGATTCCAAGCTCAGAGGGCTCTGCCTGCTATGGCCTCCATCCCAGCCTCCCTGACTCCCAGGTTCCTGACTCCCTGAGGTGTCAGGAGATAAACAAGTTGCTCGAGTGATCCTGTGCTCAAGCATGTGTGGCTTGGGCCAGCCAGGCCCCTGCTCAGTGCCTCAGTTTACCCATCTGTAAAAGGCGAGGTCAGCTGAAGGGCCCCAGATGGCACCCACTATTTGGCTGCCTAGAGAGTGGCCCGGGCATTGTCCTTTACCTGGACACAGCAAGAGCAGCCCCAGGAAGCACAACTCCGACCCAGCTCACCCACCTCCCAGACCAGGCCCATAGAAGGCGGCTCTCGGCCCTGGAGTAGGGGACCACAGGGACCAGCAGAAGGGCTCAGGCAGCAGGACCCTACTTCTTTCTAGGCCACAGTCAGAAGTTCAGAGCTGGGGTGTGGAGCCCAACACTTCCCCAGGTCCCACCCTCCACACGCAGTTCCTACGGGTCTTGGTGAAGAAAGGGCCACTTACGCCCTTCTTAGTTTGAATCCCTGTGCCTAAGTGGCACCCCGCTTCTTGATCCATCTGACTGTTTTGCTTTTTCTAGAGTACAGATAACTGTAATTCTGTTGCAGCTTAAATCGTTTATTTCCCAACTGTTTCTCAAAGCACCTTGTGCAGGCCAGACCCTAATAACAGGGACAGCTGTACAGTGCCTGGCAAGGGCGGGGCCTGAGCTCATCTTTATGGGGTTTGGCTGGCTTAATCTGCACTCCAGCCTCACGAAGGAAAGTAGGTTCTGCTCTTATGGCCATTTTATAGGACACTGAGGCACTGAGAGATTGAGTAACTTGCTGGCCACTAGCTCATCTCATTTCTTTACCTTGGACATAATTGGAATTCACACACAAACCAGCTCCCAGCTGCCTGCTCTCTGCCCTCCAACTCACCCCTGAGCACGACAGAATTATGCAGTCGGGTCGGCCTGGGTCGTGCCCTGGCATCGTGCGCCACTCCAAATCTCAGTTCTTCTATCACAAAATGGTGATGAGAACAATTTCTATCTCAGATGGTACTCAGAGTAAGAAAAAAAATGTGTATTGGGTGCAGAGTACAGGGCTGGCATGTCACAAGCATCTGAGACAAATTTCGCTTTGCTCCTTGGGTATGCTCTACAGCCACAGGACCTTTGCTGTCAGCAAATGTTTGCTATGGGTGATTGATAGATAGATGATACATTGACATAGTAATATAAAATTGAATATCAGGACATTTATGTGGCCAACATCTTTCTCCCAAGTAATCACTAAACATATTGCCTTTACTTGAAGTCATCTCATTTAAAATTCAGAGCAGCTGGGAATGGTGGTGCACGCCCAGAGACAGGAGGATCACAGGTTCAAGGCTAGCCTCAACAACAGCAAGACCCTGTTTCAGAGGTAGAAGGCACCTGGGTTCTATCAGAAGTACCATAAAAATAAAAGTGAAATAAAATCCAGAGCAAATTGATAGCACAAAAATCACAACCCCAAGAGAAGGGTCTGCAGCACCCGAAACCATTTGTCCAGCAGAGGGGCAGACATAGCTGAGCAGGTGTGAAGGGGCAGCAGGGGCCACTGTTACCCCCCTGCCTGCTAGCAGGAAATGGTACATGGATCCCCATCACCCAGGAGCCCCAACATGAATGGAAACTTACTGTTCTCTCTTATACCCCTGGCAGCCTTGGAACATGGCAAGTCCCAAGCACCCTGAAAGCCCCGGCTGGACAGAACCCATAGTCCACTGTGCAGGAAGGACTGAGCAGGAAGTACCCGCCATGGGCCCAGGCATCCTATGTGCAGGACCTGGAGGACATTCAGGTGAGCGTGAGGCTTAGGCCTCGGGGAGGAGGGTAGAGATGTAAGGTCATTTGAAATATATATGTGGTTTCCTTGAATGGATACCCCAAGATAGCTGGGCATCTCTCTTAACTTGAGTTGTCCCAAAAAAGACCTGAGACAAGGATTGGCTGCTTATCTGGGAGAGATGCCCACGAGGCATACAGAAAGTGGGAAGCAACAAAGGGAAAGGCAGAAGCCGCAACAGGGTATCAACGAGCTGGGGGAGGATCCCAATGGGAGTCCTCTGGGCGGGGGTATGGACCATAGCTCACAGTTGTTGCGTCCGAGGGAATAGGAAGCCAGGTACCATCTAGTAGTCCTGTCCTGAATCAATTGAGGAGGGCCCCTGAGCATGCTAAGGATCCAGAAAGCCTACAGGCTAAAAGTGATAGGAAGCCAGTAGCATGTTTCAGAACAGTGCGTACCAAGGAGGGCCTGGCCTGTCACCAACATATCTTCTCTAGTGCCATCTCCTGGAACAAATCTCTTCTTACAATCATTCAGAATGGATGCTTTGAACACAGGCTGTGTTCACTTCATGGAATCAGGAACAAGCTACTATATTGGTACTCAAATTCAGTAGGGAAATATCAGTGAAAACTCATACAGACATCACAAAGACGCTATTGGGACAAGGTGGGAGGCTCTCACTCTAATGCCAAGGGGCAGTTGAAGTGACAGGACGGCTGGGTTGGCACGCTGGACATGGGCTTCTGAGGCCCATGCCCCCTGCAAGGTGGGGAATGAATCTAAGCTTTTTCCACATTCTTAGAGGAACCAGGCATGGTGATGCAAACCCAGTACTTGGGGGGCTGAGACAGAGGAGAGCAGGGCTCAAGTGAGGTTTAAAAAATACTGCTGATTTCCAGGAAAACAGAAGGATCAGATTCAAGGCAGAGGAGAGGCATATGTAAGAAAAAGCATGGCACATCGCAAGGAAGTGAGAGAGTTGGGAGGGCAGCCAGGATGAGTCTGGACTACACATCCCCGTGGCTCCCTCTACCTCACTGCTGCATACAGAGTCACTTTGTAGGAAGAGCAGAAGTGAACAGATCTTGCCTCTTGGGAGCATGGGGTTTCACAATAGGCAATCTGCAGGCCAGAAGGAGACGGTACTACAGACCCAAGCTGCATTTCAGAACCAAAAAACCAGTGTGGGTGATGGGCTATTTGAGGCTGACAGGGGCAAATGGATTCAGCCATGTTGGGCACAGGGATCTGGTGATGCCCCCATCGGGCCTGTGTTAGGGCGGGACGAAGGTGATGCTCACTCTTCCTGAATTCTGATATCCCATCCCAGACAGACCCATCCACCTCCCCAAGCCCTTGCCTCTAAAGTGCACCAAGACGGTGCAG
The DNA here is from genome assembly GCF_963383645.1 of Muscardinus avellanarius. Taxonomy (NCBI): domain Eukaryota; kingdom Metazoa; phylum Chordata; class Mammalia; order Rodentia; family Gliridae; genus Muscardinus; species Muscardinus avellanarius. The sequence goes on from NC_137796.1 coordinate 35,087,699, forward strand.
ATCCCTAAGGCTGCTGTCCTTCCAGATGCCCACAATGGCCCAAGCTCCAGTTCCAGCATGACTACTCGGGAGCTGCAGGAGTACTGGCAGAATGAGAAATGCTGCCAGAAGCCTGTCCGGCTGCTCTTTGAGATCGCCTCCACCCGCATCGAGGAAAGGAGGGTCTCTAAGTTTGTGGTAAGCCAAGATCGGGAAGTGAGGGAGCCCCTTCTACTGCCCCCTTCCTGGCCATGGACCATGGACATGTCTTACAGAATCTCATCTCTCCCAACCATGAAATGGGAGGACACACTTTAACTCACAGAGTTCTTGCCCAGAAATGGTCCAAGTGCAAGATTTCATGTTCAGCACTGCACTAGGTCCTCTGAAGGATACAGACATATGAATCACGTTCCTGATCCTTAGAAGGAATTAGCCTGAGTGAATCCCGCGGTATCAAGCATTAGCCACCTGTGTCCTTTCTCCCCTGATCTTGTCATCTCCTGTATCACTTACTATTATTATTCTTAAGATTTTGTTTAAATTGGGCTACTTTTTAAAAAGTGGAAGGCCAGTATAATATGGCATTAAAAAAAAGTAGTTAGATAAGTAAATACAAAGAGAGCTAAGTGCTGTCATTACATTCTGGCTGCCTGCTGGGGCTGTGGACAGCTCCATGCTTGGGGGCCAGTATGTCTGTTAGACTGGAATTCCATCCTGTGCTAGGGAGATTAGGAGCCACACTCCACTCCGCTTCTTCTTTAACTGGGACCAGGGTAATAACAATGGCTGCGGCTGAGTGCCAACTGCATGTGGGGCACAGTTCCAAGAGATTGGGTGCATTGCTCAGTTAATTCTCATCTAGTGCATGAACTAGGTATTATTTCTATCCTCAGTTTATGAGTGAGAAAACTGAAGCTGAGAGGTTAGAGTACCTACGACCACACAGCCACTCCAAGGTAGGGCTGGAGGTATAACCCATGCAGTGTGGCTCCAGAGTCTGTGCCTTTAATCAGTAGTCTCTTAAAAGAAAACTGGAATGAGCCAGGTGTGATGGTGCATGCCTGTAATCCCAATACTTGGGAGGCTGAGACAGGAGGCTCACATGTTCAAGGCCAACTTCAGAAACTTGGAGAAGCTCTCAGCCACTTAGTGAGTCCCTGATTCAAAATAAAAAGATAAAATGAGACTGGGGGTGTAGCTCAGAGGTAAATGCCCTTGGGGTCAGACCGGGGAGAGGGGAATAAATGAATGGATGAATAAATTGGCACAATAATTTTCTTGCTATGTAACATTATAGCCAGTGTGCCTAAAGGATGCTATGAGGTACTGGAAACCATCTACCGAGTGTTCTACACAAGAAAACACAGTTCAAATCCATGCTTCCCAGTTCAGAACCTGGAAGCCTAGTTGTTGAGTTGTTTTGTTTTGTTTTGTTTTGTTGCGGTACTGGGGGGATGGAACCCAGGAGCATTCTACCTTTGAGCTACACTTTCCTATATATATTTTTTTTATTCTTTATTTTGAAACAGAGTCTTGCTGGTTGCAAAGAGCCTCACTAAGTAGCTGAGGCTGTCCTCAAACCGCAGTCCTCCTGTCTCAGCCTCCCAAATGCTGGGATTACAGGTGTGCACCACCACGCCTGGCTGGAAGCCTAGCATAAGAGCGTTCTGGGCCCTACACGGGCTGGTTCCTGTGCTTTATTCTCAGAGATGCTCCATGTTGTTCCAGGGGTGGCTCTGTGTGTGTGTTGGGGGGGGGTTGACCCCAGGAGCATTCTACCTCTGAGATATACCCCAGCCCTTTTTGTTTTTGTTTTTGTTTTTGTTTTTGTTTTTTTTTGGTGGCACTGGGGTTCCTGGAAGCCCTTCTACCTCCGGGCTACACTCCCAGACCTATTTTTACATTTTTTTTTTTTAATTTGGAAACAGGGTCTCCTAAGCCAGCGTGCGCGGCTGGCTTCGAACCTGCGCGATCCTCCTGTCTCTGCCTCCCAAGTGCGGGGATTACAAGCGTGCGCCACTACGCCCGGCTTGTTTTTGTTTTTTTGAACAAGTTCTTGCTAAGTTGCTGAGAGTCTTTTCAGGTACTATGATTGCAGGCATGAGCCTCTAAGCCTGGCTCAGGGTAGGCTTTTGCCAGGAGTCCCCTTATAACTCCGAAATGCCCAGGCGTTTGGGGAGCTGCGTGTAAGGATAACCATTTTCAGGGCACCATCACAGCCACCGTCATCGTCCAGGGCTCTCTTATTACTCCCCTTCCCACCCCATGTAGTCAGCGTCTCTGCCCCCTCCCCAGATGTACCAGATCATCGTCATCCAGACCGGGAGCTTCGATAGTAACAAAGCTGTCCTGGAGAGGCGCTATTCGGACTTTGAGAAGCTCCAGAAAAGCCTCCTGAAGACGTTCGGGGAGGAGATAGAAGACGTGGTGTTCCCCAAGAAGCACCTGACTGGGAACTTCTCGGAGGAGATCATCTGCGAGCGCAAGGAGGCGCTCAAGGAGTACCTGGGGCTGCTCTACGCCATCCGCGCCGTGCGCTGCTCGCGGGCCTTCATCGACTTCCTCACGCGGCCCGAGCTGCGCGAGGCCTTCGGCTGCCTGCGCGCCGGCCAGTACGCGCCCGCGCTGGACCTGCTGGCGCGCGTGGTGCCGCTGCAGGAGAAGCTGACGGCCCACTGCCCCACCGCCGTGGTGCCGGCCCTGTGCGCCATGCTGCTGTGCCACCGCGACCTGGAGCGCCCGGCCGAGGCCTTCGCGGCCGGCGAGCGCGCCCTCCGGCGCCTGCAGGCCCGCGAGGACCACCGCTACTACGCACCGCTGCTGGACGCCATGGTGCGCCTGGCCTACGCGCTGGGCAAGGACTTCGTGTCGCTGCAGGGCAGGCTGGACAAGAGCCAGCTCCTGAGGCCCACGCACCGGGGCTTCACCCTGAAGGAGCTCACTGTGCGAGAGTACCTGTCCTGAGCCGGCCGGCGCCCTGGCAGGCAGGCTGGACACGGGTTCCCCGCGGCTGCCGTGGGCCTTTAGGGATTGGGTGTGAATGTAAGGATCCGTTTGGGGCTCTGATTGGCGGGGTGACTGGACAAGCCCCTCCTCTGATCTGCATGGAACAGAGGTGCTCCTGGGACTGCAGGAAGCCCCTACCTGTATCTCCTGGGCCCTGGATGCCAGGCTCACTTCATCTCAAACCACAAAGGCAGCCGCGGGAATGTTGGACAGAAACATCCACCTTACCCATGTGTTGGGGGGGCAGGAGGGTGGAGCTGGCAGACCCTCTCTACGGCTGCGCTGGGTCTTCCTTTTTAGCTTCTGTGCCTCTGCACGACTCACAAACAGCCTCACCCATTATCCCCCTGTACTAAGCTTTTCCCATTAGCAGGAGACCTCTCTCAGCAAATCAAAGTTCATCATTCCCCTCAACGACAGCCCCACCCCACACCTACCTCCAGGATGGAGGTTGTAATCAGTCCTCCAAGGGTAAAGGATACTGAGCTAGGAAGCAATTAATGGTGCCCTAAGACTGTAATTCAGGCAGTATAGAAAGTTATGTCACCAATGATTTCTGTGATGCAAGAATACATTGCCTTTAGGGGTGGGTTTTCATTCCCATGGCAGCTGTTTTTTGAACAGCTTCCCTGGGTCACGTAGACACAGCCCTGGAGGTGGCAGGAGATACCTAATGGAGAGAAAAGAGACCAGCTCCTCAACAGTGCCCCTCAGGAGGCCCAGTGTCCCGGAACGTCTCTGACATGCAAGGATATCCTTGACCAAGGTCTACTGTCAGGAAAGGACTCACACAGTAGACCGCAGAGGAAAGGGACGTGTAAAACATCTGGTTGAGCTTAGCAGGGTGCTAAGAGACCACAACTTGGAATCTTTAATGTGGGGACCACTTTGGCCTGTGCAGGGATCTGGCCTGGAAGGGTAGCAGTGGACAAGCACTCACTAAACTGCAGGAAAATCTCGCCAAAATCTGCAACCAAGACGCCTGTGGCTGCCACCCTAAGGGCCCCACTGGGCTCTGTCTCTGAGGAGAGAAAAAGACCAACAGACAGCTTTGGGCAAAGAAAGCCCTAGAGACGCTCAGTTTGTTCTAGGAAGAGGAAATTTCAGGTGGGAAGATATTGGAATTCTTGAAAAACGATGTCTATTAAAAAAAAGTAGAATGCTAAATGGAAAAATTAAAGCTGTGACTCTGGAATAGTGAAGCAGATCATGGCAACATTATAAATTATTTCATCAAGTCTAAACTGGTCTCAACTGTAAAAAGCACCAAATATTCATGAAGACAAAAAAAAAAAAAAGGCAAAACATGGAGATTTAATAGGAGATGCCAGCAAAACTCAGAGACCAAAAAGCTAGATGCCCAATAGAAGGGTCACCATGATAAACTGCTGCTATGGGTGGGGTGGCCCCACCCAAACGCATGCTGACGTTTAATCATCTTTGCGAAGTATTAAGAGTGTGGAGAAGCCGGGCGTGGTGGTGCACGCCTGTAATCCTAGCATTTGGGAGGCTGAGACAGGAGGATCCAGGTTTGCTGACAGCTTCAGCTACCTAGTGAGGCCCTCCACAACTTAGTGAGACCCTGTTTCAAAATAAAAAATAAAAAATAGGGCAGGGGGTATAGCTCGGAGGTGAATTCCTCTGGGTTTCATCACCAGACCCGCAAAAAAAAAAAAAAAAAAAAAGTGTAGAGACTTGATGTGCTGTGATGTTTGGAGGTAGAACTTTTGGGAGATGCTTAGGATTAGATGATGCCTGGAATGGGGGGACCCTGAACTGCATCCGTGATTTTATATGTGGAAGAGTGTCCCAGGCTGGCTCACTTTCTCTTTTGTCTTGTATGCCTTGAACTGCCGTGGGATTCTGCAGCCCCCACAAACAAGAAAGGCCCTTACTAGGTGCAGCATCTCCACTTTGGCCCTCTCCAGAACCATGACCTGAATAAACCTTTATTCTTTATAAACTTCCCAGACTGTGGTACTCAGTTATAGCAACAGAAAATGGACCGAGACACCTGCTATGCACACAGGGACAGCAAGGATATTTGCATGAATCAAAGTTGGCACTGGGTAGAGAATGGGAAATCTCTGAGAACTTGGACTGCATGCTAGTGCTCACCCACGTTTGGGGGCTGAGTACACACAGCGTGGTCCAAAATAACCCAAGCAGATTGGTTGTGTTAATGTGGTTTCAGATGAAGGTGTTCTTGCAACTGCAAGTGCAAACTCTCTCTAAAGAAAGTCAGGCTGGATCTGGGTCAATAAACAGTGCAAGGCACTAAAAGGTGGAAATGGGTATGCCTCTTCAGAATCACATATATGTAGTACTGTGGGGGACACACACAGAGAAGTACCTCTATGTGCGTAGGAAGGACCTGCAAATCGTATAGAAGAGTTCCTCATCAGTTCCCCCCAAAGAAGGACTGGCTCCCCACGTAACACACAGGACCTTTTCCAGTTTCCTGAACAGACTCCATCTCACCCCTTCCTAAGGACACACAGTGCTGCCCTTCCCAATTCTTCCAGCAGCCTCAGCCTGTGGGTGACTGGAGTTTCTGTGGGTTATGCACATTCTGTCCTTCTTCACTACAGGCTCTCCGGTGGCGAGGAGGACTGCCATGGCCATCTCCTCCTGGCACCTACCATTTGCTGCAAGAGTCAGAGACCCACTTATTTCTTGGAGTCCTGGGATAAGTCCTTGAGGTCCTCAGCCCCCTCTCCAGGGAACCTTCCTCACGGCCCCCTGCCGCCCCGGTGGGGTATCTGCTTCCCCGTTTGCCTGGGCCCCTCACACCACACCTGCATCACTTAGTCCTTGTTCCAGGGGACTTTGGGGTGGTGACAGCTGGGACTGGACCTCTTTTCCTGCCCTCCATGAGGAGCACCTGCCCTCAATACTCAGGGTGGGCCCCAGGGGCCAGCAACATCAGCCTCCCCAGAGCTTGACAGCAATGCAGAATTCAGGCTAACTCAGGACCTGCATTTTCACAGCCCCTCATCGTGCCCCCCACTCCCACCCCCACCGGTGAGTCTGATCAGTCAGCCTTCAAGGGTGTGAAGGTCTGTGGCCCTCTGGCTTGAGAGTGCCTGAGGAAGACCTCCCGCGGAGCCTGTGGGTGCTGACCTGGCTCCCCCAGCCTCCCCCTGTTCTGCTTCTCTTCTGGCAGAGCTCTGAGCCGCAGCACCCTGCCGGCCTCGCCATCAACTCACTCTGGGCACTTGACCCTGGAGTTTTGGGGCCCAGCGTCCTCCTGAGACCCGCGGCAGGGCTGCCAAGGCTTCTTACCACGTGTCGGGGCTCACTGTAGTACTGCCAGCTCAGCTCCGACTGAGCCTTGATCTCGTCCAAGTTACAGAGGACACAGGCACCCTGAGGAGTCAACAGCTAACAGTTGGTAGAGCAGGGCATTAAGCTCAGGCCTGTGGGAACCCGAGCGTGCCCCTCATCTCTGAGCCCCATGCTGGAGAAGAAGAAGAAGGGGAGGGGATTAGCCCCTGGTCCTCTCAAGGGTCCTGCAAGGCCACTTCATTCATCTCTGCTTACAGACAGGGAAACTGAGGTCTGAAGAGACGACTTTACTCCAAGTCACATGACAGGGGCAGCACCAGGACCAGACCTGGGATTCCCACATCAAAGAGAGCTGTTCTGACAAGCAAGGCAGGCTAAGTAACCCTGGAGTCAAATCCCAGGAAGCCCTTGGGGGTCACCTAGCCAGACCTGGGGGTGCAGGGTCAGCGTCAAGACTGGGCCAGGGCCCCTAGCCTGGCCTGGCTTCCTGGCTCCAGGCCAGAGATTCAGTTCAGGGGTGGTCTGGCCCTGAAGCCACAAGCTCTTATCTCTCCCTTTACTGCTTCCTCTAGCTGAGACTCTGCAGTGGAGCAGCTAACCCAGCACCAACTCTTCCTACCGGTGGAGGGGGGTCGCAGCAACCCCAGTCTGTCCCCAGTGGGCCTCTCAAGGCCAGTGCCGCCTTTCTGGAACCTTCGTGTTTGGCCTCAGGCTCTTGAAGACCCTTTGGGGGCTCAACAATACCACCACCTGTTTGATCATCTACTCACCATTTTCCTTTTAGCAGTCTCCTTTTACTTATGTAAATTTCTTTGAAAAAGAAACTTCCTGCTAGTATCTAAATGGAACATCAGAATCATTTGCTCTAATTAGAAGGTAACTATTAAAATAAGCACAATGAAATCTACAGTGGTTATCATACCTGAGCCAGGCTGCCGGTGGCTAGGGTTGAAAGACAGAGACAGAGAGAAAAGTGCAGGGACCTGTTATCAGCAAGCCGAGGCTTCTCTTTGATTGACTCAGCAGTACCGGAAAATATGGCAACAAGAGGCATGTTTCCAACCACAGGGCGCCATCTCAGATCATCGGGTCTCACCCAAGCATGCGGCCTTTGCAGGGTGTCGCTTGTCCCCATGGCCCCAGTCTCCCCCAGATGTGCTCAGCTCCGCCTGCTCTCCAGCTCCCAAGTCATAGGCCTGCCTGGGCTTTGATCACCCATGCTTGCCATCAACTGGGGAGGCCATGCCCAGGCACAGCTCCTCCCTTCAACCTCGTATATCAGGTGAGGCCCCAGATGGAGAGCGTTCTGGGCTGGTCAAAGCCTGAACCTGTGGCATGTCTTCTGATGGGTGTTACAGCCCAACTCTGGCCCCCTGATGAAAGCAAGCAGGAGCCAAAGAGGCCCTGCACTGAGCCCTGCCCTCCCGTCAGCACCCAGAACAGGCCTCCTTACTAGCTCTCCATCCAACCGCTTGTTTGCTCAGAGGGTACGTCCCAGACCCTGGGGGGTGGGGGGGCAGCGGTGACCAGGACGGGCCCGGTCCCTGCCCTCACAGAGGAGGTGGGTCAAAAGGCCACTCGCAGAGTGGGATGGGAAGATGTCCCTCAGCCAGGTGGCTGGAGAGACTCCTCAGGGGAGGAGCTTCAAGGGAGTCACAGAAAATGCAAGCTCTCCACGGAGCTCGGGGAGGAGAGAATTTCAGGCAGAGGGAAAGGGAGCTGAACCCTAGAACAGAACCTCTGTGGCCATGGGGCTCTTCAGTTTGTATCATCTGATGTGTGTCCCTGGCTATGCCCCCGAAGGAATGGGCTCCGGGATAAGAGCATAAAGCCATGGCCAGTACATCCGTGTCATCCCACACCGCCAGTGCGGCTCGTGGCAGAGAACAGCGGGGGGGAGCTTGTGTTTGGGGCATGTGGTCCCTTTCAGTTGCAAGTGATGACCCCCGCCCCCCCATAGCCCACAAGGAAAGACTCCATTGTCTGACAGGCCCGGGAGTAGACTGGCTTCAGGCTAAGTCAAGAATTCAGACCTTGTCCTCAGGTCGGTATCTCTCTCACTTTCGTTTTCGTCTCAGTTCTGCTTTCCTCTACTAGTCCTTTAGGGGACAAGATGGCTGTAAGTGGCTCCAGGATTACATGAGCCCTTCTGTGCCACCCCACTGGTCCAGGGTCCTTGTGAGGCCCTTACCTAGGGGATATGTAGGACACACACACACACACACACACACACACACACACACACGCACACGCACGTGCGCGCACGCGCACACACATACCAGTCCTTTCCCCACAATGCACAGTGACAACTAGCATGTCCGTCAGGGTAGCCCTGGGTGGAAATAGTTCTCGTTCACATTGCTTTGCCACCTGCGTTTCAAATTGTACTTTATCTCAGGAGCATTTCCCTGTAATAGATAATATTCTAGCACGCTATTTGTAGTGGTGTCATTGTATTCTGATGCATATGCCATAATTATTTTAGCCATGCCTTAATCTGGTGCTTTTTTCTTATTCAGGCAACACTGTAACACACACCTTAACATATGTCTTTTTGCATTTGTGCATTTTAAAGCAATTTTTAACAGTGGCATTTCTGAACCTCTTTTGATTTTTTTAAATTATTACTTTAATTTAATTTAATGTGAGGTGCTGGGATGAAACCCAGGGCTTTACACATGCTAAGCAAATGCTCAGCCACTGAGCTATGACCTCAGCCCTAGCTTTGTTTTTTAATTGAAAAATAAAAACTGTAATGTAATTTATGAATCAACACTTTCAATGATTTTGACAATGTCATTTCATTTCTCTCCCTCTCTCAGAAAAGTCTGCACTAACTCATTCCTCCACCAAATAAGTGTGAGAGGTGCCAATTCCTAGAGCTTTCCATATTAGCATTTTGAACTTTTGTATGTATGTATGGTGCTGGGGATTGAACCCAGGGGCATTCTACCCCTGAGGTACACCCCCACACCGATTTTATTTTTTGTTTTTGAAACAGGATCTCGCTAGGTTGCTGAGTTGAACTATTTTTAATAGTTTAATCATGGGCCTCTTCCTGCTACAATCTCTTTTGGAGGCAGGAGGGAACTGAGTAACTGATCCAGCAGTTCACCATATGGCCAGCAGGCGGTGCTGACATCCCAGCGGCTTTCCAGTGCTGGGTTTTGGGGAAAAGAAATTGAGAGGGAAGGAATGAGAGAAAGAAGGGGTTTGCTGGGAAAGTGCCGATGCTTCGCTGCCTCAACAGCCACTTCCCTTAGTATTTGTTGGGGAGCCCTCCCAGGGAATGCCACTTGGGACTCTGGACCTCACCTTCTCCTCTTCCTAGCTGAGAGGCGCCAACAGGCAAAAAGAGGCTGCTGCCCCGCATGGAGAACACTGCCCTCCAACTCCCATAAGGGAAACCACTCCTCTCAGCATAGGTCACACAGGTAAAAGGACGCTTGTGTTTGTCAGTCGTTAACTGGATGGCTCCTGAGCAGGACCTGATGACACCTTCTCTGTGTGGGAGAGCAAACCTTTACCCACGTGGGAGCCGAGGGCACCCGAGGCCTCACCACACTGCATGGGGGCGTAGGAAGAGATTGGTGCCAGGCAACTCCCCAGGCCCTACCTTTGACCTTTTGGGGACCCAGATAGTGGAGGTGGTGAGGTTCCCATCCATCTATGAACTGGGGAGGGGAGAACACTGGTAGGGTCACACCACCTGGACTGCCTTTTAATTCTCTGCTAGACACCAAGGCCAGTCCAGTGACTGTCTGGAATCACAGGCTATAGGAATAAGTAGAAAAGAAGAAGGGGAGGATGGAATAAGCCCCAGTTCCTGGCTTCTTAGAGTGTAAATAGGTGCAGCTACTTAGAAAACCACTTAGCACCATCAAAGGTGGAACATAAACTTCCCCCGACATCCAACAGTCCTGCTGGAGGAATATGCTGCCCTGCAGGGAGAAGCACTGCTGTGGTTTCCATAAGTGTCCCCCAAAGGCTCATGTGTTGAAGGCTTGGTCCCGAGCCACGTCCCTGTTGGAAGGCAGTGGGCTCTTCAGTAGGGCCTTGTGGGAGGAAGTTTGGACATGGAGCTGGGCCCATAAAGGGGATATTGGGACCCCAGCTCCTTCTTTGTCCTCTTTCATGCCAGCCCTGAGGTAAATGGTTTTGTCATGTCTGCTTATATGTGTTGCCTCACCATAGACCCAAAAGCATCAGGACCAACCAGCAGTGTTCAGGAACTTCTAAAACCATAAGCCAAACTAACCTTTTCTCTTTATAAGCCAACTTTCTTAGGTATTTATTACAGTAACAGAAAGCTGACTAACACAGGTAATGAGTCCCATGGTAGTCAGAACTGGCACTTGAACCTGAGGCTTCTACCCCCCCAGCCATACTTCCTCATGGTGCTGAAGTGGTGCTGGCAGATTGGAGGGGGGATTAAGTGAACCTGAGGCTTCAGCCTAGCAAGCTGTCTAGACCAACATGCCTGACACCCACCCAGCTGGCACAGTGCTCACCCACCCCCCCACTTTCCAGAGGAGACTGAAGACAAGGTTGAGCTGGCCAGCCCAAGCATCATATCACATCTGCAGATACCTGCAGCCCATCCATCACACCAGCAAGTAAGGAAATTGCAAGCACACCAAGAGAAACCTGCGCTAGGAGGCAGGTGCTCTGCAGGAGCCAGCTTGTAACAGTGGTGCTTGTAAGAGGTAGTGCTGGGGTCTGGCTTCAGAGCCTGCCTGTGCCTTACCCATGGTGCCATGCAGCCTGCCGGCCCAGCTGGCCCTGTCGAGAACCTCCCCAGTGCCGGGCACCACGCCTCTGGGCTCTCTAAAGAGGATGCCCTCCCTCTACTTGAACTCCAGCAGCCCAGCTGCCACTGTGGTGTCCAGAAGAGTTGGCTCCTGTGGATAAAGAGAGGCCAGTGGACAGGACACAGGGGCAGAAAGGAAGCTCTGTGCCACCTTCCGAGCAGAATGAAGTGCACTGGAGCATTTGTCATTCGAGGGGCAATTGCAGGGTATTTAGGTTGGAGAGGGTTGTAGAGCTAACACAGTGCAAGTTTCACAGTCTTTTCTTTAAATAACATTTGATACAGTAACCTATCACTAGATTTTCTAGCTGGAGCTCCATTTAGGAACCACAGTGGTGCCCCAGTCCTATAATTTTGCTCATAGGAAAAGAGTTCCGAGGTCACAGAAGATGTGAGTAGCAGATCCAAGACTCGGGTCCCACCTCTGGACTTGTTCTCCTGTCCCAAGGGTATAGGAACGCAAATATACATTCCAAATGGAAGACCTAAGCCTGATTTTTAAAAAATCCATTTACTTCAAAATGGTGCACTCGGATTCCCATATAGACACTGGGATCGAATTGTCTAGTCATCGAGTTTCAGGACCTCATTTACAGCATTATCATGTTTAGCATGGCATCCGCTGGGTCCATGGGACACATTCCCCTGGACTCCTCTGCCGTCAGCTCTCCTCGTAGCCCTCTTGCAGCTGGCTCCTGCAGAGCGCCTGCCTCCTGGAGCAGGTTTCTCTTGGTGTGCTTGCAGCTTCCTCTCCTTGCTGGGGTGATGGATGGGCTGCAGGTATCTGCAGATGTGATATGATGCTCCAGAACCCTCCCTGGGTCAGTGAGGAGACAGAGGCCCGGGAAAGGACCATGGATCAGGAGTCATGTGCTGAGTGTGTCTGGGTTTTATCTCCCCAGCTCTTTCTGGAAACAGTACCCAGGTATTCCCCTCTAGGAAGATGTCCCTCGCTGAATCCCAGTCGGTGTGGTGTGGCCAGCCCTCTGCTCCAGGGCCTTGGTTTCTCTGCTCTAGGGTGTATTTGATCCCTGGGGCTGCTATAACAGTGACCACAATCCAGGAGGCTTGAGCGTTTCCTGGGGGCTAGGAGTCTGAAATCCAAGTGTTGGGAGGCCATGCTCCCTTTGAGGTTTTAGGGAGGAGTCTGTTCCATGCCTCTCACCCAGCTTCTGTTAGCTTCCAGCAATTTGTGCATCCCTAGGATCTGGACCTCTGCCTCGGCATTCTACCTGCTAGGGCTGTTTGTGTCCAGTTTCCTTCTTAGAAGGACACCAGTCATCAGCTTAGGGCACGCTCCAATACAGTATGGCCTCTCCTTGACTCGATGATGCCTGAAAAGACCCTCTGTTCATATAATGTCACATCTGCAGGTACCAGGGATAGGACTTGAATTGTGTATTTTAGGAACACAATTCAACCTACACTGTAGGCGAGGAGCTGTACCAGGTAGGACACAGTGCTTGCTGCCTGACAGCCCGGTGCTCTGTGGAATCAACAATGCTTCAAGGAAGGCACCTCGTGCTTGTTTATTCAGTCTCATCTGTGGTGGTCAAGTTCTCACCCTATCCCAGGGGGTCACCCTCTATAGCTCCTTTCCCCTTTTGCATGATGGGATGAGTTTGCCACCCCCTCATCTTACATTGACAACCAGGTACATATCTGGGGTGAGGGAGCAGACACCAAGTCTTGAGCCATCTGTGACTCCTTTTGCTGGGCCTTCCAGTGTGCCCTGGGCCTTACCTTTCTGTGCACCGACTCGGTTCCCCAGCCCCTGCGCCCTCAGCCCGGCTCCCTGCCCTCCCTCTTACACCCCATTGTCCACACAGCCATCAGTGAAGCCTGCCTGCCTGCCTGCTTGCCTGCCTGCCTGCCTGCCTGCCTGCCTGCCTGCCTTCCTTCCTTCCTTCTTTCCTTCCTTCCTTCCTTCCTTCCTTCCTTCCTTCCTGTACTGGGAGTTGAAGCCAGAGGTATTCTACCTCTGATTCACACCCCAGCAGTATTTTATTTTTTATTTTGAAACAAGGTCTCAGTAAGTTGCTGAGGCTGGCCGTGAACCTGCGCTCCTCTCTTAGCCTCCCAAGTACTGGGATTACAGGCATGCACTAGTTGAAGTTGGTTTTTATACCACAGAAGCGATCTGTCTTGGTGAATGTTCCATGTGAGCTTAAGAACAATGTGTATTCTATTGTTGGCTGAAGTAGTTTATAAATATTCATTATATCCAGTTAATTGGTTGTACTGTTGAGTCCAACTATATCTTTACTACTTTTATGCCTACTGGATTTGTTCATTTTTGAAATGAGAGGATGAAGTTTCCAACTACAATAGTGGATTCATGTCTTTCTCCTTGCAGTTCTGTTTTGCCTTTGTTTGTTTGTTTCTTTGTTTTGGTGCTTGGGATTAAACCCAGGGGCATTCTGCATTCAAATACACTCCCAGCCCTATTTTTGTTTTTTGTTTTTGTTTTGTTTTGTTTTGTTTTGTTTTGAAAGAGGGTCTTGCTAAGTTGCTGAAGGTCTAAATTGCTGAGTCTGGCCTCAAACCTACAATCTTCCTGACTCAACTTTTCAAGTATTGGCATTACAGGTGTACAACACCCCAGCTAAATTACCATGAGTGTGTTTTTAAAATTTATGTGTTTGTTTTCTGGTGCTGGGTATTGAACCCTGGGCCTTGACACATGCTCGGTAAGCATTCTGGCTCTGAGCTATGCCTTAGCCTTCAGTGAGACCTTTCAAAACCACATTGGTCCAGCTCCCTAGCCCATAGCTTGGGGAGGGAGCCTCCATTTTTTTTTGTGTGTGGGGGGAGGTCTGGGGATGGAACCCAGGGACAGTTGACCTCCAAGCTACACCCCTTGCCCTATTTTTTATTCTTTATTTTGAAACAGGGTCCCACTAAGTTACGGAGGGCCTCACTAAGTAGCTGAGGCTGTCTGCAAACCATGATCCTCAGATCTCAGCCTCCCAAATGCTGGGATTACAAGCGTGCACCACCATGCCCGGCTAGGGCCTCACTTTTACCATAAATCCAGACCCTTCTCCCAGATTCCCACCTTCACCCCTGCCCTCTGCTCTCCACCCCATGCCTCTGGGACCCTCACACCCCCGATATCTTCCCTGCAGGGACCTTGATTCCTGCCAGTCCTCTGCTTGGAGTGCTCTGCCCATGTCCGGGCGCCCACTCAACTCAGCTGCTTCCCTGAGAGGCCCTCCCTCCCCACCCCTTCACCTCCCCCTTTCTACTTTGTATGTTTGTTTGTTTTGTTTTCCTCTTGCTTCCTGGCCACAGTGACTGGTTTGTTCCACCACGTGCTCCCACAGTTGCTGTCCTGAACCCCAACAGGAGCCTGGGAATAAGGAATCAGAGCCTCTTAAATTTTGAGCCCCCAAAAAACCTTATCTCTTTATGAGTTATTTATCTCAAGTGCTTTGTTACAGTGACAGAAAGATAATAGCCCATATCATATCCACTGGGGAATCATCTTGGGGTCCCTTGGGGCACAGCTCACCACCCTGCAAGGGCCCCACACTTTGATTAATGCTTTTCCATCACTGTCTTGAAATTCGTAGTAAGTTTTGAACGAGGGTCTCACCCTTTCACTTTGTGCTGGGACTTGTACATTATATCTCCTATCCAGGTACATTGCAGAGAGAAGGCACTCAACAGTCATTGGATGGCGCCACAGGAGCCCTTGAGGGAAGCAGACCCTGTGGTCTGTCCCTACCCCACCCAGGCCTATGCAGAAAGGAGGTGAGTGCCAGGGTAGGGGGACCTCTGGCCAAATCTGAATCCTCTGACTACTCCCCTCTTGTCCCACCCTCAGCCTGGGTCCCTGGGTCCCTGAAGACACCTGAGAAACAGTGGCAGCAGAGCTGTGGAGCCCGGTGGGGCTGAGGAACTTGGGAAATCTCCCAGCCTCCCTCCTGCCTCCAGACCTGCTCTCTTGCTCAGCGGGCACACCTAAATAGCCAGTACCTGGATAGGCTTTCAGCTCATCTGATCTGGGCTAAAAGCAGGAATGCAGCCCATCCAGTGATCCTTCCTTAAACCACCTGATCCCCAAAGGGTCATCAGATGAGTCCTCTTGCTCCTGACCACAGCAGGAGAGAGCTGTCCCCATGGATCTCTGCCTATTATTCTACAATCTCTGCTTTTGTTTGGTTTTTGGAGGTGCTGGGGATGGAACCCAGGGCCTTGCCCATGATAGGCAGGTGCTCTACCACGGAGCCACAGCCCGGCCCTCCAGGTTCTGTTTTTCGTAAGACAGAGCTGGTCTCTTGCTGTTCTCAGTGGGAAACAGTATCTAGCTAGAATGTACTGACATTGTGTTTTTGACTGTATTTATTTTATGGTTATTTTCTTATTATGAACTGATACTTTTTTTTCTTCATGTATGGCAGAAGCATAAATGTTCCTTAGTAAACTAAGTCCATGTACATTTGGAAGAGGCAGACTTGTGTAAAGAATGGCCAAGTTGATGGCAGATGTAACAGAAATTGTGAACAAGGTCCTGAGGGAAACTCTGGGCCAGGCTGGGCTGCTGCTTTCCTTCCAGAGACGTCTTTCACCCACCCTCCCTTCCCACTTGGGCCTTGGCCCATTTAAAACCTGGGCTGCAGGGGAGGGGGTGGGACTTGCCCTCCCTAACGGTGCTCAGACAAGAAGTGTGGGCCTGGAAATCATGTTTATGCTCTGAAACTGCCAGCCCCAGCCTTCACCACCTTCTGCTCGGCAAATCTTCAAGCTGTGTTTTTTAAATACTCTTTCTCCTTTTGCTGTGATCAAAGGAATTGCATGTTCCCCTGATAGGTGACAAAAGATGTCAGGGAGAGGAAGGAGGGGATACAGTCACAGCCCCCTTTCTTCTGCTTGGAGGAAGGAGCTGAGCAAGGCATCTTGGGCTGGGTGTCTTTCAGGATTTGGGGGATGAGTGCAGAGGCTAGGGCCTACACAGAGGAGGACCCCCCCCCACACACACACACACAAGCTGATAACTTGGTGCCAGTAGTTGACATCAGTCGAGTGGCCCCTAGCACACATTGTCCTCCTGGGCAGAGCTTCCCGGCTTCTCTCCAAGGTAAGCACCATCCAGGAAGTGCTGACTACATCCAGGGCGGTGTATGTGATCTGGAGCTGGAATTTTTTTTTTTTTTTTTTTTGCGGCACTGGATATGGAACCTAGGGGACATTGTACCTCTGAGCTACAACCCCCACCCTATTTTTTAGTCTTTTTGTTTTTATTGAAAGTGTCTCACCGAGTTGTGAAGGGCCTAAATAGCTAAGGCTGTCCCAAACTGCAATCCTCCCATCTCAGCCTTCCAGATGCTGGGATTAAAAGCATGCGCCAACACGCCCAGCTAGCGGACACCTCTTTGCAAGGCGCCCATCTTTCTAAGACCGGCAGGTCTTGATGTAGAGAGGCTAGCCTGGAGCTGCCAGGAAGCTCGCCCAAGAGGGCTAAAGAAATGGAGCCCAACATTGTGGTGATAAATAGGCAGGCACTGAGCCCTAATGATCTGAAGCCATACCTGTTGAGGGTTTTCTTTCGCTTGTGACTAAAGTCAGCCAATTCATGATCATCTTCTGTCATTTGAGCCTCTGTCTTCAGGCACTTTGCCCCAGTGGTGTCCCTCTCTCTGTCTCCTATAAACTTGGAAGTAGTTTCCTCCACATAGCCACACATCTAGGATAAGCTCAGCCTTTCCAGGCTGATCACATGCCCACACTGGAGGAATCTCTGTTGGAGACCAGGAGCCCAGACAGGAAACCAAGGCCCAATCAGAGATGCCACAGGGGAGTTTCCTGGGATGGAACACCTTTGCAGTCTCTGGGTGTTCCCACATGCCAGACAGCCAGAAGGAATGGGTCAAAGGCCTTGTAGAACTAGGCGTCATGGCGCACACCTGTATTCCCAGTACTTGGGAGGCTGAGACAGGAGGATTGCAGGTTTGAAGCCAGACTCAGCAACTTGAGACTCAGCAATTCAGTAAGACCTTGTTTTCAAATTTAAAAAAATATAGGGCTGGGAGTATAAGCCAGAGATAGTAGGTACTTGGGTTCTACCCCAAGTACCACAAGAAAAAAAAAGTCCTTGTAGCCTCATGATTCCTGCAGCAAAAGTCATTTTCCTTGAACATGACATTTCCGTTCTGCAGGTTTGGGAACTGAGACAGCAGAGATGAGGGACATCTGCTTCTCCTATCTTCATCCCCTGATCTTGAAACACTCTGTACTTACCCCTCCAGTTTTCAATTAAGAGAGAGGGAGATTAAGAACCGACATTGACTATGGCTATTCCTGGATCCAGCCATACTTGAAGGCCCTAGAGCTATCTCTTGGATCTTTCAGAAGTCATATTCTTTGGGGACTGAGTTGGGAGGTCATCGCTTGTGTTCCAAAGGGTCCTGGTTATATAGCTGCACACTGGGCTCCCGCACACCCTCTCCCTAAATCCAGGTCCATACCATGCCTCCTAGTAATCAGGAGAGGCCCGGCTCTGAATGAGATTGGTGGCCCAAAAGCTGAGCTGCTGCTGTGACTTTCTCGCACTCACCACATCCTGCCAGCAGGGCCTCTCCCTCTCTGGAAGCTTTTCCTCCATGCATCCACCCAGCACAGCAGCTGCCTCTCTCCCTCAGCTCTGTCCTGAGGCCAGCTCCCTGTCTCTTGAGCTCTTGGGGCAGAGACAAGTGGAAGGACAGGGACTGGCTCTTCTGTACTTGCAGCTAAACACAGCACATGGGCTGGAACCAGCCTCGTGGCCTCTGGCCTCCTGTAGCTGGGAGGCCGTGGACACACATGATCACACAGCTTGGAGGATCAGGAGAAATCTTTGATATCTACCTGGTGCTTGCCGCCAGCTGCTACATTTGCTCAGCTCCCGGTCCTTGAGTGAGCCTCAGTTTTGTCATCTGTGCAACGGGGGTGTTAAGAGATGAACAGAGGCCATCAGATACAAAGAACAGTGTCCCAAGTTGGTGAGGCCTCACGGTCAGCAGGCAGAGTGGCCAGGATTCCCTCTGAATCCAGCCCTCATGTCTCTTCAGTGGCCCCTCTGCTTCCTTCCAGGCGGGAGGTTGTTTCCCTGGGATGGTTAAACTTTCTAGAGGAAGGAGGGGTCAAAAAGGACTCCCAGCCAGGCTGTTCCTTAAGCCAACCTGGACCTGCAAAGACAAGCTGCCCCAGCCAGGCTCTTGCGGCATCTCTGGAACCAGCTCCTGGCTCAGGTGGTCCCAGGAGGGCCACGGCAGCTGTCCTGCCACCCAGGACCCAGACAGGGCCAGCATCCATCCCTCGCTGCACACAGATGTGGCTGAAAAGCTTACCATGGGACCAGAAAGGCCTCCACAGCCACCATTAGAAACCTGATCCCGAGTTGCTGATTAAAACCAGGAGGGGGTTTTAATCAGCCAGGCCATATGCTATTTAACCGAAGATGAAAGCGCAAACGATAAGCGTTGCCTGCGAAAGGATGTCGTTAAAGGAAGAGCAGAACAGCAAGTGGCATCTTTCATCCGTGCAGCAGCCCCTCGCCACGCTCTCGTTAGGGGCTTTGAGGAACATCTGGGCCCTGTCTATTATGCGGCGCTTACAATGGCGTTGTGTGTGACGCCGGCTCCCGGGCCCATGCCATGCTAAACTTCTAAATATACAATGAATGCTTATTAATTATAGTTTTCAAATCTGCAAAATGATCCTTCATTAACTTAATTGCCTCTTCTATTTTATCAGGAAATTGTAATTCTCTCTGTTCATAATCCCTGTATCTGAAGCCACCCGTTGGCGGTGGCAAGTGAGGCATGGCCGACCGTCCGTGGGAAGGCCTGCCTGCCTGTCCTCCCGACGCCCCCCCCCCCACCTCCATGAGCCCAGAAGCCAGAGGGCCTCGGAGCTTTGCAGGGACAGGGGTGGAAGAGGGTGACAGAAACAGGGCTGGGCAGCTTCCATCTATAGTGCTTGGCCAAGCTGGACCCCAGGCTATACAGAACCAGATCTGGTCGTGTTTGGGTGACTTGGAGAGGAAACTATGCTTGTGGCCTTCTGCACCACTCTGGACAGTGCGTGGCCTGGCCCTCACTGTTGGCAGCCTGGGGGTCACCTCCCTTCTCACCTAGCCAGTGGCATTATTAACCCATTGTAGAGGTGCACACACTAAGATTTGCGAAAGGGGAAGTGATTTCCTCAGAGCTGCGGGGCAAATCAGCAGCCAAGCTGGGCCTCAGCTGACTCCCCTGGGCGAGGCCTCCCTGAGTGTGCCATGGTGGATAGCATGCTGCTCTTCAGAGGATTCCACCCTGCCCTCCCTGGCCAGTGGCTGCTGCGCGGCCCCCTGCTGGTGGGCTTGGCCGTGTGACTTTCTTTGGCCAATTTTGGGTACCCACTTACAGTCCTTGGGTGGTCAAAAGATGCTCAGAGAGGGGAAGGATGGAGGAAGGGCAAGGAGAGAGAGAGAGGCAGAGACAGAGAGGAGGCATGGACTTTGGCCTGATTGGGCCAATTGTCACTGACAAATGGCATAGCCTCCTAGCCTTCCCTTCCTGTCTGAGATGGGCCCAGGGAAACCTGCCTCCTAGTGGTGCAGGGACCAGTGGGCAAGAGGGTTCAAGGGCAGGGCTTTGCTGAAGACTGCTTGACTGCAGTGGGATTTGGGGCCATGGTACACGGGGGGCCACCTGTCTCAGCACTCTCAGAACTGAATGACTCTCTACAGTTCTTTGCCCTCTGCCCTGATGTTATCTCTACATCTCATCTCATTAACATCTCAAAAGAATTTACAATTAAGCCGAGAAGAGCAGGGAGCAGGTGTGGCCTAGGGCATGTGCAGGAAGCCAGGAGGGTCATCTGCCCCTGGGGTCAGGCAGGGTTTCCTGGAGGAGATACAGCACCCACCAGGGACACCTGAGGCTGCAGCCAATTGCCATGATCTCCAACCTGGCAAGAAGTGAGGGGCCTCAGCTCCTCCTAGAAACACCCCCAAGATCCCCAGAACCAGCAGACACTGGCTTCAGCCTTTCTTCCTGCAGAGGGCCACCTCAGCAGTCACCTCAACGCGTACCCTCGTGTGCTGGTCACCTCCCACTTCGTCTAGGTTCGTCAGCCTTCTCCCCGGCACCTCTACCTCCCCCAGGTCCTTGCTTCTGCCCCCTCCTTGGGGATCCCAGGCCAAGACCAGGGGTAGCTGCAGGAGTAGTGGGAAGGTGATGAGGGAGGAGGCAGGGAAAGGGCAGGGCAGCTGTGAGGGGCTGGCCCATCGCCACTCCCCAGGGCCTCTGAGTGCATCTGCAGAGCAGAGACTGAAGGGAGAAGGTAAGCAGGGAGCTGTCCTCAGACCATGGAGAGCTAAGGGCAGAGCAGCTGGGATGAGGGGCTGCTAGAGCTTGGGTCGGCATCTTTTCAGGTCTTGGTAACTGCACTGGGAAGGCAGAAGGAAGCATCATGGTGACCCCCATTCGTCTGGTTCAAGCTACTTGGCAGACTCTCTTGTCATTGCTGAACTGGAAATAAGTTTAAGGGCAGGGTGATGGTTTTGCCTGGAGGCATGTAGTTGGAACCTCTTGTCAGCAGCCTAGAGACAACCATCGAGGCCACAGGAGTAGATGCTACCCAGGAAGCAGGTCCATAGAAAAGAAAAGGGGGCCAGGCACAGATCTCAGCAGCATCACTGAAGATCGGACTCGGGGCATTCTACCT